>NC_090319.1:261571183-262973470 GCF_040869045.1 Eurosta solidaginis | reverse complement strand
ATAGTTGATACTAGTAATCCGATCATTAAGGTAATAAATACCACAAATAGCGTAAAATACGTAAACAACCACAACATTCAAACCGAAAAACTTTCTAATTATACGTTTATAAAATCAATAACCCAGTAAAGCAAGTTAGTCGTAATAAAGAACTTAAAAGCATTTTAGAAAAACAAATACCTAATTATGCTGAAAATAAGCTTATTAACTTATGTTTACAATGTTCCGATATTTTTGCGCTAGACAATGATAAAATGACAATAAACAATTTTTATGAACAAAAACTAAGACTAAACGATACAACGCCAGTATACATTAAAAATTACCGCCTACCGTATTCGCAGCGCGAAGAAATAAATAAACAGGTTAATAAATTATTGGAAAACGATCTGATCGAAAATAGTTGTTCGAATTATAACAGTCCCTTGATTTTGGTACCGAAAAAAGACCTAAATGGCCAAAAATCGTATAGAATGTGCATTGACTTTAGGGCTGTAAATAAAAAGTTAATTGCCGACAAATTTCTTTTGGCACGTGTAGACGATATTTTAGATAACCTTGGCCGTGCGAAATTCTTTTCTACTTTAGATCTTTTTTCGGGTTTTCACCAAATTCCACTTCACAAAAATTCAAGAGACATAACATCTTTTAGTACTGACGGCGGAGCTTTTCGATGGAAGGTTTTACCATTTGGTCTAAACGTAGCTCCAAATTCATTTTCAAGAATGATGTCAATTGCGTTTTCTGGTATTTCACCCAACCAAGCGTTTATGTATGTAGACGATATAATAGTAATTGGATGTAGCGAAGCACATCATCTCAATAACCTAAAAAAAGTTTTCGAAACCTCTAGGAAGTTCAACTTGCGACTTAACCCAAAAAAGTGTAATTTTCTTAGACCTGAAGTAACTTTCTTAGGGCATAAATGCTCAGCAAATGGTTTGCTACCAGACGATTCAAAAATTGAAGCAATTAAAAGGTATCCTAAGCCACGCGATAAAGATGCTGTCCGAAGATTCGTGGCATTTGCAAATTATTATAGGAGATTCATTCCAAATTTCGCTTCTTTAGCAGCTCCATTGAATCGTTTGAGTAGAAAAAAAGTTGAATTTAATTGGGATACGGCATGTGAGTTAGCTTTCGAAAAACTAAGAAAAAGTCTGATTTCTCCAAAACTATTACAATATCCAGATTTCACCAAGGAATTTTTAATTACGGTTGATGCTTCAAAGTCAGGTTGTGGTGCGATACTGAGTCCAAAATCATAACGGTAACGACTTGCCAATTTGTTTTGCTTCAAAATCCTTTAGGAAATCGGAACAAAATAAAGCAATAATAGAATTAGAACTTTTGGCAATATATTTTGCAATAAAGCAATTTCGTGCATATATTTATGGCACTCACTTCAAAGTTAAATCAGATCATCGTCCATTAGTTTATCTATTTAATATGAAAGATCCGTCGTCGAAACTTTCCAGAATCCGTTTGGAATTGTCCGAATATAATTTTACCATAGAATATATTAAAGGAAAATCTAACGTAGGTGCAGACGCATTATCGCGAATTTCAATTCAAGAACTTAAAAATTCCAATAATCAAATTTTAGCGGTACAGACGAGGTCTATGACGAAACGTCACGAACAATAACAACAATCGGTTGAAAACATAAACGAAGAAAATGTCAAATTACAGGTATTCGACAAATTTTCATATAATTTTTCCAAGAAAATCCATAGGATAAAAAGCCAAATATGTCATGACAACGATAATGATAGAATCAATTTAAAAATATATGCGCATTTAAAACATAAAAAACTCGAGTTACTTAATATTGTGTGTACTAACAAAATAAAGCAATTAGATGAATTACTTTTGAAGCTTGAAAAAGAAGCTGGTAAACACAACATTAAAAAAGCAGAATGGCAAAAAGATGATCAGTTATTTAAATATTTTTCTATTTCAAATTTTAAAAGTACAGGGAATTCAATTTTAAAAAATTTACAAATACTATTAATAGAACCTGTCGAAACAGTTACGGACAACGACAAGAAACTTAAACTAATGGAAATTTACCACAATGACCCGATATCAGGAGGTCACTGCGGAAATAAAAAGCTTTACGCAAAAATACGTACAAAATATTATTGGAAAGGTATGACCCGTGATATTGCCACTTACGTCAAAAATTGCAAAAAATGCCTTTTGAATAAAGTCAAGCCAAAAACCAAAGAAAATTTGGTGCTTACACCAACACCCTGCAAACCTTTCGATGTCGCAGTTATAGATACAATAGGTCCTTTGCCTGAGTCGAATAATGGGAATAGGTTCGCGGTTACCATTATGTGCGACCTAAGCAAATACCTAGTTACAATATCTATCCCTGATAAGACAGCAAAAACAATTGCAACAGCCATTTTTGAAGGCTTCGTCCTCATTTATGGCATAATGAAATCAATTAAAACCCATTTAGGAACTGAATATAAAAAAGAAATTTTCTCTGAATTAACTAAACTCCTAAAAATCGAACATAATTTTTCTACAGCTTACCATCATGAAACCCTAGGTACAATTGAAAGAAATCATCGGGTATTTAATGAATATTTACGAGCTTTTCTAAATGATAACTTCCCCGAATGGGACGTTTATTTGAAATATTTTACATTCTTGCATAATACAACTCCTAGTACAGTTTTTGATAATGGATTTACTCCATACGAATTAGTATTCGGTAGAAATGTTACCTTACCAAATGAAGTTCAAAAGGAACAAATCGATCCAATTTACAATGTTGAAAATTATGCAAAAGAAGTAAAATATAGACTACAAAAAACGCATAAAATAGCAAACGATTTAATTAATAAACATAAAATTAAAAATAAGGATATTCATGATAAGAGGGCCCGTCCGTTAGCTATTAATATAAACGATAAGGTAGTAATACAAAAAGAACCTAGAAATAAACACGAAAGCATTTACCAAGGACCATATATAGTCACAAAAATTGATGGAGTTAATGTCACGGTTTTAGATGAAATAAATAAAAAGGAAAAAAGCGTTCACAAAAACCGAATCAATAAGGTAAACTAATCTTTTCTTCATACAAATTTACAAACTAGCTTGTAACTAATTTTAAATTTTCATTACTCTGTTATTGAAGCATGAAATATCAAATTAAATTTTATATTAATATACGAAAACATAAATTTCAATGTGCATGTAAATAAAACCAGATGTTAATATGCACGCACTATTTGTAATAAATATATAATACATTAATTTATTGCAATAGAACTTAGAAAACAAATTACATGTTAGTTATTGAATTAATATTAACAAAATTTCATATGTAAAAGAAAAAAAAAAAAAAATTGTTCTGATTGAACGAATGAGAAAAAAGGGGAGGAAAACCCTAATATCATACATTCATTCAACCAAAACAATTTGAAAGTCATGATAACAAGAAGAATATGACAAATCTGATCAACTTGTCAGATTCTTCTTTTTCTAAGGAAGGGTGGTATAACCGCACTGCGTTACCCGCTTTACGCAACAAAACGCACCCCTGCGTGCAAGTGGCATCGCCGTCAGCTGTTGCTGAACAGCAATGCAGTGGCAATTGCATTTCAGCTATAGGAAAAATGGCAACGCAGCGTGGGTAGACATCCAGAGTTTAGATATACACACACAAAAATTGAAGTGAAAATAAGTGTCTGTAATCTAAAATCAAAGTTGAGTTAAACAATTAAAAAAAGGAATTACAAACTAAAACATGTAAACAAAGTTATTATTAATAAAACAATTAAACTCTACAACGTTAAAACGAACATTTTATTGAACTAAAAAGAAAAAGGAAACGTAGGCGTGTAAGTGTGTATAAAGCTGTGCGTGTGTGAAGAACACATTTTTTGGTGTCCCAAAATGGACGCCTTAAAATTAAATTAAGTATGCCAATATGGGTGTCAAAGAAAGGAATTTCCCTTCGTATCACTGAAAGAAATGGTGCTAGTAAAATCAACAAATCTGTTCTGTTGTTCTTGACTTAAGGCAGATTTGGCGAAATTGATCGAATTACGGTTAATTCGACCGAGTTCTTTGTCAAGCGAACAAATTAGTTTAGTCATTTCAACAGAACAGAAGAGCGACAATAAGTTAACAAAATTCTGTAAAATTGACAGATTCTTAATCAATCTAACTGATTTTTTTTCTAACACAACTGATCTCACTTGTCATTTCAACAGCGATCAACAGTCAATACATGAGCAAATTTCAAAGAGAATTTTACGCTCACTGCACTCTCTACTTTGTACTTATGACGATGGTGCCACTTGTTAAAAAAAAAACACCAAAATAAGAAAACCACCAAATCGAAAAACACACAAAATGGGAAAACAACAAAATACTAGTTTTTCAGTTATCAATACAAAACGAAAAACCCATTTTTGAATTTACTTAGCAAAAAATTATGACATTCCGGGACACCTATTTATCGCGTACAATTTTTCAACTTCTCCGCCAAGCGAAATGCAAAATTGTGCCCTCTTGTTGCAAAAGTTTTGTTTGAACGAACAGGATTTTTCCAAAGTTAGTAAAATTTTGTTCAAGATTTACGAATTTTCACTCACGCGAACGTATCTAATAAAATAATAAAAAACATTCTTTTTTAATGTTGATGTTTCCGACAACATAAAAGTTTGAGTTCTTTTGGAATCGTTTCAAATTAAAGTGTTACGAAAATTAAATTTGCCGAATTACATGTAAAGTTACTCCAGTGGTGAATTACACGTGCGTAAAGCTGGCAAACGCAAGTGCTCAAAAATAAATTTAAGTTGTTTGAGAATTAAGTGCATTGTAGGTGCTATTTAGGGCCACAACAGATAATTTAAGTGCTCATTTGGTTTTCGAGATATTCACAAAAAAGTGTGGGTCTGCTAGCTTTACGTAAATGAAAACCAAAATTATCTTTTGTGGCCCTAAAAAGCACCTAAATAGCTCCTAATTTCGATACATTTTTTATTTAAAATAAAATGAAATTTAAATTGTGGGTCTGATAGCTTTACGTCAAGCTACACTTTTTTGCGAATACCTCGAAAACTAAATGAAAACCTAAATTATCATTTGTGGCCCTAAAAAGCACCTAAATAACTCCTAATTTTGATATATTTTTTATTAAAAAAATTTTTTTGCGAATATCTCGAAAACTAAGTGAAAACTTAATTATCTTTTGTGGCCATAAAAAGCTCCTAAATAGCTCCTAATTCCGCTTCCCAAGGCCGTCGGTTCTATGTACCGGAGCGACTCGGGATTTTTCCCTTCCACAAATTGTCTTCCTCCCAGCAGCTCCTTGCAGCGGGACGGCTCCATATTCTCTTGATCCTGGAAGGTATCGAACCCAATCCGGGTCCGTCTCTTGACCCCGGTCCTGAGAAATGGTTTGGTGCATCTGCCGGAAAAGAATCTTTTTAGGACGGTCATACTCTTGTCAGTGTGTCTCGTGTAAGGGATGGTTGCATCGGATAGGTTGTTCTGGGCTAGACCCCCAAACCATACGTCCACGTAACTTCTATAAATCTTTTGTGGCTCCTTGCTGTTCACGTTCTAGGACGTCCCGTAGTCTGCGCCTTAGCCTACCCAAGGACGTCTAGTCCCAGGGCCTCAACAGCAATCGCTTTCTGGCCTTCCACAACCCAGGCGTAGTCACCCGTCACTTACTCCCAGAGTGACGACGCCTCCCCCTATGCACTTCAAAATTCTGCAGTTAAACTGTAATGGATTAACTGGGAAGATCACGGAGATAGTCGAATTCATGAAGCGGCACAACATCCGCATTGCTGCGATTCAAGAGACTTAACTCACAGCAAGATCTGCATTGCAGACCTGTTCTGGGTATAATGTCCACAGAAAAGATCGCGAGAGCGGAAATGGAGGCGGCCTCGCGTTTATCATACACCACACTATGCAATATCATATATTTGATCCCGATATAGACCGCAGGGACAGTGTCTTAGAACGTCAAGGATTATCTGTCCGGTCGGGCGATGCAAATCTAGAAATCATCAACATCTACATCCCTCCTGCCACCTGTTGCCCCAGCGGATACCGCCCTGATATCAGCGGCGTACTCACTGGAAACAATCGCATTATGTTAGGCGATTTCAATGCCCATCACGATCTATGGCATTAAAACTTGCGGGTGGACAGTAGGGGTGGGATGTTAGCGGATCAAATAGAAGAAACGACGTTCTGCACTATAAACGGAGACGCCCCCACACGTATGGTAGGAAGCTGTCACAGTTCGCCGGATATTTCAATCGTGAGCGCAGAACTCGTAAACTGCGTCAACTGGCAGCCGATGGTAACATTGGCATCCGATCACCTGCCTATACTTATTTCGTTCGAGCGTCCCGCCGACTTCATCGTCGCAGAAAAATGTACTTTCATTAACTTAGCGACGAAGTGCTGTCGGATGCGAAAAAATACGCAAGCGCTTTCTGCCGACAATACATAATGCATTCTACGGTTGAAAAAAATAGACGGAGGGCCAACAGACGCGCACGTAAACATAAGTTCAGCGCGTCACCAATTACCAACACCGCCAAAGAGGTTGAGGATGCCATCGGTCATGCTAAACCATCCAAAGCAGTGGGCCCAGACGGCATAGCCATGCCGATGCTTAAAAGCCTAGGGAAAGAGGGTTTCAAATATTTAGCACATGTCTTCAACCTGTCTCTTTCCACATTTGTCATTCCCGAAAAATGGAAAATGGCCAAGGTGTTCCCGCTACTAAAGCCTGGGAAACCAGCTAACATAGGAGAGTCATATCGCCCGATAACTCTCCTATCGCCAGTAGCCAAGATGCTTGAAGCCATTTTGCTCCCCCACTTCAAAGCAAATTTGCAGCTAGCCTCTCATCAGCATGGCTTTAGAAAACTTCATAGCACCACAACCGCGCTAAATGCCATTAGCACTCAGATAAATTGTGGTCTAAATCAGAAGCCCCACCATAGAACAGTACTCGTAGCGCTAGACCTATCAAAAGCTTTTGATACGGTCAACCATGGCACGTTACGGCAAGACTTGGAAGGGTCTACCCTTCCCCCATGTCTTAAAAGGTGGACCGCAAATTATCTGGATGGTCGGCAGGCATCGGTGCAATTCAGAAACGAAATATCAAAGCAAAGAAGAATTAAACAAGGGGTGCCTCAGGGTGGTGTCCTATCCCCACTTTTGTTTAATTTTTACATATCAAAACTACCTTCGCCACCAGAAGGAGTTACTATTGTTTCTTACGCCGATGACTGCACAATAATGGCCACAGGCCCGGGCCCAAAGATCGATGGGCTTTGCAACAGAATAAACGGCTACCTCCCTGATCTCTCCAGTTTTTTCGCCAAACGAAACCTGACATTATCACCGACTAAATCATCCGCGACCCTATTTACAACTTGGACGTCCCAAATGTCGACCATTTTGAACATCCACGTCGATGGCACTACGCTACCGACTGTCCTACACCCCAAAATCTTGGGTGTGACGTTTGATCAGGATCTACATTTTGGTGAGCACTCAGCCGCAATTGTTCCGAAAATCCAGAGCTGTAATAAAATCCTCAAATCTCTTGCTGGCAGTACTTGGGGAAAAGACAAAGAAACGCTCATTACCACATACAAAGCAATTGGCCAGCCGTTTGCGTGCTACGCGTCCTCTATGTGGTCGCCAAGCCTAAAAACTACCCACTGGAAGAAGCTACAGGCCTGCCAAAATAGTGCGCTTAGAACCGCCACGGGCGGTCTTCTTATGTCCCAGAACACCAGCTACGTAATGAGGTGAGAATACTCCCATCAGGGAGAGAAATGAGATGCTAACCAAACAGTTCCTATTGAATACCCAGAAACCTGGGCATCCCAACAGACATCTAATTGATGAGCCAGCACCGCCTATGGACTTAAGGAGTCATCTCTGTAAGCAGGCGTCGGACCTTTATGCCGGGAATTGCCCGGTGAATCCAGTACTCGGGGAACAGTACCCAAAACTTGAGGAAGAGGAACGCATACTCCCCAGGGAAACGCGAGTCACTCTAGCTCAACTTCGTTCTGGATACTGTAACAGGTTAAACTCTTACATATCCAGAATCAACCCCGACATACAAAATGTATGCCCCGCTTGCAAAGTGTCCCCACATGACACCAACCATCTCTTTAATTGTAATGTGGAACCAACGCCTCTAACACCCCTTTCATTATGGTCCACCCCTGTCGAAATAGTAAGTTTCGTTGGACTCCCGTTAGAGGATATTGATGACAATTTGTGATCGGTCGAAGCTATTAGGTGGGGCGAAACATTGCTACAACAACAGCTCCTAATTTTGGTATATTTTTTATTAAAAAAAAAAAAATGAAATTTAAGTTGTGCGTCTACTAGCTTGACGTAAAGATAGCAGACCCACACTTTTTTGCGAATATCTCGAAAACCAAATGAGCGCCTAAATTAACTTTTGTGGCCCTAAATAACACCTAAAATGCACTTAATTCTCAAACACCTTAAAGTTATTTTTGAGTACTTGGATCTGCCAGCTTTACGCACGTGTGAATTACCTTCCTGCGATTTGATTCTTTACTTTTCTATAACTTACAAGTTCTCTATTTAAAATGTTATGTCAAACATTTATACTAAAAGTTTTGTTCAAAACAATCAAGTGTGGCAACTACATGCGAGAGAAGAAATTGAGAATGAGCTTAGCTGCAACTGAAAGAATTGAGAAACAGTTTTGTCACTACTATTTTCATTTCTATTTGGAAATACGAAGCTCAAAACTATTAATTAAAAAAATATAAAATTTGGTGAAAGTGTGTTTAATAAAACAAAATAATAAAGTGTATAATGTTTAATGTGTGCCAGCATATTTGATGTGCGCCAAATTGAAGTTCGGTTAGTAAGTGCCACCGTGGCGTGATGGTAGCGTGCTCCGCCTACCACACTGAATGCCCTGGGTTCACACCCCGGGCAAAGCAACATCAAAATTTTAGAAATACGGTTTTTAAATTATAAGACAATTTTTCTAAGCGGAGTCGCCCATTGGCAAGCATTCCGAGTGTATTTCTGCCATGAAAAGCTCTCAGTGAAAACTCATCTGCCTTGCAGATGCCGTTGGGAGTCGGCATAAAACAAGTAGGTCCCGTCCCGCCAACTTGTAGGAAAATTAAAAAGGAGCACGACGCAAATTGGAAGACAAGCTCGGCCTTAGATCTATTCCGAGGTTATCGCGCCATACATTTTTTCTTTGTCGCAACAACTTGTTTTGTTCATTTGACTACTAAAACGGTCAATTACGAATCAACGATTATGGATAAAAATTGACAGAAATTTCGGTTGAATTGACCCGTATTTCGGTTGATTTTACTAGTCGTTTTCTTTCAATGTATTTCAAGAACTATAAGTAACTGAAGTTGCCACCTTATCCTTTTGTATTAATTTGCTAATATATCCTCTAATTTTTCGGAACATACTTATTTGGTTGGAATACAATTTGGAACATATGTAGCGTATTATGTTGTAAGGCTTCTTGTCTAGGTGCTACTACTCAAAATGGTTTTACAAAGGTGCCACCCATTGAAAAAATTTCAAAATTAAAACTTTATTCTAGAATAGGAATCTAATGAAAGGTATTTCACGTCGGGTTTTTACAATAAAAAGAGGAGCCGATAACCTGCCCAAGTTTTACCACTACAAGTGGCCCAAGAGATTATCGTTGCCACCTATTCCCATTGTACCAATTTTTTTTTTAAATATTCGCTCATATCAAGGTTGTCACCTATTTAATAAAATTAAAAAATTTAATTTGGTATGCTAGTAATCCTAAGTAGAACTCTCACACTATTATAAATATTTTTGAAATACCCCATTCTATCACGTCGTATTTCGAGAAATATTTGAGCCGTCACCTACCGTGGCCAACTTATAAAACCGGCTAAAACCGCTTGAGATTAAACTTGGTAAGTAAATATTGCATTACGTTCAATAACTTCAGATTAAAAAAAAAAATTAACTAAGAAGGTACCCCACTAATAAGGTATCCCAGGGAATCAAACGAAAAGTATTTCACGGCGTACTTCAACAAAAAAATTCTATAAAGAGTTGTCATCTAATCCTAGGTTATTTATTTTTTTTGAGTATTCTCTCCTACCTCGAAAACGGATCGTTTGATTAAAATAAAACTTAGTACATAGATAGTGAATTACGGTTTGAGTCGTACTGCCTAGTTGTTACCACTTGTTTAAGAAGATTGCCATCTATTTAAAAAATAAAAAAATTTATTTCGGATGCAAGTATGGGCTTCAAACGCAAAACATTTCACGTTGCATTTGCACAATAATATTTCTAAGTGGAGCTGCCACTTAACTCTATAAGGTTTTATTTTTTAACAACCCCTGCTATGTGGGGAACGGATCATACCGATTTTTGATACATACATATATCTTAATATATAAAAAACACGTGTCACAACATTTTTGGGTGCGATGTACTCCTAAACTGCTGAACCGACTGAGGGGGCCCGCGATTTAGAGGTACTATGACATTTTTTTAAATTCAGGAGAGTCTTTAGTTGTGTAGAGGGTAAAAATGAGAAGAAATTGAGAGAAGATAAAAGAGAGAAGGAGATTGAGAAAGAAATATTATGAGACGAAGATGGAAATAGATGAAGCGAAAAAGACGGAGGGAGGAGTGAATAAAAGGATTAGGAAAAAGTGAAGTGGGGGGAGGGCAGAGTCAGACGGAAAAAGCTTATTAAAATGTATGCAGATAGGCCAAATTTAGAGCAGGACAACGTCTGCCGGGTCTTCTAGTAATTTATAAAATTCTAAACCACCGGAGGTGGTTTTCCTAGGTTGCCAACTACATCAAAAAATTTTAAATTGAATTAGGTCGACATCCGTATCAAGCAAAATTTGCTTATATCGTATTTGCACAAATATTATACTTAGTAGAGATGCCATCTAATTATACTTTTCTTATCTTTATATTAAATATCTGCTCCTACTTCGTTAATGACTAATTCAATTTTGACGAAATTTTCGTAGTGATGCCATTGAGGGCTACTTGTTTAAAAATAAATAAAAAGCACATAAAAAATAAATAAATTTGAGTATCAAATCAAAAATATTTTGCCTTGCACTTGTAAATAGAGTTGCCACCGAAAGTCACAACTTGATTATATTTTATACATGTACACGTTTGTAATATCTCGGAAACAGCTCTACCGATGTAAATAAAGTTTGGTATAGAAGTATTGTATTAGGTTCTTAGATTTCCTGCCAATGTATTACCACTCAAAATGGTTCAACAATACCGGTATACTGGGGTCATAGTGCTGCACCAAGCAGCCTTCCTTCGTTTTCTAGACATTTTGTATCTTCGCTATCTATCCACCACCGTGTTTTTGCTTTTTGAAGGTTGAGAAAAACCCCCTTTTCCAATCCAGGATTATATGACCGTTACAGCGAATCAGCTTGCCTCCGCTGTATCATTCCAGCAAATTGAAAAAAGGAAGCGGGCAATTTCGTTCATCCCGCGTCATCCTGATCATGGCACTGACATGATCCTCCATTCAAATCTTCACCACATTAAGTAGTGCTACGATCTAAGATTTTTTTGTTGCCTCGCTCACATTTGGGAAGTAAATGTAGTCAGTATGAAAGGTTACTCGGTGCAAAGCGGCATTTGTTGAAGCTCGCGCTACCTTTCGGCTAGGTCTTCAGTGGCTCAAAAGCTCTAAGCAATTCTAAGTGTTGACCGGTCCATCGAAAGAGTTTAATTCTCTCCCAATATCGTTCTATTCATCGTGCGCTCTCGATTTCTGGCAAGGATTCTAGCTTGCTTCAATACCCATCTTGTTTACTATTCGCTACAGTCGGTCTACTGGCCGAGTGTATCCCTTGGCTGCAAATCACACATTATATACTGTAACGAATTTAGTGAAACTCCGCTTATTTTACACCTTCTGCTAATATTCGTATCGCTAAATTGTTGAATAAATAACTCCAATATTCAATAATGCAAAATAGTCTTTATTAGACTAATAACACTTCTACTTCTCAACAGATAGCGTGCTTAAATCAAACTGATTACTGATTACTCAGCTTTATCTCCTTTTGTAATCTCGTTCGAATACTTCTAGGTGTTTCTATCTTCTAGAATTTACTATTTGTTTACCAGCTATAAACTCATCAGCTATAACTAAAGATGAACAATTATAGCTTCTCGCATAGCCATATGCGCTTGTATATGTGAGTGATACTTCCAACGATGATTGCCTACTTTTGGGAGTATCTCAGATATATGCATGTGTTTGTGCGTTTCTCTCCGATGCTTGTATGGACATATGTGTAGACATAATGACTAATTTGTTTACGTACATACAAGTGTGGCAGTTTGCTTTATTGTTGTTGTGGCGTTATTTACTTAATATCAGATTAGTGATGTGAGTATCACTTAGTGTCACTAATATTCATCACACTGCCCTCCACCTAAGTCTGATCGTCCCGATCAGACAAATCTCTTCATCTAACCGCTGCTAGCCTCTCCAAATGAACCACTCTTCTATTTCGTGGTTTGCCAATTGTTTGAATGCGGTAGATGACATCACTGATCCTCTTCACAATTCAGCACGGGTCTTCCCAACTGCACCAAAATTCGGATGGGACACCTTTCCGCCGGTGAGGGTTATATAGCAGTACCAAATATCCCTCCAAGAAAGTTTCAGAATTGTTTTTTTGTCAAACCTGTGTTTCATCTTACTACTCATTACTTACACTGGTTCGTTCCAGTAGTATCGCGTGGAATTCACCTCACTTCAAACACGCTTAACATTACAATCATACGTTCATTGACCCAGGTAACTACCATAAGTTCATTCGCGTTCACCAAAGTCACCTAATGCATTAATGCGTCATACCCAAATTGCTCAAGTAGGAATCATATTGACAATATGTAAGTCAATATAATAATTCGCTAACAAAGCATTCCTCACTATTGAGTCATGCACCTCTAGTATGTAATTATTAATTTAAGAATGTATATATGTATAGGTTAAGAACTTTTGTATAAATAGGAAAGAATGTATTCAATAAATGAGATTTATGAATCTGATGTCAGCGCTGAACATTAGCGCCAACAATAACCATTTTCTTTTAAAATCTAAAAGTATACTTTGTACATGGCGATCCTGCCAGTGTAGATCAAAATTGGCAAAACTGCTAAAGATCTAGCTGGTCAGAACAACTTGTCGTAAAGAAGAATTAGCTGGAGGGAGATCCTGCCAGTTCAACATTTAAGGCATAATTGCTGATCAAGCAATGCCAAAACGATTTCATTAACATAAATCCTGACAGTCTGAAGAAAAATATATCGAACAAGATCTCAAAGATACTGCCACAAAATTTGAGTCACCAAACAATTTTGAAAGCATACTAGAGCGATATGGATGACCAAAAAGGCAACCGATTTGAATTTTAAAACGAACAAAGGCAAAAGAAGACAATATACTAGAACAAAGGGCATACTTCGTGGCAATCAGCAACCCGCAATTACCACGCATAAAAAAGGGTGGAATAAATATCTGACTGACGGCAGGAGACCAACAATAGCAAATCAGCAGGACCAGATGAGCAGTATGACTAGCAACAAGATTGGCAATGAGTTTTACGCATGTTAAGTATATAAATTTTTACAATAAATTGAGCGGCCTTAGGGACGCTTACCCATTAGCAAAAATTTTATTTTTGCTTAGGCAATTTAAAAAAAAAAAAAATCAGGAATGTTAATTAAAAATTAAGAGAATATTTGAAATTTATAATGTTAAAATATTAAAAATTAATTTGTTCAGCAAAAAAAAAAAAAGAGAGAATTAGTAAAATAATTTAAGTTCGTAAATTGGAATGCCTAGGACGTTTTTTAAAATAGTCAGTTAGCTTCCGACAGTTTCAATTATCCCTTTGTTAGTAATAAAATAACCACGGAGGAGAAATCCCATAGGACATTCTATTTTTTTTTTTTTCACTCTGTTAAAATGCAAAGGGACTCCTCAGACTTTCCCCTCCAATGGTGACACGAAAATACCCTACACACTTGGGACCTACAAAACGAATTAGAAGGATTAAAGAAATTGTGGAAAATAATAGGAATGGAAAGGGAACCCACAATAGAAGACATAATACACCCCACAACCAGGGTGGAGGAAATAATGCGGATGATGAGAAGTGTGTTCCCCGAAAACGCCAAATGTTAAATTAAAATAGCATCTGAAAATTTTTTTTTTAATAGATAAAAATATTTTGAAATATCTTATAAACTATACTAAGCTAGTAAATTATAAAATTTTTTTTTGAAATATTAAAATTTTTTTACCTAAATAAAAATATTTTAAGAAATATTTTAGAATAACAATTTTTACAATAAAAATTATAAATAAAATAAAATATTTAACATTTTATTAAAATTAGAGAAGTTTTAAAATGTCTTGGGTGGGCAAAAATAGCCCAAGGCATCATGATAGCGATAGCCGGATACGAGGTAGGGAAGGAAAACTCGGAATCAACGGAAAATAGAGTCGTCAAATATGAACCACCAACAGAAATAGACACAAAAAACTCGCCAAACGTTCCAGATGTTTGGTTAGCAGTTACAATTTGCGCATTCATGCTGTTGATCGTCACAATAGCTATGACCCTCGAAAGTTATATGAAATTCAAATATAGGCAACAAAAACCCGTTCAAACTCGTATCTAAAGAGCTCTATTTTTAGTACCAAAACCAAAGCTGAGGAAGAGCGATAAACAATTCAATTATTAACCCTCAAAATGTTGCAAACGACCTTAAAGGCAGCTTCATTAGACTTGCCCAAATTTAATGACAAATCAATAATTTGCATAATTCAAAGTAATAGTTTCCATGGAAGTTATCAAAATAACATCCTTGAAGGCTGTCAAAGGAAAAGAATGGTAGAATTTGCGCCAGTGGACATATGAAATATTTTTTTTTTTCACAACCAGCCAATATTAACAACAAAAATGAAGAAAAGTCACAAAGAGAACTTATATATGTATATATATGTTATATATATATGTTATATATATGTTAAAGCGCTATATAAATTTGCAATAAAAGACTAGTCGCGCTCATTTTAATCTTAGGATAGAATAATGGTAGCGTAGAAAAATTATCAAGCAACCAGATTGTTGAGGAAGTTATTGACTTAGGACAATATTCGACCAGGCATACAAGAAATGCCGGCAATCCAGGACTTGAAATTTATAAGGAAAAACACATTTGTCCTGAGGGACAAATTGGTGATTAAGAATTGAATATTTACTGCAGTAGGCAAATTTAATAAAATAATAAAAAGGTACACAAGTTCTCAAAGATCAAATAATTGCACTAACCAAAGAGGTTGTGCATGTGACAATCCCGGTATAAAAATAAAAATTATTCTTCATAAAAGTCATGACGATTCTGTCTTGGTGGCCGCCGCAGAAATCGCATGACAAATAAGATCAAATAAATTGCCGGAAAAATATGAAAAATAAATTAAAAGATCGAAAAAATTTTGCATCCACTGTACCACCCTTCCGCTAACTAGCTAAACTACTACCACTAATATAAACTACCTTGTTCTTCCGTCAATCACAGCTCCTAAATTACTGCATAATTAGTAACATATTTCATATTATAAATTTCCGTATGATTAGCAACAGATTTTTTTACTAAGTTTAATGTAACCCTAATGAAATGAAATAACAATGAAAAGATGTTATTTAATAGAAATAATTAAAGAAATAGATATAAGTATGATATTCTTCAGTTAAGCGACCTAGTGTTAGTTAGAGAAGAATCATCTCATAAGCTAGACAATAGATACAAAGGAAGTTATAAAGTAACAAGTAGGGAAGGTTAAGTTCGGGTGTAACCGAACATTACATACTCAGTTGAGAGCTATGGTGACAACATAAGGGAAAATAACCATGTAGGGAAATGAACCGAGGGTAACCCTGGAATGTGTTTGTATGACATGGGTATCAAATGAAAGGTATTAAAGAGTATTTTATGTGGGAGTGGGCCATAGTTCTATAGGTGGACGCCATTTAGGGTATCAAATGAAAGGTGGTAATGTGTATTTTAAAAGGGCGTGATGCTTAGTTCATAGGTGGACGCCGTTTCGAGATATCGCCATAAAGGTGGACCAGCGGTGACCCTAGAATTTGTTTGTACGATATGGGTATCAAATGAAAGGGGTTAATGAGCATTTTAAAAGGGAGTGGGCCTTAGTTCTATAGGTGGATGCCTTTTCGAGATATCGCCATAAAAGTGGACCAGAGGTCACTCTAGAATGCGTTTGTACAATATCAAACGAAAGGTGTTAATGAGTATTTCAAAAGGGCGTGGGGCTTAGTTCTATAGGTGGACGCCTTTTCGAGATATTGGCATAAAGGTGGACCAAGGGTGACTCTAGAATTTGTTTGTAAGATATGGGTATCAAATTAAAGGTGTTAATGCGTATTTTAAAAATGAGCGATCCTTAGTTCCATAGGTGGACTCCGTTTCGAGATATCGCCATAAATGTGGACCAGGGGTGACCCAAGAATTTGTTTGTACGATATGGGTATCAAATGAAAGGGGTTAATGAGCATTTTAAATGGGAGTGGGCATTGGTTCTATAGGTGGACGCCTTTTCGAGATATCGCCGTAAAAGAGGACCAGGTGTGACTCTAGAATGCGTTTGTACAATATGGGTATCAAACGAAAGGTGTTAATGAGTATTTTAAAAGAAAGTGGGCCTTAGTTCTATAGGTGGACGCCTTTTCGAGATATCGCCATAAAGGTGGACCAACGGTGACTCTAGAATTTGTTTGTAAGATATGGGTATCAAATTAAAGGTGTTAATGCGTATTTAAGAAATGAGTGATGCTTAGTTCCATTGGTGGAATCCGTTTCGAGATATCGCCATAAATGTGGACCAGGGGTGACCCTAGAATTTGTTTGTACGATATGGGTATCAAATGAAAGGGGTTAATGAGCATTTTAAATGGGAGTGGGCCTTGGTTCTATAGGTGGACGCCTTTTCGAGATATCGCCATAAAGGTGGGCCAGGGGTGACTCTAGAATGCGTTTTTACAATATGGGTATCAAATTAAAGGTATTAATAAGGCTTTTAAAAGGGAGTGATGGTAGTTGTATATGTGAAAATGTTTTCCAGATATCGACCAAAATGTGGACCAGGGTGACCCAGAACATCATCTGTCGGATACCGCTAATATATTTATATATATAATACCACGAAGAGTATTCCTGCCAAGATTTCAAGGGTTTTTTATTTCTCCCTGCAAAACTTTTTCATTTTATTCTACCTTATATGGTAGGTATCACACCCATTGTACCAAGTTTTTTTTCTAAAGTTATATTTTGCGTCAATAGACCTATACAATTACCATGTTTCATCCCTTTTTTCGTATTTGGTATATAATTATGGCATTTTTTTCATTCTTCGTAATTTTCGATATCGAAAAAGTGGGCGTGGTCACAGTCGGATTTCGGCCATTTTCTACACCAATACAAAGTGAGTTCAGATAAGTACGTGAACTGAGTTTAGTAAAGATATATCGATTTTTGCCCAAGTTATCGTGTTAACGGCCGAGCGGAAGGACAGACGGTCGACTGTGTATAAAAACTGGGCGTGGTTTCAACCGATTTCGCCCTTTTTCACAGAAATAAGTCATCGTCCCATAATCTAAGACCCTACCAAATTTCACAAGGATTGGTAAATGATTGTTCGACTTATGGCATTAAAAGTATCCTAGACAAATTAAGTGAATAAGGGCGGAGCCACGCCCATTTTGAAATTTTCTTTAATTTTTGCATTTGGTTCCACCATATCATTACTGGAGTTGAATGTTGACATAATTTACTTATATACTGTGAAGATATTAAATTTTTTGTTAAAATTTGACTTAAAAAAAATTTTTTTTTAAAAGTGGGCGTGGTCGTTCTCCGATTTTGCTAATTTTTATTAAGCATACATATAGTAATAGGAGTAACGTTTCTGCCAAATTTCATCATGATATCTTCAACGACTGCCCAATTACAGCTTGCAAAACTTATAAAAATACCTTCTTTTAAAAGTGGACGGTGCCACGCCGATTGTCTAAAATTTTACTAATTTTCTATTCTGCGTCATAAATTCCACTCACCTACAAAGTTTCATCGCTTTATCCGTCTTTGGTAATAAATTATCGCACTTTTTCGGTTTTTCGAAATTTTCGATATCGAAAAAGTGGGCGTGGTTATAGTCCGATATTGTTCATTTTAAATATCGATCTGAGATGAGTGCTCAGGAACCTACATACCAAATTTCATCAAGATACCTCAAAATTTACTCAAGTTATCGTGTTAACGGACGGACGGACGGACATGGCTCAATCAAATTTTTTTTCGATCCTGATGATTTTGATATATGGAAGTCTATATCTATCTCGATTCCTTTATACCTGTACAACCAACCGTTACCCAATCAAAGTTAATATACTCTGTGAGCTCTGCTCAACTGAGTATAAAAAGGATAGATAGAAATAATAATTATACGTTAATACCTAATATTATAGGAAATAGAGATAGTACAAACAAAATAAAAGAAATAGTAATCTATAAAAATTGGCTTAAACTGTTATAGAACATTCACTAGTACATAACACATATCATCTGAAAAAAAAGAAGAAACCAAAACAATCGCACTATAAGCATTTCAATTCACTCAACACTATAGATATGTAAGAACGAAAATGTAAATAATAAATACTAACCCATGTTGGCATCAAGTGACTATTACTTCATAATAAATATGAGAACATGACAGATTTTAAGTGGGTCGACACACTTAAAACTCTGATATGCAAAACCAAATGTCAATACCACTTGATGCAAAACATTATTCATACACACAAGCACATAACCATACAAATGTACATACATCTTCTTAAATTTGGTTTTCTGTGAAAACGGGCGAAATCGGTTGAAGCAACGCCCAGTTTTTATACACAGTCCACCGTCTGTCCTTCCGCTCGGCCTTTAACACGATAACTTGAGCAAAAATCGATATATCTTTACTAAACTCAGTTCACGTACTTATCTGAACTCACTTTGTATTGGTGTAGAAAATGGCCGAAATCCGACTATGACCACGCCCACTTTTTCGATATCGAAAATTACGAAAAATGAAAAAAATGCCATAATTATATACCAAATACGAAAAAAGGGATGAAACATGGTAATTGTATAGGTCTATTGACGCAAAATATAACTGTAGAAAAAAAACTTGGTACAATGGGTGTGACACCTACCATATTAAGTAAAAGAAAATGAAAAAGTTTTGCAGGGCGAAATCAAAAGCCCTTGAAATCTTGGAAGGAATACTGTTCGTGGTATTACATATATAAATAAATTAGCGGTACCCGACAGATGATGTTCTGGATCACCCTGGTCCACATTTTGGTCGATATCTCGAAAACGCCTTCACATATACAACTAAGGGCCACTCCCTTTTAAAACCCTCATTAATACCTTTAATTTAATACCCATATCGTACAAATACATTCTAGAGTCACCCCTGGTCCACGTTTATGGCGATATCTCGAAAAGGCGTCCTCATATAGAACTAAGGCCCATTCCTTTTTAAAATACTCATTAACACCTTTCATTTGATACCCATATCGTACAAAAAAATTGTAGAGTCACCCCTGGCCCACCTTTATGGCAATATTTCGAAAAGGCGTCCACCTATAGAACTAAGGCCCACGGCCTTTTAAAATACTCAATAACACCTTTCGTGTGATACCCATATAGTACAAACAAATTCTAGAGTCACCCCTGGTCCACGTTTATGGCGATATCTCGAAAAGTCGTCCACACATAGAACTAAGGCCCACTCCTTTTTAAAATACTCATTAACACCTTTCATATTTTTGTACTACCGACTGTTTTCTTTTTTTATTGTAAATTTGTTTTTTGGTTTCGGGTTTACAGTCCAATGAATCAGAAAAACGCCTTTTTTATTTTCTCGCCAACGTTTCGACCTTTTATTTTGGTCTTCTTCAGGGCCTAATGACAAAAAAAATATAAAACTTAATATAAAAGGCCTTGCATTGCAAAAGAGGGTTAATAATTATTAATTACATATACACACAAAGGTACATATATAACACAATTATTGAAATCACAGATTCTTACTCAAAATTACTGCGTTCTTCCTTGTCCAGTTGTTTTGTATAGATGTTTTGTTTTCTGCATTGCGCAGAAATGGTCATATATAAAATTTTAAATTATAGGACTTATTTACAAATTTGAATAAAATTTAAAAGAAATAAGTAATAAAATAAACACAATGAAAATTCAAAAACAAACTATATATATACGTATTTGACGTTTGTTGATATTTTGTCAGCCGGTTCGTACTTGATGGACTATGTAGAGCAGCTGATGATTGTCGACATCGTTAGAAGAATCTTAAACGAGAGGTGGAGGGAAATTGAATCCACCACAAATCTTTCGCAAAGTGAATTTATCGAAATGATTACTCTTTGCACAAAAAACAGCTATTTTCAATTTAACGAACAGTTCTATGCACAGAATTTCGGTTGCCCAATGGGATCACGCATCAGCTGTATTCTAGTAGAAATTCTAATGGACAACGTTTTAGAACGAGCCATTCAGGGAGTAAAAGAAGAACTAGAATTCAACATTAGCATAATTAATAAATACGTAGACGACCTATACCTACTACTACCTGAACACATCCTTCCATCGGTCTTAAAAATATTCAATGCCATAGAACCAGGAATCGAGTTCACATTTGAAAAAGAACAACAAAATATGCTACCATTCTTGGATATGGTTATTTTCAGAAACGCACAGGATGGAACCTTTAACACGGACTGGTACCGTAAACCAGTCTCATCAGGTCGTATTTTGAATTATAGGTCAATACATCCATTAACCCAAAAAATGAGCACCGCAAAAGGGTTAATAAACAGAGTTCTTAACTTAAGTGATGAAAAATACCACAACAAGAACAAATTAATTATAAAAGGCATCCTCAAAGCGAACGATTATCCGCCAAAATTGGTTTCAAGATTAATAAATCATTATAAAATATCCATCAACAACAAAAACACCGACCCAATATTAACGAGCACCAACGCTCAACAACAATTAGCAGAAATTAAAACTATGACAATTTCATATTTCCCGTATATTACAAAATGTATTACAAACAAATTCAAAGAGTTCACTCCCAACGTCCGTTTTGCGTACAAAAATAAAAACAATGTTGGGAAAATGTACAACAAGATTAAAGACAAAATACCAACAACTAAGGAAAAGAAAGTTGTATACAAAATAGACTGTATTGACTGCCAGCGAAGAAAAAGTTACATAGGCACTACATCTCAATATTTATACAAACGCCTAAATCAACATAGAAAAACTGTTGAGAAGAAAGAAACAGAAAAAAGTGCACTCGCCCTCCACGCTATTACTTTTGGACATAGATTTGACTTCGAAGGAACTAAAGTATTAGCTAGAGAGAAAAGTTGGGGAAAAAGAATCCTATTAGAAGAAATATTTATTAAAGCTGATAAAAACTGCGTTAATAAAAGAAGCGTAGAAGCTAAAAAATCAGCGACATCTATACGTGTATTTTCTAACGATGTCAACAATCATCAGCTGCTCTACATAGTCCATCAAGTACGAACCGGCTGACAAATTTCAACAAACGTCAAATACGTATATGTATATATAGTTTGTTTTTGAATTTTCATTGTGTTCATTTTATTACTTATTTCTTTTAAATTTTATTCAAATTTATAAATAAGTCCTATAATTTAAAATTTTATATATGACCATTTCTGCGCAATGCAGAAAACAAAACATCTATACAAAACAACTGGACAAGGAAGAACGCAGTAATTTTGAGTAAGAATCTGTGATTTCAATAATTGTGTTATATATGCACTTTTGTGTGTATATGTAATTAATAATTATTAACCCTCTTTTGCAATGCAAGGCCTTATATACTAAGTTTTATATTTTTTTGTCCTTAGGCCCTGAAGAAGACCAAAATAGAAGATCGAAACGTTGGCGAGAAAATAAAAAAGGCGTTTTTCTGATTAATTGGACTGTAAACCCGAAACCAAAAAACAAATTAACACCTTTCATTTGATACCCATATCGTACAAACAAATTCTAGAGTCGCCCCTGGTCCACGTTTATGGCGATATCTCGAAAAGGCGTCCACACATAGAACTAAGGTCCTCTCCTCTTTAAAATACTTATTAACACCTTTCATTTGATACCCATATCGTACAAACAAATTCTAGAGTCGCCCCTGGTCCACCTTTATGGCGATATTTCGAAAAGGCGTCCACCTATAGAACTAAGGCCCACGCCCTTTTAAAATACTCATTAACACCTTTCATTTGATACCCATATCGAACAAACAAATTCTAGAGTCACCCCTGGTCCACGTTTATGGCGATATCTCGAAAAGGCATCCACCTATAGAACTAAGGCCCACGCCCTTTTAAAATACTCATTAACACCTTTCATTTGATGCCCATATTGTACAAACGCATTCTAGAGTCACCCCTGGTCCACTTTTATAACGATATTCCGAAAAGGCGTCCACCTATAGAACTAAGGCCCACTCCCTTTTAAAACACTTATTAACACCTTTCGTTTGATACCCATATTGTACAAACGCATTCTAGAGTCAACCCTGGTCCACTTTTATAACGATATTCCGAAAAGGCGTCCACCTATAGAACTAAGGCCCACTCCCTTTTAAAATACTCATTAACACCTTTCATTTGATACCCATATAGTACAAACAAATTCTAGAGTCACCCCTGGTCCACGTTTATGGCGATATCTCGAAAAGGCGTCCACACATAGAACTAAGGCCCACTCCTCTTTAAAATACTCATTAACACCTTTCATTTGATACCCATATCGTACAAACAAATTCTAGAGTCGCCCCTGGTCCACCTTGATGGCGATATTTCGAAAAGGCGTCCACCTATAGAACTAAGGCCCACGCCCTTTTAAAATACTCATTACCACCTTTCATTTGATACCCATATCGAACAAACAAATTCTAGAGTCACCCCTGGTCCACGTTTATGGCGATATCTCGAAAAGTCATCCACCTATAGAACTAAGGCCCACACCCTTTTAAAATACTCATTAACACCTTTCATTTGATACCCATATAGTACAAACAAATTCTAGAGTCACCCCTGGTCCACGTTTATGGCGATATCTCAAAAAGGCGTCCACATATGGAACTAAGGCCCACTCCTTTTTAAAATACTTATTAACACCTTTCATTTGGTACCCATATCGTACAAACAAATTCTAGAGTCACCCCTGGTCCACGTTTATGGCGATATCTCGAAAAGGCGTCCACATATAGAACTAAGGCCCACGCCCTTTTAAAATACTTATATAATACTTCAAAACAAAAAAAAAAAAAAAAAAAAAAATTGTACAAACAAGAGAACAAAAAAAAAAAAAAAATAATAAATTACCCATCATAGCAAATACACAAAAGAGAAAAAATCAGCTTATTATGAAAAAGCGAGAATGAGCATAACGGGCACAATATGTAAAGCAAATGCAAGCTAATAAAAGCAAAAAAAAAAAGAAAACATATAAACTTATAATATCAAGTTACCACTATGCAAAAATTATTGGTAACACCAAGTAAGTTGACTGGGTCATTCAACGAAAAATGAAACACTTATCACAGTGACATTGGAGTGACCGTCTATAATTAAGCATAAAATTATATACGCTCACTTAAAAGGCCGATGTTGTAGTGTCGCGTGGAATTCACCTCACTTCAAACACGCTTAACATATACGTTCATTGACCCAGGTAACTACCATAAGTTCATTCGCGTTCACCAAGTCACCTAATGCATTAATGCGTCATACCCAAATTGCTCAAGTAGGAATCATATTGACAATATGTAAGTCAATATAATAATTCGCTAAAAAAGCATTCCTCACTATTGAGTCATGCACCTATAGTATGTAATTATTAATGTAATAATGTATATATGTATAGGTTAAGAACTTTTGTATAAATAGGAAAGAATTTATTCAATAAAGAATATTTATGAATCTGATGTCAGCGCTGAACATTAGCGCCAACAAAACCATTTTCTTTTAAAATCTAAAGGTATACTTTGTACATTCCCTCACACTCTGTTGTTTGACCAATGAATTACTTCGTAGAGCTTGCGCTTGACGGATTGGCTTTGCATAATCAGTATCGTTCCGATGCTTCACAACAGTAGTGTGCCCTGGCTTGAAACCACCCTTGCATTCTTTCTGCGAAATTCTCTCCTTCGTTTTAGTGCGTCCATTTGGGTTTGTCAATGCCATTGTTTCTCTCGCGACATTTGATGCCCATATTGTACAAACGGATTCTAGAGTCACCCCTGGTCCACTTTTATAACGATATTCCGAAAAGGCGTCCACCTATAGAACTAAGGCCCACTCCTTTTTAAAATACTCATTAACACCTTTCATTTGATACCCATATCATACAAACAAATTCTAAAGTCGCCCCTGGTCCACCTTTATGGCGATATTTCGAAAAGGCGTCCACCTATAGAACTAAGGCCCACGTCCTTTTAAAATACTCATTAACACCTTTCATTTGATACCCATATCGAACAAACAAATTCTAGAGTCACCCCTGGTCCACGTTTATGGCGATATCTCTAAAAGGCATCCCCTATAGAACTACGGCCCACGCCCTTTTAAAATACTCATTAACACCTTTCATTTGATACCCATATAGTACAAACAAATTCTAGAGTCACCCCTGGTCCACATTTATGGCGATATCTCGAAAAGGCGTCCACATATAGAACTAAGGCCCACTCCTTTTTAAAATACTCATTAACACCTTTCATTTGGTACCCATATCGTACAAACAAATTCTAGAGTCACCCCTGGTCCACGTTTATGGCGATATCTCGAAAAGGCGTCCACATATAGAACTAAGGCACACGCCCTTTTAAAATACTCATTAACACCTTTCATTTGGTACCCATATCGTACAAACAAATTCTAGAGTCACCCCTAGTCCACTTTTATAACGATATTCCGAAAAGGCGTCCACCTATAGAACTAAGGCCCACTCCCTTTTAAAACACTTATTAACACCTTTCGTTTGATACCCATATTGTACAAACGCATTCTAGAGTCAACCCTGGTCCACTTTTATAACGATATTCCGAAAAGGCGTCCTCCTATAGAACTAAGGCCCACTCCCTTTTAAAACACTTATTAACCCCTTTCGTTTGATACCCATATTGTACAAACGCATTCTAGAGTCAACCCTGGTCCACTTTTATAACGATATTCCGAAAAGGCGTCCACCTATAGAACTAAGGCCCACTCCCTTTTAAAATACTCATTAACACCTTTCATTTGATACCCATATAGTACAAACAAATTCTAGAGTCACCCCTGGTCACCTTTATGGCGATATCTCGAAAAGGCATCCACATATAGAACTAAGGCCCACGCCCTCTTAAAATACTCATTAACACCTTTCATTTGATACTCATATCGTACAAACAAATTCTAGGGTCGCCCCTGGTCCACCTTTATGGCGATATTTCGAAAAGGCGTCCACCTATAGAACTAAGGCCCACGCCCTTTTAAAATACACATTAACACCTTTCATTTGATACCCATATCGAACAAACAAATTCTTGAGTCACCCCTGGTCCACGTTTATGGCGATATCTCTAAAAGGCATCCACCTATAGAACTACGGCCCACGCCCTTTTAAAATACTCATTAACACCTTTCATTTGATACCCATATAGTACAAACAAATTCTAGAGTCACCCCTGGTCCACATTTATGGCGATATCTCGAAAAGGCGTCCACATATAGAACTAAGGCCCACTCCTTTTTAAAATACTCATTAACACCTTTCATTTGGTACCCATATCGTACAAACAAATTCTAGAGTCACCCCTGGTCCACGTTTATGGCGATATCTCGAAAAGGCGTCCACATATAGAACTAAAGCACACGCCCTTTTAAAATACTCATTAACACCTTTCATTTGGTACCCATATCGTACAAACGCATTCTAGTCAACCCTGGTCCACTTTTATAACGATATTCCGAAAAGGCGTCCACCTATAGAACTAAGGCCCACTCCCTTTTAAAATACTCATTAACCCCTTTCATTTGATACCCATATCGTACAAACAAATTCTAGAGTCACCCCTAGTCCACTTTTATAACGATATTCCGAAAAGGCGTCCACCTATAGAACTAAGGCCCACTCCCTTTTAAAACACTTATTAACACCTTTCGTTTGATACCCATATTGTACAAACGCATTCTAGAGTCAACCCTGGTCCACTTTTATAACGATATTCCGAAAAGGTGTCCACCTATAGAACTAAGGCCCACTCCCTTTTAAAATACTCATTAACACCTTTCATTTGATACCCATATAGTAGAAACAAATTCTAGAGTCACCCCTGGTCACCTTTATGGCGATATCTCGAAAAGGCGTCCACATATAGAACTAAGGCCCACGCCCTCTTAAAATACTCATTAACACCTTTCATTTGATACTCATATCGTACAAACAAATTCTAGGGTCACCCCTGGTCCATCTTTATGGCGATATCTCGAAACGGCGTCCATCTATAGAACTTAGGCCCACGCCCTTTTAAAATACTCATTAACACATTTCATTTGATACCCATATCGTACAAACAAATTCTAGAGTCAGGCCTGGTCCACCTTTATGGCGATATCTCGAAAAGGCGTCCACCTATAGAACTTAGGCTCACTCCCTTTTAAAATTATCATTAACACATTTCATTTGATACCCATATCGTACAAACAAATTCTAGAGTCAGGCCTGGTCCACCTTTATGGCGATATCCCTAAATGGCGTCCATCTATAGAACTATGGCCCACTTCCTCTTAAAATACTCTTTAATACCTTCCATTTGATACACATGTCATACAAACACATTCCAGGGTTACCCTAGGTTCTTTTTACAACATGGTGGTTTTCCCTTACTTTGTCTCCACAGCTCTCAACTGAGTATGTAATGTTCGGTTACACCCGAACTTAGCCTTCCTTACTTGTTCCAAACTGAAGTTAAGTGGCACATCCTGGTTCTTATAGCGCATAATCCTTCTCCGCATATCGACCCTGATGTCATGTTCAACTAAGAAGTCCACTCCTGTCTTCATCAACGATCTCCGCCACAACGAATATGTGTAGAATCATGACCTTTCCAATTAAGACTTCACAGATCATTTCTCCCCGACTTGGTTATACTCACCAGTGACCGTACGCAACCTCGCTTCAGGTAATGACTTTACTCTCCTGTTGACCAAATCAGATCGAATCCAGGAAAGAGATGCGCCCGTATCTACAGTCATTACAAGTTCTTTGCCATCCACATTCCCTCTAACGGTAAGACTGCTTGATTTCCTTCCAATTTGCGACACAGATATCACAGCACATTCAATAGCTGGAGCTAGCTCTCGATCTCTACATTAAACTCGCTCTTGCTCATCCTCTCCAGCTTTGTTATTAAGACCACCCATGCTGTTGAAACCACTACGATCAAGATCGCAATGACGTGCAATGTGACCGGGCTTCCCGCATTTGAATCATTTAATAACTCTTTCACTCCGCTTTTGCTATCCTTTCAGCGCCTCCAATATTGTGTTCACCCAGTCTGGCCTTTCTACCTCTACACGGCGTGCTTTGAACGCTGGCTTACACAGAAGCGATGCTGTCTCCTCAATCAGAGCATGTGATACCGTTTCTGTGAATGTAGGTTTTGGGTTTGCGTATGTCGTTCGCTTCGTTTCAACGTCCCGTATTTTTTATTTAATTTTTAATCAGTATGCCATTTATAAAGCTCTGGAAATTTACCCTTTCGGTGTATTCCACGGGTGCGTCCGCATTCGCTAAATGTGCCAGCCTTGCAATATCCTACGCAAACTCTTGCAATGTTTTACCAGGCCTCTGGAAGAATTTCAGTAACTCCATTTGGTATATCTGTCTCCTATGCTCGGTTCCGTATCGTCTCTCTAGAGCGCCAATCAATGCTTCATAACATTTCCATTCGCTCTCTGGAATGGTTTGTAAGATCTCAGCTTCAGGCCTCTTCAATGCCATGAACAGTGCAGCTACTTTATCATCCGCATTCCAGTTGTTCACTGCTGACGTCTTCTCAAATTGTAGCTCAAACACCTGGAAAGGAACAGAATCGTCAAAGGGTAGAGTTTTTACCTTTGGATTAGACGTTGAAGTGACTGGGCGGTTCAATTGTAATTCCTGGATCCTATATTTCAAATCATCCATCTCCGGCTCTATTTTGTCCTGTCGACCATTGAAGCCTTCATGAAATTGGGCTAGTTTTTCTTCCATAAGCGCTTCCAGTATATCATACGGACTTCCTGCTATTCTAGTTATGTGGAGATCTGAGATGATATCTGTGCTGAAATTTGTGCCGACATTTCGGAAATACGCGTCACCTGAGCTTCAATCTTAAATGTTATTCGTGTCTCTTGGGATTCATATATACGTTTTCTGTTCTTTCAGTTGAGTTTCCCTCTTGGATGTTATGTGTGTCTTTTGCGATTCCAGTTGGGATGCCACATTTGTGGATATTTGTGATGATATTTCTGTTATGCGTGTTTCCTGGGTTTCCATTTTGCCGATATCTGTGATAACAAAGCCAATATCGCATTATTCTCGCCGCTTGCGACTGGACTCGGACTTCCGTTCTTCTCTTAAATTTTTGTTTTTGTCTCGTCGCCATTAGGATGAAAGACATCATCGTCCACATTAATTCCTTCCGACTCCATAGCGTCTCGTAGCCGTGCCTGAAATTTGAACTTATTGCCGGTTGCATTCAATCCACGGACTTCCAACTCCTTTTTAAGTTGCTGTATCCTTAATTCACTTAACTTTTCCATGTCCAAGTTGTATTCGAAGTCTTCGGCATTTATTCAACAATTCCTCTTCTGACACCAATTGTAGCGAAGTTAGTGAAACTCCGCTTATTTTACACCTTCTACTAACGTTCGTATCACTAAATTGTTGAATAAGTAACTCCAATATTCAATAATGCAAAATGGTTTATTAGACTAATAACACTTCTACTTCTCAACAGATAGCGTGCTTAAATCAAGCTGATTTCTGATTACTCAGCTTTAACTCCTTTTATACTCTGTGATGTCTCGTTCGCATACTTCTAGGCGACTTTATCTTCTAGAATTTACTATTTCTTTACCAGCCATAAACTCATCAGCTATAACTACAGATGAACAATTATAGCTTCTCTCATAGCCATATGCGCTTGTATATGTGAGTGATACTTCCACCGATGATTACCTACTTTTGGGAGTATCTCAGATATATGGATGTGTTTGTGCGTTTCTCTCCGCTGCTTGTACGGACATATGTGTACACATAATGATTAATTTGCTTACGTACATACAAGTGTGGCAGCTTGCTTTATTGTTGTTGTGGCTTTATTTACTTAGTATCAGATTAGTGATGTGAGTATCACTTAGTGTCACTAATATTCGTCACAATACGATCCGTATATTTGGGAATAGACTTAGTTGAAGAAATGGTTTACATTAGGTGGCCACCCCTTTAATAATTTATTTTATTGAAATTCCACTTAAATTAACATTAAGTTAATATTCATTACGGCATATCCATTTCAACATTACATTTCGAATAGGTGGTAACCTGGCAAAATCATCCACATCAGCAACACCTGAAGATGATACGCTTTAAAATAACGATTATTTCTGGCAGCCTCTGCTACAATTTTAAGTTTCCGTTGTAGTACTCCACGTCCCATTATCATAATGATCTATTACCAAATTTTCCATTTCCTTTAAACTGTGCTCTTTCATCTGAATCCGTCAAAGAAGGTAAGCTTCAAAAAATAAACATAATAAAATAAACACAAAAGCTTCTAAAACTTCAAACTTTCCTTTGCTTGCATTATTCGGCAGCTATTCACTAAAGCCTATCATTGGATTGCAAACGATTAAATCCATTGCTGCTATGAATGACATTATTCCCAACCCACAGCATTACGTTTGCCAGATTAAATTTAAGTACAACTCAACGCAACCACAATCCCAACTATGCACATCAGACTATGCAGAAGCACTGAAAATTCGTAAAAAGATTGGTTGCCGGATGTGTTCATTACAAATCCATCGCTGCCTGCGGAATGTCAATCTGACTAACAAACACTCGAATTTTTATCGCTACGTCAATCACCCGCGATTTTTCGTGAGGCAATGCTTTGAGTACGTTTGGATGTATGTGTGTTTGACTATGAATTTATGTGCATCTGTATTAAGCGAGAAAATGCACACTTCCGATGCTTTGAACATCAGCCACAAGGCAAGAACTTGAATTAATTGCTCGAACCGTCACCTGCAGTTGCATGCGATTACAAAATGTGGTGTGTCAAGTCTGTAGTTAAGCTCTGTCGAACGTTAGACATAAGTGGCTGGCTGTGGTTCAAGGTTTTAATGTAGTGGTAGCTTGAATTGTATAGTATGGTGTCTGACGTCTTTTGAGCATACTTACTTTTGCATTAAAACAATTGCAGATACTGAAGGGAAGTATGTGGCTGTCCATGCTTAGCTTAGGCGTGATTTCAATTTACCTCAGAAATGTTACACCTTCACGGACTACATTAACACAGATTAACTGGCAACCTTATTCAAACAAATTTTATGTAAAGCTGAGTCAAATATTTTTCTTAGTTATTAACTTAGCTCCGTGGAGTTTAAGAATATTTTAAATACGGAGTAAAATACCTTTTCCGTGGTTGTTATATTGGCATATTTATAAAAATTTTCAAATAAGTGGCAACCTTGTAAAAAACTGTCAGTGGCAACGTCTATTTGTTAACTTTTATGTTATTATTATTATCCTAGCCTTAGTGTGCACTGAAAGACATGTGACCAAGAAATCAAGCAATATGCATTTATTTTAAAAATTAGCTTTCGTTCTACAAGGCTAAGACCACTGGGTAGGTATTTCCAGAACTTCTTTCTATAAAAAATCTGGTGAGAACCAAGTACTCGCGATGTTCGATATGTAAACGTACGCCTAAAAAACTATCTTGATTAAATTTAGTAGATGGCGCTGACGGGGCTCAATTTAAACCACAACAAATAATTTTGGGCTATTTGGGAAGAGCTTCGTCAGTTTTTTATCGGTAATAACCAAAACCAACAAGTTATTGTTTTATTATTGAAAGATAGAATCGTTGAAACTGACTTCCTTGATGAAACCTAGTAGCTTCTTTCGCTTTGGGGTTTATATGTGGCAGCGCTCTGGCCACGGAGATACTGAAAACATAGCCCTACGCCTTGAGATCGCGTCGCATTCCTAAAGGATATGTTACGCCGTCTTTGTTGAAGGATTACCGAAGCAGCAGGTGTCGCTCGATTTTATGACCAATTTATGCATGTGGCTGTTGACTCCGCAATGTCCTGTAAGAGTAGTTGTTAGAAAGACTTGTTCTGATTTTATTTCGAGCGCTGAAATTGCCTTGCGTTTGGCTTGACTGTCGTTGAGCTTGGCAATGTTATCGTCGGAGTATCCGCGATGAAGGTTCAGCACAGAACCCCAACTTATGGCATCTACTTTCACTTGAAACATTCTCGGGTATTTTCCAAGAGGCACTGATATTATGGCTCTAGGTCCAATGACACCAGCTTCAATCTTGTGTAGACATTGAATGCTCTCTAGCCTGGCTGCATTCCACGTCATCTTATCTCCCAATTCCATTTTATATTTTTCTGAAAGATTATCTGCTTGAGGATACCATCTCTGCGGAGTAGAAAGACTGGGTTATTCTCTCTTAGTTCCTCCATGTTTAAGAATGTGATACAATTTCTTTTGCCCGCGTCCTCCCTTGCAATATTCAGAAGAGCGCACTTGGCTAACTTGTTATCGATAGCGAAACTATTCTCAAAATATTGGCTTGTTATCGACTTGCGATCGCTGAGCCATCGGTGTGTTATTGCTTTCTTATCGGATTGTTATCGACGGGTTACGAATATGTCATTGATAATATTACATACCGATAACACACGATAAATTTTCAATAATAACTCAATAACTTTTCGAAAGAAGTCGATGCATATTTGATAACCAATCGATAACCTTTCGGTTATATTTCTATTACGTACCCAAAGACTTTGCTATCGATTGCAAGTTTATAGCACTTCGAGGAGAAATCGGTAATACTATGTTCAAACAGAAAAATAAATTGAGGAAATTTCGATTTGAATTGAGTGCTGTTCATACAACTCGATTTAGCTTACACAATAGTAATTTGATAGCTGGTTGGCTCATCTCTACATCAAGAACATACCTTTGTTCAGACTGTCAAAATGAACACGTACATTATTAGGCGAATGAAATGGAATGAAAACATAAAACTTTGAAATTTTTGTGTGTTGTAAGAAAATGTGTTCAATGTTTTGGTTTCATTTTGAGTTTGCCATCTTCTTTTGACAATCCCTACTCCAGTGAAATGAAAGACATAAAATCAGCTGATGAGATGAGCCAACCATATAGTTCAGCCATGCGTAACTGACGTTGAAATATACTCAATAAACACATTTTACAATGTTGAATTTGCAGTTTGAAACAATTTATTACGCAATTTTTTTTAAATTGGCAATTTATTATTACAATTTATTATATGACAAACTGCGTAATAAATTGCCCAAATAGTAGAAATTGCCAATTTGGTGTGTGTTTGAACTTAGTATTAGTCGTCTATAACTCGTCCATGAAACACCGGTAACAAACCGAATAATAAAATGGATAACACTACCACAAGTGGTAGACAACAAACCGATAAATATTTGACAGCAAATCGCTAACTCTTCGATAACAAACCTTTAGCACTTCGATAGCAAATAGATAGCACGCCGCCCGATTTCAGTTTCGGCTTCCGTTTTGGCTCCAGTTTTCACTTCTAAATTTTCCTTTCCCTTCTACGACTTTTCTCTTTTCTATTCCTTTAGCCTCTGTTGCTTTCCTTTCATTTCCTTGCCTTAAATTGCTTTGCCTTGACTTCGCAAACGTGTTGATATTCATAAGCGTCGTTATTAACATCCACATCATTGTCGACTTTATTTTTGTATCGGTATTTTCTTTTCCTCTCTTCTGCTGTTTCGCCATCTTTTCATTTACTTCCTTTGCTTTGGCGTTTAGCTTTCTTCATTGTGTATCATCGATTTTTTTTCTGCTTTCGCTCATTTCTATTAATTAATTTGCTGTCTGAGTTGGATAACATCAACTACGTGGTTGAGTTGATTGCTCCACATTATTACATTCGTAAAATAATAACAAAACTTTCACTTACACCTACGCCTACATTCAGGGTTCTTCTATACCGTGAGCTAAGATGTGTGTACATCAAAAACATTGCAGCCTAACATATATAACGAGAAATTTTGTGCTTACATCGCAGCTGCCTACATACCAATATATTTACATTCAAGTTTCTTGTTACGTAATTTGCCTTTATACTCTTTTTTTTCATTAAAGCCTTGTAACTTTTTCGTACATAATCTTTTTGAGGTCTTTAACAAAATTTCCTCATAACAAGTCAGTGATTTAATGAATGTCTCTTAAACCTAATTTGGGTATTAACTCACTACGTATGCTAACAACTGCATCTAACAGTATAACATCCTGCTCCTACCACAATGTCACATCACATTATCTCATTTAACTCGACTTTAGTAATGCATATTAAGTCAAGCATCAGCATTTCACAGGCAAACAATACTTTTATTGTTCAAGTGAATGAGAAAATTTTCCATTGTGGTTGTAACGTTGTGTCCTCATATAATGACCATAAAAAAGGTCTAAAAACATGGCTTACAAATGTTCTTGTATGTAGTAGAGTAGACACATGAAATTCTAAGCCGGAACATGACAAAATAGAAAATGGCCATTACGTAACGACCACAAATATATTAAGCTGCAACGTTAATACAACATTTCCAGTTAACCTTAGCCTAGGTAAAATATTAGAACTAAGTAAGTTCATTCATCTTTTATTTCACACATGTACATATGTCTTTAGGCCTATAAATGGTCTAAATTTTTACGCAAACAAACTCTTCAATACTTTTGTGAAAAGCATAGCTAAAGATACAATTGAATGATATGAAACATGAACAATTCACTTTGTAGTTGCCATCAAAGCTTCATATTTTAAAGTCTATTCAGTGCAGTGTTGTCACTTCTAAAATCTATTTAGTGGTAGATTTTCAAAAAAAGGGTGGTAGATTTCCTAAAAATATTGGTAGGATCTTCAAAAACATTAAAACCAATTTTTTTCAAATTATTACTATTCAACCATTAAAACGAACATAACAACTTTAAGTGCATTTCAACATACATATAAACATCTGTATGAAGAGTATGTGTACTGTATAGGCTTTAGACCTTATCAAATAAAAAAATATAATTAAATAATAGTGGGACTCTCATAGCAGTCGGTAGTTTTTAAGCGTTTTTTTTTTTTTGTAATAAACTATTTGAATAGTTATCAAAGAACTAGTCTTAAAAGTTTGAACATTTTTTTACTACAAAAACCTTAACAGCTGAAATTGATAATCAAATGCGAACTACCGACCAAGAACTTTAACAAACCATGCGTGGATACGACTAAAGTTAATTTACAGTCTCCAAATACTCCATTTTTCATAACACATAGTTCAAACATATAATAATACTACTAAGAAACCTAAAAATAACAAATTACTTCAATGGTATCCAACGAATACCAATAGCTCGAATCTAATGAAATAGACTTGTACATTAAAACAATTTATTTATTAAATCTTACAACTTTCATCCGTGACATCGAAGGCATCCATCGGATACTGCAATCGACGGCTGATTGGAATATCGCTCGTATCTCGGCTGTCAGTTCGAGAACGCCTATCTGAGAATGTTTTTCAAAAACACCATATTTCAGTTTTTCTTTTGAAAACGACCTATCTCAGAACTCGATTGAAGAACGCCCAAAATGTTTTTCATAAACGTCCCAGCTTGTCACAAATTTATTAAATTTAAGCTGAGAAAAAGCGTTTTTGAAACAAGTTCTGAAATAGGGCGTTATTCCAAAATTTTCTTGGATAGGGCGTTTTCGAAACGGCGGCAGAGATACGGCGATATTCCACTCGGCAGTCGAAAAATCCGATTATTACAAAGTTTTTGACACGAATTTCCCATCAATAAAGTTAAATTTTACATAAAATTGTATAAGTTCTTTCGAAGGTACGCAAGTATTATTAAATCACACATTTCTTTGGTGAAAATTTGAAAAACTTATACAGAGTGTGCTTTACGTTTAATTTGCAACATACTTAAAAACCTTAATTTTATGCCATTGTGAAATGAAAAACATAGTCAAATACAGGCAAATAAAAAAGTGGTAGATTTTTAAAAAAAGTGGTAGGAGTGGTAGATCCGGATTTTAGCCTAAATAGTGGTAGATCTACAACTATAGTGGTAGAGTGACAACACTGATTCAGTGTACTTAAGCAATATGGCTCCTAAAATTATGTACTTAAATCAGTGGTGTACTCGGGAGCTTCGTAGAGCTTCCTAAGACTATTCGGCGTTCACCTACATGTCATAGGAGCGCAGCGATACAGATTCAGCAAAACAAGCAGCTAATCAGTCTTAGGTTGTACTTCAAGCCATTGTGAATCAAACTAACGGGGTTATTCTGTGTACTTGACAAATTGTCAATAAGTTGACAAGTTAAGCTGGAGTCATTGGTGCCGTATGTCGTATCGCTGTATCCGTATCCTTAACGTAATCAGCTGTTTGTCGTTACGACGGTAAACCAAAACCCAATTGGTTGGCTACGATACGGTTACGACTTTAGCGGCACCAATAATCGATTGCATTGATTCTCATAAGGTTGGTCGAATCAGCTGTTAAAAGGTTACCGATACGGTTACCGATAAAGCACCAATGTCTCCAGCTTAATCAAGATTTTTATCAAGTTGACAAATATTGCTATTCTGTGCATAGCTTGACAACTCTAAAAAGCTCTACGACCTGTGCTTTTCACCATATTGGGGTGAACTAAATTAGCTAAGCGTGGGGCAGTTGAGGGCGAGCAGTTTAATGTGAGTTATAAGGGAGTAATTTGACGCGATTGTAGATGTATGAGTCGTGGGACAGTGGATGACGTACCCGGCTTACACGTTTGGGGTTGCGGGTTCAAAGCCCACTGCAAGCAAGGATTTTTTAAATTTGTTATTTTTTTTTTATTTTATAAATTATTATTTTAATGGACTGTATTTTATTTTCATTTAATCAACGTAAGAGTTAAATATTGTTCTTAATTTTTTGTAACAAATATTTTAAAATCATAGTTTTTTCAAAGAAATCAAAAGTGGAACGTGCTCCGCATGAGCAATTGGAGCGATATGTCTCATTTTATGCTTCTAACCCCGAAATTGGAATAGGAAAAAATAATCCGCTGGGTTTTTTGGGGGTCATTTCGGCATGGCTTTGAGGACTGCCTCGGGGCATTTGGGCTTTCCCTCGGGGTCATTTGGGGATCATTCTGGGACGGGTTTGGGGACTCCCTCGGGGTCATTTGGGGGACATTGCGGGATTGTTTTGGGGTCCCAATCGGGTGCATTTGGGGGTCGTTCCGGGATCTTTTTGGGGACTCTCGGCATAATTTGGGTGTCCTCCGGGATGATTTTGTGGACTCCATCGGGGTCATTTAGGGGTCGTTCCGCGATGTTTATGGGGACTCCCTCGGGGTCTTTCCGGAGTGGTTTTGGCGACTCCCTCGGGGTCTTCCCAGGGTGAATTGGGGTCGTGCCGGGATGTTTTTAGGGACTTCCTCGGAGTCATTTGGGAGAATTCTGGGATGGTTTTGGGAATTCCATCGGGTCCTCCCGGTGTCATTTAGGGGTCGTTCCGAGATCTTTTTGGAGACTCTCTGGTGGTCATTTGGGGGACATAACCCCCAAATAACCTCGAGGGAGTCCCCAAAACCATTCCGGAATGACCTCCGGATAGTCCCCAAAAAGATACCGGAACGACCCCTAAATGCAGCCGGGACGACCAGATGGAGTCCCCAAAACCATCCCGGAATATCCCCCAAATGCCCCGAGGGGGTCCCCAAAACCGTCCCTGAATGATCCCCAAATTACCCCGAGGGACTCCCCAAAACCTCCCCGTAATGATCCCCAAATGACCCCGCGGGAGTCCCCAAAGCCATGCCAAAATTACCCCTAAACGACCCCGAGAGAGTCCCCATAAACATCCCGGAACGACCCCCAAATACCCCGAGGGAGTCCCCAAAACTGTACCGGAATGATCCCCAAATGATCCCGAGAGAGTCCCCATAAACATCCCGGAACGACCCCCAAATGCCCCGAGGGAGTCCCCAAAACTGTACCGGAATGATCCCCAAATGATCCCGAGGGAGTCCCCAAAACGATACAGGAACGACCCCCAAATGACCCCGGGAGCACCCAATGGAAACCCCAAAACCATCCCGGAATGTCCCCCAAATGACCCCGAGGGAGTTCCCAAAACCGTCCTAAAATTACCCCCAAAATCCCCAAAGGATCTTCCCACAATAATAGAAAAAGTAATAAATCTTCCATTTTCTCTCGATCGCACAATAACAGAATTCTAATTTAAGTTTATCCGTATAAATTAAATTATCAAGAGCGTTTGACTTATTGACAATTTGTCAGCGAAAAGGCTTGTAAGGCTGTAAGTGTGATATATTATCTGTCAACTGCCTGACAGGATGGTCAATATGGCTACTTTTTAGCGTTTTGACAGGGTGTTCAATATGGCGGCGCATAGGGCCGCCTATCTTCAGCGGGTGATAGAAAGAGATACAGAATGAGACAGCGATAGTCAATTAGAAATCAGGTGATCCAATCACTTTGGAATTTTGACGTCTATGCAGAAGATATCACACTTAGTTTCATTCACAATGCTTCAAGCAGTAAACATCGCAATCGAGAATTCTATGCTCAAATAATCCAAATGTAAACACATACTACTACAATAAGTAAGGAAGGCTAAGTTCGGGTGTAACCGAACATTACATAGTCTGCTGAGAGCTTTGGAGACAAAATAAGGGAAAATCACCATGTAGGAAAATGAACGTACGGTAACCCTGGAATGTGTTTGTATGACATAGAATTTGTTTGTACGATATGAGTATCAAATGAAAGGTGCTAATGAGTATTTTTAAAGGGAGTGGGCCTTTTCGAGATATCGCCATAAAGGTGGACCAGGGGTGACTCTAGAATGTGTTTGTATGATTTGGGTATCAACTTAAAGGTATTAATGAGGGTTTCAAAAAGGGAGTGATCCTTAGTTGTACGTGTGAAGGCGTTTTCGAGATATCGACAAAATTTGGACCAGGGTGACCCAGAACATCATCTGTCGGGTACCGCTAATTTATTTATATATGTAATACCACGAACAGCATTCCTGCCAAGACTCCAAGGGCTTTTGGTTTCGCCATGTAGAACTTTTTCATTTTATTCTACTTAATATGGGAGGTGTCACACCCATTTTACAAAGTTTTTTCTAAAGTTATATTTTGCGTCAATAAACCAATCGAATTACAATGTTTCATTCCTTTTTCCATATTTCGTATAGAATTATGGAATTTTTTTAATTTTTCGTAATTTTCGATATCGAAAAAGTGGTCGTGGTGATAGTCGGATTTCAGCCATTTTTTGTGCCAAGATAAAGTGAGTTTAGATAAGTACGTGAACTCAGTTTAGTAAAGATAAATCGATTTTTGCTCAATTAATCGTGTTAACGGCCGAGCGGAAGGACAGTGGTCGACTGTGTATAAAAACTGGGCGTGGCTTCAACCGATTTCGCCCATTTTGACAGAAAACAGTTATCATCATAGAAGCTTACCAAATTTCACAAGGATTGGTAATTTTTGTTCGACTTATATTGTTAAAAGTATTCTAGACAAATTAAATGAAAAAGGGCGGAGCTACGCTCATTTTGAAATTTCCTTTAAATTTTGTATTTTGTTGCACCATATAATTACTGGAGTTGAATGTTTACATAATTTACTTATATGCTGTAAAGATAATCAATTTTTTGTTAAAATTTTACTTAAAAAGTTTTTTTCTTAGAAGGGGGCTTCATCCGATGTAGCTAACTTTTATTTAATACATATACAGTAACAGAAGTAACGCTCGTGCCAAATTTCATCATGTTATCTTTAACGAGTGTCAAATTACGGCTTGCAAAACTTTCAAATTACCTTCTTTCAAAAGTCATAAGGTCAACCCACCTACCAAGTTTCATCGCTTTATCCGTCTTTGGTAATGAATTATCGCACTTTTTGGATTTTTCGAAATTTTCGATATCGAAAAAGTGGGCGTAGTTATAGTCCGATTTCGTTCATTTTAAATAGCGATCTGAGATGGGTACCCAAGAATCTACATACCAAATTTCATCGAGATACCTAAAAATTTACTCAAGTTATCGTGTTTACGGACGGACGGACGGACATGGCTAAATAAATATTTTTTTTCACCCAGATCATTTTGATATATCGAAGTCTATATCTATCTCGTTTAGTTTATGCCGTTACGGATTGCCGTTATGCGAACAAAGTTAATATACTCTGTGAGCTCTGCTCAGCTGAGCGTAAAAAGAGTTGTTGCGTTTGTACTCGAAGCTCTGCCGGCATAGTGCACCACTGCTTCATATGAATAAGCATATGAAGAAGAACCAGAAGGAATATATATAAGCACAAGTAATAGAATATTTTCACTGAGCGTTGCTTTCAAGGTCATAGTCTTTGAAGTGAAGACAACATACTTGTAATAGGTTAAATAAATTGAATGTAAGAGGCTAACAGTCAATGTATTCTTCTTATTTACATTTTTCATTGGCCTATAACTACCTTGCAACAATTTGAGCTAAATACACCAATAATAAATATCTCCGGTATCGTAAATCTTGGTGCTTATTGTCCTTTAATCGCTAAAGTCATTCACGGTTGTAACGCAGCGTTATAACAGTAAGCGACTTCGTCTGCGCCTAAACTATACTGTAATACAACAGCACAGAAAACATAGGCCAGCTGAGGGAACAACAGCTGATCAAACAGCTGAATATTAAAAGTCAATATCATTTCCCTGCAGTGCTATAATACTATGTTCAAACAGAAAAATAAATTGAGGAAATTTCGATTTGAATTGAGTGCTGTTCATACAACTAGATTTAGCTTACACAATAGTAATTTGATAGCTGGTTGGCTCATCTCTACAGCAAGAGCATACCTTTGTTCAGACTGTCAAAATGTGCGTGTTGGTATTAGGCGAATGATATGGAATGAAAACATAAAACTTTGAAATTTTTGTGTGTTGTAAAAAATGTGTTCAATGTTTTGGTTTCATTTTGAGTTTGCCATCTTCTTTTGACAATCCCTACTCCAGTGAAATGAAAGATATAAGATCAGCTGATGAGATGAGCCAACCATATAGTTCAGCCATGCGTAAGTGACTTTTAAATATACTCAATAAACACACTTTACAATGTTGCATTTGTAGTTTGAAACAATTTATTACGCAATTTTTTTTAAATTGGCAATTTATTATTACAATTTATTATATGACAAATTGCGTAATAAATTGCCCAAATAGTATAAATTGCCAATTTGGTGTGTGTTTGAACCTAGTATAAATAAATATTGTGCTTCGTTTTGCATCACAATTTAAAAATAAAAAATAAAATATTTGATGCGATTCAAATCCGAGGAGATCTAAGCCGAGCTTCTCTTCCAATTAGCGTCGTGCTCCTGCGCAGCAGGACCAACATGTTTTATACCGACTCCCAACGACAACTGTAAGGCAGATGAATTTTCATTGAGAAGCCTTTAATGACAGAAATTTACTGGGGGTGTTTGCCAAATTACTGCCATGGGGCAGTACCGCTTACAAAAAGCCAATGCACCCTTCTCTCCCGCTCTTCTCTCAGAACTCTATGTAGTATAAGATTCTGTCTGGCCTAGCAAATTTCATAAAATACTAAGGAGTAATTACATACACATATCAAACCAAACCTGTTTAATTGCCCTTAATGTTAATCATTATTAATTTCTTTGCTATTGTTAATTTTAAAAATAAAACAATTTTTGTACATGACCTTGCAGTAAATAATTAGTTAATTAAAAAAAATTTCATAATTATTTACCATAAAAAAATAATCAAAAACAAATAAGGAAATCTAAGTTCGGGTGAAACCGAACATTACATACCCAGCTGTACACTTGAAATGCTGTTGTTGTTAGTTTTGTGTGCATAATAGTGTTACAAGGCTGCTCAATAATAAATATACATACATACTATTCTGAACTAATTTTCTTCGACTTATGGCTCCCAAAACCTAGAATATTGCTTAGTCATAAAAGGTGCGGTGTCACGCCCATTTTTAAATTTTTAAAATTTGAAGTTTTTCCTATTTATTTTTATAAATACACTCGGAAAACGAAATACCATTGATATAAAGCTCCTTTTTGCAAAGATATAGCTTATTTTATTCCTCCAAGACCGTTTCAAAAATCTTTTATATAAAAGTGGGCGTGGTCGTTAACCGATTTCGTTAATTTTTCTTCAAAGCATTCCTTAAAATAAAGGCAACCTCTCTTCCGAATTTTGTTATGATAGGTTTAACGATTATTGATTTATTACTAATAATATTTGTAAAATTGATTTTATCGCAAGTGGGCGGTGCCACGCCCATTTAAAACTTTTTTTCCAAATTTTTATCAAGAGTCTCAATATCAGTCCACACGTCAAATTTCAACATTCTAGGTGTATTAGTTACTAAATAATCAGGTTTTTTGTGTTTTGAAAAATGTTATATATAAAAAAGTGGGCATGGTTATCAACCGATTTCGCTCATTTTCAATATCCATCTATTCTGGGTCCAGATAAGCTCGCGTACCAAATTTGGTGATATCTCAATATTTACCCAAGTTATCGTGTTAGCGGACAGACGGACGGACGGACGCACGGACATGGCTTAATCAAATTGTTTTTTAGATACTGATGATTTTGATATATGGAAGTCTATATCTATCACGATTCCTTTATATCTGTACAACCAACCGTTATCCAATCAAACTTATAATACCCTGTGTACAAGTACAGCTGGGTATAACAATAATAAAAATTAGTCCTTATTTTAGAATAAAACAAGTAAGGAAGGCTAAGTTCGGGTGTAACCGAACATTACATACTCAGCTGAGAGCTTTGGAGACAAAATAAGGGAAAATGAACCTAGGGTAACCCTGGAATGTGTTTGTATGACATGGGTATCAAATGGAAGGTATTAATGAGTATTTTAAAAGGGAGTAATCCTTAGATCCATAGGTGGACGCCTTTTCGAGATATCGCAATAAAGGTGGACCAGGGGTGACTCTAGAATGTGTTTGTACGATATGGGTATGAAACGAATGTTGTTAAGGAGTATCTTAAAAGAGAGAGGGCTTTAGTTCTATAGGTGGACGCCTTTTCGAAAAATCACCATAGAGGTGGACCAGGGGCGACTCTAGAATGTGTTTGTAAGATATGGGAATCAAATGAAAGGTGTTAATGAGTATTTTAAAAGGGAGTGGGCCTTGGTTCTATAGGTGGACGCCTTTTCGAGATATCGCCATTAGGGTGGGCCAGGGTGACTCTAGAATGTGTTTGTAAGATATGGGAATCAAATGAAAGGTGTTAATGAGTATTTTAAAAGGGAGTGGGCCTTGGTTCTATAGGTGGACGCCTTTTCGAGATATCCCCATAGGGGTGGGCCAGGGGTGACTCTAGAATTTGTTTGTACGATATGGGTATGAAATGAAAGGTGCTAATGAGTATTTTAAAAGGGAGTGGGCCTTAGTTCTATAGGTGGACGCCTTTTCGAGATATCCCCATAGGGGTGGACCAGGGGTGACTCTAGAATTTGTTTTTATGGTATGGGTATCAAATGAAAGGTGTTAGTGAGTATTTTAAAAGGGAGTGGGCCTTAGTTCTATGGGTGGACACCTTTTCGAGATATCGCCATAAAGGTGGACCAAGGGTGCCTCTAGAATGTGTTTGTACGATATGGGTATGAAATGAATGGTGTTAATTAGTATTTTAAAAGAGAGTGAACCTTAGTTCTATAGGTGGACGCCTTTTCCAGATATCCCCATAAAGGTGGACAAGGGGTGACTCTAGAAGGTGTTTGTACGATATGGGTATCAAATGAAAGGTGTTATTGAGTATTTTAAAAGGGAGTAGGCCTTAGTTCTATGGGTGGACGCCTTTTCGAGATATCGCCATAGAGGTGGACCAGGGGTGACTCTAGAAGTTGCTTGCACGATATGGGTATCAAATGAAAGGTGTTAGTGAGTATTTTAAAAGGGATTGGCCCTTAGTTCTACAGGTGGACGCCTTTTCTAGATATCGCCATAAAGGTGGACCAGGGGTGCCTCTAGAATGTGTTTGTACTATATGGGTATCAAATGAAAGGTGTTAGTGAGTATTTTAAAAGGGAGTGTGCCTTAGTTCTATGGGTGGACGCCTTTTCGAGATATCGCCATAGAGGTGGGCCAGGGGTGACTCTAGAATGTGTTTGTACGATATGGGTATGAAATGAATGATGTTAATTAATATTTTAAAAGAGAGTGAGCCTTAGTTCTATAGGTGGACGCCTTTTCTAGATATCGCCATAAAGGTGGACCAGGGGTGCCTCTAGAATGTGTTTGTACGATATGGGTATCAAATGAAAGGTGTTAGTGGGTATTTCAAAAAGGAGTGGGCCTCAGTTCTATAGGTGGACGCCTTTTCGAGATATCGCCATTAGGGTGGACCAGGGTTGACTCTATAATGTGTTTGTATGATATGGGTATCAAATTAAAGGTATTAATGAGGGTTTTAAAAGCGTGTGGCCTTTAGTTGTATATGTGAAGACGTTTTCGAGATATCGAACAAAATGCGGACCAGGGCGACCCAGAATATCATCTGTCGGGTACCGCTAATTTATTTATGTATGTAAAACCACGAACAGTATTCCTGCCAATATTCCAAGGGCTTTTGATTTCGCCCTGCAGAACTTTTTCATTTTATTCTACTTAATATGGTAGGTGTCACACCCATTTTACAAGGTTTTTTCTAAAGTTAAATTTTGCGTCAATAAACCAATCCAATTACGATATTCGCCCCTTTTTTCGTATTTCGTATAGAATTATGGTATTTTTTTCATTTTTCGTAATTTTCGATATCGAAAAAGTGGGTGTGGTCATAGTCGGATTTCGGCCATTTTTATACCAAGATAAAGTGAGTTGAGGTAATTACGTGAACTAAGTTTAGTAAAGATACATCGATTTTTGCTAAAGTTATCGTATTAATTGCCAAGCGGAAGCACATAGGGTCGACTGTGTATAAAAACTGGGCGTGGCTTCAACCGATTTCGCCCATTTTCACAGAAAACAATTATCATCAAAGAATCTATGCGCCTATCAAAAATCAAATTGGTCAATTTTTGTTCGACTTATGGCATTAAAAGTATTCTAGACAAATTAAATGAAAAAGGGCGGAGCCACGCCCATTTTGAAATGTTCTTTTAATTTTGTATTTTGTTGAACCATATCATTACTGGGGTTGAATGTTGACATAATTTACTTATAAACTGTAAAGATATTAAATTTTTTGTTAAAATTTGACTTTAATTTTTTTTTTTTAAAGTAGGCGTGTTCTTCATCCGGTTTTGCAAATTTTTATTCAGCACATATATTGTAATAGTAGTAACGTTTCTGGCAAATTTCTTCATGATACCTTCAACGACTACCAAATTACAGCTTGCAAAACTTTTAAATTACCTTCTTTTAAAAGTTGGCGGTGCCACGCCCTTTGTCCAAAATTTTACTAATTTTCTATTCTCCGTCATAAGGTCTACCCACATACTAAGTTCCACCGCTTATCCTTCTTTGGTAATGAATTCTCGCATTTTTTCTGTTTTTCGAAATTTCCGATATCGAAAAAGTGGGCGTGGTTATATTCCGATATCGTCCATTTTAAATAGCGATCTGAGATGAGTGCCCAGGAACCTACATACCAAATTTAATCAAGATACACCTCAAAATTTACTCAAGTTATCGTGTTAACGGACGGACGGACGAACGGACGGACATGGCTCAATCAAATGTTTTTTCGATACTGATGATTTTGATATATGGAAGTCTATATCTATCTCGATTCCTTTATACCTGTAAAACCAACCGTTATCCAATCAATTTTAATATACTCTGTGTGCAAAGCACGCTGAGTATGAAGAATCAACTAATTAAAGCTAATCAAATATTTAAAATAAATCAAACAATTGAAATTTATCAAACAGTTAAAATTAATCAAATAGTGCACGATAATCAAGCAATAAGTCTTTAACTTCCATTATTTGATTACTTTCAATTTATAATATGAAAAAACACTGAAAGAACAACACTTTTTGATCGAAGCACCAGCATTATAAACAATTGGGCTATCAGCTGGAAAATTGATATAATTTTATATCTCCTAGCTTTAGTTCTTGTTAGTCTTATATTTGTATGCATTTCCGTCATTTTACTGTAGAAGTAATAATTTAATTAATTTTTGTGTGAAATTATTTAGTTATTAATCAATGGTAATTAATCATAAAACGATTGCCTGAATAGCACTCAACATAAAAGACAATTATGAAAATTTGTAAATGTATTAAAATAATTAAAATTAATTGACTTTAATTAAATAAATATAATAATTTTGGTATTAATAGTAAACAAAATTAAGTAATAAAATTAATATAATAATAGTAAATTAATATAATAATTTTGTTATTAAAAATAATCCAACTTAATTGAAATAATTAAATAATGATATTAATCATGCAATTAAAAATATTTAATTAGTAAACTTTTTTGAAATTAATTAATTATTATTTATTAAACAGGCATACCTACTGGCAATTAATCATTAAAAAATTTCCCGAAGACCACTCAATATAGTCAATAATCACTAAGTATTGTAATCATTATTTAACAGGTCTGAGCGTTCTTCTTCATTTACAATTTAAGGTTTTTCCTACAGGTACACAATACGTATTTCAAGTCATTGTATTTGTGTCTCCATGACAGTGTTTGTTAACATATTTATCAAATAATTTAACATCTATGTATGTATATTATTTAATCCCTATTTATGTTTACATACATACCTTGAATTCATCCAACAGTAAATAATCGGATTATACATTGAATTGCTCATTGCTAACCAATAGATGCCCAAATACACTTCTTGTATAAAAGGTGTTTGTGTTAGTGCCGGATAATACGAGGTGACAATGAAGTAAATATGAAAAGGAAGCCAACAAACAGCAAATATCAATACGACAACCATCATCATTTTAACCACCTGCATATTGGTGTTGTTGTTGTAAAAAAGATCGTTATAATGAACAAAAGCAATTGCCCAGAAGAAAAGATAAAAATAGAGTTAATAAATTGAAAAGCCATAAAGATTTGCAAGAACTACAAAGTGATACTTGATAACAATACATATATTATTGCTTTCTTTTATGCTTAGAAATATATGCTACTTTATTGGTTTTGATAAATATTTAGATAAAAAGAATAATTGGATTCTATGTAGTTATTTAGAAAACAAATATTTTAGCCCTTCATACCTAAGCTTTTGAACGGCGCAGATTTATTAAATATTTTTCAAAGGAAATATTCATGTTAAATTTGGAATCAAAGCCATATGAATGCAGAAATTTGCGTTAACTCCTCAAAGGCAGAACCTCAGCTCTTTATCACTAGAACAGAAATGAGAAGCTTCATCATCCTTAAACTACAGTGCTTAGCCCTCGTGGTATTTAAAAACACCTTTTTATACTCAGTTGAGCAGAGCTCACAGAGTATATTAAGTTTGATTGGATAACGGTTGGTTGTACATATATAAAGGAATCGAGATAGATATAGACTTCCATATATCAAAATAATCAGGATCCAGAAAAAATTTGATTGAGCCATGTCCGTCCGTCCGTCCGTCCGTCCGTCCGTCCGTCCGTTAACACGATAACTTGAGTAAATTTTGAGGTATCTTGATGAAATTTGGTATGTAGGTTCCTGAGCACTCATCTCAGATCGCTATTTAAAATGAACGATATCGGACTATAACCACGCCCACTTTTTCGATATCGAAAATTTTGAAAAACCGAAAAAATGCGATAATTCATTGCCAAAGGCGGTTAAAGCGATGAAACTTGGTAGATGGGTTGACGTTATGACGCAGAATAGAAAATTAGTAAGATTTTGGACAATGGGCGTGGCACCGCCCACTTTTACAAGAAGGTAATTTAAAAGTTTTGCAAGCTGTAATTTGGCAGTCGTTGAAGATATCATGATGAAATTTGGCAGGAACGTTACTACTATTACTATATATGTGCTGAATAAAAATTAGCAAAATTGGATGAAGAACACGCCCACTTTTTAAAAAAAATTTTTTTTAAATTCAAATTTTAACAAAAAATTTAATATCTTTACTGTATATAAGTAAATTAAGTCAAAATTCAACTCCAGTAATGATATGATGCAACAAAATACAAAAATAAAAGAAAATTTCAAAATGGGCGTGGCTCCGCCCATTTTCATTTAGTGTGTCTAGAATACTTTTAATGCCATAAGTCGAACAAAAATTTACCAATCCTTTTGAAATTTGGTAGGAGCATAGATTCTATGACGTTAACTGTTCTCTGTGAAAATGGGCGAAATCGGTAGAAGCCACGCCCAGTTTTTATACACAGTCCACCGTCTGTCCTTCCGCTCGGCCGTTAACACAATAACTTGAGCAAAAACCGATATATCTTTACTAAACTTAGCCCACGTACTTATCTGAACTCACTTTATCTTGGTATAAAAAATGGCCGAAATCCGACCATAACCACGCCCACTTTATCGATATCGAAAATTACGAAAAATTAAAAAAATGCCATAATTCTATACCAAATACGAAAAAAGGGATGAAACATGGTAACTGGATTGGTTTATTGACGCAAAATATAACTTTGGAAAAAACTTTGTATAATGGGTGTGACACCTACCATATTAAGTAGAAGAAAATGAAAAAGTTCTACAAGGCGAAATCAACAGCCCTTGGAATCTTGGCAGGAATACTGTTAGTGTCATTGAATATATAAATAAATTAGCAGTACCCGACAGATGATTTTCTGGATCACCTGATCCACATTTGGTCGATATCGCGAGAACGCCTTCACATATACATCTAAGGGCCACTCGCTTTTAAAACCCTCATCAATACCTTTAATTTGATATCCATATCGTACAAACACATTCTAGAGTCAACCCTGGTCCACCCTAATGGCGATATCTCGAAAAGGCGTGCACCTATAGACCTAATGTCCACTCCCTCTTAAAATGCTCAGTAACACCTTTCGTTTGATACCCATATCGTAAAAACATTCTAGAGTCACCCCTGGCCCACCCTAATGGCGATATCTCGAAAAGGCGTCCACCTATAGACCTAATGCGCACTCCCTCTTAAAATGCTCAGTAACACCTTTCGTTTGATACCCATATCGTACAAACATTCTAGAGTCACCCCTGGCCCACCCTAATGGCGATATCTCGAAAAGGCGTCCACCTATAGACCTAATGCGCACTCCCTCTTAAAATGCTCAGTAACACCTTTCGTTTGATACCCATATCGTACAAACATTCTAGAGTCACCCCTGGCCCACCCTAATGGCGATATCTCGAAAAGGCGTCCACCTATAGACCTAATGCGCACTCCCTCTTAAAATGCTCAGTAACACCTTTCGTTTGATACCCATATCGTACAAACATTCTAGAGTCACCCCTGGCCCACCCTAATGGCGATATCTCGAAAAGGCGTCCACCTATAGACCTAATGCCCACTCCCTCTTAAAATGCTCAGTAACACCTTTCGTTTGATACCCATATCGTACAAACATTCTAGAGTCACCCTTGGGCAACCTTTATGGCGATATCTCGAAAAGGCGTCCACCTATAGAACTGAGGATTACTCCCTTTTAAAATTCTCATTACCACCTTTCATTTGATACCCATATCGTACAAACACATTCTAGAGTCACCCTGGCCCACCCTAATGGCGATATCTCGAAAAGGCGCGCACCTATAGACCTAATGCCCACTTTCTCTTAAAATGCTCAATAACACCTTTCGTTTGATACCCATATCGTACAAACATTCTAGAGTCACCCCTGGCCCACCCTAATGGCGATATCTCGAAAAGGCGTCCACCTATAGACCTAGTGCCCACTCCCTCTTAAAATGCTCAGTAACACCTTTCGTTTGATACCCATATCGTAGAAACATTCTAGAGTCACCCTTGGTCCACCTTTATGGCGATATCTCGAAAAGGCGTCCACCTATAGAACTAAGGATTGCTCCCTTTTAAAATACTCATTACCACCTTTCATTTGATACCCATATCGTACAAACACATTCCAGAGTCACCCCTGGCCCACCCTAATGGCGATATCTCGAAAAGGCGTCCACCTATGGACATAATGCCCACTCCCTCTTAAAATGCTCAGTAACACCTTTCGTTTGATACCCATATCGTACAAACACATTCTAGAGTCACCTCTGGCCCACCCTAATGGCGACATTTCGAAAAGGCGTCCACCTATAGACCTAATGCCCACTCCCTCTTAAAACGCTCAGTAACACCTTTCATTTGATTCCCATATCGTACAACTAGAGACACCCCTGGTCCACCTTTATGGCGATATCTCGAAACGGCGTCCACCTAGGGAACTAAGGATCACTCCTTTTCAAAATACTCATTAACAGCTTTCATTTGATACCCATATCGTACAAACATATTCTAGAGTCACCCCTGGTCCACCTTTATGGGGATTTCTCGAAAAGGCGTTCACCTATAGAACTAAAGCCCATTCCCTTTTAAAATACTTATTATCACCTTTCATTTGATACCCATATCGTACAAACACATTCTAGAGTCAGCCCTGGTCCACCTTTATGGCGATATCCCTAAATGGCGTCCATCCATAGAACTATGGCCTACTCTCTCTTAAAATACTCTTTAATACCTTCCATTTGATACACATGTCATACAACCACATTCCAGGGTTACCCTAGGTTCATTTTCCTACATGGTGATTTTCCTTATTTTGTCTCCATAGCTCTCAACTGAGTATGTAATGTTCGGTTACACCCGAACTTAGCCTTCCTTACTTGTTAGCATTGCGTTTGGTATCGAATTTCAACTGGAGGCGAAATAAAGAGCATAGACGGTCGATATTAACCTATAGAGCACTGGAGTAGAGAAAGGCACTCGAGGTGAATTACAAGAACAATATGATTGATCCTTGTATGAATGAAACGACATCGTAGGGTGCACTTAAGCTTCGTGTGTTGGGACATCTACTGTTAACAACTCCTACATAACAAAATTAAAAGGACTAAATTCGTCCTATGACAGTCTCTGATTTAAAATTTTAGCAAAAAATGATTCCAAATAGGGGGGTTTACTCAGATTTACATCTCTAAAGCCTTTGGAGTGGTAGTTTCCGTCTTTTAATCCAAGATCATTGCCATCCTTTTGGCAGACAAAGCACAACTGGGTACTGGGTACGGGTATCAAAGTAGCCGGCTGTCTTCATAGCCACAGGTGCTTTTGAAGCTCCAGGATAGGAAATAATAATACCTGATAATAATACCTGATAATAAGAACTGATCTCGCAGCTAGAATCTTCCGGAAGTGGAAGAAACGGTGGACCAACTACTGTGTTAGTGTGCATCTCAACGGCATTCTTAAGTAGCCAATTATTCGCGAGCACTCCGGAAGTCAGTGCTATTATACTAAAGGCAGTTTTGATGTATTTAAGTCCAACGGGAGGCATACTACAGGAAAGTGTTCTAATTCTTCTACTTTGGGTTGTGATAGTAAACTAGACTCCGGTGGAGCTAAAAGCCAGTGACTGCTGTGTTGTTTCTTATACATATAAATCGCCAATACTTGTCCGAGATTTCGGACACCCTGCGCAATGTTTTGTGGTTGGAAAGCATGATAAAAATAAAAAAAGCCAATATAACGGACAGCACTTGTTAGCTCAGTGTCACTCTTAGAAGAACACTTTCCTTGGCAGTGAATATCACATTTAACATATGACCGGCGGATATTGCAGGCAAGGCTACTGCGTTCAGGTCTTAAACCAGATTGCATTTTAGGAGCTGGGCATTCTGACTTGAAGCGCTCAGCTCTACTACCAAATTGGTTTTTATCTCAGACTGGACAGACTATTAAGTATGTGATTGCAACTGTCCGCTGTGACAGCGTCACCTCAGTTTGGTCATTCCTTCTTGAAAGGACTGAGAAAATACTCATCTGCAGCATCTCCTAAGAGAAAGTTGCAGCGGTTAAGGATGCGGTTAATATAATGCTATTTAGTTCTCCTGTTATTAAAGAACATCTACTCGAATAGCTAAGCCTTCAGTTGTGAGCAGAGTTCAACTGTCATGCAATCGAAGGGAGTGCTTTGCCTTACTTGGGATCACATTGACCTTATTTCAGATGAAGATCATCTCGGTTCCCGCTCATAATGGTATTCCGTTAATTGTTCGATGTACCGCTTAGCTCGCGTAGGTACAACTGAGCCAGATCTATATCGCTCTTCGAATTTAAAGTTCCGCTGGCCACCTGTGTTTTGATGGCCTTGAGTCCTTCTTGCCGGAAGAGGATGACAGACAAGCTCTGTCGAAATTATTGGATTCATAAAGGTTAACCTATGAATGCTAATAAGGATTTTGTGGTTCAATGTCGGATGGACCCATCAAGGTATTATCTTTCATAATCTGAATTATGTTAAATTTAATAGGCCTATTACGTTCAAGTTATTTGGTTCACCGTTCACCATCACTATATCTCATATAAGATTCAAGGGGTTGATAAGCGCAATTCACAGATTCCGCTTGTCAACCTCACCTACGCGAGGCGAATCCTGTAACAAATATGAATGTATCATTCGCATATTTGACAGGCGAGGCTCTGGCGAACCCAAATTCCTCATGGCACTACAGGGTGAGTGGCGATGTAGCCTCAAACATTCAACTTGGTCATATTAAATCGCTCCCGAAATGCTCGGGCTAGTACATTTATGGTGCTTGTTACCGAACACAACAACCACAGCTCATATCCCCACTCAACTTCCTACGACTATCCTCGACAGTATGTGTGCGTCTATGTAAACCCAAATGTATAAGCTACGAAATTAACTTGCTTTCATTAGTAGAAGAAAAAGGACAATCCCTTGAATCTGGATTGAATGTGATTTACGCCAACTTTCAGCAGGGTCCACCTCACACATTTAACAGGGACTACTTATTAGCAGTCAATTAAGTTGTTTTGGGCGAATTACTCTGCTATACGTTCCCCCTTGAATCTTTCCCCAATAGTGATAAGCTAGATTAACCCTCTTCTAAGTTCCCCTTTTATATATTACTTTAATTTCATTTCCTTTATTGCATTTTTTATTTCAAAAACATAACTCACCCTTCGCTTACTCTTCACATTCTCGACTTGTCGTGGTGTATATTCACCAATTGCTTTTGAGCCCCAAAGTTTAATACCAACTCGTGAATAAGTTGCTGTCATCAATATAATGGGCAGTATGTACGTGAATAGCATAAATATTATATTATAGCTGTAAAGAAAAATGTGAAAGGACAAAAAATATAATAAATTTAGATACAAGGGGAAAAATACGAATATAATTTATTTTGAACACAAACACTTAGCATCTCAAAAATACACGGCATATAAAACTCTCAAAAAGCAATAAATTTGAATTCACCATAAATGTCAGATTTATTGCTATGGGATTTGCGATTTTCGTTTAAGAAAATGCGACTTATGCGAAATAAATATAATTGCATGTAAATTTGAGAAATTGCAATTAAATATAAATAACGTCAACAAGTGTGCAGAACTGTAATAGGGGGTAACCATTATTTCATGGAAAAAAACTTCAAATGTATTACATGATGTACATTACTTACTTACTTACTTAATTGGCGCTTAACCGTTTAAACGGTTATGGCCGTCCAACAAGGCGCGCCAGTCGCTCTTTCTCTCTGCCAACAGGCCTCTATTTGTCATACGAAGGGAGTTTAAATCGTTTTCCACCTGGTCCTTCCAACAGGGTGGGGCCGCCCTCTACCTCTGCTTCCATAGGCGGGATCCAATAGAAACACTTTCTTGGCCAGATCGTCATCTTTCATTCGCATAACATGGCCTAGCCAGCGCAGCCGCTGCGTTTTAATTCGCTGGACTATGTTGATCTCTCCGCATAGCTCGCACAGCTCATCGTTAAATCTTTTTCGGTACTCGCCATCGCCAACGCGTAGAGGTCCATAAATCTTTCGAAGGACTTTTCTCTCGAACACTTCCAGAGCCACTTGTTGTTGTTGTTGTAGCAATGCTTCGCCCCACCTAACAGCCGCGACCGATCACAAATTGTCATCAATATCCTCTAACGGGAGTCCAAGGAAACTTGCTGTTTCAACAGGGGTGGACCATAAGGAAAGGGGTGTTAGAGGCGTTGGTTCCACATTACAATTAAAGAGATGGTTGGTGTCATGTGGGGACACATTGTAAGCGGGGCATACATTTTGTATGTCGGGGTTGATTCTGGATAGGTAAGAGTTTAACCTGTTAAAGTGTCCAGAACGAAGTTGAGCAAGAGTGACACGCGTTTCCCTGGGGAGTATGCGTTCCTCTTCCGCGAGTTTTGGATACTTTTCTTTGAGTACTGGATTCACCGGGCAATTCCCGGCATAAAGGTTCGACGCCTGTTTATGGAGTTCACCAAGGACCTGCTTGTGTTTTTTCGCTTCATACGGCTGGGTTCACAGGTGCCGTATTTCCTCAAAATGCTTACGGAGATGACTCCTTAAGCCCCTAGGCGGTGCTGGTTCATCAATTAGATGTCTATTGGGATGCTCAGGTTTCTGGGTATTCAACAGGAACTGTTTGGTCAGCATGTCATTTCTCTCCCTGATGGGGAGTATTCTCGCCTCATTATGCAGATGGTGTTCTGGGGACATAAGAAGACAGCCCGTGGCAATTCTGAGAGCAGTATTTTGGCAGGCCTGTAGCTTCTTCCAGTGGGTAATTTTTAGGCTTGGCGACCATATGGATGACGCGTAGCACGTAATCGGCTGGCTAATTGCTTTGTATGTAGTCATGAGCGTTTCTTTATCTTTTCCCCAGGTGCTGCCAGCGAGGGATTTGAGGATTTTGTTGCGGCTCTGAATTCTCGGAACAATTGCGGCTGCGTGCTCACCAAAATGTAGATCCTGATCAAACGTCACGCCCAAGATTTTGGGGTGTACGACAGTCGGTAGCGTAGTGCCATCGACGTGGATGTTCAAAATGGTCGACATTTGGGACGTCCATGTTGTAAATAAGGTCGCGGAAGACTTAGTCGGTGATAATGTCAAGTTTCGCGAGGCGAAAAAACTGGAGAGATCAGGGAGGTAGCCGTTTATTTTATTGCATAGCTCATCGATCTTTGGGCCTGGGCCTGTGGCAATTATTGTGCAGTCATCGGCGTAGGAAATGATTGTGACTCCTTCCGGTGGTGAAGGTAGCTTAAATATGTAGAAATTAAACAAAAGTGGGATAGGACACCACCCTGTGGCACCCCTTGTTTAATTCTCCATGGTTTTGATGTTTCGTTTCTAAATTGCACTGATGCCTGCCGATAACCCAGATAATTTGCGGTCCACCTTTTAAGACATTGGGAAGGGTAGACCCTTCCTTGCCATGGTTGACCGTGTCAAAAGCTTTTGATAGGTTTAGCGCTACGAGTACTGTTCTATGGTGGGGGTATTGATTTAAACCGCAATTTATCTGGGTGTTAATGGCATTTAGCGCGGTGGTAGTGCTATGGAGTTTTCTGAAGCCATGCTAATGAGAGGCTAGCTGCAAATTTGCTTGGAAATAAGGGAGCAAAATGGCTTCAAGCGTCTCTGATAGGCGATAGGAGGGATATCGGACGATACGACTCTCCTATGTTAGCTGGTTTCCCAGGCTTTAGTAGCGGAACCACCTTGGCCATTTTCCATTTCTCGGGTATGACAAATGTGGAAAGAGACAGGTTGAAGACACGCGCTAAATATTTGAAACCCTCTTTCCCTAGGCTTTTAAGCATCGGAATGGCTATGCCGTCTGGGCCCACTGCTTTGGATGGTTTAGCGCGACCAATGGTGTCCTCAACCTCTTTAGCGGTGATGATGATTGGTGGCGCGCTGAATTTGTGTTTATGTGCGTGTCGGTTGGCCCTCCGTATATCTTTGTCGACCGTAGAATGGATTATATATTGTCGGCAGAAAGCGCTCGCGCATTTTTTCGCATCCGACAGCACTTTGTCGCCAAAGGCGATGGAAACTTTGTCTTTGTGCTTAGCCGGATTCGATAGGGACTTTACGGTGGACCAAAGCTTACCCACACCGGGTGAGAGGTTACAACCTCTTAGGTGCTCCCCCCATTTCGCCCGCTTGTGTTCGTCCACAAGCAATCTGATGCGTTGGTTTATATCCCTTATTTGGGGGTCGCCTGGATCAAGCTGTCTTATAAGGTCACGTTCTCTCGCTAAGTTTGCGGCCTCCGCCGGGAAGTGGGCCGGATTTCGGGAATTCTCCCTGCGGGAATGAAACGTGCCGAGGCGGATTCAATGACCTTACGGAAGGCACGCTCCCCTTGGCGGGCATCAGTCGGGATAGGGGGGGGGGGGGGGGGCAGCAAAGAGGTTGTCTGTAAAATATTTATATTCTTCCCACTTTCCTTTTTTGAAGTTTATGAAAGTGCGTTTTTCGGTGACGATAAAGTCGGCGGTACGCTCGAGCGAAATAAGTATAGGCAGGTGCCAATGTTACCATCGGCTGCCAGTTGACGCAGTTTACGAGTTCTGCGCTCACGATTGAGATATCTGGCGAACTGTGACAGCTGCCTACCATACGTGTGGGGGCGTCTCCGTTTGTTGTGCAGAACGTCGTTTCTTCTATTTGATCCGCCAACATCTCACTCCTACTGTCCGCCCGCAAGTTTGAGTGCCATAGATCGTGATGGGCATTGAAATCGCCTAAGATAATGCGATTGTTGCCAGTGAGTAAGGCTCTGATATTAGGGCGGTATCCATTGGGGCAGCAGGTGGCAGGAGGGATGTAGATGTTGATGATTTCTAGGCTTGCATCGCCTGACCGGACAGGTAGGCCTTGACGTTCTAAGACATTGTCCCTGCGGCCGATGCCAGGATCAAATATATAATATTGCACAGAGTGGTGTATGATAAACGCGAGGCCGCCTCCATTTCCGCTCTCGCGGTCTTTCCTGTGGAAGTTATGGGCGGATGTCGCAAACATATATATTCTGTGCTGGCAAACGGTGCAAACGGAGGTTGGGACTAAGAGTCTGTTTCCCTGACCTACACGATTGCTGCCGGAAAAGAGGGGGGGGGCGGGGGCAGGGGCTGATGCTCAGCATTGCTACCGACTCTACTACGAAGGTAGTAGTTATGAGTGGTAGCAGCTGTTTGAGTTGTTGGCGCCATGGGGCGCGAGCAACAGCGGATACTTATTGTGGCTTGCTGAGCAGCGGGACTGCTGGAAGGTAGTGGGGTGGGGGCGCTTAGGCGTAGACTACGGGACGCCCTTGGGCGTGAACAGCAAGGAGCCACAAGAGATTTATAAAAGTTACGTGGACGTCGGGTTTTGGGATCAAGCCCAGAACAACCTGTCCGATGCAACCATCCCTTAAATGAGACACACTGAACAGAGTATGACCGTCCTGAAAGATTCTTTTCCGGCAGATGCAGCAAAACCATTTCTCAGGACCGGGGTCAGGAGACGGACCCGGATTGGATTCGATGCCTTCCCGGAGTAAGAGAATATGGAGCAGTCCTGCTGCAAGGAGCTGCTGGGAGGATGACAATTTGTGGGAGGGCGCAACAAATTAAATGGGGTTACACTGAAATGACAGTCCTTGGTCGGGAAAATCCCGAGTCGCTCCGGTACATTGAACCGACTGCCTTGGGAAGCGTCCAGAGCCACTTCATCTGCCGGTCCATGCTTCTGAACCATATAGCAGGAAGGGTACGATAAGTAACGTGTAGAGTATGATTTTCGAGAGAGGACTTTACTTCTCAATTGCCTACCTAGTCCAAAGTAGCATTTATTGTCAAGTGTGATTCTTCGCTGGATTTCAGAGCTGATGTTGTTGCTAGTGTTGAAGCTGGTTCCCAAATAAAGGAAGTCTTTTACTATTCCGAAAGTATGGCTGCCAACAGTAGCGCGGTTGCCAAGGCGCATATGAGCTGATTCTTTGCTTGATGACAGCAGGTACTTCGTTTTGTTCTCATTCACCATAAATTCCATCCTTACCGCTTTCTTTTTCAAGTTTGGAGTAAGCAGAACTAATGGCGTGGGTGTTTAGGGCGATGGTATCAATGCAATCAGCATACGACAGTAAATGCACGCTTTTATATGATGTACATTAGGATGAGTTAAATTGGGAGCAAAAATAGCACCAAAAACGAGTTTACAAATTTTACCAGTTATTTTCTCCCTATTTTACTTTCGAAATTAGATTTATTTTTTACTGATTTTTTACTCGCAGCTGTACATGGCAATGCATCCTCGAAAATTTATGAAATGTTAGAGTTTCCGAGTTCAAAAACATTTTTTAATTTATCTTGATTTTCTAAAATTCATACCTTTTTCAATTCGAGTAGCCTTTAACAAATGAGCTAAAAGTTGAACATTTTCAATTCGAAATTTTTTGTGAAAACTGTAACGATACATTTTTTATAATTTTTCATGAAATTCGAAAAAATTAAAAAAAAAACCAGTAAAAGTATAAAAAAATCTTCAGCTACAGTTTTCGAAATCGAAAACATTCTTCGAAATCAAAAACATTTTTCGAACTCTAAAAATTTTTTTGAATTTTATTTGAAACGCAGTTCCGGTCTTCTCAAATCGATAAATTTTCAATTGCTCTCGAGATCCTCAAAACACGAAGAAAAAGTTTCAAAAATATGCGAAATTTTAGCGTGTGTACATTAAAAAAGTCGAAAATAATAATACATAAGAAGTTTTTCAACTTCTTGAGCATAAGCAAAAAGTTTTGCAAAATAACGCGACCATTTTTTTCTGGTAAACTTTTACATATGTAGTTCTGGAATTTGCTGAAATTCCGCCATTTTATTTATTTTTTCAAAAAAAAAAGACCAAATTTTTTTTGTATTTAATAGCTCGAAAGTTGCTGAAAACAAGAAAAAAATGCAACTGGATTGGTTTCAAAAAAGTAGGAAAAGCTTAAAAGATTGAAAAAAAAATTCTTAGTTTCTGTTTTATATTCCTAGAGTTCCTTAAAATTGGTAAAATATTCTGCAACATTACACCGAAAATAATATTTTTCTAGGATGTCAAAAACTTTAAATTGGAAAAAAAGTGGAAAAAAGTTTTCTCAAAAGTTTTTAAATAGTTCTAGAGTTTCTAAAAAATGGTCAAAAGTTAGTGTAACACTGCGCTTAAAATCATAATTTCTTCTAATTTTTACTAGTAGTCCGAAGTTTTTTTGTATATGGTTCATAATAAAGTAAAATTAAGAAAAGCCGTAAAAACAAAAAAAAAAAGAAAGAAATACAAATTTTGAAATTCTGTGACTGAAAGTTTCGGAAGAATAAGAACAGCCTTTTCAAAAACCCCAAAAATTTAAAACAGTAAAAAAAAAATAAAAGAAAAGGAAGAAGTTCTGGGAAACTGCGCCAAAATTATAAATTTTTCCAAAGAGTAGAAAAATTTAGATATTGAAAAAGGAAAAAAAAAATTTAAAAGTAGTTTCTGAAAAATGCAAAATTTTTTTTTTGGAAATATGCAAAACAAAATTGTTTAGAAAAATTGATTTTTTTAAAGTCAAATTGTTTAAAAAAAGAAACTGTTCTGTGTAATATTAAAAAATTCTAGGTAGTTCCTGAAAAGATGAAAAATTTTGCAAATTTGCAAATCTAGACTTAATATTTTTTAACAATATTTTGCCCATATATGCTGCTAATGCTTGTGTGAATATAATTTCATAAGAAGTTTAAGTAATAAAAGTGTGCCCTTTGCGTTGTTTATTCAAAGAAAAAATTACATTTGTCCATTTAAAAATTGTATTGTAATGGCTTTGTAAAATTGTCGACTAGTCAAGTCAATTCGATAAAGTGAAATTAATTTTGGATTAACTTAGTAAAAGAATTGAGTCGCATGATCTTCACATATTTTTGGTACGTTATTAAATGGATGCCCTGTGCTACATACATTGCTTTAAACGGGTGTTAAATAATATGCGAATAGAATGTCGGTAATATTTTATTAAGCGAACCTATATTCGATTTTTTGAGTACGGGTGTGGCTTGGCCTTTTTATTAGTAAGCTTTTTTGAGCTCTAAAGCGCGAGAACTCAATAACCTGTTGAGTTAAGTTATTGAAAGTAGCTAAAAGCACTTTATATCCGTCTTAATATATGTGTCTTATTATATGCCCTCTGAAATTCTGTTGCAACCACACGAATCTTTATAAATAAATATTGTTGAAAAAAAGCACACTTATGTTGCATAAAACTTAATATCTCTGTAACTATGCAAGATTGAGAACTGAAATATGGCGATTGAATCTTTCTACGATGATAAATTACGCAAAGCGAAAAATAGTGCCGAAAACATTCCAAAATAGTTTCGGAACGATCTCCGAAATTATTCAAAAGTAGTCTCGAAATTATCCCGAGATATACCGGAAAACACTCCAGGAGTGTTCCAGAAGTGATTCTTAGTTTCTGTTTTATATTCCTAGAGTTCCTTAAAATTGGTAAAATATTCTGCAACATTACACCGAAAATAATATTTTTCTAGGATGTCAAAAACTTTAAATTGGAAAAAAAGTGGAAAAAAGTTTTCTCAAAAGTTTTTAAATAGTTCTAGAGTTTCTAAAAAATGGTCAAAAGTTAGTGTAACACTGCGCTTAAAATCATAATTTCTTCTAATTTTTACTAGTAGTCCGAAGTTTTTTTGTATATGGTTCATAATAAAGTAAAATTAAGAAAAGCCGTAAAAACAAAAAAAAAAAGAAAGAAATACAAATTTTGAAATTCTGTGACTGAAAGTTTCGGAAGAATAAGAACAGCCTTTTCAAAAACCCCAAAAATTTAAAACAGTAAAAAAAAATAAAAGAAAAGGAAGAAGTTCTGGGAAACTGCGCCAAAATTATAAATTTTTCCAAAGAGTAGAAAAATTTAGATATTGAAAAAGGAAAAAAAAAATTTAAAAGTAGTTTCTGAAAAATGCAAAATTTTTTTTTTGGAAATATGCAAAACAAAATTGTTTAGAAAAATTGATTTTTTTAAAGTCAAATTGTTTAAAAAAAGAAACTGTTCTGTGTAATATTAAAAAATTCTAGGTAGTTCCTGAAAAGATGAAAAATTTTGCAAATTTGCAAATCTAGACTTAATATTTTTTAACAATATTTTGCCCATATATGCTGCTAATGCTTGTGTGAATATAATTTCATAAGAAGTTTAAGTAATAAAAGTGTGCCCTTTGCGTTGTTTATTCAAAGAAAAAATTACATTTGTCCATTTAAAAATTGTATTGTAATGGCTTTGTAAAATTGTCGACTAGTCAAGTCAATTCGATAAAGTGAAATTAATTTTGGATTAACTTAGTAAAAGAATTGAGTCGCATGATCTTCACATATTTTTGGTACGTTATTAAATGGATGCCCTGTGCTACATACATTGCTTTAAACGGGTGTTAAATAATATGCGAATAGAATGTCGGTAATATTTTATTAAGCGAACCTATATTCGATTTTTTGAGTACGGGTGTGGCTTGGCCTTTTTATTAGTAAGCTTTTTTGAGCTCTAAAGCGCGAGAACTCAATAACCTGTTGAGTTAAGTTATTGAAAGTAGCTAAAAGCACTTTATATCCGTCTTAATATATGTGTCTTATTATATGCCCTCTGAAATTCTGTTGCAACCACACGAATCTTTATAAATAAATATTGTTGAAAAAAAGCACACTTATGTTGCATAAAACTTAATATCTCTGTAACTATGCAAGATTGAGAACTGAAATATGGCGATTGAATCTTTCTACGATGATAAATTACGCAAAGCGAAAAATAGTGCCGAAAACATTCCAAAATAGTTTCGGAACGATCTCCGAAATTATTCAAAAGTAGTCTCGAAATTATCCCGAGATATACCGGAAAACACTCCAGGAGTGTTCCAGAAGTGATGCCCAAAAGAATCCCTTAATAGTTCTGGAAAAAATACCGACACATTTTCGAAATAGTCTCAAATATTCTAAGATAGTCCCGAAAATAATCTCGAAATGGTCGTAAAAATTAAGAATTGTGCCGGTTGTCGGGAAGTGATCTAGAAATAGTTTCAAAAAGTTTTTCAGAAATAATGCGTGAACAAATCTGGAACTGAGGTCGGAGTAACACCTAATAAAATCCCTAAATGATCTCAAAATAATCTCGAAATAGTGCTGGAGATATCCACAAATGGTACAGGAATATTCCAAACAGTCGTCAAACGATACGGACTTGTTTGTGCTTGCTCCGTGTTTTTGTGTTTCTCTATAGTTAACCTTACAAATGTTAATAATCTGTGCCTATTGCTGCAGTGAGATAGTGACTCTTGTTGGGATTTTAATTCCTAAAGCCATTTATATTTTTCAAATGAACATAATAAAAATAAATAAATAATAGTGGCAAACCATAATCATAATATCTTATAATGCCGTGCGATGTGGACAAAAGGTTTTAGAGAGGCCAACTCAAAGTGTTGTGTGCTAAGTGCAATGACCTCTTTCATTTGAAGTGTGTCAACATGTTATCGGCTGATCTTGATTTTCTCATCTCATCTAATAAACCTTACTTCTGCAAAATTTGTTCGATTGAGCGGCGCGTGTCTATTCGTGCTCCGCCACCCATTTCTCTCCCCACTATCGTTAACAATGTTGAGCGTAATGATAAATTTAGTGGTATCGTTAAAGGCATTGCCGATCTACGTTGTGAAAACGCTCGTATACTATCTACCACGGATGCTCTAAAATGCGAGAATTCTCAGTTATCACTAAAGTGCGATTCATTATCAGCTGAAATTCGCTCATTATACTCAATTAAAAAAAAAAATAAATGTAAGGTGCGATAATCTCCGAAGAGATATAAGGCCGAGCTTCTCTTCCAATTTGCGTCGTGCTCCTCTTGATTTTCCCTACAAATTGGCCGGACGGGACCTACATTTTTTATGCCGACCCCGATCGGCATCTGCAAGGCAGATGAGTTTTCACTGAGAGCTTTTCATGGCAGAAATACAACCGGAGCGCTTGCCAAACAATGCCGAGGGGCGACCCCGCTTACAAAAATTTTCTTCTAATTGAAAAACCTTATTTCTAAAATTTTGATGTTGCTTTGCCCGGGGTGTGAACCCAGGGCAGACGGTGTGGTAGGCGGAGCACGCTACCATCACACCACGGTGACCGCCCATTATACTCAATTATCGAAGATAAAAATTGTGTAATTTCTACGCTGAGTTCTGAAATAAGAAATCTGGGTAGTATTGTTGCTATATTTGCTAGTGATCTCATATAATCTCTCAATTGTGTTGCTGAAAACAATATGCAAACAAAGTCTGAAAAAGTTGAAAAACCAAAGAAACAAGTACTTTAAATTATACAAGGCAACCAGCGATATTGCTTTTAAAGATCTGTATATTTCTTGTATGACGCAGTTCAATGTTCTTCATACGTTTTTGTACAATAAATACGTTTCTCTAGTTGAAGATGAGTTGAAAGTTAATCCTAAATCTTTTCGGAACTGTGTTCGTTCAAAGAAAGGTTGTTCTAATATACCAACCTGTGTTAAATTTAATGACATTTGCTCTAATAGTCTGGTCGATTCGGCAAGTGTTTTTGCTGAATTTTTTAAATCTACTTTTGTTGTTGAGGCGGATAACTTTGATAACTGGTATCTTACTGATAGCCCCAAACCTTTAGATTCTGGGTCTTTGTCCGTATCTGAAACCGATATTATCTTGGGTATATCCTCCTTACAGTCCTCAATCAAAAAGGATATAGATCGATTGTCCTTTTTTTATTTAAGAAGTGTAATATTTCTCTTTTTGTGCCATTGTGCCATATTTTCAATATTTCGCTATCGTCTGGAGTTTTTGTTGATCGCTGGAAGCTGGCGTCTATCACCCCTATCTTTAAGTATGGCAATGAAAATGAAGTAAAGAATTACAGGCCAATATCCAAACTGTCAACATGTTCAAAACTTTTTGAAAAGGTAGTTAAAACAATTTTTCATTCGCTAACAATAGAATAGTCGATCCATGTCAGCATGGCTTTATTGCGGGACGTTCGACTGTCACAAATCTGGCTGCTTTGTCTCAGTTTTGTGTCTCTGCGTTTAAGGACGAATGTCAAGTTGACACCATATATACGGATTTTTCTAAGGCTTTCGACACAGTTTCGCACAAATTGCTTCTACTTGAAAACATGGGCTTTCACTCAAGCTTTCTGTCGTGGCTGAAGTCATATTCGGAAAATAGAATCCCCTGCCATCCTACCATGCTAGTGCATGCTTATCAATGTATTGCCACTTGAAGTTAGGCATTTTGTTCAAAAGATAACGTTTATTTTTGACAAAATATCCGGTGTCATTGACTGTTCAGAACTACTTGGGCAGTTGACTTCCAATGTCCATAACAGAGCTCTCCGGTTCCACAATACATTCCACGTTGAAGTGCTGCGTTCGAATTACTTCAGTTTCGCACCTCTTCTAAGAGGTATTTTAGAATTTAATCGCCTATCTAGAAGCCTTGATCTGGACTTTGCCATGCCAAGGTCTCTGTTTAAGGCACGCATTGAGTCTTATTACTTATCTCAGTAGACCTCATTTTAAAATTGTTAAACTAGTACTAAGTTAACCAGTAATCTAGTCAGTAAGGTTGTTACCATTTGACTTAATAAATATATATGAAATATGAATGATCTCAAATCAGGAATGATGCCGTTATTGTTCTAAAATGGTTCGAAATCTATCCCAAGTTAGTTCTAAAAATAATTTAAAAAAATCCTTAAAACATCACCGAAATGATCTCGAAGTAGTTTCTAAAAAGTTGGAGAATGAATTCAAAATAGTCCCGAAATATTCGCGAAAACTGGAATACGTCCAAAATAGATACAAAAAGGTTCCAAAATGATGCCAAAATTGTCCCGACAACAATCATGAAACGATGCGGAACTGATCTTCAAAAATAACTTGAATAGTTATTGATTGATTCCAGTATTATTCCAAATATTTACCGAAAACATCTCAAAACAATTTCGAAAATAATATCGAAATATTTACAGTAATTGTAAAATAATCTATATAGCAATCCGGAACTAATCCCGAAATAGCCGCAAAAAATTTTAGAAACGATTCCAATAGCTGTCCCTTTAATGCCAGTCTTGGAATGATACCGAAATTTTTCCGAAATATTCTCAAATTGCCCGCTAAATGTTCGCGAAAAAAAAAAAATCACGAAAACGGCCCTGCGGTGATCTCTAAAAGAGCTCGAAATAGTTTCTGGTACATCCGAGAGATATACGATCTCGAATATCAAAAAATTCACCTATGTTCGGAAAAAGCTTTTGCTGTGCATGAAAAACAATTTAGTATTCGTGAAATCCCGAAAATTTTTTTCTGATTGGCGTTAAAGTCAATATTCCGAAGTGGTTATGAAATATTTTCGAAGTAATATTGTTCCAAAATTGTCTAATTTGATGCCAAAATAGTTTTGAAAATAGTCCCGAAACTGTCCGTAAAACAATTTCAAAATCATCTCGAAATAGCTTCGAAAAAAATTTAAAATTGGGTCGAAATAGTCTCAAAAACAATGCTGAAATGATCCCTAAAATAACCTCAAATCTCGAGAGAGCCTTGAAGAGATTCCGAAAAAGAATCAAATGGATCGAATAATATGCCTAAAAATAGTCCCTGAAATGATCTAAAAATTGCACCGAAAATACTCCACTATTGACTCTAAAAATATTCGATCAGGAATATCAAAAAAGTCACCAAAAGCATATTGCTCTAACGAAGCTCTTTTATATACTTGTAACTCGATTTAGAATACGTGAGAACCTCAATACATTTTTTCTAAATAACCATTAATTCCACATTTGGATTTACATAACACGTTTCTAACTTACGCATATTCCAGTTGCGAATGATTCGTCGGACCATCCGGCCATTCCGTGTAACAAACTATTCTGATACCATCCTTCAATTTCACTTCACCAGTAGTAAAGAAGAAGAGCATGGGGCATGAAATTGTTGACGATGCAGCCCAAATCAAAGCTGCTATACCCAAATTACATTCTTTACTCATGCGGGGCTCCAGCGGCTTCATAATGGCAATGTATCTGAAAAACGATAAAAGGTAAAAGAGAGAATAACAAATAAAGTAACCAAAATACATTTTGATTCATTTACATATGCGTTTATGTATGTATATATGTTAGGCATGTAACTATGTGTGGGTGGTATGCCATTGCAACGATTTGAAACGCTACCAGTGCATACATTATTAGGACACACACACACACAAACATGATATGAGTTTAATACTATTATTATACAGCAGCAATTTGCACAATTTGCCGCCCAGCATGAGCGATCGCTGTGGTTTATTGCATTCGCGCACTCATACACAAACCCAAACTCACCTGTCGATGGATATCGCCATTAGTGTAAACACGGAGGCACTTATGCTCAACGTTGCTATAAATTGGGATATTTTACAGTAAACTTCACCAAAAGGCCAATCGTTGTCCAGCATATAAACATAGTTGAATGTAACATTGAGACTCGATACCATAGCGTCCGCAATAGAGAGATTCACTGCATGGAGGAGAGTGGAATATTCAATTAATTTGATTGCTACAATTGAGAGTTCTACAGGAGCTAAAAGGAATTTTCGAATAGATGGTGAAACAGAGTATACTATGTTTATGTGAAATATGTATGTATTTATTAAGAACATAATACAGCAGCGAACACGAATATAGTAGCAGTGGCAATTGGCTTTCCCAGTTCTTTGATCTCCACGCCTTATTCGACACCGTAAACTTCCCGAATTCTACATGAGGTTCAGGTACATACCCATCACCAGAGACCGATGATGCTTTCAATGAAGCACTTCTGCCTTGAATGGCTATGATTAGTACTTGATCCTACAAGTTTTGGCGTTATGCCATAGAAGCCTTCGAATGGCCTCATATATATTGTTGCTTTCGTGTTGGCAACAACTGTCACCAATAAGTTATTCCTTTACTATCAGCTTATGATCGAAAGGAACAGTTATCGTCGAGCTATCGGTTTGCTTACGGCTTCTAAACTATGAGTCGAGAAATTCTTATAGGTTTTTTTATCGCCTTATTATCGATAGGCAACAGATGTGTTATGGATTATGTATTGAAGTTTTTCGTAATCTGTTGCATAACAAACCGTTGTGTCGTCAATACCAAATCGATTACACGTCGGCTGAATATCAATAACATTCCGCTATCAACGCGATAATTTTTGGTTACGAAATCGATATGAATTGAATACATTTTCAGTGACAAGCTGATAATAAATCGATAGCGATTACTTGTCAATTAATTTTTTATGATAAATCACGAACTTTTCGATAACATGCTGATACTTCGTTGATAACTGATCGATAACTTTTTGATAAAATTTGACAGGTATTCGAAATTTATTCGTTAATAAATTGATAGCTGCTCGATAACACGACAAAATATCGGTAACATGCAAACCGAAAACTAATCGATAACAAACCGTTTACACTTCGATAACAAATTGAAAAAATTGCCATTGTTTCGGTTCCGGCTTCGAGTTTGAACTCCAAAATTTCCATTCCCTACTCTCATTTTTTGTATCTTCCTTTTCCTCCTGTTCTTTTCCGTTTCGTGGCTTCTCTTGTCTTGCTTTGGCTTCGCAACTATGACAATAACCATACGCATCGTTATAATCATCTACATCATTATCGAAAACCGGAAAAAGAAGCGGAAAGGATGGGCTTGACGAAAGAAAGAGTCAGCTCATTTACGCCATGTAATGATTGTAAAAGACTGTTGCGATAGTAAGACTTCGTTTATTTGGGAAACAGCATTAACACAAACAACACCATCAGCTCTGAGAGAAATATCACTCTTGCCACTAAATGCTACTTTTGACTAGGTAGGCAATTGAGAGGTAAAGTCTTTTCTCGGAAAACAAAAATCATGCCTTACAAGTCACTTATCGTACGCATCCGGCTATAAGGTGCAGAAGCATGGACCATGACAACACCAGTTGAAGCGGCTCTGGGAATGTTGGAGCAAAAGTTCTTCGAAAGATTGACAGACCTCCACGCTATGGCGATGGCGAGTACCGAGGAAGATTTAATGATGAGCTGTACGAGCTTTACGCAGACATCAACATAGTACAGCGAATTAAAACGCAGGGCTACGCTGGCTAGGCCATGTTATGCGAATGAAAGGTGACGTTCCGGTTAAGAAAGTATTTTTATCGGAACACGCCTATGTAAGCAGAGAAAGAGGGCAGCCCCCACTCCGGCGGAATGGCCAAATGGAAAACGATTTAAATTTCCTTGGTGCGCCTTGTCGGGTAGCAATAATTGTTTAAGCGGTTTGCCCCAATCACGTAAGTAAGTAATCATTATCAAAATCATGATTATAATGCTCTATTTCTTCCTTCTCTTTTTCTTCCTCCGTATTTACTTCTTATCCATTGTCGTTGCATTCTCTCCTCTATATATCAACGGTTTCTTGTTCTGTCTTCGTTAATATCTATAAACTGATTAGATGTCAGGTTTCGTTCATATCAACTCTATCACATACATACATTGTTTCCGAATTGCGCTACTACATACACTTACTCTTACACCCTGTATTCCTTCATACTCTGAGCAAATATGTTCATGCATCAAAAAATAATGTCCAGAACAACATATCTTTCTCATATACAACTTGAAATAGCTATCTATTCCAAACTCTCCCTATACATACGGTAAGCTCTGTAAGTTTGTAATACGATTAATGTTTGTTTTTTTGTTTTCTGCTGCAGTGTAAGCAAATAAAAATTTGTTATATTTATTTAACGAAACCCATAATGTATTAAATGAATAGATAAGAAATTCTGAGTTTTTTAGGAAACCCACATATCAGCGCAAATTGGATTTCCGCATTAACCTTGCTTAACAATTTTGCAAGTTTATCTTCAAAGTTAGTTTTGTTGTTTGTGTTATATGTTATTTTACAATTTTAAAATTCCTTTCAACATGTAAAAGGTTATTCGCGTGTATGCTTTACAAAAGTTGGTTTTTATCATTTTATAAATCGCTTAGCTGTGTGTATGTGTGTGTGTGTGTGTAACGAGTGTGCACTTAATGTGAAGTGTGGAACCGCTCGACATTGCGATTCTTGTAAGTACCATTTAACCGGTTTGTTAACTTTGGTTTTATCCTTGACACGAAATATGCATATGTGTATATGTGTTTATGTGTGTACACATGAATTTCATACATACATGGTTAGTATGCATGTATGTGTAAATAAAATATAATTTCTGAAATTTGTTTTACCTAAACCGCAGCTTAGTTCGAAAATTAAAAGTGATGTTGTCGTAAGCGCCAAATGTGTGTGTGTGCGTGTCTAAATGTGCTAAAAATGAAGATAATTATTTCGAATTCGAATTACTGTTGAATTTGGTGTATGCACTTACGTGGGTATAATTATATAACTTTTGATTTGCACGAAAATTAATTAAGTGGAGGAATGCCGAAAAGTAAATATACATTTTGCCCTATGTACTAAATGCTTTTTGCTGAGAATATGTGAAGGAAAGTGCATATATGGGCACATGTATACACATTAGAGTGACCATATATATTTATATGCAATATTTCATTTATTCAAAGTCATGCTCTTCCAGCATAGGCAAAGCCTATCAAATGTTTGTTTGCTAATAACAAGCGAATTAGAATAATAATATATACCAACAATATTAGTGACACATGAAGAACCGGAACTATGATAAACAGAAACCCATTTTAAAAGTTAGCCCGCGTATCTTTGTTATCACTGCTAATACACTGTCAGCCAATTTTTTAAGGGAAATTAAAAAGTTACTCATACGACACGTCGTACGATTCAATATAATCCAAAAAGGGTAACTTAAACCATTTATAATAAAATTACGAATCCTGATACTTTTCCTTCAGAAGGAGTAGCAATAGCAGAACGGCTACTTACTTACTTAAGCCTACTTACTTACTTAATTGGCGCTTAATCGTTTAAATGGTTATGGCCGTCCAACAAGGTGCGCCAGTGGCTTCCTCTCTCTGCCAACTGGCGCCAATTGGTCACACCAAGGGAGCTTAAATCGTCTTCCATCTGGTCCTTCCAGCGGAGTGGGGCCGCACTCTTCCTCTGCTTCCGTAGACGGGCTCCCATAGAAACACTTTCTTAGCAGGAGCGTCATCTCTCATTCGCATAACATGGCCTATCCAGCGCAGCCGTTGCGCTTTAATTCGCTGGACTATGTTTATATCTGCTTAAAGCTCGTACAGCTGATCGTTAAATCTTCTTCGGTACTCGCCATCGCCAACGCGTCCATAAATGTTTCGAAGAACTTTTGAACACTCCCAGATCCGCTCCATATGATGTTGTCATGGTCCACGCTTCTGCACCATATAGCAGGACGGGTACGCTAAGTGATTTATAGAGTACGATTTTCGTTTTCCGAGACAGGACTTTATTTTTCAAAGTAGCATAGCTTAAGCCTACCCTGGCCTTAAATATTGGCTAACTCAAAACTCTAGACAAAATACTGTTGCCTTCGGTTTGCATATATACATCTTCACTAGAACCGTGCTTCAGAATAATTCCCCACCCTACTGCTTCGTCTAGGTCATTTAAGGACAAAGTTATCATCAATTGCAGAATTGGGTGCCTGGCAATTTTCCTAGCAATGGGGCCAAAGCCAAGTGCTAATGGGTTGCAAGTTTACATTCCAACCTGAACTGCGGTTGTTTTGACACCAATGTCAACAGATAATTAAATTCAGAAGTGTAATCTATGTAAGAACGGGATTATATGACTACTCCAACTAGAGCCAATGCATGCATGGAGTGACTATACCATCATATCTTATATCAATTAAACACCTAATGAGCAGAGCATTCAGCGTTTGTTACCTGGAGATATGATTGCATCTGACCTTAACAGCTTTTGCACCTGATATGGAATGTGTCATTTATATCAATAGTACTGACTTAAGTTGGCTAAAAACGCGGTAGAAGCGATGGTAGTAGAGTTGTATGTAGAGTTTCTAAACGCCTGTGGCTATCATTTAAAAAAAAATGATATTCAGCAACCATTGTAATGAATAAATACTATTACATTATATCTTATATCTTATGTCTTATATCTTATATCTTATATCTTGTATCTTATATCTTATATCTTATATCTTATATCTTATATCTTATATCTTATATCTTATATCTTATATCTTATATCTTATATCTTATATCTTATATCTTATATCTTATATCTTATATCTTATATCTTATATCTTATATCTTATATCTTATATCTTATATCTTATACCTTATATCTTATATCTTATATCTTATATCTTATATCTTATATCTTATATCTTATATCTTATATCTCATATCTTATATCTTATATCTTATATCTTATATCTTATATCTTATATCTTATATCTTATATCTTATATCTTTTATCTTATATCTTATATCTTATATTATATATCTAATATCTGATAAATTATATCTTGTATCTTCAACATGAAGGGCTTTTGTGATACCACATAAAATAAAATAATGGTGACATAGCGAAAGCTAGTTGCAAAATCGCAGCAACGATATAATTTCAAATGAGATCGATCTAAACCTTGGAGCCTTGGTGAAACCATTGGTGAAACCAAATATTTATTGTGATCACTAGTGTGGTTGCTGGACATTAACTAATTGTCTTGGCAGTCCGAAACACGGTAAGTCAAACTCAGGTGAGCGCTGATGAAATTTCTGTCATCAGTGCTGTATGCCTGTTAACAATCAGCTCTGTGTTAAATCAGAGGCTTCGGGAATATAACGCCAACACAAATATATTGATCGGAAGTATTTTCAAGCAAGCTAACATTACAGCAAGACAACTGATACCTGGTCTACTTTATATACATATGTATGAATTGTGAAACGCTACTGTCACATTTAAATATCAAAGAGTCAAATATCAAAATTAAAACAATACCCTACAGGGAACTACATATATTTAAAGTAGCACTTACAAAATTTTAAAAGATACGCAATATTATATAATTAACAAAGGTACTAAATGCTGTTGTGTGTAATATAATATGTATATGTACTAAATTAAAAAAAAAATTTCACAATACCGATATCGTTTTTAATGACGTTATGCTGTCAATATAAATAACTCACCTATAAAATAATTGGTAACCGTGCGCATTCTTTTAGTTGTAAAAACAACCCATATGACAATTAAATTTCCACCAGTCGCTACCATCACCATAAAACCAAACAATATTGTCCATAACACTTGACGCCACCATGGCAAAATGAATGAAATATCATCATCGCTGAAATAACAAAAAAAGAACGTATGGGAAAATGCGAAGATTAAAAGCAAATAAAGTCTTATACATGTGTGCAAGGTGGGAGAGAAAGAAAAAAAAAAAAACACTGTTAGTGTTACAAATTAACCGCATTCAATTTTTTTTTCTGTTGCGGCTTGTGTGCATTACGTGCATGGCATTAGGGCGGGTGAACTGCGCCAGCTTTCACAGCAAAAGCTTATCGTCATAAGAGTCATGTAATTAAAATTTTTTGTAACGATAAGTTACTTTGTAGCGGCAAAAGTATTGGTGAAGGATTAACTAAAAAAAAGTGCGGGACACACACATTTTTTGCAGTTATCTCGGCCATATTTCTACTGACATGGAATAGTATATACAAATACGGCAGAAATTTGGGGGGAAAAAATAAAATAATGATGATGGCGCAACGCCGAAACCGGCCAAGGTTCTCTTCCAATTTTTTTTTTTTCAAACAAATTGGCGGGGCGTGACCTACATGTTTTATGTCGACCCCGAATGGTATCTGCAAGGTATAGAATTTTAACTCAGAAGCTTTTCATGGCAGAGATACACTCGGAGTCCTTGCCGTATCATCGCCTGGGACGATCCTCTTAGAAAACCTTTTTTCTAATTTAGAAAACCTTTTACAATTCGATTTTCGATATTGCTTTGCACCGGCGTTGAACACAGGATCTTTGGTGTGGTAGTCAGTGCACGCTAACATCAGACTACGGCGGTCACAAAAATCAAGTCTAAAAATCAGAAATAACTACGAAAACAGTCCTGAACAGACCAAAATTTACCCGTTATGTTACCCAAAATTAGTTCTTATTGTGACGACTATTAGCATCACTAACTGATACTCACATCACTAATCTGATACTAAGTAAATAAAGGCACAACAACAATAAAGTAAGCTGCCACTCTTGAGTACATCAAATCAATCATCATGTACACACATACGTACAAGGCAACGGAGAGATACTCACAAAAGCATGTAACCATCAACCGAAGTCGTACTCACATATATACATGTACATATATGGCTGGTAACCAAGCACGAAGTTCGCGAAGTTACTAGACCTCCGGAGAAATGGATGAACGAGAAATAAAAACACGCCACTAGTTGCGAATTGAAGTATGATTGTACTACTCCCAACGTAGTCTAATAAAGACCATTTTGCAATACAGAATATTGGAGTGATTAATTCAAAAGTTTAGCGATTCCAACGTTAGCAGAAGGTTGCAAATAAGCAGAATTCCCCAAAATTCGTTACAATTGGTGTCAGAAGAGGAATTGTTGAATAAATTACAGAGTTGCAGAGTACAACAAGGACATGGCAAAGTGGAGAGGATTGAAGATCCAGCAACTGAAGAAGGAGTTGGAGAGCCGTGGATTGAATATAACCGGCAATAAACTCGAACTACAGGCAATGGAATTAGAAGGAGTTAACGTGGAAGAGTACGTCTTTCATCTTGATGGCGATGAGACAACAAAATTGGAGGAGAAAAATGAAACACCACAGAAAATGGCGAACACAGACCTGAACATGATATTAGCAGCAATATCGGCACAAATGCCCGAAATGTCATCACAAATATTCATCAAAATGTCATCGCAACTGGAATCACAGGAGACACGTATGACATCCAAGATGGATGCACAGGAGGCACGCATTTCAGAAATGTCGTCGCAAATGTCATCTCAACAGGAATCGCAGGAGACACGCATAACATCGAAGGTTAAAGCACAAGAAACGCGTATTTCAGAAATGTCGACACAGATTACATCAAAGATGGAAACACAACTGAAAGAACAAGATACACGCATAACAGTACAACTCGAAGGGCAAGAGGCGCGTATATCATCAAAACTCGAAGTGCGTATGGACGAGAAAATAACGCAGTTTCAGGAAAAAATCGAGGCCGAGGCGAATACTTTGAGAGGTCGTATACAGGAGTTCCAACTAAATCGCGAAGTTGTTTCAGCAAGCAATACGAAGGTAAAAACTCCATCTTTTGACGGCTCTGTTCCTTTCCAGGTATTTAAGCTTCAATTTGAGAAGATGTCAGCAGTGAACAACTGGAATGCCGAAGTTAAAGTTGCTGCATTGTCAGTGGCTTTGAAAGGACCATCTGCTGAGATCTTACAGACCATCCCAGAGTACGAACGGAACAGATATGAAGCATTGATGGCCGCACTAGAGAGGCGATACGGAACCGAGCATAGGAAACAGATATACCAAATGGAGTTACTGAACCGCTTCCAGAAGCTTGGTAAAACATTGCAAGAGTTTGCGTCGGATGTTGAAAGGCTGGTACATTTAGCGAATGCGGACGCACCCGTGGAATACACCGAAAGGGTAAAAATCCAGAGCTCTATTAATGGAATACGGGATGTCGAAACGAAGCGAGCGACATACACAAACCCAAAACCTACATTCACAGAAACGGTATCACATGCTCTGATTCAGGAAACAGCATCGCTTCTATGTAAGCCAGCTTTCAAAGCATGCCGTGTGGAGGTAGAAGGGCCAGACTGGGTGAACACAATATTGGAGGCACTGAAAGGATCGCAAAAGCGGAGTAAAAGAGTTATCAAATGCTTCAAATGCGGGAAGCCAGGTCACATTGCACGTCATTGCGATCTTGATCCTAGTGGTTTCAACAGCATGGGTGGTCTTAAGAACAAAGCTGGATGAGATGAGCAAGAGTGAGTTAGATGTAAAGATCGAGAGCTAGCTCCAGCTGTGGAATGGCCCGTTATCTCTGTATCACAAATTGGAAGGCAATCGAGCAGTCTTACCATCAGAGGAAATGCGGATGGCAAGAAGCGTGTACTGACTGTAGATACGGGCGCATCTCACTCCTTAATCCGACTTGATTTGTTCAACAGGAGAGTAAAGCCATTACCTGGAGCAAGATTGCGTACGGTCACTGGCGAGTATAACCAAGTCCAGGGAGAAGTGAATGTAAAGTCTTAATTGGAAAGTTCACGGCTCTACACAAATTCGTTGTGGCGGAGATGAAGTCATACTGGGAGTGGACTTCTTAGTTGAGCAAGACATCAGGATCGACATGCAATGGAGGAATATGTGCTATAACAACTAGGATGTACCACTCAACTTCAGCTTGGAGAAAGGGTTCAGCAGTAAGCGAGTGCTGGTGGAGGCGATTCGACAAAGACCACCAAAGTCTAAAGCAGTAGATCGGGGTAAAGGTTGATGGAACGAATGGGCCAAACAAAGCAAAATCAAAGATACCTGCGAGAGAAACACTAACATTGACAAAACGAAATGGACGCACTAAAACGAAGGAAAGAAGTAGTTCATTGGCCAAACAACATAGTGTAAGAGAACGGTCCGGGATAATGGGTAGTAGGATGAAACAGGTACGACAAGAAAAATAATTCGGAAGGTTTCCTGGAGGGAGATTTGGTACTCCTATACAACCATCACCGGCGGAATGGTGTTCAATCCAAATTTTGGTGCAGTTGGGAAGGCCCGTACAAAGGTGCGAAGAGGATCAGTGATATCATCTACCGCATACAAACCATTGGGAAACCACGAAATAGAAGGATAGTGCATTCGGAGAGGCCAGCAGCGGTAAGATCGAGAGATTCGTCTGGTCGGGACGATCAGACTTAGGTGGAGGGCAGTGTGACGAATGTTAGCATCACTAAATGATACTCACATCACTAATCTGATACTAAGTAAATAAAGGTACAACAACAATAAAGTATGCCGCCACTCTTTAGTACATCAAATCAATCATCATGTACACACTTATATACAAGGCAGCGGAGAGATACTCACAAACGCATGTAATCATCAGCCGAAGTAGTACTCACATATATACATGTACATATATGGCTGGTAACAAAGCACGAAGTTCGCGAAGTAACTAGATCTTAGAAGAAATGGATGAACGAGAAAACTGAGAGTACAAAAGCAACGCAAGCTGAGGAATCAGTATAATTGTACTACTCCCAACGTAGTCTAATAAAAACGATTTTGCAATACCGAATATTGGAGTGATTTATTCAACAGTTTAGCGATTCGAACGTTAGCAGAAGGTTGAAAATAAGCAGAATTCCCCAAAATTCGTTACATTATTTTATTTATTTAGGTAGTCTCAAATTAATCCCTAAAAAGTCTTGAAATTATCCCAAAAAGGTCCCGAAATGATAACGAAAACTATTTGCAAATTAAGCCAAAATATTTCTGTAATAATCTAAAAGAGACAAGACGACGTACCTGCTGTCATCCAAGAAAAAATCGGCGCATCCGCGATTTGGTATCCACGTCACTATTGACGGATATAAATTCATGACTGTGAAGGGTATCGTCTATTTGAGAACCAGCATTAACAGCAAAAACAGTGTCAGCTTAGAAATCAAAGGAAGAATAACTCTTGCCAACTAGTGCTATCTTGGACTTAGTAGTCAATTGTAAAGTAATGAAATCTTTCGACGAATAAAAATCTTGCTATCCAAGCCGCTCGCCATACCTGTCCTGAAGTATGGCTCGGAATTATGGACGGTGTCGAGAGAGGTTGAGATGGCTCTTGAAGTGCCCGCGAGAAAAGTTTTTCGAAAGATTTGTGGTCTTTTCCATAATGCCGACAGCGAGTATGGAAAGATGTGTAATGATGAACTTTTGGTTCTTTTATGACGATGGTGCAGCGAATAAAATCCCAAAGGCTTTGATGGCTATGGTATGTTATTGGATTGAGGATGCTCTGGCCAATGAGTTATTTCAGTTGGTACCACTGTTTGGTAGGCAAGGAGGGGGGGGGGGGGGCTCCACTGAGCTGGGAGATGCAATCGGTGACCAATGGGTGTCAGTTATCGTGAAACAGGGATAGTTGGATTGACTTTTTACGAAACGGCCTAACACGTTAAGGCGGCTGAGCGGCAAACAACGATAATGATGAATCCTGAAGAGATCCTGTTCTGAAATGACCTTGAGTTTTGTGGAAGTAGTACAGAAACAATCCAGATAAAAGCCCCAAATGATGGAAACTACCCCGAAATTGTTGCAAAACTATCGTATAGTCTGGTTGAAGGATCACTTCTTCTAACTGCCCCCATAGTCTCTATACCTTGACATTTGGTCGCAATCAATGACAACTTCATGTTAATTTAGCAAGTCTTTTTTATGTCATAGAAGTGGAACTGAGTTAGGTACTTTTTATTTGAGATGGGTAAATACGTACCAGTTCTTCAATCTGCATTCATTCAGTTTTTCGAAAATTTTCGATATTGAAATAATAAGCGCACGATTAGTCCTATTTTCATTATCAATATATTGGGGGCTTAAAGGAATCGTTATATGAATTACTCCACTTTTCTAGTTTCCGCAATTTTCGATAACGAAAAAGTAATGGTACTTACAGTCCATTTTTCTCCATTTACAATAACAATCAGTTCTGAGTTGAAAGAACACCATTTTTCTAGGTTTCGAAATTTATGATAAGCAAAAACAGGTGTGATTACAGTTCGTTTTTTAATCCATTTGCAATATCAATCTCTTCTGTGTACAAGGAAACCCGTGTGATGAGTGAAACCAATTTTAAATTTTTCGAAATTTTCTATATTGAAAAGGTATACTTTATCGCCCGTCCCTGCCGAGAGACTACCCCTATGTCCATCGCTTCTATATGCACAAAAAAATCTTAGAGCGGGTAGTTTTGTTGTGAATCGCAAATTGGGAAATACTCTACCAACAAATATAAGCAACTTTACTTAAGGCACAGGACAGAAGGTCATGCAGGTTTGAAGGGAAGTTTATTTGCCCAATTTTACTATAGCTTTCTTTGCTAAAAATGTTTATACCCAGCTGAGCTTTCGCGCTGGTTATTATACCGATTTTCAGATATAATTCTTTTGTAATGATATGAAGGATCCCTGTCTAGCTCCCCTTCCGTCCATTCCTCCGCTACCACGTTGAAATACTTCCAAAATTGTATGCAAAAGTTTTGCTGGAACCCACAATAGATTGATATTGAAAAACGAAAAAATAAAACTACAACCATTTTCGTTATCGAAAAAGTGGGATAACCTAAAAACGGGCTTCTTTGAACCTAGGGCATATTGATATTGAAGATGGAAAAACGCTGACAATAACCACACCTTCATTTAAAACCAATAATAGATTTATATTGAAAACGCGCAAAAACGCGCCTACGTTTTCGGTATCTAAATTTTCGAAAATTAAAAAAAAAATGGGATGAATCATTATACGGACCCAGGATACAAGATTGATATTATTGATATTGAAAATGGAAAAAATCTATCTATAACCTAATGAAAGTTTTTAAAAATCCATATATTTCGGGACTATCTCGGTATCGCTAGCATATACCAAGTACCAAGCGTATGAGTGTTTATAGAAAATTACTTTATGTGTAAAACTGCTGAAACATGCTTTCTCAATGGAACGACGTGTAAACGTTAATATGGGATTATAAACGTATGTATATACTTACATACATACACGCCGGATTTTATAGTGCTTCGAAAAATAGTTTTTCTTACATTTACAAATGCTCTCTTAAGTTATAGAAAAAAGAAAAAAAAACGTTTTCGCAAGCATTAGTGCAGTCCGATTGAAGTGGGCGTGTTCGCTACACATAATAACATAAATATACAATAAAATGAAGTGGCATATTGGCCCAGTGCAAACAATGTCACTTTTTATACTCAGCTGAGCAGAGCTCACAGAGTATATTAATTTTTTTCGCATAGCGGTAATCCGTAACGACATAAACTAATCGTGACAGATATAGTTCTCAAAATGATCTGGGCGAAAAAATAAATTCATTTAGCCATGTCCGTCCGTCTGTCCGTCCGTTTGTAAACACGATAGCTTGAGTAAATTTTGAGGTATCTTAATGAAATTTGGTAGGTAAGTTCCTGGGCACTCATCTCAGATCGCTATTTAAAATGAACGAAATCCGACTATAACCACGCCCACTTATTCGATATCGAAAATTTCGAAAAATCGAAAAATTGCGATAATTCATTACGAAAGACGGATAAAGCGATGAAACTTGGTAGGTGGGTTGACCATATGATGCAGAATAGAAAATTAGTAAAATTTTTTACAATGGGCGTGGCGCCGCCCACTTTTAAAGAAGGTAATTTAAAAGTTTTGCAAGATGTAACATGGCAGTCGTTTAAGATATCATGATGAAATTTGGCAGGAGCGTTACTCCTATTACTATATGTATTAGGTCGGGTCGATTTGTGGGGAGGCAAAAAAATCGCCCATTGCTCTGTTAAAATCATATTCTAGGGATCAAAATAAGAAACTTTGCCGAAGGAACCATACCTCTAAAACGAATTCTGATGTCCCCCCCTTTGGGTCGTAGGGGCAAATTTTGAAAAATCCCACTTTGAAATCCCTATGTTTTTTTCTTTTTGGAGCTTATTTTTCTCTTTAGAAATTTATTTAGTCAGAACATATGTTTTATGTCGACCCCGAATGGTATCTGCAAGGTATAGAATTTTAACTCAGAAGCTTTTCATGGCAGAGATACACTCGGAGTCCTTGCCGTATCATCGCCTGGGACGATCCTCTTAGAAAACCTTTTTTCTAATTTAGAAAACCTTTTACAATTCGATTTTCGATATTGCTTTGCACCGGCGTTGAACACAGGATCTTTGGTGTGGTAGTCAGTGCACGCTAACATCAGACTACGGCGGTCACAAAAATCAAGTCTAAAAATCAGAAATAACTACGAAAACAGTCCTGAACAGACCAAAATTTACCCGTTATGTTACCCAAAATTAGTTCTTATTGTGACGACTATTAGCATCACTAACTGATACTTACATCACTAATCTGATACTAAGTAAATAAAGGCACAACAACAATAAAGTAAGCTGCCACTCTTGAGTACATCAAATCAATCATCATGTACACACATACGTACAAGGCAACGGAGAGATACTCACAAAAGCATGTAACCATCAACCGAAGTCGTACTCACATATATACATGTACATATATGGCTGGTAACCAAGCACGAAGTTCGCGAAGTTACTAGACCTCCGGAGAAATGGATGAACGAGAAAACTGAGAGTATAAAAACACGCCACTAGTTGCGAAGTGAAGTATAATTGTACTACTCCCAACGTAGTCTAATAAAGACCATTTTGCAATACAGAATATTGGAGTGATTAATTCAAAAGTTTAGCGATTCGAACGTTAGCAGAATTTGGCAGGAGCGTTACTCCTATTACTATATGTATTAGGTCGGGTCGATTTGAGGGGAGGCAAAAAAATCGCCCATTGCTCTGTTAAAATCATATTCTAGGGATCAAAATAAGAAACTTTGCCGAAGGAACCATACCTCTAAAACGAATTCTGATGTCCCCCCCTTTGGGTCGTAGGGGCAAATTTTGAAAAATCCCACTTTGAAATCCCTATGTTTTTTTCTTTTTGGAGCTTATTTTTCTCTTTAGAAATTTATTTAGTCAGAACATATGTAAATGAAAAAATGAATTTAACTTAGTAATAGAAAAGAAATTTAAAAAAATTATTAGAAATTAGCGTTTTTACAACCCCCTTTTAAAACCAAGGCATCACTGTAATGCATTTGCATGTCGTAAACATAGTTGTGTGGGTTTTTTATTCAACCGTTTTAAAAAATGAAGGTATCACTGTGACACAATTGCAGATCGTAAAATTGCTTGTGTTGTTTTTTCTAAGCCACCACAAGACACAGCAGGTAGAATTGAAATTGCCCCTACCCAAAAATTCGACCCAAAGGGGGGGACATCAGAGCGATTTTTAAATCGACCCGCCCTAATATGTATTCTAAATAAAAATTAGCAAAATCGGATGACGAACACGCCCACTTAAAAAAAAGTTTTAAAAGTCAAATTTTAACAAAAAATTGAATATCTTTACAGTATATGAGTAAATTATGTCAACATTCAAATCCAGTAATGATATGGTACAACAAAATACAACAAGTAAGGAAGGCTAAGTTCGGGTGTAACCGAACATTACATACTCAGTTGAGAGCTATGGAGACAAAATAAGGAAAATCACCATGTAGGAAAATGAACCTAGGGTAACCCTGGAATGTGGTTGTATGACATGTGTATCAAATGGAAGGTATTAAAGAGTATTTTAAGAGAGAGTAGGCCATAGTTCTATGGATGGACGCCATTTAGGGATATCGCCATAAAGGTGGACCAGGGCTGACTCTAGAATGTGTTTGTACGATATGGGTATCAAATGAAAGGTGATAATAAGTATTTTAAAAGGGAATGGGCTTTAGTTCTATAGGTGAACGCCTTTTCGAGAAATCCCCATAAAGGTGGACCAGGGGTGACTCTAGAATATGTTTGTACGATATGGGTATCAAATGAAAGCTGTTAATGAGTATTTTGAAAAGGAGTGATCCTTAGTTCCCTAGGTGGACGCCGTTTCGAGATATCGCCATAAAGGTGGACCAGGGGTGTCTCTAGTTGTACGATATGGGAATCAAATGAAAGGTGTTACTGAGCGTTTTAAGAGGGAGTGGGCATTAGGTCTATAGGTGGACGCCTTTTCGAAATGTCGCCATTAGGGTGGGCCAGGGGTGACTCTAGAATGTGTTTGTACGATATGGGTATCAAACGAAAGGTGTTACTGAGCATTTTAAGAGGGAGTGGGCATTATGTCCATAGGTGGACGCCTTTTCGAGATATCGCCATTAGGGTGGGCCAGGGGTGACTCTGGAATGTGTTTGTACGATATGGGTATCAAATGAAAGGTGGTAATGAGTATTTTAAAAGTGAGCAATCCTTAGTTCTATAGGTGGACGCCTTTTCGAGATATCGCCATAAAGGTGGACCAAGGGTGACTCTAGAATGTTTCTACGATATGGGTATCAAACGAAAGGTGTTACTGAGCATTTTAAGAGGGAGTGGGCACTAGGTCTATAGGTGGACGCCTTTTCGAGATATCGCCATTAGGGTGGGCCAGGGGTGACTCTAGAATGTTTGTACGATATGGGTATCAAACGAAAGGTGTTACTGAGCATTTTAAGAGAAAGTGGGCATTAGGTCTATAGGTGCGCGCCTTTTCGAGATATCGCCATTAAGGTGGGCCAGGGTGACTCTAGAATGTGTTTGTACGATATGGGTATCAAATGAAAGGTGGTAATGAGTATTTTAAAAGGGAGTAATCCTCAGTTCTATAGGTGGACGCCTTTTCGAGATATCGCCATAAAGGTTGACCAAGGGTGACTCTAGAATGTTTGTACGATATGGGTATCAAACGAAAGGTGTTACTGAGCATTTTAAGAGGGAGTGGGCATTAGGTCTATAGGTGGACGCCTTTTCGAGATATCGCCATTAGGGTGGGCCAGGGGTGACTCTAGAATGTTTGTACGATATGGGTATCAAACGAAAGGTGTTACTGAGCATTTTAAGAGGGAGTGCGCATTAGGTCTATAGGTGGACGCCTTTTCGAGATATCGCCATTAGGGTGGGCCAGGGGTGACTCTAGAATGTTTGTACGATATGGGTATCAAAGGAAAGGTGTTACTGAGCATTTTAAGAGGGAGTGGACATTAGGTCTATAGGTGGACGCCTTTTCGAGATATCGCCATTAGGGTGGGCCAGGGGTGACTCTAGAATGTTTTTACGATATGGGTATCAAACGAAAGGTGTTACTGAGCATTTTAAGAGGGAGTGGGCATTAGGTCTATAGGTGCACGCCTTGACTCTAGAATGTGTTTGTACGATATGGATATCAAATTAAAGGTATTGATGAGGGTTTTAAAAGCGAGTGGCCCTTAGATGTATATGTGAAGGCGTTCTCGCGATATCGACCAAATGTGGATCAGGTGATCCAGAAAATCATCTGTCGGGTACTGCTAATTTATTTATATATTCAATGACACTAACAGTATTCCTGCCAAGATTCCAAGGGCTGTTGATTTCGCCTTGTAGAACTTTTTCATTTTCTTCTACTTAATATGGTAGGTGTCACACCCATTTTACAAAGTTTTTTCCAAAGTTATATTTTGCGTCAATAAACCAATCCAGTTACCATGTTTCATCCCTTTTTTCGTATTTGGTATAGAATTATGGCTTTTTTTTATTTTTTCGTAATTTTCGATATCGATAAAGTGGGCGTGGTTATGGTCGGATTTCGGCCATTTTTTATACCAAGATAAAGTGAGTTCAGATAAGTACGTGGGCTAAGCTTAGTAAAGATATATCGGTTTTTGCTCAAGTTATTGTGTTAACGGCCGAGCGGAAGGACAGACGGTGGACTGTGTATAAAAACTGGGCGTGGCTTCTACCGATTTCGCCCATTTTCACAGAGAACAGTTAACGTCATAGAATCTATGCTCCTACCAAATTTCAAAAGGATTGGTAAATTTTTGTTCGACTTATGGCATTAAAAGTATTCTAGACACACTAAATGAAAATGGGCGGAGCCACGCCCATTTTGAAATTTTCTTTAATTTTTGTATTTTGTTGCATCATATCATTACTGGAGTTGAATTTTGACTTAATTTACTTATATACAGTAAAGATATTAAATTTTTTGTTAAAATTTGAATTTAAAAAAAATTTTTTTTAAAAAGTGGGCGTGTTCTTCATCCAATTTTGCTAATTTTTATTCAGCACATATATAGTAATAGTAGTAACGTTCCTGCCAAATTTCATCATGATATCTTCAACGACTGCCAAATTACAGCTTGCAAAACTTTTAAATTACCTTCTTGTAAAAGTGGGCGGTGCCACGCCCATTGTCCAAAATCTTACTAATTTTCTATTCTGCGTCATAACGTCAACCCATCTACCAAGTTTCATCGCTTTAACCGCCTTTGGCAATGAATTATCGCATTTTTTCGGTTTTTCGAAATTTTCGATATCGAAAAAGTGGGCGTGGTTATAGTCCGATATCGTTCATTTTAAATAGCGATCTGAGATGAGTGCTCAGGAACCTACATACCAAATTTCATCAAGATACCTCAAAATTTACTCAAGTTATCGTGTTAACGGACGGACGGACGGACGGACGGACGGACGGACATGGCTCAATCAAATTTTTTCTGGATCCTGATTATTTTGATATATGGAAGTCTATATCTATCTCGATTCCTTTATATATGTACAACCAACCGTTATCCAATCAAACTTAATATACTCTGTGAGCTCTGCTCAACTGAGTATAAAAATAAAAGAGAGTTTCAAAATGGGCGCTGCTCCGCCCTTTTTCGTTTAATTTGTCTATAATACTTTTAATGCCATAAGTCGAACAAAAATTTACCAATCCCTGTGAAATATGGTAGTGGCATAGATTCTACGACGGTAACTATTTTTTGTGAAAATGGGCGAAGCCGGTTGGAGCCACTCCCAGTTTTTATACACAGTCGACCGTCTGTCCTTTCGCTCGGCCGTTAACACGATAGCTTGAGCAAAAATCGATTTATCTTTACCACACTTAGCTCACGTATTTATCTGAACTCACTTTATCTTGGTATAAAAAATGGAGGAAATTCGAATATGACCATAATTCTATACCAAATACGAAAAAATGGCTGAAACATGGTGATTGGATTTTTAGAAGAACTTTGTAAAATGGGTGTGACACCTACCATATTAAGTAGAAGAAAATGAAAAAGTTCTGCAGGGCGAAACCAAAAGCCCTTGGAATCATGGCAGGAATATTGTTCGTGATATTACATATATAAATAAATTAGCGGTACCCGACAGATGATGTTCTGGATCACCCTGGTCCACATTTGGGTCGATATCTCGAAAACGCCTTCATATTTGCAACTAAGGGTCACTCCCTTTTAAAGCCCTCATTAATACCTTTAATTTGATACCCATCGTACAAACACATTATAGAGTCACCCCTGGTCCATCTTTATGGCGATAGGCTTCCACCTATAGAACTAAGGCCTACTCCATTTTAAAATACTCTGTAATACCTTTCATTTGATACCCATGTCATACAAACACATTCCAGGGTTACCCTAGGTTCATTTTCCTACATGGTGATTTTCTTTTACAAAGGATGAAGGAAAATCGTTCCAAAAAACGTTACCCTTGTTCTACAATTTTGTCGATATTTCCCAAACGTATGTGATATAGAATTAAAAACCACTTATAAACCATTTACGAAACCCTACGAAACCAACGCAGCTAAGCTCTTAGCTGAGTATGTAATATTCGGTTAGATCCGAACTTAGACTTCCTTACTTGTTTTATTTAATTGTGTATGTAAACAAGTCTTTTAGGAGTGCCACTCCGACAAAATGTCCATTTGAACATGTTTACGTTTCTTACAATATAATAAAGAAGATAAAAGCATCGCACTTTTTTATCGTTATTAATAGTATTTGGAGAATTATTTTTATTGCCAAGTAAATAGAAAAAAATAAAAAAGGATTTCATGAACTTTATTTTGGGGCATTGTTGTACGATTTTCACTTGATGGGTGTACAGAGGTTCACATGCTTGGATAAGTTCGGGGTCAACTCGGATGTTACTGACCTAATTGGCGCTTAACCGTTTAAACGGTAATGGCAGTGCAACAAGGCGTGCCAGTCGCTTCTTCCCTCTGCCATTGGTCACACTAAGGGAGTTTAAATCGTTTTCCACTCGGATCTACTTCAGGTTAATATCTGAATTGGTTTAGCTCTGAAATATGAGGACAGTTTTAGGACAATTTAAATTTAAGTAATTTTGGAACGTTTTCGGGACTATTTATGGATTATTCCATGAGTGTTTCTGAAATCATTTCATAAGTAAAGATTGTTTTCGAAATCGTTTCGGTACTGTCTTGGGTTATTTTAGGGCTTAACTTTGTATCGATTGAGGATCGTTTTCTGGGTGACTGTTGTCTCGTGACTATTTTGGGATCATTTCGAGACGAATTATAAATAATTTTGGGTCTTCTTCTATATCATTTCGTCATAGTTTTTGAGATTATTTGTGTAAAATTTCTGGATTATTTCCAAAGTCAGTCGTGTATTCTTTACGGGATCACTTCAGGTATATTTTTGGAATCGTGTCGGGATTGTTCCGGGATAATTGAAGGACTATCTCTGGATCGACTCTGGGACTGTTTTCCGGGGAACTGCCCATTCGGGAGTATTTTGGGATAATTTCACGAAAGTTTAATTTCGGGATTTTCTCTGGATGAATTTCTCGAGACATTTTGGAATTATTTCCATAAATTTGAATTAATTCGTAGTAGTTTTTGGGATCAGGATAAGATAATTTTGGGACCATTTCGTGAGAAATTCGAGATCATTTTCGAGAAGAATTCCGCACAACCATTTAAGTACTTTTTCAGGATAACTTTGGAGAGTTTTTCAAATAGGCGGCCCCCGTAGTTTGTTGGAGCGTGCTCAGTCTACCACACCGAAGATCTCGTTCAGAGCAACATCAAAATTTTAGAAACAAGAAGTAATTTCCGAATGTATTTCTGCCATGAAAAGCTTCTCAGTGAAAAATCGTCTGCCTCGCAAATGCAGTTAGAGTCGAGTAAGACATGTAGGTACCGTCCCGCCAATTTGTAGGAAAATTTAAAATGGAGCACGACGCAAATTAGAAGAGAAGCTCGGTCCTCATTCTCTTCGAAGGTATATCGCGCCCTGTATTTATTTATTTTGTCTTCAGATAATTTGGTTTTTATTTCAGGTATCAATTCGCGATCAATTTGAGGTTACCGCCAGATAATTTCAGCAGTATTTTTGAATTATTTTCTTAAATTTTTCTTTATCGCTTTTTTGGGACTATTTTGTGTAATCCATTAATGTTGATGGCATTGGGCGCAGTGGTTGTGCTGTGTGGCTTATTGACCAATAGAATGCTTACAGTAAAATAAGGCAGTAGAGTAGTTCACAAAGTTTTCACACTACCTCTTGTAAATGAAGGATTTGGAGAGTATTTTCGATGATGATAGTCAGTTGCTGGATTTTGATCCGGTACGTTACGGAGAGTAGCAGCATTAAAGTCCTAGCGCCACGATCTCATGAACGCTGAACCTTCTAGGCAGGGACGTAGAGAGAAAATCCGGACCCGGGACTAAGCAATTTACAGGCCCCCTATGAAAAATCCACTAAAACATTTGATTAATTTGAATTAATGACGTCTCATTCATGAATCATTATTGATGAATTACATCAAAACATATTTTTTCCACATCAATTAAATGAGTTTTGGACTAAGAGCTGAAAATAAAATTAACATAGAATATTTACTATTTATACTATTTTATTGTAACGTAGAAATGAAAATCTCTTTTAACAGCCACATATAAATTTTAATTATTCAGTATAGAAGGTTCGGATTAGAGGTTTACGCCGATCACTTTATCGGCGGCGGCGGCGTAGGTTCTATTATATACCGGCGGCGGCGGCGTAGGCGGCGCGCCGGCGTACGCCGGTGTTCTTACTTTAAAAGCTTGATTTTTGTATTTAAAAAAATAATATTTAGGGAAGGTTTTGTTTATATGTATTTAAGGAAATCAACGTGTTGGCCATTTCGGAAAGATCCGGGGTTTTTGCATCAAAATCTCGCAGACTGTTCAAAAATTTTCAGGAGTAGCTCCTTGCGAAGGGATTGTCCCTCGTTCGCTTGCTCCAGAGGCTTCGAACCTAACCCCGGTCTTTGGAATTGGTACTGCTACGTCTGCTGAAAAGAAATAGAGATACATAAAATAGTCACACTTTTGCTTGTATATCTCGTGCAAAGCGTAGTTTCACCTAGGGTTAACTCCTGATAATCGTCGCGAACACAATTTCTTTAAATCATTTGTCGCTCCTTGGCGGTCACGCATAAAGGCGACTTAGGGTTGCTATTAATGGTCTATTAATACTCATGACTCTCGTGGCACAGGGCGCCTCCAGTTTTTTCGGCTGTTTTTAAGAGCTACAATTTCCGATGTGCGAACAGTAGGAATCCCTACCACCAGTCGCTACCACGCCTCCTGAGCTTCACACCATATGCCAGTACAGAAGCTATAGGACTGCGATTTCGAACTCATACCTTCGTCGACGTCACTTTCCTAGAAGCTCCAGGTTTAGCTACGAAGACTTTCCAACAGATGCTTTTGTCGCGCTATGCTGCCGAGCTACACCAGAGAAACACCTTGAAACGTTAGGGAGTGACTATTCGGCCAAAGATGCCGCCCTCGAAATCATAGGCAGTCTAAGTGGATGTGATTGCGTCATGGGTGAAAATCGTATAATCCTCGGCGCATATACATAATCAAAATTTTACATGGACCCTGGATAAAACTTTTAAAATGTATACCAAAGATTGCAGACGTTTGTGTTCACAACATTGATTTCAATAGTCTTCGTTAAATCAAATTTAGAATGAGAGTCGACGGATTTTAAGTTGAAAGTTGTTAACTACTGTTTTCCGGCCTTACGATATAGGAGTTCATTATGGATGACCGCGTAGCTTCAGTTTTCAGACAAGTTCGACTGTCCACTACGTTAGGGTAGTATCACACACGGTCATTAGTTCCACTGTCTTGGGAAAGCTTTTGCTTCACCACTTCGAGTGTTCTTGCAAAGGACAAAGCCTCACCTAGTAGATATATGTGCCTACGTATTCACATTTGTAAAAGGAGCCGTAACGTGTAGGTGATATTTAAACTTGGCTGATAGGCTTTAATAAATATGATTCACTCCAAGGGACTGGTTTTGGATAGGGCCGCCAACTTTAGTAAATGTCAAACCGGGAGACTTGGGTGTTGAAGGATGAAGTGTGAAAATCAAAATTAACATTTCAATCGCTATTGTATAGTTTCGCAAATAAACAACAGATGTTTGAATGCAAGACTTAGTGATCTTTCAAACCCTTCTCTTAAGTACATATATCCTCAACTTAAGTATGAGGTAAGAATAATTTCAAAGGAGTGTTTATGCCCCTAGAACCTACTAAAGAATTTGCATTACTGATTTCGCTTATTTTTGAGGAATATTTAAAAACATGGTCGCCTTGGGTCATTTTTTTTGAATTAATTGTTCATTATTAATTTTTTCAAAAATGCAAAGTGAGCATATAAATTTATTATATAACTTTTCTTTTAGTGCTTTGTTTTAATAACTTGCTGAATTGGGTGATGCAAAGTCCGTGTTAAGCTGACATCGAAAGCGTCTGTTATTTTAAATAACTTTGAATAGTTATAAAGAGTTAAATTTCGCAATTAGTTTCTTATAACTGGCCGCATCCGTAGACACCACTTTCAACCATGTCCGACCAATTTTCGACATGAGCAATAATTGGCCTAAACAGTCTTAAACGAGTTGAAAATATAGTAACGCGCCGGACGCCGCGCCGCCGCGCCGATATTTTTAACATTCGGCGGCGGCGTGCGAAAAACGACCAAAATCGGCGGCCGCGGCGTATATCTCTAGTTCGGATATCAAAGAGGAACATTCTGCACTAGATACAGTGACAGGTAAAGTGCAAAAGATACGTAAAGCAACACAAATGTTGGAGAAAATTGTATACAGATTTTGAACATAGACGGCATTTAGCAATTCCAATGGTGACATACCTTTATCAAAATTTGCTTCGTAAATGTGTTTCAAGTGAATTATTTCGCATTCTAAGCTTTGAGAAATGACTGACTTGTATTTTTGGACAAATTTTGCTGCGCTCGCCAGAACCGTAGTTTCATCCATGTCTTCAAATTGCCACAAAAAGGAAAACGTTCGTTCAAATTTCTCACAGCTGCAAATCGTTCAGTAATGCCAACGATCACCGAATCAAAGATCACCAGGAATGTATTGTTTTTAAAATCAGACTCTGAATCATCCGTAATCATCTCCCTTATTTTATCTTCAGAACGTCTTTTGGGTTTTCTCTTTCGAATGTCCGAAAACTTTGGCGAGATGTTCAACTGAATAGCAATTGTTTTGCATTCGTTTAAAATTTTTTCCTATTGGTTCTTGATCAATTTCAAATCAGCTAATAAGGCATCTAGATGTCGGACCTCAACATCTATTGTGGCGTCTATAGTTTGAAGGACCACGTTTCTTTCATTAATTGTAGTCAGTATTTTAAACCAAATTGAGGACAGCAAGATACATTCGAACTTGTCGATGTACTTGAGAATGCCTGTAACATCTTCGTATGCTTGGCTTTTGTCTGAAAGACTATGAAGAGAGCTTGGTACATTTTTTTTTGAGGACGTCCCATCGCTGTGAACTGCTGCTGAAAATAGTAAAATATTCTTGGACAACTCCGAAGAAAGTAATTGCACAACATTCTGCAGCATCAACACCACATAAATTGAGACTGTGGGTTGCACAAGGGAGTCATCAGCATTCCAGTTTTTGTCGAGAATGTGACGTAGTGCTCCGTTGTAAGCTCCTTTCATATTGGCGCCGTTATCGTACCCATGTGCACGACAATCTTTTAATCGGATTTCATGTTTACCTAGAGTATGGCAAATTAGATCAGCGATTTTCTGACCAGTTTTTTGGTTACAATTCACGAAAGCCAAAAACCGTTCTTGAATTGTAAAATTTGTTGCTTTCGAGTTGAAATGGAGTTAGCGCAAAATGAACGTAGTCAACGTGACTAGCATCAGGTATAGCATCAACGATAACAGCGAAATACTTGCTTCTCTTGCCCTGATCAAATATAGTTTCCTTCACGTGCTGTGCACTAATTTCTATAAACTCATTCTGAACATCTGGGGAAAGATAGTGAACTTGTAAACATTTGTGCTGCCGTTGTGAAATCCTAACTTTCTCCAAATGATCTCTAAGTATCGGATCATAATGGCTTATGAGATCTTAGATGCCCAAAAAATGTCCATTGTTTCGTTCACCAAGATATATACTTTCGCCTTTGAAAGCTAGGCCTCCTTCACCCAAAAATAAAATAGTGTCCAAAATTCTATATAAAATTTCTTTCCACTTTTAAATTTCAGTGATTAGCTGTTCATTGAGAAGTGTATCAATTGTAGCCTCCTTTTGAATTAGATTTTGTAAAGATCGCCATTAAATATAACATTTAATGTGACCTTGAGTATTTTCGTGTGATGACAGTTTGTCATATAGCTTCTTCCATACCTGGAATTTCGAATACACGGCAGGAAAACACATTTTGGGTCGATTTAAAGTATTGGTGCTTAACGGACTACATGGTAGGTACGGTCACGCTCCACTTTCTCTCCATTTGGCAAGATTATGTTTAACAACGCGGTAGGAAATTCCACGTCATGGCAATCACGTGGAAAAATAACAGGGCACTTTTGATGACCTCGGCGGACTATTTCGTTGACATCTTCAGGTCGCAAAAACTCATTATTCACAGTACCGATATCGAAGTCATTTAAATTATCTGGACTTTGATACAGAGTTGGTGGTATTGTTGAAAGACATTCTGAAGATGAACCTTCATCAGTGTCACCACGAAAACTTTACGATTTCGGATTCATGTAAATATATATTTTTGTTTGACGGTTCGAAAGCCCAGGCAAAAAATCATTATCAATATTCGTTGCTTTTGAAATTCGGCTTAAAATTTGCACATGGAACAACTAAAGTCTCTCCTGAATTAAAAAAATGTCTCTGTACCTCTAAAAGGGCAATTGGAATGAAGTTACATTTCGGCATAACGTGGCATTGGTCGATAATGTCGGTCAACAAATCACACACAGTGAAGAGATTTACAAGGAATAATCGAGATATCCATCCTCATATATAAACAATTAAAAATGTTACTCCTTAAATTTGTTAAAGTATTTCATGCCAAAGCCCTCTATATTTGCAAATAACCGAGTATCCGAAAAATTTTAATATTTGTTAAATTTTTTCTTCTCAACGTTCAAAGAAAATAATTCAAAATAATGCTCTTAACAACAATTGACTTTGTCAAATTTCTCCTAATTAGTTGTCAGATTTCCAGCTTCAATTGCACTATGATACATTTTTCTTTACCTTTGAAAGCCGCTTACGAAGTGTGCATAAACCAGGGTTCAGAAAAACTCTTCAATTATAAATTCAGTATTTATCTCTTTCATTTAATTTCATTCATATTGAAAGAGCTTTCAGCTTATCCGCTCACTCCTATTTCATCACTCAAATGATGGAATAACCACATAAACCAATAAACAAATCTCGCATTAAAAATGAGAGAGCAAAAAATCATAGTTAGCTGCATAGCGGAATGATACAAGGTGGCAGCATGATGACATACCTACAAACATAATTAAAAATTCCATGAACTTTGTTTTTGTAAATTCGATGGACAAATGTCAAAATCGTACTGCACCGGAAGTTGATGTATCAAATCAAATAAAAAAAAGTTTATAATCAGCTGTTCCATGCTGCCACCTTGTATCGTTGCGCCACGGTTAGCTGTGAAATAAATTTTCCCGGGGTGACGTAACGTTTTTGACAACATGTTTCATTGCTGAAGCAGTGTTCAGACTTTAATCCAATCGGAGCATTTTGCTCCGATCTTACCTCCTACTACATTTTTTTTATCTCAAAGGTTTATTTGGGTCGAGTTGAAAACTAAATAGTATTACTACCTAATAACTTTTGGTTGAAGTTTTCATTGTATACGTATGAAAAGGTGATTGTTTATAAGTGACAATTGGATGAAATGACGTGATATCATTGTTCGTGTCTTAAGACATGTCTGTTTACATGTTACTCATTGTTTTTGTACTTTTTTCGTATGTAATGAGAATAGAAGGAGGAAAATGTAAGCAAAAAATGTGTCGGGAAGTGATCTGTAAAGTCCGCCAAAATTCAACATACAGCACTTCTTGAAGTTTTATAAAAAAATTAAGTACGTTGAGTCAATGAGGTCAGCTAACCCTGTTTTGCGATAACAGTCCCCAATTGGGAGCACCAAGCTAGGTCAAATCATTCCACCAACTGTCTCTCCCAACTCAGTGAAGATCTTCTCTTTCCTCTGTCCATCCGCATAACATGACCTAGCTGTGGCCATAGTTGGATAGCGGAGAGTATTTTTCATCATCGGCGATCGGGGGATCGGGTTCGTCTTCCCTCGCACTCTGTACGTCAGTTACCAGGTCGCCATAAGCGTTCCTACAGGAATCCGACCGGTCTTGAAACCTTCTGTCATTGAAGGAGCATGAAAAATGTATGGTAAACCAAAAATAATAATATTTTTTCGCGATAAACATCCGGGGAGATAGAGCCCACTTTTCTTCCAGAAAGTGTGGTGTTAATGGGAGCATTAATTGGTCATGCTACACGTTTTAAGCCGACCTCATGTGCATCCGATAAGACAGATAACTTTTTTGCTGAGAAAAATGTCATGGCAAAAACACAAACAAAGGGCTTGCCAAGCCAGCAAACCAATTTCATGTTAGTTGTTATTCCGCTTTCAAAAAGAAGAAAAAATATACTCCGAAAATTTAATTTTTACTCAGGTAACAGTTTAAAAAACTCCGAACACTGGTAGCAAAATATGAGAGAAATGTAATAAATCGAAAAATTTTAAAAGCGCTACGTCATCAAACTTTTTTTTTCAAATTCGATTACAAATACAACAATTCCGGAATGCGGGATCTTGGCTCATTTACTTATGGAATAACCAGGTGAAGTAAACCGTAAATTGTCTTGCTCTAAATTCTTCTGTGTTCTTTCATTCGGCTAACTGAAAAATTTTCACCAATGTTGTCTCCGAAAAAGTGTTACTTTTTGCATTTTTCAGTACTTATTTCACATAAACTAGTAGATGAATATCGATGGACTTTTACTGGATTTAATTACAGATATTCATCTTTGGGTATCTTTGGTGTTGGCTTCCATAAGTAAGGCCGTAGTAAGCGGTTGCGTCTATATACATATTTACGTATGTTTAATTTGTATCAAAAAAATTTAATCAGGTCTTTGTTAAAACAAACTATTTGTATTTACGTCATAGGTTTTAGCCTGTGCAGCGCTACTGGAGACTTTCGGGGAATGTTTTTGTCATTCCTAAATGAAGAACAACAAAACTGTTTTATTACAACTTATATATTTAAAAACTTCTCCAAAACAATGGAATTCTAAATATATTTCCCACAAATTGTAATTCACTGTTGTTGTTGTGCCCTAAAAATCAGACCACTAAGATAAGAGAAGTGTTACAGTAATTGATTGTAATTTAGGATATATGAGTCCGGCTCGGACGGATCAGCATCTTCTGGTTCTATGTTGACTGCCGCCGGGCTAGTATATCCCCTCACATATTTTAGTAATTAATAACTTGGTAACATTAGTAATACCTCATGAATTCATCTGCTGGAAGTTTTTGGGGGATATTCTGATCAAGTTTGTATGATATATTAGAAGGGCATATGTTTTATTTTCGACTCTCAACGACAAATCAACCAAGAAGATAAACATTTCAATGATTTTTTAGGGATGTTAACACATTTAAGACTATATAGATTACTTCGAAATGTGACTGTAAAACTTTTCATCGAACCCGAAACACATTTAAGTTCCGGAAAAGGCAGAAAATTTCAACTAAATAACTGACGTACATGCGTTCTATATATGAATAACACATGTTTCTTTTATGTCCGGTTTTTCCATGAAAGTTTCAACTGCAGCTGAAGTTGAGGTCAATTTACTTTGGCCGCATCCACTGAATTTTACTGCTCATCAAATTGAATTTTTTATTTTTAATCGATCTTAAGGGTAAATATTTTATCCTCTTCTGACCGTTGAAAATACATCCCTGCCGTTTCAGATAGCGTACATATTCTGCCTTTTTTATTTACTTCACCTGGTGATTCCACCATGGTTCCTGATACGAAATGAGTGGCGAGTATATTTTGAAAAAAAAAAAAACATATTGTGACAATGCTCTTGAGTTTTTAAAACGATAAGGGTTTTTTGAAATAAATACTTATCGGAGTAAGAGCTTATTTTGATGGTTTTCTGAACCCTGGCCCGAACAAACAAAATAAAATCTTAAAAGAAAAAAAGCGAACCTAAAATGAATAGTTACGAATAAGAACATAAAAATATGTGCCAACTGAACTTTTAATTTGCATTCATTTGCTTTTCTGCCAACTGTTTCGTAAAAAAATACCACCGTTTCTACAAAGGATAAATAAGAAAGCAAAGAGTAGAAAAAACACACAAACAATTTGTTGACAGAAAAAAAAAAAAAAAAAAATGCCATTGCAAGGTTAAAGTGAAACTCAAAGGTCAGCTTAGTTTTTGTAGAGAAAAAGTATCTTTATTAAAAAAAGGAGCATTACTAATAAATCCCTTATTTAAGTGCTGCGGTGCTTTCGGCACGTAACCGCAATATCAATCGGGTTGTGTAGTAAAACGAAAAAAAAAAAAATTAATAAACAAACGCAAAAAGGTACTCTTATCCTTTGGTTGTGATAGAATAAAATTAATGTTAATGCTTTTATATTTCAATCCAATAAAAACCTTCACTTGAAATTGTTTTAGTTTTCAATTTGAATACTTTTGCTTAATTCGCCCAGCACTATTTTTATTGCTACATGGCTCACTTAAACCCACATACATTTTTTTGAGTTCTACGATGTTTGCTTTAGTATTCAGCTGGCATAGAAAGGACTTTGCTTCATGTTTTGTTTGTATATCCAAATTTCAATTTTATTATTATTTTTAAGTAATTTATGAAGCAGCTTTTAGGTGCAGAGCCGTTAATGCCAGGACCATTGGGTTTCTTGAGTATTTATTTATTTAGTTGTTTACAACATAAAAAGAAAATAAGCATAATAGACAGTTGGGGGCGGTATTAATGTAAATGTTTTTATGAAAAAGACTCTTTTCATTTACTTTAAACATGGTAATTTGAGCTCGTGGGCGCTACAAAACAAATGATTCGCCATTTTTAAAATTAATATATAATAACAAGATGATAAAATAATTTTAAGGACTACCTTTATATAAATGGACCAAAAAATAGAAGGTAATTTTTCCTTTAATACAGACATAGTCTTGTTGAATTTTGACTAAAAACTTTAACAATAGCTCTTGTAAAAGAATTTTGGGATTTAAAACTATAAAGGTGGAGCGCAATCTTTCAATTTAAGGAAAACCATGTACTTGGGATTAACTAATTTATTATTTAAAATTTAAACACGCGCTCTACCTTTATAATTTTAAATCCCAAAATTCTTTTACAAGAGCTATTATTAAAGTTTTTTAGTCAAAATTCAACAAGACTATGCCTGTATTAAAGGAAAAATTGCCCTCTATATTTATATAAAGGTAGTCCTTAAACTTTTTTTGTCATATTTTTATTTTCAATTTTTTAGTACTGCCTACAAAAGGCAATTGCAACTTTGATTGGAAATTTAAGTAATTCCTAAGTTAAAATTCTAATCTTTATATATTTGTTCAAAATTGCAAGATGTAAGAGAATGAGTGGAATTTTCGCTGACAACACTGGCGAAAACAACAGAATTCCACCTCGCATCATAGCAAGAGAATTCCACCTCGTTTGTCAGCTACTTAATTTGCACAGCTGAGAATCGTGGTGAAATTCGCATACGCCTAAAAGTCTAAAAGAATCGTGGTGAAAGTCGCGTACGCCTGAAAGTATGCAAGGACGTGCATTGAGTTGGGCCTTTCAACGAAGTGGAATTCTACAACGTCTGCAACACTCAGGAGGCTAGCCATGAAGGTATGACCTAATCTTCTAAATAGTTCGACTTATGCGTTACGTAGCTCAAATTTTTTGATCAAACATTGCACTGTAACCGAGTTTAAAACTATATTTCAGGTTTCAAATCTCTACATATCCAGGAAGTTAGTTAAAAATCGATTGCAAGATTCCAAATTTAAAACTAGTTTTCTCAATATCTCGATTCATGCGCCACCTAGCGGAATTTTTTTGATAAAATATTGCATTGTCAAGAGTTCTGACATACGACCCAAGCTTCATGTCTCTAGCTCATCGGGAAGTTACTCGAAAATCGATCGCAAGATTCCCCTCGTTTTTAAAGGATTTTCAGTTATCTTGACTAGCGCGATACCTAGCGGAACTTTGTTTTCTATAAGTTGTATTGTCACCAGACGTCTAACTAAGTGCCAAGTTTCAAGTCTCTAGGTAACCGGGAAGTTAGTTAAAGATGGATTGAAAGATTCCCAAATTAAAATTTGTTTTCTTACTATCTCGATCCGCGTGCTACCTACCGATTTTTTTTTAAACAAATGTGGCATTGTCACCGGGTTTTAACCCACCGCCTAAATTTCAAGTCGTTAGCTCACCAGAAAGTTACTCAAAAATCGATCGCAAGATTTCCCTCGTTTTTCAGGGATTTGTAGTTATCTCACTTAGCGCGCCACCTAGCGGAATTTTGTTTTCTGTAGGTTGTATTGTCATCGGGTCTCGAACTATGTGCTGAGTTACAAGTCTCTAGGTAACAGGGAAGTTAGTTAAAAATGTATTGAAAGATTCCCAAATTAAAATTAATTTTCCTAATATCTCGATCCATGCGCCACCTAGCGGATTTTTTCACTTGCATTGTAATGTCCCCCAGATCTGAACTATGTTCTAAGTATTAAGTGTCTAGCTCAACGGGAAGTTACCGAAAAAGACTTTTTCGTGGGTCAAAAATTCGTATGGAAATGAGGGGACAAACATGAAACGGACTTAATATAAAGGTAGTAACAATTAAAAATTTTTTATGAAAAAGTGAATTTAAGTTATAAAAATAGGGAAGAAGCAGCACAAAGAAAATAATTGATATTATGTCCCAATCCGTTTGGGATGATTCATTATTTCTAAGATCATGTACAAATCCTATAATATTAAACTCACAAAGTGGCTCATATCTCTGAAGAGAGAAGACTTAAGGCTCACGATGGGCATACTAACTGGATATTCTGGTGTCACATGCTTATAAGTTAGATCTCGTCAGTAACAGCAGGTGTAGGAAGTGCGAGCTGCAGGAAGAAAAGGTTGAGCACGTTATGTGTTCGTCTCCTGCGCTCGCCAGGTTAAGTATCCAGTTATTAAGTGCGGCAAAGTTGGCAGATCTCGAGGCAGCAATTAAGCTAGGTCCTAAAAAAACTCCTAGGATTAGCCAAGAGGACGGAGCTATTCTATAACATAAGTCTTGATACCTGGTTGGGGTTCTTCTGTTTGGTCGTCAAAAAAATTCTGGTAACGCTGTGCACACATTCAGTCTATTTAAGGTCTTTATTGGCGCCGGCCAGCTCAACCTAACCTAACCTAATGCAAAACGTCACAACGCACACCGGTCAAATAATCAATGATGTGAGTGAACGCCTACCTAACACCTATTCCATTCTATGGGTCATCCCGTCCGGTTGCAATGCAACTCCACATTCGAGTTAAATAATTACTAGCAAACCCGTCAGACGTTGTTCTGCCCTAAATTTGGTCTATCTGCATACATTTTAATAAACTTTTTCCGTCTAACTCTGCTCCTCCCTCCCCCCTTACTTTTTCTTAATCCTTTTATTCACTCCTCCCTCCGTCTTTTCGCTTCATCTATCTCTATCTTCGCCTCACTCTATCTCTTTCTCAGTCTCCTTCTCCTTCCATCTTTTCTCTTCTCTCAAGTTTTTCCCATTCTTCTTCATTCCTTATTGCCAGGCAAATCGAATAGGACGTATGTAAATAGTTATGTGGGTATTATTAATTCATGTCTTTATTTCGGCTTCACATGCATATTTATCAGTATTGCCAGGTTGATGCGACTAAATCGAATATCACAATGAAAATCACTTTAAAGCTCTCAGCAACAGCTTCCATTTGATATCCATATTACACACACATTCTTGGGGTACCCGGGTCCACGTTTTGGCCTACATCTCGAGACCCTTTACAAAGAGCACTCATCAACAGCTTTTATTTTTTATTCATATTCTATAAACACATTCTAGGGGTACCCGCGTCCACGTTTTCGCTTATATCTCGAGACCCAAGTTACCCGCGAGTACGAAAAATACCCCGCATCAAAGTACTCATAAACAGCTTCCATTTGATACCCATAGTGTACAAACATATCCCAGGATTGCCCAGGTCCACGTTTTGATCTCAAGAACTTAGCCAGAACGGGATAAAAATAATCCTATGTCTGTCTCCTGGTTCTAAGCTACCACTCCACCAAATTTCAGCCAAATATGTTCATCCGTTCCTTCCTCTTCAATCACTATTTATATATTAAAAAAAGCGAATCAAAATCCGTTGCGTATTTTTAAAGGTTTAAGCATTCAAAGGGACATAGGGACAGAAAAGGCGACTTTGTTTTATACCATAGCCGGCCAAAAGTTTCACATTGTGCAATTTGAGTACATGTTTTCACACAGACACTAACGATGTGCGATCACGATCGTTTGCTTTCGCTTGTCACTCACTAAAATCAACAGTGAATGTAAAAGGAAAAGTCCATGCTACTTTTTGGGCACATAATAAAAACAACATGCTGCAAGGTTAAAGTGACTTTTAATACGTTTTAGTTAGTATTATTATGTTCCTTTGAACATACATATTAATATTGATGATTTAAATATTAATAATTAATAATAATTAATTAATTATTAATAAATATTGGCAATTTAATATAAGTAACTTTTTATACGTTCTACTTAGTTTTATTAATTTTTATACATTTTTTTTTATTGAATAACTTTATGTTTTGAAAATATATGTTTCTATCTTTACTTTGTTTTATAGTTCTTTCTTAATGAAAAAGTGATTTTTTTAAGTAAATTTTGCATTGAAGAAACACCATACCTTCTTTTATAAAAAAGTTCTGGCTAGCTCGACCTCACTATGAATATAAGTAAATATTGTTAGGATTAGCTTGAAATCAAATAACCAGAGTCCTTTTTAATTTCGAACTTCACAGTCCACATTTTATTTTAGCGCACTGTGGGGAATTGTCACTCAACTTTTACACACACTTATGCAATTGTTTTAGTATTTGTGTTGTTTTAGTATTTGTGTGGCCGGCTCTGTACTACATAGTATAATTGCATAAGTGTGTGTAAAAATTGAGTGACAACTCCAAACAGTTTGCTAAAAGAAAATTTGGACTGTGAAGTTTGAAATTAAAAAGAACTTTGGCTATTTGATTTCAAGCTAATCCTGACTATATTTACTTATATTCGTATAACTAAGAACGCGGAGGTCGAGCTAGTCAGATAAAACTTTTTTATAAAAGAAAGTATGGTGTTTCTTCAATGCAAAATTTACTTAAAAATTCACTTTTTCATTAAGGAAGAACTATAAAACAAAATAAATGTAAAGATAGAAATATATATTTTCAAAACATAAAGTTATTCAATAAAAAAATGTATGAAAATTAATAAAAATAAGTGAACGTATAAAAAGATACTTAAAATAAATTTTCAATATTATTAATTAATATTTAAATTGTCAATATTAATATGTATGTTCAAAGGAAATTAATAATACTAACTAAAACGTATTAAAATTCACTTTAACATTAGAGCATATTGTTTTTATTATGTGCCCAAAAAGTAACATGGACTTTTCCTTTTGCATTCACTGTTGATTTTAGTGAGTGACAAGCGAAAGCAAACGATCGTGATCACACATCGTTAGAGCCTCCTGCGACTTACAACCAGATTGACTGAATTTTGTGTGTTACTGCAGTCGGGTGGCTTCCTGACACACGTATTTGTTGTCGGCTACACGTTGATGAAAATCAATAATTTTTGATTTTTTCATTTGACGCTAGCTTATTTGATAGTCGCGGGGTATGATTAACAAAACAGCAGTGTTGTATTTATTTTGTGTCGACATTCAAAATGAACAAGTGCGCGGAAGAACCTCAATTCATATTAAAATTTATTGAAAATTGTCAATGTTTACCAGCTTTATGGAATGTAAAGCTTTTATTATTATTTAATAAAATTTTTTTTATTATTTAATAAAACTGCTGTAGTTGCAAGTAAAAAAAGTTATCATCCGATGACGACATATTCACGACCGAACGCTACGGTTTCTCAATGCAAATGTTGATTGATGGCTTTTTATTTCATAGTCGCGGGGCAAGCGTCAAATACCCGACACGCACACATACAAAAATTCAGTCACTCTGATTGTAAATCGCAGGAGGCTCTTAGTGTCGGTGTGAAAATACCAAATCAAATTGCACAATGTGCAACTTTTGGCCGGCTTTGGTGTAGTGATGTACATCCATACATACCTATAAACCTACGCCCGAAGTTAACTAACGCAGCGAATGCTATATATGTACGTATGTATGTGTCGCATCATACCTCACTCAAAAGCAATTAGCGCGAACAGTTCACAGCGAACAACTACACAAAGACATTTTTTGGTAAAAATGTTATTTTTGTTTAAACAATTTGGCTGATATTAGAAAGGAATCAAGTATTTTTTTTATGCAGATCGAAGGTAAATATTTCAAAGTTTTACTGAAAAGTAAAATTTTTTAAATCCATCCATCCGTGTATGAGTTATAGCTGTGTAAACAAAAGTTTTATGATTTTTTACTACATTTTGGCAATTTTCCACGCCCCTATAATATATATTTTCGTATTATATTAACTGTACCATCTTACGTAGCTAAGCTTTCAAATGCAAAAAACCGTTTTAAAATCGGAGCATTCTGTGTGAAGTTATGTGCATACATGGCATTTAGCGACTTTATTTTATAAGATTTATAGAAAAATTCCACATCTGAGCATAAACCATCACTAACACAATGCTCCCGGAAAGGTCTATCCTAATTGAGCAGAAACGGAGCAAGCTTCGAGGCCAATCCACTCCCCGTGGTATCAAGTTTAAAGTTTTTGATCTGACTTTCGCAGCCAAAGTCATAAAAAAGTAAATTAAAATAAAAAGAAATCCGGGTTAATACTCCAAATATACAAGACACACATAAATACTCTAACAATTCTTATCACTACTAGCCAACCTGCGTCTCGTCCGTTTTAATGCATCCAACGCAGACATATTCAACAATTCAACCGACCAAGAAGTGAAGAGTGCCCCACTTACAGTAAAACTTCCCTGCAGTCAAAAACCAAAGTAGTCAGCAAACATTCTAGTTCATTGACTAGAATTTTGTGGGTTTATTCATACTAGTCAGCTTTTGAATAGTTCATTGACTATAATTTTGTGGTGTTATTCATACTAGTTAGTATATGAGTAGTTAATTGACTAGAATTGTGTGGCGTTCAACATACTGGTCAGTTTTAGAATGGTTCATTGGCTATAATTTTGTGGTGTTATTAATACTAGTTAGTATTTAAATAATTCATTTGACTAGAATTTCGTCTGTCGGCTCGAGGAAGTGCGCGAGTGACAGGTGCCAATGCTAGATATCGTCCAAATCAACGGGCACATAAACACAAGCATGATGAGTCAACCCTCACCGTTACCTCAACAGAGGTTAAAGAAGTTATTGAAAAGGCCAAGCCATCCATATCAATAGTCCCAGACGGAAGACCTATACCGATGCCAAAACACCTCTGCCATGAGGGCATCAGTAGCCTAGGACATTTTTTCTACTTGTCGTTAAAAGCCTATGCCTTTCCAGAATAACAGAGAAAGACCGGAAACCCAGCCAGTATCTACCGATATTATCCCTTTAGTCAGTAACGAAAACGTTTAAATCCGTTATGATTCCCTCATTTAAATGAAATTGTTCGGTTATCCAGCCATAAGCATGACTTCCGTAAAGTACATATCACTACCACCATTCTGAACTCCATTAACACTCACAACAGGGCGGCGTTTACCCAGTCAACCACTATGGCTATGTTTTTTCTTTATTTTTATTTATTTATTTATAATAAAATTTATTATTTATTTATAATAATATCTATTTTTTCTCTTAAGAAATTTATTTAGTCAGAACATATGTAAATGAAAAAATTAATTTAAGTGAGTTATAGAAAAGAAACTAAAAAAAATTATTGCTTGAAGTCTTTTTTACTTTCAAGTCTGGGCAATTTCGCACGGCTCTCTAATGTCGTCGCCATAACAGCCTCTACATTTTCCGGTATAACCCGTTTGGAAACGCTAGCTAGCAATTGAACATGTCGTTCCGTTCCTTGTATGTGTGATGGAATTTTTGGATCATTAAACGGTGGATCATCTTGATTTAAATATTCTTTCAATGTATCGTACGGAATGCTTCGCGTGAATGGTAGTTCAAATACGATATTTATATCATTCAAATTGATCATTTCCGTATAACTTGTGCAATTAAAGTTTATATCTGGTTTTTTATAAACTCTTAAGTTCCATTGGCTCGTCAACATCGGTTCGATAGAATTTTCGTAGAATTTTCTTGATGGCACAGTCGCGCTTTTCTTTGCTATAATCAAACAACATTGATAACAAGATATTTTCCGAATGCGCATAATATGAATTATCTTTAATTACTTGATTGACAATTTTGCGTAAACGAGGTTCTAGAAATCGTGACCAACCAATGGACTTGAAAAATAATGCACTGCCGTACACGACAGAGCTGTAATACTTGATATTGAAGTACATTGGCACATAACATTTAATTATAAATTCAACCAGAATTCTTAAATTTGTATCTGGATTTTCCGTTGTCACATATACTCGCAATAATCTAGCGGCCTTGGTGAGCCACCGAGAATGTACAATTTTCCCTGTTTTGATGTTAGCCAGATCCACAGGAACCACGCCGCTAGAAATTGCATGGGCCATGTCGTATAAGTACTTCGAATCGGTGGAAAATTCAATTTTTTCTGGAGCAGGGGGCATATTTTGCAACTCAATTTTCTGGAAGCCGTCCACCACCTGAAAATATATAATAATAAAATAATTAAAAATGGTTGACAATTATAATAAATGAGTGATAGCAATAACTTACCGGAAGAGTTTCACAAGTTTCGATTTGACGGCTCAGTTTTCCGGTTGCCGATCTTGGTCCAGTGCTGGTTGATTTATCCAAAGCGTCAAACAAATGCCGAAACGGAAGTTCGTTGAAGTGTAGAAGGCAAACGAACCAATGCAATGGTCTTTTTAACAGCAATTCGAATCGTCGTATAATTCCACCGTGTATGATACTTCTCATCAATTTTATCTATAGTTAAAGTATCATCTTTTCTGCCATCGGATGAAAACGCTAACAAATTGGTATCATCTAACCGTTTGCGAAGCACTTCTTGTCTGCATTTCTCTTTTTCTCTGCGAACTTTCGATTTATCCATGATGAGAGGTTTCCCATGCTTATCTTTAATTTTAAAATCTTGCAAAAGAGCGATTCTCAATGCTGATGCTACTCTGTCAGGCACACCAAATCTGTCACATATCAAGGCAAAGTTAAAACAATTGTATCTCTCTGTGTTGTGAACTTGTGCTTCTATCCATATCTTCTTGAACCGATGGCGGTGCGTATGTTGAATCATCGGGATCTTGGTATGTTGGCATTGATGACATAGACCTTGCTCTTCAGTTTCCATCATAAATGCATCCATTGTTAGTCTTTTCTGATTATGTTCATCGTGCATGAACTCTTTGAGGCGTTCGGGAACCCAGCCGCATGCACATGGAGCTGCCTTCAAATCGCATTTACATGTTCCTATGTAAAAAAATGTTTCCAGAGATTTTACATACTCTGTAAATTGTTGGGTGTTGTTTCTTCTCTTGATTTGCTCTTAATACTTGTCAAGCAATTTATTCAATTTATTAAATACACTTTTTTTTTTCAGCATTATTTCCATACTAAGTTTTTCACAAATTCCAATCAACTTATCTTGTACTTGAATAGTGAATGATTTATGGCAAAACTTTATTTGTTCTGTTTTGGCACGTTCGCTTAAGTAAAAATAATATCTCAAGATATCCAGATGGGTTGGTAAATTAAGATCAGTTAAATCAGTAGACACACCAAAAACAGTAACATCATGCTTGGGTATATGACTCATTGGGTTTTCGATAGTTGTTGATGTAGTTGCTTTATCTTGCGGTGTAGAGGATGGTGGATTCATTGTAAACTTTTTGATTTGGAATGGTCACTTCACTTACTATTTTTTTTGAAATATTTTTGTATCTGAAATTAGCACTTCACACTTTGAGTTCTTCACAACGACTTAATGCATTCACAAAAACTGTTGCGTTATATATGGTCTACGAGACGAGGTAATAAGAATGAAATGGTAATTTCAATTCTACCTGCTGTGTCTTGTGGTGGCTTAAAAAAAACAACACAAGCAATTTTACGATCTGCAATTGTGTCACAGTGATACCTTCATTTTTTAAAACGGTTGAATAAAAACCCACACAACTATGTTTACGACATGCAAATGCATCACAGTGACGCCTTGGTTTCAAAAGGGTTGTAAAAACGCTAATTTCTAATAATTTTTTTAAATTTCTTTCTATTACTAAGTTAAATTCATTTTTTCATTTACATATGTTCTGACTAAATAAATTTCTAAAGAGAAAAATAAACTCCAAAAAGAAAAATCATAGGCATTTCGCTGATTTTTTCATGTAAAGTGCAAAACCGGCGATTTTTTGAAATGGTTGTATGGTGAACCCCCAGGAGGGGGTTCCAGGGGGTGTGCCACTGGCATCGGTGGGTCGGGTCTCCAAAGTTAGTGGGGGTCGGTCATACATTTGGACTCGATTGGAGCACTAAATGGATCAAAGTGAGATTTTTCAAAATTTGCCCCCACCCAAAAGTTCGACCCAAATTGGGGGACATCAGAATTCGTTTTAGAGGTATGGTTCCTTAGGCAAAGTTTCTTATTTTGATCCCTAAAATACGATTTTCACAGAGCAATGAACGATTTTTAAATCGACCCGCCCTAATACATATGTATATATATACATACCTTTTATATATATTGTAACGAATTTACTTGAAAATCCTCTTATTTGCCCTTATGCTAAGTTCGAATCACTAAGCTGTTGAATAAATAACTCCAATGTTGAATAATGGAAAAATGGCCTTTATTACAGTACTTCGCAATAACACTTATACTTTGCAACTAGCTTGCTTAGCAAACAAACTGATTGATAGCTCAAATGAAACTCTACTATTCAAAATAATACTGCTATTGCTCGCTAGACAGCGTCTTAATCGAAACTGCCCATAGCGCCTCTACCGCTGATGCTTTTATACTCTGTAATTTCCTCGTGGCATCTTCTAGGCGCTGACAGAATTTTACTTAGTTAGTTATAAATTTCTCAGCTACAACTACAGATGTATAATTTCTCATTTGAGTAATATTTGCACAAATTATTGCCCTTTCTTGTGACAACTCAGATAAGATATATGCATGTGTTTGTGCATTGCTTCTCCGCTGTTCGTATACGTACATATGTGTAAACGCAATTATTGATTCGTTTATGTAGATACATAATGATTGAATTATTGATGTGAATTCACGTTTAGCATCGGCTTAGAGATAGCAGCACCCCTTAGTTTTGCTAATATTCGTAACAATAGCCGTGTTTTTTAACACGCGTATATCCGTTTACGCTTAAACTTTATATTAGCCGTGTTTTTTAACACGCGTATATCCGTTTACGCTTAAACTTTATATTGACTGCTAAGAGACAAACTATAAATACACCTCTGAAATTGCTGCGCATAAATTTTGTCCTACTAAATTTCAATACGCATTATACTCAGATGTGACTGAAATATGTGTCTTTGTTTCACCCTCTACACTAATTCTATGTATTCTATGTGTGTCCACAATTCATCGCAACTGATTCAGCTATATGTTATACCCTATGGCCATCAGAGCGTTGCGTCTCCGCTTTGCGGTACACCCTGTTGCTGTAGCTAGTTGTTTTACCACAGCCGCTAGATGGGTCTCCGAAGCATTATCTAAGCGAAGATAGGCGTTTTTTAACACCCGCAAACGAAACGTATACGCGCGTGTTAAAAAACACGGCTATTGACTGCTAAGCGCCAAACTATAAATACACCTCTGAAATTGCTGCGCATAAATTTTGTCCTACTAAATTTCAATACGCATTATACTCAGATGTGACTGAAATATGTGTCTTTGTTTCACCCTCTACACTAATTCTATGTATTCTATGTGTGTCCACAATTCATCGCAACTGATTCAGGTATATGTTATACCCTATGGCCATCAGAGCGTTGCGTCTTTGCTTTTCGGTACACCCTGTTGCTGTAGCTAGTTGTTTAACCACAGCCGCTAGATGGGTCTCCTAAGCATTATCTAAGCGAAGATAGGCGTTTTTTTACACCCGCAAACGAAACGTATACGCGCGTGTTAAAAAACACGGCTAATATGAAATATAATGAATAACATAAATTTGAGCTAATTTATCAATTTTCAAGTAATTTTTCAACCCAACTGAAACTAGTATATTAACTAGTAGGATGCTGATGGAAATATCGACTAGTATGTCAACTGTTATTACATTAATGCATAGACTGAGTAGTATGCCAACTGGTATGTTGATGTTGAATACACTGACTAGTAGACTGGGTCGAAAAAAAAGTTGCTAATGCCCGCCCCTAAATTTGAAGATTATTTTTTGTTAGCTGACCTAATCATGTGAAAACGACTTCATAGTTTAAAGGATATTAAACGGAAATGTGGAGCTTCTCAAGACCAAAATAATGACATATCAATTTTAAAAATCGGTCATCAAATAACCAAGTTATAACGAAAAAACCTTTTTGGCTGTATTTCGAAGGATCAAAAAAAATTAAAAAAAATTTTTCCGAAACCCTTTCAACATAATCTTCAAATTTAGGGGCGGACATTAGCAACCAACCCAGGCTACTGACTAGTATGTCAATTGGTATGATATTGGTGTATATAATAACTAGTATGCCATCTGGTATAATAATGGCGCAAAGGCTGACTAGTATGTTAATTGGTATGAGTCTGATGGGTATGCTGACTAGTATGTCATCTGGTATGATGTTGGTGTATATAATGACAAGTTTGTCAATTGGTATGATGGTGATGCAGAGGCTGGCAATTGATATTTCGTAGGACATCGCCGTGTTAAAAATACCAGTTGGTAAGATGGAAAAAGACAGAACTCATACTAGTTGAGATTTTTGGCAAACTAGTATTTTTCTAGTATACAACTAGTTGGTTTGACTGCAGGGTTATTATCGCCAATAATTCAAGATATAAAATAAAATTAAAGAAAAAAAACTTTTTTAAAAATAAGCTTTTATTATTGGTTAATAAAATTAACTAAAAAGTAAATAATAAATTGACTCTAAAGAAATATAACACTTTATAAGTTCATTGTAACCTTTAACGATAATTAGGCTTTTTCGTCTGCGACAAAAAAATTCTATATTGTACATAATTATATATTTTTAACATTAAAACTTTACAACTAAATTATTAAATCTTACAGTTTATATCACACAACCAAATTGCATACGGGTGTATAAAAAAACGGCTAATATTCCAACTTTCGCCTAGCTAAAATTCCATCGCCAAAAATCTGTAAAACAAAATCAAGTGCGCAGAAAAGTATGCAACACTTACCGATAACTGCCTAACCGCGTTAGCGTTCGTTGTATCACAGAATTTTTACACTTTGAAAATGACGGCTGTTGTTTGCAAGGTTGCATTCCTTTGAGTCTTCGTTTTCACCATCTGGATTAACAAAGTCATGAGCCTGGGCATTCGCGCCAATTTAGTGATGTAAATTGCATGGCGCCAGCGCCAATGCGGTGACAGATCAATGGTAGCTCATTGACGAAATGACTCCAAGCGAATTTTTGACGCTACTTAGTAGTGAGTGCGTAGTACATTTCACTTGCGCTATTGAGTGAAACGACTTTTGTGTGTCAGACACGAGTTTGGTGTTATTGGCGCTATTGGCAATGATGACACTGAGCTGATGACGGTAGCGCTGGTAGTTCAGCTTTTGAATCAGAGAAAGGGTTGATGACCCGTGTAAATTATTATGGCTTTGGCCGTGTAAATTATTATGGTGTATTTGCACCAAATAAATGCTGCGGACATAACAACCGGAGTCATTTTTGAGTTTTATATTTTAGATTTAATGCACAATTAATATGGGTGTGTTTGAGCGGCCAAATAATAACAGTAGTATTGCTAAAGTGCTGCTAAGTTGATGGAATGTCGCTAATTTCCTAGCGATGATCAATAGATTGTCAATATTTCGTTCAACGGATGCGCGAAATTACCACATCTGCTCAAATTTTCCAAGATTTTCCATTCTTGATTTAACGTAAACTGTTATGCCAATATTTTTCAGCCAGGTTTTTTCAAATAGGTAAGTTTTCCAAAAGCAAAATAAATTACAGAAAAGATTACAGAATTAAACAGCCTTAAAAATTCAGCTATGTTGGTTATACACAGAAATACAACAGAGGGTTGTGTCTCCGCTTTTCGCAAGCGTGAGATTCACCACGTCTAAGTCTCGAAATCCACGGTTAGGTACCGGGGGGTTTGTATGGGACTTAGGCTGTTATGCCAAAGTAAAGACAAATCTTTACCGATAACTGTGTTATCGATTAATTTATTGAATTCTCGCAAAGTAAGATTGCATTTTCATCGGAGTTATACATGTGTGCAAAATTTCAGCTCAATCGGACACCGGGAAGTGTATCAAATTTAACTTGCAAGATTCCATTACATACAACAGCCAAGTGAAGGTAAATAAAACCTTATAATAAATGCAAATCACGATATATCTCAGAAGAGAATTTAGGCCGAGTTATGCGTTCGGGTGTACACACGGCGAATCGGGTCCCTGTCGTTCCGAGCGACACGGCATAACTGCCATGAAACGTTCAACAATTATTTTTCATACACTCGAAAGTGTGGAATGATATTCAACTTTTCGCACATGGTCAGTCAAAGATACCTGACCTTCATCACATATCTTATGCTGACCCTATTTATACGCAAAACCGGTGGAAAGTAACAGGACAGGAAGAGGAGGGGAAGGCAGAAAACCATATAAAGAGATCTCATGAAATAAGCAGTTAAACAAGCGTGCTCTACGCCTTTTATCTGAGCGAATTCTTCGTTTAATTTTTAGCTTTGATGGGAAGTAGAAGTATATACTCCCACTTAGCAAAAGTATAAACGAGACGAAGAGATGTAAGAGCTAGGTGCTTGAAATGCGGGCTGGCAGGAATATTGAGCGAAAATTTGATTTCCTAAGTATCAGTTATGCTAATTGGTAAATACTTTGATAACACAAAATATAACCATCAAAAATGAGCACCATCATTTAAATGAAAAAATAAGGGAAAATGCAGTAAATGACAGATTTCACGCCGAGCTTTTCAAACGCGATGATGGAGGGCTTTGTTGTGTTCTACCCAGTCCATAGTGATCTAGAAATCCACGCAATGGCGATATCTCGAAAAGGCGTCCACCTATAGAACTAAGGCCCACTCCATTTTAAAATACTCATTAACACCTTTCATTTGATACCCATATCGTACAAACAAATTATAGAGCCACCCCTGGTCCACCTTTATGGCGATATCTCGAAAAGGCGTCCACCTATAGAACTAAGGTCCACTCCCTTTAAAAGTACTCATTAACGCCTTTCATTTGATACTCATATCGTACAAACAAATTCTAGAGTCACCCATGGTCCACCTTTATGGCGATATCTCGAAAAGGCGTCCACCTATAGAACTAAGGCCCACGCCCTTTTAAAATACTCATTAACACCTTTCATTTGATACCCATATCGTACAAACAAATTATAGAGTCACCCCTGGTCCACCTTTATGGCGATATCTCGAAAAGGCGTCCACCTATAGAACTAAGGCCCACTCTCTTTTAAAATACTCATTAACACCTTTCATTTGATACCCATATCGTACAAACAAATTATAGAGTCACCCCTGGTCCACCTTTATGGCGATATCTCGAAAAGGCGTCCACCTATAGAACTAAGGCCCACGCCCTTTTAAAATACTCATTAACACCTTTCATTTGATACCCATATCGTACAAACAAATTCTAGAGTCAGCCCTGGTCCACCTTTATGGCGATATCCCTAAATGGCGTCCACCTATAGAACTATGGCCCACTCCCTCTTAAAATACTATTTAATACCTTCCATTTGATACGCATGTCATACAAACACATTCCAGGGTTACCCTAGGTTCATTTTCCTACATGGTGATTTTCCCTTATTTTGTCTCCATAGCTCTCAGCTGAGTATGTAATGTTCGGTTACACCCGAACTTAGCCTTCCTTACTTGTTATATATATTTTTTATATACCCGCTTTTATTTCAGCACTCGTACAGCCGATTGGAATGAAATTTGGAAAGTGTGCGCTTCCAAGCTTCTTTATCCAGGCGCTACCGCTGGGGATATATTTACGACGTCGTCACATAAAAGAAGTGCGTAGTATTTTAGTTATAAGACTTTCTACCAAAGAGTTGTCACTGTGGATGTTTATACCAAGTTGCAGCTCATTTGAAATCTTATTTTAGTAAAATGAAGTTTACTTTGAAGCAAAGGTATTTTACACTGTGGAAAGTTTGGATGTTTGGATGTTTGTCCAGACGTTTGTCTTTGTGACTCAATCACGCAAGAACGGCTGGACCGATTTGGATGAAATTTTGCACACATATAGCCAATAGTCTAGAAGGATCTACTAGCTATATTTTTTTGGAAAGGGGGGAGGTCCCCGCCCCCTAGGAACAGTTAAAATTTAACTATTGTATTTTTTCGTCTTTGTGACTGAATCACGCCAGAACGGCTACACGGATTTTGATGAAATTTGGTACACAGACAACAGTCTACAAGCGAAATTTTTTTCGAGCATGGAAAGGGGGGTGGGGATGCCACGACCCCTTCAAACAATTACTTTTTAATAATTTTTACACATTATAATTTTACCTTTACTGACCTTCACCAATATTATAACTCAATAGGTCAAATAAGTCGGGGGCTTACAAAATGAGCAGTGACACCCTCCGTGCCCCCCTCCCCCTTCTGTTGTTGTTGTTGTTGTTGTAGCGATAAGGTTGCTCCCCGAAGGCTTTGGGGAGTGTTATCGATGTGATGGTCCTTTGCCGGATACAAAACCGGTACGCTCCGGTACCATAGCATCATTAAGGTGCTAGCCCGACCATCTCGGGAACGATTTATGTGGCCACATTAAACCTTCAGGCCATTCCCTCCCTCCCTACCCCCAAGTTCCATGAGGAGCTTGGGGTCGCCAGAGCCTCGTCTGTTAGTGAAACAGGATTCGCCGCGGATAGGTGAGGTTGACAATTGGGTTTGGAGAAGCTATATATTGCGCTGGCAACCTGAAAGGTTGCGCTACACAGCACCTTGAAACTGGTATTTTAGTCGCCTCTTACGACAGGCATACCTACCGCGGGTATATTCTGATCCCCTAACCCGCTGGGGGACCTCCCCCCTTCTCCCAACCCCTGGTGTAAAATCTATAAATTGTTATAACTCAATATAAATTTTCTCCAAAATCAATAGTTTTTGGTATCTGGCACATACAGATCGAGATCTAAACAATTTTGGAAAAACGATCAGTGGTCCTCTCCTTCTCCTCCCGCCATCCGCCCTCCTTCAATTGTTTTTATTAGCACGCTTTTATTAGCCTGTATGTTTCTATGTAACTCTTCATTCGCTCCAACACGCCTGCTTCCTTATTAACATGGTTTTATAATTAGCTTCACCTTATTTGTAATCCCGTTAGGGTCATATCGAAAGCCTTCCGGGATCATTTCTGGATGGTTTTCGGGATCCGTCCGGGATCCCGCCGCGGTCATTTCGGGACTTTTTCGGGGTCATTTGGGGTCCCTTCCACCATCATTTCTGGATGGTTTTCGGGATCCGTCCGGGATCCCGTCGGGGCCATTTCGGGATCATTTGGGGTCTCTTCCACCATCATTTCTGGATGGTTTTCGGGATCCGTCCGGGATCCCTTCGGGGTCATTTCGGAACTTTTTCTCGACTAATACGGGATCATTTGGGGACCCTTTCGGCATCATTTCTGGATGGTTTTCGGGATCCGTCCGGGATCCCGTCAGGGTCATTTCGGGAATATTAGGAGATCATTTGAGGACATTTCCGGCATCATTTCTGGATAGTTTTCTAGATCCGTCCGGGACCCCGACGGGGTCATTTCGGGATTATTTCGGGATCGTTTGGGGTACCTTCCGGCATCATTTCTGGATGGTTTTCGGTATCCGTCCGGGATCCCTTCGGGGTCATTTCTCGACTAATACGGGATCATTTGGGGACCCTTTCGGCATCATTTCTGGATGGTTTTCGGGATCCGTCCGGGATCCCGTCAGGGTCATTTCGGGAATATTAGGAGATCATTTGAGGACATTTCCGGCATCATTTCCGGATAGTTTTCTGGATCCGTCCGGGATCCAGTCGGGGTCATTTCGGGACTTTTTCTCGACTAATACGGGATCATTTGGGAACCCTTTCGGCATCATTTCTGAATGGTTTTCGGGATCCGTCCGGGATCCCGTCAGGGTCATTTCGGGAATATTAGGAGATCATTTGAGGACTTTTCCGGCATCATTTCTGGATAGTTTTCTAGATCCGTCCGGGAACCCGACGGGGTCATTTCGGGATTATTTCGGGATCGTTTGGGGTACCTTCCGGCATCATTTCTGGATGGTTTTCGGGATCCGTCCGGAATCCCGTCAGGGTAATTTCGGGAATATTAGGAGATCATTTGAGGACATTTCCGGCATCATTTCTGGATAGTTTTCTGGATCCGGCCGGGATCAAGTCGGGGTCATTTCGGGACTTTTTCTCGACTAATGCGGGATCATTTGGGGACCCTTTCGGCATCATTTCTGGATGGTTTTCGGGATCCGTCCGAGATCCCGTCGGTGTCATTTCAGGACTTTTTCGGAATCATTTGGAGTACCTTTCTTCATCATTTCTATATGGTTTTGGGGATCCGTGGGATAATTTCCGGCATCATATCTGGACATTTTCGGGATCCGTCCGGGATCCCTTCGGTGTCATTTCTCGACTAATACGGGATCATTTGGGGACCCTTTCGGCATCATTTCTGGATGGTTTTCGGGATCCGTCCGGGATCCCGTCAGGGTCATTTCGGGAATATTAGGAGATCATTTGAAGACATTTCCGGCATCATTTCTGGATGGTTTTCTGGATCCGTCCGGGATCCCGTCGGGGCCATTTCGGGATCATTTGGGGTCCCTTCCACCATCATTTCTTGATGGTTTTCGGGATCCGTCCGGGATCCCTTCGGGGTCATTTCGGGACTTTTTCTCGACTAATACGGGATCATTTGGGGGCCCTTTCGGCATCATTTCTGAATGGTTTTCGGGATCCGTCCGGGATCCCGTCAGGGTCATTTCGGGAATATTAGGAGATCATTTGAGGACATTTCCGGCATCATTTATGGATGATTTTCTGGATCCGTCCCATTTTCGTCCATTTTCGTCCCCGTCCATTTCGGGATTATTTCGGAATCGTTTGGGGTCCCTTCCACCATCATTTCTGGATGGTTTTCGAGATCAGTCCGGGATCCCTTCGGGGTCATTTCGGGACTTTTTCTTGACTAATACGGGATCATTTGGGGACCCTTTCGGCATCATTTCTGGATGGTTTTCGGGATCCGTCCGAGATCCCGTCGGTGTCATTTCAGGACTTTTTCGGAATCATTTGGAGTACCTTTCTTCATCATTTCTATATGGTTTTGGGGATCCGTGGGATAATTTCCGGCATCATATCTGGACATTTTCGGGATCCGTCCGGGATCCCTTCGGTGTCATTTCGGGACTATTCCGGGGTCATTTGGGGTACCTTCCGGCATAATTTCTAGATGGTTTTCGGGATTGTTTCGATTTCATTTGGGGTACCTTCCGGTATCATTTCTAGATGGTTTTCGGGATCCGTCCGGGATCCCGTGGGGGTAATTTCGGGACTTTTTCTCGACTAATACGGGATCATTTGGGGACCTTTCCGACATCATTTCTGGATAGTTTTCTGGATCCGTCCGGGATCCCGACGTGGTCATTTCGGGACTATTTCGGGATCGTTTGGGGTACCTACCGGCATCATTTCTGGATGGTTTTCGGTATCTGTCCGGGATCCCGTCGGGATCATTTCGGGACTTTTTCGGGATCATTTGGGATCCTTTCAACATCATTTCTGGATGGTTTTCGGGATCCGTCCGGGATCCCGTCAGGGTAATTTCGGGAATATTAGGGGATCATTTGAGGACCTTTCCGGCATCATTTCTGGCTGGTTTTCGGGATGCGTCGGGGATCCCGTCAGGGTCATTTCGGGACTATTAGGTGATGATTTGAGGACCTTTCCGACATCATTTCTGGATGGTTTTCTGTATCCGTTCGGCATCCCGACGGGGTCATTTCGGGACTTTTTCGGAATCATTAGGGGTGCCTTCCGGCATCATATCTTGATGTCAGGGTCATTTCGGGACTATTAGGCGGATCATTTGAGGACCTTTCCGGCATCATTTCTGGATAGTTTTCGGGATCTGTACGGGAACCCATAGGGGTAATTTCGGGATCATTTTGGGTATTTTCCGGCATCATTTCTAGATGGTTTTCGGGATCCGTCCGGGATTCTGTCGGGGTCATTTCGGGACTTTTTCGGGGCTGTTTTGGGATCATTTGTGGACCTTTCCGACATCATTTTTTGATAGTTTTCGGGATCCGTCCGGGATCACGACGGGGTAATTTCGGGACTTTTTCGGGGCTATTTCGGGATCATCTGGGGTATTTGCCGGCATCATTCCTAGAAGGTTTTCGGGATCCGTCCGGGATCCCGTCGGGGTCATTTCGGGACTTTTTCTCGACTTATACGGGATCATTTGGGGACCCTTTCGGCATCATTTCTGGATGATTTCGGGATCCGCCCGGGATCTCGTCAGGGACGTTCCGGGACTATTAGAGGATCGTTTAGGGACCTTTCCGGCATCATTTCTGAATAGTTTTCGGGATTCGTTCGGGATCCCGTCGGGGACATTTCACGACGTTTTCGGGATCATTTGGGGTACCTTCTGGCATCATTTCTGGGTTGTTTTCGGGATTCGTCCGGGATCCCGTCGGGGTCATTTCGGGACTATTAGGCGATCATTTGGAGACCTTTCTGGCATCATTTCTGGATAGTTTTTGGGATCTCGTCGGGGTCATTTCGGGACTATTTCGGATGATTTGGGGACCCTTTCGGCATCATTTCTGGATGGTTTTCGGGATCCGTCCGGGATCCCATCAGGGTCATTTCGGGACTATTAGGCGATCATTTGGGGACCTTTCTGGCATCATTTCTGGATAGTTTTTGGGATCCCGTCGGGGTCATATCGGGACTATTTCGGATCATTTGGGGACCCTTTCGGCATCATTTCTGGATGGTTTTCGGGATCCGTACGGGATCCCGTCAGGGTCATTTCGGGATTGTTAGGGGGATTATTTGGGGCCTTTCCGGCATCATTTCTGGATAGTTTTCGGGATCTATACGGGAACCCATCGGAACTTTTTCGGGACTATTTCGGGATCATTTGGGAACCTTTTAGGGGCCATTTCATGACTTTTTCTGTATTATTTCGGGATCATTTGGGGATCCTTCCGGCATCATTTCTTGATGGTTTGCCGGGTCCATCAGGGTCATTTCGGGACCATTTTGGGATCATTTGGGGACCCTTCCGAGGTAATTTCTGTAGGAGTCAGTTCGAGATATTTTTGTAACTTTTTCGGGATAGTTTTGGACCCTTCCGGGATCATTTGTGTATGGTTTTCGCGATCCGTCGTGGATCCCCTCGGGGTCATTTCGGAAATTTTTCTGGACTATGTCAGGATAATTTGGGAACCTTTCCTGGATATTTTCTGGATGGTTTTTGAGATCCGTACGGGAGCCCGTCAGGGTCATTTCGGAACTTTTCCGGGACTATTTCGGGACCATTTTTGTACCCTTCAGGGATCATTTCTGTGTGGTTCTCTGGATAAGTCTAGAATTATGTCGTCGTCATTCCGGGTTTTTTGGGACTATTCCGGGAACTTTTGGAGACCCTTCCGGGGCATTTCTGAACGGTTTTCGGGATCCGTCCGCGATATCGTCGGGGTCATTTCATGGCTTTTTCTGGATAACTTCGGGATCATTCGGGGATCCTATAAGGTTATCAGCACATTACTTTATTTGCAAATAAAATGCATTAGACAGACAAATTTTTTTAAACAGATAACTTGATAAGCAGGCTAACGTGAATAGCCCATATATTTCATTTTCTCCTTGCGGACGGGGCCCCGGGTAAAGGCTATAAGATATATTTTTAAGTAGGGTTGCCGCCTATGTTTATATTTACATATAGGCTTGTTTATATATCCAATTCCATCCCGAGAACACCGAAATTGGCTACATCCTAAGCTTTGTTTCTTAAAGTGTTCTACTTAGACTATTTTTACGAGGTTGTCACCTGTTTGAAATTTAAAAAAAATATGAAAAACGTATATGTCCATCAAAAAAGGTACTTCATACAGTTTTTCGGTACAAATATTTTTGAGAAGGGTTGCCACCTAACCAGAATTATTTTTATCTAAATCTGCAACATACTAGATTACTCTGAGCTAAGCATGGTCACCTTGGTACTCATTTAAAATTCAGGAGGCCTAGTTCCATGCCGGTTGCTGTGCTGCAAGTGGGGTTTATTTTGGATTTCGAGAAATTTTGTGTGCTCACTAACTTTTAGTTCTGACTGAGATGTTCAGTAATATACATTCATATACATATGTATGCTCATGCATCTTTTTTGTCGTACATACAACACCTACTCGAGTATGTACAACAACTAAATACGTAACCCGCACTAGGCCGTGTTCCCTGGCACGTGAAACACTTTAGCAACCAACAAGCAAACACATATACATATGTAAGGGTACAACCAAAAATGTAAATATATCTGTATATACCAGCTTAAGTTTAAAGATTAAAGGCATTTAGTTTTCTAGGTAAGTATTCTATTAAAATACATTTGCATTCTTTTCTCATATGCACATTTTTCTTTGTTCGTTTGTTTGTGTTTGTTCGTCTGTTGTTGTATCCCGATTGTCTCCATGAAATTGGCATTGCCTCATTGTTTGCAGCATCTCTATGCGCATTGAACAAGAACATAGAATAAAAGCGGAAGTTGTGTAAATCTAAAGAAAAGAAAACAAAAAAACAATAATCAAGTACAAATGCTGTAGAGGGAAATGAAATCCCAGATAATTTTCTTGTTGCTGTCAGCTGCAAGTTAAATTTAATCAGAAAACAGATGCTCCATAGTCTAAAGGTTTGCGTCTATTGATTTGTTTACGTTCAAATCTCAGTACAATGAAATTAAAAAGAAAAGGTCAAGAGTTGTGTATATACATAAAAATATTCATATACAAGTAATGAAATAAAACGTCTGTTTTTGCGAGGTACTTAAAAAAAGTTTACCATGAAAGAAGTTCGTTTAAGTAGATATTATATGCTCGGTACGAAACTAGCAGACCTTTCAAACACATACAACTTGAAGTCGGACCATACTTTTATAGCAAGGGACCGTGCGGTAGTGCTTCAAACCACTCTGAAGACTGATACATTCGAATGAACATTTACTTTTAGGCCAATCTTAGGTGTACATCTAAGTCACGCGATCCGTCCCACAAAACATTAGAAAGGCAAACAAGGGTTAAAAGTGATAAGGGAATGGGAGAAAGATAATGCATTTAATTCAGCAATGCTAGACTGCACTTTATATGGTCTGCGCAATGAAGAAAAAAAGAACCCCCATAAATGATCTCGGTTTCGGTTCTGTTTCTGCCAAGTTTCGACTCAGATTTCTTCTCGGAATTCTTATATGGTTTTTAAATTTACTCAATTTGTAAGTGCTTGGGCGTCCCAAGAGATCAGCATGACAGTTATTAAACATCATCAATCACTAGACCGCTACGATCTGATTGACCGTGGAAAAAGAGTCGAGTGATGCCCACTGGAGTAGAACTCCACAAAAGAGATTCGGCTTGACCACCATATCATTCACCTAAACCACAGAACTAGCCAGCGTTTGGAAGTTACCTCGAAAGCAGTACAAGGCAATGAAATGCTCCTTAAAACTATCCTCTATATTAAGTTTCATTCACAGTTTTCTGTCAAAGGACTACCTCCTAAATGGCTTTGGCCGAAATTAGAAATCTTCCAACTCCTGGTAAACATAAACAAATCCGCATCATTTACACCTGTTTTCAACTCCATGTATGGCTCGAAATCATGGACGGTCTCGAGTATCGAAGGAGGTGTAATGATGACCTATATGAGCTTTACGCAGATATGATGATAGTGCAGCGAATAAAAAATCCAAAGATTTTACTGGCTAGGTAATGTTATGCTAATGGACAAAAACGCTCGGCCAGGAGAGTATTTTAATCGACACAATAGTTTGGAAGCAGAGAAAGAAGGAGATATCCACTGCGGCAGAAGAAGACTTGACACTCCTTGGTCCAATTGGCGTCAGTTATTGCGAAACAGGAATAGCTGGAGTGACTTGTTACGAAACGCCTCAAATCGCTTAGACAGCTAAGTGCCAGATTATGATGATGATGGCTTAAATACTGACTTCTACCTGGCTCATATTTCTAGACAAATTGATCAGTAAAAACCAACTCCATTTTTGAATGAACGCACAACACTTACACATACATGTATCTATAAAAACTATAAATAGAAAGTAAATGACAACAACAGATCAAAACAAAAAATTACACTGAAGATGGCACAACGTCGAAACCAGTTTCTTTCCAAACCAGATTTAACAAGGTATGACGATTCCACCCTGTCGGAATCAACAAAACAAAATAAATCAGATCGGTAGGGTTTTAGTTGAGATAAAACCTACGCATCTATGGAAATAATGCCATTGTAACAATATGTAATTTATTTAGAAAAAAGTGAGCAGCACATAAAAAAACATACATAACAATAAACATGAGCAGTACTTACATCATTGTTGTATTAATTCCATTGCTGCCATTGCTCGCTCCAACACAATTGCTCATGCCATAAAAGAGAGCCAGCGATTGATTACACCAATCGAGCAATGATGCCGTACCGATAAGCTGCGAATAATTGTCTTGTGTATTCACTGTGAAGTTATCAATAATACCACCGGCCCGAGTGTTTCCGCTGCTGCTAGCACCAATACCACCACCACGACTGCTGCTGCTGCCGCTACCCTCAAATTCATTAAATAAGCCGATATTGTAAGGCTGCCAACTTTGAACCACATTCGCTGCTCTTTCTATGGCAACGGTCGTTGAGTGAATATTTGATACGTGCATTGCTGTTGTTGTTGCTGCTGGATGTATTTCCGTTTCACGTCTTTTTTAGGAAATTAGTTTTGTGTTTATGTATTTGTGTTTGTTTTTAAGTGGGTGCTGCTGTTGATGACGCCTGCCTTTTGATGAAATTTGATTTGGAATTGTTTATCGGATTATTTCGCTCTTTCAATGGAGACATGATTTACACCCAAGCTTTATTAGTGTTTGTTTGTTAAATTTTTTTGCGTGCATCTGCTTCGTAATTGAGTCTCAATATTATCGTTTGTTATTTTTAAACATTTTTTGTTTTTCCAATTTTCCAAACCGATTTTCGAATTATGCAGAAATGCTGGTGCACGAGTTTGTTGGCTTCTTGATGTTTTGATTTCACTTTTTATTTCGCCATTTCTCTGAAAGTATAAGTAAAATAAATTTAATCTTTGAAAATGGTTTTGAACATAAGGCTGCTAAAAGGATTGGTGTTAAAAAGCTAAAAATTTACTTTGGTGAGGTAATTTAAAAGAAACTTAAGAAGAGGAGAAGTATGAAATAGAAAATTTAAGAAGCAAGAGAAGGAAATGTAGCTTTACCAGAAACAAAAATTTTAAGATTTTTGAGAAGAGCTTCGTCGGTTTATTATCTGTAAAAGCCGATACCAACAAGTTATTGTCAATTGTTGATGTATTAGCGATAGAGATACTTCCCGAAGTTATTGGTGAGTGTTATCGATGTTGTTAGCCTTTGCCTTATATACATAGAAATAGTACGTTCCGGTTACGAGCACCATTAAGGTACTAGCCCGACCAACCGGGGAACGACTCATATGACCACATTAAACCTTCTTCGCTATACTGCCACTCAACCACTAGTTCCATGAGGAGCTTGGTGTCGCCCGAGCACCGCCTGCTATAAATGTGTTTAACAAATTCATATTTATAGCAGGATTCCCCTCGAATTGGTGAAGCTTAAAATTACGTTGCGGAAGCTGTAAAGCTTTAAAGCTTTGTAGTGCGCTTATCAACCCCTTGGATGTTGTATTATCAGCTAACTATCGAAAGCGAGCTATTATCGTCGAGTTATCAGTTTGTTACCGGCTTCTACTTTTTTCCTTATTGGCTTGCTATAGCAGGGTTACAGATGTGTCAACGATTTTTTTTACCGGGAATCAATACATTAAAAACTGGCAAAATTTTTCTAAGAGGGTGATCCTGCCATTAGTTAGAGTTCAAAGGTGAAAATAGCACATTTGGTTTGTATTTTATGCATATTTCTTGATAGTAATTTTTTTTTAGTGCCGTAGTGAAAATGCGTGACGTGTTCTGATTTAATTTTTAGTGAAATCTGGGGAGAAATCCAAACGAATAGTCATTGGAGATGATACTTGGATATTTGAGTATGTCCCTGAGATGCGTAAACAAAGCTAATAGCCACCCATTGTTGGTGGAGAGCGGCCAAGGAAAGTGAGGATGTCAAGTCACATCTGAAAGCATTGTGAATATGTTTATGCTGGCGAGAAAGTGAGCGGAAAATTCTATGTTGTTATTATGGAGATGCTGCCGCACGTATTTTTCGTAATTCTGAATTACGACAATGCACCAGCCCATTTCTCGTCCGCTGTGCAAGAATTTTTGGTTAAAAAAGGCATCCCAACATTGCCTCACCCACCCTATAGCCCTGATATTGTTCAATGATATTCACTGTGAAGGCGTATCTCTAGCGAGGCAGGAGGTTCAAGAAGCTGTAACCGTGGTGCTAAACGGGCTAACTTCGGAGGATTATCAAGCGTGCTTCCAATCATGGGAGAGACGTTGTAACGTTGTGTGGAGTTAGAGGAAGACTATTGTGAAGGTCAGTAGTAAAACCTTTCCTAAAACTTCATACTCTTGCTTTTAATTGCCCAATGCCCGGAACTTAATTGCCGTACCTCGTACTTTTGCAATATATGTACATTATATTTTATTGTTTTTTTGTCTTACCCTAAAACAACTTCATCGCTTTTGGTACATACTTTCACGGTAAAATTTGTGGTTTGTAAATATTTATCTTTGGAGAATTTATGCTTCTTAGAAAATGTTGCATTGTACAACGCAAGTTTAAACGATTTTACGACATCAAAACCAAAGTTTGTAAGAACTTGGTAATGTCAGTAGAAATAAATGGACAATTCTATGAATGTAAAGCTCTATGAGTAAGTAGGTATGTATTTGAGTAACGGTACTTCGGCGAAGTATAATTTATAAAATATTTTTTAAGTAAATGCTTTTGTTTCCAGGCAGGAGTCTGGAAGTGCTTCCGCAAATTGTTGTAAAATATTAGCATACCGATAATTGCCATAAAATCAAATACCTTTTATAACCTGCTGTGATACATATATTATTTTCATATTGTTTACTAATAACTAAATTTTGAATAATTTCGTTAGTTCTGAAATTAATTGAACATTGAATTAGAAAGCAGTTTTTTCGCATACTTGAATGGGTAAAAGCAATTTTTTTTCGCTTCAATTAAAATGAAGTTGCATGTTAAATTTATGGTTTAGACAGGCAACTTTTTACAGTATTTACATATTTCATGTAAGTTTTACATAATTTTATGTGAATTTTACATACAAAAATATAAACATGCCAAAAATATCACTGCGTAGTCAAACTCAGAAGGCAGCGCAAAAATATAATTGGTTAAATTGTTTGTTTAACCTACATATAGCAATGATTTCTATAAGATCAATTCAGCACCGATTCTTTATTAGTTTTCCAGTTTGGAAAAAATTGAGAATATTACTGAGAGTAGTGTTTCTTCAAAACCATCCATCATGTGTTTTTTGATAGCAAGCCGTATCTGCCACAAGTCGCCGAGCTTAAAGGTTACTCATTGGAAAAAAATATACGCCTGTCAAAACATCGCTTTTCGAACCGCTACGGGCTGCCTGTTATGTCGCCAGAACGCCACTTATCCAGTGAGAGTGTTCTCCATTACGGAGAGATATGAAATGCTGAACAAACAGTTTCTGTTGTATACCCAGAAACCTGAGCATACAAACAGACATCTGATTTAAGTGACCCCGGTTCCTAGAGACTTAAAAAGTAATCTCCGAAACAATTATAGAGAAAAACGGCACGACGTAGTTCACGTATATAGAAAAAGAACACAAAAAGGCGTCGCTCTTTTATGCCAGGAATTACCCGGCGAACTCCGTCCATTAAGACAAATACCCAGAACTCATAGAAGAGGAAAGGAGTCTACCTTGTGAGTCTAGCTCAACTCTTTTTTTTTTTTTTTTTTGTTTTGTGGGGAGGCTGAAAAATGCCTAATGCACCATAATTGCTGCCGTCGCAGCAACCGTGTGTCCGTAGACTAAAAAACAGCACCGTTCTGGAACTGTCGCCCACCCCGGCACCACTTTCGCATTACTTCAGGGTGGCGTTCCATATTTCTCATTTTTTAAGAGCCTACTGTTGTCCCTGCGTCCAGGTTCCCGCTATTTGCTCTGAGTGTCCATTTAATCGCCACTGCTTCGCATGCGCATTTCTCTGCGCTCCCTCTCAGCATCCATCAGGCGTGTCATTACTAAAAATGCCATTTTGTTCACTGCAGTCCAGCACTCTTTTCTGTTGCACATATGTGATACTAAATTTCTCGTGGTAGGTTCCTCCCCAAAGACTCCATGCAAGGTGAGTCTTTCTTCGTGGAAACGGGGGCAGTGGAACATTACGTGTTCTGCGTTTTCTAACTCCGTGGTACACATTGGGCAATGAGGATCTTCCTCTATCCTACGCTTCCATAAATACTCTTTGAAACCGCCATGTCCACTCGTTATCTGCGTGAGATGGTAGTTCAGTTCGCCGTGCTTCCGCTCATTCCATTGAGCTACGTTCCAAACTAGTGTGAAAGTCCAACGCCCTTTTCTCGAGGTCTCCCACCGTTCTTTCCACTTAGCTATTGTTTGTGTCCTTGCTCTTTTCTTGTCTTCTTCAGATGGTCCCTCGATATTAGTGTTATACAGATAGGCCATTTCGCTTGCCAGTAAGTCCACTGGGATTTTCCGGGTTAGAACCAAGATCGCGTCGTCGGACACCGTCCGATAAGCACTTGCTATTCTTAAAGAAGCAAGCCGGTACGCTGCTAATATATATTTTTGATGGGTCTGTTTAGATCCATACCACACTGGTGCTGCGTACAGTATTATTGAGCTGGTTACTGTGGACAATAGCTGACGTGTAGCTTCGCTCGGGCCACCAATGTTAGGCATTATTCGCATAATTGATCCATTAACTTTGGTAATTTTCTCCTCCACCGCTCTGAAGTGCTCTTTGAAAGTTAACTTAGAGTCAATGTGCACTCCTAAGTATTTTAAGGAATCCTTTGAGGTGATTTGATGATCCCCGACAGTTAAGACTAACTCGTTCGCCGACCGTTTGGAGCTTACTAATACCACTTCCGTCTTTTGGCCAGCCAACTCCAGTCCCGTATTGGTCAGCCATTCCTTTATTCTTCCTACGGCGTCGTTACATAATGCTTGAATCAGGTCCAGTTTCTTGGCCACTACTACCACTGCAATATCTTCAGCATATCCCACAATTTGCGTGTTTTCTGGTAGATCAATCTTTAGCACCCCGTCATACATTACATTCCAAAGCGTTGGACCGAGAACAGATCCCTGTGGGACGCCTCCTGTGATTTTGTACTCTTTTGCTCCTTGATCCGTGTCAAAAAGAAGTGCTTTGTTTTTAAGATAGCTACCTATAATTCTAGCTCAACTCTTATTTATCCACGATCAACCCTAACATTCATAATAAATGTCCTGCTTGCAACATGTCCCCACATCACACCAATAATTTTTTTCAAATGCTATTTGGAACCAACGACTCTGACACCCATATCTACCACCAGCGGGTTAGGGGCTTATAATATACCCGTGGTAGGTATGCCTGTCATAAGAGGCGATTAAAATACCAAACTGATTCAAGGGGTTGTGTAGCGCAACCCTAACAAAGGATTGCCAGCGCAATATATAGCTTCTCCAACCCATTTGTCAACCTCACCTATCCGTGGCGACTCCTGTTTCGTTAACAGCCCAGGCTCTGGCTAAACTCCTGATGGATGTAGGGGGTGGGAAGGCGGGATAGCCTAGAATGTTTCATGTGGTCATACCAAATCGTTCCCGAGATGGTCAGGCTAGTACCTTTATAGTGCTTGTTACCGGAACGTACCAGATCTGCATCCGGCAAAAGGCCGTCGAGATCGATAATAATCCCCAAGGCATTCGGCGAGCGTCCTTATCGCTACAACAACAACAAAGACACCCATATCTCTTCGGTCCATTTGAAACTGCAAATTTTCTTGGACTGCCGTTAGAGAATATTGATGACAATTTGTTAGTCGTCGTGCCTATTGGATGGCGCGAGGCACTGCTACAACATAAACAACAACAACATCTGTCATATGCTCAGGCTCAATAATAAAATCTTAACAAGGTATTCAAAAAGCTAGTACCATCGTGATCAGAGATTGGCTAAAATACTATTGTATAAAACAATCACCACACATTTCATTCTGTTTTAAAAAATCTGTTAAGGAAACTTAATTGTTCATGACAACAGATTATTGTTCTTATAAACAAACTAACAGCTCTTAACTAGAAATAAGCCAAATACTCTAGAAGTTTTGCTGCATGTCGAAAAAGAACATTGACAATCAAACAAATTTTGACAGCAACGAAAAAATTTAGTTTAATGAATACTAATATTATGGTGGTAAAACGCTCGCCTACTGCATCGAAGGACCAACATTTAAAAGCATGTGGCCAACAGTGTCTAGGCAGAATACCCATCATGAGCTCACAGTTCTCTCTCTCTAGTGATAAGAGTAACCTTGTTTTTCTAAAGTCGTAGGAAATGCTTGGTCGTGTTCGCTTCCAAACTTTGGCGGATGCGCATTTTAGCTCCCTCATCCGCTTTTTCATTCACACAGGGAGCAGGAAAAGCCAGTTGTGACCTGATGCACTGCATCGTACGATGATTGTATTCAGGTCTCATCTCCTGTCCTGGGATGACCCCTTTGTGGGAGCTTCGCTGTGGCTGTGGTTTCAAATAAGAGTTCACTATATGACACGCTCTTGGTAGACTTGTTTTCCTTTGGGGCGTGCAAACCCATGGGGATTCGGTCTCTTGCTTGTCACAGCATACCCAATTTCATTCAAAAACTGGCCCTGAGGGGCAGATGAAAGAGTTGGTCACATCCCATAATTGTGGCAACCGGAGTGTAAACCGTTGAGAGATGGTGAAACGATGTCTATCCTCAGCCGAAAACAATCGATAATTGTACGAGTTGGCCGGTGCTCATGTTATCTTTTGAGATGTTTGAAGCTGCTTTAGACTGCGTTGCGAATAGGTGGCGTTCGCAGAATGGATGGCCACATCCTAAAATGTGGCAGATTTAACGTTGTTAGATCACTGCAGTGTGGCGAACTGATATTGCAAAGATATTGCTGGGGCGGGAAAGCCCCCCAACACAGGTCTATGATTGGAAAGGTTGGCCACAGCCCTAATTTTGGAAAAAACGGAGCGTAATTGAAGAATAATGAGGAAGATTATCAACAAAGCGAGTTATTAAAAGTTGTATACCACAGTAGCAAATAACGATGAATATGTGGGCATATATAATGTAGAAAATAATGCAGATCAAAGTTGCAAATAAAACTGAATAGGACGTTTAGCTGGGTTCAGTTGCAACATGATCTTAAACGCAAAAGTACCTGTGACTAACGGGATGTGTCTTGATGCGTAAGTGGTTTAGTACCATGATTAGTGAAGATGTATCTTGCGAGTGTTTGTGCCGTAAGTACTTGTGAGCATCACTGTCTGTTGTGCCACGACAGATAGTTTTATTCACAAGGAATTATATGACACTCTCACTCTATGGAATATTTAAGTAGCTATTCATGCATAAGGAAAGACACTTGCCCTGATGGGTCACATCGGTAGTTGGTTCACGGCGAACGGGCGTTTTCGATCATAACATGGTGGTGCATAGCGTTGGGGGGAGGTGCCGCCTTCAAGCAATGTCTGAACAAAATCAGCTCCGCCGTCAACAATGTATTATACATTGTTGTAACACTGCAGGACAGAAAAGGTTGGTAATATGCCCAAATTGCGACAAAACACAATATCTCAATCTGATTAGATTGTTAATCAGATGTCGAGATATCAAATGAATGAAAGAGGGACACTAAGCCAAGCACGGAACTCGCGGTGGAGTTGCCGTGCAACCGGGTGCCATTAACCCGAAATGGAAGGGGAGGGTGGATAGTCCTCCCCGTCCAAACCAAGGCCGGCCGACTTGAACACCCAGCTCACCGATTGGTACCAACTTGTTGGGCCGAAGATCAACGGACATTGATCTGTGTTTAACACCGTGGGGTAGGTCTTCTAAAGATGATACCCACGTTAAGCACTTATCGACTGCTCTAGTGAATTTTGCTTGATTTTTAAAATAATTTGCAATAACGATAAAATTTAAAATTTTATTCAATTACACTCCAGAGATGCCCGTGTTATACATTAAAAACTAGTTTTTATTTGAAAATTTGCAAAATAAATATTTATTTTCTTATATTAAGTGTCGCATAAATTCACGTATTAATCGAATGTTATTATTTTTGAATTATGTCCGCTGTTGTAGCATCTTCCGGTAATGACTGAATCGGAACTTAAGTTATCAGTGGCTTATGATAAAAAGGGCTCTCTATATACCAAATTTCAGGCTAATAGAAAAAGTGAATAAAATTTGATCGAACAGATCGGTCCCTGTTCCACTTCCCGGAAAGCAACTTCACAGGAACACCCCCGCGTTCACACAATATATACGATTTATTACGTTGGACCAGACCCTGGTTAACTTTCCGAAAATAAAGTACTTCCTTTATTTTCCTTTTACCAAATATGAAGCAAATCGCGAATACAAACTGTTTTAAGTAGAAGAGGTCGGCCCCTGGTCAAATTCCTGGAATGAAAAGTTTCTCAAATATTATCTTTGTAAAAGAGAAACGTACCGCTGTACCGAATTTCAAGCGAATCAGACCATAAATAACTTTATTTGGAATAGGTCGGACTTGGTCCACTTCCCGGACCAAATTGTTAATCAAAGCATCCCTAAACTTTTTTGAACACTCATACACAATTTGATCAAATTCGGTACAGTTATGAACGAGTTTAGTTATAAACACACGTACAGAAGAAATATGTATATGTATATAAGATAGATTAAATATCATTAGTGTACAAACATTAGTATTGGTGCGGATATTGGCAGCTCCATACATCACTATGCTGCTAGTAAATAAATGCACAACAACAGCAAATTAAGCAACCACACATACATGCAAACAGCGAAGCTAAGAGCGAAGTTATTACTTACACATACATACGCATATAACTAGAAGCCAAACGTGAATACTAGATACATAAAGGAGAAATAAATAAGCAGCTATTCGCGACAAGTCTTGATCCTAAGAGAAATAGCGACTGAGGCTTCACTGAGAGTATAAAAGCAGCGCAAGCTGAGGAATAATCAATCAGTTTGATTTAAACACGCACACTATAACCAAAGCAGTGTAAATAGAGAACATTTTGTTATACTAATATTTGAGTTCATTACTAAACAGTTAAGATATTTGAACGATAACAGAAGCTGCAAAAGGATTCATAAAATTCGTTACAGTATATATGTATATACATATGCACATACAAACATACCAAAAATTGAGCCGCTATTTCTATTTGTTGTTGTTTCGAATACATACCTACAGCCATGTGCATATATCCAAATCAAAAAAAAAGCTTGCTCGTGCAATTCACAGCGAATATACACACCAACTGTATTTACAACCGGTGACTTTTGTGTCGCTTTTTTAAAATGTCCCTCTCAGCAATTTTTTCATAACGCGCCTAAAGGAGTATAACTTCAAAAATTCCTTACGTTTTTCTAAGTTGCACTTGGGTATAATCACTTCCACCTGGTTTCAGTCAGAGCTGTAAAACTACGCAATCATTTGAAATTTTAAATCATTGATTTAAGAATGCTTTCTCTTCATTCATTCACTCTTTGTTAAGGAATGTGGTTTAAAAGTCAACCCATTCTTGATTCAGTAGTGAAAAAAAAGAATGCACTCCTTAACTCTTTCGAAGAAATAATCATTCAAATGAATGCAGCCTTTGCTGAGTGTGTACACACTTTTCTAGTACCAATCAATTATGAAAAATTTACATGCACAAAAGCCGCTCAAATATCACATGGTTGCATTTAGTTAAAGCCACTTCAAAATATCAACACAAAAATTTAATTATTGTCCGTTATGACCAGTTTTTCCATATTTAAATGACAATAAAGTCGAAGAAGTTAACTGGAAAAGTATTCATATTAAAATTTTCTTAAGAATTTAATAATAAAAAAAAAGCAAATGACAAATATTTCAACATCCCTGTTCCGAAAATTGTCATCGTTCTAAATGAGTGTTGCCAATGTGCCATATAAAAGGCTTGCATTAAAAAGTACATTTGCACGTCCACAATTGGTGATTAAACAATTGAAGAAAAGGCAATACATTATAAAAGCTCTTAAGTTCCTCCATATATTCTTCCTAGCGGTATACGGTCAAATACTGTATCTATACTGGTTTGTGGGTTTGCAAATTGCAATAGCAATATCCTACTTTCTAAGAAAAATATTCTTCTAAACACAATAGTTTGTAATTACAGCCATTTAAAGTAGGCTCTGTAGGTAGTTGTAGTTTTTGATAGCAAGGAAATTAACTTTGAATACAAATCTGCTGAAGTAAGATAGAATTCAACCAAAATAATTTCAATCTTTTACCAATGCCTTGCAAATAGGCAGAGAGACTATTCTCAACCACACGGGTCCTATATTTATATTTCGTCAAACACTGTTAAAATATCAGCTGAAAAAAAACTGTAGTCCGATGGAGCCAGTCAATAACCTCTGAAGACTTTCTCCCAATGGAAAATTTTTTTTTTGTGGAACAGATGAAGGAAAACGGGGAAGGTGAATAGAAAAAGCCTGAATCACCGTAGGACGATGCCATGGAAATAGACATATGTTTATCGAAATTCTCGGAATTAGGAAGCTCCAACCAAATCGCCGATGGGCCTATGCACTTTGATGTATTTAAATTACTTAACCTCAAGTATCTCTTTTTGTTATATTATCGACAAAAAATGTCCACAGTTTACTCTATTTTGTCAATGCACAATGCGTTCATTTACAAAATCCATTTTACAACAATGGCAAAATAAGTAGTAACATTTTGACATATAGCAAGAAAGCAATATATTGTCTTTGCGAAGTTTCGGCCAAATTCGACTATATCTTCATGTCTTTTGAATACTTTATAACATCAAAAGCCCTATGGTTTTATGTAAGCGAGTTATCCGCGAGATTTACATAAAAAGGAAACCAATCAGTTCACGAGAGCCTAACATTTTTTGATCTCACACGATTAATTAAAAAAAATCAACCCAATACGAAGTATACAAAATCTGCTATGAAGTAATATTTCTTGTATGTCTTATGTTCGGGCACCATGAAGATGATTTAAGACTTTCCCGGTTTATAATTAAGTACTTGTTTGTTTGTTTTCGAAATGGTACCGTCACAATATACCAGTAAATACTTCTCTTTTTCCGGTTGCTCTTAAACAAGCATAATAATTCATATTCAGTAATTATAAGCCGGTGTTAAGCTCATGAATTCTTAAATATTAAACTACTTGAATAATTAGAAAGGACTATTTTTGCTATTGACCAATTTTACGCCTTTTTTGCACCCAACTCCTAAATTGATTTAATATATCTGATGGCAATGAAAGTATACAAAAAAAATAACTTTGGAGAAAAAGTATTTAGTACTGAATGGAAAAAAGTGTGCATTCATTTCAAGTTTACATTCATTAAAGATTGAGAATGGTTCCTACATTCACACTCTATATTGAATTATATTTTACCATTCAATAACACACACACTTTAGCTTTGAGTTAAAGTATTTTAAGCCATTCAGGAATGGAGATTTATAATATGCAACCAAAAAAACACAAATTTTTAAAAGAATGCTGAGAGAATGCACACTCAATTGATTCAATCTTTTTACAGCTCTGGTCTCAGTGTCCTACTTTTATTTCTTCTTGGTTGCTTAAATATGTTTTGTATGTAGTTGTACTTTTATGGCTAACTACGAATTGGTTTCAGCAAAAGCCTTTTCAAGGGAAACTAATAATTGCTTAAAGTTTAATGAGTTACATAAACTACAATGTTGAAAGTGATTGTAAACAAGTTTGCGAATGTAGCAATAATAAATTCACTTTTCTCAAAGCGCGTTATAAAATATATTAATTATGAGGATGCCTTTGCTTTATGCTGAAAGCAAATGCACCTTAATTTTAAATGAATTTTGAGGTTTTCCAGCTTGCCGGCATTTATAGTTATTCGGATGTCATGTCTGTTCGATGCAGCACTCAACAATTTTTTTCAAAATTATCAAGCATAAGACCAAACACAAAATTTAAAAGATAAACCTCGCTCTTCCCTTAAGTACATTTGTTAACATTACCTTTTTTTATAACTTTCATGAAAATGAAATGGTATATTAAGTTCGTCACGAACCTCAAAATTGCAACCTCTTAAAAGAAAATAGATAGATCCATCAATAAGTATATCGGAATGATCAGGATGAAGAGCTGAGTTGATTTAGCAATGTCCGTCGCTCCGTCTGTCTGTTTTTATGCAAACTAGTCCCTCAATTTTTGAGATATCTTGATAAATTTGATGAGAGGGTATATCTAGGTGTTCGATTAGACACTTGACGGAACCGGCCGAATCGGACCACTATAGCACATATTCCCCATATAACCGATTTTTCAGAAAAGATGATTTTTGTATTATCTTCCTTATTTTAGCAGATTGAAGCTTCAAACTTCACCATATGCTTTCGTGTATTGCACATTTTATTGTCTGAAAAAATGGATGAGATCGGTCGTATATATAGTATATATCCCCCACAACCGATTGTTCAGATAAGAAATTTTTCGTAATTACTGCCCAATTTTAAGAGCCAGAGACTTCAACTTTCAACGAATGCTTACGTATATAGCATATATTGTTTTCTGCAAAAATCATAGAGATCGGTGGTATATATAGTATATACCCCATATAAACTGTAATTTCTGCCCCTTTTTTATGGCTAGAAGGTTCAAGTTTCATCAAATATCTACGCTTCCGTCATATATTGTTGAAATAAGTGATTTGTGGTCATATTTTTTACATGCAGACCACAAAAAACGTGAAACTTTGCATCCTCACACGAAGTACCCACCTATTTTTATACTCAGCTGAGCATAGCTCAGAGAGTATATTAATTTTGTTCACATAACGGCACCCCATAACGGCATAAAATAATCGAGATAGATATATCAAAATAATCTGGGCGAAAAAAGAAATTCATTTAGCAATATTCGTCCGTCCGTCAGTCTGTCTGTAAACACGATAACTTGAGTAAATTTTGAGGCATCTTAATGAAATTTGGTATGTAAGTTCCTGGGCACTCATCTCAGATCGCTATTTAAAATGAACGAAATCGGACTATAACCACGCCCACTTTTTCGATATCGAAAATTTCGTAAACCGAAAAAGTGTGATAAGTCATTACCAAAGACGGATAAAGCAATGAAACTTGGTAGGTGGGTTGACCTTATGACGCAGAATAGAAAATTGGTAAAATTATGAACAATTGACGTGGTACCACCCACTTTTAAGAGAAGTTAATTTAAAAGTTTTGCAAGCTGTAATTTGGCAGCTGGGTATGTAATGTTCGGATACACCCGAACTTAGCCTTCCTTACTTGCTTATTTTATATTTATCTGAAAAATCGCTTAGATATGTACATGTGTTCACTATATATTTCATATCTTATACAGGCAATTATTTGGATATTACCAATGGGATAAGATTATTGTTCAGCCCCATTCGTGAAAGGTATGGAGTCTTCGGCACATCCGAAGACAGTCCCGTCCTTACTTGTTTTAATTAGAAACAAGATAAAAATTCCTCAGGCTCATTATTGTTATCTACCGCAATTTATCTGCCCAAATACTAAATTTTCTTTACACTTTCTTTCTTTTGCATTTTCACTAATTCCTTACTTTTTATCTTGAGGGCAAACACTTATTTCGGCAACCTTGTAAATATATTTTTGTTTTAATTTCTATTTTGTCTTAACAAACAATTAGCGTTTTTGGTGTGTTAAATGCGACCAGCATACCTGCAGACGTGGCGTATGCGTAACATTGAAATACAAGTAAGCCCAAGGGAATCCTAAGTTAGGATTATGTGTGGTATTAAGATGTAACACGTTCCTGGACTTGAATGCTATTTAATTTTTATTTCTATTTAACTTTCAGTGATAATGTATTCAAAATTTATAGCATCTTAATCTTTGGAGGAAGAAGAATTTAAGTTAAACAAGTAAGGAAACCTAAGTTCGGGTGAAACCGGACATTACATACCCAGCTGTACACTTGAAATGCTGTTTTTGTTTGTTTTGTGCGCTTAATAGTGTTACAAGGGTACGCAATAATACATATACACATGGTTCTATTCTGAACTAATTTTTCTTCGAGTTGTGGCTCCCGAAACTTAGTAAATTGCTTAGTCATAACAGGGGCGGTGCCACGCCCATTTTTTAAAATTTGAAGTTTTTGCAATTTATTGTCATAAGTCCACTTGGGAAATGAAATACCATTGATATAAAGCTCTTTTTGCAAAGATATAGCTTATTTTATTCGTCCACGACCCTTTTCAAAATCTTTTATATAAAAGTTGGCGTGGTGCTTAACCGATTTCGTTAATTATTCTTCAAAGCATTCCTTATAGTAAAGGCCACCTCTGCCGAATTTTGTTACGATAGGTTGAACGATTTTTGATTTATGATTAATAATGTTTGTAATATTTGATTTTATCACAAGTGGGCGGTGCCACACCTGTTTAAAACAATTTTTTTTAAATTTTTATCAAGAGTCTCAATATCAGTCCACACGTCAAATATCAACATTCTAGGTGTATTATTTACTAAATAATCAGGTTTTTTGTGCTTTCCAAAATGTTATATATATAAAAAGTAAGCGTGGTTATCCTGTGCACAAGTACAGCTGGGTATAAAAACTTATAAAATAAATATACCATTTAAAAAAGAGTAACTAATTTTTTGTATCTAAACAATCCTTCAAATATATGTCATATTGTGATGTGTGCGATGAAATTTCTTTTCCAATACTCACTAATGTGCTCCTCGATTGTACATATGTCGTACATTGGAACAAAAGTTTATAAATTACCTAGACATATAATGGTGAAAGTTGATTTTCACACATGCACTATGTTAATTATTATTGATAATTTCCTGTTTGGGAAGAACGAAAAATTGCTTCAATCTGTCTTCAACTTTCTGTAAATTCATTTGTTAATTAAGTTCTTTTCACCTGACTATAGCAGGCACTTTGTCGGTTGTGTGAGACTCCATAGCGTCCGACTAAGGGGCTGAGAGGTTTAGGGCCTGCATCTACGTCGTTTCGTTTCATAGGCGACAGAATATCGATGCCAGTCTCCTTATGCGGGGTGTAACGCGGACCGTGCTTATTAGGTATTTTCGGCTGAATATGAACGGAACCTTCCATATACTGGGCCGCCTTGGGAAACAACGGTGGCCTCACCCCACAGAAAATCAAAACAAAAAGAGCTTATGCCACGCAAGCTTGGGAAGGAGAAACCGCGATGATTCGGACGCGGATAGCGATGATAGTGTGCAGTCAGTCCGCTAGGTAAAAAGCAGTCTACCAACCAGGATAAAAAACTAACGTTAGTGTGGAAACGGTATCTCATGGATATGACGTGTTTTTGCTAGCATTTACGTAAAAACTACTCAAAAGTCTTTTTTGGTAGTTAGTTCTTTACAATTTCTGTGGTGGTCATTATGCGAAACACCAATTTTTTTCGCATGTGTCCCTAAAGCTCAATGGCCGGTGCAGAACACAATAAGTTTATGGATGTCGACTCTAGATCTACGTAGTAGACTTCTTGCCCTTCTGTCATTGTAGTCTAGTCATGTGACCTTTGAGATTGCACACCTCGTAATGCTCTTCCGCTTTTGCTGAGCTTGAGCTGTAGGTTTTATAATAAGTTTTATAATAAAAATCCAGATATAATATTTTTTTTTGCATTTTTATCTATCGCTAGGAAAATAATATTTATGCTGCATGCTCTTTCTTTATATTCTGGGTCATGGTTTTGTATAATACAAAAAATAATATGTATGTAAAAAAAACAAGCCAGCTGGATTGTTTTAAACTGTACAAATTAATTCTTCTGCTGGCAGTATTGGTAAAACGATAGCTGAGCACGCAACACGCGAGGCCTACCTAGTTGATATGAGAACGTTTGATGACCTCGTTGAATTTTGAGTTTTATTCATTTCTAGGAGTTTGTTTATATTTGAGTAGGACTATAAGCTGGAGACATTGGCGCTTTATCGGTAACCGTATCGGTAACCTTATAACAGCTGATTCGACCAATCTTATGAGAATCAATGCAATCGATTATTGGTGCCGCTAAGGTCGTAACCGTATCGTAGCCACCCAATTGTGTTTTGGTTTACCGTCGTAACGATAAACAGCTGATTACGTTAGGGATACGGATACAGCGATACGACATACGGCACCAATGACTCCGGCTATATGCTTGCGGTATTTTAATGCGTAATTTGACGTTCTAATTTGTTTACTCTTGATTTAATTCAACAAAAAACCACTTGTCATCTGACGTCACATATAAAGGCCGGATTTTGTGATTTTTTATCAAATAATGAAATCGGGCGCAGAGATACATGCCAGATATTTAAGAAGCCAATATTCGGCAATTATTTAAATAATGAAGTTTAAATACACTGCGAAGAAATGAAGTTTTAGATAAATGTGCTAACAGCCACCATGAGTTGGGGTGTGCTGATCTAAATATGAAAGATCACTTAATGTAGTGGTGGGATAAGAAATACAAATATTATAAGCATTCCGGGTGTATTTTTTCCATTAAAGGTTATTCAACAATAAAATTGCTACAGATCATAATGTGGTGCTGCAAGGGGACGCAAAACAAGGCCTTAATCTTCTCAGAGTTATTTTGCGTCAAGTTCTTGTTATCAAAAAGTAAACCACATACACGTTTAAGATAGCAAATCTCATTTTTTTATCAGGCCGCAAGGTATATGACTTATTAAAATATAATTGAGCTTATTCTATTTATAATAAACATGCTCACATCCTAATTATTTCTTCAAAAAAAAAAAAAAAAAAATAAATAGTTTACGCGATTTACCTTCGAGGAGATTTAGGCTGAGCTTCTCTTCCAATTTGCGTAGTGCTTTCTTTGATTTTTCCGAAAGGCATCTGCAAGGCACTGGGAAGTTGTTCATGGCAGAAATACACTCTGAGTGGTTCTTGCCAAATCATTGCCGTGGAGTGACCCTGATTAGAAAAACTTTTTCAAATAAAAAAAAACCTTTCTGAATTTTCAATGTTACTTTGCCCGGTAGTTGAAGCCGGGACCCTCGGTGTGGCAGGCGGAACACGCTACCACTACACCACGGTGCCCGCTTGTACTATATATACATGGCTTTTAATATCTGTTTATATAAGCATTTGGAATTTTTTTTTAAGATTGCGTCCACCGCAATGTTTCAGCATAAAAATAGATATCTGTGGCTGGTTGAAAACTCATGCAGGTGCTTATTATAATTTGTTTCGCTCGTCGCCTGGAGCGCACACGTAATGTTGACGAGGGTTTGAATGTATCGGTGGTCGCCTAGATAGCACATTTTTAGTGACGGTATTCATAACTGTTTTTATCTCTAGCCGTTTTATTGAAATATTATGCCTACTCTTTGGAGCACCATTTTACTTGCAGAATTTGTTGTTTTCGATGTTGTTATTGTTGTTGCAGTAGTGTTTCGCCCATCCTGTGATTGCGATTACCCACAAATTCCCATCAATATCCTCTAACGGGAGTCTAAGGAAACTCGCAGTTTCAACAGCTCCGAGGAGATATTGATGTTAGGTATCATGTGGGACACATCGCGTGTAGGACATACATTATGTCGGAGTTAACTCTGAACAAATAAAATTTTAACCTAGTCCAGTATCCAGATCAACGTTGTGAAAGAGTAACGCGCGTCTCCCTGGAAGATTGCTTTCCTCAACTGTGTGTTTCGGGTAAATGGCATTTAGAACAAGGCTGGAAATAATCGGCATAAACCTTTGGCGACTAATTATAGATGAGACTGGTGGCCTTATCAGAATCCCTATGCACTGGATTTCTTTTGAGACTGCCAGGAAGGGCAAGCCTTTCCCAGTCTTGCAGTAGCGTGCTGTAATTGACTGTGTAATTGTATGTTGATAAGTCAAGCGCTACGAGCTTTGTTCCATAGTGACGTTCTTGGCTCAGTCCGATATTTATTTGTGTGCAATAAGCGAGCAGCACAACTTCAACTGTCTAGGCTACTTTTGAATGCAAACAAATCGGACGATATCAGTCTTCCCCTATGCTTATGTCCCAGGTTTTAGTGGCGGTACAAATTTCGCAATTTTTAGGAATAAAGAAAGTGGACAGAGACAGATTAAATTCGAGCGCCAGGTATTTAATTCTCTTATTCTGCTTCCTCCGGAATTCCTGCAGCTTTCTTCATGGCTATAATTTCCACCTGAGAGACGCTACAGTATGTGTTCGCTTTATTTATATAAGTTAACCCGTTGTGGGTTTAAAACTTAAAAAAAATTATTTTTTTGCGGCTTATGCCGGTGTTTTTCACTTTATTACTTTTACATGAGCAAAATACAACTGAAATACAACTGAACTTCAACTGCACTTAAAACTATATTAGTATGGCTTTTTATTAATTCTTAACGACGGCCCAATTGCAGCGGCGTCGCATCGTTGTTGGTATTTTCATATGTTGCAGTGGTATCGTATCACTGCCAATGTTCCCATCCGCTGGTGACGCGCGGTTGACGTTTGTTGGATGCTCGTATAGAAATATGAAGCTAAGGTATGCGCAGTACTGGCAGTGTGAACTATGTTCCCACGGAGCGGTAGTGAGGCATCAGCATTTATTTCATATGCATGCGCTTTTGTAACTGGAGTGAAGAATGCAGGTGGCTTATGTTGTTGATATCATATCACCAGTAATGTTCCCATGATGTGAATATGCTTAGTCAGCGTTTATCGCATTCTCGTGTGCTGCGATGTGACTTAGAGAATGCAGGCAACCCACTATGTGAATGTTTGTGAAGTTTGAATGTGTGTGGTGTTAACTCCTCCCCTCTTAAAGACGGTTGTCCTCGATCGTCTGAAAAATTTGAAAAGTCCTTACTTCGGGTACTGGGACTTGGACTTGCCTGGTTGTTTCTTGGCTCTGGCTGCCTTGAGTGATTGATTGTAATGGTTGCTCTGTAGGTTTATTTGTTTTTTTCCTGCAGTGCCTCTTGAGGCTGGCAATGACAAGGATAACTAGGATTATGGTAATCCCTGAGAATATTCGGTTGGCCGTGTTTTCTGTTTGGAGGGACTGGATTTTTATAGTGTTGTTTAAGTGTAACTCGCTAAGGGCTTCGAGTGACAAAAGTTTGGTGAAGCTCTCCTCCCTTGGATTTGGCTGTGCTATTGCTGGCATCACCCTTAAAGGAGGTGTTTCGAAATTCCTATAAGTTCTGCCGTTAGCTATTACCGTCTCATTTTTGAAGTTCAGTATATAGGTGCCATTTATTTTGCGCATATCTCCGCTGATACTTATATTGCCATGGTAATCGTTAAGGAATAGTATTCCTGGGGCAATTAGCTCGTCTCTTGGTATGTGGTGGCAATTTATCATTGGGCACGAAGAATTAAGGCTTTTAATTAGGTTAGTTATACAAAAGTCATTTTTTAAATCTAACAATTCGTCTTGCTTACAAATGCTAATTGAGTTATATTTTTTACAACTAGTTTTTATTCCGAATATTTCTTCTTTATTTTGAATAATATTATTAAATTTTAAATTAATCATTATATCTTTTTTTATTACTGATTTTATAATAAAATTGTTATAAATTACTTCTGTAGTTAATGGAATTTTCAAGACATACAAAATAGAAGTTGAGTTGCTTAATACGCTAATTTCGGCTAATTCTAGAGCCTCTTCCATTGTGTTGAAGGGCATATTTTCCTTATTAAACTCCTTAATGGATATTTCAATTTCCTTCCTATTCAAAATCATGGAATTTATAATACCTAATCTAGCCCATTGTATGGCATATTTTATGTTAATTATTTCTTCTTTTATAAGCCTAATTTTATTTTGTAAATTTAAAGCGATTTCGTTTACAATTACCTCTTCGTTCTGAAAGGTACTTAATATATCGTTAGTGATTTTCGTTAGATTATTTATCTGCTGCTTAAAAGCATTGTTTATATAATATTGCTTATTATTATTGTTAATTAGTTTTTCTAAATTACCATTTATCATAATTAGGTCGTCATGATCTGGGTTTCCTGCCAGGTATTTCCAGGCAGTGCCAAGGATATCTAGGGATCTTCTTTGTCTGGGACTATGAGGAGGCTCTACGATTTCCAACATTTCAATAGCTTGTTGGGCCTCGTGTTGCAAGGTGGGATAAATAGGATTTTCGGTGGTTAAAACTTTGTCTATCATCTCAGTAATGTTTTGCAGAACTTGACGGTAGACTGCGGTATCAATGATGTGGATAAAGTTAAGGGTGCCGTCCTTGATTTTTGAGAAACCATTATCGATGGTTATTAGGTGGGATGAGGAATAGTCGTGAATTTGGACTTCTCCCTGGGTAGTGCAGGCGAGTAGGCTGGAGAGAAAAAAAAAATAAAAATTTTGGGGATACGACCATTTTATGAAATTTACTTACTCTATTTATTCGAAGTTTTGTGAAATTTATTTGTTAAATCGTTCGCCCATGGCGTGTTAATCGATGGAAAATTCGTTACATGGAGGTAAGATAAGAAATGAGAAAAAGTGATTTTTCTTCTTTTAAAAATTTTTTTTTTTTTTTTTTTTTTTTTTTTTTTTTTTTTTTTTTTATATTTTTATCAGCTCCTTATCAGCCCTTTGTGCACCGTCTTCCCTGATTGGGTTATGACTGTGGAGTTCCTGTCTTCTCTGACGACCTCCTTCCTGTACCTGGGTGTAAGCTTATTGCCTACTCTTTTGTTTATTCTGACATAGATGATGTCATTGGGACTGTAAATTTTGAAGATTGATCTTTTTTTATTGTGGAATTCTAAATCTTTTATTTGTTTTTCAGCTAAGTTTTTTATGTTTTCTTGCCTGTGGTTTTCCAATTGTTCGGGGTCGGTACTTACAGTCCTTCCGAAAAATACTTCTATTGGTTTTCTCTTAATTGTCGAATGGATGGAATAATTGTACTTGCAGAGTGATCTGTTAAGTAGATCTTCGAAGCTATCGTGCGTCCTTTCACTTTTCACGCATCGCATTATTTCTGAAAGGGTGGAATGGAAGCGTTCAACCTGGCCGTTGACAGTACTGGTGTAAGGGGGTGTCTTGTAAATCTCTATTCCGTATTGGTTTTCGAGCATAAAGGTTATGGTTACAGAGTTTAAGGATTTTTCGTTATCAATAACGATTTTTTCTGGGATACCAAAAGAGGTTAGCAATTCTTGAAGGGGTTGTTTTATATCCTCTGTCGCCCTTGATCTAAGTACTTTCGCTTGGGCGTATTTAGAGAATTTGTCGATGGCTGTGAGGATAACCTTATTGTTTGTGTGATATATATCGATATGGACAATGTGTCCTGGGTAATTGGGAATTGGGGTTGCTTGTATGATTGGGGCAGTCGGATGTCTTTCGTACTTATTTTCATTGCATATTTTGCATTGTTTTGTGATTCTTTTTATTTTAGCAGTCATTTGCGGGAAATAGCATTTATCTAAAAGCTGTTTTTTATTTTCTATTGCATTTCGATGAGCTCTATTATGCTCCTTTATGATTTCTGTTTCTTGTTCCGCTTCGTTCAAGATATCCTTTATGAATTTGCGGGTATAGAGTACTCTGTATCTGCTAAAATGAGTTTGGTAGATTGTTTGGATTTTGCCCAGAATGCCATCTTCGGTTCTTATGCAGTTTGTTGTTGAAGGATTTAAGTATCGTTTAAGTAGGGTGGTGAGAGTTTCCTCCGTAAAATCTCTTTCGATTATGATATGACGGTGGTAGGTGGGGAAAATTATCTTAAATTGGTATGAAGGAATTTCTCCTACTGAAATAAAAATTTGGTTCTTGAATGCATTGATGGGTGCATCGGTGTAGGGAATAAGGGTTTGACCTGAACTTTCGTCGCTGTGTTGGGTGGGTGTCAATGAATTTATTTCTTGTGGTGGTCTAGAAAGTGCGTCCGCTACGACGTTTGTGTGGCCGGGCTTGTATTTGATCTCATAGTTGTACTCCTCCAAGATGGCTTTCCATCTCTTCAGTTTGCTATTGTTGTTCTTGTTGCTGAGGGCATATGTAAGAGGTTGGTGGTCTGTGAAGATTTTGACTACGGCAGGGCCGTAAAGATAGCTTCTCAAAGATTTGAGGGCCCAAATGATGGCTAACATTTCCTTCTCATTTGTTGCGTAGTTTTCCTCGGCCTTTGATAGGGTTCTAGATATGAATAGAATTGGTTTATTATCTTGTTCAAGCACTGCTCCTATTGCGTAATTGGAGGCGTCGGTAGTTAGATGGAATTCTTTACCAAAATTGGGGTATTGTAACATCACGTCGTTGGACGTAAGCGTCCTTTTTATTTTATTGAAGGCGTCTATTGCTTCGCTGTTCATGGTTATTGCTGTTTTTGCGGATAAATGTTTACTCGTTCGTCCTTCCTCCCCTCTTAAGATGAGAGTAAGAGGTTTTGCTATTTTGGCGTAGTCCCTAATGAAACGTCTGTAAAACCCAGACATTCCTAGGAAAGATCTGAGGTCCTTTAGTGTTTTTGGTATAGGTACCTTTTCTATTGCTTCAATCTTTAATGGATTTGCTCTAATGCCGTCTGCAGTGACTATGAATCCTAAAAATTCTACTTCCTGCGCGAAGAATTTGCATTTGTCTAGCTGGATTTTCATATTGGCTTGCTCTAGTGTATCGAAAATTATTTGTAAGGATTTAGCATGGTCTTGTTCTGTCTTGCTGAAAATTATGATATCGTCTATGTAGACGTAACACAACTTCCCTATATGTTGCCGTAGTATATCGTCGAGGGTGCGTTGGAAAATTGATGGTGCGTTTTTCAGTCCAAAAGGGAGTCTAGTAAATTCATATTTTGCGTTGTTTATGGAAAATGCGGTTTTTTCGATATCTGATTCTTTCAGGGGTATTTGGTGGAATCCGCTTTTCAGATCGATGACGGAAAAGAACCTATTACGTCCTAGTTGCGCTAGTACTTCGTTTATTTCGGGGATGGGGTACCTGTCTGCAATAGTAACCGAGTTGAGCTTCCTGTAGTCAATTACTAGCCTGTATTGTTTATTTCCTGCAGAGTCTGGTTTCTTGTTAACGATCCAAACGGGGGAATTATAGGGGGAGTGAGATGGTCGTATAATCCCATCTTCGACAAGTTTATTGACCTGTTTTTCAACCTCATTTTTTAGAGACATTGGATAAGGGTAATATTTGGTGTAAATTGGAGAGTCGTTTGTTGTACGGATTTCGCCGACGATTCTAGTGGTGTATGTTAGTTTTTTATCGGGTTCGGCGAATAATGTGGGGAACTGTTGCACTAAATTCCCGATAATGACTTTTTGTTCTGGATTCATATGTTCAGTTTTTATTTCTATGTTGTTCACTGACTTAGAAATTTGTTGCTTAATGGGGACTTTTATTTTGTTTTCTATAAGCATGTAGTCGTTAGAGGTGTAAATAACAGCTTTGAGTTGTTTTAAGCTGTCGTTGCCAATTATGGCGTGAAAGGATTTCAGGGTTGGTAGGATAAAGAACTTTAGCTTTTTATCTCTAAGGCCAAAAAGGTTAAGTTCGGTATGATGTGATACACTTATTTTTCCGCCTACGGAGTTTGCAAAGAACACGCTGTCATTTGGTTTAGGGTTTGTAACTAACGCGGGCTGAATGTAATTTTTGTTTGAACCAGTGTCGATAAGGAATTTAAGTATTCTGCCATCGCTTGTTTTACATTCAAAGTAAGGAAGCGATGAGGGAGTTAATCTAAAAAATGAACGTCCACGTATTGGTTTGCGTCGTCTTGGCGATACTGGTGCTCCTGCTGTTCATAAGTGTTGTAGTAGTCCTGCCATGATTGTTCCTCGCTCTCCGGATCGTATGTGTTGGTGTCGCCTTCGTATTGGCCAGAGTCGGTTGTGGTGGAATCGAGGGTTGGGGAAATATGGTTTACACGTTGGACTTTGTTCGGGAAATTCCTAATATGTTGATGGGATTGCGTGGGCGGTGGTCGTTTCGACGTATCATTGTTGTCGTTAGGTCTGTTGATGTAGTTAACATTCCTCGTTTTCAGCGACTGGTCTACTTCCATTGGTACCGGCGGCTTTGGCTGAGTTGGTCTTGGAGGTGGTTTATTGTTAAGAGGTCTACCAGGAGGTACACCTTGCCCATAGTAGTACTGAGGATAGGGCTGTCGGTATATGTGTTGTTGGTATATGGGTTGTTGATATGAGGTATGCTGGAACTGTGGGGGGAACTTTATCATTGGAGGGGTTGGTTGAGGCATGTGGGCGAGCTGTGGGTAGAAGGGATGATTTCCGTGTTGGAACTTCCTTGCGGGAATAGAAGGTTTTTGGTGGGTGTCGAATGGGGTTGCAGGTGAACTCAGTATCTTCGGAAAGCTATATTGGTTGTTAGCATGTATAGACCTAAAGTTTTGGTTTTCTAATTTAGTGCATAAATGTAATGCTTCGGGTAAGTCTGCAGGTTCTTTCATGCCGAGAAGCCTGGAGAGGTCACCTGATAATCCTCTTACGAAGGTATCTAGTGCTTTATCGCGATATGTATTGGTGAGTACACGCATTGCTTCGTCGTTAATTTCCATACAGGAAATTTTATTGAGGATGAGAGATAGGTGCTTGTAAACTTCTGCGTAAAACTCCTGTACCGACTTCCGTCCTTGGATGAGACAGGTCATTTGGTACTCGAGGGTGCTGAGATCCCTCTTGTCGGCGTAGTGCGTTGTAAGACAACGCGAAATTGCCTTCCAATTGAGCGGGGTGTTGTATGCTTCGAGCGCGGCATCTGCACCACCGATAATTTTGTTTCTGATAATGTTCAGGATACCAAAATACCTTGGAGTACCTACACTGGGTTCGTAAATTTTTAGTACTCTTTCTACGCTCTTCTTCCAACTACTGAACTCAGTAGGGTTTCCGCTGAACTCTCTTAGGGAACGGACGACGTCAGGGATTTTGTCCATGTCGGAAATGCTATTTCTGAACCTCTCGTCAATTGTCTGATCAGTTAGCAAAGGGGGTTGAGCACTGATTCTGGTCAGGACTGAAGCGTCGGTCTGAAGGATTTCGGCTAGGGTGCTTCTTACAACTTCCCTAAATTCCTCGGTCGTTGTTACGACTTGGGGAGGGGAAAGGTTTGCAGGTGCTGTTGAGGCAGCTGTTGCTCCTGTATTTAGGAGTGGAGGCCTAAGTATATTATTCTGAGCCATTTTTCTCATTCGCTTACCGACCTCGCAAGTTAGTAAAAACAAAAATTGTTTAACGATAGCAGTTCACTTTCACTTTCACTTCACTTAACTTAGTTCTATCTTTATTGGTTAACTATATATTACTCTAATTTAATTATTTCTTACATTAGTCCCACGGCGTAGAGGGTTTTTGGTCCTTTTTGCATCTTTTCTCGATAGTTATAGAAATTTTCTGCTACTCTGGTTCCCTCGATGCGCACTCTGCGTGGGTGCGTGACTTTCTTCTACTGAAGCTATTCACTTGTGGATTCCCGTTGTCGCGATGAGTTTTCCGCGAATCTGTTTGCGAGGCACTGCTTTAGGGCCTTTTGGAGCGTTAAATTCGCGGGGCACTACTTTAGGGCCTTTTAACTCGCGACTGGGCCGTTGGGCGCCAGTTAACCCGTTGTGGGTTTAAAACTTAAAAAAAATTATTTTTTTGCGGCTTATGCCGGTGTTTTTCACTTTATTACTTTTACTTGAGCAAAATACAACTGAAATACAACTGAACTTCAACTGCACTTAAAACTATATTAGTATGGCTTTTTATTAATTCTTAACGACGGCCCAATTGCAGCGGCGTCGCATCGTTGTTGGTATTTTCATATGTTGCAGTGGTATCGTATCACTGCCAATGTTCCCATCCGCTGGTGACGCGCGGTTGACGTTTGTTGGATGCTCGTATAGAAATATGAAGCTAAGGTATGCGCAGTACTGGCAGTGTGAACTATGTTCCCACGGAGCGGTAGTGAGGCATCAGCATTTATTTCATATGCATGCGCTTTTGTAACTGGAGTGAAGAATGCAGGTGGCTTATGTTGTTGATATCATATCACCAGTAATGTTCCCATGATGTGAATATGCTTAGTCAGCGTTTATCGCATTCTCGTGTGCTGCGATGTGACTTAGAGAATGCAGGCAACCCACTATGTGAATGTTTGTGAAGTTTGAATGTGTGTGGTGTTAACTTATATACATATACACAGCTAAAAATTTATGTTAAAATACAAGCATTCATAGATAAAATTATTTTTTAGACCTTATTGTACAATCTTGTTTTTTTTTTGGGTTTTAGTACAGTCAGACCTCGATTATCCGTGATCCGGTTAACCGGAAACCCCGATTAACCGTGATGACCAAAGATCAGTCTGTGTGTTGTGTTTGTGTTAATAGCACGTCACTGTAGGTGAATATGTACATATGTATGTATAATAAACATGAACACGGGGAATTCCCTTGTTTGGCGATGAGCCAGAAGCATTTACAATTTATTATTGTAGTTTAATTTTGAAATTTGAGAAGTGCGGGTGGTTAGATCTGAATATATATAGTATGGCACCGTTACCTGTGGTAAAAAGAAAAAGAAACGTTTCAAATATTGAAGATAAAGTAAAAATAGTTAACGAGCATTTGAAAAATAACGTGAGTGTTAAAATGATAGCTCAAAAATACGAAGTTGGCATGCAGACTGCTTATGACATTTTAAAAAGCAAAGACAAGCTTTTAAAGTTTTGTGCAGAGAGTGATTCGGTGGTTGGATTTCGTAACCGAGAAACTTCTTTAAAGACAGCTGAAGAACCAAAAGTATATTTGGCACTTTAGGAATGATTTAGATAAGAGCGTTTTAAAGGCACTCCAATTACAGGACTGATGATAAGAGAAAAGGCTAAAATATACCACACAAAACTAAACATTGATTCTGAGTGTGAATACTCCAACGGGTGGTTGCAAAATTTTAAGAATAGACTTGGAATAAAAAGACTTCATGTTGAAGGAGAAAAATCTTCAGCTGACTATGTAAGTGCCACAATATTTGTAGAACAATTAAATGAATTGATATCAACGGAAAATCTTACCAGTGAGCAAACTTATAATGCGGACGAGACAAGCCTGGAAGTGTTTTCCCGAGAGCAGTTTTTTTTGTCATAATGAAAGATTCATAGATGTACATAAGGTGTCAAAAGTAAGACTAACCACTTCAGTTTGCGCTAATGCTGCTGGTACACACAAGTGCAAAGCTTTAGTTATTGGTAAAAGTGCTCGTCCAAGAGCCTTAAAAAATGTATACGACCTTCCCGTAATTTATAAGGCCAATTCAAAAGCATGGGTAACGCAAACAATATTTTTAGAATGGTTTACCAAAAACTTTGTGCCAGTGGTAAAAGAGCATCTTAAGAAAATCGGACTTACGGATGATAGCAAAATCCTTCCGTTATTGGACAACTGTCCGGCACGTCCAGGCGTTCACGATTTTAAGGCTAAAAGCGTTATTGTAAAATATTTGCCACCGAATTGTACGTCCTTGATCCAACCGATGGATCAGGGTGTAATATGGAGTTTTAAATGCCATTATCGGAAAACTATAGTGCAAAAACTAGTCTCGTCAAATAATAGAGAAGATTTTAAGAAAGAATTTAATATAAAGAAAGCCCTGTTGTCCATTGATAATGCTTGGGACGCTGTTACTTCTGAAGTTGGGAAGAACGCTTGGAATAATTTGTTATGCCCAGATAATAAAGGTGCGTAGGCATATTTTTATAATTTTATAAAATATTTTCATGCAAAAATTCATCGATTTTTGTTATAGGTATGGACATATCGAATACGCACGTGAATGTGGCACAAATGATCAATATTACGGATGACTTTACCACAGAGGATATAGAGATGGCTGAAATGTGATGAAAATGCCTCCCAATTTGCTGTTTTGTCAGATGAAGAAATTATAAGCACAGTAACTCAGATGAACCTGAGCGAGACAAAGTTTCACGAGTAATTGTTTCAGAAACCACTTTAAAAGAAGCGATAGAGGCATCAAGCACATTGCTGAATTTCCTGTATAGCCCTAGTTGTCCCGGAATTACAGAGCAGGATAAAATTCAAGTTTATCGCATACAAGAAAAACTTATAAAAGAAAATTATAAATTGAAAAATATTAGACAAACAACATTACACGACTTTTTTAAAGAAATTGTATTCTTTTTTTGCTTGAAGTCATTTTTTTGCCTCATGTTTTCAGTAGAAAATTTCATGTATACATACATTGTATTTAATATAAAAATGTACATAATTTTCTTGAATTAATTTTTTTTAATGTAAATATGTATGTACACCAATGTTCACTTGATAAATAATAAAAATATTAAAAAAAACATAATCAAAATTGTTATTCCATTAACCGTGAAAATCGATTATCAGTAATGCTTCTGGTCACGGATAATCGAAGCCCAACTGTAAAAGGAAGTAATTAAAATTTTTTCTTTTTTTTAATTCAATCGGCTTGGATTCTAAAATCAGCCGAAAAATAAGTCTTTAATCTTAAGAAGATTATCATCCATTGGCTATACTTTTTCAAAAAAATAATTATGCAGATTCTGGAGATGATCCTTAAAAAAAATAATGTTAGGAGCGGTAACCTCCGAGCAGATTTAAAGCCGAGCTTCTCTTCCTATTCACGTCGTGGTTCTTTAAATTTTTCCTACAAATTAGCGCCCCATTCCGTCAATGTTTGGTTTTACGCCGAATCCGAACGGCATCTGCAAGGCAGGTGAGTTTTTACTGAGAAGCGAATCCTGTTTCCCTAACAGCTTAGACTCGGGCGACCCCAAGTTCCTCATCTAGGTGGTGGAAGGACGGTATGGCCTTGAAGGTTTAATGTGAACATTCTAAATCATTCCCGAGGGGGTCGGGCTAGTACTGCAATGGTACTTATCGAACGTACCGGATCTGCATCCGGAAAATTATCATCAACATCGATAACGCTCACCAAGGCTTTCGGGGAGTGTCTTTATCGCTACAACAACAACAACAACCCCCACACCACGGCGGAAACCGACAGCGATGATACACCTTTGTGAATAAACCCATATGTTTATTTATTCATACCTGCCCAAGTAGCATTTCAGTTTATTTTGATAATTTTTTGTTTTCACCAATGATTTCTTTTGCTAGTTTATATTTTAAAAGATACATCTATTTGTGTGTGCAAATATTTTGATTTCCAGCGAATTAAGATAAAGATTTGTTAAACATATAATAAACCGTTTAATTACGTTGCTCACAAACCTGTAGCACAAACAGCTCTTGGAAATATTTTTAAATTTATTTAAAATGAAAAAATGTACAACGAAATTGTGTATGAACGTCATATCGTCCGGTGTCTATATTTTTGTTTTGTGGTGTTAAATTTTTAATACAAAGCAGCCATATGGACTTCTCGAAATACTAATCTAATGTAATTTGTCTTGATTTACAGTAATATATTAATGCTAGAGAAGACAGTTCGAGCAGTCACACCAAACCGCTCAAGAGCCATGTTCTTGTTATTGTTGTAGCGTTAAAGACATTTAATTATTTATCATATTTAATTGAAAGATCTCACAGCTATTCACTTTTCCTTCATGAACTTAGCTACTAGAGACATATGGTTCTTGATGATTTTGGGATATTTGCAATTCAGCTTAATCACACTAAGTTTTTTATTGCCTTATCACTTGACCAAACCCTCAGACGTTACGTTGATTAATGATATTTTAATGAATAGAAGTCCAGCAGTGGTGTAATTGTCAGTGGTGACAAGCATAAGGGCATAATAAAATTCTTATGTGCATATGTATTAGGCTGAGCCGAAAAACTATTTCCAGGATTTGTGTTAAAGAGTTCGGCGATCATAATAACTATATTTTGGCCAAAGTAGAAAAGGGTTCACCTAGCTAAATCGGGTCATACCTCTGAGAGGGAAGACTTAATTCTCACGATTGGCATACTAATTGCACACTGCCTTATGGCGACACATGCTTAGAAGTTAGGCCTAGTCAGTCAAAGCCGGTGTAAGAAGTGTGAGCTGCAGGAAGAAACGGTTGAGCTTTTTCTGTGTTCGTGTCCTGCGCTGGCTAGGTCAAGGATCCAGCTATTAGGGACGGCAGAGTTGCCAGATCTCATGGCAGTAATTAAGCTAGGTCCTAAAAATTTAGAATTTTCCGAAAGGACGGAGTTATTCAATAACATAATTCCTAGCACCTGATTTGTGTTCTTTCGTTTGCTCGTCAAACTAGTACTGGTAACACTATTGACTCATTCAGCCTATTTGAGGTCTTTATTGACCGGCCAGTTCAACCTTACTTAGGCTATTCTTTGCACAAGCTAAAGTTTTATGTCTGGTCAAAATCTGCGCTTAGAATCCAAAAAATTAAGCATAATATGGCGCTAACTTTATTTCCGCCAACCGGCAAAACCCTGCTCTTGAGGTCCATAGTCAAATTCTTTTTTTTTTATTAAAATTTCCGTGTATAGAGATTTCGTCCACTCGAATTGGCCAGCAACATTTGTGAGCTTTCATAAAGTAATGGTCAATAACTTTCTGATAGCAAATCGGGTGCTTTTCGATAACAAATCTATTGTTATTTTGACAAGAAATCGATAAATTTTCGATAAAAATTCAGTAACTTTTCTATAAGAAATTCGTAAAATTCTGTTAAAAATGATAATTTATCGAAATGAAATCAATAATTTTTTGATAACAAATTAATACTTTTCCGATAGAAAATTAATAAAAAATCGATAAATTTTCGGTAGTAAATTGTACTACTTTCAGCAGCACATTGTTAACTTTTTTATAACAAGTTCAGTACGGCCGAGAAGATTCAATCTGCTCATACTAAATCGTTCTCGAGATGGTCGGGATAGTACCTTAGTGGTGTTCGTTACCGGAACGTACCGGAACTATATTCGGAAAAATACCATCAACATCGTTTATACACTCCATAACCTTAGGGGAAGGCCCTTATCGCTACAACAACAACAACAAGGCCGACAAATTTCTCGACGACAAATCAATGCATTATTGGTTAATTATCAAAAACTGTTCGATAAAGTACCCATAACTTTTATATAAATAAATGTAATTTTTTGAAAACAAATCGGTAACTTTTTGATAAAATATTGACAGATAAACGACAACTATTTCATAAGAAAGCGACAGGTAAATCAAACCGATAAGTTATTGTTATTAAACCGTTAACAATTCGTTAATAAATTGATAACACACCGTTCGGTTTCGATTTCGGTTCCGCCTTCGGATTTGACTTTGATTTCCACTTCTATTCCTTTCCTACCCCCTTTTTATCCTTTTCCGTCTTGACTACCCTTATCTTTGCAACCGCAAAGATAATCAAAAGCATAGTTAATATTGTCTATAGCGAGATTTTATTGAACCGGTTTTTTTCTTCCTTCTTTTCTTGTGTTTCATCTCTGCAACGAACCATACTAGTTTGTAACTTGTGTAGAGCTTTCTCATTCAAAGGTCGGTACTAGTTCTAGTTCTATTCCATCGCACTACTTTTAATTGACTTTACGGTCACACTTATCTTATGCTATATAATAGATTCCCTCAAACCGTAAGCAAAGTTGGTTTCACATCAGCTCTGATTTGCGGCCCAGCCTAATATCTATATATGGATTTAATTGAGCTTATGAGCATATGTCCTCGTATGTAAATATAATTAGGCTCGACAAAGGACTACCCTACTCTTACGTGATGATTCATTAAGTTGTTGTCTAGCTATGTCCATTAATATATTCGCATGCATGTTCACATGTCGGCCACCGTGGTGAGATGTTAGTGTGTTACGCCTATCACACCGTATGCCCTGGGTTCACACCCCAGGCAAAGTAACATCAAAATTTTAGAAATAAGGTTTTTCAATTAGAATACAATTTTTCTAATCGGGGTCGCCCCTCGGTAGTGTTTGGTAAAGCTCCCAGTGAAAACTCATCTGCCTTGCACATGCCGTTCGGAGTCGGCATAAAACATGTAGGTCCCGTCCGGCCAATTTGTAGGGAAAATCAAGAGGAGCACGACGCATATTGGAAGAGAAGCTCGGCTTTAGATCTTTTCGGAGGTTATCGCGCCTTACATTTATTTTTATTTTTATGTTCACATGTATGTAGTATATTAATTAGCATTATCAGTGAAAGTAAGTTTAAGGGATATCATCTCTTTCGCAAATATTTATTAATTAGTGTAGATATAGTAAAAAAACCGGATGAAAGTAAGAGTGGTTGTTTAGAAGTGAACATATGGCGCAGTGACAATGCCGTGAGGAACTGCCCATAAACAGAAATATCATGATTACTCTACTCGGATCTCATAACCGCTCATTCAGAATAACTTTCGGCATATGTTTCGACGATGTAACTGAATAGCGGAAGCATATCGTACTCTTTTGCGGATAGTTTAGGCTTCCATCGAGCTAAAAAGCAAACGACGAAGAATATCACTTTGCCTTGGCCTAGTCAAAAAATGGGATGGGATGACGAAAGTTTCTAACACCAGTGCAATTTCTAGCAAGAACAATTTGGTGACCTGGTAATCGGAGCACAGAGTGCAATTAAATTGAGAAGTAAGCACTTATACGCTGATTGAGCACTTTGCTCTATAAGTCTCTCAACACACCTGGGCACGTTTCGTGTTATACGATCACGTATTGAAAACCTATTTCACTTAAACGATAAGTATGAATCTTTCAAGCTAAAAATTATAATGCATTATTAAACTTATTTTTAGCCACTATTTCACTATTACCTCAATTGTTATCACTATTTCAGAGCTATTGCGATTTAAAAAATTTAATTCGATCACGAATCGTATAACAAGGACCTGTACTGATGCATGGTGCGGCATTAATGAGGATGTCGAAAGAAGTCGGAACCAACTTCGGAGCATTCTAAACAATAGTCCACTGGAAAAGTCATTATCCATAAGGCGCAATCGTAAAAATCTTCTGGGCGGTTAAGAAGCAAGTAATGATGACGATGATATGTCAACTGGGTATTTTTTAGTAAATATTGACGAGAAGCAAAACATTAAATTGGTTTTATAATAATGTAAAACATATTAGCGTGTATTTCATGCGACCACACAAATCACAATGATCATCAAACATATTAATAAATGTGGCAATTAAATGCATTTCTAGCTTGACTGAATGTTATCATTGCATGACAATTGCATACGAATCCGCGTGGCATCCTACGTTCTTCTGTCAATTTGCTTCATTCTCTTGGGTGACAAAGGGTTGACTGACGTGCTGATGTGTATTGCAACTAAGCGACACAAACGCTATCGTATGGAATATTATTGCACATGGATTTGCTCGTATGTATGTATTTTGCCATTTAGTGCCATTACTTCCTAATGCGATGAAATCCCTAGCTCATCTGAAAATGTATTTTACTTTTGCAGTTATAATGACAAAGGGAACATGGTCAATGCGCGTCATTTCCTTTGCTCCAACAAGAAGCCTGCATAAAGTTTTAGCATTGGGAACAATCAGTAAAATTGGCTTGCATTTTCACTCTATTACCACCACAATCTCAGGAGATTTACTTCATAGAAAGCGCAAAGAGTAAAAGTTTCTAAACGCCACCATATTCTATGCTTCATCTAGGCCACATGCCACATACAACATGCCACAGTTAACCACACATACATATGTATACCTCTGGCTGAACTACTTTGTACCGTAAATTTTTAGCTTTTAGTTTGTTTCATTCTTTTAGTAGATCGTTGATAAAGCAATTGGCGTCAGAAGTTCTCTTTGCTCTTTGAAGTCTTTATAGAACTTTGTTATTTGTTTTTGTTTGGCACTTTTTAACTGAATTTCGCTGCAACGCAGTTATTGCATCATTATTTGCATTTCCAGTCTGTTTTGCTTTACTCGATAGCAAGCAATTTTTATAAAAGTTTTTTTTTCTTACGTTGAGTGTAGTATGTATGCAGTTATGTTCGTGTGATAAAGTTTCATCAATATTGTACAATATTTGCTTGTTTTTATTGGCAAATATTTGCGTTGCTCATTAGTCGTTGATTGTATTTGAAAGTCAATTGTGATTGCATTATTTGTTAAATGCACTTCGCTTTTGTGACTGTGCTGCTTACTGATGTACGTGAGTAGATGTGTAAATATTCACAGAAATAGGCATTTGTACTATGTAGTTATGAAATGTGATATTAGCCAGAAATAGTTTTTTCTTATCAGAGGTAGAACATGGTCGAATATTTTGTATGATTTTAAGATCTTTGAATACGCTGATAAAATTGTTATCGCACAGTAGAGTAGATCACAGAGTTGGTCGAGCAAATTGTCAAAAAATTGAACTTTGAAAGTCTGTTAATATCCTGCATTCAGCATAATATAATATATAATAACATAACGGTGGATTGTAATGGCAAAAGCAAATACAAATTGATTACCATACAAGAAAACTTTCAGAGTCGAAAATAAATTTTTTTCAATCCTCCTCTTTTGTCCATGCGTTAACACGATAACTTGAGTGAAAATTTAATATAGGTAAGGTGGAACTGGCCGGTCCGTTAGGACCTCACGTAGACTGAATGATCCCGTAGTCTTACCAGAAGTTTGCTTAACGACGAAAACCCCTTTCAAAACCTTATGTTATAAAATAAGTCCGTTCTCTTGGCAAATATTCGCCTTCTAGGACCTATGCCACTTGCTGATTTTAGATCTGATTGCTGTATCTCTTTTAATAATTGGGTTCTTAGCCTAGCAAGCGCAGATATGAGCTTAAAACATGCTCGATCGTTTCCTTCTCCAACCTTCACTTCCTAGTTTTGCTATTACTGACCAAGCCTAACTTAAAAGCATGAGTCTACAGTCCTCTCTTTTTAATGACAGGAGTAACTTTGGTAGTCTAAGGTTGTAAGACCTATACATGATTTTCGACACTTTACAGCCCCGCGATTGGGTCTACGCCTTTCCCGATTGGTCGATCATGTGTAACTCTCGTCTTCTCTTAATCTCATCCAATCTAATTGGGACGTCTGCGAAGCAAGCTTCGGCGGATGCGCCTTTTTTAATTGTTCGTCCGCTTTTTATTTCCATCTATTCCCATATGTCCTGGAAACCAATAAAAATGTACTATCTCTATCCTGATTCTTTCCAGGGATTGCTAACACTGCACACGATGTCAATATAAAAGTTGACGCGGCTGCCGTTTTAGCTATTTTTTCCAGTGTTTCTACTGCTTTGGTTTCGGCTATTAGTTCCGGCTGAAAAACGCTACAGTGATCTGGCAGCTTGTAGAATCTGTATACTTCTGGATCGGCAAAGTATACCGCAGACCCAACTCCTCTCACTACTTTGGAACTATCGGTGTACACGTGTTCGCCACCTTCGAAGCTCAGATACGGAATCAGGTAGCCTTTTCGTCCTGTAGTTGATGGCGCTATACTACTATGACCGTATAGTCTGCGCTCAAGCTGCCCCGAGGCACTGAGACTAGTTGCAGTTGTTAACGCTATGTTCTCTGCCACCAGTTCTACAGGTGGGATGTACAGAATGATACACTGTGCAGCCGACGATTTGGTTTTCAGGGCTCCTGTAACGCTATGACCTAATGGCCGAAATTATAGCGTTAGCAACGGAAACAATGCTATATATATATAGTCCGTGTTTGAGCTTTGAAATGAGTTCTGCAGGCCACAATTGAGTCAGAGCGTTGATTATGGGGTGAAGAAATGGTAGAACATACTATACAGGTGTATACCTGGTTCTAAATTAACAGAAGGGTCTGAGGAGTCTGCTGTTTACTGTGTCGACAAAGAAATAAGTACATCCTACAGGCTGCCCGATTATTGCAGCGTCTTTCAGGCGGAAACTAAAGCCGTGAGGAAAGCATCTGGAGCAAGCTTGCTTGCTTAGGTTGCAGTTGCGAGAATTTATATAATGATTGTCAGGCGGCGATTAAGGCAATAATATCACAGTACTTCATTAAGAAGTGTTCTAGAATACAAAAAGGCATTGGCAAAACCTTTGCTCAGTTCAGACCACACATCTGTATTGGGTTCCCTATCATAAAGGGGTAGAAGGCCGATGAGTTGGCAAAGGAGTGTGCAGCAAGCGCTGAAAGGGCGACGTCCCAGTTCTTTTGGGAGAAATCAAAAGGAGACAGAAGCGCGGAGCTGCAACATTTCTAAGATGATTTGCAAATCCTACAATATTAGACTCACAAAATGGTACATATCTCGGAGGGCAGAAGAGGCTTACGATGGGCATACCAACTGCACACTGCCTTCTGGCGTCACATGCTCATAAGTTAGGCCTCGTCAGTAACAGCAGATGTAGAAAGTGCGAGCTACAGGAAGAAACGGTTCAGCACGTTCTGTGTTTGCGTCCTGCGCTCGCCAGGTCAAATCTTCAGCTACTAGGAGCGGCAGAGTTGCACGTATCGAGGCAGCAATTGAGCTAGGTCCTAAAAAAAGTCTAGTATTTGCCAAGAAAATGGTGTTATTCTATAACATAAGTTTTGGCTGATTGGGTTTCTTCCGCTTGGTCGTCAAACAAATTCTGTTAACACAATGAACACATTCAGTCTATGTGAGATTTTTTCAAGTTTCATTTTTGATAAATTTTGTGCTACGTAGCCTCATTCTGTTTGTGTTATATGCTATGTTGATGATGAATTTTAATATTTTTAGCAGCGTAGAAGTCCGGAAATTACGGTAAAATTATTTCTTTTTGTCATTGCAGCAGCTGATCATTTAAAATTTTATAGAAATGATTAGTTCCTCACTGAGGTATTTGTTTATGTATTCTTGTTGATTCACTGCCATACAAAATTTTAAAATACTTTCTAGCAAAATGTGTTTGCTTTATTTATATATACATATACACAGCTAAAAATTTATGTTAAAATATAAGCATTCATAGATGAAATTATTTTTTAGACCTTATTGTACAATCTTGTTTTTTTTTTTGGTTTTAGTACAGTCGGACCTCGATTATCCGTGATCCGGTTAACCGGTAACCCCGATTAACCGTGATGGCCAAAGATCAGTCTGTGTGTTGTGTTTGTGTTAATAGCACGTCACTGTAGGTGAATATGTACATATGTATGTATAATAAACATGAACACGGGGAATTCCCTTGTTTGGTGATGAGCCAGAAGCATTTACAATTTATTATTGTAGTTTAATTTTGAAATTTGAGAAGTGCGGGTGGTTAGATCTAAATATATTTAGTATGGCACCGTTACCTGTGGTAAAAAGAAAAAGAAACGTTTCAAATATTGAAGATAAAGTAAAAATAGTTAACGAGCATTTGAAAAATAACGTGAGTGTTAAAATGATAGCTCAAAAATACGAAGTTGGCATGCAGACTGCTTATGACATTTTAAAAAGCAAAGACAAGCTTTTAAAGTTTTGTGCAGAGAGTGATTCGGTGGTTGGATTTCGTAACCGAAAAACTTCTTTAAAGACAGCTGAAGAACCAAAAGTATATTGGGCACTTTGAGAATGGTTTAGATAAGAGCGTTTTAAAGGCACTCCAATTACAGGACTGATGATAAGAGAAAAGGCTAAAATATACCACACAAAACTAAACATTGATTCTGAGTGTGAATACTCCAACGGGTGGTTGCAAAATTTTAAGAATAGACTTGGAATAAAAAGACTTCATGTTGAAGGAGAAAAATCTTCAGCTGACTATGTAAGTGCCACAATATTTGTAGAACAATTAAATGAATTGATATCAACGGAAAATCTTACCAGTGAGCAAACTTATAATGCGGACGAGACAAGCCTGGAAGTGTTTTCCCGAGAGCAGTTTTTTTTTGTCATAATGAAAGATTCATAGATGTACATAAGGTGTCAAAAGTAAGACTAACCACTTCAGTTTGCGCTAATGCTGCTGGTACACACAAGTGCAAAGCTTTAGTTATTGGTAAAAGTGCTCGTCCGAGAGCCTTAAAAAATGTATACGACCTTCCCGTAATTTATAAGGCCAATTCAAAAGCATGGGTAACGCAAACAATATTTTTAGAATGGTTTACCAAAAACTTTGTGCCAGAGGTAAAAGAGCATCTTAAGAAAATCGGTCTTACAGATGATAGCAAAATCCTTCCGTTATTGGACAACTGCCCGGCACGTCCAGGCGTTCACGATTTTAAGGCTAAAAGCGTTATTGTAAAATATTTGCCACCGAATTGTACGTCCTTGATCCAACCGATGGATCAGGGTGTAATATGGAGTTTTAAATGCCATTATCGTAAAACTATAGTGCAAAAACTAGTCTCGTCAAATAATAGAGAAAATTTTAAGAAAGAATTTAATATAAAGAAAGCCCTGTTGTCCATTGATAATGCTTGGGACGCTGTTACTTCTGAAGTTGGGAAGAACGCTTGGAATAATTTGTTATGCCCAGATAATAAAGGTGCGTAGGCATATTTTTATAATTTTATAAAATATTTTCATGCAAAAATTCATCGATTTTTGTTATAGGTATGGACATATCGAATACGCACGTGAATGTGGCACAAATGATCAATATTACGGATGACTTTACCACAGAGGATATAGAGATGGCTGAAATGTGATGAAAATGCCTCCCAATTTGCTGTTTTGTCAGATGAAGAAATTATAAGCACAGTAACTCAGATGAACCTGAGCGAGACAATGGATTGGAAGACACTGATGAAGACGAGTAATTGTTTCAGAAACCACTTTAAAAGAAGCGATAGAGGCATCAAGCACATTGCTGAATTTCCTGTATAGCCCTAGTTGTCCCGGAATTACAGAGCAGGATAAAATTCAAGTTTATCGCATACAAGAAAAACTTATAAAAGAAAATTATAAATTGAAAAATATTAGACAAACAACATTACACGACTTTTTTAAAGAAATTGTATTCTTTTTTTGCTTGAAGTCATTTTTTTGCCTCATGTTTTCAGTAGAAAATTTCATGTATACATACATTGTATTTAATATAAAAATGTACATAATTTTCTTGAATAAATTTTTTTTAATGTAAATATGTATGTACACCAATGTTCACTTGATAAATAATAAAAATATTAAAAAAACATAATCAAAATTGTTATTCCATTAACCATGAAAATCGATTATCAGTAATGCTTCTGGTCACGGATAATCGAAGCCCAACTGTAAAAGGAAGTAATTAGAATTTTTTTTTTTTTTTAATTTAATCGGCTTGGATTCTAAAATCAGCCGAAAAATAAATCTTTAATCTTAAGAAGATTATCATCCATTGGCTATACTTTTTTCAAACAAATAATTATGCAGATTCTGGAGATGATCCTTAAAAAAATAATGTTAGGAGCGGTAACCTCCGAGCAGATTTAAAGCCGAGCTTCCCTTCCTATTCACGTCGTGGTTCTTTAAATTTTTCCTACAAGTTAGCGCCCCATTCTGTCAATGTTTGGTTTTACGCCGACTCCGAACGGCATCTGCAAGGCAGGCGAGTTTTTACTGAGAAGCGAATCCTGTTTCCCTAACAGCTGAGACTCGGGTGACCCCAAGTTCCTCATCTAGGTGGTGGAAGGACGGTATGACCTTGAAGGTTTAATGTGAACATACTAAATCATTCCCGAGGTGGTCGGGCTAGTACTGCAATGGTACTTGTTATCGGAACGTACCGGATCTGTATCCGGAAAATTATCATCAACATCGATAACGCTCATCAAGGCTTTCGGGGAGTGTCTTTATCGCTACAACAACAACAACAACCCCCACACCACGGCGGAAACCGACAGCGATGATACACCTTTGTGAATAAACCCATATGTTTATTTATTCATACCTGCCCAAGTAGCATTTCAGTTTATTTTGATAATTTTTTGTTTTCACCAATGATTTCTTTTGCTAGTTTATATTTTAAAAGATACATCTATTTGTGTGTGCAAATATTTTGATTTCCAGCGAATTAAGATAAAGATTTGTTAAACATATAATAAACCGTTTAATTACGTTGCTCACAAACCTGTAGCACAAACAGCTCTTGGAAATATTTTTAAATTTATTTAAAATGAAAAAATGTACAACGAAATTGTGTATGAACGTCATATTGTGCAGTGTCTATATTTTTGGTTTGTGGTGTTAAATTTTTAATACAAAGCAGCCATATGGACTTCTTGAAATACTAATCTATTGTAATTTGTCTTCATTTACAGTAATATATTAATGCTAGAGAGGACAGTTCGAGCAGTCACACCAAACCGCTCAAGAGCCATGTTCTTGTTATTGTTGTAGCGTTAAAGACATTTAATTATTTATCATATTTAATTGAAAGATCTCACAGCTATTCACTTTTGGTTCATTAACTTAACTACTGGAGACATATGGTTCTTGATGATTTTGGGATATTTGCAATTCATCTTAATCACACTAAGTTTTTATTGCCTTACCACTTGACCAAACCCTCAGACGTTACGTTGATTAATGAATAGAAATCCAACAGTGGTGTAATTGTCAGTGGTGATAAGTATAAGGGCATAATAAAATTCTTATGTGCATATGTGTTAGGCTGAGCCGAAAAACTATTTCCAGGATTTATATTAAAAAGTCGGTCATATTAACTATATTTTGGCCAAAGTAGAAAAGGGTTCAGCTAGCTAAAGTGGGTCATATCTCTGAGAGGGAAGACTTTAGTCTCACGATTGGCATACTAATTGCACACTGATTGCCACATGCTTAGAAGTTAGGCCTAGTCAGTAAAAGCAGGTGTAAGAAGTATGAGTTGCAGGAAGAAACGGTTGAGCTTTTTCTGTGTTCGTGTCCTGCGTTCGCTAGGTCAAGGCTCCAGCTATTAGGGGCGACAAAGCTTCCAGATCTCGAGGCAGAACTTAAGCTAGGTCCTAGAAAACGTTTAGTATTTGCTTAAAGGACGGATTTATTCTATAACACCTGATCATTCAGTTCATTTGAGGTCTTTATTGACCGGCCAGTTCAACCTAACCTAGGCTATTCTTTGCCCAAGCTAAAGTTGTATGTTTAGTCAAAATCTGCGCTTATAATCCAAAAAATTCAGTTTCTTATATTGAAGCATTGTATGGCACTAACTTCATTTATTTATTAACTGGCAAAACCCTGGTCATGGGCTCCATAGTCCAATTTTTTTTTGTTTTATTTAAATCTCCGTGTATAGAGATTTCGTCCACTCGATTTGGCCAGCAACATTTGTGAGCTTTCATAAAATAATAGTCAATAACGTATCGATATCAAATCTCTTGCCTTTCGATAACAAATCTATAATTACTGTGACAAGAAATCGATAACTTTTCTATAACAAATTCGTAAAATTCTGTTAAAAAGTGATAACTTTTCGATATGAAATCAATAATTTCTTGATAACAAATCAATACTCTTCCGATAGCAAATCAATAAAAAAATCGACAAATTCTCGATAAAAAAATGCATTTTTTCGTCAGCACATTGTTAACTTTTTTATAAAAGTTCAGTATGGCCTATAAGATTAAATCTGGTCATACTAAATCGTTCTTTAGATGGTGAATAGTACCTTAGTGGTGTTCGTTACCGGAACGTTACCGGAAAAATACCATCAACAGGGGATTCGAATCGAGATCAAGGCCTACCAATAATTATTTTATCATTATTATTGTTATGATAAATTGTTTCTTAATTGAAAAAATTTATTAAATTAGAATAGAAGAAAGAAAAGATTTAGACAACTGCCAAAGCTCGTTGTATATTTTCACATTCATTCTGCAACAGATGTCGCAGTGTTGTGAATATCAATTGGCAAGAACCAGAATAGAAGTAGGATTAATGAAGACAAACAAAAAACCGCTGTGATGGCTGAATGGTTATAACAGCGGCGCCTAAACGTTGCCGATGAAGGAATTTAGCAGTTCCCGAAATGGATCTCTACAACGAGCTTTGGCAGTTGTCTAAATTTTTTCTTTCTTCTATTGTAATTTAATAATTTTTCCAATTAAGAAACAATTTATCATAACAATAATAATGATAAAATAATTATTGTTAGGCCTTGAACTCGATTCGAACCCGCGATCTAACCGATATAACAACAAAAATGGTACCATCAACATCGTTTACACATTCCATAACCTTAGGGGAGGGCACTTATCGCTACAACAACAACAACAACGCCGACAAACTTCTTGACGACAAATCAATAAATTCTTGGTTTATTATCAAAAACTTTTCGATAAAGTACCCATAATTTTGCTATAAATTATCGATAACTTTCGATAATAAATACGCAATTTTTCGAAAACAAATCGGTAACTTTTTGATAAAATATTGACAGATAAACGACAACTATTTCATAAGAAAGCGACAGGTTAACCAAATCGATAAGTTATTGTTATCAAACCGTTAACACTTCGATAATAAATTGATAACACACCGTTCGGTTTCGGGTTCGGATTTGACTTTGATTTCCACTTCTATTCCTTTCCTACCCCCCTTTTTATTTTTTTCCTTTCATTCCTTTTCTGTCTTGACTACCCTTATCTTTGCAACCGTAAAGATAATCAAAAGTATAGCTGATATCGTCTATAGCGACATTTTATTGAACTGTTTTTTTTCCTTCTTTTCTTGTGTTTCATCTCTGCTACGAACCATACTAGTTCGTAACTAGTGTACATCGTTCTCATTCAAAGGTCGGTACTAGTTCTAATTCTGTTCCCTCGCACTACTTTTAATTGACTTAACGGTCACACTTACCTTATGCTTATATAGTGGATTCCCCCAAACCGTAAGCAAAGTTGTTTTCACATCAGCTCTGATTTGCGGTCCAGCCTAATATCTATATATGGATTTAATTGAGCTTATGAGCATATGTCCTCGTATATAAATATAATTAAGCGCAACAAAGGACTACCCTACTCTTACGCGATGATTCATTAAGTTGTTGTCTAGCTATGTCCATTGATATATTCGCATGCCTGTTCACATGTCGGCCACCGTGGTGTGATGGCAGCGTGATCCGCCTACCACACCGTATGCCCTGGGTTCACACCCCGGGCAAAGCAACATCAAAATTTTTTTTCAATTAGAAGAACATTTTTCTAAGCGGGGTCGCTCCTCGGCAGTGTTTGGCAAGCGCTCCGGGTGTATATCTGCCATCAAAAGCTCTAAGTGAAAACTCATCTGCCTTGCAGATGCCGTTCGGATATCATCTCTTTCGCAAATATTTATTAATTAGTGTAGATATAGTACAAAAACCGGATGAAAGTAAGAGTGGTTGTTTAGAGGTGAACATATGGCGCAGTGACAATGCGTGAGGAACTGCCCACAAACAGAAATATCATGATTACTCTACTCGGATCTCATAGCCGCTCATTCAGAATAACTTTCGACATATGCTTCGACGATGTAACCGAATAGTGGAAGCATAGCGTACTCTTTTGCAGATAGTATAGGCTTCCCACGAGCTAAAAAGCAAATTATAAGACGAGGAATACCAAGCTGCCTTGGCCTAGTCAAAAAATGGGATTGGATGACGAAAGTTTCTAACACCAGTGCAATTTCTAGCAGGAACAATTGGGTGACCTGGTAAGCGGAGCACAGAGTGCAATTAAATTGAGAAATAAGCACTTATACGCTGACTAGCAGACCCAGCAGACGTTGTTCTTCCCTAAATTTGGTCTATCTGCATATATTTTAATAAGCTTTTTCGGTCTAACTCTGCCCTTGCCCCTCTACACTTTTTCCTAATCTTTGTGTTCACTCCTCACTTCGTATTTTTCGCTTCATCTATCTCCATCTTCGCCTCATTCTATCTCTTTCTCAGTCTCCTTCTCCTTCTCTCTTTTCTCTTCTCTCAAGTTTTTCTCATTCTTCTTCATATCTTATTGCCAGGCCCAGAGGGTGGTATGTATTTTGTTCCAGTCCCATTCCGAGTCTCAGTCCCAGTCACACTCCGAGTCTCAGTCTCAGTCTCAGTCCCAGTCCTAGTCCTAATCACAGTCCCAGTCCGTCTCTGGTCTACTTCCCGGAAAAAAGCATCATAAATACTAATATAGGCAAATGTATATACCAAATTTCAGGCAAATCGAATAGGATGTATGTAGATAGGATAGGTGGGTATTATTAATTCATGTCTTTATTTCGGCTTCGCATGCATATTTATCAGTTTTGCCAGGTTTATGCGACTGAATCGAATATCGCAATGAAAATTACTTTAAGGTTCTCAGCAATACCTTTCATTTGATATCCATAACATACACATTCTAGGGGTATCCGGGTCCATGTTTTGGCCTATATCTCGAGACCCTAGTTACTCAGCGGCATAAAACTTACTCTGTACTAAAGCACACATCAACAGCTTCAATTTGATACCCATAATGTAAAAACACATTGTAGGTGTTTCCGGGTCCATGTTTTGGCCTATATATCGAGACCCTAGTCACCCAGCGGCATAAAACTTACTCTGTACTAAAGCAAACATCAGCAGCTTCAATTTGATATACATACTTTAAAAACACATCCTATTGTTACCCTGATCCACGTTTTGGCCTATATATCGAGACCCTAGTCACCAATAGGTATGAGAACTACCCTGTACTAAAGCACTCATCAACAGCTTCAATTTGGTACCCATAATGTAAAAATACTATCTAGGCGTTCACGGGCCCACGTTTTGGCATATATCTCGAGACCCTAGTCACGCAGAGGTATGAAAATTACTCTCTACTAAAGTACTCATCAGCAGCTTTCATTTGTTATCCATATTCTACAAACATATTCTAGGGGTACCCGGGTCCACGTTTTGGCCTACATCTCGAGACCCTAGTCACCAATAGGTATGAAAAATACCCTGTACTAAAGCACTCATCTAAAGCTTTCATTTGATATCCATATTGTAGAAACACATTCTAGGGGTGCCCGGGTCGACGTCTTGGCCTATATCTCGAGACCCTAGTCAGCCGGTATCAAAATACTCATTATACAAACCTTCCCCGTGGAAAAATATATATATACCAGTTTTCATAATAATCGGTCCAGTAGTTTTTGAGTTAATCGATGACATACATACAAACATTCATTTTTATACATATATTTTCTAAAAAAAATCATAACTCAAGAATGGCTAAACCGATTTGGGATTTCAAAATCAACTAACCACCAATCTCCTTCCTGTATCTTTCCCAAAAATTCCATGGCAATCTTTCTATCCGTTCTCGAGTTATGGAGTGACAATCAAAATGTACACTTCTTTTTATATATATAGATTGAGCACTTTGCTCTATAAGTCCCTCAACACACCTGGGCACGTATCGTGTTATACGATCACGTATTGAAAACCTATTTCACTTAAACGATTAGTATGAATCTTTCAAGCTAAAAATTATAATGCATTATTAAACTTATTTTTAGCCACTATTTAACTATTACCTCAATTGTTATCACTATTTCAGAGCTATTGCGATTTAAAAAATTTAATTCGATCACGAATCGTATAACAAGGACCTGTACTGATGCATGGTGCGGCATTAATGAGGATGTCGAAAGAAGTCGGAACCAACTTCGGAGCATTCTAAACAATAGTCCACTGGAAAAGTCATTATCCATAAGGCGCAATCGTAAAAATCTTCTGGGCGGTTAAGAAGCAAGTAATGATGACGATGATATGTCAACTGGGTATTTGTTAGTAAATATTGACGAGAAGCAAAACATTAAATTGGTTTTATAATAATGTAAAACATATTAGCGTGCATTTCATGCGACCACACAAATCACAATGATCATCAAACATATTAATAAATGTGGCGATTAAATGCATTTCTAGCTTGACTGAATGTTATCATTGCATGACAATTGCATACGAATCCGCGTGGCATCCTACGTTCTTCTGTCAATTTGCTTCGTTCTCTTGGGTGACAAAGGGTTGTCTGACGTGCTGATGTGCAACTAAGCGGCACAAACGCAATCGTATGGAATATTATTGCACATGGATTTGCTTGTATGTATGTATTTTGCCATTTAGTGCCATTACTTCCTAATGAGATGAAATCCCTAGCTCATCTGAAAATGTATTTTACTTTTGCAGTTATAATGACAAAGGGGTGAATCTTAGCTCTTTATTGCATCACTATAGTATTTGGGCGGCCGTCGTGGTGTGGTGGAAGTGTGCTCACTTTCCTTTTATAATGTTGATTTCGGCTCTCACAATCGGTATCGTGTTCGTTCGGTTTTGATTTTGAAGCTGTTGGCTGAATCTGCTTCAGTGTAAATTTCGAATTTAGCTTCTGGTAGCGATCATTTTTGTCCTTTACAACCCTGCTCTGCTTTCACTTCTGGAAACAACATGGGTTTATATTTCCGTTCTGGTTTGGTTTTTACGTTCGGTTTTGGATCCGTTTCAATCCCGATTCAGACTCACTTTCGGTTTTGATTCATTTTCCTAGTTCAAACCTGTCTCAATTACACTTTCGGGGTTGGTTCCGTTTCCAGATTCAGTTTCGCTTCGGGTTTATGTTTCATTTCCAAATTTAGTTCTGTTTCGCTTTTACTTCGGTAAAGGTTTCAATTCCGAGCACGGTGGCATTTCTGCTAAACGTCTAGTTTTGGTTTTGGTTTCAATTACAGTTCAGTTTCAGTTTTCAGGCTAAGATCGGTTTTTGCTTTTCAATAGTGCTGTTCTTTCACTATTTGCAACAGCATAGGTTTTGGTTTCTGTTCTGGTTTGCTTTTTGCTTTCGGTTTTGGATCTGTTTAAATCCTGTTTCGATTTGACTTTCGCTTTTGGTTCTGTTTCCAGATTCAGTTCATTGCAGTTTTTTTAGGGTTTTTTTCGATTCCAAATTCGGTTCTTTTCGGTTTCACTTCGGTTCCGGTTTCGATTCCAAATTCTATGCTGTCTCGGCTTAATTTCTTGTTTTGCATTTTGTTTCAATTTAAGTTCATTTTCACTGCCGGTTTTGGTTTCGGCTTCACTTCGGTTCTGGTCTCGATTCGAAATTCGGTGCTAACTCGGCTTGACTTCGAATTTTGGCTTTGGTTTCAATTTAAATTTTTTGGTTTTGGTTCCGTTTAAAAATTCAACCCCATATCGGTTTCACTTTCGGTTTTGGTTCTGCTATCAAGTTTAGTTCAGTTTCGATTTTATTTCTGGTTGTGGTTCCAGTTCCAGCTTAAATTTCAGTTCTGTTTCAGCTTAAATTTCTGGTCTGTTTCAGCTTCACTTTTGGTCCGAGTTCCAAATTCCGTTCTGTTTCAGTATCGATAAGAGTTTTTGGCTTTGGTTCAGCTACCAGTTGCGGTTACTGTTCCGATTTCTGTTATAGGTCCAGTTTCGGTTTCGCTTTTAGTTCCGGATTGGTGTCCGTTCCGGTTCTGGTTTTGATTTTTGGTTTGGTTTGGGCTCCGTTCGTTCGTGCCGTTCACACATCACATTCTTGGCTCAACTAAAATTAAACTCATAGCGACCAGTTATGATACACCATAGCTTTCGAAGAAAGTAGCTTTACATCGGCAGGAGTTCGCTCCATCTATATTTTAAAGCAAACAACAAAATTTTCACTTGAACAATGAAAGCATGATTGCACTTCACCGAGTTACATGACTGTACCGATATTTTCGCATAAAACCATCTACTGCGGCAATTGCCGTTGAAAGGCAAAATTACGTTGTATGCACAAAAATTTAATGGTGAAAAGTTGAAATAGCATGCCACAAATTGAAGGAGAAAAAAAGCTTGAACAAATTTAAGAATAATTTATGATGAGGTCTTAGCGCAGCTAATGATATGTGAAAGTATCGCATTGGCTCATTTTGTGTTAAAAAAGTTAGCCTAACAGACGGAACGATATTGAATGAGTAATAGCTGCGGAGTTTACCTATGGGATTTTTGAGGCTTTACTGCAAAAGCGGTCTTTAAATCTATTGTTTTGTTAAATTTCTTGCGTAAGGTCTCACAACTAACAACATGACTGCTGCTAAGTGATAAAGTTGGTAAGCTTTCACGTGCCTTAAATACGTATTTTCCTAGACTCAGTTGTTGCTGGTTTGTTTTCTTTCAAGCACATTTACACATTTTGACAGGCTGAAAGTAATTTCGAGTGATCAGTTGCCATAGTAGAAAAATAATTCCACTAAAGAACTTGAGACACCATAGTTAGTATAAATGTACAGTAGACTGGGTCGAAAAAAAAAAAAAAAATTTTTGCAAAAAACGTGCGCTAAAACCAAAGCTTACCTTGAGAGGGTGAAAAGTAAACTTCTTATTTAACCGAACTATGTAAATATGACTAAGCATAAACGACAACAGAGCTCAAAAGGACCTTAGCAGGAACTATAACCAAAAATGTTAGCATGCCAATTATTAATATATAAAAATCACGTGTCACTATGTTTGTTCCCGATGGACTCCTAAACTACAGAACCGATGTTGAATTTGTTTTACACTCCGTGTGTAGTTCGATCTAACTTGAAATATAGGAAAGGTTATATCTCAGTTTATAGTCGCAATATTATTTGATTGCAAATTTTTTATTTGTTTATACGTAATAATAAAATGTTACGTATACGCACCGGCACTCACATTATCAGGTGGTGCGGATATACTTCCATGTAATTACTTACTTACTTAATTGGCGCTTAACCGTCTAAACGGTTATGGCCGTCCAACAAGGCGCGCCAGTCGCTCCTTCGCTCCGCCACCGGCGCCAATTGGTCACACCAAGGGAGTTTAAATCGTTTTCCACCTGGTCTTTCCAACGGAGTGAGGGCCGCCCTCTACCTCTGCTTCCATAGGCGGGTTCCGATAGAAACATTTTCTTGGCCGGAGCATCATCTTTCATTCGCATAATATGGCCTAGCCAGCGCAGCCGCTGCGTTTTAATTCGCTGGACTATGTTGATGTCTGCATATAGCTCGTACAGCTCATCATTAAATCTTCTTCGGTACTCGCCATCGCCAACGCGTAGAGGTCCATAAATCTTTCGAAGAACTTTTCTCTCGAACACTCCCAAAGCCGCTTCATCTGCTGTTGTCATGGCCCATGCTTCTGCCCATATAGCAGGACGGGTAAGATAAGTGACTTGTAGAGTATGATTTTTGTTCGCCGAAAGAGGACTTTACTTTTCAATTGCCTACCTAGTCCAAAGTAGCATTTATTGGCAAGATTGATTCTTCGCTGGATTTCAGTGCTGATGTTGTTGCTAGTGTTGATGCTGGTTCCCAAATAAACGAAGTCTTTTACTATTTCGAAATTATGGCTGCCAACAGTAGCGTGGTTGCCAAGGCGCGTATGCGCTGACTCTTTGCTGGATGACAGCAGGTATTTCGGTTTGTCCTCATTCACCATCAAACCCATCTTTACCGCTTCTTTTTCCAGTTTGGAGTAAGCAGAACTAACAGCGTGGGTGTTTAAGCCGATGATATCAATGTCATCAGCATATGCCAGTAATTTCACGCTTTTATAGTATATTGTTCCAGTGCGGTTAAATTCTGCAGCTAGTATAATTTTCTCCAGCATCAAATTAAAGAAATCGCACGATAGGGGGTCACCCTGTCTGAAACCTCGTTTAGTTTCGAACGGCTCGGAGAGGTCCTTCCCAATTCTGACTGAGCTGATGGTGTTGCTCAATGTCATTTTGCACAGCCGTATAAGTTTTGCGGGGAAACCAAATTCAGACATAGCGGCATATAGGCAGCTCCGTTTCGTGCTGTCGAAGGCGGCTTTAAAGTCGACGAAGAGGTGATGTGTGTCGATTCTCTTTTCACGGATTTTTTTCAAGATTTGGCGCATTGTGAAAGTCTGGTCGATGGTAGATTTACCAGGTCTGAAGCCGTACTGATAAGGTCCAATCAGCCGGTTCACGGTGGGCTGAAGCCGTGTGTAGAAGTCCACGAAAGTGAGGAAAGCTTCTGACCGCCATTCACCTGGGAATAGCCAGAGCGATTCCTTTGCATGCGGTTCAAGCAGCTCACTACTGCCGGTCGCTTGCGGCCAAGTATCCTAACCCGTTTAGCGGTGAGCTAATGTGAGAAGGCGACAACCTGGCTAGGCCACTCTGACATAATCGGTTTAAGGGCTAGACGGGGGAGATCTCATCGGCAGCGTCTGTACACCTCTAGGTGCGGCTGCAAGCGGGCGTCTGTCTTGGAGCAAGCGGCTCGCTATATAAGCGTTCAAGTAATATTTACACCCCCGCTGAGCGGGTTGTGCGCTGGGCTTGGGACCCGCCACGTAAAACCATACTCCAATGAAATATAACAACAAGCCTCGGATAAATACACTCCATGTAATTGGTTGGTTTTTAATTAAACAACGTGATTATCAATAAAAAATATTATAGCGAATGATATCAAGTATAATAGCATATCACCAGGCCCGCCGATAAGGTGGGTGGGGGGGGGGGGGGGGGGGGGATTAGCTCCGGGCCGGGGGTTTCTGAGAGGCCCCGCGATTTAGAGGTACTATGACATTTTTTTTAATTCAGGAGAGTCTTTAGTTGTTCTATGTGCAATTTTTAAGCCGAATTTCAAAAGCAATGAAAATCTGCATTTCGTTTTAATATTATAGCGAAGTGTGAAAAATAAAAATCTATATATATAAAAAGAAAGGCTAAAATGTGTGTTAGTTGGTCGTCGGTGTTTGAAGAGATGCGTCGGTCGATTTTGTCCAAAATTTCACACAAGTTGCGTAAACCTCACGCGGTGGTTACCGCATAGGTTTGGTTGCGATCGACGTACAGGGTCTCGAGATATAGGTCGAAAAGTTGACGCGAGTACACCTAGAATGTGTTTATAGAATATGGATAACAAATGAAAGCTGTTGATGGGTGCTTTAGTATAGAGTAATATATTATCCAGAGATGGACTGGGACTGGGATTAGGACTAGTACTGGGACTGAGACTCGGAGTGGGACTGGGACTGAGACTCGGAGTGGGACTGTGACTGGGACTGGAACAAAATACATACCACCCTCTGGGACAGGCAATAAGGGATGCAGGAGAATGAGAAGAAATTGCGAGAAGAGGAAAGAGAGGAGATTGAGAAAGAGATAGAATGAGAAGAAGATGGAGATAGATGAAGCGAAAAAGACGGAGCGAGGAGTGAATAAAAGGAATAGGAAAAAGTGAAGAGGGGGGAGGGCAGAGTCAGACGGATAAAGCTTATTAAAATGTATGCAGATAGGCCAAATTTAGGGCAGAACAACGTCTGTCGGGTCTTCTAGTAATAATATAAATATAGTTTAAAAACTAAAAAACACACAAATATGGTGCCGTTTTGGTATCTAAAATCCACTTAGATATCTGATGTTGATAGCGCCGTAGCACATATGTTCGTGTCTCCGCTATTAAGCACATATCGGTTTGTAGCGGGTTATTCAACCACTGCCGCGAGTCTTCAATAATTGCCGCTAGATAGCTCTAACTCTCCTTTGCGCACCTAGCCTTGAGAGTTATAAACAAGCAAACTTAAAAGTGAAGCTAATATAAGTGTGTTAAAAATCGGATATCAAATATAAATTTTTATAATTTTTGTTGCAAACTGTAACCCCAATATCTACATGGCTCTAACAATCCCAGATTTTTCTAGTCTGCCTAATCGAGTACTACTCATATTTTTACTTTTTTCCAGTTTACTCTGCTGTATGATTTTACTTCTTCGCATGGTTTCTCTTGTTAACTGCTAAGTTGATGAATTATAGCGGCAAAATTTTGTCATGGCTTAATCAGCAACTAAGCTCTGCGTGGTAAGCTGTTGACAGAAATTGCTCTAACTTAAGCAAACTCAAATAAAAAGGATCCACAGCTTTCAGTGTCAACAAAAATTTATTTGATTCATTTGAATTTAATCTGTGATTATGTTTCTTGATTTATTTTTGTCTGGAAATAAAGATATAATTTGTATACCCAGTAGCGCTTGCGCCTTGTTTAATTTTGTTAATAAAACTGCATAACTCAATAACAATTTTTTTTTAAGTTGAAGTGATCTTCAATGAATTGTGCAATAACTGCAAGTTATAAATCTTAATATAATATAAGCGCTTTTGATAAACGGTGTGGAAAACTTTTAAATTACCTTCTATTAAATGTGGGCGGTGCCAGGACTACTTTTAAAATTTCATTACGTTTTTAGTTTGAGTCATCACAAATTTATTAGTACTTTTACAAGAATTTAAAACCTTTTGCCATTTTTCGAAATTTTCGATTTAGAAAAAGTTCGTTCGATTTCGTAAATTTGCAATGAATTCGGAAAAGCTGTAGTACTAAATATGATGAAGATATCTCCATTTTTTCTAAAGTTATCGTTTTAATGCACGGACTGAAGCACAAACGGTGCTAAGCATAAAAAGTGGACGTGGCATCCAACCGATGTGACCTATTTTCTAAGTAAATAGTTACGGCCAACCAAATTTCAATAGTAGTTATTTTTCGATTTTGTTTGATGCCAATCAAAGTTATATAAAGGAGCAAGGTTAGACTGCCGACTAACATATTGGGCGCAAATTCAACATACGACTGAGAAAGTATCTAAACAGATATCGTTGCTAAGCAGTCTGATAGAAAACATCGGAGGACACAAAGCAAAGCTGCTGTTGGACATCACCCTATAAACATTACTGTGTCACTCTGAAATTCAAGTAAACACTTCGGAATAAAAATCGTTGTAAGCTTCTAACAGCTGTACAGCGAACAGAAGCTCTGAGAGTGGCCTCCGCTTATCGCACTGTGTCACGACCAGCCGTTCAAGTGGTGAGCGGAAAAACCCGCATCGACCTATTAGCCATGGAAATAACAAGGTTATTTGAAACGAAAAAGCAAGGGGAGCAAAGAAGAAACGTTTAGGTCATGCCTAGAAAGGCAGGAAAATGAATAAAAAGGCAGCATGGAACACCAGAAGCTTCGGCGAAGTAAATTGCTTCGTTACCTAAATGCTCTCCGAGAACGAGTATATCAAAAAATATTTGCATAGGATAAGTGCGTTTACGTCGATGCAGACGAGCATGGTGCTGAGCACACTTTCTTCAAATGCTCGCAATGGAGCCAAAACCGACAAATGCTCGGGTAAGATTTTGCCAAATCACCGTCGATAATTTTACAGCAAAAAATGTTGAGCGGCCCCGAAGATTGGCAAGAAATCAGTAACTTCGTAAAAACCAGCCTCAGAGCAAAAAAGCAATACCTAGAGGCAGGAGGAACAGAAGTCTCTTAAAAAATTATAAAAACGCCACCTTGGAGTGTTTCGATGAACCAAGTTGAGGTGCATTACGTATTATTCATCCCAGCACGAACAAAATTTTATATGAAGAGATAAATCAAAATTTGTTTTGAACTTTGCTTCTTCGAAATTTTCGATATCGAAAAAGAGTGCGTAATTATAGTCGAATTAGCACCATTGTCAATACTAGCGTATTGTCGCTTTACATAAACGCGTGTATCAAATTTCGTTTAGATGACTATATTTCTGTATAAGTTATCGTATTGTGGCGAATTTAAGCAGTTCTATACATCACTATGCTGCTAGTAAATAAATGCACAATAACAAAAAAGTAAGCAACCACACATTTGTACATGTAAACAACAAGCTAAGAACGAAGAGATCATTTCACTTACACACACCTAGTCAGCAGCTAAGAGCGAAGAAGAAAAAGAAACAATCACACATCGGGTAATCGTCACCTAAGAGCAGAAGTTTTTACTCACACATACGCACATAACAGGAAGAGAAAAGTGAATATCAAATACATAATAGAGAAATAAATAAGTAGCTGCTCGGGAAGGCTGTTTGCGAAAAGTATTTACCCTAACAGAAATAGGAGAATGGGGCAACTGAGAGTATTCTAGAAGCGCAAACTGAGGAATAATGAGTCAGTTTGATTTTATCATGCTATAAGTGAAGTGTGCGAGTAATAAAGTCGTGAAGTTGTACTTCACTAAAGAGAATGCTAATTTTTATATTATTGCTGCTAATTTTTATATCAGAAAATCTTTATCTATCTTGATTCTATCCTAACAACCTACCGTTACCCGACTAAAGTTGTAATACACTACGTACAATAGCAGCTGGGTATAAAAATGATGTTAGTTGTGGTCATGAAATACGATATTAAATTAGATTTTCCTTCTCTTCTCCTCTTCCAAAGCATAATTAAATTTGTTAGTCTGCCACTCGAATAATGAACAGTGCCAGTCTTCCATGAGGCTGTCGATATTATCTATATATACATATAAAACCAATTTCCAAAATGTATTCGAATAAAATGGAGAACTCATGAAAATTATTCATAAATTTCGAACTTTTTATTTAGAGTACTTGAAGTTTGTTTGAGTACGCAGCTTTGTAGCCCAATCAATTTTAGTATAACAAAGTAAAATTTATAAGTCGCTCAAATTACGAATCGGCTTTTAAAAAATTTCCTTCTGAAGGGCGTTTTAGATTTTGTTTCATATTTTTTATATTAAAGAAAATCTAAAACAACTTTCATAAGACTTTTTTTCGAAAATCAATGCGAATTTTGAGAGATCTGTTACTTGTTCTTTGTTGGACTAAAATTTAGTGGGCTACAAAATAGCGTACTTGAGAAAATTCGGAATAGTTGAAATAAAAATTTCGAATAATAATATTCGAACTTGTTTCGAAAAAATTTTTGAAATTAGTTTGCATGGTTACACTAATGACGAAATTCGATAAAAATCACCGTTCTTATTTTCGTGTTCGCTGCTGTATATGCATTTATCATATTTGCAAAGAGCTTAGTGTTAATAATTTATAGGATGTGAGGCAGCATGCACATATGTACAGACCTACCGTCCACGCTAAACTGTTGGTTGCACTTCCGATTTACTGCTAATCTCTCCTCTCATCTTTCACCTCAATATCCTGTGCCACTCAATCTTTATTTGCTTCAGCTTTAATCCCTACTATAATGTACACGCGTACGGTAAAATACATATGTTTGTGTATTGCTGCCTACATTTATTATAAATTTCTTTCCTTCTCTTAAATGTTTCTACTGTTATTCCCTTAGCAGTCTTTACATTCCCTTCATATTTGCTTTTGCTGTTGATACTTTTATGCATCATGAATTCAATTTAATTTATTTGTGTAACCACTCGTCGGATTTTCTTCACGGCTGACTGCTTTCCTAGCTATTGTCGCCAAATTTTTTTACTCCAAATGTTACAGGGACACATCGAGGCATGTCAGAGATATGCTTTGATTTTCTTTTTGGTTGGAATACATTGTAAGTTTTCGTCGATATGAAAAAAAAGAAATAAATTTATTGTTGCTTGCAAAATATTTACGCACAGCAAAATTATAGGTCATATTTTGATAGGCGATAAATTTTCGTCTAAGGAAAAAGTACAAATTGTAAATTTAATATATTTGATGTGAGAGATTTATGGTAGAAATCAATTTAGCGCTTAATGTTTGGCATATAACATTATTGGACACATTATTGGAATGACAAATTTATTTTTAGAAAAGTAATATCTCATGCAATGGGCTATTATATACCCAGCTGTGCTCTTTGATAATAAAGAAGAAAGTATTAGTCCTTTGTTTGAGTTCAATATTGAATTTATATGAAGAAGAAGACATAATAAACCATTCAATTCAAGTTGGACACGTTATGACATTCAGGGAAGGGATACGAGCTAATAAGTGTCATCTTTGTCCATGCTAAACGGATTGACGGACTTCGAACAAATTTTGAAAGGAATGTAGTTCTATCGAATGTTCTTGGATCATTAGGGACAATCTCGAGATTTTATCGTGCTCATTTGGGGATGACATTAGGAACACTTCGGACTATTTCGGAACTACTTCGGTGCTTCTTTTAAACAACTTCAGGATTACTTCTGTTTTTTCGGAATCGTTTCCATACTTTTTCAATTTTAAATTGTTCTTTCTTGTTCACTATTTTAAGTAATCTTTCGGGACATCTTCAATACCATTTCAAGACTTTTTCGAAACCATTTGGGAACTGTCCGGGTGTATAGCACTTTGGAGCTTTCTTATATACACACAAAAATTCCTTGTGTACTGAACTCCCCCTATATGACTGGTCCGACTTTGAACAAATTTTTTGTTCTTGATTTGAGAATGGTTTGAACGCATTTGGTAGCTTATCCAATTTAAGAACTTTAGTATTTTCAGGATGCGTGTACTTTTTCAGAACCGAATACTTCTTTGAACCCAGATACTTTTTAAATTTTGGGTACTTTTAAAAAAATCGGGTGATTTTTTGCATCCTCATATTTTCTTTATTCTTAGCCCCTCTATCCCGCTAATCACATCGTGCATGCCGAAATAATAGAAAGCTACGTAAATAAACACCATAACAATAGACGGAGAAGGAAGAATAAATCATTGCTTCTACAAAATTTGATTGGCAAACAATTTTCATTTATATTCCTAGCATATTTAAATTTATGCATTTGATCTGTAAAGCAAAACATTTCCCTACAATTTTAGTAAACATTTTACAGCTGCGAGCACAGTTTTTAGCAAATTTTATCAAATATATCCTATTATCCATTTTTCCATAATTTGGGTATAAAATTTCATGAATTGTTAATTTGAACGTTTTTTTGGCAAAATTTGGAAAACCCGAGATGTACGTACTAAATTCCATATTTTTTTTTTTTAATTTTCCCAATTTGTTTGCCAAAAATAGATTTCGAAACACTATGCACTTTATCTGACTATAATTGATGGAGCTACAAAACTGTACGATCAAAAAAGTTATGAGATGGGTTTGGTCAAAGGCTGAGGTATACGCAGTCAATCCAGAGTCGGGTAGAGGTCCCACTTCCCCTAACTAAATAAATACATAGTAAATTAGTGTTTTGATTTCGAACACACACACGCGCGGATCTCAGGCTAGAATATCCACAACCTTGAATCCAGTAGGGAGAGAGAGAGATGTTTCCTAGGTAGTGCCGCTGAGAATATTACGATCCAAGGACGGCGGTTCTCCGCAGACAGAGATAGAGTATTAGCTAACGGTGGCTCTTAGCAGATGGTAATGACGGCGGTGAATGACGGTGGATCTATCCAAGGGGTGATAACGGCGGTAATGATGACGGCGGTAATGATGACGACGGTAGTGATGATCACGTCCGAAGAGAGAGTATTAAATGACGGTGGTTCTCACCAAAGAACTATGACGGCGGTGGTGGCTTGACACCGGGATGAGATCTCCAATGATCGGAAAGGCGATGGTGGTTGTACCTAAGGTGAAGTGTCTTCATTAGTGAGAGTCTACGGGCTAATTTGACTAACTACAATATATTGGCTCGGGTATTCCGTTAGGGTAGTAGGGGAATTTGTCCCGCTACAGGCGATAGGACGTGTTCCCCCCTTACCTGAACCGGATATCCGTGCATTACCCATCCTCTGAGTAATAGGGGGGGGGGGGGGTGAGTCCCGTCTTGTCTGTTATAACTACGTGTTGACTTCAACCTCGTGCTTTATTTAATGATTAGTCATTGTACATAGAGATGTGTTTTCTAATGCATAACTGAACTAGGGTTGCCTAGTTCACTTATGTATGTACAAGTTGTGTTGTTATAAATAGTATGGGTATACATATACAACATCTTCCATTTATAAAATATGTATCAATACAATTTGAAATATTATGCTTTACAAGTTCAGTTTGTTTGGTGGTTTAACTTGTCTTCCTTTTTGAGTTGTATACATTTCATTTGGTTTACCAGTTTGGTTAGCTATACTAGTATTTTCAAAATTCATATTTTTATTTTCTACAGTCTTTAGTCTTTTCATTTACGTGTGTATGGTAATTTATTACATTCCGGTCTTTGGCAATATCATCACTTATTGCGCAATTTTCATTTATATTTTCTTCTATTAAAGGTTTTTTGAGAATATGTTCTCGGCTTCTTCTATATAAACCGCCTTCAGTATCTTGAACTAAATAGGACCTCGGCCCTGGATATTTTTTAATTATTACACCGGGATATCAGACAGAAGTGGGAGATTTCTTATACATAATTTTCTCTTTTTCATTAAGTCGCTTAAGAGTTCTGGTTTTCTTACTGAAATTTTTAGGTGATTTTTGACTCTGTTTTTCGATGTTTCGAATTTTGTGTCATTGATGGTATTTTAGTTCTCAGTCTTCGAGACATGAGTAACTCGCTTGGGCTTGGCATGCTATTTTTCGGAGTTGTTCTGTAATGTAAAAGTCCTGCATATGGATCGGTTTTTTCATCTAGACATTAATGTAACATTTTCTTAATGGTTTGAATTGACCTCTCGGCCAGGCCATTCGACCTAAGTAGATATGGGCTGGAAGTTGTATGTTGAATATTCCATTCGACACAAAATTTTTTAAAATCAACAGAATTGAATGGCGGACCGTTATCCGAAACAAGGATTCCCGGTACCCCATGTCGGGGAAAATAGATTTCAATTGAGTTACTACTGCCAAGCTTGAGAAACCAGAGTTAAGAAGTTCAATTTCAATATACTTTGAATAGTAGTCTACGACCAGTACATGCGTTCTTTTGTTGAACTCAAATAAATCACAGCCTAATTTGTACCATGGTATATCTGGTACCTCATGGTTCATCAATTCTTGTTTTCGATTTGCTACTCTGTATTTCATGCAAAGCTCGCACCTAGAGACTACGTTTAAGATGTCATTATTTATGTTAGACCAAAACACTGATTCTTTAGCTAGACTTTGACAGCATTGCACGCCCATATGGCCCTCGTGTATGTTAAATAAAACCTTTTTACGAAGTAGCTTGGGGATAACAATGCGATTATTTTTTAAAAGTAAATTATCTACAATAGAAAGGTCATCTTTTTAACTAAAGTAAGGCATGGCTGCCTGGTCAACTATTTTTTTATTTGATGGCCATCCGTCTTTAACATACTTTTTCACTTTTTGCAAGACTTCATCCACTTACGTGGCATTTTTTATTACTTTTATGGACTCTTCTGAAAGTCCTATGTGAGACATTAACAAATTGCACTGTAAATCCAATTCTTTATCCACATCAAGGTTGGTTTTTTCTCTCAATGGCGCTCTAGAGAGTGTATCGGCTACACATAAATATTTGCCAGGCTTATATACAACTTGTAAGTTGTAACGTTGTAAACGCATCATGAAGCGTTGTAGTCGTGGTGGAATTTAAAAAAGAGGTTTATTAAACAGCGATACTAAAGGTTTATGGTCAGTCTCTACAATAACTTTCAACCCGTAAACGTATTGGTGGAACTTGTCGCAGCCGAAAACAATAGCGAAAAGTTCTTTTTCTATTTGTGCATAATTAATCTGAGAGCTAGTCAAAGAGGCTGAGGAGAACGCAATCGGGTTTTCCTCATGAAAAATAGCAGCACCGACTGCAAATTTAGAGGCGTCTACAGATAACCTCAGCTGTTTGCGGGTATCAAAATACGTCAGCACCGGTGCTCTTGCAATTTCATTTTTTAGATTAATGAATTCCCTTTCATGAGCACCATTCCAATGCCACTGTATATCTTTTTTCAGTAATTCACGTAAGTTTTTATTTTTGGCTGACATATTTTCTATAAAAGCCCCTAGATAGTTAATCGTGTCCAGGAATCTCTGTAACTCAGGCACTGAACGTGGTGCTGGTAACTCTGTTATGGCTTTAATTTTTTCTGAGTCTAGGTTAATTCCCAGCTCATTAAAAATATGCCCTATGGACTTAATTTCGCGTCTATAAAAATGTGATTTTGTTATGTTTTGGTATAATAACTTTTATTAAACTTCAAACCTACGTTTTGAGCCCTTTCCAGTATTTTCTTCAATGTTCTGTCATGTTCCGCGATGTTAGATGAATGTATCAAAAAGTCATCCATGTAAATTTTTAACCCTTCAATGTCACAAAATAATTTTACCATTTCGGCATGAAATATTTCTGGCGCTGCATTGATACCAAAGGGTAAGCGTAAAAACCGATACCTGCCGAATGGTGTATTAAATGTACATAGCTTGGAGGAGTGTTCGTCCAATTTCATCATCCAAAACCCTGAATTCGCATCCAGTGTACTAAAAACTTTAGACCCGCCTAATTTAGATTCACATTCATCAATATTCGGAAACGCAAAACGTGGTCGCAAAATTGCTTTATTCAAATTTCGTGGATCTAGACATAAGCGGAAATTGCCATTAAGTTTTGTAACTAACACAATTGAGCTCACCCACTCGGTTGGTTCTTTAACAGGTATAATAACTTTTAAATCCAACATTCTAATTAGTTCATTTTGTAAAGGCTCATACAGTGTAAATGGAATTTTCCTAGGAGGATCTGTTACTGGTTCCACCTCCGGATTGATTTTTAAATGACATTCATCCTTAAGTAGCCCTAAACCCTCAAACACATTTGAATATTCTTCGAACTTTTTATTTAAGCACTTTACCATATTGACCTGTTTCACTAAATCCATCAAAATGGCGCTTTGTAGACCTATAATATTATTGCAATTCATATTTATAATATAGAATTCAAGTGAATATACTTTCTGTTTAAAAAATAATTGTATATTGCACATGCCTACAGTTGGCAATTTTTCGCCACTAACGCCCCGATTCTAGTGTGGTAACAACATTCTTCACCATGGTAACGAAGCCATGTGGCAACTTTTACACTCTTTTGGTATTCTACCCGCGAAAGTAGCCGGATAATTTTTTACCCACAAAAGTAGGTGGTTACATCGAAATAACCACACAACAGCTGTTGCTTAAAAAACGAAAAAACTGAAAAATTAAGAATTGTAACGCAAATAAGTAAAGATAATAGTAAAAAAGTGTTGCCACTTGCTATACATATTTGTTTACATTATGTACTTTCACAGAATAAATTACAATATACCTATGTAGAAACTTATCATGCATAATATGCATATACATACACATCGTCGCGTTTGTTCGTTAAGTATCTATAAGTGAGACACTTTCGGTAAAGCGAACACGGTTGCCACACCATGTTTTCATTTGGGACCAAAATTCATCGAAAAAAAGGACCAAATATTTGTTTTATATTATTAGTATAAAATACAAAAGTTCAGGATGTTTCCATATAAAATTTTACTAAACATAGTGACGAATTTCCTTTAATATAAGCTGAACAAACAAATATATGCGCATGCAACCAAAAATGGTACTAAATTTTGACATAGGATAAGTATATGTCTTCCACCAACCAAACGTTGTGAACCTAGTTTTGGTCACAAAGCTCTTGGTTCTAGCATTATGTTGTTGATTGTAATGAAATACAATGTATAGTGCAGTTAGGTTTTAGTAAGAAACGGTTCAAAATTTGCGTTCTGGTGTTGCCGAACTATGTATGTGGAAAACTCAGTAAATCAGAAATGAAACTAGGCGATTTTGTTAGTCTATTTTTATAGATGCTTACTTTTTCCCTTAACGTTTACAATTCATATCAGAGCATAGATTCAGTAAGTGTGAGTTTTTTTATATGGGGGCTAACGAAAAAGTGGCGAATTTTTGGGCAATATTGTGAATTTTTACCTGAGTGAAAAAGAGAGAAAAGTGCCAATCGAGGCTACTGCCTAAAATTGAAGAAAAGGGACCAGCGGACAAAATGGGGTTGGAAGGGACCATTTTTGGTCCAAATGGACCAAAGTGGCAACCGTGAAAACGAAGAAAACTACCTTTCAAAGTTCTCCACAGACACTGGTGAGTTTTTCGGTGATGGCAGCGTTACCACTTGGGCCAGAATCGCGAATAAAACAACTGGTAACGATTTTCGGTTACATAATGTTCTGGGTACTATTTTACCGGTAACGCTAAGAATCGGGCCGTGAAAGTTAATATTTTGGTTTTGACATGTTTTTTTTAAATTGTTTAGCTTCAATGTATTACTTATACATACTTAATGACATGACATTCGCTTGTGCTCCTGTATCTATCTGACAAATAATCTTGCTGCTGCCAATTCGCACGGTGATGTTCCACTCCCTATCTGACTGACGTGGTTTTAGTTTTTTCATGACGCCCACAAAAAGTTCCTCGCTCTCGTCTTCATTTTCATCTTTCTGTAAATTTTTTATGTATTTCTTCCGTTGTTGTTTGTTATGACAATAATTGGCGAAGTGGTTGGGCTTACCGCAAGCATGACATTTGACACCTGCAGCTGGACATTTGTTTTTATGAAACTGTCAACACTTCGTACATTTCATTGTTGTTTGCTCCTTCTTAGAGGGCTTTCTGCACTTGCCGTTTGAACGCGTCATTGCCGCAATGGTGCTCACTTCGAGTTTTCAATGACGTTTTTGTGAGCTGTGGCTAATTCAATGGATTTTGCTATGTCGAGTGCTTTTTGCAAGCGTATGTCACCTTCGCTCAGAAGACTCTCCTTTATTATTGAAAATTTGTGTGACAGGCCACATATGAAAATGTCCCGGACAAGGTCGTCACGGAGACTGCCAAATTCGCACGTCGAACTTAAATTGTTTAAAACAGCCACATATTCATTTATGGATTCGCCTGTAAGTTGACCACGTGTGAAAAATTTGGGGCGCTCTATCGCTATGTTGGCTTTTGGTACAAAATAGCCCTCGAATTTTTTAATCAACTCACTGTATTCGACCGTGTCCACATCTTCATTAAATGAGTTGAATATCTGTAGGGACTCTGCCCCGAGATGGTGTATTAATAAATCAACTTTTCGCGCGTTTGGTTGGTCCTCCAAATTTGACGCGCGTAAAAAACTGAATTGAATTTGAATTGAGTAGACCAATTTTTCCACTCTACTGCCAAATTACTTGCCGCCAAATTTATTGGCCCAATGGTTGAAGCAAAAGTCATTGCTGGCTTTTGTGAATTTGCCACCAATTCTTCTTTTCCGTTTGCCATTTTTAATTTAGTTATTATTAATTAAATGGTTCGAAAACCTGACACCATATTATAACTACGTGTTGACTTCAAGCTCGTGCTTTATTTAATGATTAGTCATTGTACATAGAGATGTGTTTTCTAATGCATAACTGAACTAGGGTTGCCTAGTTCACTTATGCATGTACAAGTTATGTTGTTATAAATAGTATGGGTATGTATATACAACATTGTCTTACTCAGAAGAGATGATGACCAAAATGTTTGGGTTTCCAAATAGGCCCGGGGGGGGGGGGAGGGGGTGTACCGTCGGCAGAACCGACCTTGTAAATTTACCCCCATCGACCCAAAGGGAGTCCCTAAGATGTATGTATTTATATTGGCTCGGGCCACAAGCGTTGGGACAGGTTTCCTTCTTACCCGAGAAGACTGCTCGTGCATTACCTTTCCTGTGAGTAATAAGGAGTGTAGATTCCGTCTTACTCACAGGAAATGGAGGTAAATCGGTAGGGCGTCCGATAGGCAGGGGGGCGTACGCGTCGGTGGAACCGATCTTGAAACGCTCCCCCCTGACCATGACAAATCATCTTATTCATATTTGGCTATGAACATAATTCCCAGATACTCGCATTGCCGCGCATAGCGCGACACGAGTGAAAATTCTCAACCATTGTGTGTTTACCATCGCTGGCTTGCCTTGGGCTTGCGCGATGATTGTTGGGCCGGTATGTATGTATATGTATGTCGGTATGTGTGGATGGTTATCAGAATGCATTGTGTTTGCGCGGTAGGCCAGTAATATGCAGTAGGTACATATTGTCACGGATATTAGCATCACTAAGCTATACCATCACTAAGGCGATGCTAAGGCCATGCCAAGCAGTATTTACGTCAATAATCAAATCATGTATACACATATATAAGGCAGCCGAAAGAGATGTCACACACAGATGCATTTACTTATACGCCTATGTATGCGCGAGAGACTGTAAACTACAAACATTCACATCAATAATTCAATCATTATGTATCTACATAAACGAATAAATAATTGCGTCTACACATATGTACGTATACGAGCAGCGGAGCGGCAATGTACAAACACATGCATATATCTTATCTGAGTTGTCACAAGAGAGAGCAATAATTTGTGCACGTAGTTGTGGCTGGCGATTTTGTAGCCGAAACAACTAGTAAGTTCTGGAAATCGAAGAGCCTAGAAGTATGCAGCGTAAACTATAAAAGCGGGGAAAGCGAGTAAGAAGTAATTCAGTTTGAGTTGAGCAATCAATGAGTTATTGATTAAGCACGCGATCTGGCGGCCAATAGTAGAGTTTAATTTGAGTTATCAATCAGTTTGGTTATTAAGCCAGCGAGTAGCAAAGTATAAGTGTTATTGTGAAGTACTTTAATAAAGGTCATTTTTCCATTATTCAATATTGGAGTTATTTATTCAACAGTTTAGTGATTCGAACTTAGCAGAGGATTGCAAATAAGAGGATTTGCAAGTAAATTCGTTACAATATAATATTAGGATGGGCATTAAATGAGAATAGATATTGTGGCGTAGTATTTGCTACGTTACAAAGTTCTGAAATAGCTAAATAAAAATTTCAAAATTTTCTTGCAGACTTCTCGAACTTTCGAAATTTTTCGAAAACGACCGACAAGGCGACAGCAGTTTTGATTATACCTTGTAAATCTTTTCAAAGCCTTTTCTCCCGGGAGTGGGATTCGTGTTATGAAAACATGATGAGAGTGAAATTTATAAAAAATGTGACACAAACGTCACAGGTTGAAAATACAGTTCGTTTGTAATTTCGCTGTGAATTGTTCGAGCAAAATTGCTTTGAATGAGATGTGTGCCTTATGGATATCTATATGTATTCGAAAAAAAGCTAATAACAAAATATATATGCGAGCTGGAATCATGAAATGGCCCTATTGTGCGAAAACAATTTTTCGATAAAAACGCGTTTAAAGTGTTCGTGATCCTCTGAAGTTTCTTTCCGGAAAGTGGATCAGGAACCCATCTATTTGATCAAATTGTTTTTCACTATTCGATTTGTTTGAAAATCGGTTCATAGGAAGCCCTTTTTATCATAAGCCACTAATAACTGAAGGTCCAGTTCTGTCTGGAAGATGCTATGGCAGTGGACATAATTTAAAAAATAAAAATTCGATTAAGTCGGAAATGTATGTATGCTGAATTTAATGTAAACAAATTAATATTAAAATTTTTAAATTTAAATTGAATTTTTTTGACTTTGTAGACTATCTTTTTCCAGTTCTTTTATTATCTTATTGTAATTAATAATTTGCATGCATTTAAAAACTATTTTTGAATGCCAAAGAAGTAAAATTTCTCACGCACTCGCCCATTTTTCGCTCTTTTAACATAAAAAATTTAATAATATGATTGATAAAATTTGCTAAAAATTGGCACTGCCATTTTTGTGCTCGCAGCTGAACTTAGATAAACAAATAAATGGTGAACTTGCGAAATCCGCAAAGTTTATTTATTTAGTGGTAGCTCTATTAAAAAACAATAAATAATTGTGGATACTAGCAAATCTCGGGAAAGTAGGTGGGAGGTGGATTTTTTTAAAGCAATGCGGCCGCATATGCTTTGCCAAATAAATAAGGTTGCTTAGTTTACATAGCTTTTAAGTGTTATCTAATATTTGTTAAATATGTTGGTAAATAAATATGTTCGTATGTACGCATGCATTATTTTATATATATGTACATTTGTGAGGTGGGTTTTGTCGAAGGCTGAGGTAAGCTCAGGCGCTGTAGGGTCAGGCGAAGGTCCCACTAACCTCTACCAATTAATAACACATTTAGTTGTTGTTTTTGTTCCGAACACGCACACACACACGATGCGGCTTTGAATTTCGATGCCGACAGCCTTTTATGCCAGAGAGAAAGAGAGGGAGAGAGATGCCACGGATAATAGCGCAGGAGCGACGGAAGCGGGTCTCGAAAATGACGGTACGGGTCGCTATTCTTAGGGAATGGTGGTGATGATCCTCAAATAGTATCTTACCCCCAGAGAAATCTTCCTCGGTTTGGTTCAAGCGGGTTAGCTCCTATAGCTAACGATTGACTGCGGCGGGCAGGAAGGGCGCGATTTGACCTAGGTGAAGTATGCAGTAAGTGATGGCGTTTGCCATTACATACTTGGCAGCGTATAAAGTTGTTAAGAATTGAGCTCATCAATAACTCCTCGTTATAATAGCGAATGAAAAATGCATGTCAGATAGTCAGTACCACGCGTGCTGAGTATGTTTGGTTGTTCACTGTTGGTACTTGACATACCATGTGCGGGTGGTTGTTCGCTGTGCAAGGCGAACGTAGGGTATGTATATATTCAATGTTAGGGCTATGAGTAGGTTATTGTGATGTAGCATTTTGCTGCGTTACACATTTACTAGCATTTAATATTAATACCATGCAGCGCATTGATGCCTCAGTTCTGTTTATTTGCTCATATTTTCGAAACACATACATACAAATCTACATACTTTCATGAGTTATGGCAGACACGCTGTGCGAAAGCTTTCGAATTGACCGGATGGACACATCTTGCATTTTGCAAGTTCTCTTTGTCTGTCTATTAGCAGCATCTTTGCTCGTATAAACATACATCCGTATTTATAAAGTTGTCTGCCTTTTGTATGGCACTCAGGAAGCACTTCAATACAATTCATATTACTTTCATAACTTAGTGAATGCAATTTTTTCCACATTTTTATTTTTCATATTTCTGTTTTGCTTATATTTCTTGTATACGTGCGTAACAAATTTATACCTTTACTTGTTTAAATTAATTTTTTTTGCTTTCATTGAAATTCTGTTGTGCTATTATTAAGTACTCAGTCGTACTTAGTGAAGGGTAAGGCACTCAGATTAACATGTCAAGTATAGTACCTCCTTTCCGTTAGTATTATAAAATTATTATAAAACAAGTAAGGAAGGTTAAGTTCGGGTGTAACCGAACATTACATACTCAGTTGAGAGCTATAGTGACAACATAAGGGAAAATAACCATGTAGGAAAATGAACCGAGGGAAACCCTGGAATGTGTTTGTATGACATGTGTATCAAACGAAAGGCATTAAAGAGTATTTTATGAGGGAGTAGGCCATAGTACTATAGGTAGACGCCATTTAGGGATATAGCCATAAAGGTGGATCAGGGTTGACTCTAGAATGCGTTTGTACGATATGGGTATCAAATGAAAGGTGTTAATGAATATTTTAAAAGGGAGTAATCCTTAGTTCCATAGGTGAACGCCGTTTCGAGATATCGCCACAAAGGTGAACCAGGGGTGACCCTAGAATTTGTTTGTACAATATGGGCATCAAACGAATGGTGTTAATGAGTATTTTAAAAGCGAGTGGGCCTTAGTTCTATAGGTGGATGCCGTTTCGAAATATCGCCATAAAGGTGGACCAGGGGTGACTCTAGAATGAGTTTGTACGATATGGGTATCAAATTAAAGGTATTAATGAGAGTTTTAAACGGGAGTGGTAGTAGTTGTATATGTGAAGGCGTTTTGCAGATATCGACCAAAATGTAGACCAGGGTGACCCAGAACATCATCTGTTGGATACCGCTAATTTATTTATATATGTAATACCTGCCAAGATTTTAAGGACTTTTTATTTCGCCCTGCAGAACTTTTTCATTTTCTTCTACTTAATATGGTAGGTGTCACAACCATTTTATAAAGTTTTTTCTAAAGTTATATTTCGCGTCAATAAAACAATCCAATTACCTTACCATGTGTCATCCCTTTTTTCGTATTTGGTATAGAATTATGGCATTTTTTTAATTTTTCGTACTTTTCGATATCGAAAGAGTGGGCGTGGTCATAGTCGGATTTCGTTAATTTTTCATACCAAGATATAGTGAGTTCAAGTAAGCACGTGAACTAAGTTCATTAAAGATATGTCGATTTTTGCTCAAGTTATCGTGTTAACGGCCATGCGAAGGACAGACGGACGACTGTGTGTAAAAACTGGGCGTGGCATCAACCGATTTCGCCCATTTTCACAGAAAACAGTTAGAGTCATAAAATCTATGCCCCTACCAAATTTCAAAAGGATTGGTTAATTTTTGTTCGACTTATGGCGTTAAAAGTATCCTAGACAAATCAAATGAAAAGGGGCGGAGCCACGCCCATTTTGAAATTTTCTTTTATTTTTGTATTTTGTTGCACCATATCATTACTGGAGTTGAATGTTGACATAATTTACTTATATAATGTAAAGATTTTAAATTTTTTGTTAAAATTTTACTTAAAAAAATTTTTTTTTTTAAAAGTGGGCGTGGTCCTTATCCGATTTTGCTAATTTTTATTAAGCGTACATATAGTAATAGGAGTAACGTTCCTGCCAAATTTGATCATGATATCTTCAACGACTGCCAAATTACAGCTTGCAAAATTTTTAAATTACCTTCTTTTAAAAGTGGGCGGTGCCACGCCCGTTGTCCAAAGTTTTACTAGTTTTCTATTCTGCGGCATAAGTTCAACTAATCTACCAAGTTTCGTCGCTTTAGCTGTCTTCTGTAATGAATTATAGCACTTTTTCGGTTTTTCGAAATTTTCGATATCGAAAAAGTGGGCGTGGTTATAGTCCGATATCGTTCATTTTAATTGGCGATCTGAGATGAGTGCTCAGGAACCTACATACCAAATTTCATCAAGATACCTCAAAATTTACTCAAGTTATCGTGTTAACGGACGGACGGACGGACGGACATGGCTCAATCAAATTTTTTTTCGATCCTGATTATTTTAATATATGGAAGTCTATATCTATCTCGATTCCTTTATATATGTACAACCAACCGTTATCCAATCAAACTTAATATACTCTGTGAGCTCTGCTCAACTGAGTATAATCATAAAGTTTTAAGACGCGAAGTTAAACATTTGACTACAAATGATTTGTGTACATATATATGTTACGATATTTAAATTCAAAACCACAACACGGATAAAGTGTCAATAGATGTGGCACAAGTTAATCCGAATAAAGTGTTTAATATCTAAATATTTTGTTCTTAAACATAGAATCCTATAGCGAGAACAACTATGGAGCAATCACTCCCCAGGGGATTAGAGGGCTTTGAATATACCCGCGGCAGGTATACCTGTCGCAAGAGAAGACTAAACGATTCAGGGGGTTCTGTAGCACAGCCTTCATAGGGTTGCCACCGCAATATATATGTAGCTTCTCCAACCCAATTTTCAACCTTACCTACCGATCACTAATTCTATTTCTTAAGCATCCGAGGCTCTGGCGATCCCAAGATGCTCATGGAACTAGAGCGTGGAGGGCCGAATGGTCTGGTGCTTGTTACCGGAACATAACGGATCTATACCCGGCAAAGGACAATCAACATCGATAACACTCCCACTCGATAACACACCCCGTCTGTATCACTACAAAAACACCAAATATATGGAGCAATTACTTCATAAAAACACCGCGTTTTGTTTTCTTTATCGGAGCTGAAACACCCCTAATTCTAAAACACCATGTCATAAAATTGCTTTATAAGGAATTCAGCTGAAAATACACTAAGGTCAATCCAACTAACGTATGAATCCGAAGCCCACTACTAAGTAAAATTCCTTTTTTCATATAAGAATCTATGCTATTTATCGCATTCGCGCCTAGACAGCCATGTCACTATTGCCGGATATAAGATCGATACTGTGATGAACTTCGTTTATTCGGGAGCCAACTTTGACTGCGAAAACAATGTCAGCTTAGAAATCAAATGTAGAATAACTCTTTCCAACATGTGCTACTTTGGAATAAGTAGGAAATTGGGAGTAAAGAGCGCTCTTGTCAATAGAAAATAAGATGGCTCTTGGAATGTTCGAAAGAATACATCTCCGAAACATTTATGGTCCTCGCCGTGACAGCATCGCCGAGCATTGAATGAGGTTTAATGAAGAGATGTTTGAGATCTCCGCAGATACGGAGATAGCGCAGCGAATAAAAGCCCAAAGGCTGCCCTGGTTAGGTCTTGTTACGCAAATGGACGAGGACTCTTCGATCAAGGAAGTCTTTTAGTTGACACCGCAGTTTGGAAACACGAAAAGGTTGAGTACTCCACTGAGTTGGGAGAGGCAGGTGGCGGTAGGCTTGATCTCCATTGGTGCTTCCAATTGGAATCAGTTATTGCGAAACAGGATCAGTACGGAGGAAAGCACTCCTATTTGTTTATCGTTTTTGACTTGTTTTGTGTTTCACTACAGGTTAGCTCTGAAAAAAAAAAAAACCTGATACACATATCTCCGACGAAATTAAGGCCGCGATTTCGTCCAATTTGGGTTGTGTTTCCTTAAAATTCATGCTGAAACTTACAGCAACCGGACCAAAAGTTTTTTATTGTGACTCTTAACCGCAGCTGAAAGCAGATAATTATTTGTTAGCAAATTTACTACCGAAGGGCAACTCCGCTTAAAAGAAACGTTTTCTATTAAAAAAATTTTGTTTCTAAATATTTAGGTTTTATTTTACAGGGCTTTGAACCACCACACCAAGAACTTCCCATTATTATCGACTTAATAAACCAGAAAACGTAACTTAGTAGATGCTTGTTTGACAGATTTTCCATTTTAGTTTATTAAATTAAGTTTAGAGATAAACAGATTTCGTCATTGTGCCATCTGCAGGGTCATTTTTCGTTTGCTAGCTTTCCCCTACCATAAATATGACAAGTAATGGCGGACAACTTTTGCAGTATACATAAACTGTTTTTCAGTCATAAATAGGCTCTAAAAAAGCTGAGTGACTTTACTCGTTGCGTAGGAACTCACGCAGGTCATCCCTGCTTCGCCTTAACTTACGTAAAATAGCACCGACAAAGGAGATACGGTTTTCGTTTATCACCAACTCTCAAATCAGTGTAGGCCGATATTTTGGGCCAAATATGGCTGTCGATAAGAAACTTTCTGCGGAAATGAGAATAAAAGTCAGAGAAATGAGAGTGAAGTGGGAGTTGGAGTGAGAGTGGAAGTCTGAGTAGGAATGGGGTTGAGAGTGGCAGTGCTCTATCTCCACAATTTATTGAATATTTTTATGTCGAGATTCCATATATATATGAGTACACTGAGGTTGGAGAGGTAGAAAGAGTCGATGTGGGAGTGAGAGTGGGGTACTGGGAGTGGGAGTACTTTATCTCCCCTATTATTTGAAGCAGGTACACAATATTTGATAAAAAAGAAAAAAAATGCAGGGCGAAGAAGAAGAAATATGCAAGATTTAGTAGAATTGAAAGGAATAGAGAATGTTGTTGTTGTGTTAACAGTGCTTCGCCCCATTCAATGGGCACGACTATTCACAAATTGTCATCAAAGTCCTCTAACGGGAGTCCAAGGAAAGTGGCAGTTTCAGCTGGTGCGGACCATAGGGAGATTTTTGTAAAACCAAATACAACAAAAAGGCAGCTGATCTCCTCCGATGAGCTGTTTAATTTTATCCTTTTTTACTTATGTAAACATGTTCTATTCACGAAACCTAGTATTTAAACATACATACATAGTTACATATGTACCTACTTATTTATATGAACCACTTTAAAAGAAATTGAATTGTAGTTGTGATTAGCTGTTTTAGAGTAACTGGAAGGCAGACCTGTAAAGAAAAAGTACCAGTACAAGCACAAGTATCAGTACCTCAGTACTTCGAAAAATGAGTACAAGTATAAGTATCGAGGTACCGACCCAGTAGAGCATTTTTTTCTTTAGCAGGCATTGTTTATAGTCCTAGAAGGCAATCAGTCGCGGAATTTTCGTTTGAAAAGCTAGTACTAATGAAGGAAAACACAAAACTGCTTTAATATTGTTAGATGTTGTAGAGTTTGTACTTATTTGATATATTGTTTTACTCCTTGTTGCTTCCACTTACTCATATTTTGATTTTCAATATATGAATCAAACTGACATATTTTATCAGAAAAAGTACTTTCGTGTACTTGCAAGTATTTCGTAAGTGTATCTACTTGTACTTTCGGATTCGAAGTACAAGTACCGTAGTACTAATACTTTGTACTTAGATTTGAAGTACTTGAGTACTTGTATTTATTTGGTACTAGTACAAGTATGTACTCAGTACTTTACAGGTCTGCTGGAAGCTATATTATTTGTTTATGGTTTTATTTTTGTGTTGCGTAAATAAAAAAATAATGCTAAAATTGGGGGACGGGGGGGGGCGGGGAGGGGGGTTGGTGTATATTTCTTGAATTTTTAAAGTGTCCAGGTTTTCCCCAGGGGGACCTGGCAGCCCTAGTATACTACCTTCACTTTTATGTATGCCTGTTTGTTACTCTCTAGGCTAGGTCCGCTAAGGAGAGTTAGAGCCATCTAGCGGCAATTATTGAAGACTCGCAGCAGTGGTTAAATAATTAGCTACACAACGAGCTGTCCTTAATAGCGGAGACGCGAACCTCTGTGCTACGGTGCTATGAAAATCAAATATCTAAATGGATTTAGATACTAAAGCTGCAGACAGTGGTGCTTTATCGGTAACCGTATCGGTAACCTTATAACAGCTGATTCGACCAACCTTATGAGAATCAATGCAATCGATTATTGGTGCCGCTAAGGTCGTAACCATATCGCAGCCAACCAATTGGTTTTTGGTTTACCGTGAGGTGAGGGTAATAAAAATGAGACGAAAATTTATTGCAAGTAAACTCACTTTTTGATGTTGTTGTCCTTGTGTTGCTTTTTCCTTGTGTTGACTTCAAAGCATACGTGCGTAAATTACAGTTTCGCCTCACTGCCTGTTCGCCTTAAGCACTGACTTTTATAACGCTCTATTTCGATAGCGATAAAAATGTTATCAAGATGTGTTGACGCTAGCACCACCTTGGCTAGTAAATACTTCTGTTTGTGTGTTCTTGTTTACTTCTTCATTTATAGCCTTTACAACAGATTTTATTCAGTTTATTACGTTAGCCAATTGCTGATGATTGTCTGATGTTTGTAATTACATTAATCAAGATGAAACACTTTGTGCACACATTAATACGCATACACATATAAGATAACACACGCACAAATAGCTTTTGCCAAAATGATTTGTTAGTTGCCTTTTTTCGTTATTGAGGATTAATTGTAAATTCGCGTTAAACAAAATGAAAGTTATTTTGCATGCAAAGAAATTAGCTCGGCTCAGACTAAGTGTTGAAATAAATTTGGTTTGCTTTTTAGCTTTTTATTTTTGTACTTTTACCCACCAAATGATGACTATGGAAATGCAGACAACAGTGCCCAATTGCAGTTATACACGCAAACTGACACGGCAAGACACTCACTCATTTTAAGCCATTAGAAAGAAGCTTTGAGCAACAGCAAACAGCACTTCACACCATTTAACCTTGACAATCGTTCGTCGACATTCGCCCTTCTATTTTTATTGAGGAATTACAAATATGCTTTTATTTTCTTTAATTATAACGCAAGCGTGTGCTAACTTTAAATATTTTATCAAGTAACCTCTGAGTTTATGGGATATATAAATTTATTGCTAGCTGTAAATTTCTAGATTTATCTGCTTTGATAATATTTGTCTTAGAAGCTGAAGCTCCAAAATTGATGTAGCTTTACAAGGTTTTTATTTATAGTGATCGGCACTCATCAAAAAAGCTCGTCCTCATGACATGTGCTTCAATTAAAAAAGTAATATGGAAAGAATTTAAGTACCTACTATTTGAATACTAAAAATTTATGAATTTATGGTAATAAATATTTTGTTCTTATGACTTGTACTTTATCAGTCTTCAATACCTGAATCCTTCTATCTTATTTTTAAGCACGTTTTTTTATTAAACCGACCAATCACATGCAAACATTTCCGTACCATCTGAAAACACGAGCACCGGTGCGTATACGTAACATTTTCAGGAAGAGGATATATTCGTTTGTATTTTAACGGACGCGGGGCAACCGAAAAGTGACAATGGCCTTACCACAGTAAGGAGCGCTGCTGTGGGGAAGGGTTTTTACCCTATATTTATGTTTCAACGGAACGGTATAATACAAAGAGTTGGGCAGCGTTGGGTTGAAGGCGACAAGCCGGCTTTCAAGATACAGAAAGGACCTAACCTTAGGCAGACCAGTGACAAAGACAAGTCAAGTGGATCTAAAGCTGGTTGATAGATTGACCCCAATAGCACCTAACTCGAAAGATGTAAATCAGAAAGGTGGTTGTTTGCCACCAACGGACTTGGTTCCCGCGAGTATAAGTGATGAGGCGAGGGAGTCACTGAAAGTTCGAGATGGCTTAATACTCAAGATGATTCTGGAAGAACAATGTACACCGCTTCTAACCTCTGATTCGGTGGTTGGTGTAAAGAGGATAGCGTGCGAAAACATAGCGGGCTTGCGTTGGCTAGAAGAGGTTGTTCCAAACCTCCAAGGGCAAGGCGCGAGCGCATGGATTGAGGTGGTGGGTAGAGCGCAGATCCCCACGATACGAAAAGCCAAGGTATGGATACCATGCGTAATGAAGTCAGTGGATACGCTGCTCCTTCTGCAGAGTCAGAACCCAAATAAACCGGAACTGGATAATAAGGTTCTTAATGTGTATCGATAATGGTATATTAATTTTATCCAATTTTCGTTCAGCATGCCTAGTTGGGTTGATTAAGTCATGTTCGTCCGCCCGCATGTTGGTCTCTTTGAACGCTAACTAGTCCCTAAACGATGAAGCCTTGATGAAGTTTGCTAAGCGGCAATATTTGACATCCGATTAGACATTTGTGAAAACTGATCGGATAGCATGTATCGGAAGTGTGACATAAGGTCAACCGCCATAACATCAATTGACCTTGTGACCAATTCAAGCGGCCACAAAGTCCCGAATTTACACTTTTATTTCACTCTGAATCTGCCATTGATATTATAATATGATATGCTACTTTGTCGATAATTGGGCACATGTCAATTAGTAATAATTTGTTCACTGACCGAGGCAATGGGTCAGCTTAATACTTTTTCCCGTTGCGATGTCTTGCTTTGTAAGAACTCCCCAGAAAATTTTGTAAGCACTTGTAAGCAATTGTGTAAGCACTGTATCGACTCGAGTTAAAGAAAACTTGCTTTTTCGATAGGGTTTTACAAAAGGGACATAAGTGAAGAGGCGTAAGTTCAACATTGCAGTTGAAGAAATGGACAAGGGGCTGAGTTGGTAAGTGCCGGATATCATATGAAGATGTCATCTTATCTTCTGGAAGTTAGTTTGCAACAATTTCTGAAACTGCCTTTTCAGCGTTTCATTATGTTATTTTATAGTACGCTCCAACGGCATTATGAGTGCAGTGTTTTGGCAGGACTGCAAAATTTTCCAAGGTACTTTTTAAGTCAGGCGACCAAACATGTGACTCGTATCACTTGAGCAGCCGGCCAATTGCACTTTCATATACAATTTCGAAGGCATGCGCCTTAAAAGTACAACTGTTGTCAAACACTAAGACGTAATTTCCGGTCCACCTATTGGATTCACAAAAGCACACACCAGGGAAACTATAAGTAACTGGGAAACAAAACAAATCAGACGTCATTGGATTGACTGCCCAGGGCAAAGGCAGGCCAAACTGTTTATACTCCCGGCAACGGAAGTATCAGCCAAAATGATTAATCTAAGCAGTACGAACTCTCACTGGGTACTATATGGGACACAGTGGTCTACGATATCACCTAAAGTAAGTTAAAACTCCGATACGCCAATTTGTCGTTTCTGTGAGCTGGAGGATGAAACGCCGCACAGTGGCGCTTCTGCCGTTAAAACATGGCAAAAATCAAAAAAATCATAAAAGCGTTCGCTAAATCTAATACATGATTCTAATAGAGAAATTTCCAGGGATCAAGAATATAGAACTGTTTTTTCACAGAAAATTACAGTTTACCAGATAGAGCCGCTCAAATTTGACCAATTTTCAACAGTGGGACAATTTGAAAATTTTCTTCTTTTTCGTTGTATTTAAAAAGGTTTTGTGACTAAATAAGGCCGCCGGTTGTCGTTTTCTTGTATAGCAATTAAAGATAATTTAATTTAGGATTGAAACAAAAAAAAAACATTTTTGGCGGATATACCTGTTTTTCGAAATGCCTATTTTTAGGCCCTTTTTAAAACTTTGATGAAAAAAAAAAAAAAAAAAGTTAAAATATGTGCTCCGTCAAATTAACAGTAGTTACCTGTGAAATATTCAGTTACCTAAATTCACAAAGTCTACCTGGGTCCAGCTGCAACTTCACTTTTTACATCAAATAAAGTTAAACAACCTTGGGCATAAATACGCGCCTGAGCAGGTATATATAATTCAGTACGATCGTAGGGTCGTTTTTGTTATTGGAACTTGTTAATAACATACATTTTTATACTCAGTTGAGCAGAGCTCACAGAGTATATTAACTTTGATTGGATAACGGTTGGTTGTACAGGTATAAAGGAATCGAGATAGATATAGACTTCCATATATCAAAATCATCAGTATCGAAAAAAATTCGATTGAGCCATGTCCATCCGTCCGTCCGTCCGTCTGTCCGTTAACAAGATAACTTGAGTAAATTTCGAGGTATCTTGATGAAATTTGGTACGTAGGTTCCTGGGCACTCATCTCAGATCGCTATTTAAAATTAACGGACAATAACCACGCCCACTTTTTCGATATCGAAAATTTCGAAAAATCGAAAAAGTGCGATAATCCATTATCAAATACGGATTAAGCGATGAAAATTGGTAGGTGAGTTGAACTTATGACGCAGAATAGAAAACTAGTAAAATTTTGGACAACGGGCCCACTTTTAAAAGAAGGTAATTTAGAAGTTTTGCAAGCTGTAATTTGGCAGTCGTTGAAGATATCATGATGAAATTTGGCAGGAACGTTACTCTTATTACTATATGTCTGCTTAATAAAAATTAGCAAAATCGGACAACGACCACGCCACTTTTTAAAAAAAATTTTTTTAAATTCAAATTTTAAGAGAAAAGTTAATATCTTTACAGTATATAAGTAAATTATGTCAACATTCAACTCCAGTAATGATATGTTGCAACAAAATACAAAAATAAAAGAAGATTTCAAAATGGGCGTGGCTCCGCCCTTTTTAATTTAATTTGTCTAGGATAATTTTAATGCCATAAGTCGAACAAAAATTTACCAATCCTTGTGAAATTTGGTAGAGGCTTAGATTCTAAGACGATAACTGTTTTCTGTGAAAAAGGGCGAAATCGGTTGAAGCCACGCCCAGTTTTTATACACAGTCGACCGTCTGTTCTTCCGCTCGGCCGTTAACACGATAACTTGAGCAAAAATCGATATATCTTTACTAAACTCAGTTCACGTACTTATCTGAACTCACCTTGTATTGGTGTAAAAATGGCCGAAATCCGACTGTGAACACGCCCACTTTTTCGATATCGAAAATTACGAAAAATGAAAAAAATGCCATAATTATATACCAAATACGAAAAAAGGGATGAAACATGATGATTGTATTGGTCTATTGACGCAAAATATAACTTTAGAAAAAAACTTGGTAAAATAGGTATGACACCTACAATATTTAGTAGAAGAAAATGAAAAAGTTTTGCAGGGCGAAATCAAAAGCCCTTGGAATCTTGGAAGGAATACCGTTCGTGGTATTACATATATAAATAAACTAGACAGATGATGTTTTGCATCACCCTGGTCCACATTTTGGTCGATATCTCGAAAACGCCTTCACATATACAACTAAGGCCCACTCCCTTTTAAAATACTCATTAACACCTTTCATTTGATACCCATATCGTACAAACAAATTCTAGAGTCACCCCTGGTCCACCTTTATGGCGCTATCTCGAAAAGGCGTCCATCTATAGAACTTAGGCCCACACCCTTTTAAAATACTCATTAATACCTTTCATTTGATACCCATATGGTACAAACAAATTCTACAGTCACCCCTGGTCCACCTTTATGGCGATATTTGGAAAAGGCTTCCATCTATAGAACTTAGGCCCACACCCTTTTAAAATACTCATTAATACCTTTCATTTGATACCCATATGGTACAAACAAATTCTATAGACACCCCTGGTCCACCTTTATGGCGCTATCTCGAAAAGGCGTCCACCTATAGAACTAAGGCCCACTCCCTTTTAAAATACTCATTACCGCCTTTCATTTGAAGGCCCACGCCCTTTTAAAATACTCATTAACACCTATCATTTGATACCCATATCGTACACACAAATTCTAGAGTCACCCCTGGTCCACTTTTATGGCGATATTTCGAAAAGGCGTCCATCTATAGAACTTAGGCCCACACCCTTTTAAAATACTCATTAATACCTTTCATTTGATACCCATATGGTACAAACAAATTCTATAGACACCACTGGTCCACCTTTATGGCGATATTTCGAAAAGGCTTCCATCTATAGAACTTAGGCCCACACCCTTTTAAAATACTCTTTAATGCCTTTCATTTGATACCCATATCGTACACACAAATTCTAAAGTCACCCCTGGTCCACCTTTATGGCGATATCTTGAAAAGGCGTGCACCTATAGAACTAATGCCCACGCCCTTTTAAAATACTTATTAACACCTATCATTTGATACCCATATCGTACAAACAAATTCTAGAGTCACCCCTGGTCCACCTTTATGGCGATATTTCGAAAAGGCTTCCATCTATAGAACTCAGGCCCCTTTTAAAATACTCTTTAATACCTTTCATTTGATACCCATATCGTACACACAAATTCTAGAGTCACCCCTGGTCCACCTTTATGGCGATGTCTTGAAAAGGCGTCCACCTATAGAACTAAGGCCCACGCCCTTTTAAAATACTCATTAACACCTATCATTTGATACCCATATCGTACAAACAAATTCTAGAGTCACCCCTGGTCCACCTTTATGGCGATATTTCGAAAAGGCTTCCATCTATAGAACTCAGGCCCCTTTTAAAATACTCTTTAATACCTTTCATTTGATACCCATATCGTACACACAAATTCTAGAGTCACCCCTGGTCCACCTTTATGGCGATGTCTTGAAAAGGCGTCCACCTATAGAACTAAGGCCCACGCCCTTTTAAAATACTCATTACCACCTTTCATTTGATACCCATATCGTACACACAAATTCTAAAGTCACCCCTGGTCCACCTTTATGGCGATATCTTGAAAAGGCGTGCACCTATAGAACTAAGGCCCACGCCCTTTTAAAATACTCATTAACACCTATTATTTGATACCCATATCGTACAAACAAATTCTAGAGTCACCCCTGGTCCACCTTTATGGCGATATTTCGAAAAGGCTTCCATCTATAGAACTCAGGCCCCTTTTAAAATACTCTTTAATACCTTTCATTTGATACCCATATCGTACAAACAAATTCTAGAGTCACCCCTGGTCCACCTTTATGGCGCTATCTCGAAAAGGCGTCCATCTATAGAACTTAGGCCCACACCCTTTTAAAATACTCATTAATACCTTTCATTTGATACCCATATGGTACAAACAAATTCTATAGTCACCCCTGGTCCACCTTTATGGCGATATTTGGAAAAGGCTTCCATCTATAGAACTTAGGCCCACACCCTTTTAAAATACTCATTAATACCTTTCATTTGATACCCATATCGTACAAAGAAATTCTAGAGTCACCCCTGGCCCACCTTTATGGCGCTATCTCGAAAAGGCGTCCACCTATAGAACTAAGGCCCACTCCCTTTTAAAATACTCATTACCACCTTTCATTTGAAGGCCCACGCACTTTTAAAATACTCATAAACACCTATCATTTGATACCCATATCGTACACACAAATTCTAGAGTCACCCCTGGTCCACCTTTATGGCGATATTTCGAAAAGGCGTCCATCTATAGAACTTAGGCCCACACGCTTTTAAAATACTCATTAATACCTTTCATTTGATACCCATATGGTACAAACAAATTTTATAGACACCCCTGGTCCACCTTTATGGCGATATTTCGAAAAGGCTTCCATCTATAGAACTTAGGCCCACACCCTTTTAAAATACTCTTTAATACCTTTCATTTGATACCCATATCGTACACACAAATTCTAGAGTCACCCCTGGTCCACCTTTATGGCGATATCTTGAAAAGGCGTGCACCTATAGAACTAAGGCCCACGCCCTTTTAATATACTCATTAACACCTATCATTTGATACCCATATCGTACAAACAAATTCTAGAGTCACCCCTGGTCCACCTTTATGGCGATATTTCGAAAAGGCTTCCATCTATAGAACTTAGGCACACTCCCTTTTAAAATTATCATTAACACATTTCATTTGATACCCATATTGTACAAACAAATTCTAGAGTCAGGCCTGGTCCACCTTTATGGCGATATCCCCAAATGGCGTCCATCTATAGAACTATGGCCCACTTCCTTTAAAATACTCTTTAATACCTTCCATTTGATACACATGTCATACAAACACATGCCAGGGTTACCCTAGGTTCTTTTTACAACATGGTGATTTTCCCTTAATTTTTCTCCACAGCTCTCAACTGAGTATGTAATGTTCGGTTACACCCGAACTTAGCCTTCCTTACTTGTTTTAGTTACGAATTGTAACCTGAAATTCATTTTAATAATTTGAGTAGGTATATAAAGCTATCCATCATACAATGCACATTATCATTCGTCTTTTGGAGATTAAGGAACTAAGTATTCTGTTTACTTAAATAAAGTGAATAGTATTTTTAAATATAGTTCACAGATTAATATATAGTCAGATATAGTCGAAGCCAATTCTAATATGTATCTAAAAAACTCGAAATTATTTTCGGTGTTTAAATCGACAAAGTCAAGACGGGACTTCGTTGAGGCTATTATGAGAGAATTAGCGAGTGAAAAAAGCATTAAAGAAAAGGAAGGCCTGGAAGAAAAAATTGGTTTACAATACATTATGATAGAAAGAAAATGGAAGGACGTCTATCGTAACAATTCAAAATTTCTAAGTAAGCATGAAAAGTGGCTAGCTGACAAAACTTTTTTGGTCGAAGAAACGCTTAGCATGTCAACTAATCCAACTAGAGGGAGACCAACAAAACCCAAAGAAGAGTGTTCTACCTACACAAGGAAAAGGAAGCTGTCTGATACCACAAAATCTATGGCCACGACTCATATTTCAGAAGCTAGAGGCTATTAAATATAAAAAAGACGAAGAAAACGTGAAGTCTCATATAACAGAAGCAGTTGCGGTAACAAGTCCAGTGCGACTGATGAGGATCAAAAACAGCTTTCCCACACCACCAAATGCGCTACCCAGGAAATACACTCCCGAAGAAGCTTTGGCGCTGTTTATAGATATCGGTTTAACGAAGAAAAAATATATTATATTGCGTAAGTCATTATTGCAACGTAATGCAGATATTTTACCTGGATACAAAAAAATTACTCGAACCAAGAAAGTAGCAGTTCCTCTAAGTCCCAAAATAACCGAATTATTAGCTGAAATTGAGCTACAAAACCTAACGGATCATACGTCTACACGACTCCTTCAAAGTTTTACTGAAGAAAAGTTGAAATCACTGCCAAAGGATCTACCATTGATAACTAAGTGGGACTGTGATGGATCATCAGGACAAAGCGCATATAAACAAAGAATAAATGTAGACGATGAAACAATTACAGATAGTAATATGTTTATGGCTTCTATTTTTCCATTACGACTTAAAGATGAAGCTTCAGAATATTGGAAAAATCCACGTCCGTCATCAACTATATTGTGCCGCCCGATATTATTTAAATACGAGAAGGAGTCTTGAAAATCCTGATTATTCAATAACTGACGAACTAAATTATGAGTATGGAATATCTCCTTTGCATGCTGGGATAAGATGTATGGAATTTGTTTTGAAGCTGGCTTATACACTACCACAACAAGGAGAAAAAAAATAATTCAGGATGCATTCTATAAAGAGATTGGCCTTAGAGTTGACTGTCCAAAGTATGGATACAGAAATACAAATGATGGTAACTTCTCAAGAAGAGTTTTTGAAAACGATGAAGTGACTGCTCGCATAAGAGGAGTTTATAGAGATATTGCGAAAAGATTGGGAGTAATTTTAAATATTTTTAACTGCCATGAACCAGTTAATGGACCAAAATTTGGAGAATATGCATCTAAAACTACAGAGTTGCTGCATAAAAAGTAACCTGAGAAGAAACTTACACCAACGGTACATAAAATTTTAGTATATGGAAAAGATTTAATAGAGTACCAGTGCTTACCATTAGGAGAATTGTCTGAAGAAGCTCAAGAATCTAAGAACAAGAACTACAAAAGATATAGATGTATGAACACCTGCAAAGTATCACGAGTTAGACAAAACGAAGACCTTTTCAACATGTTAGCTACCTCTTCTGATCCAGTTATATCATCTATGAGGTATGTAATAACACAAAAAGATCTTACAGATGCGTATAGCTCAGAAATGCTTCCAGTGACGATGACTATGTTAAGCCAAATAAGTTTCTCACTTCTTATCACAACAATGAAAAAGAGATTTACTAATCAATTTTGTTACTTTACTGAAAAATAAGATATCTATGCACAAGTTAATTTTTTATTTCAAAAAAAAAAAAAAGAATCAATTTAGTAATTTATAAATATATACTTTTCGTTATTGCATTTCTCCAAAGTTTATCAAATTTATTTTAAAGCTTAGGCATTTCGCCTTTAAACGAGTATTAAATTTTTATAGAAATCAACACGTCTATCGAGTTTGGTACAAATTGGTAAAGTGGTTACTAAGATCAAACTTTTTAGCATAAATCGGCAGTGCCACTCCCTTTTTCCAAAATTCGTTGGCTGTTTAATCTTTAGCTGAAATAAAATTTCATTGAACCACTTTCAATAACTTTTAGTTATTAATAAAATACATATTTGGCTTGTAAATTAAAAAAAAAAAAAACATGTAAAATTTTACGATGAATTTTGAAGCACCTACGTCTATCGATTTTGGTAGTTATTGATTACGTGACTACTTAGATACAACTTTTTATCATAAGTGGGCACCGCCACGCTATCTTATCAAAATCATTAGTTTATCTTTTTTAATGCTTAAGTACGTCATTATAAGACAAATCTCATTTTATTTTTTTTTTTTATTTTTTACTAAAAACATTTTGTTTTTGCATCTTTCTAAAAATTTCGACTTTGACGAATTTTTTTGAAGCACCCTGTATCTGTGACATTCTGAGCTTTCACACAAATAATTACCTTTCAGTTGCATTTTAAATTTTTAAAATATCTTCATTGGCTCAAAAGATATGATTTTTGCAAAGAAACAACTCAAAAGGCGCCACTGTGCGCCGGTTCACATTCTCTGTGAATGCGTCTCTCTGGCAAGGCAGAGACTCTCCCATCTAGGCGATGTGACTCTTAATCCCTATGTGATATGGAGTAAAAAGCATGAAGAGGTACTTAGATATATTAAAAGCCTCCATACGTAAATCGGCCGTCTTGTTTTAAACCATCTCGCTTCCCAAGGCGGCTGATTCTATGAACTGGAGCGACTCGGGATTTTTCCCGATCAAGGGCTGTCATTTCACTGTACCCCCATTTAATTTGTTGCGTCCTTTCAAAAAATTGTCATCATCCCAGCAGATCCTTGCGGCGGGACTGCGCCATATTGTCCTGCTCCGGGAGGACATCGAACTCAATCCGGGACCTGTACCTGACCAGGTCCAGAGAAATGGTTTTGCTGCATTTGCCGGAAAAGAATCTTTTTAGGATGGTCACATTCTTGTCAGTGTGTTATGTGAAAGGGATGGTTGCATCGGACAGGATGTTCTGGGCTAGACCCCAAAACCCGAAGTCATCGGAACTTTTATAAATTCTTGTGGCTCCTTGCTGTTTACGCACAATGGTGTCCCGTAGTCTGCGCCTTAGCGCCCCCACTACCTTTTAGCTATCCCGCTGCTCAGCAAGCCAAAACAAGTACCCGCTGCTGCTCGGACCCCATGGCGCCATCAGCTTATACGGCTGCTCCGACTCATACCTACAATCTCCGCAGTAGAGTCGGTAGCAATGCCGAGCATCAGCCCCACCCCCGTCTTCTTCTCCCCCTCTTTCCGGCACTATCACTCGAGTAGGTAAGAGAAACAGACTCTTAGATCCCTACCACCTCTTACCGTTTGCCAGTAGAGAATATATATGTTTGCGAAATCTGCCAAATGCAGCTCCTGCCTTGGACGATGCTACTTTCCTAGATGTTCTGGTCCCAGAGACGGCAAACCTCAGACGGGTTTCATCGCGCCATGCTGCCAGCCCGCAAACCCAACTACACCGGGTACCTAAATGCTTACCCAGGGACGTCCAGTTCCAGGGCCACAACAGCAGTTGCGTCCTGGCCTTCCTCAACTCAGCCATAGTCACCTATCACTTACCCCCGGACTGACAACGTCTCCCCCGCTGCACTTCAGAATTCTGCAGTTAAACTGTAATGCGTTAACTGGAAAGATCACGGAGATAGTTGATTTCATGAAGCGGCATAACATCCGCATTGCAGCGATCCGAGATACCAAATACACAGCTAGATCTGCACTGCAGACCTGCTCTGGACACAACGTCCACAGAAAAGATCGCGAGAGCGAAAATGGAGGCGGTCTAGCGTTTATCACCCACCACTCAGTGCAATATAATCTATTTGTTGCTGACATCGGCATTACGCTACCGACTATCTTACACCCTAAAATCTTGGGTGTGACATTCGATCAGGATCTGCATTTGTTGTCTTCTTATGTCCCCAGAACACCATCTACATAATGAGGCGAGAATACTCCCAACAGACATCTGATTGATGAAGCTGTACCTACCAGGGGCTTAAGGGGTAATCTCCGTAAGCATTATGAGGAATAACAGCAAAAATTTCATGCATTTCCCTACCGCCAAAGGAAATTTGAATCATGTCTTAAAGCAGCTATGTGCTATAAAACGGTGCAAATATTTATCACGCCGTAATGGGTTAAAAAAACATGATTTTTCCTTCACGCATCAATAACCTACTTTCCATAAAATATTTAAAAAATACGAAATTTGCAAAATTTTGCAAATGGACACCAGAAATTTAAGTTTTTTTGATCCCCTGAAAAGTTACTGAGAAATGAAATTATCATTTTACATATTTCTTTGTAAAAAATGGGTAACAAGGAAATAACTAGAAATCAATTGTTTATGTTATACCACATTTCAAAGGGATACAAAATTTCGAGAATTTTATATTAAAGTACCTAATCATGGATTTAGATAACTTCGTAATCTTTTTATATTTTGACACTTTGTTAAGCTTTTTGTTATATTTTCTTAAAAAAAGTATTTGTTAAATTAAAAAAATAGCTCAAACTGTTTGCGCTATAAATTTGTAGCGCACTGTACCTGTGTGAAAATTGTGTTAAATGAAATATTTATTTGCTCCACAAGCATATGCTAATAAACAATTCGCGCCATTAGTACGTCTTTTTAATTACTTGCCAAAATCCCAAAAGTTATAGGGTGCGAATTTTTTTTTTTTTAATTACTATTTTTATTCATTCATTTGAAACACACAGCTAATCGCTCATTTTTCAACAAATTTTATTTATTTTAGAATAATTTATAGCCAAACATTTTTTTCCAACACTGTTTATTAGTTTAACTCTTTAGAAATTTTGCTTGTTTTTTTCTTGTACAGCTCTACTAAATAAATAAATATTTATTTGCACTTTTACTGCACGCATTTACGCCGCAATTCTTTGTTATATACGAAAACTTTAAAATCTTTGCCACTGCTTCACACCTAACAACCGCAGCGCTTTAAGTTTCCCGTTGAACTGATTTGCCAGCATTAATTTTACGTTGCTGTTTGGTGTACAAAAATAACTGTGAAAGCATTGCATGCAATTGTTGTCATAGGCGACAGTGAAATTTGTTTGCTACTAAAAGAGTAGTAGAAATAGTAGTAAACTCAAGGAGGTATTAAATTAAAGTGAATTGGTTTGAGGATACAGTTTTTGCTTACACTCATAGATTTTGTTGTGGTGAATGCTCTCCCTTTTTTCTGCCTCTCTCTTTCCTTTTCAGCTCGCCTTTTACCATAACCTTTATATGCTAATATATTACACGTTGTAGCCGGATTTTGATTGAGTGTTGTTATTTGCTTAATTATTCATGGGATGCCCTCATTGTTGGTGTGTGAATTATAAATATCAATGGAATTGGATTGTAATGCTGTTGATGGTTTTTATAGATTTTTGTTTTTAATTTAATCTAATCTGTTTCATATGGAGAAGTATTTATTTTTTAGAATAAACACATTTACATAAGCTTGGCCATCTACAGCACAGTCGCAAATTATATATATCCTCTACGAGACCTGTAACATTCTTAAGTCGAATTGCTCTTTTGTTCTAAGTATATTCTAATTACACCAGACGATAGAGGGGCCAGAATTCATGGCGCCAGGAACTAGCCTTAATCAGAAAGTATTTTAGTTTTTTATATGTGATTATTTCGAAATCAATTTTTCGATCATTTAGGATATTTTCAGAATAACATCGGGGCTATATCGAAATAATTTCGGAATGGTTTTTAAATTCGTGATAATTGTGGGTCAGGTTTGAAATTATTGCAAAAAAACTTCCGAAGGTCAAACGGTAAAGAATTGGAAAAATATCCGAAATGTACTGAGATGCTGCGTGAAACACGATCCTAAAACGGTTCCAAGATTGTCCTAAGAGTATCACAGATGCCGACATTATTCTCTAATATACCTTACTTGATCCCTGCAATCCCGAAATTACCATAAAATGATTCTAAAAAAATTCCAAAACCAACCCGAAATGCTCTACGTCGTTTGCGCCTAAATAAACGAGAAATAGTGAAAAAATCACAGAACTATTATGTAATGTTCGCGATTTTATTCCGAACACTACAACGAAAGGGTCTCAAAATATCACCGAAATACTCCGGAAAATGATTCCGAAGTAGTCTCAATCCATAAGACAACCTTAAATTTTAACCCTCGAAGTGATTTCGAAAACAGTTCCGTTGTTATTTCGAAAATTTCACAAAATTTTTCCCGAAATGAAAGTAGGCCGCAACATAATTCTCTAATAAGACTGACTTAACCTTTTAAACAATACCGAAATGACAATGAAATTATTCCACCGCAATCCCAAAATCATTCCAAAATGATGCGGAAAAATCTTACTTAATAAAACCGAAATAGTACCTGTATAATTTTGAAAATATTCATGAAACAAATCAGTAATATTGCCCAAATTGTTTCGAACACCATCGCGATATGGTCCCATAATACTACCGAAATGCTCAGGAAAATGATCCAAAAAATGATTTTAATATGACAATCGCAAATCATACCTCCCAAAATTTCTCCGAAATTATCTCGAAACTATACCGAAGTCCGTACGAAGTTACTCGAAAACTATACATACAGAATTCCTTAATACTTAGGACTCCAAGTCAGTCCCTCAAAATAATCCTGAGATGGTCATAAAATGATTTCAAAATAATACCGAAACCGTCCCGAAACTATATCAAAAATTATGTTTTAATAAAACCAAAATGAAAAAAAAATCAAGGCGCGATAACCTCCCAAGAGATTTCTGGCCATACCTCTCTGACAATTTGCGTCGTGCTCCGTTTGAATTTTCCTACATATTAGCGGTCCCCTACATGTTCTACGCTGACCCCGAACGGTATCTGCAAAGCAGATAAGTTTTCACTGAGAGCTTTTCATGGCAGAAATACACTCGCAGTTCTTTCCAAACACGAGGGGCGACTGCGCTTAGAAACATTTTCTTCTAATTGAAAAAACTAGTTTCTAAAATTTTGAAGTTGATTTTCCCGGGGCGTGAAGCCAGGATCTTCGGTGTCCATAGTCCCTATATAATTCTGAAAAGTTCCTGTGGCTATTCAGTAATATTTCGGAAAGTATTCGGAATACCATCACAAATTGGTCTCGAAAAATTACCAAAATGCTGAGTTGAACGATCCCGAAATACATTCAAAATATTTCTTATATAAACCATAAAACTTTTAAAATCAAACCAATCAAATCTGTCCTCCCGAACAGATGTCGAAAACTATACTTAAGTTATCTCGAAAATGTGCCGAGATAACTCCGAAAGGAATACCAGAATACCACGAAGAAGTCTAGAAATTGGCTTGAAAATAGTCCCGAAACTATCCCGAAATAATGCTGAAATAGTGCCTAAATGATTCATAAAACAATCCTAAAATGGTTAGCCGTTTTAATCCGTGCAATAATTCCAAAGTCATTTCAAAAATGTTCCAAAATTATCCCGAAATAAATACGAAACTATACTAGATCGTCTCGAAATTAGACTGAAAACAGTCCCGAACGATCCAGAAAAAACAATCCACTGAAATAATGTATGTATGATACCTAAAACTATCACAAAATTTCCCCCGAAAATAGTCAAAACATAACAAAATAGTCAAGAAATAGTCCCGAAATAATTCAATCCCGTAATGTTCCTTGAAAATGTCGTATACCAGACATGAAGTGATTTCATAATGATTAACGAAATTTTCTAAAATTGTGTAAGCCTTGATCGATGTATATATTCAAAATATCATAGCTCTAAGTTAACTAAGCTCATAACTATAAGAAAAAAAAAATCACGTAAAGAAAACTTTTTCAAAAATTGCTAAAAGCTCGATATATGTGATACAATAAATAACAAGTAAGGAAGGTTAAGTTCGGGTGTAACCGAACATTACATACTCAGTTGAGAGCTATGATGACAACATAAGGGAAAATAACCATGTAGGAAAATGAACCGAGGGAGACCCTGGAATGTGTTTGTATGACATGTGTATCAAATGAAAGGCATTAAAGAGTATTTTATGAGGGAGTGGGCCATAGTTCTATAGGTGGACGCCATTTAGGGATATCGCCATAAAGGTGAATCAGGGTTGACTCTAGAATTTGTTTGTACGATATGGGTATCAAATTAAAGGTATTAATGAGGGTTTTAAAAGGGAGTGGTGGTAGTTGTATAGGTGGTCGCCTTTTCGAGATATCGCCATAAAGGTGGACCAGGGGTGACTCTAGAATGCGTTTGTACAATATGGGTATCAAATGAAAGGTGTTAATGAGTATTTTAAAAGGGAGTGAGCCTTAGTTCTATTGGTGGACGCCGTTTCGAAATATGGCCATAAAGGTGGACCAGGGGTGACTCTAGAATGTGTTTGTACGATATGGGTATCAAATTAAAGGTATTAATGAGAGTTTTAAAAGGGAATGGTGGTAGTTGTATAGGTGGTCGCCTTTTCGAGATATCGGCATAAAGGTGGACCAGGGGTGACTCTAGAATACGTTTGTACAATATGGGTATCAAATGAAAGGTGTTAATGAGTATTTTAAAAGGGAGTGAGCCTTAGTTCTATTGGTGGATGCCGTTTCGAAATATCGCCATAAAGGTGGACCAGGGGTGACTCTAGAATGTGTTTGTACGATATGGGTATCAAATTAAAGGTATTAATGAGGGTTTTAAAAGGGAGTGGTGGTAGTTGTATATGTGGTCGCCTTTTCGAGATATCGCCATAAAGGTGGACCAGGGGTGACTCTAGACCTTGTTTGTACGATATGGGTATCAAATGAAAGGTATTAATGAGTATTTTTAAAAGAGAGTGGGCCTTCGTTCTATAGGTGGCCGCCTTTTCGAGATATCGCCATAAAGGTGGACCTGGGGTGACTCTAGAATATGTTTGTACGATATTGGTATCAAATTAAAGGTCTTAATGAGAGTTTTAAAGGAGAGTGGTGGTATGTGAAGTCGTTTTCCATATATCGACCAAAATGTGGACCAGGGTGACCCAGAACATCATCTGTTGGATACCGCTAATTTATTTATATATGTAATACCTGCCAAGGTTTCAAGGGTGTTTTATTTCTCCCTGCAGAACTTTTTCATTTTCTTCTACTTAATATGGTAGGTGTCACAACCGTTTTACAAAGTTTTTTCTAAAGTTGTATTTCGCGTCAATAAACCAATCCAATTACCATGTTTCATCCCTTTTTTCGTATTTGGTATAGAATTATGGCATTTTTTTCAGTTTTCGTAATTTTCGATATCGAAAAAGTGGGCGTGGTTATAGTCGGATTACGTTCATTTTTTATACCAAGATAAAGTGAGTTCAGATAAGTACGTGAACTAAATTCAGTAAAGATATGTCGATTTTTGCTCAAGTTATCGTGTTAATGGCCATGCGGAAGGACAGGCGGACGACTATGTATAAAAACTGGGCGTGGCTTCAACCGATTTCGCCCATTTTTACAGAAAACAGTTAGCGTCATAAAATCTATGCTCCTACCAAATTTCAAAAGAATGGGGAAAATTTTTTTCGACTTATGGCATTAAAAGTATCCTAGACAAACTAAATGAAAAAGGGCCGAGCCACGCCCATTTTGAAATTTTCTTTATTTTTTGTATTTTTTTGTACCATATCATTACTAGAGTTGAATGTTGACATAATTTACTTATATACTGTAAATATATTAAATTTTTTGTTAAAATTTTACTTTAAAAAATTTTTTTTTTTTAAAAGTGGGCGCGGTCCTTCTCCGATCTTGCTAATTTTCATTAAGCGTACATATAGTAATAGGAGTAACGTTCCTGCCAAATTTCATCATGATATCTTCACCGACTGCCAAATTACAGCTTGCAAAACTTTTAAACTACTACTTTTAAAAGTGGGCGGTGCCACGCCCGCTGTCCAAAATTTTACTAATTTTCCATTCTTCGTCATAAGTTCAACTCACCTACCAAGTTTCATCGCTTTATCTGTCTTTGGTAATAAATTATTGCTCTTTTTAGGTTTTTCGAAATTTTCGATATCGAAAAAGTGGGCGTGGTTATATTCCGATATGGTTATTTTAAATAGCGATCTGAGATGAGTGCTCAGGAACCTAGATACCTCAAAATTTACTCAAGTTATCGTGTTAACGGACGGACGGACGGACGGACATGGCTTAATCAAATTTTTTTCGATCCTGATGATTTTGATATAAGGAAGTCTATATCTATCTCGATTCCTTTATACCTGTACAACCAACAGTTATCCAATCAAACTTAATATACTCTGTGAGCTGTGCTCAACTGAGTATAAAAATAATTGGCGTGGGTGACAGAGTGAAAGTGACAGCGAGTAAAAAATGGCTAAAAAATATTGATCCCAGGATGCGTGGGACCACTTCCAATCAATAAAGCATAGCCAGCTGATTCTGTGGACCATTGGTATTCTAATCAGACGTTGTGGCGGAATGGTGTCAAACACTTCCAGTATTACAAACCTAAAATTTTTAGTAAGTTATGCCTCCAAACTCTTATAGAAATCTTCGATGATAATAGGTCTTTTTCGATCCTTCCACGACTTTAAAACTCATCGATCAAATACTTAAAACCTTACCTTAAGTACAACTTGCCATTTGCCATAGTCTTATGACTTTAGAGCTATTTTTCTTATGATTATGTTGAGTTAAATTTAGTTTTACTTTGATTAACTACACATATGTTTGCTTCAACACTCAACTCAATAAGAGTCACTCAAATTAGCGCATGCTCAATTTGATAAAAAATGCCCTTTTCGAAATACTCATTCTTAAATATTTATCTCTCTGCTCTGTTTTGACTATACAGCATTCACAATTTTACTGAAACTTCATTATTGGGTTATTAGATTCTCTTTAAGCGGCTGTTTCGTAAACAATAAATCTGCAACACGTGTTAATATTTAGAGGGTTCCTCAAAACTGGTATCAGCTTATTTATGACAGCTCATGTTCCAAAATAAGAAATGATAGATTGTTATAAAATACTATAACTATAACTATAATTTCTATACTCAGTTGAGCAGAGCTCACAGAGTATATTAACTTTGATTGGATAACGGTTGGTTGTATAGGTATAAAGGAATCGAGATAGATATAGACTTCCATATATCAAAATCATCAGGATCGAAAAAAAATTTGATTGAGCCATGTCCGTCCGTCCGTCCGTTAACATGATAACTTGAGTAAATTTTGAGGTACCTTGATGAAATTTGGTATGTAGGTTCCTGAGCACTCATCTCAGATCGCTATTCATTCATATCATTACCAAAGACGGATAAAGCGATGAAACTTGATAGGTGAGTTGAACTTATGGCGCAGAATAGAAAATTTGTAAAAGGTAATTTAAAATTTTGCAATCTGTAGTTTGGCAGTCGTTGAAGATATCATGATGAAATTTGTTAGGAACGTTACTCGTATTACTATATGTATGCTTAATAAAAATTAGCAAAATAAAAAAAAAATTTTTTTAAAGTCAAATTTTAACAAAAAATTTAATATCTTTACATTATATAAGTAAATTATGTCAGCATTAAACTCCAGTAATGATATGGTGCAACAAAATACAAAAATAAAAATTTCAAAATGGGCGTGGCTCCGCCCTTTTTCATTTAATTTGTCTAGGATACTTTTAATGCCATAAGTCGGACAAAAATTTACCAATCCTTGTGAAATTTGGTAGGGGCTTAGATTCTAGGACGATAACTTATTTCTGTGAAAAAGGGCGAAATCGGCTAAAGCCACGCAAAGCTTTTATACACAGTCGACCGTCTGTCCTTCCGGTCGGTCGTTATCACGATAACTTGAGCAAAAATCGATATATCTTTACTAAACTCAGTTCACGTACTTATCTGAACTCACTTTGTATTACCTCTCTGAAGTTGGCAAGACAACTTTTACGTGGAAAAAAATTACCTATTGGGAAAATTGCCGTGAATTTGCCGTAATTTATCCGTGAAACAAAAAAATTTGCCGTGGCCATATTTTAGAAAATACAGGGTGGCACGCCAACTTCACGTGAAGTTAGCGTGCCACCCTCGGAAAACCACCTTAGAGACCAGCTAGGAAAATTTTTCTTGCACACGAATTTGCCGTAAATTTGCCGTAGGTAAGTGGCATATTATATAATTTCGAAAAAATAAAATTTAACTTTTTTTTATGGTGCACCGCCAACTTCACGTGAAGTTAGCGTGCCACTTTTCGAAAACCACCTCAGACACCAGTTAGGAAAATAATTCTTGCACGTGAATTTGCCGTAAATTTGCCGTGAATTATCCGTGAAACAAAAAAATTTGCCGCGGCCACGTTTTAGAAAATACAGGGTGGCACGCTAACTTCACGTGAAGTTGGCGTGCCACCCTCAGAAAACCACCTTAGATGCCAGCTAGAAAAATAATTCTTGCACACGAATTTGCCGTAAATTTGCCGTAGATAAGTGGCATATTTTATAAATTCGAAAAAAAAATTTCAAATTTTTTTTATGGTGCACCGCCAACTTATAAATTCGAAAAAAGAAATTTAAAATTTTTTTTATAGTGCACCGCCAACTTCACGTGAAGTTAGCGTGCCACCCTCAGAAAACCACCTTAGAGGCCAGCTAGGAAAATAACTCTTGCACACGAATTTGCCGTAAATTTTCCGTAGATAAGTGCCATATTTTATAAATTCGAAAAAAAAAATTTCAAATTTTTTTTATGGTGCACCGCCAACTTCACGTGAAGTTAGCGTGCCACCCTCAGAAAACCACCTTAGAGGCCAGCTAGAAAAATAATTCTTGCACACGAATTTGCCGTAGATAAGTGGCATATTTTAAAAATTCGAAAAAAAAATTTCAAATTTTTTTTATGGTGCACCGCCAACTTCACGTGAAGTTAGCGTGCCACCCTCAGAAAACCACCTTAGAGGCCAGCTAGGAAAATAATTCTTGCACACGAATTTGCCGTAAATTTGCCGTAGATAAGTGGCATATTTTATAAATTCGAAAAAAGAAATTTCAAATTTTTTTTATAGTGCACCGCCAACTTCACGTGAAGTTAGCGTGCCACCCTCAGAAAACCACCTTAGAGGCCAGCTAGGAAAATAACTCTTGCACACGAATTTGGCGTAAATTTGCCGTAGATAAGTGCCATATTTTATAAATTCGAAAAAAAAAATTTCAAATTTTTTTTATGGTGCACCACCAACTTCACGTGAAGTTAGCGTGCCACCCTCAGAAAACCACCTTAGAGGCCAGCTAGGAAAATAACTCTTGCACACGAATTTGCCGTAAATTTTCCGTAGATAAGTGCCATATTTTATAAATTCGAAAAAAAAAATTTCAAATTTTTTTTATGGTGCACCGCCAACTTCACGTGAAGTTAGCGTGCCACCCTCAGAAAACCACCTTAGAGGCCAGCTAGGAAAATAACTCTTGCACACGAATTTGCCGTAAATTTTCCGTAGATAAGTGCCATATTTTATAAATTCGAAAAAAAAAATTTCAAATTTTTTTTATGGTGCACCGCCAACTTCACGTGAAGTTAGCGTGCCACCCTCAGAAAACCACCTTAGAGGCCAGCTAGAAAAATAATTCTTGCACACGAATTTGCCGTAGATAAGTGGCATATTTTAAAAATTCGAAAAAAAAATTTCAAATTTTTTTTATGGTGCACCGCCAACTTCACGTGAAGTTAGCGTGCCACCCTCAGAAAACCACCTTAGAGGCCAGCTAGGAAAATAATTCTTGCACACGAATTTGCCGTAAATTTGCCGTAGATAAGTGCACGTGAAGTTGGCGGTGCACCATAAAAAAATTTGAAATTTTTTTTTTCGAATTTATAAAATATGGCACTTATCTACGGCAAATTTACGGCAAATTCGTGTGCAAGAGTTATTTTCCTAGCTGGCCTCTAAGGTGGTTTTCTGAGGGTGGCACGCTAACTTGACGTCGGTGCACTATAAAAAAAATTTGAAATTTCTTTTTTCGAATTTATAAAATATGCCACTTATCTACGGCAAATTTACGGCAAATTCGTGTGCAAGAATTATTTTCCTAGCTGGCCTCTAAGGTGGTTTTCTGAGGGTGGCACGCTAACTTCACGTGAAGTTGGCGGTGCACCATAAAAAAAATTTGAAATTTTTTTTTTGAATTTATAAAATATGCCACTTATCTACGGCAAATTTACGGCAAATTCGTGTGCAAGAAATATTTTCCCAGCTGGGCACTAAGATGGTTTTCTGAGGGTGGCACGCTAACTTCACGTGAAGTTGGCGGTGCAATATAAAAAAATTTGAAATTTCTTTTTTCGCATTTATAAAATATGGCACTTATCTACGGCAAATATACGGCAAAATCGTGTGCAAGAATTATTTTCCTAACTGGTGTCTGAGGTGGTTTTCGAAAAGTGGCACGCTAACTTCACGTGAAGTTGGCGGTGCACCATAAAAAAAAGTTAAATTTTATTTTTTCGAAATTATATAATATGCCACTTACCTACGGCAAATTTACGGCAAATTCGTGTGCAAGAATTATTTTCCTAGCTGGTCTCTAAGGTGGTTTTCCGAGGGTGGCACGCTAAATTCACGTGAAGTTGGCGTGCCACCCTGTATTTTCTAAAATATGGCCACGGCAAATTTTTTTGTTTCACGGATAAATTACGGCAAATTCACGCAATTTTCCCAATAGGTAATTTTTTTCCACGTAAAAGTTGTCTTGCCAACTTCAGAGAGGTCTTTGTATTGGTATAAAAAAAGGCCGAAATCCGACTATGACCACGCCCGCTTTTTCGATATCGAAAATTACGAAAAATGAAAAAAATGCCATAATTCTATACCAAATACAAAGAAAGAATGAAAAATGGTAATTGGATTGGTTTATTGACGCAAAATATAACTTTAGAAAAAAACTTTGTAAAATATTATTAAAAAGTAAAAGAAAATTAAAAAGTTTTGCAGGGCGAAATAAAATACCCTTGAAATCTCGGCATGAATACTGTTCGTGGTATTACATATATAAATAAATTAGCGGTATCCAACAGATCATATTCTGGGTCACCCTGGTCCACATTTTGGTCGATATCTGGAAAACGCCTTCACATATACAACTACCAACACTCCCTTTTAAAACCCTCATTAATACTGTAACGAATATTAGCAATACTAAGGGTACTGTCATCTCTAAGCCGATGCTAGGCAGTGACGTGAATGCACATCAATAATTCGATCATTATACACATATGTACGTATACGCAGCTGAGAAGCAACGCACAAGCACATGCAGATATCTTATCTGAAATGCTCCTAAAGGTTTGCAATTGTGATTGTGGAGGTGTCGCTCACACATACAAGCGCACGGGGTATGAGAGAAGCTATAAAAATTATACATCTGTAGTTGTAGCTGACAAATTTATAACTAACTAGTAAGTTTTGGAATTATAAAAGCCTAGAAATATGTAACAAGGAGGACTGACAGTATAAAAGGGCAACAACAGTGGAGGCGAGAAGTCAGTTTTCATTTGAGCTATCAATCAGTTTGGTTATTAAGCAAGCTATTCGTTGCAAAGTATAAGTGTTATTGTGAAGTACTTTAATAAAGGCCATTTTTCCATTATTCAATATTGGAGTTATTTATTCATCAGTTTAGCGACACGAACGTTAGCAGAAGATTGCAAATAAGGGGAATTACAGTAAATTCGTTACAATTGGTATCAGAAGAGGAATTGTTGAATAAATTCCAGAGTTACAAAGCACAACAAGGACATGGCGAAGTTAAGTGAATTAAGGATCCAGCAACTGAAAAAGGAGTTGGACGCCCGTGGATTGAATACAACCGGCAATAAACTCGAACTTCATGCAAGACTACGATAGGCAATGGAGGCAGAAGGAATTAACGTGGAAGAATATGTCTTTCATCTTGATGGCGACGAGACAACAACAAAAATTGAGGAGAAATACGAAACACCGCAGACAATGGCGAACACAGACTTGAACACAATATTAACTGCAATATCTGCACAAACGTCGATAGTAACATCCAAGATGGAAACTCAACTGGAATCACAGGAGGCACGTATAACATCCAAGACGGAGGCACAGGAGGCACGCATTTCAGAAATGTCGTCAGAAATAATATATAAAATTGAAGCACAAGAGGCACGTATATCAGAAATATCGACACAAATTTCAGCACAGGTATCATCGCAGATCTCTGCACAACTAGAATCGCGTATGGAAGAGAAACTAACGCAGTTTCAGGAAGGGTTCAGTGGTCGACAAAATAAAATGGAGGCCGAGATAGATGCTTTAAAAGATCGTATTCAGGAGTTGCAATTAAACCGTCCAATAACGTCAACGTTTACTCTGAAGGCAAATTCCCCAACGTTTAATAGTTCTGTTCCTTTCAAGGTGTTTAAGCTCCAATTTGTGAAGATGTCGGCAGCGAACAACTGGAATGCTGAAGATAAAGTTGCAGCTCTGTTCGTGCCATTGAAAGGGCCAGCAGCCGAAATCCTACAGACGATTCCCGAAGAAGAGCGGAACAACTATGAAGCATTGATGGCCGCTGTCGAGAGACGTTATGGAAGCGAACACAGGAAACAGATATTCCAAATTGAGTTTGCCTCGGATGTTGAAAGATTGGCTCATCTCGCAAATGCGGAAGCACCCGTGGAATACACCGAGAGGGTAAAAATCCAGGGTTTATAAATGGCATACGGGACGTGGAAACGAAGCTGAAATGGTATCACATGCATTGACACAGGAAACTGCCTCCCTATTGAGTAAACCAGTATAAAAGGCTCATCGTGTGGAAGTAGAAAGACCAGAGTGGGTAGACACAATTTTGGAAGCATTGAAGGGTATGCAGCAGAAGAATAATTATGGAGTCAAATGCTTTAAGTGTGGAAATCCAGGGCACATTGCGCGTTATTGCAATACCAATCCTAACAGTTCCAATAATGTGGGTGGTCGTAAACGCAGAGCTGAAGGAGATGATCAGATCTCCAAGACCAATAAATCGTTAAACTAAAGCGAGTCAGCAACAAGGGGGGACAGCTGGCTCCCTCAATTGAATGCCCCATAATCTCTATCTCACAAATTGGAAGAAGGTCAAACAATCTTACTGTCGGAGGACATGTGGATGGAAAGGACTTTTACTGACTGTAGATACGGGTGCATCCCATTCCATCATTCGATCAGATTTAGCCAACAAGAAGATAAGACCATTGCTTGGAGCAAGATTACGTACAGCCACGGGAGAGGACACCGAGGTAATTGGAGAAGTAGCATATGAAGTAGCAATTGGGAAAGTCACGGTACTACACAATTTTATAGTTGCAGAGATTGTTGATGAAATCATAATTGGAGTGGACTTCCTAATCGACCAAGGAATCACGATCGATATGCAAAGCAAGACAATGCGATATAAGAACATGGATGTCCGACTTAATTTCGGCTACGAGAAAGTCTACAGCAGTAAACGAGTGCTGGTGGAAAAGAGTCAGAAAATACCACCAAAATCCGAAGAAGTCATCTGGGTAAAGGTTGATCCAGGTAGAAGGTAGAAGCAGCAAACAAATCAGCACTGAACATACTCGTAGGAAAAACCCTAGCTATAACAAAACAAGGTGGACGTACTCCGATAAGAGTACTCAATGAGTTCAAGTCACCATTCAATTTGACTATTTTGGGAAGATGCCAAGAGGCTGAAGTACTTATTAACTGTGAACAGCTCCAGGAACACGTTTCATCTAGTAATACTGATCTTTCAGATGACATCACGGCATGGACGCAGGGGCTAGAGGAAGCCTATCAGAGTAAGGCAAAACAACTGCTCCTAAAGAGCGCGAACATATTTGACCAGGATGGTTCCAAACCAGGCCGCACCAATGTTGTGAAACATCAAATTGACACTGGAGACGCGAGGCCGATACGTCAAGCTCCTCGTACGGTTCCACTGGCGAAACGGGAAGTTGTGAGTCAAATCGTACAAGAAATGAGCAACAGCGGCGTCATCGAAACATCAGCTAGTTCATGGAGCTCACCGGTAGTACTTTTAAAGAAGAAGGATGGAAACATGAGATTTTGCGTGGACTACCGGAAGTTGAATGACGTTACGAAAAAGGATAGCTACTCATTGCCAAGAATTGACGACACTCTGGACTCGCTATCTGGTACGAAATGGTTTTCCACACTGGACTTGAAAAGCGCCTACTGGCAAGTTGAGGTGAAGGAGGAAGATAAAGAGAAAACAGCCTTCAGTGTCGGTGATGGTCTTTGGCAATTTACAGTGATGCTTTTGGACTTTGTAATGCACCAGCTACTTTTGAGAGACTCATGGAACAGGTACTGAAAGGTCTACATTGGAAAACATGCTTGGTGTTCCTGGACGACATCATCGTATTGGGCAAGAACTTTGATGAACATCTTAAGAACTTGGAGGAAGTTTTCCAGAGAATAGCTGGCGCTGGTCTGAAGCTAAGTCCCAAAAAGTGTGCGCTGTTTAAAAAGGAAGTAAATTATTTGGGTCACAAGGTAACGACAGAGGGCAGCACTGCAAACGAAAAGATAGAGGCTGTGAAGGATTGGCCAAGACCACAGAACCTACATGAATTGAGAAGTTTCCTTAGGCTGTGCATATATTACCGCCGATTTGTACCAAATTTTTCCAGCGTAGCCCAAATCCTCGAGCTTACAAGAAAAAATAAAGCTTTTGAATGGAAGGAGGAGCAAGAAGTGGCTTTCCAAACATTGAAGGAGCGATTGTGCACTGCCCCAATGTTAGCATATCCGATTCCAGGAGCAACATTTATTCTAGACGCAGATGCGAGTGGATATGCTATAGGAGGCATTTTATCACAACTAGTCGAAGGACAGGAGAAGGTAGTTGCATATTACAGCCGTTCGATTGGAAAACCAGAGGGAAACTACTGCGTTACGCGAAGAGAGCTGTTGGCATTGGTAGAGTGAATTAAACATTTTCACAAATACCTCTACGGCCAGCGATTCCGTGTCAGGACAGATCACGCAGCGTTCAAATGGATTTTGCAGTTCCGTAACCCGGAATGACAGTTGGCACGATGGATCGAGCGACTGCAAAGCTATGACTTTTCCATTGAGCATCGAAAAGGTAGTACCAATGGAAATGCCGATGCAATGTCACGAAGACCATGTAGTCTGGAATGCAAGCACTGTTCAAAGGCCGAGGCTAAAGAAGACATTATAGATGTCCGCCTAATGACTATAACGTGTACGGATGAATGGGACAAGGAACAACTAAGAAAGTGTCAGCTAGAAGATACAGATCTGTCACATGTTATGCAAGGGCTCGAACTAAACGAAAGACCAAACAGAGAAGAGATGTTAGCAGAGAGTCCCATTGCGAAGTCATATTCGGCAAAGTGGAACAGTTTATAATTGATATCCGGTTGCTTTCATCGAGTATGGGAGAGTGAGGATGGTCAATGCAAGAAGAAACTGATAGTTGTTCCCAGAAAGATGATTCCTGACGTGCTCAGCGAGCTGCATAATGGTCCAAGTGGAGGTCATCTTGGAATCACGAAGACGCTCGAGAAAATTAACCAGAGATTCTATTGGGTTGGTTGCCGTCAGTCGGTCACAGAGTGGATTGCCAACTGTGAGGTGTGCAACAGAGCGAAAGGGCCCAAAACACAAAGTCATGGCCAGATGAAGCAGTATATTTCAGGTGCACCATCTGAAAGGATCGCCTTGGATGTCGCAGGCCCATTTCCTACTGGCAACCGCGGAAACAAATATGTACTGGTAGTTATGGATTATTTCAGCAAATGGCCAGAGGTATACCCAATCCCAAATCAAGAAGCGGAAACGGTAGCAGAAGTGTTTATAAACAATTGGGTTGCAAGGTATGGTGTACCAATGGAGTAGCATTCTGACCAAGGCAGGAATTTTTAATCAGTTGTGTGCCAAGAAATGTGCAAGAAGTTGGGCATTCGAAAAACTCGGACAACTGCGTTGCATCCTCAGTCCGATTGTATGGCGGAATGTTTCAATAGAACATTGGAGGAGAATTTAAGGAAAGTAGTAGACAAGTACCATAAGGACTGGGATACACACATATCATTATTCTTGATGGCCTACCGATCGGCAGTACATGAGACAACGGGACAAACTCCCGCAAAGGTAATTTTCGGCAATGACATTCGACTGCCAGCTGATTTGAAGTGTGGGATAGATGCCGATGCGGAGAGGAATGTCAAGAAATCCACTGGTGTCTTAGAAGAAGAGCTGAGAGAGGTACATGATCTGGTAAGGCAGCGAGCAAAGATTATGACTGACAAGATGAAAGCGAGGTACGATAAAGCAATTAATTCGGAAGGTTTTCAGGAAGGAGATTTGGTGCTGCTATACAACCCACAACGAAAAAAAAGGTTTATCCCCGAAACTGCAGTGTAACCGGGAAGGCCCATACAAAGTTGTAAAATGGATCAACGATGTAGTGTACCGCATTCAAACCATTGGCAAACCACGAACCAAAATGAAGGTGGTTCATTTGGAGAGGCTAGCAGCGTTTAGATCGAGAGATTTATCTGATCGGAACGATCAGACTTAGGTGGAGGGCAGTGTAACGAATATTAGGAACACTAAGGGTGCTGTCATCTCTAAGCCGATGCTAAGGAGTGACGTGAATGCACATCAATAATTCGATCATTATGTCTACACATATGTACGTATACGCAGCTGAGAAGCAGCGCACAAGCACATGAAATGCTCCTAAAGGTATGCAATTGTGATTGTGGAAGTGTCGCTCACACATACAAGCGCATGGGGTATGAGAGCAGCTATAAAAATTATACATTTGTAGTTGTAGCTGAGAAATTTATAACTAATTAGTAAGTTCTGGAATTAGAAAAGCTTAGAAATATGCAACAAGGAGGTCGGACAGTATACAAGGGCGACAACAGTGGAGGCGAGAAACAGTTTTCATTTGAGCTATCAATCAGTTTAGTTATTAAGCAAGCTATTCGTTGCAAAGTATAAGTGTTATTGTGAAGTACTTTAATAAAGGCCATTTTTCCATTATTCAATATTGGAGTTATTATTTATTCAACAATTTAGCGATACGAACGTTAGCAGAAGATTGCAAATAAGGGGAATTGCAGTAAATTACAATATCTTTAATTTGATACACATACCGTACAAACACATTCTAGAGCCACCCCTGGTCCACCTTTATGGCGATATCTCGAAAAGGCGTCCACCTATAGAACTAAGGCCCACTCCCTTTTAAAATACACATCAACCCTTTTCATTTGATACCCATGTCGTACAAACAAATTGTAGGGTCACCCCTGGTCCACATTTATGGCGATATCTCGAAACGGCGTACACCTATGGAACTAAGGATCACTCCCTTTTAAAATACTCATGAGTCACCGACTAACTCTCTTTCAGTGCAGTTGTGCTAAACAAGTGTGATCCGTAGTTGAACAATTTTTCGTGAGCATAAGTGCGACAAACACGTGCTTTTCAATTAGTTTTTCCACATAAACTTAATTATTTTGTTTATATCATATATTAAAATATATCACTGAGTGTTGTATATGGGTAAATTGTCCACGATTCCTTCGGGGAATCGGTTTGACATACTTTCTGAAAGTATGGCAAACTCCCCGAAGGCAAAAAGAAAAAAAGAAAATACAAAAGCCCCATTCCCACCACTACCAAAAGTGACACAAAACAATAACTGCAATGACCCGAAATTCATTGTGATCAAATCCACTGATGAGGCTAACCCTCTGTCAAAGTACAGTGTCTTTGCCAAACAAAAAGCTATCCAAGGCATAAGCACCGAATACCTTTCAGTAAGTATCCTACGCGATGACAGCTTGCTGATTTTAACAAAATCTCTAAGCGTCGCGGAGAAATTTATGAATTGCAAGAGCTTTGGTGGCCTATGTCCCGTATCCATCGCCTTCCACGACTCCTTAAATACTTGCAAGGGTACCATTTTCGATAAAAATTTAGCTCATACAGACGAGGAGGAAATACTAGAGGCTCTAAAACCACAAGGTGTTGTTGGCATATACAAATTTACCAAAAATATCAACAATGTAAAAGTCCCCACAGGTAGAATAGTGCTCTCTCTAAACTTGTATAAAGTTCCCCCCACTATTGACATAGAATGTACTCAGTGAGAGTTGAGGAATACTTCCCCACTCCAATGCGATGCCGATCATGCCAACTACTTGGTCACACCATGAAAAGATGCAAAAACAACACTACCTGTGAAACCTGCAATTTTCCACCTCATAGCAAAGAACCATGTCAACGCACAATGTGCGCTAATTGTTTTGGACCCCACCCCGCCTCAGCAAGAAACTGCCCAAAATACCTCCAAGAGAAAGAAATATTAAAAATAAAAACACAGAACAAAAGCAATTTTGTTGAAGCAAGACGACTATATAAACAACAAAATCCCATTAATGCAACTCAATCACAATCTTACTCAGCAATTCTGGGCTCAGTGCAGCCTTCTCCCATTCTCAGCAAACTCAATTCAACATCTTCAGCTGACAACCCCACCGCTACCGCTCAGCCACTTAACTCCCATATACAACCTCACCCATCCACTACCAACTCTCTGATTGCAAACTCCAACACTTTACCTAAAGTTCAATCTTTCTTCTCTAATCACACTCACTCCCACACTTCTACAAATATTATGTCTTTACCTAATACTCAATCTCTCTCAGAAAAATCAAACGCACAACACAGAATGTACTCACCCGCAAATATTTCTACTGTCTCTCACACTCAATCCGCAACCACCCAACCTGCTAGCTCCATGAACTGCAGTCAAAACAATAGTAACAACGACAACATCACTGATAACCTAACCGCCCCTACCACTTCCTCCTCGTCTACTCCATACTGAAATCTCCTTCGTTCACACCATTCCTATAACAACACACACATTGAACCAACTCAACCTAATACAATACTTCAATCTCTTTTAACCCCAATATCAAAAACAGAAGACGTTATTGAATGAGAGCTCCCAGAGCCCGAACTATAGACTATTTTCGCAAGAAAATAAATCTAATAGTAAAGTTAATATTATTATTAATGATTGTTGATATTCTCCAGTGGAATATCAAAGGCTATCAAAATAATTACCTAGAATTGGAAACCCTTTTAAAAGATCGCAAACCACAAATAGTTTGCCTACAAGAAACCCATATCAAACACACCCACTCATCATACTGCCCAAAGCAGTACATAACATATTTCCATAACTTCCACAACATCGGCCACGCCAAACAAGGCTGTGGCATATTAATTTACAGAAACCTTAAACACAGAAGAGTGAACATTACTTCCAACATATCAGCAGTCGCAGTAGAATTCAACGTTCAATACCCTATCACCATAATTTCTGTATATATCCCACCAAATCAAACTTTCTCACAATTAGAATTACAACAGCTTATCTCGTCATTAAGTACACCAGTAATAATATGTGGTGATTTTAATGGCTGGAGCCCTCTCTGGGGGTCACCAAGCGCTAATCACAGAGGTACAATAATTGAAGATTTTATCTTAGCCTCGAATTTACGTGTCCTTAATAACAACAGTCCTACACATTTCTCCACGCATAAATCCTTTACACACGTTGACCTAACCATTTGTTCACCACAACTACTTCCCATTATATCCTGGTATACTCTAGAAGATCTTCATAACAGCGACCACTTTCCGATAGTTTGCTCTCTAGAAATTTCCACCCAGAATCCTCCTAACCCTACCAGACCTTCTAGATATAATACCACAAGAGCCAACTGGGACAAATTTGTAAAAGTGCTAAATGAAAAGCTTCTGCCCGACTTCGACAAAAATAACCCAAATAAAGAAGCCGCAATAACTCAAAGGGCTATAAGAGAGGCAGCCAACTTAACAATACCTCGGACTAACCCGCGAAAAGCGTCAAGAAATGTCCCATGGTGGTCTCGAGAACTGAACAAGCTACGAAATGAAAAAATGGAAGACTGGAGAGAATACCAAAAGTGCCCAACTCTCGACTCTCTGATAACATATAAAAAGTGCAACGCTCGATTTAACAGAGAAAAGAGACAAGCAAAAACCAAAAGCTTTGAAGATTTCACTAAAGAACTCAACCCTACCTGCTCCACCCAAAAAATTTGGAAAGGAATACAAACTCTCACTGGAAGATACAATCCCCATATTATCCCCTCATTAATGATAAATAACACTATCATCACAAATCCACTATCAATTTCATCAGAGTTTGCACATAAAATATCAAAATCTTCCGAAACTTCCAACTTTTCGCCACAGTTCATAGCCTCCGCGCACAGCATCCCACACATGCGTGCAGCGGACACAACTGACCAGCTTGCTCTCTACCTTGAAAACGCCATTAATTTCTCGGAAATCGAGTCGGCTTTAAAAACATGCAAAGGAAAGTCACCTGGGCTTGACCAAATAAATTATGAAATGCTGAAGCATACCCCCAATCCTTTTAAACAAAGACTACTTCAACTATACAATTCAATATATAACACCGGAATTATCCCCCAAAGCTTCAAGACAGCTATAGTTGTCCCTATATTGAAACCACAAAAAGACCCCTCGCTTATAGAAAGTTACCGCCCCGTTTCCTTAATATCATGTATGAGCAAAATAATGGAGAAAATTATATCAAAAAGGTTAATGTGGTTCTTAACAACCAAAAAACGTTTATCACCATTTCAGGTCGGATTTAAAGCCGGCGTCAGTACGCTAGATGCTTTGCTTTTCTTAGACCACCATCTCTCCAAACAATTTTCCTCAAAAAATCACTCATCTGTACTGGCAATTGATTTTGCCAACGCTTTTGACAAGATCGGAAGCCACATAGTCCTCAGGAAACTTCAAGAGTGGCGAGTGGGACCCAAAATATTTAACTATATTAAATCATTTCTAAGTAACCGGAAATTTCGCTGCAAGGCAAACAACCACCTTTCTCCCATTTACACTCAACACAATGGAATCCCCCAAGGATCTCCACTTTCTGTAACCCTTTTCTTAATAGCCTTTGATGAAGTTGGCAAAATCATGAGCCTCCAACATAACATTAAGTATTGTTTGTATGCCGATGACTTATTCTTGATATCCAACAATAAGACAAAAAGTGATATCGAAAATTCATTCAAAACGGCTTTAGAATCTTAAGAGGAATGGTCACAACACTCAGGTGCTCATATTTCACTTGAGAAATGTAAGCACCTGCATGTTTGTAGAAAACATAATTGTAACAACATCAACATCAAATATAAAAACAACAACATAGCCAATGTAAATAACATAAAAATACTAGGTGTCATATTTGACAATAAACTTAGCTATAAGCACCACTGTATTAAACTAAGAAGTGAACTAGCTACCAGACTTAACATTGTAAAATACCTGTCATCAAGGAAAAGCTTTGTGCACACAAACACATTACTTAATATAACAAAATCAATAATCCAATCCAAAATAGATTACGGTTTACAAATATACGGTAAATGTACGAAGTCTAGCATTAATAAAATCAAAGCACCATTTCACGCTGCAGTACGGAGAAGTCTACGCGCATTTAGGACAACACCTATCAAAAACTTACTTGCCGAAGGAGGCTTTCAAGCAATTGAAGATCGCACTAACTATCTCAGAAGTCGTATAATATACAAGCTATTTTGCAACAACACTCACATACTTCACCATGAAATAAAATTACTCCACAGAAGAAAGCGACCATTGACCCATAAGTCAGCCTTATGCGAGATAAAAGGGCTCGCAGATACTTTAAGTTTACAAATAGCTCCAATGACAATCCAGGAAACCAAGCTACCACCCTGGGCACTTGATTCACAAATGTTTATCGAAGATCTTTGTTCACTAAAGAAACAGAGCACCAACTGTACTATATATAAGCAAGCCTTCTTGGGAATTGTAAACCTGCTGAAAGAGAGCGGCTGGAACCTGCTGTTCACAGATGGCACCAAGCAAAGCCATGGCACTGCATTCGCAGTTACGAACGAAAATGGAAAAACCCTCTCCCACGGAATACTTACGGATTACGCTAGCATATTCGACGCCGAATTGCAGGCCATAGTCTCAGCGCTAAATCTCGTAAAAAGTAAGCAAAAGACCTTAATATGCACGGACAGTCAATCAGTGTTTAACGCTGCAAAAACCATACAATGGCAGGCTGGCCCAATATTCCACCTGCAACAACTATTAATTAAAAATACACCATACGCGAAACTAATGTGGATCCCTGGACATTCGGGCATAATCGGTAATCGAAATGCTGACAATGCTGCAAAACTTGCTTTAAAATCGTGCCTCCACACGTACAATCCCCTTAGTACAATATCAATAAAAAAAATATACTCGAGAGCTTTAAATTCACACGTGCGCATAAATTGGAACAACTTCCAACATGAATATAAAGCAGTAAACCCTCACTGCGCCGCCATACAACTTCCAACAACGACTACCATCGATGCTTTGTACGCCTAAGACTGGGTCATACACTCCTGACTCACCAACACGACCTAACAAAGACTCCGCAGCCCATCTGCAACTTCTGCAATAACAACAGCTTAGCCATACGCCATTTACTTCTACATTGTCCTGGCCTATCCGCCATACGTTCGTCAACATTCGAAGACTCAGACCCAATCCATATTCTATCTGTTCCTTCCGAACAGAATATTATAAGAATGTAAATTTTTTTTAAAGAACTAAACATTTTTCATCTCATTTAATATCTAAACATTATACTATCCGTGATAACTTCAATCAAACTTTAAACCTGTTTAAGCCGATAGCCCTGGTAGCTAGTGCAGATAAATTAGGTTAATTTGTAATTTTAATTATATTTTAACAATAAATAATAATAATAATAAAATACTCATTAACACCTTTCATTTGATACTCATATCGTACAAGCAAGTTCTAGAGTCAGCCCTGGTTCACCTTTATGGCGACATCCCTTAATGGCGTCCACCTATAGAACTATGGCCCACTCCCTCATAAAATATTCTTTAATACCTTTCATTTGATACACATGTCATACAAACACACTCCAGGGTTACCCTCGGTTCATTTTCCTACATGGTTATTTTCCCTTATGTTGTCACCATAGCTCTCAACTGAGTATGTAATGTTCGGTTACACCCGAACTTAACCTTCTTTACTTGGTTATGACTAGATTTAAGAATGGATAAACAAGTGACAAGTGCGTCTGTTAACAGGCGCCAGCTAGAAGGTATTATTTTTCAGTTTGTAGTAATTATCGGTATCATTGCTTGCTCATTTATTTCTACATAGGCGTTTGATTCGTACAAATGTACCTACAGCAGCTAACACATATAATGTAGTGGACATTTTTTCAAACCGGTTTCAAGTTTGGTTTGCAAATTTTCATTTAAACAATTTATAGGTTGTTTCCTAAACTACTGCCAATAAAAAACGCTGAATTTAACTAACGATATTTTATAAAACCAGCCACTGCTATTATATTGTTGATTACTGGAATTAACGCGAAAAAAATAATAACGCACCATATTAGTCTATTTACTTATATATTACCAGGAAATTACTCAGAAAACAACCTCCCAATATTTTCAAAATTTTCTCGAAAAAGTACAGAAACTATGAGAAGATAGTCACAATACTGTCCGTCCATTCTATTCATAATATCGAATAAAGAAGTAGACAAGCTCCAAAAGCTTCAAAATAGATGCATGAGATTTATTCTTCAGACACCTAGATATACAAGAGCGGCTGACATTTGGAAGACTTTAGACTGGTTAAGTGTGAAACAAAAGATTTTTTCCCACTCCATCAAATTCATATTTAATATCAAACATGGAAATCTAGCTGAGTATTTAAGAAAAATATAGCATTAGTTGAGCAAGCTCACAACATAAATACGAGAAACAAACATTATTTCAAATTGCCGTTCTTTAGAACTGTAACTGATCAACAGAATATTTTCTACAAGGGTCTGAAAAGTTATAATGATCTGCCTATAGATATAGAACGTTGCAACCAAATAACAGTCTTTAAAACAAAATTATATTAGTATTGTAAAACCTTAGCTATAAGATAAAACACTGTAATATATTCAAATTTGCGAATTAGGCTTCGGGCCGTAATAAATAAATAATAACAATAATAATAATATGATACCAAAAACTATCTCCAAAGCATTCCTAAAACGATTCCGAAATATTTTCGAAATGTTCCCAACTAAAATACAGACCCTAAATTTATCCGGAACTTACCCAGAATTCTACTGAGCACAATCCCGAAAATGTTTCGAAATAATCCCGAAAAAGTATCGAAATGTTCCAAACATAGTTCCGAAATTATCAGAAGATAGTCCCGGTATGATCTCAAAAACAATTTCGAAAGCATTTCTAAAACGAATCCGAAATATTCCCAGCTAAAATCACTAAATAGTCCCTATACTAACTTGGAACTTAACCAAAATTATACCGAGAAAAAGTTTGAAAATGTTTCGAAATAGACCCGAAAATATCCCAAAAAAGTCCCAAAATGTTCAAGACGTAGTCTAGATTAAGCCCGAAAACATTTCCGAAGCTAATGAAATGAGCCCCAATTCAATACTGAAACGTTTCCGAAATGTCCAGATATGGTCTTGAAAACAATCTTGAAATATTCGCGAACTGAACCAAAATATTCAAAATCATACAGCCCCGAAATGATACAGAAAACATTATTAAAATATTCCCAAAAAGATCTTGAAGAGGAGTAGTCTCGAACTGATCTCGGAATTGTCTTAAAATAGCGAGTGGTTTGGCTCAATTTTAAAAAAGACTGTCGCTATTCGTCCGTAAAATTCATTACAAAAATTATCTAATTCCTTTTGTGTGTTTTCTTCTTTTATTTTTTTTGTTGCTTTTTTATTTATTGTACCTCTTTTTTGAAGATAAATAATTTTTTTATTCGGACTTTACAAAATTGCTTAGACCACTACCATTGGTTTGACACGTTGTCACATTTTATTGGTTTAGGTCTAAGAGGGAAGCCAAACATTATACCGATTTTGAGTTATAGTACTTGGGGTCCCAAGAGGGGGAGGTTTGGGATCCAATTCAAGAGTTGCCCATTTACCCATACAAGAAATGTAAATGCCCAACGCAAATGTACTAAGCGCTTTAATAAAATTGTATTCGGTTTTCGTCGCTTATATAGACGTGTTTCGTTTGCTCCGTGATTTTCTTTAAAATTTTTTCTTAAATGGATGACCTTTGCGCTAAGTGCAATAAGGCCTTTGCGAGAAATGACTCACTTGTTGTGCCATGTTCGGGTTTTTGCCAAAAAAGATTTCATAAAAACTGTTGTGATGGCCAGATTTCAGAATATAATGTGAAATTATTTAAGCTTAATCGTAACATCGTATACTTATGTCAAGGGTGTGTTAACTTGCCTGAGCGCTTTATATCTTCTTTAGACTCTATTGCTGCTTCACAAAAGCTTGGCATAGATTTTTTAAAAGATCTGTTCAGCTCTAAATTCGAAGATTTGGTGAAGGAAGTTGAGGGGCTGAAATCGCTTATCAAATCAGATAAGCAACCTCAAAACTTTAACAGTGATAACATCAACAATGCCAATGGCCTACAATTCTTACATAGTACCGTCAGCCCATCTTGTGTTAGTGTGCGGGAAAATACAAACAACAATAACCACGGGTCTGCTACAGCTGCGCTTTGTCTTTGCCGTTGTCGTTTACATCTTCTGTTTACCCTATATCTACAATGTTATCACCTGTTTTTTGCAATGTCAACGGCACTTCGCCATTCGTACAGTCAAATGGTGTAAGTGGGCAAAATACATGTTCTTTAACAGATGTTACTAAGGGTCATGCAATATCTGCTAATAATGCTATCGTGAGCGACGTACCTTCTGCCGATGGGACTGTTATTGCTTCGACTGGTGCTCAAACGTTTGCCTCTGTTGTTGCTAACAGTGTGAATGCATTGGCTTCTTCAGCTGACGATATTTATAATCGTAACAATGATACTTATACTTCTACGAATCCTGTTAAATCAGATGGTGCTGATACTGCTAATCAGGCATGCTTAACCAACGAAACGATATCATTTCGTTACGATAATCAACGTTAATAAACGAAACGAAATGACTTCGTTTCGTTTATTAACGTTGATTATCGTAACGAAATGATATCTTTTCGTTGGTTAAGCATGCCTGCTGCTAATGCTAAATCGCAAATCGATTATCGTAACGAAATGATATCTTTTCGTTGGTTAAGCATGCCTGCTGCTAATGCTAAATCGTAAATCGATTATCGTAACGAAATGATATCTTTTCGTTGGTTAAGCATGCCTGCTGCTAATGCTAAAGCGTCAAAATCTACAAAGAAGCGCACACTTAAGGAAAAACCTGCTGCAATAGCTGTTAACCCTGATGAGTTAAATATTACTGCTAGTGGTGGGAATCCTAATATGCAATCAAGTACATCGTCGGGATTGGACATCCAACCTAGCTCGCCTAATGACAATAATAATAATAACAATAACAAGAATGCCAACAACAACAATAATGTTAATAACAATCACAGGCGTTCACGGAGGCGCGTGATTGGCTCTTGTGTGTCTACTGAACTTGGGGTAGCTGCTCGTTTCAGATGGTTTCATCTTTCTTCTTTTTTACCCTCGGTCAAACCTGAGGATATTATTGAGTATGTGATTAAACATACTAATCTAAATAAGCATCAACTGCAATGTTTCAAGCTTGTTAAGGAGTCGTAGTCGATTAACCGTAAATATGTAAATTTTAAACTTGGTGTAGATGAATTGCACTTTGATAATGTTCTGAAGCCTGAGTTGTGACCAGTCAATGTGACGATCAGCCACTTCCGTTTTTTTTCAAAAGGACTCAAAACTACAATAGCGCACTTAGTTCATAGTATCAATCACATGCCATGCAAATATATCAATATCTTTTTTCAAAATATTTCTGGCCTTAGAAGCAAGACCGAAAATGTGCGCCTATTTAGTTCTTTATTGGAGTATGATGTATTTGTCATCATTGAGACTTGGCTGAATTTTTTGATCCTAAGCTTTATCATGTTTTCCGTAAGGATAGAGATGCAACAAAGACTGGCCTAAATAGAGGAGGTGGTGTGCTGATTGCCGCCCGGGTCGGTCTCCAGGCCTCGCTTATTTCTTTAACTGTTAGTGACACGCTTCTTGATCGACTTTGTGTTCGGATTCATGGCTCTCTGGGTCAACTGCTCATTTGTGCTTCATACATTCCGCCGTCCAGCCCAGAAAGTATTTATAAGGCTCATGTAAATAATATCTTAAATCTTAAGCGAAGTTTAGGAGAAACGCATCTATGTGTACTGGGGGATTTTAATTTAAGTAATGTTAGCTGGATCTCCCTTGAAAACAATCTGTATTTAACTCCTACTAATATTAACAGCTCTTATAAATCGTATCTTATTGATAATTTTGGAGGGGTTGGTTTATCCCAAATTAATAGTTTCCACAATTCTTTACATCGCATTCTTGATTTAATTTTTGTAACTAATAATATTAGTTTTGTTATCTCGGAACCTGCGTCTTCAATTTCGCCACCAAACTTGCATCACCTGCCCTTAAGGCTTGAAATTCAGTTCTTTGAGTATTTCTGTATTCCTGCATCAAATATGAAAACATCGTTCAATTTTCGAAGATGTGATTTTAATCGTTTAAATTCTGCTTTACGTGGAGTTGATTGGGATGCTATGCTTGGCGAAAGTGAAGTTGGAAAGTCTTTCAATGTATTTAAAAATTAAATTCATAAGATTTGCGAAAAAGTCCTGCCGGTATATAAAAATAAAATTTATAAATCTCCCTGGCACAATAGTGAGCTCAAACATATAAAAAATTTGAGAAACAAGTTCTTTAAAAAATATAAGTTTACTAATCAGCGTCGATTTTATGATTTGTTTATTGTTTATAAGAAAAAATTTAACAATCTTAATAAGTCTTTATATGCTAAGTACGTCAGAAATTTTGAGGTAAACATCAAGAACAATCCGAAGAACTTTTGGAATTACATTAACTCCCTGAAGAGCGTATCTAGCATACCGAAATCAGTAAGCTACAATAATATTACTGCCAACTGTGTTAATGAGGCTGCTAATCCCTTTGCTGACTTTTTCTCGGCGAACTTTATCACAGATAATGATTTAACTGTGGAAGATACAGATAACATACACAAGTTAATTAAGTCTCCCTGCGCTAATAATTTTGGGTCACTTACTCTCACTGAGGCAGACATAGTTGAGGGGATTATAAAACTTAAAAATTCCTCCAGAACTGATGTTGACAATCTTTCAGTTATTCTATTGAAAAATTGTCCTTCGCTAGTACGACCGTTAATGATTATATTCAATAAATCATTGGCATCGGGTATTTTTATTGATGACTGGAAACAAGCATCCGTCACTCCCATTTTTAAGTCTGGCAACAAAAGTAACTGTTCTAATTACAGGCCTATTTCCAAATTGTCTACAACTTCGAAGCTTTTTGAATGTGTTGTCAATGACAAGCTTTACTTTAATATTAAACACCTGATTTGCGCCAATCAACATGGTTTTGTCCAAGCCAGATCCACATTAACGAACCTCGCTGTCTTTTCTGAGGATTGCTACGCGGCATTTAGGCGGGGCTTTCAAGTTGATACAATATACCTCCTTCTCCAAGGCATTCGATAAAATTTCTCATAAAATTTTAATTGCGAAATTAGCTTGTTATGAGTTCCACTCTACGTTCCTACAGTTGATTAAATCTTACCTGCACAACAGAAGTAATGTTGTAAATATTGACGGTGTTTATTCGAAACCATTTTGGGCCAGCTCTGGAGTGCCCCAGGGCAGTATTCTGGGCACTTTACTATTTATCTTGTTCATTAGTGACATTAGCTCTTGCTTCTCATCTACCAGATTTCTGCTTTATGCTGATGATCTCAAGATCTATTCTGAGATCAGTTGTTATAATGATGTCGTTGTTCTTCAATCTGAGATTAATAAGCTTTATATCTGGTGTGTTAAGAACCGTCTTTTCCTTAATATAAGTAAGTGCCACACTGTGACGTATGGTAAACTGCTGAGGCCACTTCATACCTCCTATCATATTGCAGAAACCTTTCTTGGAACGACCCTTGAAGTTAAAGACTTGGGGGTATACTTCGACTCAAAGTTTAATTTTAACACTCACGTCAGCTTCACAATTTCTAAGGCGCTTTCAATGCTTGCTTTTGTCAGACGCCATTCCGCAAACTTCTCTGACCCCTGCACATTCAAAGTTTTATATACGTACTTTGTGCGGTCCAAATTTGAGTATGCGGCTTTCATTTGGCGGCCCTACCATGCAGTTCACATCAACCGCCTGGAGCGGGTTCAAAAAATCTTTATGCGCTTCGCGCTTATTTCATTACGTTTCTCTGAACCGATCGCGTCTTGTGAGTCTCGATGCCAACTAATATCCTTACTATCCCTAAACAATCGCAGAATTCTTGAAAGACTGTGCTTAAATACTCCCTGTAGAAACCTCCACCATCTTTTTCATAGGGCTGAGTAGAACTGTTTATAACTCAAAAGCGCCTATTAACAGATCCCTGTCAGAAATTAAGTGCTTCTCAAGTGTTTTGGATATTGACTTCTCCGACTCAAAATACGCTTTTCAACTTAAACTAAAAAATTACTTAATCTGTAATAATATAAATTCTTTTTGCTAGTGTTCTCCATAGCTTAATATAAGCTGGACTCTGTAATTTAGTCATAAGTGTCTGTACTAAACATTTGTTACTAGACTAAATAAATAAATAAATAAATATAAAAACTGTTCTTCGGGTGACCCCCTTCCAAAAGGCGATCCTATTTTGAAAAAAAAGTGGCCAACAAATCTTTGCGTCAAAATGCATCTAAATCCTTGTAGTTTCCAAATAAGCATTTACTTTTCTTAGTAATTAAGGAGGCCTGTAAATGATTTTGGCCACATGTTTCACTCAAAAATGTTAACTAGGTCTTCGCTTTGAATACGAATATGCCTGAATCCTTTAGTCGAAATAAATCAGCATACAAATTGGCCCACGCTAACGAACATACATACATCGTCCATAAAACACCTATATAAGTAGTGAAAGGAACAACAGAAAAGTTTTAAATGTCCAATCATATTTGGGCTCATAAAAGAAAGTTTAATGATCAAAATCCTACTCTTGTAAAGTTCTCTAAACATTGAATATTTTATGGGCTATTATTCGGTTAAGTGAATTTAAGAGCACAGCTGTTTGGTATTTTTGAGTAAATATTTACAAAGTAATTTGTAACGAAAACTGAAAATAGAAAAGGATTGAAAACACAGAAGAAATACAGAAACTTGGCTTGCATGTAAAGTGAACCACATTGGTATGTTTAATGCTTTAGGGCAATGCCTAAATAATAAATATTGTAACGAATTTTAGTGCAATTCCGCTTATTTTCAATCTTCTGCTAACGTTCGAATCACTAAACTGTTGAATAAATAACTCCACTATTCAATAATGCAAAATGGCCTTTATTAAAATACTTCACAACAAAACTTATACTTCGCAACTGATAGCTTGCTTAGATCAAACTGATCCTGAGTGCTCAGATTGCGCTCTTTTATACTCTTCGATTTCCTCGTTCCATATTTCTAGGCGTTTCCAGAACTTAGTTACTGCTATAAAATTTTAACTACAGATGCACGCATATCTTCTCATATGCGCGTGTATATGTGAGTGACACTTCCACAGATAATTGACTACTTTTGGGAGCATCTCAGATAAGATATATGCATGTGTTTGTACGTCTCTTCTCCGCTGCGTGTACGTACATATATGTAGACATAATTATTGATTCGTTTATGTAGATACAATTGACTGCCTGCTTCATTGTTCTTGTGCCTTCATTTACTTAGCATCAGACTAGTGATGTGAGTATCACTTATTGTCACTAATATTTGTCACAATATAATCAAAGAAAACAAAATCAAGTTTTAAAGAAGAAAGGAAAAAGCGCAATTGTAAAAAGAGAATAGAAAATTTGTTTCCTGTTTTATAATAGGATTATTTCAGCGACATACGTCTTTCAAGTTGTGCCACATTTGCTTTGAGAGTATTAAAGGCAGAAGTATTTGAGTGCATATTATGGCGGACCTTAGTTGTATGAAAACCATTTCCAAACAACAAAAATATGTGACTAGATTCAGCATATTTATAGAAATTTTCGAAAAATGGTTGAAACAGCACCTAAGCACGGAAAATGCAGTTTGCTGTGTATGTGTCAAATATAGCTGCAGAATTTTTTATTACCAATAAAATCTAAACTAATTGTCACTTTAACCCCAGGAAAAATTGCACTACTTTGAGCTATGTCGCGCTCATTTCGTGGCTTTACTTGAATAAATGTACAATAATTTTTGAGCTCCTTTCCGATTATTACGAGACTATTTCGATATAACTTTCCAAATATTACTAAACCGCTTTCGAACTTCCGACGATACATTTAATGTCTGTATTGCGGATTGTTTTTCTGGAACATTTCGAATTTAAGGACCAGATTATGTATGACGCCGTGGCACTTTGCTTCGCAGTCACTCATAGTCACCACTATGTAATACCGAAAATTTCATAAAGGCATTCAGGTTTACTCTCACTCTCTGATGTGAATGAATGCTCTCATATGATAGGAATTTTGGTTCACATGAGAAAAAACGACTCGTTGCGTTGCACATGATTCGCCCCTGATTTAAAAAATATATCGGATTTCTTAAAGCATTATTTTATTGAAATGTGTTCGTGTTTAGTTCGAAATTCTTTCTGATCTAATTGCTGAACTATTGTTGAATTTCAAGGTTATGGCGAAATTATTCTAGGCTCATTTGAGACTTTTTGGTTAAAATCGGAAATTTTTCATGGCAATTTTTTAATTTTTCTCGTATAATTTTAGAGCTTTTTGAGATGATGGGATTGTTCGAATTGTTTTCATTATAGTTTTGTATCAGTTTGATACGATTTCGGGATTGGTCTTCGACATTGGTTTTTGGCCATTTTGGAAATGTTTTAACTTACATATCGGCAACATTTCGAAGCCGTTCTGGGTTTAATTTAGCCATAGTTACATATATACTATTTAATCACTGTTTTGATTCAATGTCTACACTATTTCGAGTTGTAACTGAGAAAGATGTAAATGCGAAACGTTATATGGAAATGAGAGTAGTCAATTATTAATGTGAAAGCGTCACCTTTATATGAGAACAGTCACCTTTAAATGAGAAAGTGTCAAAGAAAATTTCAAGAGTCGAAAGCAATGGATAATAGTTAGACGTAAATGGGAACAGTTATTTGTAAATGCGAAAACATCGTATGAAAATGGGAACAGTCACATATAAATGGGAAAGCATTAAAGCGTCATTTGTGATAGAAAATATGACGCTTTCTTATTTACATATGATTATTTATATATTGCTATAAATATTGACTATTCTCAAATACAAAACAACGCTTTCGCATTTTTTTCGCCGATCTTTCATTTACAACTGATTCTTTTCCTATAGAAATAATGCTTTCGGGGATTCAAGGGGTTAGCGCAACCACACCTCTTCGAGGTGAATCCTGCAACAAATATGAATGTATCATACACATATTTAGCAGGCGAGGCTCTGGCATCCCCCAGTTACTCATGGAACAAGGGATTGGCGGCGGGATGGCCTGGAGGGTTCACTGCGATCGTATTAAATCGTTCCCGAGATGTTCGGGCTAGTGCCTTAACCATGCTTGTTGCTGAAATGTACCGGCAAGGACCGTCAACATCGATAATACTCCCCAAAGCCTTCGGCGAGTGCCTTTATCGCTACAACAACAACAACAACAACAACAAGTGACACTTTCGCATTAAAAATTATAATTTCCAAAAATTGCTTTCTTATTAACAACTGACTAATATAATTTAAAATATAAAAATCTTATTTTCAAGTGACATTTTCTCATTTACAATTAACTATTCCAATTTCCAGTTCACTTTTTCTCTTTTACAATGACCAATCTTATTTTCAAGTGATGCTTTCCATTTTACAACTGGAAAAACTTTGGGATTGATTCATTTTAGTTATAACTTTGCGAATATTGCTAGACTTGTTTTGGGACCATGTCGGCATCGCTAACCTTATGGTGTTTACCGTATAGGCCTTTTGAACCTCTACGCAATTATGAAATAGTGAGCAATGACTCCATGTTTGGTAGGGCTTTTTTAACACAACCCCAATATCTTCATGGCAGACCCCGAGTGCAGAGAAACCACAAGGCCATAAATTTGAGATTATCGGGAGAAAAATTCTAAACTAGTGTTTCTAGCTTAGAGTACTTGAAGATGATTACAGCGGCGAACAGAAAAATACCAGGTGCAATTTATTTAAAATTTCTTCAAAATGTATGTTTGTTTGTTTAATGGTGTGTTCAATTTTATACTTATTATTTAGGAATTCATTAGCTTAACACCGGCAATTATTATAAGCCGGTGTTAAGCTCATGAATTCTCAAATTTCTTCTAAATAATATTTTTTTCTATTTGTATGAGTTAATCGGGGAATGCCCGTATTGCTTTAAATGTATGAAAACATTTATTTGAAGCAATTTTTTAAGTTTTTAGTTTTTTTATTATTAAATAACATTTTTTCGATTTTTTAGGAAACAATTCTCCAAGTTTGTAAGTTACACCATGTGAACTACATAGTCTCAAAATCGAGATTCGTGATAATTTTACGAAAATTTGTATACGGAAGGCAACCTGCAACACCCTTTGGGAAAATAACTGTAAAAGCAGAACGAATTTCGAACCATCTTTAATTTTTAATATTTTAGACTAAAATTGGTGAAACTTCAGACTCTAAAAATTCAGAAAACTCTACTTAAAATGTTTGAAATCTTCTTACAATTTACTCGAATATTAAAATATTTTTGAAAGAGCTTTTGAGATTGGTTTGCAGAATTTCAGCGACAAAATTCGTTAAAGCTATTTCTTAACCTATCGAAAATAAAAAAGTATAGTGGGGGCTGCAGGAGAGGGTAATTTTGTGAAATGACGTTATTTTAGTTCCCAATCGTCTTAACCAACAAATTAAAACTTTTACAAGAGAAAAAAAATATTCATTGGTTCCAGGTCTCTCATTTATTTACAGAGAGTGTATTTTAATAAATTGTAATTAAATCTGTGAAAAGCGCAGTTTGCAAAATCTTATCGTATCATATTGGCTGTACTTTATTTAGTTACCTCGTTACCTCGTGGCCTTATACTGCATTTCCCTCAAACACTTACAGAATTTTTTGTTGGGAGTGCGTTACATGTAAAAAGCAAGGGCGCATATTGTAAAAGTAACATAAACTCAAAAACGATTTTTAAAACCATAGTTTTAATTACTCGTTGTAGTATTACAATTGTTGTAAATTAACAACCCGTAACTGAAATAGGCATGAAATATGTTACTCTCATGTTTTTTGACCCACAATATGGCACTATTGCAAATTGAATTTATTTTAGACTTACATGCATTTATTAACAATGGATCAAAATTCATACAATATTTATGTAGCGAAGTATACATATAAGCTCCTTTTTTAAACGAGGCTACCAGTAATTAAATGCACTTTTTTAAATTTTAATGAATAAGCGCCTAAATTGCGAGTTCATATTACCGGTATGCGGAATTCATATCTATAGCAGTTTGTTAAAAGAGCTTAATTGTAAATGTGTATAAATCGTCTCAGAAAAAAAGTATAAAAATTTCACACAGAAGCTTCATGGAATCACAATTTTTTGTAATGAAATAATTAGTGCTTCATTTTTCAACAGAGCCACTTGCTTGATTAGTGAACGTTTGTTAGCGGCCCTGAAAAATATTTGAAGCGAAACAGCCTTTTCATGTTTAGCTTCGAAGATGACTAAAATAACTATGCATGTAGTATTGAATTCAATAAGTGCTTCAATGTCCAACATTTTACTAATTGCTTCATTAACTCTATGTGTGAAATTTATATTAAATTGTTATACTCAGTTGAGCAGAGCTCACAGAGTATATTAACTTTGATTGAATAACGGTTGGTTGTACAGATATAAAGGAATCGGAAAGATATAGACTTCCATATATTAAAATCATCAGGATCGAAAAAAAATTTGATTGAGCCATGTCCGTCCGTCCGTCCGTCCGTCCGTCTGTCCGTTAATACGATAACTTGAGTAAATTTTAAGGTTCCTGAGCACTCGTCTCAGATCGCTATTTAAAATGAACAATATCGGACTATAACCACGCCCACTTTATCGATATCGAAAATTTCGAAAAACCGAGAAAGTGCCATAATTCATTACCAAAGATGGATAAAGCGATGAAACTTCGTAGGTGAGTTGAACTGATGACGCAGAATAGAAAATTAGTAAAATTTTGGAAAACGGGCGTGGCACCGCCCACTTTTAAAAGAAGGTAATTTAAAATTTTGCAAGCTGTAATTTGGCAGTCGTTGAAGATATCATGATGAAATTTGGCAGGAACGTTACTCCTATTACTGTATGTATGCTTAATAAAAATTAGCAAAATCGGAGAACGACCACGTCCACTTTAAAAAAAATTTTTTTTTTTAAGTCAAATTTTAGGAATAAATTTAATATCTTTACAGTATATAAGTAAATTATGTCAACATTCAACTCCAGTAATGATATGGTGCAACAAAATGCAAAAATAAAAGAAAATTTCAATATGGGCGTGACTCCGCCCTTTTCAATTTAATTTGTCTAGGATACTTTTAATGCCATAAGTCGAACAAAAATGTACCAATCCTTGTGAAATTTGGTAGGGGCTTAGATTCTGGGACAGTAACTTATTTATGTTAAAAAGGGCGAAATCGGTTGAAGCCATGCCAAGTTTTTATACACAGTCGACCGTCCGTCCTTCCGCTCGGCCTTTAACACGATAACTTGAGCAAAAATCGATATATCTTTACTAAACTCAGTTCACGTACTTATCTGAACTCACTTTGTATTGGTATAAAAAATGGCCGAAATCCGACTATCCACGCCCACTTTTTCGATATCGAAAATTACCAAAAACAAAAAAAATGCCATAATTCTATACCAAATACAAAAAAGGGATGAAGCATGGTATTTGGATTGGTTTATTGAGGCAAAATATAACTTTAGAAAAAAACTTTGTAAAATGGGTGTGACACCTACCATATTAAATAAACGATAATGAAAAGTTCTGTAGGGCGAAATAAAAAACCCTTGAAATTTTGGCAGGAATACTGTTCGTGGTATTATGTATATAAATAAATTAGCGGTATCCAACAGATGATATTCTGGGTCACCCTGGTCCACATTTTGGTCGATATCTGGAAAACTCCTTCACATATACAACTACCACCACTCCCTTTTGAAAGCCTCATTAACACCTTTAATTTGATACCCATATCGTACAAACACATTCTAGAGTCACCCCTGGTCCACCTTTATGGCGATATCTCGAAAAGGCGACCACCTATACAACTACCACCGCTCCCTTTTAAAACCCTCATTAATACCTTTAATTTGATACCCATATCGGACAAACACATTCTAGAGTCACCCCTGGTCCACCTTTATGGCGATATCTCGAAAAGGCGTCCACCTATAGAACTAAGGCCCGCTCCCTTTTAAAACGTTCATTAACCCCTTTCATTTAATACCCATATCGTACAAACAAATTCTAGGGTCACCCCTGGTCCACCTTTATGGCGATATCCCTAAATGGCGTCCACCTATAGAACTATGGCCCTCTCCCTCATAAAATACTCTTTAATACCTTTCATTTGATACACATGTCATACAAATACATTCCAGGATTACCCTCGGTTCATTTTCCTACATGGTTATTTTCCCTTATGTTGTCACCATAGCTCTCAACTGAGTATGTAATGTTCGGTTACACCCGAACTTAACCTTCCTTACTTGTTTTAAATTTGCTTTCATAACCCTATTATAAACTCATAATGCTATGTTTATCTGTAACTAAAATTATAGTATTGAGCTTATCTCAGACTTTTTGTTCAACACGCCAATTTATACAATTTTCAAGCCGTATTAAGCTACTTTAACTTTTGCAGTATGCCATGCCATATTAATTTCCAAAATATTATAAACGCGTCACGTATACGCCATGGCGTCCTTGCTTTTATTTCTGCGTAAACCATCAAATGGCTTCATAACATTAACATTTCTTTATTTTTTTTGACGTATGGAATATATAAGTAGAATAGCAGAAACCTCTAAATTTAAATGAAACATAACGTCATAACGTAGCTGACAAAATAATTTGTATGCAGAAAGTAACATTGAAGTAACATATTCTATTTTATTATATATTTATGGGTCTGAAGATTTTTGATAAATGACATATCTTAGCTTAAGAAAGTGGTAAGGTTAGAGTATATAAATTTCTTTCTTTCAAGGTAGGGGCTCTGGCGTAAAATTTTTAGACTTGAAAAAAAACATAAATAAATATGGTAACAATTTTAATGCGATAGACAAACGTATATTTTTTAAGTTGCTTTAACAAGTTAGAGTGCAAATAATATTTGGACAGCTGATCTCAAAATTATGGAACTTACCTTCACATTTAATTTTTTTTAATAGAAGATTTGTACAATAGAATAAATTTTATAGAATAACTCCGTCCTCTTGGAAAATACTAAATGTTTTTTAGATCTAGCTTAATTGCTGCCTCGTGATCATAATCGTCCGCCCCTAAAAGCTTGAGCCTTGACCTGGCGAGCGCAGGATACGAACACAGAACGTGATCAACCATTTATACCTGCATGCCGCACTTCCTACATATGCTACTTATCACGAGGCCTGATTTATAAATATGTGACGCCAGAAGGCAGAGCCCAGTTGGTATACCCTTCGTGAGCCTTAAGTCTTCTATCTTCAGAGATATGCCCCACTTTGTGAGTTTAATATCGTAGACTTTGCACATTAAATTAGAAATTTTACAGCCCCGTTTTTCAGTCCATTTCCTGCTTGATGGGTCATATGCAACTACTGTCTTCTGTTGATTTCTCCCAAAGGGATTGGGTCGTTTACCGTAGATTCGACGATTGCTGCGCCCCCTTTTGCCAGCTCATCAGCTTTTTCGTTACTTTATATCCCTTTATGGCCGGGAACCAAGTACAGATGTGTGGTTCGTCCTGAGCGTGGCTAATATTTTTCGATATGTACTTTTTTGTGTGGCTGTTCACCAAACAAAGAACCCATAGTAATAGTAGTTCATAATGGTCAGTTTGCTCTAGAATTTTTGTCAAGTTTTTGATGTCGGTGAAGGAGAAACTATTCTTTTCTTTAATTAGAAGTGTTACTGCCGGTCAGACCAAACTATCCAGAGCCGGGGTTTTCTTAGTACAGAGTAATTTTTCAGAATCAGGTACTTTTTTAGAACTTGCAACTTTTGAGTGTCGTGTACTTTTTCAAAACCTTCTAGTACTTAAGTACCTTTAAGTACTTCGTATTTTTTCAGAAACTGTTAGTTTTTAGTCCCGGGTACTTTTTTAGAACCGGATACTTGAATAAACGATATACCTTTTCCAACACGTGCAAAATTTCAGAGCGCCAAATTTTTGAGGGCCTGGTACTTTTACTGGCACCGTTTTAAGGTGATTTTTCGGTTATGGGTAATTTTTTGGACCCGGAAAATTTTTCCGAACCGGGTACATTTTTGGGACCTGCTAATTTTTGATGTTTGGTACGTTTTCAGAGCCTGCTACGACTTCAGTACTGGGAACTATTTTAAAACGGGTTACTTTTTTGAAACCGTTTATAATTTCAGAGCATGATTTGAGAGACGGGTACTTGTTTTCTTATTAAACCGGATTTTTTTCGAAATCGGAATAATTGTCAGAACCGGTTATGTTTTTATAGCCGATTACTCTCTCTGAAGTGGTAAATTTTTCAGAACTGTGTACGATTTATAAGTCGGTAAATAAATAAATAAAGCCTGAAATTATCCTGAAATGGTCGTAAAATTATTTTGAAAATATTTCGAAAATGATACCCTAATAATATCAAAATTATCATTTAAACTCCTCGAAAATAGTAAAAAAATGCGAACGCATAGAACCCGAAATGGTCTCGATCTGAAGATTTTCAAAATAAATACTGACGGGAAGCGTTTTTGGCACAGCCGCAGAGATACGGTAGAGGGCAATACTCGGACCCCAGCGGGTTAGGGGGTCAGAATATTCCCGCGGTAGGTATGCCTGTCGACAGAGTTAGTCGCCTCCAGATTCAAGGGGCTGTGTAGCGCAACCCTTCAGGTTGGCAGCCAATATATAGCTTCTCCAAATCCAATTGTCAATCTCACCTATCCGCGGCGAATCCTGTTTAACTAACAGACGATGCTCTGGCGACCCCAAGCTCCTCATGGAACTTGGGGGTGGGGAGGGAGGGGTTGGCCTGACGGTTTAATGTGGCCACATAAATAGTTACCGAGATGGTCGGGCTAGCACTTTAATGGTGCTGTGGTACCGGAGCGTAAAGGATCTGTATCCAGCAAAGGACCATCACTTCGATAACACTCCCTAAAGCCTTCGGGGAGCAACCTTATCGCTACAACAACAACACCAACAACAACAACAACAACAGGGCAATACTCGGCAATCGAAATAATTTCAAAATAGAAACGTTCCCGCAAAGGTCTTAAATAGAGGTACTATTAACATTTCTGAAATTTCCTCAATATCTAAAAAAAAAAGTTCCAACAGTTACAGTTTCAAAGTGATCACAAAGTGTTCTTAATATACCAAAAAAATCCCGGTCTTACAGGGGATTTCTATCACGCAAAAATTCTAAAAATACCCCAAATATTTTCGAAATTATCGTAAAAAAGACAAGCATTAATCTCGGAAACAATCTGGAAATGTTTCGCAAGTAGTCTATAGATAGATCCTAAGTAGTACACAAATGGCAATTGTTCCGATTCGATACCGAAAATGATTGCAAAATTAATTATCTATGAGATATAGTCGAAATGATGCCAAAATAGTTCCAATATCTGTAAATGATTCCTGACATAAAAAAAAAAAAAGATCTGAAAATGATAGTTTTGAAATATTGGATTGCGCCCGCTTTTATCTGGAAAACAGTCATTAAATAATACAGTAAAAAAAAACTGGATTGATCCAAAGATGGCTCCAAAGTTATGTGGAAATTATTTCGAAACAATCCCGAAAATATCCCGAAAAAATTTTGAAACTGCCCAAACCAGTGTTATAACTATGCTGAATCTGAGTCACATCGATCCCGAAATGATGGGAAAATGGTAAAGAGATATTGCGGAAATAGTACTCAAATGGTGTCAAAAAAATATGTGAACACGAAAATAGTTTCTAAATTATCCATAATTATAGAAAATTATCTCGTACTTCCGAGATATCGAAATATATTCCGAAATGGTTTCGAAAATATTTATAAGTCAATCCCATGGCGAACATTTTATGAGATAGAAATTTTATACAAAAATAAAGGCTCATATTTCAAAGTCCCGTAAAAGCTCATTAGAACCATCACTGAATGCCGTGATATTTGAAACAATACATAAATTCTGTGTACAAAACATATGAATAATTAAGAACATTTTTGCCATAAATGAGTTCTTGCTACACATAACACGTAAAATGAAATAATAAAATTCGTAATTTGATCTAAAAACACATACAAGTGACTATGAATAAACCATTTTTATTATTTTGTATGTGAAATACTTGACATTTTGACGGTAACGGCAACATTGCTATGTCATACCTGCAGGCCAAAATTATTTGTATTACAAATTCGCAGATTTCAAATTGTTTCGTATGTATTTGTGTACATTTATTTAAATTTAGCGCACTAACACTCGCGCCAAATGTGGTCGTAGTAAGAGGATATTCTATGCCACTATAACCACAAAAACTAAAAGAATGCAACAAACTATTTATGGCAATGGATTTGCTTGCATACGTTGTAGGGGTGATGAACCGTATTATATATTGTAACGAATTTAGGGAACTCCGCTTAATTGCAACCTTCTACTAACGTTCGTATTGCTAAACTGTTGAATAAATAACTTCAATATTAAATAATGCAAAATGGTCTTTATTAGACTACTTTGAAATACTTAACAATAACACTTATACTTCGCAACTGATAGCGTGATTAAATCAAACAGATTTTGCTTACTCAGCTTTTGCCCCTTTTATACTCTCTTCTTTGTGGTTCGCATACTTCTAGGCGTTTCTTCTTCAAGAATTGACTACTTGTTTACCAGCTATATATTCACCAGCTATATACTACAGATGCACATTTATAGCTTTTCGCATAGCCATATGACGTGTATATGTGAGTGATACTTCCACCGATGATTGCATACTTTTGTGAGTATCTCAGATATATGCATGCGTTTGTGCGTATCTCTCCGCTTCTTTTATGTACATATGTGCAGATATAATGATTGATTTGTTTATGCAGATACAAGTGACTGCTTAGTATCAGCTTAGAGATGATAGTATGCCTTAGTGATGCTAATATTCGTCAAAATAAATACAGTGGTCCATATTCGTTTAAACGCACTGTTAGTTTTAAATTTACCACTTTGGCTTTATTTTGTATATGCATTCATAACAACAAATTCTGGCCCATATTCTTTAGTAATCTAATGGAAATTTGACTGGCCCAAAAAACCTGTTTTCGTTGTTGCTGTTGTACTACTATCATCACATATTCAAAAATACTACAACGAACAGGTGCATATTCGTTTAAACGCAGCAATTTTATTTTTAAATAATTATTCATTTATTGAATTTTACCAATTAATTGGTCCTCCATTTTTATTAATGGCTTAATATATTCGATTGGGTATCGATTTGGCTAAATTTTGCAGGAGCATACTTCTTAAATCTTCCCAAGCTTCTTTAATATCCAACTTCAACTCTAATGGGGTCCTGTAGAGGTATCCTTGAACCTTTTGTCCTTAAATTTTGCTCTATAAAGTTCTTCTAACGAATCGGGACTGCATGCAGGCCACTTCATTAGTGGAATGTTGTGTTCTGCAAGCCATTTCAAAGACCCCTTAGAAACATGAATGGCAGCGTTATACTGTTGCAAAATGCTGTCTTCATCCATTTTGTCATATGAAAATCAAACGAGAGCATCGTCCAATAATTCCTACAAACTTTAGAACTCATTTTGGGGGGTGCGAGGCAAATTTTTGCATTTCCTCTAGATGGAAATACCGCTTCCACCATTGTGCGTAACAATGACGTCCGTTTGTTAGCAAAACACTATGGCGGTGACAGCGTTATGGTGTGGGTGGCATTTTCATCGAGAGGAAAAGCAAAAATTTTCCCCGTACCCCCAAAAATGATTTCTAAAGTTTATAACGAATTATTGGACGATGTTCCGCCCACTTTTAAAGGAAGGTAATTTAAAAGTTTTGCAAGCTATAATTTGGCAGTCGTTGAAGATATCATGATGAAATTGTGCAGGAACGTTACTCCTATTACTATGTGTATGCTTAACCCTCTAGCCGGCAAGCCCGCCTTTAGGCGGGGTTAGATTAAACTGGTAAAACATGTGTACCCCCAATTTTTTCGTACAATTTTTAATGCATCATGTTCGCTAATTATTAGATCAATGCGGCTGCCTTAATTTTAAAGCTGTAAGTGTTAGCAGGGTGCCGTTATAATCATTCTAGTTGGAAAAATAGAGTGCACTGACTACAAATATTATTTTTGCAAGAAGTGGTTTTGGTAACCATAATATAAGTGATAAAACATGTTTCGATCGTCAAAAAAAAATTATTGGTAAGTAGACTAATTGTTAAAGATTGAAATATGTGAATATGATGTGGAATTATAAAAAAAGATTATAGTATTATTGGCCAAAACGTATAGTCTGCCTAAAGGCGGAGTTGCCTGTTCCGCTGTTTTTTTTTATAGCGAAAATCATACTAACCATACGTTTGTTCTTCAGTAGACGAACTTATATTACTGAAATGGATTACTCCAAAAGGCTCAAGTTGTCACAGTTGGCTGATGAAGAAATTGCAGAATTCATGGAAGCTTTAGGTGACGACGATGGCCGTTCTGAAGATGAGATAAGCGAAGACGGGAGTGAAACTGAAGAGTAAGTTATATCAGATAGGGATTTTGAGCGAATTGATAATTACATTCAGGAACTACGAAGTGCTTCTACTAGCGACTTTCTCGCAAAAACTACTAACCGAATGCAGCTCATATGAAGATGATGTGTGCTTTGCGACAATACATGCCAGCTAAACCACACAAATATGGAAAAAAGTTATTTGCCCAGGCGACTCATACGGGTTCGCGTACAGCTTTGAAGTTTGTAAAGGTGCAGGCGACAATGATGTATTTGAAGGCGTCCCTGATTTGGGGGCAACCTCAAATGCCGTTGTTCGTTTGTCACAAACGATCCCTGATTTTAAGAACTACAAATTGTATTTTGATAACTTTTGCACGTCGCTTCCACTTTTGGGTTACTTGCGAAGTCGAGGAATTCTATCCCTAGGTAGGAAGGTGCCAATCGAATTCCAACCTGCAAGCTGTCTAAGGATAAAGATGTTTGCAAAAAAGATCGGGGTTATTCAGAAGAGTTTCTGGGTACTGCTTATGGTATTGAAATAACTACTGTTGTATGGAAGGACACAAAAGCCGTTGTCTTGGCTTCAACATACGCAGGTGTAAAGCAGTTTAGAGAGGCATCTGATGAAACGCCACCAAGAAAGACAATTAGATACGACAGGAAGGATAAGCAATATATTTAAATGGCCTGCCCTAATATTATTACACAACTATCATATGGGGGGAGTTGATCTCATGGGCGCTTTACTAGGACGCTATTCGGATGAAAACGAGGAAGTGGACGCTAAATATATTTTATCATCTTATAGATATGGCAATGGTATAGGCATACCTGCTCTATCGTCGAATTACCGCAAATCATCAGTTTACAAATGTGAAACTCCCGGATTTTCGAGTTGAAGTAGCTAAGATACTTTGTAGCTCTCAAAAACTTTTAAGGAGACCAGTGGGGCGACCAGCTAGTGCTTCTCCAAGTGACCAATGGAAGCCAAATAAAAAAACCAACGCACCACCGATTGATATTCTTTACGATGGCATTTATCATATACCTGATTCTTTGGATCGGAGCAATAAAGGATGTGCAAAATGCCTGGTTGTAAATCAGAAACTGAAATATTTTGCACAAAATGTAATCTTACGTATGCTTATCAGCTAAAAATAAATATTTCCAACTATTCCATAAACAATAATTCAATACTCTTTTAACTTTTTTTGTTAATAAAAATACATAAGAAAATTCTTTCTCGTTAATTTCAAGTACCCGTAAACAGGCAGGTCCGCCTAAAGGCGGGGTGGGGTTTTTCAGCCCTGGGGGGAAAATTATTAACTGTTTTGGCAATCTGACATCAAATTCGAGTTTATCGCACTAGAATTAATAGGTATGAATTTTTTCATTGAAAACAAAAATTGGCCGGTTAGAGGGTTAACAAAAATTAGAAAAATCTGAGAACGACCACGCCCACTTAAAAAAAAAATTATAACGTCAAATTTTAACAAAAAATTTAATATCTTTACGGTATATAAATAAATTATGTCAACCTTCAACTCCAATAATGACAAGGTGCAGCAAAAGCCAAAATAAAAGAAAATTTCAAAATGGGCGTGGCTCCGTCCTTTTCATTTAATTTGTCTAGGATACTTTTAATGCAAATAGTGAACAAAAATTTGCCAATCCTTGTGAAATTTGGTAGGGGCTTAGATTCTAGGACAATAACAGTTTTCTGTGAAAAAGGGCGAAATCGGTTGAAGCCACGCCCAGTTTTTATATACAGTCTACTGTCTGTCCTTCCGCTCGGCCGTTAACACGATAACTTGAGCAAAAATCGCTATATCTAAACTCTGTTCACGTACTTATCTGAACTCACTTTCTATTTGTGTAAAAAATGGCCGAAATCCGACTATGACCACGCCCACTTTTTCGATATCAAAAGTTACGAAAAATGAAAAAATGCCATATTGCTATACCAAATACGAAAAAAGGGATCAAACATGGTAATTGGATTGGTTTATTGAGGCATAATATAACTTTAGAAAAAAACTTTGCAAAATGGGTATGATACCCACCATATTAAGTAGAAGAAAATGAAAAAGTTCTGAAGGGCGAAATCAAAAGCCCTTGGAATCCTGGCAGGAATACTGTTCGTGGTATAACATATATAAATAAATTAGCGGTACCCGACAGATGATGTTCTGGGTCACCCTGGTCCACATTTTGGTCAATATCTCGAAAACGCCTTCACATATACAACTACCACCACTCCCTTTTAAAATACTCATTAACACCTTTCAAAGGCATCCACATATAGAACTAAGGCCCACGCCCTTTTAAAATACTCATCAACACCTTTAATTTGATACCCACATCTTAAAAACAAATTCTAGAGTCACCCCTGGTCCACCTTTATGGCGATATCTCGAAAAGGCGTCCACCTATAGAACTAAGGCCCACGCCTTTTTAAAATACTCATCCACACCTTTCATTTGATACCCATATCGTACAAACAAATTCTGGAGTCACCCCTGGTCCACCTTTATGGCGATATTTCGAAAAGGCGTCCACCTATAGAACTAAGGTCCACGCCCTTTTAAGATACTCATTAACACCTTTCATTTGATACCCATATCGTACAAACAAATCCTAGAGTCACCCCTGGTCCACCTTTATGGCGATATCTCGAAAAGGCGTCCACCTATAGAACTATGGCCCAATCACTCTTAAAATACTCTTTAATACCTTCCATTTGATACACATGTCATACAAACACATTCCAGGGTTACCCCCGGTTGATTTTCCTACATGGTGATATCCCTTATTTTGTCTCCATAGCTCTCAGCGGTTACACCCGATCTTAGCTTTCCTTACTGGTTGAATATGTGATGATAAGAGTACAACAACAACAACGAAAACAGGTTTTTTGGACCAGCCAAATTTCCACTAGATATGGGCCCGAATTTGTAGTTATGAATACATAAACAAAAGAAAGCCAAAGTGGTAAAGTTAAAATAAGGAGTGCGTTTAAAGGAATATGTACCACTGTATAGTGTACACGCTTAATTGCGGTAAATAGAAATTAACTTTCAAAGGCCATGTATTTAGTTTGAACTCCGCGCTTCATGAATGATTAATAGATTAAAAAAAAATGTATTTAAAAAGTTTTAAATTCTGATGGAACTGAAATGCTCACATCCAACTAAATAATAATACTGTTATGAACCCTGAAGCCCCTTTACACACATTTAATAGAATCACAATTTTTTTAAGTAATGTAATTAATTTTTTCCTTTTCATACGGAGCCAGTTGCTTCATTAAGCCAGCTGCCCCAACGTCCAACATGATAAAATCGGACATCGTGCGAAGGTGTAGAGCCTCTCTGGCTTCTACAAGTCATCTCAATATCTCCCTTTGCTGAGTCCCTGGGCACAGCGGCACTAAAGGGAATGAACTCGCGGATGAGATGGCTAGGAAAGGTTTTGACTTAGATATAAGTGAAGTGGACAGCCCCAGGCACCAGCTTCCTTCTCAACCTGAACAAATCTGCGGTAAGGGTACTTACGGGTGTCATCACAGGTCATTGTGCTATCGCACCAATGCTCCGACGGTGGCGAATACCAACAAGCTGCCTCTGCAGAAGCTGTCAGGATGAGGAGGAAGAGGAGTCGATCTAAAATTTTCTCAGCCGATGTCCGGCGCTTCAAAGAAGAAGGCCTAGATTTCTGGGCTCACGCTTCTTCGAAAGCCTGGCAGAGGTTGGGAAGGTTGACGTTTCGTTTCTTCTTGGGTTCATCAGGGAAAGCAAGTGATTCGATGAGGACCACTCGAAGGTATTGGGGCTATACGAATGTGCTGCCACCCTGTACTTACTGAGGGCACTCACAATGGACAACATTTTCTCCGAGTGGAAGTGTGGGCAACACCCACGCACGCCCTCTTAACCTAACGTAACCTAACCTAACCCTCTGTGTGAAACTGAGAAAATGATTTGTGGTAGATACATATTCCTTAAGCGCATTTTAAAGAATCTTAAATAGTTTGTAGCAATTGGACCAAAACTCCCTGAAATAGGCGAAATTTCGCCAGCAAACACCAAAACAAGGCGCAAATATACACATTTTCAATGCTTGAAAGTCAGCTATTAATTCTGTTATGCAGTGATACTTAATCTCGATAAGGTCTTCCAAAGAAATATCTCAATAGGTCGCTCTATCAAAAGCCATAATACAACTCCGCCGGCCTAGATCGCCATACTCCTTTGAACATTTACATTAAGCTGGGTTGATTTGCATGGACGAAAGTTAACCCATATCGCGCCGTCGATTTTTCGATAGGTGTTGGGCTCAGGAAAAAAAGTTCCGCTAAGCATACCCAAAAAAATTATTTTCGAGCCTGCAAAATTTGAGTTTTTTGACTTTTTTTCTTTGATTTTTAAGGTTTTTTTCATGACCTACATGACAAATTTTTATTTGATTTTAAAATTTCCATGTATACCGTGTCCGAACCAAAATTGTCCGCGAAAAAGTTTGGCGATAACAGTTTTTTGAAAAAAACGAAAAAAAAAAAATATTTTTTGGGTTTTTGGGACTCTTTTTGGTCGAAATTAATTTTTTTCATTTTCAAGGCTCCAAATCATTTTTTATGTATATGTTTCCGTTAGACTCACCAATAAGTATACCAAAATGATCAGGGGCGAGCTGAGTTGATTTAGCCATGTCCATCTGTCCGTCCGTCCGTCCGTCCTTCTGTCCGTTTGTTTGAACGCAAACTAGTCCCTCAATTGAATGGAGCCTTGAAAATGAAAAAAATCGATTTCGACCAAAACAAGTGCCAAAAACAAAAAAAATTTTTTTTTAAACTGTTAATGCCAACGTTTTTATCGCATAATTCTAAGGGGGATAGGAGCTATGAGATAAATTCGTTTTCATCGGCAACACTTTTGCACGTTTCTGAAGAAACCCTTAAACAAAAATTGCGAAAAAAATAAATTTTTTCACCAAAACACTCCTCAAAACCCAAAAAATATTTTTTTTTTTTTCAAAAAACTGTTATCGACAAAGTTTTTAGCGGACAATTTTGAATCGGAGAAGGTATAAATGAAAATTTTAAAATCAAATAAAAATTGTTTAAGTAGGTCATGAAAAAACCTTAAAAATCAAAGAAAAAAAGTCAAAAAACTCAAATTTTGCAGGCTCGAAAATTGTTTTTTTGGATATGCTTGGTGGAACTTTTTTTCCTTAGCCCAAAACCTATCGAAAAATCGATGGCGCGATATAGGTTAATAAATCGACACAGCTTAATGTACATGCTATTTGTTTTCAGTTCTTATTTCAAATTTTTCATTTTGAACACGCCTTGCTGAAATCAGTTCACCAATCAGTAATAGATAACAAACCGATAACACGCCCATATCACTTCGGTAACACTCCAAAAAAAAATCGATAACTTTTTAATAATTTCGAAAGCAAATCTGTAATTTTCGGTAACAAATCGATAATACACATATAACAAATTGGTAATACTACTAAAACTTTTTTAGCATATCGATAACACTTCGGTAGTAAATCGATAACTTTTCGATAGTAAATCTATAAGTTTTCGAAAGAAAGTCGATAAATTCCCAATAACATTTTCATAAATTTCTAGAAAAAACGATAATATTTTGATATTAATTCGATAACATGCCGGCAATAAATTGGTATAAAGAATTGAAAGCTTTTCGATTACCTACCGCCATTTTTCAATATATATTCGAAAATTTTTCGATAATATCTGTATTTTTTAATAACAAAAGCTCCAATTTCACCTTAAATAAACCGTTGCAACGTCGATAATAAATGTAAATCACGACCGTAACACGTTCATAACAAACCAATAACTCATTGATAATAAATCGTTAATATTTCGATTAAAAATTGGTAACATGGCGTCCGGTCTCCGTTCCGGCTTCAGTTTTGGCTTCTAATCTTTCCTTTCTTTGACTATTCCTCCGTTTCTTCATAAATACATATTAAACTTAGCTGGTACGTATTGTCCAAGAAAGTGCGAAAGGGTTGAGGGACTTTTCTGTTTGGCACACCTTTTCAATTACAAAATGGGAAATTTTGCAATAAATATTGAAGTAACTACTCATATAGCTAGACTTATAACATTTTAAAGTTTTATCACAGGCCAATGACTTCTAATAATATTGAGGTAAGAAAAGGAATTCCAACCAATTTTATTAATTTTCGCAAAGTGTATATATATATGGTTATTGATGTTAGAGAAAAATTACAAAGTTTACAAACAGCGATGGTTACTAGGACATGCTTCTGAATTTCAGCTTCTGAATCAGCTAGCTTCTCGGGAGCTGAGTATTGAACTCGCAATCTTCAACATGCATACCTTACACCAGTGTAAAGGCAGAAGCGTTTATACATTCAGCTCTGCTGCTCGATTTGCAATTGGTCTCTCAGTATTGCCTTTTTGTTACTATTTTTTTATACACCATTATTTACATACTAACTCTATGTGTTTTTAATCCTAATTGTGTGAAATACTTATAGGCGCGCTCTCAAGACCTTAGTAACATTGGATTTATAGCAGTGCCTTTGGAAGCAGTACTTCCGCTGTTCACATTTATATCATGTAGAAACTTATAATAGCTTAGGTCGAAGTGGTATCAGTAGTTCCACCACCCCTACCCCCCTTCGAACCATTTTGGTGACCAGATAAAAGCTACCAAATCCATGATGTCACATTCCATAACCTCACGTATATTGACCAGAAAGACAGCACTCAGGCAGCGCTGTCTGGATCTGCTTCACGCTGGGCATTTGCAAATGAGATGACCCACCTCTTTTTCTCCTCTTTGTCGCGTTTGGAACTTATACAGTATCGACCAATTCTAGCCTTTCTTTGTACCTACCCTGTTAATACTGTTAAAAGTGTGCAAATTTTATGCTTACTTTGGGCTTAAACGTGGCATTCCAAAATAATACAAAAATAGTCCAGCAACTATTCCTATATTGTTTGAAACTTGTGCCGAAATAATCCTTAAAATAAAAAATCCTGAGTGAGCTCGAAAATAGTTTTGGAATATACAAAAAATTCCATCCCCTTCTTTCTTTGATTGGAGCCGGTCAGCACGTTAGGCATGGACAAAAACGGCTATTAGGTTTATACTAGTTGACATACCCTCAATATTAATTGACGTCCCTGCTTCGCTGGTTAACATGATTTGTTTACTTTTTGTTAATTGCTATGTGTTTTTATGGAAAACAAATAACGATGATTTTTATTGTTGTAATCGAAGTGTCTTGATTTTAATAGAAAAGCGAAAAGTCTCACTTTTACTTCTCTTCTTTGTTTTACTCCATTTTTACAGACATGTTTATAAGTTCCGCTCTTATCCACTTTTAATATAAATCCCGTTTTTACTGCTTACCGTTCCAATCCTCTTCTTTTAAATGTGGGTGGGGCCACACATTGTATAAAATTTTACTTATTTCCAATTGGGGTAATGAAGTCAACCTTCATAGCAAGTTTCATCACCTTATCGGGAATCGGTAACTGATCATCGAATTTTTTCCATTTTCCAATATTTCGATATCGAAAAAGTGGGCGTTGTTATTGTTACATTTTCTCATTTTCAAACCCAATCAGTATACAAAAACTAACTAACTAAGATTGTTCAATTTTTACTCAAGTTTACTCGATGCTGATATCTAATATATAAAATTCTTCTGTCATGGTGTTAGAGGGTTAACTCCTCCGAAACGGCTGAACCGATTCCCATGAAATTTTGTGAGCATATTGGGTAGCTCTGAGAATCGGCCAACGTCTACCTTTTTTTCGCTACGTGCCTAGGGTCTTGAGATCAAAACGTGGACCCGGGTACCCCTAGAATGTGTTTATACAATATGGATATCAACTGAAAGCTGTTGATGAGTGCTATAGTACAGGATAATTTTCATACCCCTGGGTGACTAGGGTCTCGATATATAGCCCAAAACGTGGAACCGGGTACCCCTAGAATGTGTTTATACAATATGGATATCAAATGAAAGCTGTAGATGAGTGCTATAGTACAGGATAACTTTCATACAACTGGGAGCCTAGGGTCTCACGATATAGCCCAAAACGTGGACCCGGATACACCTAGAATCTGTTTTTACATTATGGGTATCAAATTGAAGCTGCTGATATATGATTTAGTACAGAGTAAGTTTTACACCGCTAAGTGACTAGGGTCTCGAGATATAGGCCAAAACATGGGCCCGGATACCCCTAGAATGTGTGTGTATTATGGATATCAAATGAGAGCTGTTGCTGAGAGCTCTAAAGTTCATTGTGATATTCGATTTAGTCGCATCAACCTGGCAGAACTGATAAATATGCATGCCAAGCCGAAATAAAGACAAGAATTAATAATACCCACATACCTATTTACATACGTCCTATTCGATTTGCCTGTAATTTCGTATATAAATTTGCCTTCATTAGTATTTATTATGCTTTCTTCCGGGAAGTATACCAGAGACGGAATGGGACTGGGATTAGGACTAGGACGGGGACTGAGACTGAGACACGGAATGGGACTGGAACAAAATACATACCACCCTCTGAGACTGGCAATAAGAGATCAAGAAGAAGGAGAAAAACTTGAGAGAAGAGAAAAGAGAGAAGGAGACTGAGAAAGAGATAGAATGAGACGAAGATGGAGATGAAACGAAAAAGACGGAGGGAGGAGTGAATAAAAAGATTAGGGAAAAGTGTAGAGGGGTAGGGCAGAGCTAGACGGAAAAAGCTTATTAAAATGTATGCAGATAGGCCAAATTTGGGGCAGAACAACGTCTGCCGGGTTTGCTAGTACCTATATATATAAAAGAAAGTCGTGTTAGTTACACTACGCATAACTCAAGAACGGATACACCGATTTGGCTGAAAATTGTTTGAGAGGTAGCTTAGAAGCAGGGAACGGACATAGGATACTTTTTATCCCGTTCTGGCTAGGGTCTTGAGATCAAAACGTGGACCTATGTACTCCTGGAATGCGTTTTTGTACAATATGGGTATCAAATGGAAGCTGTTTATGAGTGCTTTGATACTGGGTATTTTTCGTACCCTCGGGTGACTAGGGTCTCGAGATATAGGCCAAAACGTGGACCCGGGTACCCCTAGAATGGGTTTATACAATATGGATATCAAATGAAAGCTGTGGATGAGTGATTTAGTACAGGGTAGTTTTCATACCTATTGGTGACTAGGGTCTCGAGATATAGGCCAAAACGTGGACCCGGGCACCCCTAGAATGTGTTTATACAATATGAGTATCAAATGAAAGCTGTTGATGAGTACTTTAGTTCAGGGTAGTTTTCATACCTGTTGGTGACTAGGGTCTCGAGATATAGGCCAAAATGTGGACATGGGCACCCCTACAATGTGTTTATGCAATATGGATATCAAATGAAAGCTGTTGATGAGTGCTTTAGTACAGGGTAGTTTTCATACCTGTTGGTGACTAGGGTCTCGAGATATAGGCAAAAACGTGGATCAGGGTAACAATTGGGTGTGTTTTTACATTATGGGCATCAAATTGAAGCTGTTGGTGTGTGCTTTAATACAGATTATTTTTTATACCACTGGGTGACATGGGTCTCGAGATATAGGCCAAAACGTGGCCCCGGATACCCCGAGACAATGTTTTCTGTGTGACTATGGTCTCGAGATATAAACCAAAACGTGAACCCGGATACCCATAGAAAGTGTGTGTAATATGGATAGCAAATGAAAGCTGTTGCTGAGAGCTTTAAAGTAATTTCCATTGTCATATTCAATTTAGTCGCATCAACCTGGCAAAACTGATAAATAAGCATGCGAAGCCAAAATAAAGAATGAATAATACCCACAGACCTATATACATATGTACGTCCTATTCGATTTGCCTGAAATTTGGTGTATTAATTTGCCTGTAGTAGTATTTACGATCCTTTTTTCCGGGAACTAGACCACAGACGGACTAAGATTGGGACTAGGACTGGGGCTGAGACTCGGAGTGGGACTGGGACTTGGAATAGGACTGGAACAAAATACATACCACCCTCTGGGACTGGCAATAAGGGATGAAGAAGAATGAAAAGAACTTGAGAGTAGAGAAAAGAGGGAAGGGAAAGGAGACTGAGAAATAGAGTGAGACGAAATAGAGATAGATGAATCGAAAAAGACGGAGGGAGGAATGAATAAAAGGATTAAGAAAAACATAAGAGGGGAAGGGATAGTTAAACGGAAAACGCTTATTCAGATGTATGCAGATAGACCAAATTTAGGACAGAACAACGTCTGGCAGGTCTGCTAGTAAATAAAAAAATATAAGCTGTGATAACCTGCGAGAGATTTTAGGCCGAGCTTCTCTTCCAATTTATGTCGAGCTCATTTTAAATTTTTCTTACAAATTGGCAGGACTGGACCTTCATTTTTTATGCCGACTCCGAACGGCATCTGCAAGGCATATGAGTTTTCACTAAGAAGCTTTTCATGGCAGAAAGCTGATACAAGGATGTATATAGCCCCAGCGGGCGGTATGGCTGTCGCAAGAGGCGACTAAAATTCCAATCTGATTCAAGGGGTTGGCAGCGCTATATATAGCTTCTGCAACCCAATCGTCAACCTCACCTGCCCGTGGCGAATCTTGTTTCATTAACAGCCGAGGCGCTGGCGACCCCGAACTCCTGATGGATCTGAGGGGTAGCAGGGCATTATAGCCTAGAAGGTTGCATGTGGTCTTACCAAATCGTTCCCGATATGGTCGGGCTAGAACCTTTATGGTGATTGTTACCGGAACGTACCTTACCTGCATCCCGCAAAAGACCAACATCGATAACACTCCCCAAGGCCTTCGGTGAGTGTCCTTATCGCTACAATAACAACAACATGGGAATGTATATATCTCGATTCCTCTATGCAATTACGTTCAAACGTTATCCAATGAAAGTTACAATATTCTTGTGTACAAACACACGCTAATTTTGTTTACCTTACAAACTGGTTATATATCTCAAGATCGCGTATTAAAAATATTCAAATATATTTTGCTTGGACGCCAGCTGCCACGAAAATATTGTGAAATATGAGTTTCTTTTCACCGCGTCAATTGAGTCGCCCTAGAAAGTTATTGGTTTGCTTCCAACATCTTTTATGAAAGAAGTTATAATATTATGCACAAACAAGTAAAGGTGTCTAAGTTCTGGTGTAACCACACATTATATACTCAGCGTGAGCTTCAATTGTACATTTCATTTCAGATAAAATACTTTTCTACATAACACGCGGCACCACCCGCTTAAAAGAAAAATGTCTACCCATTTCCTCTTACAATAAAACTGTATAAGTGAAATATCACTGATTCAAAACTATGTTTGCTAAGTTATATCTTATTATTCTAGTCTGCGACCCTTTTAAAAATCTTTTATATAAAAGTGGGTGTGGTCCTTAACCGAATTCGTAAATTTTTCTTCAAAGCATTCCTTATAGTAAAGGCCACCTCTCCGCCGAATTTTGTTACGATAGGTTTAACGATTTTTGATTTATGATTAATAATATTTGTAAAATTGATTTTACGGGGCGGTGCCACGCCCATTTTAAACATTTTTTCAAACTTTTATCAAGAGTGTCAATATCAGTCCACACGTCAAATTTCAGCATTCTAGGTGTATTATTTACTAAACAATCAGGTTTTTTGTGTTTTCCAAATTGTTATGTATATAAAAAATGGGCGTGGTTATCATCCGACTTCGCTCATTTTCAATACCAATCTATTCTGGGTCCAGATAAGCTCGTGAATAAAAAAAGTGAATACTCACTTAGTCGAAAATAAAAAGTTTAATAGTTTTTTTTTCTTAAAACGTTATAATATTTAATAATGTGTTCACTTCTTTAACAGGATAAAATATACTTATATAAGTAGGTTTTAATTTTGGAAAAAACTTTAACTTTAGATTTTAGATAAATGTATTTAAAATGTATTCGCATGTATGCAACAATACAAAGAAGCGCGTCCGCGACTGCCGGCTAATAGAACTTGACTGTTGGTCGGTTACCGTTTTGTTGATGGCGATGGCCCTTCGTGGGTGTTGGCACCTTCCAATTCGCCGCGCACGGCCTCGCGTAAGGATGGCGCGCGCCGCCGTCTAATTGGGGATGTAATTGGCTTAAACAGCTCGTGTATCAAATTTGGTGAAGATATCTCAATATTTACTCAAGTTATCGTGTTAACGGACATACGGACGGACGGACGGACGGACATGGCTCAATCAAATTTCTTTTTGATACTGATGATTTTGATATATCGAAGTCTATATCTTTCTCGATTCCTTTATACCTTTACAACCAACCGTTATCCAATCAAAGTTAATATACTCTTTGTGCAAAGCACGCTGAGTATAAAAATACAACAAAACAAAACAATGTAATAAAGTATGTTGTCATTTATTAAAACATTGCTGCCAGCTATAGAGAACAATAGCGTGATTGCCAACTATAAGATAAATGATATAAGCAACAACAACAAAGCTATTGAAAGAAGAATCTGAAAGTGAAAGCTTACCATTACAGCTTGTTACAAGTTTTACGAACGAATTTGCTGGTATGAGAAATATGTTTACGAGCAGCACAATCAACCACTAAAATTCGACTTAACAAAGTCCTTCAAAATATGTAAGTAATAAAATTGTGTTGCTTGGAAATTAAGTACGTAGGTGCTTTTTGTAGATACAAATTTGCGCAGCACTGCTTTCTTTGCAACGCTTAGACCACCATTGCTTTTGCTGTGATTATAAGAAATTGTTATTATGTAATTTCCATTTTTCACCGCCCCACCCTAAATCAGAACAATATGCTACTTGAGCTTTTGGGTCACATTAAATGGGATATTCAATATACGATTTTTGCTTTTTGACTGCAACTGCCCGTAAATATTTGACTTTAATAGCTTGTGGCAAAAGGCATTACAATTAGCGCTAACAATTTTCTATATTTTACTTTCAATACAAAGCTTTTCGCTTATTTGAGCGCTGCTCTTTTTGTCCAAATTAAGTTTCTGGTTAAGATATTAGTGCAGAAAACGACAATAACTGCGACTATTAGACCGACAGATATTTTGAGCATTAATACTTATTATTTTGTTTGTTGCAAGATTCTTGCTTAAAATTTGGGTACAGTCATTAAGGCAAAAAGGCCGACTCCAACCAGCTCAGCCGGGCGTATACGTAACCCCAATAACGCGCGTTTTGTTTACACGAAATATTTCATTTATTTATAGTACAAATATTTATATACTTATGTCAGGTATTCCAGTAAATTAGGTTTTGGGTATTGAAAATTTTGTCAGCAATTATGTTTCGTGTTTTACATCGAAAAACACACACCATTTAAAACATGTACAGTAGCGAACACGAAAATAGCATTGGCGATTTTAATCAAGTTTCGTCAAACAAATTCTTCCTTTGTAATTTTTAATAATATAAAATAAGACTCTCACGAATTACTCCAACTGTGCAAATCAATCTCAAAAGATTTTTTGAAAGATTTCGATTATTCGAACAAATTTTACGAAAATGTCGAGCTCTTTTTCTAGGTTTTTTGAATTTTTTGAGTATGCAGTTTTGTTTGCATTTATTTGGAGTGGTAGCAGGATTCAAGGGTAGGCTAAATGATAGAATCCACCCTAGTTGAGGTGCAAAGACACCAGTACCCACCTTATAATCCAGTTTGGAGCCGTCGGAATATATCTGCACCCTATCGCTCAGGTCCGTCGGCTCCTTCAACCAATAATCCCTCTCCGGGATAATAACCTCGTACTTCATATTGAAAAATAAAGCCGGAGCGCAATAGTCCGACGAAGGCGAATCCAGATACTTAAGGATGGCTGCATGGCCATGCACATTGTCTCTCCATCCGGATAACTCTCGCAGCCGCATAGCAGAAAAGGCCGCACATTGCTTGGCCATTAAGTCTATTGGCAACACATTAAAAATAGTGTCCAGCGCCTCCGCAGGGGTGGTGCGCAGAGCACTTCCTTGTACCTTCTGGATACCCGTAGGTTTGATTTGGTATCTAAGCTCGTCCACCAGACCACTGCCCGTATAAAAGAATTGGTCTAACCACAGCGGTGTAGAGCCACAGGGTAATATCCGGTGATAATCCCTATCTTTGCGCAACAGCTCCCCTTACAGCTGTATAGTGCCACCGTTGCCTTTTTCACACGCTCCTGAGCGTTTTCCCTCCAGAATAGTTTCCTATCCAAAATTACTCCTAGGTATTTGGCAGAGTCCCTCAGGTTGAAGGTTGTTGTTGTTGTTGTTGTAGCAATGCTCGCCCCACCTAATAGCCGCGACCGATCACAAATTGTCATCAATATCCTCTAACGGGAGTCCAAGGAAACTTGCCGTTTCAACAGGGGTGGACCATAAGGAAAGGGGTGTTAGAGGCGTTGGTTCCACATTACAATTAAAGAGATGGTTGGTGTCATGTGGGGACACATTGCAAGCGGGGCATACATTTTGTATGTCGGGGTTGATTCTGGATAGGTAAGAGTTTAACCTGTTACAGTATCCAGACCGAAGTTGAGCAAGAGTGACACGCGTTTCCCTGGGGAGTATGCGTTCCTCTTCCGCGAGTTCTGGATATTTTTCTTCAAGTACTGGATTCACCGGGCAATTCCCGACATAAAGGTCCGACGCCTGTCTATGGAGTTCACCAAGGACCTGCTTGTGTTTTTTCGCTTCATACGGCTGGGTTCTCAGGTGCCGTATTTCCTCAAAATGCTTACGGAGATGACTCCTTAGGCCCCTAGGCGGTGCTGGTTCGTCAATCAGATGTCTGTTGGGATGCCCAGGTTTCTGGATATTCAACAGAAACTGTTTGGTCAGCATTTCATTTCTCTCCCTGATGGGGAGTATTCTCGCCTCATTATGCAGATGGTGTTCTGGGGACATAAGAAGACAGCCCGTGGCGATTCTGAGAGCAGTATTTTGGCAGGCCTGTAGTTTCTTCCAGTGGGTAGTTTTTAGGCTTGGCGACCATATGGGTGACGCGTAGCACGTAATCGGCTGCCTAATTGCTTTGTATGTGGTCATGAGCGTTTCTTTATCTTTTCCCCAGGTACTGCTAGCAAGGGATTTGAGGATTTTATTACGGCTCTGAATTCTCGGAACAATTGCGGTTGCGTGCGCAGCAAAATGTAAATCTTGATCAAACGTCACACCCAAGATTTTGGGGTGTAGGACAGTCGGTAGTGTAGTGCCATCGACGTGGATGTTCAATATGGTCGACATTTGGGGCGTCCATGTTGTAAATAAGGTCGCGGAAGATTTAGTCGGTGACAATGCCAGGTTTCGCGAGGCGAAAAAACTGGAGAGATCAGGGAGATAGCTGTTTATTTTATTGCATAGCTCATCGATCTCTGGGCCTGGGCCTGTGGCCATTATTGTGCAGTCATCGGCGTAGGAAACGATTGTGACTCCTTCCGGTGGTGAAGGTAGCTTAGATATGTAGAAATTAAACAAAAGTGGGGATAGGACACCACCCTGTGGCACCCCCTGTTTAATTCTCCTTGGTTTTGATGTTTCGTTTCTGAATTGCACCGATGCCTGCCGACCACCCAGATAATTTGCGGTCCACCTTTTAAGACATGGGGGAAGGGTAGACCCTTCCAGGTCTTGCAGTAACGAGCCATGGTTGACCGTATCAAAGGCTTTTGATAGGTCTAGCGCTACGAGTACTGTTCTATGGTGGGGGTATTGATTCAAACCGCAATTTATCTGGGTGCTAATGACATTTAGCGCGGATGTAGTGCTATGGAGTTTTCTGAAGCCATGCTGATGAGGGGCTAGCTGCAAATGTGCTTGGAAATAAGGGAGCAAAATGGCTTCAAGCGTCTTTGCCACTGGCGATAGGAGAGATATCGGATGATATGACTCACCTCTGTTAGCTGGTTTCCCAGGCTTTAGTAGCGGGACCACCTTGGCCATTTTCCATTTCTCGGGTATGACAAAGGTGGAAAGAGACAGGTTGAAGACATGCGCTAAATATTTGAAACCCTCTTTCCCTAGGTTTTTAAGCATCGGCATGGCTATGCCGTCTGGGCCCACTGCTTTGGATGGTTTAGCGCGACCAATGGCGTCCTCAACCTCTCTAGCGGTCATGGCGACTGGTGACGTGCTGAATTTGTGTTTATGTGCGCGTCTATTGGCTCTCCGTCTACCTTTGTCAACCGTAGGATGCATTATATATTCTCGGCAGAAAGCGCTCGCGCATTTTTTCGCATCCGACAGCACCTTATCGCCAAAGGCGATGGAAACTTTGTCTTTGTGTTTAGTCGGATTCGATAGGGACTTTACGGTGGACCAAAGTTTACCTACACCGGTAGAGAGGTTACAACCTCTTAGGTGCTCTTCCCATTTCGCCCGCTTGTGTTCGTCCACAAGCAATCTGATGCGTTGGTTTATATCCCTTATTTGGGGGTCGCCTGGATCAAGCTGTCTTATAAGGTCGCGTTCCCTCGCTAAGCTCGCGGCCTCCGCCGGGAAGTGGGCCGGATTTCGGGAATTCTCCCGGCGGGAATGAAATGTGCCGAGGCGGATTCAATGACCTTACGGAAGGCACGCTCCCCTTGGCGGGCATCAGTCGGGATAGGGAGGGCAGCAAAGCTGCTGTCTGTTGCAGATTTATATTCTTCCCACTTTCCTTTTTTGAAGTTTATGAGAGTGAGTTTTTCGGTGACGATGAAGTCGGCGGTACGCTCGAACGAAATAAGTATGGGCAGGTGGTCGGATGCCAATGTTACCATCGGCTGCCAATTGACGCAGTTTACGAGTTCTGCGCTCACGATTGAGATATCTGGCGAGCTATGACAGCTTCCTACCATACGTGTGGGGGCGTCTCCGTTTATTGTGCAGAACGTCGTTTCTTCTATTTGATCCGCCAACATCTCACCCCTACTGTCCGCCCGCAAGTTTGAATGCCATAGGTCGTGATGGGCATTGAAATCGCCTAAGATAATGCGATTGTTGCCAGTGAGTAAGGCCTCGATATTAGGGCGGTATCCACTGGGGCAACAGGTGACAGGAGGGATGTAGATGTTGATGATTTCTAGATTTGCATCGCCTGACCGAACAGATAGGTCTTGACGTTCTAAGACATTGTCCCTGCGGTCGATGCCAGGATCAAATATATAATATTGCACAGAGTGGTGTATAATAAACGCGAGGCCGCCACCATTTCCGCTCTCGCGGTCTTTCCTGTGGACATTATACCCAGAGCAGGTCTGCAATGCAGATCTTGCTGTGAGTTTAGTCTCTTGAATAGCAGCAATGCGGATGTTGTGCCGCTTCATGAAATCGACTATCTCCGTAATCTTCCCAGTTAGTCCATTACAGTTTAACTGTAGAATTCTGAAGTGCATGAGGGGTGACGCCACCACTCTAGGGGTAAGTGACGGCTGACTACGCCTAGGTTGTGGAAGGCCAGGACGCAATTGCTGTTGTGGCCTTGGGACTGGGCGCCCTTGGGCAAGCATTGGGGTACCCGGATGATTTGGGTTTGCGAGCTGGCAACATGGCGCGATGAAACCCGTCGAGGGGTTGCCGTCGCGGAGACCAGAACATCTAGGAAAGTGGCACCACCCAAGGCAGGAGCTGCATTGAGCGGATGTCGCAAACCTATATGTTCTGTGCTGGCAGACGGTGCAAACGGAGGTAGGGATTAAGAGTCTGTTTCCCTGACCTGCATGATTGCTGCCAGAAAAGAGGGGGGGGGGGGGGGGAGAAAAAGACGGGGGCAGGGACTGATGCTCAGCATTGCTACCAGCTCTACTACGAAGGTAGTAGTTATGAGTGGTATCAGCTGTTTGAGTTGTTGGCGCCGTGGGGCGCGAGCAGCAGCGGGTACTTGTTGTGGCTTGCTGAGCAGCGAGGCTGCTGGAAGGTAGTGGGGGGGGGGGCGCTTAGGCGTAGACTACGGGACGCCCTTGGGCGTGAGCAGCAAGGAGCCACAAAAGATTTATAAAAGTTACGTGGACGTCGGGTTTTGGGATCAAGCCCAGAACAACCTGTCTGATGCAACCATCCCTTGCACGAGACACACTGAACAGAGTATGACCGTCCTAAAAAGATTCTTTTCTGGCAAGTGCAGCAAAACCATATCTCAGGACCGGGGTCAGGAGACGGACCCGGATTGGGTTCGATACCTTCCCGGAGTAAGAGAATATGTAGCAGTCCTGCTGCAAGGAGCTGCTGGGAGGATGACAATTTGTGGAAGGGACGAAACAAATTAAATGGGGTCACACTGAAATGACAGTCCTTGGTCGGGAAAAATCCCGAGTCGCTCCGGTGCATAGAACCGACTGCCTTGGGAAGGTCATACACGCTAGCACCGACAGCTGCAAGGCAGGTATCATATAATTCCTGGTGAACAGAACCATTTCAGATTTGGCTGAATTGACCAATAAACTTTTACTCCTGGTACAGTTCTCAACCAGTCTCAGCTTTGTTTGCATTATATCGCATAGTGTCTACGGAAACTTCCCGCTAACTAACAGCGCAACGTCATCGGCATATGCGATTACCTTGCTGCATCCGTCCTTCTCAAGAAGAACCAAGAGCACATTAAGTGTAGCAACCCATAGAAGTGGAGAAAGTACACCACCCCCCCCTGCGTGGTGCCTCCCCATATGTATTTGACCATCGTTGAACCAGCCAGGTCTGCATGAGCCTTTCTTCGCAAAAGGAACCGCTGAACAAGTTTCACTAGCCCCCACTCGGCCCCCAAGCCGATTGGGGCCTCAGTTATCGCAGAGGGAGTAACGTTGTTGAAACCTCCCTCAATGTCGGGGAAAGCTATGAGTGTGAATTCCTTGAACACCAAGGATTTCTCGATCTGGGAGACAACTGCATGCAAGGCCGTCTCCGTGGACTTTCCTTTCATATACGCATGCTGGGATATCGATAACTTTCCCTCCAAGGATTCCCTTAATGCCGAGTCTATTAACCTCTCGTGTGTCTTCAGCTGAAAGGATGTCAGACATATCGGTCTGAAGTCTTTAGGGGTCGCGTGGCCAGTTCTTCCAGCTTTTGGTATAAAGGTGACCCTTGAATCGTTCCAACTCCGTGGAATATAGTTAGAAGCACAAACTCCTTTGAAGATGTTATACAACCACAAAGAAGTCACCTCGATTGTTTGCAGGAATTGTACCCGGGCCAATCCGTCCAGCCCTGGTTCTTTGAAAGGCTTGAACGACATTATAGCCCATTTAATTTTACCCATATTAATAAACTTTCCCTCATACGGCTCATCAGTGTGAGTCTCCCTCCAGTTCATTACTTCATCACTAGCGCCCGGAAAGTGCGTACTCAGGAGCAGGCAAAGCGTGCTCTTTGCCGAATCCGTTCATGTGCCATCAGATCCTTGCAGGCGTCCCGGGACACATTTTCGAGCACCAGAGAGCACTTTTCTGAGCCTAGATCCCTCAGACACCGTCTCCATTTCGCTACAAAACTTCCGCCAGGAAGTCCTCTTCGCCGACCTTAGCAGTTTCTTATAATCCCCTAGGATTATCTTGTATGCATCCCATTTTTCAGCCTCCCCGGAGGCTTTAGCAAGATCGAATGCTTTCCGACATGCCTTGCGTATATTATCTATGTCCCTGTTCAACCATGGTGATTTGGTATTACCCCTAGATTTCTTCCTAGACAGGACTTATCAAGACCCTCCCCGCATGCCTTCGTGAACGAGTGAGCCATATATGAAATATATATGAACACTACATCCTGAGAGCCTCTTTTGAAGCTCCTCACTGTAGATAAGCCAGTTGGCGTTTTTAACGTTGCTATACCAGACAGTTTTGAGCGCCACCCCGCTGAGGTCGAAGCGGACAAATCTATGATCCGAAAAAAAGTGGTCATCAAGCACCATCCAATTTTTTATCATAGATTCCCAGATACCCGAGATCAGGGTGACGTCCAGAACCCCCTCTCTGCTCTTAGTGACAATCGTGGGCACCAAACCCCTCCTATTATAAATCTTAAAGTTTTGATAAATGAAAAAAACCAAACACTGACTCACCCCTCTCGTTCGTGTCTCCACTGACCCACGCCTCGTGGTGCGCGTTGACATCTCCCGCTAGTAGTAGTGGCCTCTTTGCATCCCGAGCTATCATACAGACTAGCTCCGTCGGAGCTGACTCCTCATGAGGAAAGTAAAAGGACGTCAGTGTAATATCCATACCATCGACCGTCCACGTCATAGCTGTAGCATCCTCGTCGCTAAACTGGAGGATTAAAAAAAAATTTAGTTCAGATCTTACCAAGATGCAAGCTATCGGTTTCCCATGTATGGCACCACTCACCAACGTCAATCCTGCCGCTTCCAGCTCGCAAATCTTATGCCCTACTACCCAAGTCTCTTGAATAAGGGCTATATTAGCTGTACTGGAAAACTGAGCAGCAGCGCAGCAGAAGCTGCTTTACAATAGTGGAGGTTGATTTGCAGGACCAGCACTAGGCTGAGCACCGACCACCTCCACCATTGTCAAGTCGCCGTCTTCATCAGACAATGGCTCCTCTCCAGTGTAACCACTAAGCCTGTCCAGCGTTAGCGAGCAGATCGAAGACGCGTCCCCGCCCAACGTGTCATCAAACGGAATAACCGTGTTTGGTTCTGCGTCATCCTCCTCCTCGCCCTCCACTTTCTCTGGCTCTATTTCCAGCGCCGGATCATAGGCCACCTTCAGGTCGTTCGCGCAAACCTTAATCCTCACGGTGTCGAAACCGCGCGCTCCAAGAAAGGCAGTGACTTCTTGTTGAGCAACAGTATCGCAAGACGTGTCGCCATGGTGCTATGTTCCAGCTTCAGGATTCTCCAACTAGATCAAGGAAGATCTGGGTTGAAGGTCCTTATGACCTCAAGGACTCCCTCTGGATCATCCGGCTTGGGTGGAATCCAGACTCTAACTCTCGGCCTAGATGGGATGTCCTTGAAATCGACAGCCCTGAGTATCGCATCAGGGTAGAATTCAACCAACCTAGCCACCACCTTTTTGTACAAGTCAGCTGACCTCTGGTCGTCGCAGGACACCAACTTGACTTGCTCCTGATACCAACTCACCTCTTTGCAAGCATGTGGAGGTCCAGGGTTCCATCTTACCAAGGCGACTGAAAAACTGGCCATTTAGGTCCTTATCCAGTCCCATTTTTCCTTGAACATCTGCTCTTTTTAAGGATTGGATTCAAAGACACCCACAAGGATGCTACTTTTAGCCAACCTCTGCGAAGGAGGGCCTTTGTCCCTGAACCTTTTTGCAGCATTCTGCACAACCTCCATAGAACAGTTGCGCTTACCGGAGGCCTGTTCCTTCACCGGAGCAGACCTTTTAAAATCAGATATGATAGTTTTCGCCCACTCAATTTCAGCCCCTAACTCCTCAGCGTCCCCAGGCAATGCCATGGAGAGCAAGTTAAGGACGTTCGCCAACCTTTTCAGGATGCTCTAGCCACCTGCCTATGCCTACTGCGCATCTGCGAGGGAGGTGGCCTATCCTTCATTTGGGTGAACGCCGTCGGCGTCTCCGGAGGCAAGCGGGCGGGCTGCTCCCCCGGTAGCAAACTGCCTACCGAGAGGGTTACTAGCAGAGGCAGCAGGTCCATTCGCCGCCCCAAAGATCCCATAGAGGAAGTTGCGGGCGATGAGGCACCGCCTAAAGCCTTTACGCACCACACGCAATAGCCGCGCCGCGGCTTGTAGAGTGGCCCTGCATCGCACGAGCTCCCAGATTGATGGGTGTTACCCCTTCCGGCTTTTTACGAGGTTCGGCCTCATTACAATTATTTTTATTTTTAAAAAGTTCCATTCTTTGAACTCACGATTTGCGAAGGACGGGGTCGTCCACTCCAGGCAGAGATCCGCTATACCTGGGGTAAGGCCAAGATTACAAACGGGTGTGGCCTGGTTCCCAGAGGGCTCCATTAGCGACTGGGCTATTTGAGGGGGCCCCCATCCAGGCTGACCATCGGCACGGCAACGCATAATACCACCGGTCCGGCCCCAGTAAAGCTATGATCAGAATGAAATAAAATTTGCAATACCCTTCGGGAAACAGTTGCTGAAAATCAGGGAGAACGGAGCTGAGTAGAAATAATAGGGGACATTATTTTCAGAAAAGAAAACGCCATAAAATTGATTGCGCTAAAAAGCTGCATACTCAAAAAATTTTAGGAAACTCTAAATAAAGCCGTTCGAGAGTTTCGCAAAGTCACCAAAAATTTTCGAATTACTTCGAAAACGTTTTTGATATTAATTTGCTTAGCTTTAGTTACAAAATTTATATGATTTTTATCTGAAACTGTTAAAAATAAAAAAAGAGCTCAATTAACGAAATTTGATAAAAATTCTCACTGCAATTTTCGTGTTCGCTGCTGCAGTTATATATTTACCTTTGAAGAAGTAAAAGTCTTCATATAAATGCTGCACCGGTAAATTGTTTGCATATAAAACGTTTAACAAGAATTCCCTTGAAAGCTTGCCTTTATGCGCCATTAAAATAAGTTTTTTTTTGCTAGCGGGTTTATGAGCTATTTAGAAGAAATTACTTTAATTTAAGTATTACCTTTTGGTTGATTGTTGAGTGGAGAGAGATGAACTTTGGAGCTAAAATGTTAGGCTTCTTCCTTTATGTTGAGCATTTTTCATGGCCGGCGGCTGGTAAGCGACACACCTTGTTCACAAGATAATGCTAAAACTCAAAATTAACAAATAAGGAAGTCTAAGTTCGTGGGAAACCGAACATTATATACCCATTTGTGCACCCTAATATATATTTAGATATAGAGAGACATGTCACGAGCATTACGTAATATAAAAACTGAAATTTACAGCTTGTACAAATGCAAATATCGGTTTTCTAAAAAGGCTTTAAAAATTATGTTCTAAATAAAGGCAATGCTACGTCTATTTTCTGAAATTCTCCTAGATTTATGAACCTCTACGTGATGGCGATGGTGAGTACCGAAGAATATTTAATGATGAGGTGTATGAACTGTACGAAGCCATTAACATAGTCCAGCGAATTAAAACGCGGCGGCTGCGTTGTCTAGGCCATGTTATGCGAATGAGAGATAACGCTCCGGCTAAGAAAGTGTTTCTATCGGAACCCACCTATGGAAGCACTACGCTGGAAGGACCAGGTGGAAAACGATTTAAACTTCATTGGTATGACCAAGTACGCCAGTTGGCAGGGAGAAGAAGTGACTGGTGACCCTTGTTGGTCGGCCATAACTGTTTTATCAGTTAAGCGCCAATTAAGTAAGTAAGCAAGTATAATTCAAGCAATACCAGTATATTTTGAGGTTAGACAAGCTTATATACGTAATTTGGTGAAAAAATTTCAACCTGTGCTCAAGCTATGGGGTTAACGAACGGACGGAAGGGCAGACGGACTGATAGGTATTAAAAGTGAACATGGATAAACAATTTCCAAGGAACAGTTTTTGTCATAAAAATAATCTGTATACAAAATTTCCTTAGGATTGGACGATTTTCGTTCAATTTGTGGCATAAATTACTATCAGTCCTTGTTGAAGGTTGTTAATTCGAGACTGTGAAGGATTTTATTTATTTGGGAGCCAGCATTAACAGCGAAAACAATGCCCGCTTAGAAATCAAGTGGAGAATAAGTCTTGCCAGCAAGTGCTACTTTGGATTGAGTAGGAAGTTGAAAAGAAAAGTTCATTCTCGACGAACAAAAATATCCAAATCTTATACGATGCTGATAACTTTGATATAAGGATGTCTATATCTCTCTGGATTCCTTCTTGCTATTGCATACTACCGTTATTCAATCAAGGTTATAACACACTTGTGTGCAAGTGCACTCCGAGTATAATAAAATGGATGGTTAAAAAGGAGGCTACCCAAATACATAAAACTTGATTAAAATTAAAAAGTTTGGCTTAGTTATAATTGTATATTCTTATTAAAAATGAACATAAAAGAAGATTGAAATTAGATTTTGTTTGTCCAAAAAATCTTGCCAAACTGTTTTGAAATTTTGTCTTAATTTGCTGCCGAATTTGTATGTAGGACTTTTTGTTTTTATTATTTTGTTTGTTTCTGTTGTTCAATGTTATCTATATTAATAGCCACTTACTTTTTAAGACTATTTTCTTTAGGTTATAGAAGACGTCTTTAGGTTATAGAAAGATAATATTATTTAACCCAATTTTTGGATAGAAAAAAAGCGTTTACCACAGAAGAAACTTGGAAGACGCATGGTTGAAATTTCTATAGTATTTTAATTTGAATTTTTAATAATTGGCGGTCTTTAAGATAACCTATTTAACTTTTCCTCTGTAAGATTGTGACGGACTTATTTTTCGCTGAGGTATGCCCAGTCCGTCCAGGGTTCCTATAGTAAAATAGGAGAACCTATTCCTGTTGCAAGAAACAAAAACAGACAGGTTCCGAAAGAACGTTATAAAATTTATTTAAAATATCAATATTCCTTAATGGCTACTTTCTGGCCCTGTCTTGATAAGAGTAGCTGAGGTAGAACCCCTCTGCCAAGCTCTCCGTCAGTTGTACATTTCGGGTACTTCATAAAAAAATGTATAATTCAAGACTATAAGTTCAAAGATTGTATTACAAAAATGCATATGTAATTATATGTTGTGAGGGACAAAACCCTCGGTTTTGGGGTCCTCACAAGATTGAAATAACTATTTAGAAATGGGTGATCAGTAAAAGTTTATTGTTTGACCAACCTAGCGTATAAAAGCATACCTTCGATTGTCAATGAAGTAACATAAGGCAAATAGGTCGAATAATAGATCTGATTGTCGGGATAGTATTTCTTGTCGGTTGGGCAAAATGTTGGTGCCACTACGAAATATTCAATGCCTACCACATTTCGTCCTTCCAGTATTTTCCTTGCTGTTTAGTAATATTGGAACTTTTCTTGTATGGCTTCTGTTTAACATAAGCTATGAGCTTTGTAGAAAATACTTAAGTGCAGATCTCTTACTTACCTCTCTCTTCTACTTACCTAGTTCAAAATTCATTCTTTTTGCTTACCGGCGCGAGGAGTATGATCTATTGTTAGCAGGAGAACGTACTTTAATAAATAATGAAAAGTTTTTAGATTCAAATAATGGGTACGCTTCAAATAATGAACATATTGTGCATGAAATAGGTGATGATAAATATTGTTACTACCTTTATAGAAGGATGCTTCATTGGTTATTTGCCACACAACACGAGATATGTGGATTCAAAGGGTTGTGTAGCGTACATTTTCGGGGCATTGCTGGCGCAATTTGTAGCTTCTTGAACCGAATTTCCAACCTCACCTAGCCGTATGAAACGCTGTTTACTAGGCCGACCGGCATCTGGCGATCCCAAGATTTTCACGGAAGTAGGGAATGGGATGATCTGTAAGGTCGCAGTGGTTAAGCTAGTATATTAATGGTGCTATTTCCCGGATCGTATTGTCTGGCAAAACATCAGTAAAACTCTAAAACTTTAGAGCAGTCTCCTGGGGATTCTTGCACTGGATTATTAAGCAATCTCCTGAAACTTTCAACTTAGAGCATAAACACGATTTGGACAACAACTATGGCTTTGCCACAAATTAACTTTTATGGAGTTACGGGTATTTTTTAATCCTGCTAATTTAAGCTGATCTTGATCCAACTTTGGATCTCAAGTAGATAATTGATTCGATCGTCGTCTCGTTATCGGTTCCTTTTACATCATTAGTCATGGTTTCGGTTTTGTGATTTTTCGATTTCAGTTCATTTCCGATTTTGGGTTCGGTTCCGAATTTAGTTCTGATTTCATTTTCTGCCAATTTCGATTTTGACTTCGGTTTCGGCTTGGGACGAATTCCCGGTTTCTAATTCGGTAACCTTTCGGTTTAGGATTTAGTAACGGTTTTATTTTCTGTTCGATTCCAGGTTTGATTTCGGGATCGGCTGGTTTGAGTAACTATTCGATTATAGTAGTTTTTTTGGTCCGGCTTGGTTCAGGTTTCGTTTTCTGCCGATTTCGGTAACTTTCGGTTTCAGTTATTTTTTGGTTTCAGTTTCGGTTACGGATTCAGTAACGGTTTCGTTTTCTGTCAATTTTGTTTCCGGTTTTGACTTCTGTTTCGGCTTCAGCCTGTTCAGGTTACTTATGTCAGCCCTGGGTTCGGTTTCGGTAACTTTTCCGTTTCAGTAATTTTTGTCGTTCTGTGTTCGGGCTTGGTTTCGGATTCAGCTATGATTCGTTTCCTGTTGATTTCTTTTCCAGGTTATACACTGCTTCGGCCGGTTTGTGGTAAAATTCGCTTTCAGTAATTTTTTGGTTTCGGGCTCGGGTATTAATTGAGTAACGGTTTCGTTTTCTGTCGATTTCGATTCCGGTTTTTACTTTGGTTTCAGCGCCTTTTTCATTGCTGTTTTGGTCCCGCGATTCAGTTTTGATCAGATCTATGATTCGATTGCGGACTAGATGCGGCATCGGTTACGGTTCAGGATCTCTGTTCAGGTTCAGGTTCTGGATTCGGTTTCGGTTTCGTTTTCGTTTCCGGTTCTGAACTCGGTTTCAAATCGAGTTCCGTGCTCGGTTTTGGTCTCTTTTCTGAACTCGGTTTCAAGTCGAATTCAGGACCCAGTTTCGGTTCCAGGGTGGGACCCTATTTCGTTGCCGACCTCGGTTTTGGTTCCGCTTTTGTATTGCGTTTCGGCTCGGGTTCCGGTTCGAGTTCTGTTGTCGGTTTTGGTCCCTGTTCTGGACTCGTTTCCAAATCGAGTACCGGGCGCTGTTTCGGTTCCAGTTTGGGACTTGATTTCAGTGCCGACTACGGTTGGTCCCGCTTTTGTATTGGGGTTCGTCTCCGTTTTCGGTTTCGGTTTTGGTTCCCTTTTTGGTGGCATGTGGAAATCAAGCTTAGGCTCAGGTTTCTTACGTTTTATTTCACTTTCGCTTTTCTCCGTTCCGTTCCTCATTTTTTTTGGTCCCGTATGTATATAAAGAAAGTCTAAAAGCATTTCTTTATCAAACAAAAAAAAAAAACTTTATGACTGAAACCCCAAAAAAAAATTTTTGCTAGTAAAACTCTATAGCTGCATTTCTTTGGATTATCATCTACATAAAAAAGTTTTACCAAACAATAAAACTTTTTGGGTGGAATAATAATTTTGCTAATTCACAGGCTTTTGTTTACTTTCCAGAAAGTATTAAAAAAGAATTTTTCTGCAGATATAAGAGATACTTTTTTAATATCATCCATGGATCATAATTTATTTGACAAATGACAAAATAGAATTGAAAATAACTTAGCCTTTGATGAACTTGTAATTTCGGGCATATCATTTGCGAGTTGCTTTATTGAATTCATAATGTGTTAACTGTTAAAGCGTCAATGTTAGGAATTATGATACAACAGAAATGACAAGTAAGATAAAGTTTTTACTTTTTCGAAATCATGGAAAGCAACAACCTGACGAGATCTTGATGATTATTTTCATGATGGCTCTTTACATAACATTAGCGTTATTTCAAATAGCCTAGTATATTGCAAAGGCTGAATACTCATCATATTTGAAAGCATCCACCATCTTGCTCAATGGAACAGCAGATAGCCCGAAAACGAGCCTCTTATAAACCGGCATATTACCTTAAATTATGTAAAACAAAACAAGTAAGGGTCGAAGGCTTTGCGGATAAACAGGTTATTAAAAACTCGGTTTGCCGTCTAATCAATAAGCACCAGAAATGATTTTTTTTTAATTTTCATTCAAAAATGTTCATAATCATTAGTTTATTCAATAAAACTTATAGCTACTATATCCCTGTTTTAAATCCTTTAAAATTCACATAGCTGTTCCTTATCACCTGTTTGATTCCAACCTTTTAACAATACAGTATATCCATTTAATTCAATCATAATTTACAATCTGTTTGTGTGATTATAGGCGCACAAGCTTTGCTCCTTATGCAAATAGTTATTGTTTGTTAAGAGCCGCCATTCGATACTTTGGCAACAACAAAGCTACTAATGAATACCGAATGTTTTCTCAAGGAAGGTTTGGTTAGTTTTCTTTAACTGCATCCTATATATGTATTTATGCTGGGCAGTGACTTTACATAATTGCGATTTTTGTTTAGCAAAAAAAAAAAAAAAAAAAAAAAAAAACGCAGCGACTAGCTTGAGAAAACATCTAGTAATTTTCCAAAGTATCGAGTGACGGCACTTAACAAATAAAAACTCTTTGTAATGTATCATTTTACACTTACTAATTTTCCCTTGCTAGGGTAGGCACCTTGTCGTTGGTGTGAGGGCTTAGCCAACCTCCATAGCGCCCGACTATAAGGCGGAGCTGTTTAGGACTGGCATCTACGCCGTTTCGCCTCATAGGAGGGCGGCGGGATGTCGGTGACCAAGAACTGCCAACCCCCTAATCTAGGGTGTTATGCGGACCGTGCCTATTGGACGATTTGCAGCCAGGGGATAAATTCGGCTGTATTCGGAGCCTTCCCGATACCGGGGCACCTCGGGAAGTATTGATGGCCTTACCACAGCAAGGGGCGCTGCTGTGGCTGACGGTTCTTTCCCCGTATATAATACTAGACCGCTGAGCTCGCCTTGTCAGGCAGGTGGTCGTACGACCAAGATGAACGAATCATTACCAATTTGTAATAAGGAGAATGAAAAGAGGAGGACTGAGTTGCAAGCCAAGGATGACAAATACGCATTAAGCGATGAGTCGGACTCGTGGAGCGAGAGTAGTGCTGATTCAATGAAATCCGTGTTGGAAAAGCACACAAATGAAAACGGAGTAGAAAAGTGGAAAATGGTACGGAGCAGAGGAAGTAAAAGAGCTCTCTCGCAGTACCGCGCAACTCTAAGAATTGTCCAATGCCTAGGAGCAGTGGTCGAACCAAACAGAGTACTTGGAATGGGCCCTTGAGTCGGTAGAATTAGGTTGAAGGCAGTTCAAAAGGTTTGCTGTTAGAAACCCTGGGTTCTGCAACCGGTACGTGGAGGAAGAAGAGTCGAATGGCAGAATGAAGAGGCAACGTTCGGCGGAAGGAGACAAGCCTGCTCTCAAGAGGCAGAAAGGACCTTGTCCCAGAGCCGCGAGGCAGGACAGTCGCGTAGATAAGACAAGTAGGCACAAAGCTGTAAGACAGATGGCCCCAATAGCGAGGTAGCAACTACCTCGAAAGCTGCGAGTCAGAGGGAAGTTCCAACTATGGAAATAGGAGATAAACCAAAGGGAGATAACGCTAAGACTCCGGCTTTCTCGAAAGTGCTAAAGGGAGTTAAAGCTAAGACTTCGGCTTTCTCGGGGGTGCCAAATGGAGTTAACACTAAGACGCCGGCTTTTCCCGAGAAGATGAGTGATGTGGCAAAACAGTCACTGGCCGTGGCGCTGTTTGGTCGTGGCAGTCCTTTCGGACAAATAACTACTGAAAGGTGGAGATCTGTAGAAAGGGAACTTATTAGCTTAATGCTTCAGATGATGCGGGAACAACCAAGTAAGCCCCTTCCAACCTTTGATTCGGGGGGATGGTATAATGGTGTGAAGATGATAGCGTGCGACAACATCGCGAGTTTGCGGTGGCTGGAGGAAGTGGTTCCAATCCTCCAAAGGCAAGGCACGAACGCGCGGTTTGAAGTGGTGGATAAAGCGCAAATCCCCACGGTACCAAAAGTTAAGGTATGGATACCATGCGTGAGGAAATCGGAGGATACACTGCGAATCCGAACATACCGGCACATGATTGGAATGTACTTACTGTATCTCGGCCTATGGAGGAAGGTCAGTTCCACTTCTTCCAAATAAGCAAGCAGGCGGAGGATATATTGTACACGCAGCTCGGGAAAATGTCTTTTGGTACAGGCAAAATTTATATGCGACTCAGGAAAAGAAGTCCCGAGGATAAAAATCATAACACGCTGGAAGTGCGCGAAGTCGAAAAGGACCTCAAAACTCTGAGGGAAAAAGACAGGTGGAGGTAGCCGACGTCGCCACGAAGGTGTTAGAAGAGGACCAACAACCATATGGTGCTGTGAATCGCACAGAGGAACACCCGGAACAAGAGTTACAAGGGGTGAAGGGGGCTTCGAGACCTTCTAAACCAAAATAGCAAGGGGAGGACGACGATGTCACGACGAAGGTGCTGGAGGCCGAAAACAGCAAATGGTGGTGCGAGTCCTACAGATAAACCTCCAACACAGTAAAGTGGCGTCGAGCGAACTCCTCCTAACTCTTGAGGAGGGTTCGTTTGACGTGGCGCTGAAGCCTTTAGAAACCCTAGGTCAACAAATTGGACTAAATTCCATAAACAGGTAGAAACGAAACTGGGACAACCCAAAGAGGTTGACAATGTGGAAGAATTGGAGGAGTCTAATGAATTCCTAACAAGGACGCTTATGACTGCGTATAACAAAGCTTGCCCTCTAAGAAGATTCAGAGGAAAAGAAAAGCCGCCATGGTGGACCAATGAGCTGAGTCTTCTAAGAAGACAGGTAAAAGAAATGTTTAAACTAGCAAAGACCGCGGAAAGCGAAGCGCGTTGGGATAAATACAGGGATCTACCAATAGTCTCGCATAACAAAGCACCTAAATGGATTTTAGAGTGTAAGCAGTCCCTGGAGAGAATCGGGACAGTGAGAAGCATACATCTATATTGGGTCCCAGGGCATATGGGAATAGATGGGGATGAAAAAGCGGATGAACTAGCTAAAAAAGGGACATCTTTTGAAGCTTGCTCCGTAGACGTCCCAATTAGACTGGGCGAAATTAAGCTAAGGCGAGAGGTGCACATGATCGACCAAGCAGGAAAGGCGTGGGTTCAAGCGCGGGGCTGTAAAGTGTCGAAAATTATGTGCAGGTCTTACAACCTTAGACTACCAAAGTTGCTTCTATTATTAAAAAGAGAGGACTGTAGACTCATGACGGGTATTCTGACTGGACACTGCGTTTTGGCGTCACATGCCTTTAAATTAGGCTTGGTCAGTGTTAGCAGATGTAGGAAGTGCGGGCTGGAGGAGGAAATGATCGAGCACGTTCTGTGAACTTTCCCTGCGCTTTCCAGGCTAAGACTCCAGCTATTAGGAGTGATACAGCTGTCAGATATAGAAGCAGCAAGTGGCTTAAATCCTAGGAAGCTTCTATTATTTGCCAAGAGGACGGAGTTATTTTATAACATAGGTCCTGGTTTTTGATAGGGTTTTTCAGTTTGGGCGTTAAAACAAACTTCTGGTAACACTACGGACTTATTCAGTCTATGTGAGGTCCTCATGGACCGGCCAGTTCAACCTAACCTAACCTAACACTTACTAGGAAAAGAGTATATTATATATATATTTTTTTATTATTTTTTTATGCGAAAAGCATTTTAAATTCCACCAACTGCGCAAGTATTCAAAATTACATAAATAAATATTTGTTGTTTGTTTTGAAAGCAGCGCAATAGCTGTATAAACATAAATAATGTACAACTGTAAAACAATATCCTTATAAAGTAAAATATTGACGCTGAATTTTAAATTTAGGCAGAATGGCGCGAGTGAAACATATTTTGATTTATGTCAGCGAAAACGTGAAAAACGAAAATAAATTAAGCAACATGTTTAATAATTTTACGCATCTTATTTGATTTACATTTGCCATTACATAAAGAGTCAAAACTGAGTAGGCAAAGAAATTAAATTCATGTGAATTTTTTTATTTAATCCCTTGGGTCATTTAAAGTAAAAACTTTGAGATAAATTTAAATTTGAGCAAAGCTGCTAAGTCGGCCCTGTGTTTTACCATTTCGCTATGCCATAGTACATATACAAAAACACTTACTATTTTTTGTCGGTTATGGCTGTTACTCGTACTCATAGAAGCATAAGTTTTAATATTCAGCGTGCTTTGCATGCAGAGTAATATTAACTTCGGTAACATAACGGAAAAGGAATCGAGATAGATATAGACTTGCATATATCAAAATCATCAGTATCGAAAAGAAATTTGGTTTTGCCATGTTCGTCTGTCCGTCCATTAATAATAAAACTTCAGTAAATATACGGTATGCGGGCTTATCTGGACCCAGAATAGATTGGTATTGAAAATGAGTAAACTCGGATGATAACTACGCATACTTTATATATATATATATATAAAACTTTGGAAAACACAAAAAACCTGATTATTTAGTAAATAATACATCTAGAATGTTGATGTGTGTTTGATGTATGGACTTATATTGAGACTCTTGATACAAATTTGAAGACATTTTTGAAAATGGGCGTGGCACCGCCCACTATAGATAAAATCAATTTTACAAATATTATTAATCATAAACCAAAGGCGGTTAAATCTATCATAACAAAATTCAGAAGAGAGATTGCCCTTACTATAAGGAATGCTTCGAAGAAAAATTATCGAAATCGGTTAAGGGCCACGCCCATTTTTATATAAAAGATTTTTAAAGTAAGCTATATCTCCTCCGCTATGGCAGGCACCTTGTCGCAGTACGGGGGCTTACGCCCATTCCACGAGGTGCTGAACATACAATAGGAGATGCTCCGGCATCCTCCCCCGTATGGTTCGAGCTTCGTGGATAGGTAACCAAGAACTGCTGCTTTTGCCTTAACGGCTATGAGTGTGTGACTGTTTTCCCATGTTAGGGACGGCACTTCTTGTCCGCCAGATGCGTATGTTTCCCCATGTTAGGGGCGGCATCTGGTACACACAGCCCTAACGGGTCAATAAGTCGTCAAGTGCGTCTGTTTCCCCAGGTTAGGGGCGGCACCGGGCACACATAGCCTTAACGGCACGTGTGCGCCTGTTCCTCATGTCAGGGGCGGCACAACGACATATGCTTTCCCCAGGTTAGGGGCGGTCGAGTCCGAGTCTTTTGGAAGGAGTGGTAGACTTAAAAGAAATTCCAAACGTAATGGCGATTTCGGTTCATCGGGCATGACAGACAAGTAAGAGAGAAAAATTACGGATCCCCAGTACCGGCGGTAGATGGTGGGCGAGAAGGCCATCTGGCGTCGAGATCGAGCGACTTCTCAGTCTGTGGAGCGGAACCCCATAAAGGACTTTTAAAAGGGTTGTAGACGAATATAATAAGCTATAACTTTGCGAAAAAGAGCTTAACATTAATGGTACTTTACTTTCTAAGTAGAATTATTACAAAACGTTAGAAAGTTTTAACATTTTTTAAAATTGGCCATGACTCGAAGAAAAATTACCGGATCGTAATAAAACTGGATACATATATTTTCCTTACCTATATACATATATTGCCTACCTATATATAAAAGAATTTGTAAAGGATCGTAGACTAGAATGATTAGCTATATCTTAGCCAATACTCCGCTCCCGAGAAGCTAGCTGATGAAGAAGTGAAATTCAGAAACCTGTCCTTGTAACCATCGCCGTTTGTAATATTTGTAATTTTTCTCTAATATCAATAACAAAAGCAATTATTTAAAACAATTTGGGCATGTCTCGCTAATTAAATACAGAAAAATTACTTACCTCGATCGTTGTTCACATAAATAAATGTTGGGTCTTGGAGTCGTATGCAATCAATACCGAGTTTTCGTATTACAAGCCCGCAGATATTCATTCGAAACTTCATGATATTGTTCTAGATCATCAAACATCTCATCAGTATATTTCAAAATTCCTTAGTTGCGGATAAAGTGATACTCTGAAGATCCAATCATTCAGTTCCGCTGACTAAAACTTTTTCATTTCCTCTCAGGAAAAAGGAAATAAACCCTCCCAAAAAAGGAAATACAGAACGCTAGCGTTATTTTCCTGCACCTTACTTCATATTTCCGAAAGGCATTAATGTAGTATTTTCTTATGATACTGAAAAAATCAATCCTACAGATAAATCAAGAAGCAGCGCTTCAATTTATTAGGGCGAATATTGTCAAATGTGTTTTGTAATATTAGCTTCACCTCTCTGGTTTATTACATCATGATGTAAACCAATCTCAAACAAGTAAGGAAGGTTAAGTTCGGGTGTAACCGAACATTACATACTCAGTTGAGAGTTATGGTGACAACATAAGGGAAAATAACCATGTAGGAAAATGAACCGAGGGAAACCCTGGAATGTGTTTGTATGACATGTGTATCAAATGAAAGGCATTAAAGAGTATTTTATGAGGGAGTGGGCCATAGTTCTATAGGTGGACGCCATTTAGGGATATAGCCATAAAGGTGGATCAGGGTTGACTCTAGAATGCGTTTGTACGATATGGGTATCAAATGAAAGGTGTTACTGAACATTTTAAGAGGGAGTGGGCCTTAGGTCTATCGGTGGACGCCTTTTCGAGACATCGCCATTAAGGTGGACTAGGGGTGACTCTAGAATGTGTTTGTACGATATGGGTATCAAATGAAAGGTATTAATGAGTATTTTAAAAGGGCGTGGACCTAAGTTCTATAGATGGACGCCTTTTCGAGATATCGCCGTAAAGATGGACCAGGGGTGACTCTAGAATGCGTTTGTACGATATGGGTATCAAATGAAAGGTGTTAATGAGCATTTTAAAAGGGAGTAATCCTTAGTTCCATAGGTGGACGCCGTTTCGAGATATCGCCATAAAGGTGGACCAGGGGTGACCCTAGAATTTGTTTGCACAATATGGGCATCAAACGAAAGGTGTTAGTGAGTATTTTAAAAGGGAGTGAGCCTTAGTTCTATAGGTGGACGCCGTTTCGAGATATCGCCATAAAGGTGGGCCAGGGGTGACTCTAGAATTCGTTTGTGCAATATGGGTATCAAACGAAAGGAGTTAATGAGTATTTTAAAAGGGAGTGGGCCTTAGTTCTATAGGTGGACGCATTTTCGAGGTATCGCAATAAAGGTGGACCAGGGGTGACTCTAGACTTTGTACGATATGGGTATCAAATGAAAGGTGTTGGTGAGTATTTTAAAAGGGAGTGAGCCTTAGTTCTATAGGTGGACGCCGTTTCGAGATATCGCCATAAAGGTGGACCAGGGGTGACCCTAGAATTTGTTTGCACAATATGGGCATCAAACGAAAGGTGTTAGTGAGTATTTTAAAAGGGAGTGAGCCTTAGTTCTATAGGTGGACGCTGTTTCGAGATATCGCCATAAAGGTGGGCCAGGGGTGACTCTAGAATTCGTTTGTGCAATATGGGTATCAAACGAAAGGAGTTAATGAGTATTTTAAAAGGGAGTGGGCCTTTGTTCTATAGGTGGACGCATTTTCGAGGTATCGCAATAAAAGTGGACCAGGGGTGACCCTAGAATTTGTTTGCACAATATGGGCATCAAACGAAAGGTGTTAGTGAGTATTTTAAAAGGGAGTGAGCCTTAGTTCTATAGGTGGACGCCGTTTCGAGATATCGCCATAAAGGTGGACCAGGGGTGACCCTAGAATTTGTTTGCACAATATGGGCATCAAACGAAAGGAGTTAATGAGTATTTTAAAAGGGAGTGGGCCTTAGTTCTATAGGTGGACGCATTTTCGAGGTATCGCAATAAAGGTGGACCAGGGGTGACTCTAGACTTTGTTTGTACGATATGGGTATCAAATGAAATGTGTTAATGAGTATTTTTAAAAGGGAGTGGGCCTTCGTTTTATAGGTGTTCGCCTTTTCGAGATATCGCCATAAAGGTGGACCAGGGGTGACTTTAGAATTTGTTTGTATGATATGGGTATCAAATGAAAGGTGTTAATGATTATTTTAAAAGGGCGTGGGGCTTAGTTCTATAGGTGGACCCCTTTTCGAGATATCGCGATAAAGGTGGACCAGGGGTGACTCTAGAATTCGTTTGTGCAATATGGGTATCAAACGAAAGGAGTTAATGAGTATTTTAAGAGGGAGTGAGCCTTAGTTCTATAGGTGGACGCCTTTTCGAGATATCGCCATAAAGATGGACCAGGTGAAAAAAGGTGTTAATGAGTATTTTAAAAGGGAGTAATCCTTAGTTCCATAGGTGGACGCCGTTTCGAGATATCGCCATAAAGGTGGGCCAGGGGTGACTCTAGAATTCGTTTGTGCAATATGGGTATCAAACGAAAGGAGTTAATGAGTATTTTAAGAGGGAGTAGGCCTTTCTGGACCAGGGGTGACTCTAGATTTTGTTTGTACGATATGGGTATCAAATGAAAGGTGTTAATGAGTATTTTTAAAAGGGAGTGGGCTTTATTCTATAGGTCTTCGCCTTTTCGAAATATCGCCATAAAGGTGGACCAGGGGTGACTCTAGAATGAGTTTGTACGATATGGGTATCAAATTAAAGGTATTAATGAGAGTTTTAAAAGGGAGTGGTGGTAGTTGTATATGTGAAGGCGTTTTCCAAATATCGACCAAAATGTGGACCAGGGTGACCCAGAACGTCATCTGTTGGATACCGCTAATTTCTTTATATATGTAATACCTGCCAAGATTTTAAGGGTTTTTTATTTCGCCCTGCAGAACTTTTTCATTTTCTTCTACTTAATATGGTAGGTGTCACAACCATTTTATAAAGTTTTTTCTAAAGTTATATTTCGCGTCAATAAAACAATCCAATTACCTTAACATATTTCATCCCTTTTTTCGTATTTGGTATAGAATTATGGCATTTTTTTCATTTTTCGTAATTTTCGATATCGAAAAAGTGGGCGTGGTCATAGTCGGATTTCGTTCATTTTTCATACCAAGATAAAGTGAGTTCAGATAAGTACGTGAACTGAGTTTAGTAAAGATATATCGATTTTTGCTCAAGTTATCGTGTTAACGGCCATGCGGAAGGGCAGACGGACGACTGTGTATAAAAACTGGGCGTGACATCAACCGATTTCGCCCATTTTCACAGAAAACCGTTAATGCCATAAAATCTATGCCCCTACCAAATTTCAAAAGGATTGGTTAATTTTTCTTCGACTTATGGCGTTAAAAGTATCCTAGACAAATTAAATGAAAAAGGGCGGAGCCACGCCCATTTTTAAATTTTCTTTTATTTTTGTATTTTGTTGCACCAGATCATTACTGGAGTTGAATCTTGACATAATTTACTTATATACTGTAAAGATATTAAATTTTTTGTTAAAATTTTACTTTAAAAATATTTTTTTTTTAAAAGTGGGCGTGGTCCTTCTCCGATTTTGCTAATTTTTAATAAGCGTACATATGGTAATAAGAGTAACGTTCCTGCCAAATTTCATCATGATATCTTCAACGACTGCCAAATTACAGCTTGCAAAAATTTTAAATTACCTTCTTTTAAAAGTGGGCGGTGCCACGCCCATTGTCCAAAATTTTACTAATTTTCTATTTCGCGTCATAAGTTCAACTCATCTACCAAGTTTCGTCGATTTATCGGTCTTTTGTAATGAATTATCGCACTTTTTCGGTTTTTCGAAATTTTCGATATCGAAAAAGTGGGCGTGGTTATAGTCCGATATCGTTCATTTTAAATAGCAATCTGAGATGAGTGCTCAGGAACCTACATACCAAATTTCATCAAGATACCTCAAAATTTACTCAAGTTATCGTGTTAACGGACGGACGGACGGACGGACGGACGGACGGACGGACATGGCTCAATCAAATTTTTTTTCAATCCTGATTATTTTGATATATGGAAGTCTATATCTATCTCGATTCCTTTATATATGTACAACCAACCGTTATCCAATCAAACTTAATATACTCTGTGGCCTCTGCTCAACTGAGTATAAAAAATTCTAGAAACAATTCGGTACATTGCCAAAATTTTACGAAAATTTTAAACTTTTTATTGAATTAGTATGTGGTCTTCTAGCTGTATCAGTTTTGGTCTGACCAAGTAAAATTTATTTGTCTCTTCAAATTTGCACTGTTTTTTGGCTTATTGTTCTTTCAAGATGTGTTTTAGATGTTGCTCCATACAAAGTGTGAAAAAATTGTCTTATAAACGTGGAAGAAAATCTGAAAGGCTACTATGGAAAAAATTTTTAAATGTACTTTGTCGGCTTTAAGATTGTGATCTCAAAAAAATTAACGAAAGTCCAGGTAAAAATTCGAAATCTTCGTAATATTTTTCGCGAAAATTCGAAATTTTTCGAAATATTTTTTGAGATTAGTTTTAATACTAAAAGTAACAAAATTCATAGAAGTTTTTCCTAAAACATCAAAAAAAAAAAAAAACAAAGAAAATAATTGACAAAATTTAAAATAATGCCCACTGCTACTTACCTGTTCGCTTCTGTACATCCCATGAACTCTTGCATAGTTTTTCCGCTTCTGAATTTCATAGAAAAAAGTTGAAGAAGCAAAACTAATAATTTGTACGTTCCTTCATTCATCCCTTTTTTTGTAACCCTACCTCTGTTCTTAATTTCTTCCCTCTTTTGATCATCTTCCCTCTTTTTGTTGTTGTTGCAGCAGTGCTTCGCCCCATCCAATAGGTGCGACCGATCACAAATTGTCATCAATATCCTCTAACGGGAGTCCAAGGAAACTTGCTGCTTGAACAAGGGTGGACCATAATGAGAGGGGTGTTAGAGGCGTTGGTTTCACAATACAGTTAATTCCTGGCATGGAGGTCCGACGCCTGTTTGTGGAGTTCACTGAGGACCTGCTTGTGTTTTTTGGCCTCATACGGCTGTGTTCTGAGGTGTCGTATTTCCTCATAATGCCTACGGAGATGAATCCTGAAGCCCCTGGGCGGTGTTGGCTCATCAATCAGATGTATACTGGGATGCCCAGGTTTCTGGGTATTCAACAGGAGCTGTTTGGTTAGCACTTAATTTCTCTCCCTAATGGGGAGTATTCTCGCCTTATGTAGATGGTGTTCTGGGGACATAAGAAGACAACCCGTGGCGTTTCTGAGCGCGGTATTTTCGCAGGCTTGTAGCTTCTTCCAGTGAGTGGGCTTTAGGATTGGCGACCTTATTGGGGACGCGTAGCATGCAATCGGCTGGCCAATTGCTTTGTAAGTGATAATGGGCGTTTTTTTATCTTTACCCCAAGTACTGCCAGCAAGAGATTTGAGGATATTATTGCGGCTCTGGATTTTCAGTACAATTGCGGCTGCATGCTCACCAAAATGTAGATCCTGATCAAATGGCGCACCCAAGGTTTTGTGGTGCAAGGCAGTCGGTAGCGTAGTGCAATTGACGTGGATGTTCAAAATGGTCGACATTAGGTACGTCCATGTTGTAAATAAGGTCGTCGATGATTTAGTCCCTAATAATTTTCTGGAGGCGAAAAACTGGAGAGGTCAGGGAGATAGCCCTTTATTTTGGTGCAAAGCTCATCGATCTGTGGGCTTAGGCCTGTGGCCATTATTATGCAGTCATCGGCGTAGGAAACGATAGTAACTCCTTCTGGTGGCGAAGGTAGCTTTGATATGTAGAAGTTAAACAAAAGGGGGATAGGACACCACCCTATGGCACCCCTTGTTTAATTCTTCTTGGTTTGGATGTTGCGTTCCTAAATTTCACCGATGCCTGCTGGCCACCCAGATAATTTGCGGTCCACATTTTAAGACTTGGGGGAAGGGTAGATCCTTCCAGGTCTTGCAGTAACGTGCCATGGTTGACCGTATCAAAAGGTTTTGACAGGTCTAACGCAACGAGTACTGTCATATGGTGGGGGTTTTGAGATAAACCTCAATTAATCTGGGTGCATCTTCCCTTTCACCCTTTTATTTTACCATCCCTGTGGCTTCTTCCCCCTTCTCCTCGAGATTCTTTCGCTATCTGCTTTTCTAATTTTCATCAACTCTCGCATCTTGTTTTTCAGTATCTTTTCCTTTTTCTTGTCCCATTGCTGTTCTCTTCCGCTATGCCCATGTTCACACTCTCTCAATTTCTGACTTACTCTTGCACCCTCCATCTTCCTTCTCTTCGACATTCCTTCCTGTTCTACTTACCTTCCGCATTACCCTCTTACATTCCCTTTTGTTTCCTATTTACCTTATTGAAGCTATCTGTTTCCTCTTTCACCTCTCTTTCTTTCAATGCCCGTTTTCCTATCCGATCTTGTTTCTCTTGCTTAGTTCCGGCTCCTTTGCTATATAAAGCTCTATATATTTCACTTTCTTTCTTAATTTAATTTCTTTCGCCTCATCCCCAACTGCGTCTTCATTTTTCTCTCCTATTCCTTTTTATACTCAGCGTGCTGAGTATAAAAAGCGTCCTTTACACACAGAGTATTGTAATGAATTTAGTGAAATTCTGCTTATTCCAAATCTTCTGCTAACGTTCGAATCGCTAAACTGTTGAATAAATAACTCCAATATCCAATAATGCAAAAATGGTCTTTATTAGACTACAATAACACTTAACTCCACAACCAATAACGTGCTTAAATCAAATTGATTGCGGACTACTCAGCTTATGCTGCTTTTATACTCTCTCCCCAAATGTCTAGGCGTTTCTTCTTCTAGAATCCTCTACCTGGTCACCAGCCATACGCGCGTGTATTTTTGGTAGTGTGTAACCATATGCGTGTGCATATGTGAGCGAAGTAGTAGCTGATGATGACATACATTTGTGAGTATCTCTCTGCTGCTTGTATGTATGTGCGTAGATGATGATTAATGTGTTTATGTAGCTTGCTTAAATGTTGTTGTGCCTTTATTTAATAACCTTAGAGATGGTAATACTCGTCACAGTATTATAACTTTGATTGGATAACGGTTAGTTGTACACATATAAAAGAATCGAGGTAGATATAGACCTCCATATTTCAAATTCATCAGTATCGAAAAAAAATTGATTGAGCCATGTTCGTCCGTACGTCCGTCTGTCCGTCCGTCTGTCCCTTAACACGATAACTTGAGTAAATATTGAGATATCTTCACCAAATTTCGTACACGAGCTTATATGGACCAAGAATAGATTGGTATTGAAAACAAGCGAAATCGGATGATAACCACGCCCACTTTTTATATATATAACATTTTGGAAAACATAAAAACCTGATTATTTAGCCAATAATGCACCTAGAATTTTGAAATTTGACGTGTGGACTGATACTCAGACTCTTGATAAAATATTGATAAAAATTTTCAAAATGGGCGTGGCACCGCCCACTTGTGATAAAATCGATTTTAAAAATATTATTAATCATAAATCAAAAATCGTTAAAACTATCGTAACAAAATTCGGCAGAGAGGTTGCCTGTACTAGAAGGAATGCTTTGAAGAAAAATTAACGAAATCGACTAAGGACCATGTCCACTTTTATATAAAAGATTTTTAGAAGGGTCGTGGACGAATAAAATAAGCTATATCATTGCAAAAAAGAGCTTTATATTAATGGTATTTCATTTCCTAAGTGGATTTATAACAATTAATAGGAAAAACTTCAAATTTCAAAAAATGGGCGTGGCACCTCCCCCTTTATGAATAAGCAATTTTCTATGTTTCAGGAGCCATAACTCGAAGAAAAATTAACGGATCGTAATAAAATTGGGTCACAAATTTTTCGTATAGCAGGAAATATTTCTTAAAAAAATGGACGGGATCGGTTAAATACCACGGCAACTTAGATATAAAACAAATTTAAAAGGGTCGTAGACTGGAATAATAAGCTATAACTTAGCAAAAAATAGTTTTGAATCAATGATATTTCACTTATCAAGTTTTATTGTAAGAGGAAATGTGGTGAAATTTTTTGTTAAACGGGCGGTGCCACGTGTTATGTAGAAAAGTAATTTATCTGAAATGAAATGTACAATTAAAGTTCACGCTAAGTATATAATATTCGGTTACACCCGAAATTAGACACTTTTACTCGTTCCTTTCTACTTTCCTTCACTCTTCATGCTCTTTTGCTTTACCGATTTATCATTACCTTTTTCTTCTTCGCTGTCAACTCTCTCTCTTCCACCCGATTGATCCCTTCTCCTTATTCTTTCTCCCCTTTCTAATTGATTTTCTTCCTTTTAATTATGTTTTATCTTTTGCAACTCCCCCCAGCACTCTCTACCATCTTTCCCCATTCTACTTCGTCCTCATCTTCCTTGTATATAGAATCACAATTTAAAGTATTTGCTATCTACTAAACTAGCCTTTTCACAAAGGCCGGGGTACCGACCACTTTTACACAACTTTATACAACGCAGTCCTGTTTAAATATTCGCCTGCTTTTAATTAAAAGGTTTTCCGCTAAACCTTTTGTTCCCACTATTTTGTTCCAGCGCTATAAAGCAATATATAATTAAGTTTCCCTTCAATGTGCACCTGTGCTCTTTTAATGTCCTTCAAAAACTGAACTTTGTTAAGAAGTCCTATAATGTTTAAAATTTATTTATGTATATTCTCAAATCGCAAGGAAGTGAGAGTCCGCATGATTGCACTACCTGCACTTCATATGGAATTACATAAGTTTTAAGATCAATGCTTTGTTAAAACGACTTCAAATGCTTCGGTAGAAATCTTTTTATAAGCTTACGAATACATAAGCCGAGGAGAAAAAAATTAAGAATATACGTGATCATAATTATCGTTTTGGAGCACTCTCTTCCTGCGTAAGTATAGGCACATTCTCAAACTTTACTTTGTTTAGTAAAATTTATTACTTCCATAATCCTCCTGCTGTTGCGTGTTCTTGAACGTGCTTGCAAATGCGTTTCCAACTTTTTCGATAATAAAGTTTATAATGCTGAGTTAGTCTAGTCCTAATGGCAGAGGCATGCGATACTTTGACAAATATTTTGAAGTCGAACAGAACTGCTTTTTGTTGTTATTCATTGCAATGTGTTGTGTGTGTAACATATTAATGTGTTTACTGAAATTAGGGGCGTTGCGAAAAAACTCTTTCAAAATAATGTAGAACAGTTCTAAGATATCCATGAGCTGTACTGAGTTTGAATTCTTTAGTCAGAGACATTAAGAAAACAATATAAAATTTATTTTACACTTTTAAAAATCTTACATTGGTAAGGTTTGGTTGAACTGGCCGGTCCATGAGGACCTCACATAGACTGATTGAGTCCGTAGTGGTACCAGAAGTTTGTTTTAACGACCAAACTGGAAAACCCTATTAAAAAGCAGGACCTATGTTATAAAATAACCCCGTCTTCTTGGCAAATACTGCAGCTTCCTAGGACTTAAACCACTTGCTGCTTCCAGATCTGGCAGCTGTATTACTCCTAATAGCTGGAATCATAGCCTGGCAAGTGCAGGGCACGAGCACAGAACGTGCTCGATCGTTTCCTCCTCCAACCCGCACTTCCTACATCTGCTATCACTGACCAAGCCTAATTTAAAGGCATGTGACGCCAGAAGGCAGTGTCCAGTCAGAATACCCGTCATGAGTCTACAGTCAACTTTGTTAGTCTAAAGTTGTAATACCTACACATAATCTTCGACACTTTTCAGACCGCGCTTGAACCCACGCCTTTCCCACTTGTTCGATCATGTGCACCTCTCTCCTTCGCCTAATCTCGCCTACTTTAATTGGGCCGTCTACGGAGCAAGCTTCAAGGGATGCACCCTTATTAGCTAGTTCGTCCGCTTTTTCATTCCCATCTATTCTCATATGCCCTGGAACCCAATATAGGTATATGCTTCTCCCTATCCCGATTCTCTCCAGAGACTGCTTACATTCTAACACGCATTTAGATGCTGTGCTATGCGAGATTATTGCCTTAATTGCTGCTTGACTGTCAATATAAAAGTTAACACGGCTGCAGCTTAAGCTATTCTCTTCCAGGGTTTTTACTGCTTTGGTTATGGCTAATATTTCCACCTGGAAAACGCTACAGTAATCCGGCAGCCTGTAGGATATGCTTGTTTCCGGATCAGCACACCGCAGACCCTACTCCATCCACTACTTTGGAACCATCTGTGTACACATGTATCGCCTCGTCCGCCATCTGCGCACCCTTACGCCAACCTTCCACCTCTATTGTGGCCTTAAGTTCTCCTTCGAAGCGCAGATAGGGAATCAGGTAGTCTGTTCGTCTTGTGATTGATGACGCTATACTACTATGGCCATATGGTCGTCGCTCAAGCTGCCCCGAGGCACCGAGCCTGGTTGCAGTTGTTAAAGCTATGTTCTTTGCTACTAGGTCTACAGACGAAATGTGCAGAATGGCATACAGTGCAGCCGTCGGGGTTGTTTTCAGGGCTCCCGTAATGCTAAGCATCGGTAGTCTGCATACCCCCTCTAATTTTTTGAGGTATGTTGTTTCTTGTGTGGTTTTTCACAAAATCTTACATAAGTACGAGTAAAATTTATAAGCACAAGTGGTTCGATTATATCTTGTAAATCTCTTCAAAGGCTTATCTCCCGGTAGTGGGATTTGAACCCGCACTCCTGTAATGATGGGAGTGTTACAAACGCATTCCATGATATGTCTTGCTGTTATACAACTTTTTTCCAATTGCTTCCAGTTTCATTTGTATTTATAATTTGGTGATTGTCGGATGCGTTTGTAAACAGTCAGGAGTGCGGGTTCAAATTTCACTCCCTGGAGAAGAGGCTTTGAAAAGATCCAGAGCATATAATCGAAACAACTGTCGCCTGGTCTGTCCTTGTCGAGTTGTTTCAATTTATTCTCAAACATTATTATATTAAATTTTAAATTTGCTAGCAAAAAATGCGTGAATGCATTTAAAAACAAATTGGTAGCACCCGCTTTGCAATTACAACCAACTATTATGGTTAGTTGTTGTTGCTCCCACTGAACATATTAAGCACATTGTTTTATTTGAAACCCACCAGTTACACGCAAAATTATCGCTACAACTAGAAATTACAGGCACCGGTTCGTATAAGTAACATTTTTTTATTTAGAGCTACATTCGTACAAACATACAAGTGAAGGTTGTTTGGCTGGCTATTAGATTAAACCAACTTTACTTTAAGACATTGGGCCATAAGCAAAACAGTGATTTCGAAGTTAACCTCTAAAAGAGAGTCGGAACTCTTTGCAGTTCGGAATTGATACAAAAAAAGGCGAAATATGGACGTCATTCATTTTTTAAACTGTCTTATTTAGCTTGACTCTGTGTAGCGGCCGGCCATTCTGCCGACATGAATTTTGTAATTAAAATTTAAGTAACTTCCCGATAAGCTACAAGCTTCAAACTTGGATTATAGTTCAGAACCCGATGACAATTCAATAATAAAAAAAAAACTCCGATAAGTGGCGCATGGATGGAAATATTTAAAAAAATCGCATTTGTGGTCCGATTTGGCTCGTATTTGGAACAAATATTACACACAGTCCGGTAGAAGTGACATCAAAATACTTTGGACTTCGAGGACTTAGATTGTAACAAATTGCCAGGAAAGAGTCCTTAATAATGAGTAATAATCACTAATTGAACTAAATAGAATGAAAAATAACAGGGAATTAAATAAAGACAAAAACTTGAAAATAAAATAATAAAAAAAAAAAATGTTTTAGTTAAACGTTTTTATTGAAAAGAATACTTACATTAAGTAATAATAATACTAAAAGCTAGAAAATAATAAGGTAGATCCTAGGTACTCGTCATCACACTCCTCAGCAATGTAAGGCGTGGATCAAACAATTAAATAAAAGCGTTGGACGCGTTAAATTTCTATTGATTGTCATAAGTAAGACCAAGTGAACCTTAATCAGCTTATGCTACGCCTCACATTTTTAGAAATTTCAGGCGCCCAACGCTTTTATTTAATGTTCTGATCAACGCCCAAGATCAATGAGGAGTGTCATTATTATTATATTATTATTATTGTAATTGGTGATTCTGCTGGGTCAAGGTCTTTTTAATACTTGGTACTCAGTACCAAACTCCACGTCACGGCGGAAGGACGTGTAAAATAATTTCCCTGAGGGCGGTTACCGTAGTGTAACCGAAATATATCGGAAAAAACCTATGTGTTTCATTTATTAAAAAGACCTTGAGCCAGCAGAATCACCAAATATTTACAAGAACACAGGTCGCAAAAAATCCAATAATAGCCGTGTTTTTAACACGCGCGTATACGTTTCGTTTGCGCGAGTTAGTGCAACAGAAAATACACTACTGTACCGATAACATCATCCCATGTATGATATTGAATCAGTAGTTTACATAAAAAGTATGGTCCTCTTTAAACATTGTCTATCTATCTATTAACCATTATCAGAAACCAAAACATTGTAAGCAAAGATAAGATTTCTATTTAAACATTAACCAAATACAAACATAAACAAAACATAAACAAAACCAAATAAAATATTATCAGCGAACAAAAGATTCCTATTCAACCATTGTAAGCATAGATAAGATTTCTACTTAAACATTTTCAGCAAGATCCTTTTTTTGAACATTATCAGCAGCCACTAGACAAAAGAAACCAGAGCATATAAATAGACGATTAAGCATAGAAATAAGTTAGTCTTCTATTACACTGAAGCATATGAACATCAGTTTAGAATTCATTAAAGTACATATAGATACAAATAAAGTATATTGTTTTTTTTAAAATCGAAAGTACATACTTAACTCGCGTGTAAAAAAACGCCTATCCTCGCTTAGATAATGCTTAGGAGACCCATCTAGCGGCTGTGGTTAAACAACCAGCTACAGCAACAGGGTGTACTGAAAAGCGGAGACGCAACGCTCTGATGGCCATAGGGTATAACATATAGCTGAATCAGTTGCGATGAATTGTGGGCACATATAGAATACATAGAATTAGTGTAGAGGGTGAAACCAAGACACATATTTCAGCTACATCTGAGTATAATGCGCATTGAATTTTAGTAGGACAAAATTTATGAGCAGCAATTTCAGAGGTGTATTTAAAGTTTGTCGCTCAGCATTCCATATCAAGTTTAAGCGTAAACGGATATACGCGTGTTAAAAAACACGGCTAATATTATTATTACTTAATGTAAGTATTCTTTTCAATAAAACCGTTTAACTTAAAAATGTTTCCTGTGACGAAGGCAAATGTCAGCATCCCGGCTTAAATATCACAAGGCAACAGGTAATGACGGAATACCCGCCGAGCGCATGCCTCTATATTGGAACTTTAGTGTACTCTCCTCACTCCACAATAAGAGCGATCCCACAAACCACGCCAATTACCGTGGAATCAGCGTACTTAATATCGCGTATAAGGCACGAGCTAGCGTATTTTGCGAAAGACTGAAGGCCATGGTCAACAGACTGATTGGACCTTATCAGTGCGGCTTCAGACTTGATAAACCTGCTACGTCTTCACGATGTGCCAGTTCCTGGAGAGTACTTACAATTAGAGAATCGACGCTTGCCATCTTTTTGTCTACTTCAAAGCAGCGTTTGACAATGCGAGAAGCTACTTGTGTTCTGCTATGTCTGAATTTAAGTTCCCCGAAAAGTTGTTAAGCCTCCGCCAAATGGCGTAGAGCAATACAACCAGCTGCGTAAGGATTGGGCGTCTCTGAGCCATCCAAAATCATACAAGGCGACTCCATTTCATGCAATTTCTTTAACATAATTCTGGAGAACATAACTCTAATTGCAGAGCTAGACCGTGATGGTACAATCTTTTATAAGAGCGTCAGCATATGCTGATGATATTGATGTTATTGGCATGAACAAACGCGCTGTGAGTTTTGCCTTCTCAATATTAGATACGGAAGCGAAAATGAGGACAAGACGAAGTACTTGCTGTTATCCAATAAAGAATCGGCGTACTTGCACCTTGGTAGCCACCTCACTGTAAACCGATGTAAACTTGAGACTGGGAAGGGGATCATCTATTTGGGAACCAGCATTAACAGCAAACATAATGTCAGCTTAGAAATCAAACGGAGATAACTTTTGCCAAGAAATGCTTCTTTGGACTGAGTAGGCAATTGAAAAGTAAATTCCTCTCTCGACAAACAAAAAATCACGTTCTACAATGCGCGCATCATACCTGTCCGGATGTATGGCTTGAAATCATGGAGTGTTCGAGAGAAAAATTCTGCGGAATAAAGACCTGTCCGTGATGCCGACGGCAACTATCGAAAAAGGTATAATGATGAGCTGTATAAACTTTACCTAGATATGATGATAGTGCAGCGATTAAAAACCCAAAGGCTTCGCCGGCTAGGCCATGTTATGCGAATGAACGAAGAAAGTATTTCAGTCGACAATGCAGTTTGGAAACAGAGTAAGGGAGAAACCTCCACCGAGTTAGGAGAGGCAGATGAAGAAAGACTTCACCTGGTTTGGTGCTCCCAATTGCCGTCAGTTATCGCGAAACAGGGATAGCTGGCGTGACTTGTAACCAAATGGCCAAAATCGCTTAGATGGTTAAGCGCCAATTAATGGTTATGATGAAACGATAATTTTTCGATAGTAAATCTATAACTTCTCGATAGTAAATCGAAAACTTTTTGGTAGCAAATCGATAACGTTTCGGAAAATAACATAACAAATTATAAGACGGCGGTAATACATCGGTAGTTATTCGATAACAAATCTACAAATTTTCGATAGTAAACTGATAGCTTTTTCGATGACATGTCGATAAATTTTTGAGAGCAAATAGACTAACTAACCGTATGCTTACATGTTGGTTCAGCGGTACTGTGAGCAAATATGTGAACACATCAAAAAACTATGCCTCATGGAACTAGGCGGTGGGGGAGGGATGGCCTAGAAGGTTTAATGTGGTCATATTAATCTTTTCCCAGATGGTATGGCTAGTACCTTAATGGTGCTTTGTTACCGGAACGTACCGGATCTATATTCAACAAAGTACCATCAAAATCGATAACACTCACCAAAAACTTCGGGGGGGGGGGGGGGGGGGGGGAGGGGAGGATGTCCACGTCGATAATACAACAACAACATGCATTATCTATTCTGAATTCAATATATTTGTCTCCTCTTTACTGCTAGCTTTCTATGCAGTGAATGTTTAAACGCTTCCTTTTATCTACATATTTCAATACACACTATGATGCATATATCTACATTTCTACATACATACACACATATATACATATGTACACATGCACGTGCAAAAACAGTTAGCCGTGAATGTATGCAAGCACACATTTGCGGGGTATTGTTCAAAACCAATGTGGCTTAACTTTATGAGACAATAACCGCGTTACGCCCATGCATATTCTTTGTTAGGCCGGAACTTCAGTTTGAAAGCAAAAATAACATGCAAACGGATATATCAAATCATCGGCACTACAATATTAATAATACAAATAAACACGCAAACGATATTGTTTACTGTTACGAATTCAGCAGCGTAATCCTAAAAATATTTTCTTTTAACTATTTTTTTAGACGAACAAATCAGCTTAGAGGTCTTCCATTGTATGTGTTTTGTTGTTGTTTATATTGCGGATATTCTAATTAAAGAACTGACCTCAATTTCATTAACTGGCAGCTAGAAAATATCCATAAAATCAAAAATCAAGTTAAGGCGTCAAAAATGAATATAACAATTTGCTTACCAACCTCAATAAAATAAGTAGTCGGAATATGTGGGTAATATTTACATGTGTATTAACATGTTTTGAAGCAGTGCAAATTTTTTGTTGTTTTTTGTTGTGAACTTTATCTTTACCAAAGCACGACAAACGTGTGGATCAAATAAGACTTAGTTTTTAATAGGCAATAAAATTACGATGGGAAGACCCGCAAAACCTATCACCGATACTGAAATAGACAGAAGATTTATTTATCTGCGTGTTACTTCCTTGTAACTGGCCTGGTATTTATAATAATAATAATAATATGGTACGATACGCCTCAAAGACGTCAATGACTACAAATAACACAGAGTTTGTCTCTAAAAATATTTAGGTGAAATGGAAGGTCACATTAGTGAAGTATGGAGCGGAGTCTTCTTGGAACCACACAAAATAAGTGTTTCGCCTTCCGAAAGTTGCGTGTACCGAAGCGTACTGGGATGAAGAAAAAAGAATATATTGAAGATATTTAAACTTGAAGTCAACTAGCCAAAAGGTTCTCATATAAAACATTCTTTGCAGACATCGAATGCTTCAACTAAAATGGTAAGTTGAGGATTGTCCTATCTAGAGGAGATATCTGATAAAGAAAATGTGGAACGGTCACGTATTGATGAAGACTCCCACAGGGCGAATCTTGACAAACTTGGCTCATCGGGAGATGATGCGGAAGAGCTGGGAAACAATATCCACAACTCAAATACGGAGCGAAGAGTACTAGGGTTACTGATAAATACCTTTATTGAATGTGCGACGAAAACGTTTACCTACTTTAAATCTGCTTCAGACGGGAAGTGGAGCGATTGTAGAATGGGTTATATCGATAACAGAGTAACTAATTCTACTTCATTTTTTGCTTCTTGTATCAGTGCTCCGTTCTAGCCAATAGGCGATCACTCACAAATTGTCATCGATATCCTCTAGTGAAATTTCGAAAAAACTTGCAGTTCCAATAAGGTTGGACCATAGACACATCATATATAGGTAATATATTTATTGTATATCTCGGGATTTATTCTGGATTAAAAGGGCTTAACCTTTTACAATATTCAAATCAAAGATGTGCCAGAATGACGCGCGCCTCCTTGTGATGTCTGCTTTCTTAATGAGTCCGTTGTGTTACCAGAAGTTTGTTTAACGAGTGAACTGAAAAAACCTGTCAAAAAGTAGGACCTATGTTATAAAATAACTCCGCTTCTTGGCGAATGCTAGAAGCTTTCTCGGTCATAGGCCACTTTCTGCTTCTAGATCTGACAACTATATCACTCCTAATAGCTGAAGTCTTAGCTAGACAAAACGTGCTGGAACGTTTCCTCTTCCAACCGGTTCTTTTTACATCTGCTATCACGACCGAGCTATATTTAAAGCCATGTGACGCCAGAAGGCAGTGTCCAATCAGAATACACATCATGAGTCTACTGTACTCTCATTTATTGATATGAGTAACTTTGTTAATCTAAGGTTGTAAGGCCTATACATGATTTTGGACAGTTTACAGCCCCGCGATTAGGCACTCTCATTTTCCGCTTGCCCGATCATGTGCAATTTTCGCCTCCTCCCGCCCAATCTAACTGGGCTAATTGGGACGCCAACGGAGCAAGCTTTGATTCTTTTTCTTTCCCATCTATTCCCATATGCCCTGAAACCCAATATAGATATATGCTTCCCCCTATCCTAATTCTTTGAAGGGATTGCTTACGCTCAAGTTTAAGCTATTTTCCTAAAGTGTTTCTACTACGTCCGCCTGAAAAACGGTACAGTGATCTCTCAGTTTGTAGAATCTGTTTATTTTTGGATCAGAACAGTATACCGCAGACCCTACTGCTACCAACACTTTGGAACCATCGATATACACGTGTATCGCCCCTTCTGTCATTTGAATCAAGTAATCTGATAGTCCTGTAATTGCAGAATTGCACAAGTGCAACCACCGGGGTTGCCTTCAGGGCTCCTATAATGATAAGCATTGACAGTCGGCAAAAGTCGGTAAAGCAAGTGCTCAATCAGTTTTACCTTGTACTTCAATCTGTCAGCATCTCTTGTGTTAAGTCTATGCTCAAGCAAGACCCAGGTAAACACATACTACTACAAACAAGTAAGGAAAGATAAGTTCGGGTGTAACCGAACATTACATACTCAGCTGAGAGCTTTGGAGACAAAATAAGGGAAAATCACTATGTAGGAAAATGAACCCAGGGTAAACCTGGAATGTGTTTGTATGACATGCGTATCAAATGGCAGGTATTAAAGAGTATTTTAAGAGGGAGTGGGCCATAGTTTTATAAATGGATGCCATTTCGGGATATCGCCATATAGGTGGACCAGGGGTGACTATAGAATGCGTTTGAACGATACGGGAATCAAATGAAAGTCCTTAGTTTTATAGGTGGACGCCTTTTCGAGATATCGCCATAAAGGTGGACCACCAAGGGGTGACTCTAGAATGTGTTTGTAGGATATGGGTGTCAAATGAAAGGTATTAATGAGTATTTAAAAGGGAGTGGGCCTTAGTTCTATAGGTGGACGCCTTTTCGAGATATCGCCATAAAGGTGGACCAGGGGTGACCTTAGGATGCGTTTGTACGATATCGGTATCAAATTAAAGGTATTAGTGAGGGTTTTAAAAGGGAGTGGGCCTTAGTTGTATATGTGAAGGCGTTTTCGAGATATCGACCAAACTTTGGACCAGGGTGACCCCGAAACTTCATCTGTCGGGTACTGCTGATTTATTTATGTATAGCATACCACGAAAAGTATTCCTGCCAAGATTCCAAGGGCTTTTGATTTCGCCCTGCAGAACTTTTTCATTTTCTTCTACTTAATATGGTAGGTGTCACACCTATTTTACAAAGTTTTTTCTAAAGTTATATTTTGCGTCAATAAACCAATCCAATTACCATGTTTCATCCCTTGTTTCGTATTTGGTATAGAATTATTGCATTTTTTTAATTTTTCGTAATTTTCGATATCGAAGAAGTGGGCGTGGTCATAGTCGGATTTCGGCAATTTTTTATACCAAGAAAAAGTGAGTTCAGATAAGTACGTGAACTAAGTTTAGTAAAGATAAATCGATTTTTGCTCAAGCTCTCGTGTTACGACGGAGCGGAAGGACAGACGGTACACTGGGTATAAAACTGGGCGTGGCTTCAACCGATTTCGACCATTTTCACAGAAAATAGGTACCGTCGTAGAATCTATGCCCCTATCAAATTTCACAAGGATTGGTAAATTTGTGTTCGACTTATGGCATTAAATGTATTCTAGACAAATTAAATGAAAAAGGGCGGAGCCACGCCCATTTTGCAATTTTCTTTTATTTTTGTATTTTGTTGCACCATATCATTACTGGAGTAGAATGTTGTCATAATTTACTTATATACTCTAAAGATATTAAATTTTTTGTTAAAATTTGACTTAATATTTTTTTTTTTTTTTTAAAGTGGGCGTTTTCTTCATTTGGTTTTGCTAATTTTTATTTAGCGCATACATAGTAATAAGAGTAATGTTCCTGCCAAATTTCATCATGATATCTTCAACGACTGCGAAATTACAGCCTCCAAAACTTTTAAATTACCTTCTTTTAAAAGTGGGAGGTGCCCTCCCATTGTCCAAAATTATACTAATTTTCTAATCTGTGTCATAAGGTCAACCCACCTACTAAGTTTCATCGCTTTATCCGTATTTGGTAATGAATTATCGCACTTTTTCGGTTTTTCGAAATTTTCGATATCGAAAAAGTGGGCGTGGTTATAGTCCGATATCGTTCATTTAAATAGCGAGATGAGTGCCAGGAATATACATACCAAATTTCATCAAGATACCTCAAAATTTAATCAAGTTATCGTGTTAACGGGCAGACGGACGAACTGACGGACGGATGACTCAATCAAATTTTTTTTCGATACTGATGAGTTTGATATATGGAAGTCTATATCTATCTCGATTCCTTTATACCTATACAACCAACCGTTATCCAATCAAAGTTAATATACTATGTGTGCAAAGCTTGTCTAAAGGATAAGTAGGAAGATAATCGCTTATTTGATTTGTAAGGACCACCCTAATGTATATGGGGTATTCCATCCCATTTCGACCAATTTTGAACCCAAACTCCTTAGAATTGGTTGAAAGTTTTTCTTCTTCTACTAGCTTACGAAAGACGTTTTTCAGAATTTTTTCAAATTTTTTCATCTAACTCAAAAAAAGTTATGAATTTAAAAAAAAAAAACGGTGTTTTTTTTTTCAAAATGCTATAATTTTTCAAAAATTTACCGTTTGGGATCTTTTTTTTTTTTAATTGTTTTTAAATGTACTTTTTGGAAAAAATACAAAAAATTTTTTTTAAGTTTTTGTTGCAATTAAATAAAAAAAAAAATTATCGGCCCACTCCGGGATTAGTGGGGATGATTGCAGAATTCATTGAAGTTTTTTATGAGAAAAAAAAAATGGCGAAATTCGAAAAATCTCGAAAAACTGAAAAATTACAAAAAAAAACTTAAGATTTTCCGAAAAGTACATTTCAAAACAATTTTTTTAAAAAAAAAGATCACAAACGGTAAATTTTTGAAAAAGTTATAGCATTTTGAAAACAAAAACGGTGTTTTTTTTTAAATTCATAACTTTTTTTGAGTTGGATGAAAAAATTTGAAAAAATTCTGAAAAACGTCTTTCGTAAGCTAGAAAAAGAAGAAAAACTTTCTAAAGGGGTCGGGTTCAAAATTAGTCGAAATGGGATGGAATACCCTATATATATTGTACACAGCAACAGTTCATTTGCATGCTACCAAAAATTTACCAACTCTGTAAATGAATACATACATATATACGTACATGTATCATGATTCATGATATTTCCCTGGTTTGGTTGATGCTCCATTTTAAGCCGGATCAACAAACTTTAGTTTAAGATGTATTTATTTAAGTACTTAAGGAAATTTAACTATTGAAATGGGTTTTAAAGTTTAGAAATTGGTTTAGTATATACTCTATGTAAACTTTTGGATTATTCTTGTTGAATTTTTTTATAGCTAAACATGTACATGTTTACTTCCAATTTCTTTATTGGTTTACATTTAGCTATCAATTATCTAGCAAAAACCAGCGAATGTTGATTTCAAAGAAGAGAAAAAGCTTTCAAAAAGTTAGAACGAATTTTATTGATGAGTTTATTTGTTGTTGTATCAGTTTACATTGATATGTGTTATCAATACATACTTATGTGTATAAGATAAAAAACCTAAATAAATAGGATTATGCGGAACGGGCGGGGGGTAAACTAAAGTTTTCAGTGGTTATGGGAAATTTCAAAATATCTTACGGTAAGCTAGATTAAGTAAGATCTATGCATTTATTGGTACCAGCAGAAAGACTTCAGTAGTGCACACATTATAATCAAAATGGAAATGGTAAACGCCCAACCAAAAGTATATCAATCAAAAAATTTATATACATATATAAAAGAAAGTGGTTTTAGTTACACTATTTATAACTCAAGAACGGATGAACCGATTTGGCTAAGACTTGGTGGAGAGGTAGCTTAGAACCAGGAGGCGGGCATAGGATACTTTTTATTCCGTTCTGGCTAGGGTCTTGAGGTCAAAACGTGAACCTGGGTAATCCTGGGATGTGTTTGTACAGTATGGGTATCAAATGGAAGCTGTTTATGAGTAGTTTGATACGGTATATTTTTCGTACCCCTGGGTCACTAGGGTCTCGAGATATAAGCCAAAACGTGGATCAGAGTAACACTAGGATGTGTTTCTACATTATGGGTATCAAATTGAAGCTGTTGATGTGTGCTTTAGTACAGAGTAATTTTATACCGCTGGGTGATTAGTGTCTCGAGATGTAGGCCAAAACGTGGACCCGGATACCCCTAGAATGTGTGCGTAATATGGAAGTCAAATGAAAGCTATTGCTGAGAGCTTTAAAGTAATTTTCATTGTGATATTCGATTTAGTCGCATCAACCTGGAAATACTGATAAATATACATGCGGAGCCGAAATAAAGACATGAATTAATAATACCCACATTCGTACTTACATACGTCCTATTCGATTTGCTTGAAATTAGGTATATAAATTTGCCTATATCTTACACAGACGCCTCCAAGATCCATAAAAGCGCCACCTATAGTATAACATCAGAACAAGAAATTAATAAAATATCAAATATCCCTTACTATAGCTCCATTTTCTCCGGTGAAATCATCGCGATAGTAGAAGCAATAGACCTATTTAAAAAGAAAAGAGGAAAATTTGCCATATGTTCAGACTCACTCTCCTCTCTTCTCTCCATAGCTGATATAAATTGCAGAAACTACTACACAACCTTAATAAGGAATACCATCACACAACACCACCCAAAAATCATATTAATCTGGGTGCCTGGACACAGTAATATAGCTGGCAATGTTTTTGCCGATCTCACCGCCAAAGAAGCACACTATAGTCCAGTAACTAGCACATCCAATTTTAATCTGCAAGACATTGAAAAAAAGATAAAGACACACTTCCATAGCAAACACCTGCTAAGCTGGAATCAAACCAGCCCTTGGTATATAGATATAAACTACTCAAAAACACACATAGTAGACACACTTAATAAAACGAAAAAAAGCACACGCGTTTGGATATTATTAAATACGAACGACTCAGACTAGGACATACGAAAATAACCCACGGACATATTATGAATAGCACTAGCCCTAATAGTTGCACCTGCAACGCAGACGTCACAGTCACTATACCCCACATTCTAGAAAGCTGCCCACTGTACGCGAATTGTAGAACACAACTCTTCGCAAACACAAACCCTATATCACACCTCCAAGATCCTCGCCCAGACTCAATCACCCTAATTACCAATTTCCTAAAAAGAACCAAAATATACCACAAAACCTAAGTTATAAATCAAATTAATGTCCATAAAAGATTTAATTCAAATATCGAGCTTAAAGCCTTGTTGTTATAGCTCCTAACATAATTAGCCTATAAGAATTATGTTATAAGCTAATGTTATAAATAAATAAATAAATAAATAAATAAATTTGCCTATATTAGTATTTACGATCCTCTTTTCCGGGAAGTAGACCAGAGACGGACTGGGATTGGGATTAGGACTAGGACCGGGACTGAGACCCGGAGTGGCCCAGTCCCACTCGGAATGGGACTGGAACAAAATACATACCATCCTCTGGGACTGGCAATAAGGGATGAATAAGAATGAGAAAACCTGATGGAAGAGAAAAGAGGGAAGGGGAAAGAGATAGAGTGAGATGAAGATAGAGGTAAATGAAGGGAAAAGGCGGAGGGAGAAGTGAATAAAAGGATTAAGAAAAAGTTAGGTGGGGGGAGGGCAGAGGTAGACGGAAAAAGCCTATTAGAATGTATGCAAATAGACCAAATATAGGGCAGAACAACGTCTGCCGTGCTTGCTAGTTTTTAATAAATTAAATATTTACTACCAAAATATTACGGGTATGAGAACTAAAGCTAAGCTAGTCACTTCATGCTGCGAATATGGTGTTAATGTCATAGATGGGACTTAGCTCAATGTTGAGTTCTTTGACGTGGAATTTTTTGATAATTTTCTATATTATACCTTTTAAAGATCTCTTTAAAACTGGATGTCAAAGAGACGGTGGGGTACTAATTGGTGTAAGACGTTGTCTCTTCTCCTCTTTCATTTAGCTGCTCTTTGGGTGATTAGGGCTAATCATGGCTTTATGTCGATTTGTGTTCTATGCTCCAATCAGTGCCTTTGACTGCCGGAGTCCTAGAAGTTCGCGTTTTCCTCTGAGGCCTGGCTCCCCCTGCCTGAACTTTTCTCTAATTGTGTGAGTCAATGTCGCCATGATGGGCTAAGGCCCTTTAGGTATACGATCTCGTCCTTACAATCTTGTTTGAATGTAGCAGTTAGCTTTGTACGTGTAATGTGCTTCACTCTTGCCTGGTCCCCACCATATATAAAACTATTAACAGATTTCATTATTTTCATTATAAACCCAGATAAATTAATAGCAAATAACTGGTAGTTTTTGTCGCATGAAAGGGGCCATTTCGGAGTAACTTTGTGGTTTTGGAATAGTTCCGATACGGATTTACAATAGTTTCTAGTGAGTGTCGGTATTGGCTTCAGAAATTTTTGCAATTTATTTCAGAATTATTTTGAGACTATTTTCGGAATTGTCTTTGTCGGAATATTTTCGAGATCGACTCGGAACTGCTTCGATATTATTTGCGGCATCAAGTCGTGACTATTCCATGTTGATTTTGGGATTGGTCTTGGGTTCATTTCGGGACTCTTGCACAATAATTATAATTGTTTTAGGAATTATTTCTGGATCGTTTCGAGAATTATTTTGCCTTGATTGAAAACATTTGTTTGTAAATGTAAAACTATTTTATATATATTATCGAGATCAGCTCCGGACTATTTAACGATGATTTCGGTTTCTGTTTTGGGTTTCAATTTCTAAACAATTTTTGAGAATGTTTTGTTTAACTGGGACAAACAGCAAAATCAGTTCTGAAATCCAGCAAAGAACTGCTGTTGGTAATAAATGTTACTTTGGACTGGGTAGGCAATTGAGAAGTAAAATCTTCTTTAGGCGAAAAAATAATGCTCTAAAACGCACTTTTCGTACCCGTCCTGTTGTATGGTGCAGAAGCATGGAATCTGACAACATCGGATGAAGCGGCTCTGGTAGTGCTCCAGAAAAAAGTTCTTTGAAAGATTTAAAAGCTTTACGGAGACATCAACATAGTCCAGTGAAATAAAATGCAGGGGCATGTTATGCGAAGTTTTTTCAAGCACATTTTCAAAGCCAAACACAAGCCGGACTATTTCGGAACCATTTCTTTTCGGGATTGTGTTTGGAATTCTAACTCGGGACTTTCAGGATCATAACAGATTTATTTTCGGAATAATTGTCCTGCAATTATTTCACAAATATTTTCGGATTTTAGCTTAATTTTTAAAAATTGAATTTATCAATAAACAAAGTACGGGCTGCATTAATAATTTCCAAAATGAACATCCTCAGTTATTTCAGTTACTTATAAAAAAATTCAAGACGCCGTAACCTCCGAAGAGATGTTAAGCCAAGTTTCTCTTCTGTTTTGTTTGAATTTTCACTGATAAACTTTTCATGGCCGATACACCCAGAGTGCTTGCCAAACCACCGCCAAGAGGTCACCCCGCTTAGAAAAACTTTTTTCTAATTGTAAAAACTTTTTTCTGAATTTTCAATGTTGATTTTCTCGGACCTTCAACCCAGGATCTTCGGTGTGGTAGGCGGAGCACGCTACCCACACATCACGGCGGCCGCAGTAAATAATCGTCGACAAAAAAAATGGTTGAATAGTGGATTAACACCTAACTTAGTTTGCAGATCGGTAGGTATTAAAATGGGGATTCCAATAGTATGCATAGCTTCAAAGTTTCAGATTTTTGACTTAGCTTCTAGCTGGCAGAGTTTCAAATACAAAAGCTGCAACATTTTTAGTTGTATTTGAAAAAATCTGAGCATAGAATGTACGCATGAGATGTATACTGCTTGAAGTACAATCGAAAATTGATTCACTGCTTGTTGTGCTGAATCTTTTGGCCGAGACACAATGAAATTTTTCATATAGTTAGATGAGTTCAACGCAATCGTATGCATTCCAGTAATGCGCAAGATGTTGTATTTGTAAATATGAAGGAACTTCAGACTTGGAAATTGAAGTTTATTTTGCCTTGGCCATTCACATACAAAATTTTGCATATCACTGTTATAAACTTTCTAACTATACAAGAAATATATTTTGTGTCCTATACACCTTTTTGCATTTTTTAACTGTGAAAAATCTTAGAAAAGTTACCAACGAGTGGGAAAAATAATTTCACCTGCAAAGTGTCCTTTTTCTTATGCTTTGCTTGCAACAAAAGTTGCGAGTTGGCTACTTTTTCATGTCAGATGGTGCCGATGTCGCTCACTCTACCGTTCTCCATAAAAATACGTACAATCGAATCATAATGCATATGATTAAGTAAAACGTATCTATGCATATGAAAAACTGCTTATGTGACAGGGCTTTTAGCCGATGCGCTCACGCGACATGTAGGTGAACGACAACTTTCAACGCTCCACGAAACCCTAGAGGACATCGGTGATCTAGATGTTTGGCAGTCCCAATTTTTATAACTTTCATGAACATGAAATGGTATATTAACTTTGGTCCGATGTTTGTAACGTTGAGAAATATAGAAGATAGACTCACCATTAAGTATACCGAATTGATCATTGCGACGAACTGAGTTGAAATTGCCATGTCCGTCTGTCCGTCCAACTGTCTGTTTGAACGCAAACTAGTCCCTAAAATTTTGAGATATCTCAATGAAATTTGGCACAAGGATGTATTTTTGTATTACATTAGATATTTGTCGGATCCGGTAGGATCGGACCACTATAACATATATCTCCCATGCAACCGATCGTTCAGATAAGACGATTTTGGTAATTCCAGCCGCAATTTAGAAAGTAAAAACGTGAAACTCGATGATATATTCTAATATATCATAGAAGATATCCTGAAAAAATCACTTTGATCGGAGCTATATGTAGTTATATCCCATACAACCGATCGTTCAGATAAAAAGATTTTTGGCCATTTCTCCCTTAGTTTCCAATATAAAAACGTGAAACGTGGTGATATATATTCTAATATATGGTAGAAGATTTCCTGTAAAAATCATTTGGATCGGAGCTATATATAATATATATCCCATACAACCGATCGTTCAGATAAGGGGGTTTTTCCCATTTTTTTATATTTATTTTAAAATCGTTTAGGTATGTACATCTGTTCACTATATATTTCTTATCTTGAACAGCGCATTACTTGGAGATTACGAATGGGATAAGATTATTGTTCAGCCCCATTCATGAAAGGTTTGAAGTCTTCGGCACAGCCGACGACAGTTCCGTCCTTAATTGTTTTTTTTGTATTTTTCGTCCGCAAGATATATTTTAGTGTTATTTTGCTGCATCCTTTTTAGTAGTTTTAAATTGTTTTATTACATTATTGTTGCCTAAAGTCGTTTGGAGCTGATTTTGTTGATATTTAAAAATCAATCTTCCGGACGAACAAGAATAAATTATTTTTCCGGAATTTCCAGAAATTCGTCTGATGTGTTGCTTATTTCGTAAAAAAGTTGACATTTTCCATAGAATTCTCGGTTTACACATCCAATTTCTGGTGGTCACATCTTTTTTACATCGAAAGGCTCTTAATTCAGATGTGCTTTTAAAATTTTCTTACCATTTTGAAATTATTCCACCTCCAAGAACTTGTGCCAACACAACAAATTTCTATGAACTGAAATTCGACAATGCAGAAGTGTTTATGCAAACCTCAAATTAACTCAAACTTGATTTGGTTCAATCGATATGCACACTTTGCGCATTGATTGACTTGTGAATCTTTGATATGTAATTTGTAAAATCTACATCCGTACGTTTGTATGTGTATGCTTTCCATGTGCATGTGGGTCATTTCATGGTGGTTTCCTATTTTGTTTTCAGTTGCAGTTTCCTCATTGGTAAACAATAACTTGATTATTCCCTTCACCTAGCATTTATTTGCATGAGCGCTGAGTTTGTGCTTCAAAAGTGTCACAATAAATTTCTAAGTAAATATGTCATCCCAAAATGTGATATGAATGAATACTCCACAACCAAAACTCGATGAATTTACAATAAATCTACATGATAAATGTGCAGCATGCGTATGCTAGTAAAAGCCCATAGATATGTATAATGAGTATTGGGGTGTCCGTTATGTCGTATGTGAAGCCTTTGAAAATCAGATGCAAGAAAAAATATACCAGTAGACTATCTAAAAAGCTTGAGAGTATACATAAATATTTTTCAAGATGATCTTCGATTTAACTGGCTTTTCAAGATATTTTTTCTGATCGGCCCTCTCTTCCTCTCAGCTTCAACACACACCATACGACCATAGTGGTACAACTAGCGCAATCAATTATAGGACGAACAGACTACTTGATTCCGTATCTGCGCTTTGAAGGGCTCTTTGAGCAGGGGTCTGCAATCCATGGCACGATTGTGCTCTCCTTGCATATGCGAAGGAGCAATCACTTTCAGTTTTTGGAGACCTCTGTTTTAGAGCCACAATTGATTTGGATGGTTGGCACAAGGGTGCCTAAATGATGTATACACCCATGGTTCCAAAGTAGTGGACGGAGTAGGGTCTGTGGTATACTGTGCTGATCCAAAAATAAATAGATTCCACAAGCTGATAGGTCACTGTAGCGTTTTTCAAGCGGAAGAACATAGTAGCCGTAACCAAAGCAGCGGGAACACTGGAAGAGAATAGCCTAAACTGCAACTGTATCAACTTTTATATTGATGGCCAAGCAGCAATAAAGGCAATTATCTCGCAAAGCTCAGCACTTAAGAGGGAGCTAGAGTGTAGCATACATCTATATTAGGGCCCAGACTATATAGGAATAGATGTAAATGAAAAAGCGGATGAACTAGCTTAAAATAGCGCATCCCTTTTGTTGCTGTATTAACGAGAAAGACGCCCCCTAAGGCTTTGGGGTATCGATATTGATGGTCCTTTGCCGATTATAGATCCGGTACGTTCCGGTAACAAACACTATAAGGACCATTAATGTAATAGCCCGACCATATCCGGAACGATTAATATGACCACATTAAACCTTCTAGGACATCCAGCCCTCCCCACCGCCTAGTTCCATGAGGAACTTGGGGTCGCCAGAGCCTCGCCTGCTAAATATGTGTGTGATAAATTCATATTTGTGACAGGATCGCCCTCGCGTAGGTGAGGTTGACAATTGGGTTGCAGAAGTTTTGAAGTTATAAGGCTTTGTATTGCGCTTATCAACCCCTTGAATCCCATGGCGCATCCCACGAAGTTTGCATCGTAGACGTCCCAACTAGATTGAGCGAGCGAGATTAAGAGAAAGCGCGAGCTGCATATGGTCGGCCAAGCGGGAAAGGCGAGAACCTAGTATCGCAGCTATATAGTGTAGAAGATTATGTGTAGTTCTTACAAACCTAGACTAACAAAGTTACTTCTATCATTAAAAAGAGAGGACTTTAAACTCATGACGGAAATTCTGACTGGACTGTGCCTACTGGCGTTACACGCCCCTAAATTACGACTTGGTCAGTGATAGCAGATGTGTGAAGTGAGGGTTTCAGGAGGAAATGATTGAGCACTTTTCGTGCTCGCACTTATAAGGCTAAGACTCCAGCTATCAGAAATGATACAGCTGTCAGATCTAGAAGCAGCAAGTGGCATTAGTCCACGATAGCTTCTAGTATTTGTCCCAGTGTACGGAGTTATTTTATATCAAAGGTTCTGGCTTTTGATAGGGTTTTTCAGTTCGGTAGTTAAACAAACTTTTGGTAACACTACTGAATAATTCAGTTTATGTGACGTTCTCACGGACCGGCAAGTTCAACCTAACTTAACCAAACCCTCACCCTCTCTGTTCCTCTCCTTCTCCCTCTCCCTCACTATCACCCCCAATTCTTTTCCCGTTTCCTCTTCCTTACCCCCTTTCACCTTCCTCTCCTTCTCCTTCACACTTTTCCTCTTTTTTCCTTCTTTCTCATCCCAGAAAGGAATGAACTTCTCGGGAATAGGAGAATACCCTATTATAAAAACTGAAGTACAGTTCCCTTGCAGTCAGAGTAAATACGAAATTTTTTCACAATTCCAAATAAGAACAACTTGTTTACTTCAACTTATAAATAACGAAGCAGTAGACACCAACAAGGGGAAACAAAAGTTACGCAGTAAAAGTGACGATGCCTTTCACTTGCATGATTGCATGAATGCTCGTGGATACATCTGTTTGGGTCTGAAAAATTACATGAATGTGTATGAGGTCATAGTCGTTACGAGATTGTGCAACCAAATGTAAGTGAAAGTTAAAAAGTGTAAATATGCGTTCGCTTGTTCCCTCATTCTTTTGTATCCTCCTAATTTTTATGGTATTACCAAGTCGAATTCTAAACTCATCTGCATATCTTAAAACGCATAGGATGGAAGCAAAAGTTTGTTGAGAGGAATTTGGCCATACAAATGATGGTAAACTGAAACAATTCCGGATTATGAAGGCAAAGAACCAGAGGGAATATAACTTGGTAATATGTGCAAGATAGAAAACGATATTGGGATCGAAAGGCATCTAGGTGCGATGTTGGGAAGATAATTTATCGCATGATTTAGGACGGAGAGTGGGTTACTGCCGAAGTTGCCTCGAAAATGGTAAGCTCCTTCTTAAAAGTTTGGCATGTGAGTATTGAAGCTTGAGCCACCGTAGATGAATAAAATAACGGCTTAGACAATTTTAAGAAAAAACGTAGTGCTTGGAGTAATCAGCGTGTTTTGATGAGAATACAGACTTAAAGTGCTGACGATTTATCTGAAGAATAATCGTCCTCACTGGATAATTCTTATAGCTGATGAGCAAATTCTCTATCCGAAGATCATGGCCTAACCCAATCGACTAGTTGCCAAATGCAACTAAAAGAATCCGTCACAGATAAATCGCTCTGGCTGCCTCAAATCCCATGCGAGTTAGTGGTATTCCTCTTGCGCTTTTAGTAGAAAAGGGGGCACAGCCACAGTGTTCATGGATGCTGACTCTTTTGTGGATTTCGTCGCGATACCGAGCCACTGATGAAGGAGCGAAGTCATCCTCTACTTCTGGCATATTAGATTCTGTGAACCACCCGCTCGACGGAAGATAACCGCCTTTGATACTGAAAGGTTCCCATGTGTTATTGAAGTTAGAAATTTCTGAACTCGCCGACGTTAATTCAAGGCTCCTTTACCCGATCATCCTCCAACAGTGTCACGGCAAGTTCCGGTTATAATACTGACTCCTTATCAGCGCAAACTTTGAGCCCACACACGATGATGTTAAGCCGAATACTCAATCTCAAGTTATGTCCCCTGGTGTTCTTAGCAGGAGTCATGTAGTTCTTAGGTATAAGTTTGTTCACCCGGTTAATTCTTCATGAAAGTATGCCTTTCTCCCCCTGTTTCACTCCACCATGCCTAGATTGTTGTAATTGGCCTGCCTAGTGGTTTTCCTAAACGTTTTCTGCGCTACTTCACTATCCAAAACCTTCTTGTTCAGGCGTGCAGCCTCCCCTGACGCTTCTTATATATTGGCCTGTCACAAACTAGACCGCTCCTCCGTCATTTGTCACAGAGATATGATAAGCGCTACCTAGGATGGCTTTATCATACTTCAGCACTCAGCACGCACTACCGCGCTTACTCATATTAGTCCGCTTCGAGTTGCCCGCTGTTGCAAGGAAGTTATGAGAGAGACTCGCCTAGTTGCTTACATCTTCTAAATATTGCTCATTAGATGATCCGCCTGCAACATCAATTTCGCCAAATCATGCGCGCTCATTATGCCTACGAAACTTTCATTAGGATTCCGAGGCGGTGTTAGTTTCGAGCCGTCAAGTCCAGTTCTCCTGCTAGTGGGTATCAATTTCGATACTGGTACGCCTCTAGTCTGTTGACCAAGACAACGCGCTGTTCCTATGTAGCTTACGTAGTGCTAACCCTTTTCTTCGTTCCTGTCCTAGTCGGTTGTCCCTATTACATTTCCCCCTCTTGTAACTTTAAGTGCTGGTATTTCTCATGTCATTTTCATGTTTACATGTTATACATCAAAGTCCCAAATTTTGGGTCAATGTTGGACACTACTGAATGTATTGGCCTGAAAATAGTTACCTAAAATACAAATTAGTCCATCGAATTCTGAGATATTTTAAAATTTAGTTAGAAAAAATTTGTTTACACTACGCACAGCATTGCTACGAACTAAAATACAAGTTCAATACTATAAGGGCTTGAAGAGTGATTGTGTGAGTCGTAAATCAACTGCCTTTCGTTTATTCAGCTAACGAACTAGTTTGTTGTGTGAGTTGTTGATTTCACCATACACTGAGTGCTTTACCACAACTGGGTAGAAATTGCTCATTTCCCGACAAACCTGGACTTGATGTCATGCTTTTTATACTCAGTTGAGCAGAGCTCATAGAGTATATTAACTTTGATTGGATAACGGTTGGTTGTACAGGTATAAAGGAATCGAGATAGATATAGACTTCCATATATCAAAATCATCAATATCGAAAAAAAATTGATTGGGTCATGTCCGTTCGTCCGTCCGTCAGTCCGTTAACACCTTGAGTAAATTTTGAGGTATCTTGTTGAAATTTGGCATGTCGGTTTCTGGGCACTCATCTCAGATCACTATTTAAAATGAACGATATCGGACTATAACCACGCCCACTTTTTCGATATCGAAAATTTCGAAAAACAGAAAAAGTGCGATAATTCATTACAAAAGACAGCTAAACCGACGAAACTTGGTAGATGAGTTAAACTTATGACGCAGAATAGAAACTTAGTAAAATTTTGGACAATGGGCGTGGCACCGCCCACTTTTAAAAGAAGGTAATTTAAAAGTTTTGCAAGCTGTAATTTGGCAGTCGTTGAAGATATCGCTATGTAATTTGGCAGGAAAGTTACCCCTGTTACTATACGTATGCTTAATAAAAATTAGCAAAATCGGAGAACGACCACGCCCACTTAACAAAAAAAATTTTAAAGTCAAATTTTAACAAAAAATTTAATATCTTTACAGTATATAAGCAAATTGTGTCAACATTCGACTCCACTAATGATATGGCGCAATAAAATACAAAAATAAAAGAAAATTTCAAAATAGGCGTGGCTCCGCCCTTTTTTATTTAATTTGTCTAGGATACTTTTAATGCCATAAGCCGAACAAAAACTACTAATCCTTGTGAAATTTTATAGGGGCTTAGATTCTGGGGCGATAACTTATTTCTGTGAAAAAGGGCGAAATCGGTTGAAGCCACGCCCAGTTTTTATACACAGTCGACCGTCTGTCCTTCCGCTCGGCCGTTAACATGATAACTTGAGCAAAAATCGATATATCTTTACTAAACTCAGTTCACGTACTTATCTGAACTCACTTTCTATTGGTGTAAAAAATGGCCGAAATCCGACTATGACCACGCCCACTATTTCGATATCGAAAATTACGAAAAATCAAAAAATGCCATAATTCTATACCAAATACGAAAAAAGGGATGAAACATGGTAATTGTATTGGTCTATTGACGCAAAATATAACTTTAGAAAAAAACTTGGTAAAATGGGTGTGACACCTACCGTATTAAGTAGAAGAAAATGAAAAAGTTCTGCTGAGCGTAATCAAAAGCCCTTGGAATCTTAGATTTCAAGGTCGCTGGTTCAGATCCGGCTCGAAGGACCAATGTTGCGGGGGGAATGTGGCACCCGTGTCGTGGGGCGCGATCGAACGCAAATAAAAGAAATAAAAAAGAAGAATTAGTAACGAGCAACAACAAACTTTATAAACAATATAAATTCTGTGTTTATTATGAAATAGAAGATTTACTTCACAAACGAATTCTAAATTCAATGTTCCAAAGTGTTTAATTACAAATTCGTCCACGGACTAAATCAGAAATCAACCAGAAAGATATACTGGTAAAAGGAAAGGGTTAATTAAATGCACACTTCAGTATACACTCTGACAATTCGAATTTATCAAATTAAGTACTTGCAATCTTAATGCGAGTGCAAATGTTTAAATATAAGAAATTTACACTTGGCAATTCAAAGTTCAAAAATTACACTTGAGTAATCGGCAAAATTAATTATAAGTCTAAAAATGGAAAATGTGGAAAATGGTTGGTTTGTATTACTCACCTGGGGCTAGCTGCTGGCTCGTGAACGTTCCAAAATAGAAGAAAGAGCTTAATACGAAAAAAGGTCCGCACCACCTGCCGATAGCTAACTTTCGTCGAGTTTTTCCCCTATGAAGTTAGCGCTCTGCAGGGGTGGGCCGTTACCGGTAAATAATAATATTGCCAAAAATGTGCATTAGGGTGGTAGCGAATATTTAGGCTGGTGGCCTAAACAGCAGGAATACGTGCTATTACATATATAAATAAATTAGCGGTACCCGACAAATGATGTTCTGGGTCACCCTGATCCACATTTTGGTCAATATATCGAAAACGCCTTCACATATACAACTACCACCACTCCCTTTTAAAATACTGATTAACACCTTTCATTTGATACCCACATCGTACAAACAAATTCTAGAGTCAGCCCTGGGCCCCCTTTATGGCGATATCCCTAAATGGCGTCCACCCATAGAACTATGGCCTACTCCCTCTTAAAATACTTATTAAGACCTTCCATTTGATACACGTGTCATACAAACACATTCCAGGGTTACCCTTGGTTCATTTTCTTACATGGTATTTTCCCTTATTTTATCTCCATAGCTCTCAGCTGAGTATGTAATGTTCGGTTACACCTGAACATAGCCTTCCTTACTTGTTTGCTGCTTGCTTCAGCTGCATTCATCATTTGTATTGAAAGTTACAGAATGTTGTGAAAGCAAAAAATGATTGTAGATAAAACACAACAGCATGAAACAAACATGAAAACAAACACGCACGAATTTTAGCCAATATACAAAAATAGCTGCATAAGCTTTTATGGACGTGTTGCTGGAAAAGTGCTGAGTTTTGCTGAATGTGTTTTTTGTTGGTCAGATAACGGTGTGAAAATGCAGGAGTAGAAAAAACTTCAATAATAAAACAATTTATTATAAGCGTATTGCAGGGATTTCTATGGCTAACATCGCAATGTTTAACAATGGTGGTTTCAGAAAATGGGGGCTTCAAAGGTGTGGCAAGTGAGTTGGGAACTTTGACTTCTTTATCAGCAACGCATCCAACGAGCCCTCTTCAAGAGTAAGGTGGAGTTGTCACAATGTCCCTTAATCGTGTTTTGAAAGTTTATTTGTTAGACCCGCAGCATCATCGAGCTCTTTGTCACCTTCCGGCACCTACATGGGTACGTATACTTCATCCTTTAAATAGCTTCTCCGGTTCTCTTTGTACCTTGCCCGTCTTTCATGTGACATGATTGCTGTGTTTGGAACTTCTCTTCCTGAGGCTACAAGACATTATTCCACGCTCCGTTTACAAAAAATCCACTTTCTTGCATGTTTGGAGTAAGTAGCGCTGAGTCTCCTTAGCAGGCCATTATACACAAAGAATGTTTCATTCATGCGCCGTTATATTTTGACTCTGAAACTGCAGAAGGAGCAGCACATTCTGGCGGGCATTACTTAGCATTTATAATTATGGGTATCAGCCACGTCAAGCCCATAATATCGTTGAACCCTAAATGATTTTTACCAGAACGCTGAACAGGAGGGTAAAAGCGGCTTACTTGGATTTCCCTGCAACAATTTGTTTATGAAACATGAAAACTCCCTTTCTTTCGCCATCTTTTGGTGAAAATATGCCCTTACCGATTACTAGGATCAGTTAGCGCCGCCACAGTAATGCTTCGTTATTTGCCCTCTTCGACAAGGTTGGACACTTATATTTCCTTTCCTTTTGGGTTGTCACTCAGTTCATCTGCGCTCAGTGTTCTATCCATCATGACTATTTTCCAGCTATTTCTGTCTTGGCAGCTGTGGAGCTCTGGCGAGTGAGTGCGAAACTTGCCGATTCCTTGCCGTGATCATTAATTTTTCACTACCTTTGCCCGTCAGGTGTTGGTGTTGTTGTTGTAACGATAAAGACTCTCCCCACTCCGCTACATTTCGGTATAAAGCACCATTAGGGTTCTAGCCCGACCATATTTGGAACGATTTATTATTATCATATGGACATTTCTCGTCACCCTGCCCTACCACCCCTAAATTTCATTAGCAACTTAGGAGAAGCTATAATTTGCGCTGGTTTTTCCTTGAAAGGGTTGCGCTACACATACCCTTGAATCACTTAGGTATTTTAGTCGCCTCTGAGGATGGGCATACCTACTGCGGGAATATTCTAAGCACCCGAACCCACTGGAGGTTCTGAATCATCGGTTGAAGGGATATCATCTTTCTTGGCCTACGATAATATTCTGCCTCTTTATCTCTCCTTATCACCGTGAAAAATGTCTTAGTTATCAGTCGAGGTCGTATAAGGACCTACGTGGTCAGGCTCCAGGGTCTATTATTAAAAACAAGGATGAAAAACCGTCTACACAGTGGTGGGTTGGTATCCCTGACTTAAAAGCAGTAGGTATGGGCCGCATAGCAGCAGGTGGAATAGTTCTTAGTCATCAACGTGACATAGCCCTACTATGAGGCAGATTGGTATAAATGCAGGCACTTTGATATAAACATAAGTTACATAAGCGGACGATATAGAGTTCGGCTAAGCCGTCGCAGCAACCAAAAGTGGCTGCTGCTATCAAGTCATAGTAGGAAAAATGTCACTGGGCTCTTCTGCTATAATCGCGATTACCACCACCGGCAGGAAGCTGACGAAAAATATAACTGACTATGGGTAAATATACTTAAATAACGATACCTGTTTGTAAATTTTTCTATTGCTTACTCATTTTGCGTTAAGGATCTGCTGCAATTGAAACGTGCTGATAGGAAACACATTAATCTTCCTTTAGTGTACAAATAAGTTTTTAATATCCATTTCAATGCATCATTCAATCGTAAAAGTATTTTTACTTTTGTATGATAGATTTATAATTTCATCGTATACACCCACAAGTTGGACATTTTTCAATATATAATATAAATGTAGATATGTATGTGCTTAAGTTTATGTCAACCTTTTTCCGACAAAACTTTGGTTAAATACTCAGATACAATAAAGCATATTTCTCTTAACATCAATCATCGGATAATGTAAAGCAACGAAAAAGCAAAGATTTTGTGACTGGCATCATACATTTTTTTGCCAGCGGTTAGCACACATACCAGCACAAATATGCATGTAGGGGAGAAACTGTAGGAATAGCTTAGTATTTTACAAATTTGACTGTGCCTTAAGAAAAATTACACTCATTTGCCTTAGCATATTTCATAAAGTAACTCTTATAAAGAGATTAATGACTATTCCTGTTAATGTGACAAGGTAATGATAGTAAACCTGGTGGAAATGATAAGATGTAGAGATAAATTTGAGATACCTAAGGAAGCCAAGAAAGAGTTCAGTTTATGTGTAAATAAAAGATATTAACGCTATGTGTTATCATGATTCAATTACTAGAAGTTTGTCCCCCAATGATAACAGAGCTTTGACACTCCGAAATTTAAAAATCTGGTCAGGTTGCTTTTTCGAAATAAGGAAAAGTGGGAACAATTCAGTCCCCTTTAGCAAAAATTGCAGTAGAAAATACCTTGAGTAGTATATTAGCAGTGATAAAAAATTTGTCATTAACACCGAACAAGATTTAATAGAGAACTGTACGAGTTCTACGCAGACGTCAATTAAAATGCAGCGATGGCTCTGCCATGATATGCGAATGAAAAATGATGATCCGGCTAAGAAAATATTTTTATCGGAACCCGCATTAGAAAGCAGAGTAAGAGGGTGGCCACCGCCTCGCTGCAGGACCAGGTGAAAAACTATTTAAACCCCCTTAATGCGACCAATTGGCGCCAGCTGCCGGAGCGATGAAGCGACTGGCGCGCCTTGTTGGGCGGCCATATTAAACAGTTAAACGCCGACGGACGAACTCAATCAAAATATTTTTCGCCACTGATTACTTCGATATATCCCTCTAAATTCCTTTTGTATTGTACGAAACTTAAAGTATATGCAACTTAAGATAATTGGGCAAATGTTGCACAGCAACAAGACGTGGCTTTGGTCGAGTCTGTTTGTCAACAGGTCGAGCATTGCAGAGGTATGAGTTCGAACTCCACTTCCGGGAGTAAGACTTTGATGAGATTATATCAACACTGCTGTTTGCCTTGTTTGTCCTTGTCTTCGCGAAGTTTGAATTTTTTCCAAAATATTTAATTAAATAAAAATTTTGTTAGTTCAGATGAAATACATCTGTCAATATAGCCAATATTTTAATTACTAAACCGAAAAAACCCAATACTATTAAAAAAATGGAACTAGCTGTTCTTAATTGGTTGTTTTATATTGAATAAAACTCTACAACAAAAATTTGTTTGGTAATATGGAAATTGTGGAATTTTCTGTAAAAATAGCATTTAATTAACTTCACATAATTTAAATGTTTTACTTTTATTGCTGGCTAGAATATTGTCAACTTTTTCGTAGCTCATTTGCCACAAATTTGTGCACATCGTCGGTCCAATGCCAAAGTCACGAATGTGCATATTTGATGTGTTGAGAAAAACGCGTAAGACATTATTAAAAATAGAGATTTAATTAATAGAGATTTAATTTTGTATTTTTTAACCACTATTGGAAGGTTTACTTTTGGAAACCACTAAGTAATGTTAATTGAAAAATAATTTTTTAATTTTTTTTTTAAATGCACATTTGTTATTTTGGCTTTGCAAAATTTGACATATATAATATTATATGATATGTAAATGACTTTATAAATATAAAATAACAACAACAATATTTGTTGAATGTACGTATGTTGCTTGTAAATCCCAAATAAAAACCATATTTTATAAAACATTTTAGTCCATGCATAGAAGGAAACTTAGAATTTGTATTAGTCAGCCAATGAATTCAAATGAGTCGGTTGCGCGGTAAATATTTATTGAAATATGTATATTTTTAGTTGAGATATACTTTTTTTTTACAAATCTCAATTATAACTATCTGCAGTTCAAAAATGTCACGGTCTGACAGTATATGTGTACTCGAATGAGAGATTTTCAAAAGCAGTAATGATTGGATATCAGTGATACGATGTCACACCATGGGTCTTGTATAGAGGAGAAATACTATTATCTCCGACCAAAAGTAATTTTATGGTTTCGTGAATTCCTACGGGTTTCTTTCAGCCATGAGTTACGAAGGTTTTACATTTAGCGATAAACATAGCATTATCTGTATTTAATTAGCTATACATATTCATATTAGAGAAAAATTACAAAGTTTACAAACGGCGATATCTCGCTAATTAAATACAAATAATAATATTGATATTGTTACGATTTTTGGGAAATTCTCTTATTTGAAACCTTCTAAAGTTCGAATCTCTAAACTGTTGAATAAGTCACTCCAATATACTGTATTGCAAAAGGGTCTTTATTAGACTACTTTGGGAGTAGTACAATTATACTTAACAATTATACTTCACTTCGCAACTGATAGCGTGTTTAAATCATACTGATTACTAAGTCCTCAGCTTGCGCTGCTTTTATACTCTCGGTTTTCGCGGTCACCAATTTCTCCTAAGGTCTAGTCATTTCGCGAACAGTTCGAGAACAATTGTACCGCATGCTTGGTTAACAGCTATATACATCTATATATACGCATTTTATGCATATGCGTGTGTATGCGTGAATGACTACTTCGGCTGATGACCACGTGTGTGTGAGATATCTCTTCGTTGCCTTGTATGTATGTGTATAAATGTTGATTGATGCGTTCATGTACACAAGTGTAACTTGCTTTTATGTTTTTGTTGTTGCGCCTTTATTTACTAACAGCTTAGTGATGCTAAAATTCGCCACAATATAATAGTGCACAGTGTGTAAAAGGAATAAAGGTATAAAGGAATAGCAACAAAAAGGCAATACTTAGAGACCAAGTTCAAAGCGAGTGGCGGGATATCCATGTGACTTTTTATAAAGCTCGTCACTATTTATTCAGCTATAAATTTGAACAACTAGGATTTCAACCGAGTATCACTCGTGTGATCTATTTTTATTTTCTTGACAGGACCCAAATTGTTGTTTTGGAAATAATAATAGACGTTTCCTCCGTCCAATTCTGTTCGTGCTATTTATTATTGATAACTCTATAATTATTGCATCTTCAATCCTTTTGATGTATGCTGTTGACGTTTTTATTTATTACAATATGATCTAAAGGCCCTTGTTACTTGATGTGACTTAAATTTCATGCCAATAAACTTATAGCCCAAACGCATTCGAATTTTGCATCGTTTTAGCGCTTACACTGCATCCACAGCTGACTTTGAAGACACACGTCTCAATAGCTATCATCTAAATACACAAACAACGCAAGAAAACACGAAAATAACGTACAAGAACTTTAAAAACTTACGTTTTGCTATCATTGTCAGTCAATTTCCTTGCAGTATTGCAATTTTCCTCGATTTTGTTCTATTTTTATTTAATTGTATTCAATTTATAAAAATATGTATTTTATTTTTTAATCTAAAAAACTGATTATTTGCATTTTTTGAATGACGAGAAATCAAAATTTTTGAGTTTCCTTTTTGTAATTATGGCAGGAAAACTTTCAACTTGCGTCCTTTCAAAGTGACGCCAGCGCAAAATCGATTCAAAAGTCTGGAAATATACAGCAGGCTTCCTATTCGATTAACAAAAATAGCAATTGAAATTTATTACGTTTAATACCCATATGACACTACTTTATTTTCGTGTATTTTTTCTTGTATTTTATCTTCAATTTTTTGTCGCACTCCCTCCTAATACGGCTTCAGTACTGGTGTAAGTGTGTAAACTATATTTCAAAAAACTAACGAAATACAAGAAAAATACAACCTAGTTCATTAAAAACAAACGAGCCAGTTTGTTTTTCGATAGGTTTTTTGGACAATCGGCCGCTTTTACTTAAATTTTTTCTGAAAAATAAAAATTTTGTTTTTAGTTTGAAAATTTGGTGCATAAAAACACAATTAAAATGAATTTTCTTGTGAAAAAAGTGATCCATTAAAGACCGAAATAATTTTCGCATGTTATTTGCATTGTTTTTATTGTTACGAATTTTAGTGTTAAAATAAAATGTAAAACATAAACAAAAACATGCCAAACTCACTAATTATAGGGAAATAGTGGTCTCGCTTTTTCATGATAGAAATTGTTTTTGTGTTTTGAAGTTCCGATAAAGTTTCATCAGCTTTTTTAGCCTGGAATCCAAGCAAAAACAAAGTAGTGTCATATATGCTTAAGGTAGAAAATATCTTAAATATTTTATGAGTACCGCCAATCTTTTGACTCAACACTATCCGGACAAAAAGTACTCAGACTGACGTACGCACTCAAGCATGAATGGAAATTTCATAAAATCACATCATTTGGACGAATTGAGCCATAAAGAAATAAAAATAAAAGCACTTAACTGAGTTAAGCTAAACAATTAAAAATATAATTGATAATTAATTACACAAAGAAAGCAACACAAAAGACAAACTAATTTAATAAAGAAACAACGCATTGCACGACAAAAACAAAAACGACAAAGAAAAATCAAGAGAAAATAAATTAATATCAAAGTAAAAAGAGGAATAGAAATCTGACATTTGCGCGGCTTTACATGAGTTGGCAGATGTTAGAGTAAAAACAAAAAAAACAATTAGATTTAACCACATTCACATTATTATATACATGTGCATTAGGGTGGAGTTAAATTTGTTGGGAGTGAATGTTTTAAAAAAAATTTATACATTACTAGCAGACATGGCAGACATTGTTCTGCCCTAAATTTGGCCTATCTCTGCCCTCTCCCAGCCCTCTTCACTTTTTCCTGATCCTTTTATTCACTCTTCCTTCCGTATTTTTCGCTTCATCTATCTCCATATTCGTCTCATTCTATTTCTTTCTCAGTATCCTTCTACTTCTCTCTTTTCTCTTTTTCACCTTCTTCTCATTCTTCTTCATCCCTTATTGCCTGTCCCAGAGGGTGGTATGTGTTTTGTTCCAGTCCCAGTCCCAGTCCCACTCCGAGTCTCAGTCCCGGTCTTAGTTCTAAACCCAGTCCCAGTCCGTCTCTGGTTAACTTCCCGGAAAAAAGGATCGTAAATACTAATATAGGCAAATTTATATACCAAATTTTCAAATTTTGAATTTTTTCTAAAAAAATCATAACTCAAGAATAGCTAAACCGATTTGGGATTTCAAAATCAACTAACCATCATCTCTCCTTCCTGTATGTTTCCTAAAAATATCATGGCAATCTTTCTATCCGTTCTCGAGTTATGGAGTGACAATCAAAATGTACACTTCTTTTTATACACAGTTGAGCAGAACTCACAGAGTATATTAAGTTTGATTGGATAACGGTTGGTTGTACATATATAAAGGAATCGATATAGATATAGACTTCCATATATCAAAATAATCAGGATCGAAAAAAAATTTGATTGAGCCATGTCCGTCCGTCCGTCCGTCCGTTAACACGATAACTTGAGTAAATTTTGAGCTATCTTGATGAAATTTGGTGTGTAGGTTCCTGAGCACTCATCTCAGATCGCTATTTAAAATGAACGATATCGGACTATAACCACGCCCACTTTTTCGATATCGAAAATTTCGAAAAACCGAAAAAGTGCGATAATTCATTATAAAAGACAGATAAAGCGACGAAACTTGGTAGATGAGTTGAAGGTATGACGCAGAATAGAAAACTAGTAAAATTTTGAACAATGGGCGTGGCACCTCCCACTTTTAAAATAAGGTAATTTAAAATTTTGCAAGCTGTAATTTGGCAGTTGTTGAAGATATCATGATGAAATTTACGCTTAGTAAAAAATAGCAAAATCGGAGAAGGACCACGCCCACTTAAAAAAAAAAACAATTTTAAAGTAAAATTTTAACAAAAAATTTAATATCTTTGCAGTATATAAGTAAATTATGTCAACATTCAACTCCAGTAATGATATGGCGCAACAAAATACAAAAATAAAAGAAAATTTAAAAATGGGCGTGGCTCCGCCCTTTTTCATTTAATTTGTCTAGGATACTTTTAACGCCATAAATCGAACAAAAATTAACCACTCCTTTTGAAATTTGGTAGGGGCATCGATTTTATGACGTTAATTGTTTTCTGTGAAAATGGGCGAAATCGGCTGATGCCACACCCAGTTTTTATACACAGTCGTCCGTCTGTCCTTCCGCATGGCCGTTAACACGATAACTTGAGCTAAAATCGACATATCTTTAATGAACTTAGTTCACGTGCTTATCTGAACTCACTTTATCTAGGTATGAAAAATGAACGAAATCCGACTATGACCACGCCCACTTTTTCGATATCGAAAATTACGAAGAATGAAAAAAATGCCATAATTCTGTACCAAATACGAAAAAAGGGATGAAACATGGTAAGGTAATTGGATTGTTTTATTGACGCGAAATATAACTTTAGAACAAACTTTATAAAATGGTTGTGACACCTCCCATATTAAGTAGAAGAAAATGAAAAAGTTCTGCAGGGCAAAATAAAAAACCCTTAAAATCTTGGCAGGTATTACATATATAAATAAATTAGCGGTATCCAACAGATGATGTTCTGGGTCACCCTGGTCCACATTTTGGTCGATATCTGGAAAACGCCTTCACATATACAACTACCACCACTCCCTTTTAAAACTCTCATTAATACCTTTAATTTGATACCCATATCGTACAAACTCATTCTAGAGTCACCCCTGGTCCACCTTTGTGGCGATATCTCGAAACGGCGTCCACCTATGGAACTAAGGATTACTCCCTTTTAAAATACTCATTAACACCTTTCTTTTGATACCCATATTGTACAAACAAATTCTAGGGTCACCCCTGGTCCACCTTTTCGGCGATATCTCGAAACGGCGTCCACATATGGAACTAAGGATTACTCCCTTTTAAAATACTCATTAACACCTTTCATTTGATACCCATATCGTACAAACGCATTCTAGAGTCACCCCTGGTCCACCTTTATGGCGATATCTCGAAAAGGCGACCACCTATACAACAACCACCACTCCCTTTTAAAACCCTCATTAATACCTTTAATTTGATACCCATATCGTACAAACTCATTCTAGTCACCCCTGGTCCACCTTTGTGGCGATATCTCGAAACGGCGTCCACCTATGGAACTAAGGATTACTCCCTTTTAAAATACTCATTAACACCTTTCTTTTGATACCCATATTGTACAAACAAATTCTAGGGTCACCCCTGGTCCACCTTTTCGGCGATATCTCGAAACGGCGTCCACCTATGGAACTAAGGATTACTCCCTTTTAAAATACTCATTAACACCTTTCATTTGATACCCATATCGTACAAACGCATTCTAAAGTCAACCCTGATCCACCTTTATGGCTACATCCCTAAATGGCGTCCACCTATAGAACTATGGCCCAGTCCCTCATAAAATACTCTTTAATGACTTTCGTTTGATACACATGTCATACAAACACATTCCAGGGTTTCCCTCGGTTCATTTTCCTACATGGTTATTTTCCCTTATGTTGTCACCATAGCTCTCAACTGAGTATGTAATGTTCGGTTACACCCGAACTTAACCTTCCTTACTTGTTATATATATAGATATCATACTTCTACGTTAATTTTTACTACTTTAATTAATCATAAATGGTTAAAAAAAATATTCAAAATAATCAGGTTCGACCTTCCCATAACTTAAAATAAAAATAAATTTTATATAAGTTCTGCACGCGAAGGACTCTTTATTTGGTAAAACTAGTGATAGAAAAAGTATCGCTACCGACGCTCATAAAATACTCGGGTCAAAGTATCGATGCTAGTACTCATACTCAGTAAGAGGTATCGAGTATACTCGATCCAAGTTCTGCTTAAAGTAAGCGGCACCACGCGCATTTTATCAAATGTTGATAAATTTATATTGTACATCGTAACTTTTCATACTCAGCGTGCTTTGCACACAAAGTATATTAACTTTGATTGGATAACGGTTGGTTGTACAGGTATAAAGGAATCGAGATAGATATAGACTTCCATATATCAAAATCATCAGTATCGAAAAAAAAAATTGATTGAGTCATGTCCGTCCGTCTGTCCGTTAACACGATAACTTGAGAAATTGTTGAGGTATCTTTATGAAATTTGGTGTGTAAATTCCTGGGCACTTATCTCAGATCGCTATTTAAAATGAACGATATCAGACTATAACCACGCCCACTTTTTCGATATCGAAAATTTCGTAAAACCGAAAAAGTGCGATAATTCATTACCAAAGACGGATAAAGCGATGAAATTTGGTAGGTGGGTTGACCTTATGACGTAGAATAGAAAATAAGTAAAATTTTGGACAATAGGCATGGCACCGCCCACTTTTAAATGAAGGCAATTTAAAAATTTTGCAAGCTGTAATTTGCAGTCGTTGAACATATCAGGATGAAATTTGGCAGGAGCGTTACTCCTATTACTATATGTGTACTAAATAAAAGTTAGCAAAATCGGATAAAAAAAAAATATTTTTAAAGTCAAATTTTAACAAAAAATTTAATATCTTTACCGTATATAAGTAAATTATGTCAACATTCAACTCCAGTAATCATACGGTGCAACAAAATACAAAAATAAAAGAAAATTTCAAAATGGGCATGGCTCCGCCCTTTTTCATTTAATTTGTGTAGAATACTTTTAATGCCATAAGTCGAACAAAAATTTACTAATCCTTGTGAAATTTGGTAGGGGCATAGACTCTATGACGGTAAATGTTTTTTGTGAAAATGGGCGAAATCGGTTGAAGCCGTGCCCATTTATTATACACAGTCGACCGTCTGTCCTTCCGCTCGGCCGTTAACACGATAACTTGAGCAAAAATCGATATATCTTTACTAAACTTAGGTAACGAACTTATCTAACCTCGCGAAGGACATACATCTTGCCGCGATGAGAGGGCTTAGTCGCTGACCACGGGACTATGCCACCCAGTAGGATGCAGGTTCATATGGATCTCTATGACTGCGGTGGCCTAGTCCAAGGGTGAGCGATGACCAAGATCTGCCCCCTCCCAATTCAGGGTATTATGCGGCACCGTGCCCATTGGATGGTTTGCAGTCGGGGGGTTAATCTGGCTGTATTTGCACGGAGCCTCTCTGACACCGGGCCGCCTCAGAGAGTAGAAATAGTCTTACCGCGGTAACGGGCTCTGCCGCGGCGGACGACAATTTTCCCCCTTTCAATAAATTGACCCTAAGCTGGGGTCGTACGAACAAGATGAATAAAAAACAAAGCAAGAAAGAAACTTCGTCCTCCTCCACAGGGAGAAGGACAACACCAATTGTATCCATACGCCCTAGTGAACTAGGGAGGGCTACCAAAGCTAAAGGGAAGAGCGACTTGGTGCCGGTCGGCACTAGTATGGCGGCGAAGGGAGTTGCGCTGGCAACGGCGAACCCTGACGCGCCTGCTGTTGCCAGACACCGACCAAGCGCCGGAACGGCAACCATTTTTCCCACGGCTGTGGCAGGTGTCTCTGGAAATGGCCACTCCGAGCCAAGGGAAAACGGGGCCGCAACAGCTACTTCAACCGGGGGAGCGACTACGTTGGAAACGATGGGTCGGCTCCCCATGGACGACAAGAGGGCAACCTCAGTCAATACGGTCTTAGGAGATCTGACGGAGGCAAGTACCAGTATGGCCGCGAAGGTAGTTGCGCTGGCAACGGCGAACACTGACGCGCCTGCTGATGCTGGGCGCCCGTCTCTCGCCGGTACGGCGACTGTTCTATCCACGGTTGTGACAGGGGTCCCACGATCTTGTCACACTGAGCCAAAGGAGAAAGGAGCCATAAAGAAGACATCATCCGGGGGTACGACCGCGAGGGCAACTACGGGTCTCAAGAAGAATCCCACAAGGGATCGTTCCACAGGAACAAGAGAAGGGCTGCAAAAGTCCTGTCAAGGTATGAAGGCGTTCCGCTGGAAACGCTGTCAGAGAATGCCAGGAATTCGATGGAAAGGGCGCGAGCTCTACTGGCGAATTTTCGGGGTTCTCTTCCAACAAATGTAGAAAGCCCAACCCCATACAAGCGTCAAAGGTTCTATGAGGATATTAAACCACGGCCGAAAAGGCACCAAAATTACCCCGCGGTAGCCAAACCCAGCTTTGCCGAGGTAGCCAAGGGCCCGATCCTTATAGGAATCTTGGACCGAGGGAATGACCGTGGTGCAATCCCTAAAGACCAGTGGTCGTACGTCCGGAATGAAATCGGTAACGCAGTTCTCGACGTGCTGATGGAGTCTCCGGGTAGTCCGCCGCGAGGTTCTGATGCAGGATGGTACCAGGGCCAAATCAAGGTACTCGCTTACGAGGACGCAAAGTCTGTTGCACTGTACAAGGCAGCAGCCGCAAAGCTGGGGCAAGTCTATCCCGGGACGATTATTGGGGTCGTCGACTAGAAGGACTTTCCGGTTCGGCCAAGGGCCAGGGTATGGGTCCAGCAGTTCCAGCAGAACCTGAGAGAATTCTCAGGATGCTGCAACTGATGAACCCGGCTCTCCCAATGCAGGACTGGAGTGTCATCCAAGTCGAGGACGCTGTAGGACCTAGGAGATAGGTCGTGTTAGCCCTGAATAAGGAAGCTCTCGAGCCCCTTAGACGGAGCAAAGGAAGAGTATTTTATGCCTTCGGCGAGGTCGTAAATCACGTATACCGTAGGGACGCACAGCGCGCATCCCTTTCGAGTGCCTCTTTGGACACGGACATTGAGGCACCCGAAGTGGAAGCCTAAATCTCCGACGCCGAAAGCCTGGTTTCCGCCATTTCAAATTGCGCAGGGGCTTTGGGCAATTTATCGATGGAGGATGCTCTGCTGGATAGTGAACGAGAGGATCCCAACTTCACGGTGATGGAGTCAGGGGAGTCTGAGCAAGCTCATGCTAAGGTTGCTCCAGATAAACCTGCACAAAAGTAAGGCAGCCTCGCCCGCTCTCATCAGTCGGCTTTCTAAAGGCGACGTCGAAGTGGTCCTTATCCAAGAACCCTGGGTGAACAACTCAAAGATTTGCGGATTGGGGGCCATTGGGTTTAAGCTCATCCGAGCTGCAGATGAAGGTAAAGTTAGAACCTGCATTTTAGTAAAGTCCGAGCTAAATATCTTTCTTTTATCTACTTATAGCAATGGTGACGTTACAGCGGCCAGTCAGGCAAGCGGAGGCACCCAATTAACGCTAGCCTCCGTTTACATGCCGTACGACGCAGAGGAACCTCCTCCGCAAAAGACGGTAAAGGATCTGGTGGCCGACTTAAGCAATGGCCATCTGCTAATCGGGACAGACGCAAACGCCCACCACGTGCAGTGGGGTAGTGCCGACATAAACACTCGTGGTGAGTCAATATTTGAGTACCTTTTAACAACTAACTTTGTACTTTGCAATGTAGGCAATGAACCAACTTGTATTACTAAAAACCGTAAGGAGGTTATTGACCTCACTATTTTTAGCGAAAGCGTTTTTGAGTGAGTTAAAAAATGGCGTGTTCTTGAGGAACATTCCTTTTCAGACCACAGGTATATTGAAGTAATGTTAGAGTTCTTCGTCGATCAGCCCATTGCGAGACGTAACCACGTAATACAAACTGCCAACTACATAATGAGCTGTTAGCAAGATAACTACCAGAACTGCCCCCACAAAGCCCCTCATCAACGGAGGAGCTAGAGGGTCTGGTAGAAACCTTCACATCGGCATTTTCAAATGCCTTAGAACAGGCTTGTCTATTGCCAAAACAACGCGGTAAGCGTAAACCTCACTGGTGGTCCCATGATCTGGACCTACTTCGTAAATCCTGTAGAGAATAGTTCAACAAAGCCAAATTCTTTGATAACGGGTCACAATGGCTAGAATACAAGGACAAACTAAGGACCTACAAAAAAGTTCTGAGACAAGCGATAAAAACTTCATGGAGAAATTTCTGCACTGGAGTCGAAAGTGTCGTTGACATATCAAGGCTACTGTGCGTGCTTTCTAAGACGCAAACAGCTATTAGCCTTCTGCGGAGCCTGAATGGTACCTGGACCAGCACAGAAGGGGAGAGCATAGAGCTGCTCCTGGACACACATTTCCCGGGAAATATGACCAACGCACCAGAAGTACTGCAGCAAACCAAGCTGTGAATGCACCAATCACTGAGGAGAGGGTGAGGTGGGCAGTTAAAAGTTTTAAACCTTTTAAGGCTGCTGGACCAGACGGGATTGTCCCCGCTCAACTTATCTACTCTTTGGAGTTATCAGCCAAATGGCTGCAGCACATATATACCGCTTGTTTGGCTCTGAACTATATTCCGTATGTATGGAGGAGCGCCACGGTCATATTCATTCCTAAGGCAGGCAAAGCCTCTCACTACGAGCCGAAGGACTACAGACCTATCAGTCTTTCATCCTTCGTACTGAATAGAGATAATAGTTAGCGATTTTCTCACTACCCACATTGATAGGAACCTCATTTCGGGCTACCAACACCCGTAAACCAAAGGGAAATATGCGGAGACTGCGCTACACAGCCTAGTCTCCACTATCGAAACATCCTTGTTCGAAAAGGATTATTGTCTTGTGGCCTTCCTAGGCATTGAAGGAGCATTCAGCAATATAAGCCCAGACGCCGTTAACAATGCTTTAACTGAGCTGGACGTAAATAGACCACTAGTGGGATTGATTGATCAACTTCTCAGGGGAAGGAAAGTGCTTTCCTCACTGGGGAAGGTTAATATAACACGATTTTTCGCAAGGGGCACGCCCAGGGTGGTGCCCCTCTACTATGGAACCTAACGGTAAACTCGCTATTAAGAGATACTAGTTGGGGGAGCGGGAAGGTTGTGGCATATGCCGATGAACTAGCGATTGTCTACAGAGGCAAGTTCCCTCAAACTTTATGCGACTTGATGCAGGTAGCATTGCGAGAGGTTTCCCTGTGGGCTTCCCGATGTGGACTCAGCGTCAATTCCGATAAAGTAGAGCTTGTTTTATATACCAAACGATACAAAATACCATCTTTAAACCTACCAGAACTAAATGGGGTGCGCCTAAGCCTGGCAGATAAAGCCAAATTTCTAGGCGTAGTTTTAGACAAAAAGCTGAACTGGAAGGATAACGTTATTCTGCGACAACAGAAAGAGTAAATTGTATTATATACGTGTAAAAGAGTTTTTGGCAAATATGGGGACCCACCCCAACATATGCAGATGGATTTATACCGCGATTATCAGACCCATACTGCTGTATGGGATAGTCGTATGGTGGCCAGCCTTGAGCAAGGCGTCAAACCTAAACTTGTTGGGTAAAGTCCACAGATCCAGCATGATAAGCATATGCGGGGCTCTAAGAACAACGCCTGGGGAAGCTCTTCAGGCCATTATTGACATCCTTCCATTGGATCTAGCTGGTCATCGAGCAGCGGCAATGTCAGCCCTGCGTCTAAGGGAGTTGTCGTGTTGGAACACAAATACCACAGGACACTCAAGTATACTAAACAAATACAGTTTTCTTCCTCCTAGCACGGATCGCTGTGCGACCACAACAGTTGCGGAAACCAACTTTAATATAAACATACCCAGCAGGGATGACTGAACGGAGTCGGAAAGGTGCCTTGCTAACAACATGTCCATATACACGGACGGCTCCAAGCTAAACGGTAGAGTTGGAGGTGGAGTATACTCAAGGCACCTTGACCTCCAGCTCTCATTCAGACTATCCGACCACTGCAGTGTATTCCAGGCAGAAGTTGCAGCCATAATGGAAGCCGCAGCTAGGATAGGGACATAAAATGTCAGCAAATAAATTTTTATCTTCAGCGACAGCCAAGCTGCCATAAAACCTCTGGGCTCCCACTCATTCAATTCTGAACTAGCACTAAACTGTCGCCGATCTCTTCAAGAGATGGCTCAACAGAACCGTGTACACCTCACATGGGTCCCTGGACATAGGGATATCGAGGGAAACTGCATTGCAGATGAACTCGCTATGCAGGGTACAACCAGGCAGGTTCTACCTGGACAAGAACGCTTAGGTATGCCCTGTCCACATGCAAGCTAATGTTAAAAGAGCACATCAACCGTCAAGCCGACGAAAGATGGCTACAAACACCGGAGTGTCGAACATCGAAAGAAACCTGGCCTAAATGGGATCCTAAAAGATCACGTCACGTGTACAACCTAAGAAGGGATACAATTTCCACACTTGTGGGGGCGCTAACGGGTCGTTGCCTCATAGGTAGGCATGCAGAAAGGTTAGGAGCGCCTTATCGTCGTTGCTGTGGGAGTTGTAAAGAGGATGAGGAGGAGGAAATGGTGGTTCACCTCATTTGCAACTGCCCAGCACTAAGCGGAGCACGGTAGAGCTTTCTGGGAGCTCCATTCCTTGATAATCTGAGCCATGTTGTGGAGCATGACGTCAAGGACCTGGTAGCTTTCATTAGGTCCTCAAAATGGTTCGAAGAGGAAAGGTAACGGTGTTTTTCGTGGTATCACAACGGACCTAATACTACTGGCCTAAGTGTGCCCTCGGGCAGCCACCCTAACCTAACCTAACCTTACCTTATCTTGCTATAAAAAATGGGCCAAATCCGACTATGACCACGCCCACTTTTTGGATATCGAATGTTACGAAAAATTAAAAAATTCCATAATTCTATACCAAATACGAAAAAAGGAATGAAACATAGTAATTGGATTGGTTTATTGACGCAAAATATAACTTTAGAACAAACTTTTTAAAATGGGTGTGACACCTACCTTATTAAGTAGAAGAAAATGAAAAAGTTCCGCAGGGCGAATTCAAAAGCCTTTGGAATATTGGCATATATAAATAAATTAGCGGTACCCTACAGATTATGTTCTGGGTCACTCTGGTCCCCATTTTGGTCGATATCTAGAAAACGCCTTCACATATACAGCTAAGGGCTACTCCCTTTTAAAACCCTCATTAACACCTTTAATTTGCTACCCATATCGTACAAACGCATTCTAAATTCACACCTGGTCCACCTTTATGGCGATATCTCGAAAAGGCGTCCACCTATAAAACTAAGGATCACTCCCTTTTAAAATACTCATTACCACCTGTCATTTGATATCTCGAAAACGCGTCCACCTATAGAACTAAGGCCCACTGCCTTTTAAATAATCATTAACACCTTTCATTTGATAGCCATATCGTACGAAAACATTCTAAAGTCACCCCTGGTCCACCTCTATGGCGATATCCCGAAATGGCGTCCACCTATAGAATTATGGCCCACTCCCTACTCTTTATTACCTTTCATTTGATACCCATGTCATACAAACACATTCCAGGGTTACCCTGGGTTCATTTTCCTACACGCTGCTTTTCCCTTATTTTGTCTCCAAAGCCCTCAGCTGAGTATGTTATGTTCGGTTACACCCGAACTTAGTCTTCCTTACTTGTTTTATCTACTCTTAAATTTTTACCACTTCATCAGTATTTGTTCAAGAATTGTGTCTTTTTATACCCAGCGTGCTTTGCACACAGAGTATGTTAACTTTGATTGGATAACGGTTGGCTGTACAGGTATAAATGAATCGATATAGATATAGACTTCCATATATCAAAATCATCAGTATCGAAAAAAAATTTGGTTGGGCCATGTCCGTCCGTCCGTCCTTCCATCTGCTCGTTAACACACTTGACGCCCACTTTTTATATATAACATTTTGGAAATCACAAAAAACCTGATTATTTAGTAAATAAAAACCTAGAATACTGAAATTTGACATGTGGACTGATATTGATACTCTTGATAAAAATATGAAAAAAAATAAAATTTAAAATGGGCGTGGCACCGCCCACTTGCAATAAAATCTATTTTACAAATATTATTAATCAATAACAATAAATAGGAAAAACTTCAAATTTAAAAAAATGGGCGTGGCACTGCCCCTTTTATGACTAAGCAATTTTCTATGTTTCGGAAGCCATAACTCGAAGAAAAATTTACATATCGTAACAAAATTGGGTACATATATTTTCCTTATAGCAGAAAATATTTGTAGTAGAAATGGACGGGATCGGTTAAAGACCACGGCAACTTAGATATAAAACAAGTTTAAAAGGTTTAAAAGGGTCGTAGACTAGAATAATAAGCTATAACTTAGCAAAAAATAGTTTTGAATCAATGATATTTCACTGATCAAGTTTTATTGTAAGAGGAAATGGGGAGACGTGTTATGTGGAAAAGTAATTTATCTGAAATGAAATGTGCAATTGAAGCTCACGCTGAGTATATAATGCTCGGTTACACCCGAACTTAGACACCTTTACTTGTTTCCATTTATGATGTGGGCGTGGATATAATCTGATTTCAACAATTTGCAATACCAATATATCTTTGACGATGTTGTAAGAACTGCTAACTCCATCCACTAAAATTTCATTGTAGAACGAAAAAGCTTTATAGCCTGACAAATTATAATATGGGACCCGGCCTACGAAAAGGTGGCTTATGCCTCAAAAATAATAATGCAAAAGAAAAACTGCTAAGAAACTGAATAAATGCATTGTTTATCTTTAACAGCTGTTTCTTTTTTGAGTCATGAGCCACCTTTTCATAGGCTGGGTCACATATATTTAAATTTTGTGGAGTTAGCAGCTTTTCATAATTTTGTTGGTGTTATATAAACAGACTTTTCTTTACCACCATATGCAGAAATCGTCTCTCCTTCCACCATCCTGAAGTAATGGTGTTAATTGACTGAACTTTGTTAACCTTAAACAGGTGGGCAATAAAACACATTTTACTCAGTACTTGGAAAAAAGCATCTTGCACGAAATTCTCGAGTATTTTTTGAAAAAGTATTGATACTACTCACTCAGTACTCGCATCGTTCTATCACTAGGTAGAACATTCTATCTTGCACACACAAGACTTTTCTCTTGAAAAACCTTTTATTTATCAGTTTTTCTGATCAGAGTAAACTTTCGTTAACGTTTTTCGGTTAAGCTGTTTAACATTTTTGTGTTTCTTTCAATCTCTTTTTTTGTAGTAGTAGGTACTTAAGTAACATTGCGTGATCTAAATATCTGCGAGAAGCGTTTTTCAACCCGTTCTTCCTTCATTTTGGAGCTTACGATTTCAGTAAAATATTTGGGGAAAAGTTTATACAAGGCGACATAATGACGGATAATCCCTGGATTGAGATTTGAACCTGAACTTCTGCGATGATCGATCTGTTTATATTATTTAATAAAAACATATATCGTATGTATATATGCAAAGTACACCATGTATTTATTTAGGGTTTATATTCTATGTGAACAGGTTTTGTATTGCGTTAGTTTTTGAAGCAACAATAATAATAATAATAATAATAATAATAATAATAATAATAATAATAATAATGATAATAATAATAATAATAATAATAATAATACCCAACGGAATAATACCCTCCAAAGCCCGCCGAACGGCGCGAGGGGTGCATCCGCATGACTCACGTATTTGTTATTGCCGAGTTGTTGATAGGCGGAGGTTTGTTAAGCGTCGAGATCTAAAGCTGCTCAGCTACAGCAAAAAAATCATCAGCTGAGTACTATACACAACAGTTAGAAATTATACATATTAGGGCGGGTCGATTTAAAAATCTCTCATTGCTCTGTGAATATCGTATTCTAGGGATCAAAATAAGAAACTTTGCCGAAGGAATCATACCTCCAAATCGAATTCTGATGTCCCCCCCTTTGGGTCGAACTTTTGGGTAGGGCCAATTTCAATTCTACCTGATGTGTCTTGTGGTGGCTTAAAAAACAACACAAGCAATTTTACGATCTGCAATTGTGTCACAGTGATACCTTCATTTTTTAAAACGGTTGAATAAAAAACCCACACAACTATGTTTACGGCATGCAAATGCATCACAGTGCTGCCTTGGTTTTAAAAGAGGGTTGTAAAAACGTTAATTTCTAATAATTTTTTTTAATTTTTTTTCTATTACTAAGTTAAATTCATTTTTTCATTTACATATGTTCCGACTAAATAAATTTCTAAAGAGAAAAATAAACTCCAAAAAGAAAAAAACATAGGTATTTCAAAGTGGAAGTTTTCAAAATTTGCCCCTACGACCCAAAGGGGGGGACATCAGAATTCGTTTTAGAGGTATGGTTCCTTCGCCAAAGTTTTTTATTTTGATCCCTAGAATATGATTTTCACAGAGCAATGGGCGATTTTTTTGCCTCCCCACAAATCGACCCGGCCTAATACATATACATACTACATTGTTAAATAAGTGAACATTTTTAATTTATTTGATTTTTTTTTTTTTGTTAAGAGTTAATATAGGATAATATAGTTTTCTTTATGGTAAAAAGTGAATCCGTTATATCAAATGAATTAGAATGAGTGTTAAAATCATGACACAAACACCGAAAAGGTTCATTTAATTCGAAATTAGTTCTACACTGCCTCAAAAGAAGAGGTTTGTAATGTCTTGACACCCGTGATGGGACATTAAAATTTACTTCGTTCAAAAGAATTGGACTAGAAATCAATCCAATCAGGAGTTTAGCCATAAATATAACGTTGGAAGATTGATAAGCTTCAACCGACTAGTATAAGGTGGAAGATTATACGCAGAGTCCCACTGAAAATTCCTTAAAGAGAAAAGTAGAAATTGCTTTTGTATTGATTCAAGTCTATCTGCATCAACTCGATATTGTGGATTCCAGACTATTGATCCCTATTCTAGTATCGGACTAACTAAAGTGATGAAAAGAGCTTTAGTTACATAAGGGTCACTAAATTCTTTGGAACACCGTTTCACGAATGAGAGAACAGCTCTAGCCTTATTGACAGTAGCATTAATATGAAGGTTGAAACTAAGTTTAGCATCTATCGTGACTCCCAAGTCCTCAAAATAGTTTACTGATAGAAGACACAAATTATTAATTACGTAAGAGGCTGCTGGCAAATATCTTCGAGATAGGCACATGAATTTGCATTTATTGAGGTTAAGCGGCATTGAATTTACGTTGCACCAAGTAACTAGGCAGGTTAAATCCGCTTGAAGCAAGGGACGTTCTTCGATAGACGCATAAGACCTAAACAGTTTTACATCATCAGCATACATTAAGATTTTGGAATATTTTATAGCGGTACAGCGATTATGACTACAACTCAATAATCATTGCAACTATGCCCCGATTTAGACTTCAGCTTTGTGTAAAAATACCACTGTGGCTATGACTGCAATGCAACTACAACTATGAAACTTCCACTACTACAACGACAGCCATTGCTAAATCTACAAATATAGTTATGACTACGACCAATATCACTTCAAAACCGAATATAGCTTCTTTTGGATTGCCATAAAACCTACGATTATAACTGTGAATGTGTTGACAAATGTGGCTACGATTACGACGGCCTATAAAAGTGAGTAACAATATTTATAACTATGACTATATAAAATAAATGTAAGGCGCGATAAACTCCGAAGAGATTTTAGGCGGAGCTTCTCTTCCAAATTTTGTAGTGCTCCATTTCATTTTTCTTACAAATTGGCGGGACGGGATCAACTTGTTTCATGACGACTCCGAATGGCATCGGCAAGTCAGATGAGTTTTCACTGAGAGCTTTTCATGGCAGAAGTGCACTCGGAGTGCTTGCCAAACACTGCCGAGAGGTGGACCCGTTAGAAAAATGTTTCTTGTAATTGAAAAAAAAAAAACAAATATATTTTCTAAAATTTTGATGTTGCTTTGCCCGGGGCGTGAATCCAGCATCTTCGGTATTGTCGGCGGAGCACGCTACCATCACACAATGGCGGCCGCCAGTGACTACAACTATAACAATGAACTGAAGCTATGTTTAGTACTGAGGATTTATCTATTACGACATTTGCGACTACAATTACGACCATACCTATGACTTTGACTGCGACTAAAACTAGGCTAAGGCTGCGACTAAAGCTGCAACTTTGCCTATCAGTATAACTGTGCTTCAGCTATGTATACCGCTGAGGACATGGCTATCCCTACAACTGCGACTCCGACTGCGATAACAACTACGACTATGCTTATGACTAAGATAATGACGTCGAATACAACTGCGACTATACTTACGAAAGAAACTCAAAGTATAGCTGCGCCTACAATTAAGACTTTAACTATGATAATTCTAATTACGATTGTTCTTGCACTTGCACTGGCGGCTATGCTAGCGTCTATTTAAAATTTAATGTGTTTCTTTTCCAATTGAGAAGCCGAAATGTTAAACACCGACCTTATCTTCCATATCGAAATGTGTTGGCTTTAAATGGTTAGTAGAAATTGGCAGAACTACATGTTTAATACCGACTTCGAATGACGAGTGCTAAGGTGAATACATTTTTATTAGAAATTTTCATGGCATAACGAAGAGCCTGATAAATCGCTGTCAAGTGGCGGCACTATTTAGGAACATTTTCTAAATCATTTTGATATAACTCGAAACGAGGAAATATCAGGTCCATTTAGAGGAATATATTCTTGAGAAGTTTTACTAGTTTGACTTGGAGTTTATCGTATGTAGAATCTGAAAAATTTGGTCCGCTCTAACGTGCATACATACAAACCAGAATTGAATGCGTGAGGGATGTAAACACGCCTTTCTTGTCGTTGGAAACTCTACGCTGCCGGGTTATAAAGTATTAACCTCAAAGTGTATAAATGACATGAGTTAAGAAATAAAGTAAATAAAAAGTGTGAAAGCGAAAAGTGTCTTAAGTGTGATTGTGTGTACAAAATATGTATGCAAGCACACGTATGTACACACAAACATATCTCTTTATAGCATATCATTTCAGTTTAAAGAAGTTAAATAAAACTCACCAAGTTTTTTTGTCACTGATATGCTGAATATTTGCTCTTGAAAATTATAAGATTGGCACTAAGAAATTAAGAAGTGGGGTTATTTCTATGTAGACTTAGGTATCCAAAAACAATGCGTTTTTATAATATGTTTATACCGAAACCTAAGCGCTTATAGGTGTGAAAGTGTTCTTACTTAAACACAAAATTAACATCTGAGCCGAGGATATTAAGTATAATGACAATCGTTAAACCTTTTTCTATGCAGTGCCATATTTAAACATATTTACGCAGATATTTATATAAATAATGTGACTTTACAAATACAAAATACCATAAATTTTAGTCTTAGCGAAAACGACACCTGAGTATTTAGGAGGTTATCCTATTTTAAACACACATCAAATAAATTTACTTTTGTATTTAAGGTTGACGGAAGTGAATATAAGAGTACTTGTGTATGGTTGAGACACACCGCGAAATAGTTTGACACAACTTAGTTGATTATTTGTTTTTATTATACTCAGTTGAGCAGAGCTCACAGAGTATATTAAATTTGATTGCACAACGGTTGGTCGTACAGGTATAAAGGAATCGAGATAGATATAGACTTCCATATATCAAAATCATCAGTATCGAAAAAAAGGATATCATGATGAAATTTGGCAGGAGAACATTACTCCTATTAATATATGTATGTATAATAAAAATTAGCAAAATCGGAGAACGACCACGCCATGAACATTACTCCTACTAATATATGTATGTATAATAAAAATTAGCAAAATCGGAGAACGACCACGCCCACTTAAAAAAAAATTTCTAAAGTAAAATTAAAAAAAAAAAGTTAATATCTATACAGTATATAAGTAAATTATGTCAACATTCAACTCCAGTATTGATATGGTGCAACAAAATACAAAAATAAAAGAAAATTTCAAAATGGGCGTGGCTCCGCCTTTTTTCATTTGATTTGTCTAGAATACTTTTAATGCCATAATTCGAACAAAAATTTACCAATCCTTTTGTAATTTGGAAGGGACATAGATTCTATAACGATAACTGTTTTCTGTGACAATGGGCGAAATCGGTTGAAGCCACGCCCAAGTTTTGTACACAGTCGACCGTCTGTCCTTCCGCTCGGCCGTTAACACGATAACTTGCGCAAAAACGATATATCTTTACTAAACTCAGTTCAAGTACTTATCTGAAGTCACTTTATCTTGGTATAAAATATGGCCGAAATCCGACTATGACCACGCCCACTTTTCCGATATCGAAAATTACTAAAAATGAAAAAAATGCCATAATTCTATACCAAATACGAAAAACGGGATGAAACATGGTAATTTGATTGGTTTATTGACGCAAAAAATAACTTTAGAAAAAACTTTGTAAAATGGGTGTGGCACCTACCATATTAAGTGGAAGAAAATGAAAAAGTTCTGTAAAGCGAAATCAAAAGCCCTTGGAATCTTGGCAGGAATACTGTTCGTGGTAATACGTATATAAATAAATTAGCGGTACCCGACAGATGATGTTCTGGGTCACCCTGGTCCACATTTTGGTCGATATCTCGAAAACGCCTTCACATATACAACTACCACCACCCCTTTTAAAACCCTCATTAATACCTTTAATTTGATACCCATATCGTACAAACACATGCAGACCAATTCTAAATATTCTCGCGGAATTTTTTTCTCGCGGATTCTTTTATTCGCGCGGAAAAATTCCTCCAATTCTGTTCCCCTAGGGAGAACAATAAGTGGGAATAGGAATTTCGAATTTTCGAAGTCAGCTGTTTTGTCAATTGAAATTTCGTTGCACATTTCTTATTTTGTTTAAAAAATTGAAAAGTTTAATTATTGTTGCGAATTTGTTTGAAATTAAGAAATAAGGTATATACAATGCACATTATTGCATTTCATGTGGTATCCACTGAAATGAGTAATGAATTGGTGCCACAGCAACATCAACAGAGGAGCATATGAAGAAGAAGAAGACGGCGGGATAACACAAATCCGCCGGAGCTGCCTGCATTCATTCTGCAGAGCAATTTTCTGGCGGCCAAGTCGAGTTGAGTTCGTCTTTCGCAATATGCCAAAATCTATTTAAGCCTTCTTAAAAAATCCTTGCGCAATTTCTGGATGGCTGCATCAAATATACGAAGAGCTCTTCCGTTGCTTATGATATACTTTTCGACTTAAAATAATGAATATTGTGGTTGTTGTTGTTGTTGTATTAACAGTGAGAATATTGTGGTAGAATGTAAATACATATTTAAGTCAAATTTGTACAAATAAGTGTTTTTTCTTAAAAGAACCAATTTCCTTTAACTATTTTGATGCATTCCCTTTAATTTAACTAGTGAAAAACTCCTATGAAATGGCAAAGAAATCTCCCTCTCCCTCACATTCATAATACCTACTTTTCTCCCATAACGGTTTCCGCTTTTTCGAACATTGTTCAGAAAGGAAAGGGAGAAGTGAAAAAACTCACAAGGAATTTTGGTTTAGAATTGGGCGGATTATAGAGTCACCCCTGGTCCACCTTTATGGCGATGTCTCGAAAGGGCGTCCACCTATTGAACTAAGGATCACTCCCTTTTAAAATACTTATTAACACCTTTCATTTGATACCCATATCGTACAATCACATTCTAGAGTCACCCCTGGTCCACCTTTAGAACTATGGCCCACACCCTTTTAAAATACTCTTTAATACCTTCCATTTGATACCCATGTCATACAAACACATTCACCCTAGTTTATTTTGTCTCCAAAGCTTTCAGCTGAGTATGTAATGTTCGGTTACACCCGAACTTAGCCTCCCTTACTTGTTTTTCATTTCCTTTTAGATTATTATCCAGAAAATTTTTGATATTTTATGAACCATTAGGTTAGGTTAGTTTAGGTTAGCTGGTAGCTGCCCTGATAAGGAAAGCTCACTTGGACAACACCAAGGTCCGTTGTGATACCACATACAACAAAAATAACGGTGACTTAGATCTACCTACTTAGAATCGTTGGGTAGCAACGATAAAGCTCCGAATGATACCGATCTCAACTTTGGATAAATCCTTGGGAGATCCAAGTGAACCGCGACAGAAGAACTTTCGCCTAGTTCTGGCAAAATATGGGCAATCAAACATAAAGTGATTTGGTGATTCTACCTCATCATCCTCCATACAGCTGCAGCAGGATGGAGTTTCCAGTATATTGAGACGTACCGCATGGATACCCATGGGACAGTGCCCTGTCAAAACCCCAATGACCATTGATATGTGAGTCTTAGTGATCCCAATTATTTCAGCAGACCTCCTGCCATCTACTTTCGGCCAGAAAGATCTTGTCACTCTGCAAGACGTGGTGCCCGCCCACCATTTGTGAGCTGACTCGAGGCCCAGCTTTGGAGGAGAAATCCACAGGTGGCCAACGGACTCCCGAAAGCCCTACAGCCATCTTCATCCGGTTCAATTGTACCGAGCCGGGCTAAGAGATACACTTGACAGTTACCCGAGATATCACTATGGCCCGGGACCCAGATAATCTTAATTGTAAAATTATTCGATGCAATGATCTCGCTTGGTCAGGCAGTCCCAGACCACCCTCGATCGCACTGTAGTTGAGCTCAAGGCCTTGATAGCCGCTTGGCTATGAGAGTATATGTTAAATTCCCTAACCGTAGTAGCACTGGATAGCACTTCATCCACCGCATCCTTAATCGCAGCAACTTCTGCTTGGAATACACTGTAGTGATCAGCCAACCTAAACTTGCGGCTTACATTTAGCTCTTGTCAAAAAAAGAATATCGCCCAGGGTGCCCAGAAATTTGCCTCTGACTAGGATAGCGAGGTCATCTGCATAGGCAACCATCCGACAACCATTGACTTTCAGCTCCACAAGAAGCTCGTTGACTGCCACAACCCAGAGCAGAGGAGATAGGTTACCCCCCTTGTGGCGTGCCCCTGCACACCTTCCTCTGAATGATGACCCCTCCCCACACCGCTGCGACAGTTCTTCCGCACAGAAGTTTTCTAATAAATTCAACCAGAGCCTCGACTCCTAAACCCACCAGAGCTCTTTCGATTGCCCTCGGTAAGACATTGTTAAAAGCCCCCTCGACCCCTAAAGGCCAACGACCGCCGACCATGCAGGCGAAGATCCCTGCGCAGCTGGGACATCGGGAAGAAGATTGTCCAGTAAAAGCTTTAGGGGCTCCTCGCTACTCATCGACCAGTCCCCACCATCATCTCTCAGATACCCCAGAGGGGCGGGATTCCTAGAGAGTATTTTTCTAAGCCCCGCGGATTCATTGCAGCCTTCCGCGTTTTCGCGGAAACTTCGCCATGAATCTCGCTTGGCTATCCTTACTTCATATTTGTAAATCTCCAGACTCACCTTATAGAGCTCCCAGTCCGAGGGAAATTTACTCCTCCTGGCTCTGTTGAATAGCCGCCAACTGGGCGCTCTTAGGTCGTCAAGAGAATCAGACCACTAGGGCGTCTTGCCCTTCTTGCGCTATTGCTTGTTGTGACGAAGATTTTCCCTGCCCCCGTGCTTCATCAATAAGTGCTGGGGTATACTCACCGTGTCCAAGTTTCGCTTACAATAAATTTGTATTTCGGGGCACCTTGCAAATCGCATATAAAAATTCAATTTATTGCTTATCTCCTTAAACTATAATATAAAATGGATAAAAAGATGTGTATGTATAGTACACTTCATTCGATGCTTGCTATATGATTAGTGGAGGGCTAACGGTCCCTCGTGTCCCTTTAAGACGCCTTCCTGGTCGCTGCCTGTGTATGTGGAAATGTATCTCAGTAACGCCTTGCGTCGGCGTGTTTCTCCTACGGTTACGACTGCGCTGTCTCTGCTGCGGCTTATGTCGGTGCGTCTGCGTGAGTGTAGCTCTGGTATGGTTGACGTCGTATGTTTGCGCCACTCTGCTGCGGCCACCGTCGTATGTTAGCGTGACTCTGCTTTGGTCGACGTCGTATGCTCGTGTAACTCTGCTGCGGCCAGCGTCGTATGTTTGCGTTATTCTGCCGCAGCCGACGCCATATGCTTGCATATATCTGCTGCGGCCAACGTCGTATGTTAGCGTGACTCTGCTGCGGCCAACTCCGTATGCTTGCGTGATTCTGCTGTGGCCAACGGCGTATGCTTGCGTGACTTTGCTGTGGCCAACGTCGTGTGCTTGCGTGACTCTGCTGTTTCTGCCGAGGCTTAGGGCGGTGGTGCGCGGGCTCGTGACACTGTGGGACTTCGCTTAGCAGGGAGCGAGCGTGGTCTAAGGCGTTGTAGAGCGGTCAAAACCAGATTACCCACAATCCTCAGCCCACGGCTTTCTCCTGTGAAGGGAACTGTCTTGCGATGGTCAAAACCGATACGCATTCAGATGCCCTTCAATTGCTGCTCGGGTAACAATCACAACTTCGCATCCCGTTAGGTGAGATTCGTTAGCCTCAGTACAGTCACGTTGTGGCGTTTCACTTCGATTCACTTCTTCTGGGGATGCCGACGTACTTCTGCCACGGTTGACGTTTGGTTGAGTGCGAGATCACGATGCTGTGGAGGACGTTTGCTTCCGAAAGAGCGAGCGTGGGCTAAAGCGTTGTTGAGCGGTCAAAACAAGCTTACCCGAAATTCTTAGTCCACGCCTTTCTCATATGAACAGTACTGGCTTGCAATGGTTAAAACCGATATGCCTTCCAGAATGCTCCAATAGTAGCTCCGGTCGCAAACACAACCGCGTGCTGACTGACTGTTGTCTTCTTGTGTTACCCTTTTCATAGCCAATGCTCTTGATGTTGCTAGCTTAGTTCGTTGCGTTGCCATGGTTACGGTGTTGCTGTGAAATGTTGTGGTAACTTGATGCGCTAGTGATGTTTCAGATACTTGTGTTGCGTTGTCTGTGTTACAGATCCTGTGTTGTGGGGCGGTGGTTTTGTGTGGGCCAAATTAATGGCTTATATTTGGTCCTCACATTGTCGAAGTGAAGTTTTCCACCAGAACGTCTATCTACGATTCGGACAGGTCCGAACTAACGGTAGGTGCCGCAGGCAGTAACTCTCCCAGCTTCCTACAATACAAGTCCCAATTAATACTTTTAGGGTTCCTAAAATATATTTTACCGCTACTTTGTTCGTTTGCCGAGACTGAATATATAGGTGATCAGAGAAGAAGTGCTCGTTGAGAACCCTCCAGCCACATGTTCTATCTTCCAGTTCTCTACTAACCAGGGTAAGGTCCAGGACCTCCTCCCTTACCGCAGTAATAAAAGTCGTGTCATTCCCCTTATTACATATACAAAGTCGTTCATCTACAATAAAAGTAAATAAAGACTGACATCTAGTGTTGTTATCCGATCTTCCCCAGATGCTATGATGGGCATTAGCATCGGCACCAATGATCACGCCAACACCTCTCCGCCTTGCTTCAGGGATGATTTCACCCAGCATCGCAGGAGGTGGTCACGCTCCATCCTGGGCATGTACGCTGAGACCACCCATATTTCATTACTGCCTCGCTCGAGGCAGACCGTGGTTACTTCAGCATTGCTGAAATTAGAGAGAATAAAAGCTTTAATCTCTTTTTTAACAAGCACACAGGGTCTAGGCCTACCTGCCTACCCATGCACCAAAGTGTTGAATTTTCCAGTCCATAATCCAGAAATCTTTTTGCAGTTACTACTCAGCCACGCCTCCTGGACATGGACTATATCCACTCGGCCTTTTTCAAGGCAGAGCAACAAATTTGCGGAAGCCGCCTTAGAGTGCTGAAAATTTCCATCAAAACCGCTCTTCTTTCGCACCCCATCCTTGGCGGATTCGTGTTAGTCGTGCCCATTCTAAAAAGTCCGGAGCCGATTGTGTAGTCGCCCTTCAGTGATCTCGTGGTTATCTATGCAACGCAGGGAGGCCATGCGAGGGTTGACCCATTAACTTATGGGTAATATATTCAGAGCGAGACCGGACACAAAGCGGGACAATTTTCAAACGCACCTACACCACCAACTTAACGGCGACGGAGCCGGAACGTACCTTGAGGCCCGCCACGGTTTTAACGGGACGTGGGCAGGTGCAGTATTAGCTTACCAGCCATTTCTGTAGGGTTTCATCCCGACCTACTAAGGTGGCAGAATACCGCACCTACCAGCCCAAAGCCATCAAGTCAAAAATCAAAGTCAATATTCATAAGCCCTAACAATCCAGTTTGTCACCGTTGTGTACCAATCTTGACATTTAACAGGGTCCTCCCTCCCCTGAGCTCGGCACAATAATTCAGGGTGCGGGCTTTATAGAGTTGTCCTCTCTAGATCTGTCATTATCAATAGAAGCAGGGGTACCTCGTGCAGAACGTGATAACTTATCACGCGTGACAGTTTGTCACTATGGCCGGTCCAAGACAGATAAAAGTCCCTGATCCAGAGCCTGGAATCACGTATGATATCCAAGCCAAGTATCTTAACCCCTTTTTTGAACCATTATATAAACCCAAAAAAAGTTATTCGTGTAAAATTTACATTAGTTGGTTTTTTTTACATGTATATACATCTACATTTCCGGGTAAAAAAAGAAAAAAAGGGCTATTATCACTTAGATGATGTTTAGGAGATCCATCTAGCGGCAGTGGTTAAATAACTAGCTACAGAACGGGCTGTACCGAAAAGCAGAGACACACACCTCTTTTGTCCATAGTGTATAATCTATAGCTGAATCGGTTGCGGTGAATAGTGGATACACACCATTTGTAGAGGTAAAACATAGACACACATTTCATTTGCATCTGAGTATAACGCGTATTGAAATTTAGGAGTACTAATTTTCTGCGCAGCAATTTCAGAAGTGTAGATAAAGTTCTGCACTTGGCAGTCTATATAAAGTTTAAGTGCATATGATGAACCGATTTAGATAAGTTACAACACAAAGCAGTATGCGGAATTTATGAGGATATCATCAAAACTGATGGAGTTATTATACAAACATGTTAAAATTTAAGCCTTCATTCAAGAACCTTTATGGCAAAAACTAGAGGAAAAACCGTGGAACCCTAGTCAATTTAAACAGCTCGAATTAAGTGGATTAAAGTAACAAAACCTTTGCTCATATTTTCGACTTGCACAGTGTTATATCTAAATGGAATCTCGTGCACTCTCGAACGGCTCGGTATCGTCATCCAAATTTTAGACAGAACTACTGGTATTACATAGCATTAGTCACCAAGTCCTTATAAATTTTTGCTGGAAAAGTAGTAAGTGAAGTGTTGTAATAAAATCAACCACGGCTTTTACACTCACTTGACATTTGAACAAAATAACATCAAATACTTATTTTCAAAGACAATTTATGGTCATTTATTTAATGACTCTTTTGTATACCACACTTCATATAATATGTTTGACTACATAAACAACTTAATACTAGCCTATCATTTGCTTAAATTTTTATGTATTACATTTAATTCGAATCCTTAAGTGAGTTTCTTGATCAAAGACTAAAATAAAATTTAACACACAATAAACTTAATTATCTAAATCTGCCATTTGCTTACAATCTAATTTGCGGTTAAGCAAAACAGCTGGAGAAAGTAGTTTTATTTAGTGTCAGTAATGTATGGTCTACAACTTAAACAAGTAAGGAAGGTTAAGTTCGGGTGTAACCGAACATTACATACTCAGTTGAGAGCTATGGTGACAACATAAGGGAAAATAACCATATACTGTATGACATGTGTATCAAATGAAAGGCATTAAAGAGTATTTTAAAAGGGAGTAATCCTTAGTTCCATAGGTGGATGCCGTTTCGAGATATCGCCATAAAGGTGGACCAGTGGTGACCCTAGAATTTGTTTGTACAATATGGGCATCAAACGAATGGTGTTAATGAGTATTTTAAAAGGGAGTGGTCCTTAGTTCTATAGGTGGATGCCGTTTCGAAATATCGCCATAAAAGTGGACCAGGGGTGACTCTAGAATGTGCTTGTACGATATGGGTATCAAATTAAAGGTATTAATGAGGGTTTTAAAAGGGAGTGGTGGTTGTTGTATAGGTGGTCGCCTTTTCGAGATATCACCATAAAGGTGAACCAGGGGTGACTCTAGAATGCGTTTGTACGATATGGGTATCAAATGAAAGGTGTTAATGAGTATTTTAAAAGGGAGTAATCCTTAGTTCCATAGGTGGACGCCGTTTCGAGATATCGCCATAAAGGTGGACCAGGGGTGACCCTAGAATATGTTTGTACAATATGGGCATCAAACGAAAGGTGTTAATGAGTATTTTAAAAGGGAGTGGGCCTTAGTTCTATAGGTGAACGCCGTTTCGAAATATCGCCACAAAGGTGGACCAGGGGTGACTCTAGAATGTGTTTGTACGATATGGGTATCAAATTAAAGGTATTAATGAGGGTTTTAAAAGGGAGTGGTGGTTGTTGTATAGGTGGTCGCCTTTTCGAGATATCGCCATAAAGGTGGACCAGGGGTGACTCTAGAATTCGTTTGTGCAATATGGGTATCAAACGTTGATGAGTATTTTAAAAGGGAGTGGGCCTTAGTTCTATAGGTGAACGCCGTTTCGAAATATCGCCACAAAGGTGGACCAGGGGTGACTCTAGAATGTGTTTGTATGATATGGGTATCAAATGAAAGGTGTTAATAATTTTTTTAAAAGGGAGTAATCCTTAGTTCCATAGGTGGACGCCGTTTCGAGATATCGCCATAAAGGTGGGCCAGGGGTGACTCTAGAATTCGTTTGTGCAATATGGGTATCAAACGTTGATGGGTATTTTAAAAGGGAGTGGGCCTTAGTTCTATAGGTGGACGCCTTTTCGAGGTGTCGCAATAAAGGTGGACCAGGGGTGACTCTAGACTTTGTTTGTGCGATATGGGTATCAAATGAAAGGCGTTAATGAGTATTTTTAAAAGGGAGTGGGCCTTCGTTCTATAGGTGTTCGCCTTTTCGAGATATCGCCATAAAGGTGGACCAGGGGTGACTTTAGAATGAGTTTGTACGATATGGGTATCAAATGAAAGGTGTTAATGAGTATTTTAAAAGGGAGTGGTGGTAGTTGTATATGTGAAGGCGTTTTCCAGATATCGACCAAAATGTGGACCAGGGTGACCCAGAACATTATCTGTGGGATACCGCTAATTTATTTATATATGTAATACCTGCCAAGATTTTAGGGGTTTTTTATTTCGCCCTGCAGAACTTTTTCATTTTCTTCTACATAATATGGTAGGTGTCACAACCATTTTATAAAGTTTTTTCTAAAGTTATATTTCGCGTCAATAAAACAATCCAATTACCTTACCATGTTTCATCCCTTTTTTCGTATTTGGTATAGAATTATGGCATTTTTTTCATTTTTCGTAATTTTCGATATCGAAAAAGTGGGCGTGGTCATAGTCGGATTTCGTTCATTTTTCACACCAAGATAAAGTGAGTTCAAGTAAGCACGTGAACTAAGTTCATTAAAGATATGTCGATTTTTGCTAAAGTTATCATGTTGACGGCCATGCGGAAGGACAGACGGACGACTGTGTATAAAAACTGGGCGTGGCATCAACCGATTCGGCCCATTTTCACAGAAAACAGTTAACGTCATAAAATCTATGCCCCTACCAAATTTCAAAAGGATTGGTAATTTTTGTTCGACTTATGGCGTTAAAAGTATCCTAGACAAATTAAATGAAAAAGGGCGGAGCCACGCCCATTTTGAAATTTTCTTTTATTTTTGTATTTTGTTGCACCACATCATTACTGGAGTTGAATGTTGACATAATTTACTTATATACTGTAAAGATATTAAATTTTTTGTTAAAATTTTACTTTAAAAAAATTTTTTTTAAAGTGGGCGTGGTCCTTCTCCGATTTTGCTACTTTTTATTAAGCGTACATATAGTAATAGGAGTAACCTTCTTGCCAAATTTCATCATCATATCTTCAACGACTGCCAAATTACAGCTTGCAAAATTTTTAAATTACCTTCTTTTAAAAGTGGGCGGTGCCACGCCCATTATCCAAAATTTTACTAATTTTCTATTCTGCGTCGTAAGTTCAACTCATCTACCAAGTTTCGTCGCTTTATCTGTCTTTTGTAATGAATTATCGCACTTTTTCGGTTTTTCGAAATTTTCGATATCGAAAAAGTGGGCGTGGTTATAGTCCGATATCGTTCTTTTTAAATAGCGATCTGAGATGAGTGCTCAGGAATCTACATACCAAATTTCATCAAGATACCTCAAAATTTACTCAAGTTATCATGTTAACGGACGGACGGACATGGGTCAATCAAATTTTTTTTCGATCCTGATTATTTTGATATATGGAAGTCTATATCTATCTCGATTCCTTTATATATGTACAACCAACCGTTATCCAATCAAACTTAATATACTCTGTGAGCTCTGCTCAACTGAGTATAAAAAAAAAAAGAATTGCTTCTCAAATGTGGTACTACATGACGCATACGCAACATTTCGATCAAAGACTGCATAGCTAATGCATGCTCGTATTCTCGTTAATTATAGTCCAATTAGTTGCTACTTAACCATAACACAATGAAATTGAAATCGTGATGAATGACAAAATATATCGACACACACACGTATATATGTATATATGTGAATATATGTTCATAGTGCACACTAGGTGATTCGCAAAGGAGTATGCGACCAATACTAGTTTTGATCTCTTTGTATGAGTTGAGCTGTTCCCTTTTGTTTGAGAATGTCGTATGAAGAGACTAATTGTACCCATTTATACCCGAAAGGGATCAATAAGAGCAATCCCTTTGTACCCATATGGTAACATATGAAGACACATCGTTTTCTTATCAATAAGGAGGCAAATTGGTATTGTAGAAAAATATAACAAAAAAACAAGTAAGGAAGGCTAAGTTCGGTTGTAGCCGAACATTACTTACTCAGCTGCCAAATTACAACTTGCAAAACTTTTAAATTACCTTCTTTTAAAAGTGGGCAGCGCCACGCCCACTGTCCAAAATTTGACTAATTTTCTATTCTGCGTCATAAGGTCAACCCGCCTACTTAGTTTCATTGCTTTATCCGTCTTTGGTAATGAATTATCGCACTTTTTCGGTTTTTAGATATTTTCGATATCGAAAAAGTGGGCGTGGTTATAGTCCGATTTCGTTCATTTTAAATAGCGATCTGAGATGAGTGCACAGAAACTTACATACAAAATTTCATTAAGATACCTCTAAATTTACTCAAGTTATCGTATTTAAAGACAGACGGACGGACGGACTTGGCTAAATGAATTTCTTTTTTCGCCCAGATCATTTTGATATATAGAAGTCTACATCTATCTCGATTAGTTTATGCCGTTACGGGGTACCGTTATGCGAACAAAATTATTATGCTCTGTGAGCTCTGCTCAGCTGAGTATAAAAATCCTGCGTTTTGCTTCGTTTTTTTTTTTTTTTGAAGATTTTAAGCTCCTTGCGCAATCTTTTACTCTTTTTGATGGGCATAAAATTTTGCACAGACGCATTTTAGGGCTATTCCATAATTTCTTGGGGGTGAGATCAGGAATCGGCATACTTTAGAAAATATGGGCACACCCTAGTGCACACACACTTAAATATTCGTATTAATGTAAGACAAAATCTGGTCAAAATGGCTGTAAAAATATATATAACCAAAAAAGTGTATGTATGTATGTATGCTTATGTATTTACATAAAATTTGTGAGAGATCGTAAAAAGCTATGTCAGTGTGTTAAATACGTGGACAGACAAATAATGTGTAACACACGTTTTTACGTTCAAGCATAAAAAGGTAGCATATCTTATACATGCTGAAAAGCTATACCAACACCTATAAATGTGTTTCAATACAAATTTTAATAAAATTTACAAAATTTTAATAAAAGCTGTGATCGTCCTACAATTATTTTTATTATTAATGATTTATTTTTGAATCAATTTCAAGCAGCGGCTCGTGGTCAGCCAAATTCTCGTCATGCCCCATAATTTAGCGTTAATTTTTTTGTATGCTGCTCATATAATTTATTTATAATTGGAAATTGTTTTTACACCGCAACGAATTTCCCCTTTTCACATTAATTTATTACATATTAAGTGGGTGTTAAATTGTTTTGGCAAAGTAATATGATTTTTGTTTTGTTTTGATAACGCACCCTTAATTAATGGGGTAAATCAATTAATTAATTTAAACTTGCAATGGGCTTTATTATTATTTGATGCGAAGGAAATATTGTGTGTTTGTACCAAAGCATTTTAAACAATTTTTTTAATGGGTTTCCTAAGTTTAAAAAAAAAATAAAAAAAAAAATTTAGGTTAAATGGTTTTATTGAAAAGAATTCTTATCAGGGGCTGAAACTATTATTATACTCAGTTGAGCACAGCTCGCAGAGTATATTAAGTTTGATTGGATAACGATTGGAAGGAATCGAGATAGATATAGACTTCCATATATCAAAATCATCAGGATCGAAAAAAAATTTGATTGAGCCATGTCCGTCCGTCCGTCCGTCCGCCCGTTAACACGATAACTTAGTAAATTTTGAGGTATCTTGATGAAATTTGGTACGTAGGTTCCTGAGTACTCATCTCAGAGCGCTCTTTAAAATGAACGATATCGGACTATAACCACCCCCACCTTTTCGATATCGAAAATTTCGAAAAACCGAAAAAGTGCGATAATTCATTACCAAAGACAGGTAAAGCGATGAAACTTGGTAGGTGAATTGAACTTATGACGCAGAATAGAAAACTAGTAAAATTTTGGACAATGGGCGTGGCACCGCCCACTTTTAAAAGAATTTAGAAGTTTTGCAAGCTGTAATTGGCAGTCGTTAAAGATATCATGATCAAATTTGGCAGGAACGTTACCCTTATTACTATATGTCTGCTTAATAAAAATTAGCAAAATCGGAGAAGGACCACGCCCACTTTTAAAAAAGTTTTTTTTTTAAGTAAAATTTTAACAAAAAATCTAATATCTTTACAGTATATAAGTAAATTATGTCACCATTCAACTCCAGTAATGATATGGTGCAACAAAATACAAAAACCAAAGAAAATTTCAAAATGGGCGTGGCTCCGCCCTTTTTCATTTAATTTGTCTAGGATACTTTTAATGCCATAAGTCGAACAAAAATTTACCAATCCTTTTGAAATTTGGTAGGGGCATAGATTTGATGACGTTAACTGTTTTCTGTGAACATGGGCGAAATCGGTTAAAGCTCCCTTTTAAAAATACTCATTAACACGTTTCATTTGATACCCATATCTTACAAACAAAGTCTAAGTTGCGATAACTCGAAAAGGCATCCACCTATAGAACTAAGGCCCACCCCTTTTAAAATACTCATTAACACCTTTCTTTTGATACCCATATTGTACAAACGCATTCTAGAGTCACCCCTGCTCCACCTTTTGGCGATAAATCGAAAAGGCGACCACCTATACAACTACCACCACTCCCTTTTAAAACCCTCATTAATACCTTTAATTTTATACCCATATCATCGAAAAGGCGTCCACCTATAGAACTATGGCCCACTCCCTCATAAAATATTCTTGAATACCTTTCATTTGATACACATGTCATACAAACACATTCCAGGGTTTCCCTCGGTTCATTTTCCTACATGGTTATTTTCCCATATGTTGTCACCATAGCTCTCAACTGAGTATGTAATGTTCGGTTACACCCGAACTTAACCTTCCTTACTTGTTCCTTTTTTAATATAATTCCTTGCAAAACTATTAATTTTGGACTTTAAATATATTTGGATCAATATAAAAATTATTTTCGGATTTTTTTTTTTGAGTCGGATAAAACTAGTTAAACTCAGACTTTTAAAAATATAAGTCCCGAAAAAAAAGTTAAATCAAGACTTTTCAAATCAAGCCGTTTCTTTGTTATCAAGCGGGACTTTTATTTCGGCCTTAAAAAATAAAATTATTGATTTAACTTTTATTTCCGGACTTTTATTTTTAAAAGTCCAAGCATAACTAGTTCTATCGGACTCAGAAAACAAAATTGCAGATTTTACTTTTATATGTGGACTTTTATGGAAAAATGTCAAAAAATAAATGCAATATTCGACATTATATTGCTATAGGGATACCTGGAAACTCAAACATTTTCACCTAGGACAATTTTTTGACCAGGAATTTCTCGACTCTGAAAAAAAAAATTTTCCGTCCCTGATTCTTATATTAACAAATAATAATACTAAAAGCTAGAAAGTAATTAGGTAGGTCCTAGGTACTAGACATCACACTGCTCACCAATCTAGTTCGTTGATCAGACAAATATATAAATACGAGCGTTGGAAAATTTTTGCGAGGAAAAACAAAATACATTTTTCAAATTCTATTGTGCATGTTTTTTAATTTCACACACAAAAAAAAATTCTGATATAAAAATCACTTTGGGGTGTTCCTCTATATGAAAAACAAAATATTATGTTTTAATCCCCAAGAAGTGCTGGAAAAAAATTCCAAAAAAGATTTTAAATAATAACAATAACACTGGAAAACAAAATAGCACTTTTTGTCTGTTGCATGGAGTTTTTCACTTGTTTCTCACTAATTTGAGGTCGCTGATTACAAATTTGCCATACAATTTCTTCTAGCAGTTTGAGTTTTTGGATTACGGGTATCATACAAAAACACTTATTAGTTGACATATTACTATGGAACGTCTCTCCTTCAAGCGGATTTAAACTGACAAGTTGCTTGGTACAATGCCGCTGAACCTCAATAAATGCAAATTTATGTGCCTCTCTCGAAGATCTTTGCCAGCGGCCTCTTTCGTAATTAATATTTTTTGTCTTCTATCAGTAAACTATATTGTGGACTTGAACTTGAACTTCATATTAATGCTACTGAGAATATGGCTGGAGGTGTTCGTTCATTCGTGAAATGGTGGTCTAAAGAATTTAGTGAAACTTATGTTACTAAATACCTTTTTACTACATTAGTTAGACCGATGCTAGAATACGAATCAATAGTATGGAATCCGAGATATCTAGTTCATGCAGATAGACTGGAATCAATACTAAAGTAATTTCTACTTTTCTCTTTAAGGAATTTTGAGTGGGATTCCGCGTATAGTCTTCCACCTTATACCAGTCGGTTGAAGCTTATCAATATTCCAACTCTTGCAAGTCGAAAAGAAATGCTAGGCATTATATTTATGGCTAAACTCCTGAATGGATTGATTTCTAGTCCAATTCTTTTGAACGAAGTAAACTTTAATGTCCCATCACGGGTGTCAAGACATTACAAACCTCTTCTTTCGGTGTTTGTGTTATGATTTTAGCACTCATTCTATTTCATTTGATATAGCGGATTCACTATTTAACATCAAGAAAACTGTCTTATCCTATCTTAGCTCGTAACAAAAAAATAAATTAAAAAAATAAAAAACAATTTTACGTTCTAAAAATGTGTACTTATTTAACAATGTAGTATATGTATAATTTCTAACTGTTATGTATAATACTCAGCTGATGATTTTTATGCTGTAGCTGAGCAACTATAGATCTCGACGTTTAACAAACGTTCTCCTATCAACAAATCGGCAAAAACAAATCCGTGCGTCACGCGGATGCGCAATTTGCGTCGGTTGAGCGGGATTTGGAGGGTATTGATCCGTTGGGGATTACTATTATTATTAGGTGTAATAACTGCTGTAATCCATTGCGTTGTTTATTATGAATTCATGTAGAATGTGTGTAAACAATCCAAACAGCTTGTTTTATTTGTGGCGCGTATATGTTCAAAGAATTTCGTTTGATTACGTCCGACCAAGTGAAATGAGCTTATATGGCCTTATTCGGTATGAAAATTAGAAAAAACCTGGATTCCTATGTAGTTTTGTATGTAAAGGTTGCGTTGAACTATTATGCGTATGAGCAAATAAAAAGGAGGCCTTAGACAAAAGTGGTGAATGTTTCAAAAAAACTAATTTTTGATCCAAAGTTCGTTTGGGTTCTAAAAACCTTTTTTAAAAACAGGAAGCTACGTAGATTCTCTGGACATATAGACCAAGATGCACTTTCTCTGTAGCCACCTGGGCAGGACAAGCGTTTTCACCAAGTCATCCGCACTACGAAAGAGCAGTAACGAGAACTCTGGATGCTAACTGATTACTGCTGCAGCATTCAGAATAGTGGTCCTGAATCAACTCATAAAAGAAACTCCCTTAAAAGAAAATTCAACACACTGTAATTAATAGTAACAAAGTTTATTTATTAAACAGAATTATTTTTACTAAAAATTTTACTTTTAAATATTTCGGAAACTACTATGTGGAGCTAATTTGAAACGAAACAAAAACAAAATAAGTTTTGAAAATGCTCCGAAAAGTGTTAACACTGGAAACAAAGTGCAAGTTTCAAGTTCAACCAGTGTTTAATTTAAAAGATATTGTGGTGAATATTAGCAGTTCTATACATCACTATGCTGGTAGTAAATAAATGCACAACAACAGCAAAGCAAACAGCCACACATACGTACATGTAAACATTAAAGCAAGCTGCCACACATACATGTAAACTAGATATCGGCAGAATGAAAATGCAGCTGTGTTAGTAAGAGTCGCACAAATCACTTGCTGAATCATTTTGTGATGTTCATTCGCTGATTAGCAAGCAAGAAGCGAAGACCGTTTGTGAGGAATGGTCGTCAAATAGTGAAACATGGGCAACATTCTTCAACATTGCGAGCGGCGCACACAATCGATGTTGCTGCCCAAATGCTCAGCGACTACTAAATTAAAGAGAATAAGAATACGTGTGGATTGAGTGTGCACAATTGGTCCAATTGGTGTAAACCGCTAAGCTAAAAGCAAAGAGAATATTTCGCATACATATATGTAGTCCGCAGCTAAGAGCAGAAGTTGCTATTCACACATACACACGCATATAACTAGATGAATAACGAAAATATCAGATACATAGAGGAGACATAAATAAGCAGCTGTTCACGAAAAGTCTAGACTTTAGGAGAAATGGGTGAACGAGGTATCTGAGAGTATAAAAGCAGCGCAAGCTGAGGAATAATGAATCAGTTTGATTTTAGCACGTTATTAGTGAAGTACGCGAGTATTGTGAAGTACTACTGCAGTAAAGTTGCAAATAAAGGAGATATTGCTACACCGAATATTTGAGTTATTTGTTCGACAGTTCAGCGACTCGAGCGATAGCAGAAGGTGCAAAATAATCAGATTTTGCCGAAATTCGTTTCAATATATTTGGAAGACTCCCATTCTATTTTTAAATTTAATAATTAAAAATAATTTTTTTTTTTTCAAAAATTTAATTCACTTTAGATATCTTTTGTATAAGAAACTCTGAGATATAGATTTGTCGATTAAATAAAAAGTCTAAGAGCATCAATGTGTCGACAATTCTCTTCGCTAGTAATAGTTCGCTACAAAATAGCATTGCCGCGCACTTTGAGAATGATGTGATCTGGCGTTAACTACCAGATATAAGGAAATAAAAATGTAACAAATATGCTGCTTTCTTAAATAGATTGTCACTAATGTTAATAGATTTCTCTTTTATTTAATAGAAGCTTTATTATTGCAATCAAGAATTCTGTTTTAAATTAGACGCACTTAAATTTCTCGATTGAGTTAAAGAGCAATGGCTCACTGCGCAACTGCAAAACATGAGTTTGAGTGCAAATGATAACTCTCAGCATAACAACAATTTTCTATTTTCACTCAAAACTACATGTTCGAGAGCACTTGGCTAAGAAATGTACTTCCGCTCAGAAGTGTTTACATTCTCACTCGCCCATTTGCATACTACTATTTTATGTTAAAACTACTTTTCTATAATTTTGTAATACTATTAACAATAAAGAAGATTACAGATGAGGCTAGAGTAGTGTTTGGTAACAAAAATTTTGTTATGCTCGTACAAAATGGTATTTGTTATAGCTTCGGAGGCTTTAGAAATTAAGGCGCTCTGTTTGAACTTTTTAGACAACGTAAAGCCCTCGTCGTTATGAACTTAATGAATTAAAAAGCAAAAAAAAAAAAAAAATAATTAAATAATTTTACGGCGCGACAAACTTCGAAGGGATTTAAGGCCGAGCTTCCCTTTCAATTTGCGTCGTGCTCCTTTTCTATTTTCCCTACAAATTGGTGGGACGGGATATTCCCCCCAGCAGGTTAGGGGGTCAGAATATACCCGCGGTAGGTATGCCTGTCGTAAGAGGCGACTAAAATACCAGATTCAAGGGGCTGTGTAGCGCAACCCTTCAGGGTGCCAGCGCAATATATAGCTTCTCCAAACTCAATTGTCAACCTCACCTATCCGCGCCGAATCCTGTTTCACTAACAGACGAGGCTCTGGTGACCTCAAGCTCATCATGGAACTTGGGGGTGGGGAGGGAGGGATGGCCTGAAGGTTTAATGTGGCCACATAAATCGTTCCCGAGATGGTCGGGCTAGCACCTTAATGGTGCTGCGTTACCGGAGCGTACTGGATCTGTATCTGGCAAAGGACCATCACATTGATAACACTCCCCAAAGCCTTCGGAGAGCAACTTTAACGCTACAATAACAACGGGACAATTATGTTTTAAGCCGATTTCGAATGGCGTCTGTAAGGCAGAGTATTTTTCAGTGAGGAATTTTCATTGCAGAAATGCACTCCGAGTGCTTGCTAAATCAGTGCCGAGAGACGAACCCGGCTTCGAAAAACTTTCTTCAAGAAAAAACTTTTTACTAAAATTTTGATGTAGCTTTGTCTGGGGCGTGAATCCAGGATCTTCATTGTGATAGGCGGAGCACGCTACCACCACACCACGGCGGCCGCTGAATGAGTTGCATTACTAAACAATTATATATATAAACAATTATATATATATGTATATTTTTTAATAAACGATTTTATAGCGCCAAATTAGGAATCGATTGTTCATTCATTGGAAGCATATGAACTTTGTAACCTTTTTTCGCCTTTCTTTTGTTCAGATATATGCAAAGGACTTTATAGATCATCAGGAAATCGATATATATCTGTCTGGAATACTCAAAAATATGCTTCAATTACTTGAAATTCTGTACGAAAATGTCGTTATGCTTGAAATTAAAGGATTCAAAATAAATTTATTCTTAAAGAATTATGTTCCCTAAAATTTTGATAATCAGATTCTAATAATAACAATTAACCCAACGGCTTACGCACAAAAGCCAAGCTACCATACACGAAGGGCAGATCCGCATGATGCACTGAATTATTATTTTCGATTGCCGACTCGTTGGAAGGTTTGTTAAGCGTCGAGATCTAAAACTGCTCAGCTACAGAGAAAAAATCATTAGCTAAGTAAAATACATGTAATATTTAGTAGAAAAGATTTTAAGATGAAGATAGAAAACTCTTGAAGTTTTTGTTTTTTTTTTTTGTATGTGTGATGAACAGTTGAGTATGATGCAATTTGAAATAGCTAAGGGTATGACTCTGAAGAGCTACTAAATGTAAAGGGAGGAAGAAACAGTTTTCTTAATGACCAAAAGCTAGTCCGAAATATCAATTGTGGCATTGTGAGATCTATAATTTTGACACAGGCAGTGGAAAAGCTCTTTTAATCCATAGTTAGTTTGACGCTGCTGAACGCCCGCAGTGGTGTGATGGTAGCGTGCTCCGCCTACTATACTGAAGATCGTGGGTTCAAGCCCTGGGAAAAGCAGCATCGTAATTTTAGAAACATGCTTTTTCAGTTACAAGAAAGTTTTTCCAAGCCAAGTCGCCTCTCGGTAGTGATTTGGTAAACACTTCGAGTATATTTCTGCCATGAAAAGCTCTAAGTGAAAACTCATATGCCTTGCAGATGCTGCTTGGAGTCGGCAATACACACAAAACAGTAGGTGCCGTCCCGCCAAATTGTGGGAAAAAGAAGCACGATGCAAATTGGAAGAGCAGCTCAGCCTAAAATTTCTTCGGAAGTTATCGCGACTTTTATAACTTTTTTTTGTTCGATGCTGCTTCAGAAAAATTTCTTTGAAATATCTTGATTCACTTCGCTTAGAAGATATAGGCTAGAATGCAAACTGATAAGTAGGAAGATTAAGTGATAAGTTTACGACGACTTGTTCCCCCTTTATACAAAGGATCCCACAAAAATTCTCTTGACGCGAAAAGAAACAACTGTTTTTGAAATTATTCAATTTAATCTGGTAATTTGAGTTCCGAATTATTAAACCATATTTAAGTATCGGTCTTATTAATGTATTGAAAAGAGGTTCACTTACAAAAGGTTAGTTAAGCTAAATGAAATATATCTATACCTTGGCGTATACAGCTTGAACAGTACCTTTTACTTTACTTAAGAATACTTAGATTCTATAATGAAGCAATGGGCTATCAACAAAGTAGAACTAGATATAACAAATCAATGAGCAGCAAAGAGTGTAGCGCATTTCTTCCATTTCAGTTAGTTTTTAAGCCGTTACAGCTGCTTTGGGAATGGTGGATTCTTAGAATAAAGCTGTGTTCCATTGCCTTTACAATCATTGCGTGCACAAAATATTAAGAAAATTCGCAGTTACTTAAATAAGATATTGTAGAAAAAAGTGCAAATTGCTATAATCCGACTGCTCGTTATTTGCTGGAGCAAAATAAAACTTTTCCGCGAACGGACCTTATGGTGTTTAAACGAAAACAAAGCACTTTGCACTTATATGTAGAACTTATTAAATATATTCATGTATTTGTATACACCACCTAACATACAAAAATTTACAAAAGTTTCACAAGTTTACCAAAATTATAAATACGATAAAGTGCTTCACTGAACTTACAGCGTCGGTAGATATGAGTTATTGTGATGCTGCACGGTGTTTCGTAAGCAGCAACATTTTCAAAGTAATATGAAGTTGATTTAATTTAAAATACATATTTGTTGGAAAAATAATTATTTGGTAAGACAAGTTAAACTGAACTAAGCTGTAGTTATGCCATGTTTATATGAACTTGTAAGGCGCTTTCAATAATTGCGAATAATTTTCAACTTGGTCATAAACGAGGCTAAAGCTCTACAAGCGTCTAAAGTTGCAGGTATTGGGGATGAACTGCATCGCAACTGAAACAGAAGCCCCAGGCACCATCTCTAAGAGATAGGAGAAGAGGGCACAATACAGAAACGTGAGACGATTCATCCATGAATACCAAAAACTATTATAAATCTCTAGCAACTACAATAAAGCTTAAGGCCTCGGGGAAGCTTGGGTGCAGGATGTAAGGCCAGAGCAGTATAGTACCATTTAATATAGGGCAAGCGGATAAAAGCGTCCCGCGCCCGATCTTCGATATCTTGGGGCCACAATAGAACCGGAGGGTTGGCTCAAAGGTGCTGAAATGACAGAATACACAATACACGTGTATATCGTTAGTTCCAAATGAACGGGGTAAGGTCGGGTTTGCTCTTAACTAAGTCGATCCAGAAATTGTAGCCGTAACAGCAGATGTAGGCAGTGCGAGCTGCAGAAATAAACGGTTGAACACGTTCTGTGTTCGTGCTCTGCGAGGTCAATGTTCCAGCTATAAGGGGAGGCAGATTTGCCAGATCTCAAGGCTGTTATTAAACTAGGTTCTAGAAAATGTCTAGTATTTGCGAAGAGGACGGAGTTATTCTATGACATAAGTCTAATTTGGGTTTTTCTGCTTTGTCGTTAAAAAAAATCTGGTGGCACTAGGGACATATTTAGTCTATGTATTAGTAGTATTATTTGGCTGTTATTTTACTGTAATTTTTTTTCGACTTTCTATTGATCACAGTTATCGAAGAATTATTGGTTTGATATCGAAAAATTCCCAATTTTTTATTAAAAAGTAATCGAACTGTTATCGAATACAATAAAACTTCGATAACGAACTAGTAAATTTTCAATAACAAATCGATATTTGTTCGATAACAATTACCGTTAACAAATTTTAGAGAACTACTTGATGACTCGTCTAGACTTCCTTGTTAACACGCCGATAACACAATGGATAACTGGGTCTGGAACATGATGGTTAGAACTTAAAAAGTTCAATGTGGACACATTAAATCGTTCGCGCGATGATAGGGATGGAAACTTAATGGTGCTTGTTACCGGAACGTAACAGAACGAACTTTCGAGGAAGGTCTTTATCTCTACAAAAAGAAGAATCTGGGGAAGGTTAGACTTTGAGATGGCAACTACACTCGGTTTTATCCCACTAAACAATGGCACAATTTAAACATGTCCGGACAGGACTTAAGATACTCGATTCCCGATATAATCTTATTTTTAGACAGCTTGCAACTAAACACTACCGGATCGAATTTTTGAATGCTGTTAATGGCGGCGATCACAATTGCATCACTTTTAACAACAACGATTAGTCAGAGAGAGCTGCCGACAGGTTGCACTGTCTCACTAAGAGGGAAAAAATAATTATCTTTAAATTAAGAATGTACATAGTTTACAAAAATGTTTACCCATTTTCTTCTCGCATGTTTTTCTATGTAGTAAAACCTTTTTTGGGAATATTATAGGAAGCATATATTCTATGTAACTCATCGCATCCAAACAATGGAAAGCATTTATAATTTTCACCAATTAATAACACAGTTTATCTTCGATGTTAAAATAATTAAATAAAATCCTACATTCTTCATGCATCCCTTGAAATTGTATTTAATAATTCCTGCCTCAATGGCGGTTATGATTCTCAGCCATATTTACTTCCCCCCATGCACCTCACTGCATCAGCTATTAACAACAGGCTGCATTTCATACATACTGGCTCCTTGAAATAATTTTTAAATATAATTCAATGGCATTTTATATCAACTTCTGTTGCATTCAGTAAAAGATGTCAGCAGCTCTTATAGTCCAGATGCCATTAGCTCAATGCAGACATCGCTGGTGTTAATATATTTTTGCAATTCTTTGCTTAATTAATATTCTCTTTTTTTTACATCCTTTCTTGACGCGCACAATTATCCCACGGTTTCCCGAAAGAGTTATTTTTGCTTGACATTTATAAATTTATTAATTTACACTTATATATATGCTACCTACGAGTAGACGTATATGTATGTATATACAACAGCGATCACGAAAATAGTAGTGTCAGGTTAAGTAAGGTTGAAATGTAAGGTTGAAATATTGACCAAAAAAGACCTCAAATAGACTGAATATGTCCATAGTGTTTTCCGATCAAACGTATTTCTCCCAAAACGGATTGGACCGTCTGCTGTCGATTCATCGAAAGATGCACTCCCCTTATAATCGGAGTTTTCATTATCCTCTATCCTTTTAAATTTTTTCCTGAAAAACGCTGTAGTAACCTGGCAGCCTGTAGGATCTACTTATTTCTGGATCTACACAGTAAGCAGTAAACCCGATCCCTTCCATTAATTTGGAACAATCCATAAAAACGTGTATAGTATGTTCTGCCATTTTTACACCCTGTCTCGTCTTTCGTTTGACCGATATTACAAAGAAGTTTTTTCTGAAGTTATAGAAAATAACAAAAAACAAGTAAGACACGTGTATGACATGTGTATCAAATGAAAGGTGTTAATGATTATTTAAAACGTAGTGGGCCTTAGTTTTATAGGTGCACGCCTTTTCGAGATATCGCAATAAGGGTAGACCAGGGGTGACTCTAGAATGTGTTTTTACGATATGGGTATCAAATTAAAAGTATTAATGAGGGTTTTAAAAGGGAGTGGCCCTTAGTTGTATATGTGAAAGCGTTTTCGAGGTATCGACCAAAATGTGGGCCTGGGTGACCCAGAACATCTTCTGTCGGGTACCGCTAATTTATTTATATATGTCATACCACGGACAGTGTTCCTGCCAAGATTCCAAGGGCTTTTGATTTCGCCCGCAGGACTTTTTCATTTTCTTCTACTTAAAATGGTAGGTGTCACACCCATTTTACAAAGTTGTTTCTAAAATTATATTTTGCGTCAATATACCAATCCAATTACCATGTTTCATCTCTTTTTTCATATTTGGTACAGAATTATGGCATTTTTTTCATTTTTCGTAATTTTCGATATATTATACCATATTTTATACCAAGATAAAGTGACTTCAGGTAAGTACGTGAACTAAGTTTAGTTAAGATATATCGTTTTTTGCGCAAGTTATCGTGTTAACGGCCGAGCGGAAGGACAGACGGTCGACTGTGTATAAAAACTGCCCAAGGATTGGTAAATTTTTGTTCGACTTATGGCATTAAAAGTATTCTAGACGAATTAAATGAAAAAGGGCGGAGTTACGCCCATTTTGAAATTTTCTTTTATATTTTTACTTTGTTGAACCATATCATTACTGTAGTTGAATTTTGACATAATTTACTTATATACTGTAAAGATATTAAATGTTTTGTTAAAATTTAACTTTAAAAAAATTTTTTTTTAAAAGTGGGCGTGTTCGTCATCCGATTTCGCTAATTTTTATTTAGCACACATATAGTAATAGGAGTAACGTGTCTACCAAATTTCATCATGATATCTTCAACGCCTGCCAAATTACAGCTTGCAAAACTTTTACGTCCACGTCCATAGTCCAAAATTTTTCTAATTCTCTATTTCGCGTCATAAGGTCAACGCACCTACCAACTTTCATCGCTTTATCCGTCTTTGTAATGAATTATCGCACTTTTTCGGTTTTTCGAAATTTTCGATATCGAAAAAGTGGACGTAGTTGTAGTCCGATTTCGCTCATTTTAAATAGCGATCTGAGATGAGTGCCCAAGAGGTTCATCAAGATACCCCAAAATTTACTCAAGTTATCGTGTTTACAGACGGACGGACGGACATGGCTAAATGAATTTCTTTTTCCACCCAGCTGGAGACGATATAGAATTAGTCTAGAGTACTGTTGAAATTCTTTGCAAAATAGTTACGAAATTATACGAATATTTTGATGTGATTCTTAAAAGTATTGCAAAATGATCTAGAGTCTTCAAATGATCATAATATATACCCCATCCGATATGGCCAAAAACTTGCTAACTTATTATGGAAATAGTTTCGAACACATTCCTGTATAAATAACCAAGAAAGAGTGCCAAAATGAGCTTTTAATCAAACCTAACAGTTTCCCATATTACGCTGAAAAGCCCCGAAAATGATAATGAAACATATTGAGAATTGATCGAATTAATGCCGAAAGAACCTAAAATTTTTCCCGAAATAATATAGAAATGTTGCCAAAATGATCCCAAATCGCTCACATATATCGAAAAAAATTCTAAACTCATCTCAATATAAATGATCATGAAATGGTCCCATAATGATATCTTAAGCGTCCCTTTAGACTCTCCAAAACTTGCCTGGCACGCTTCCGAAATAATACCAAAATGACCCGGAAACAGTTACGAAAATATACCGATTGAAGCTAATACCACGTTTACACCCGTAATAATATACAACAAATTCACAACAGTTAAATGAGGCGTTCACATATGTACCATCCCTAGAAACTAGGTTATTGGCTATCAAATTTCGACGTTTATCTTTTATTTCGTGCTTCAATCTAAAGATGGCACCGGATGGTTTCAGGTCTGGGAAAAAAGTCAACATCTCTAAAACTGGTTCATAATTACCAATTATCAAAGGGAAAAACAGGTTTTAAATCAATCCCGGAATTATCTTGAAGTGCTTTTGAAATAGCCTCACATTCTTCTTCTCACTGGAAGGCGGGTGGGTCCGCCTATTTTTCCAAAATTACTTAGGCTTCGACATTTACTCAATATCATGGATCAAAAAACATAGAGATGTGAGTTTTTATAGGAACAATTCTGAGTGGGAAGAGAGCGGTGAGGTCTGGCGCCAATGTTTACTTTTTAAAGTTGCCTAGATCTTAACCTACATATAATATAAAAGCACCGAACATCATTGATTTAGTGCAATATTCTTAGAACTATAACGATTAAATAAAATAATTAAAAAAGATTTTAAGTTAAACGGTTTTATTGAAAACAATACTTATATGAAATAATAATAATACTAAAAGCTAGAATATAATTAGGTAGGTCCTAGGTACTAGTCACCACACTCCTCATCAATCTAAGGCGTTGATCAGACAATTAAATAAAAGCTTAGGGCGCGTGAAATTTCTAAAAATATGAGGCGTAACATAACCTTATTAAGGTTCAGTTGGTCTTATATATGACTATCAATAGAAATTTGACGCGTCCAACACTCTTATTTAATTGTCTGCTCAACGCCCTAGATGGATGAGGAGGTGATGACTAGTACCTAGGATCTACCTAATTATTTTTAATGTAAGTATTGCTTTCAATAAAACCGTTAACCAAAAATTTTTTTTTTATATTATTTTATTTTCAAGTTTTTAATCTTTATTTAAATGCCTAACCAAATCGGACCACAAATACGATTTTTTTAAATATTTCTATCCATGCGCCACCTATCGAATTTTTTCTTATTATGGCATTGTCATCGGGTTCTGAACTATATTCCAAGTTTCAAGCTTGTGGAAGTTACTTAAATTTCAATTACAAAATTCGTTCACAACGGCCGTGCAGCCGGCCTGTCAAGTCAAGCTAAATAAAACCGTTTAAAAATAATCAAAGGTAACATTTTTTTTCGTGAAAGATGTAAAGCCATTCTTCCTAACCTCCTTTTTTGATACATATTGGTATATGCATTTTTTTGAAAATACTTCACAGAAAATGTAAACAAATTGATTTAAGTTCTTCAATTGTAGCGATTTAAAAAAAGTACAACACAAAAATAGTTGACTTAAGTAGGTGGCGATAAACTAGGAAACAAAGAAGTTAAGTTTGTATGTACTTCAATAACAAAATTGTGAAAAATTGCAAAACTGCTTTACATTTTGAAGATGTGCTGTGATTTGTACTGACGATAGTGAAATATCTACAGAAAGAGAAAGTACTTAGCAAACGAGGAGGATGTGATACAAAATAAAGCAGAAGAATAACATAAATACGAATTAAGCGACGAAGTCTCGGTTTCGTATGGTGTTCCCCAAGGTTCAAAACTGGGACCGATTCTGTACCTGATTTATGCAAACAGCTTGATGAGACATTTGAAAAATTGCGAAGTTTTTGCATATGCTGACGACACCACTATCGTAGTGTCGCACAAAAACCTAAAAGAAGCGGCAAATATTATGCAACGTAAACTGGACATCGTTGTCAAATGGTCGCATGACAATGGATTTCTAATTAATTCTTCGAAAACAAAATTAATGCATTTTAGACCCCCGCATTTACAAACGTCAAACACAAATCTAAAATTTCACAGTACCGAATGTCTGCATAAACCTCAAAAAACTTGTCCCTGTGATATAACCATTGAAACAGTGCGAACGCATAAATTCTTGGGAATTATCCTCGATGACCATTTTAAATGGAACGAGCATCTTTTATACCTGCGAAATAAATTACGTAAATCGGCGTACTTTATAAAGCATCTTAGCTATTGCAGCAATTACGCAGTCCTTTTGCAAGCCTACAGAGCATTATCGTAATCGTACATTCGGTACGGCATTACAGCATGGGGAACCCCTTCCATAATCTCGGGACACGAGCTCAGGTGCAAAACAAACTCAGAGTACCAAGGTTTTTGAATAATTACTCAAAAAATACACTATCCGTTCTAGTACCCACCCTTTAAATGAACTACCATCAAACTTGCTCAACCTGCCAAAAGTACCTAATAGAAAAAAAACTTATTTATAAATACATAAAAAGCTTATTGTAGAAATTTCATGCCCTAGTTTTTAAGATTAATTTATCGCTTAAAATTGTTATTTCTTAAATATTTTTATTTAATATCTAATTCTCGTACTACAAATACTTCGTCCAAATTTAATGCAACTCGATAGCCGCCAAGTGCGATGAAAATATTTTAGTTTTTATCAAATAGCGCTAATCATAAACTTTGTTGATATCAAATTTTACTGTTTTAGGCTACAAGAATATAATTTTTATTAAATAATTAGCTATAATCTTAAACTTTGTTAAAGGCAAAATTTATAGAATCGTAGGAATGTTTTACCCACAGACAAGCTCAAAAGCTTCGCGGGTTAATTGTTAAACCTAATGTATGACTTAATATAATCAAATAAATACAAATACAATGCAATACAATACAATACAATACAATAAATAGCTTAGTGCATAAAAACCAAATTTGTAAGTTGTGTGTGTAAATCTCGTTGGATCAAATGCAATTCGTAGGGTGAACCTCCAAATAGCTGGTGCTTATGCAATACGTACACAAACTGTGCTCGTCAAAGGAAAGTCCGATAAGAAATATACACATTAGACCGATTTAAAACAAAGAAAAAAAAACATTTGGTATGCGAGAACGAAAAATATTCGTTTGGGTGACACAAGCTTCCCAATGATGTTATTTGCAAATATGTTAAAGATATTAATTTCCGTTTGGTGGCGCTAAGCAGATAAGTGAAATGTATCATACCTCAATCATGTGGCCTATTAATCTATAAGGTATTTTGATTTTTGTTCCATGTTCCTGACGTCACTAAGCGGTACTGTGCACTTGAATTTGGCCCCTTCTTTTCAAGTTATGTGGGGGTTTCCCTCATTTATCATCAAAATAATGCTGGGTTTATAGCTTAAGACCAGCTTTTTTTGTTTCCTGGCACAAAAACATTTGAACTATTTTAATTGACATTATTTCCAACGTTTTTGAGAGCCTAGGAGAGTCAGGCGGAGTGAGCAGTGAAGGGTTAAACGTAATTTTCTAGTTGATCACAATCACATAAATAAATCCATCCACAAAACTTCCATCTGCGGAAGTTGTCAGGATGAGGAAGAAGAAAATTTGATTCATCGATTACAAAATGATCTTTATTTACTTTGCTACGTTGGTAGCAGTTTTTCACAATTAAATTACTCGCCTACTTCACTTGTAGCGTGATAAAATCAAACTAATTGATCCTAACTTGGACTGCGCTGCTTTTATACTCTCAATTGGCCGTTTGGAGTCGACATAAAATATGTAGGTCCCATCCGGCCAATCTGTAGGGAAAATCAAGAGGAGCACGACGCAAATTGGAAGAGAAGCTCGGCCTTAGATCTCTTCGGAGGTTATCGCGCCTTACATTTTTTATAGACTTTTCGCGAGCAGGCATCACTAACAGTTAAACATATATTTCTCGTTTCTGTCTTCTAAGTATATGCGTGTATATATGTAAGTAACAACTTCTGCGCTTTTAGCTGTTGTTTACATGTATGTGTAATAACGTCGAGCGCTTATGCGTGTGAATTATTGGTGTGTATATCCCTGCATCTCATATCAACTTCTTTGCATGTGTGTATATGGCTGAGTAACATGCGCTGCTTACTGCTGTCTTCATTCGCGTGAAATATTCTCTTAGCTCTCGGCTGTTGTTTACATGCGTGTGAAATTTCCTCTGTTGCCTTCTATGTTAGTGTGATTATGGTGCGATATTATTGTTGTTTACGGCCTGTGACAAAATATTATAGTATGCAAATTTATTTTTATACCATAGTTTTCCGATTGGGAACAAATTTGACCCAAAGAGCATTAATGACATTAATTTTGAGTGAATAATAAAATTTAAGCAATATAGCAGCTCTGATTAGGACCAATTAGCAGTCTTTCATTTTAAATACCTTTTGAAGTTCTAATTACAGTAAAAACGATTTTTAGAAACGCGTTCAGCAAAAACTTATGGACGAATTGTTTTAAACGTTTAAATTTTTTTTTTTCAAAATTTTTGCGTCATTATGGCAAGAAGCGATTGTAAGAACCAAGCTCACAACAGGCACATATTTTTTTTATTACCAGTCTAATATTCATAGCTAATTTTCCCATTACATTCATCATGGCAGTGGTGATTTTGCGTCCTCATAAAGTTCCTTTGAACGTTTTTATTATGTGTTGGCTCATTTAATTTACTTATATTGTTTTGACGTTTTCCTTCTGTATTTCTATTTTGCTGTGTTGTATTTTTTTAACTAAAAAATGTCTGTAATAAACACGTACTAAAAATATTTCCCTTTTGTTTTAGTAGAAGGATATCTGTGGTCTTTCTATTTGTATCCACAGGATTTACAGCTCCCCAATTGTGTAATAAGCGTGAAAGTGAATTTATTTTGCGAACTATTGCTACAGGTTTCACTAAGAAAAATTAAACTTTATTGATGCAGGTGGGATCTGAAGCAAGCACGTGATCTCTCCATATTTATTTAGTTAAATATTATAACCAAATTTTTATGGCAATAATTATTTATTTTCGAGATCTGGGACCAGTATTAGGCATTCAAATTTTAGAAAGCTACTGCTAAACACAAATGCCATCTCAAAGCCGTATTTATTTTCCAAAGATTTTCTACATTTAAATTTAATATACTCCAGAGTTCCCCACAGAGTTTGTTCTGCCTGAAAATTGGTTTGCCTGCATTTGAAAATTGAGTCTCGCTTCCCCTCCTCACTATCTATTTCATTCTCTTCCACTCTATCTTCCATTTTCCATATAATTCTTGTCCATCCCTTAATCTATTTGTATGTCTCCCACTTGCACTCCAACACCCCAATCCCATTCATACTCCCACACTTACTCCTACTTCCGCTAATCTTCACATTCATTCCCACTTCCTATTCCCACTTCCACTACAACTCCCACTCCGATTCCCACTCATTTTCTCACCAAAATTTCCTCTTACTCGGAATCTTTGTAAAATACCTACTCCGCCTGACCAAACGATTTCAATATATTTGTATAATCCTTTACGAAGCTATATGAAACAAACACAACATTTATAATCGCTTTCATTTTTTTTATAAATAAGTTATAGATAGACTCGTTCTCCTGCCCGACAATATTCCTCCTTACGATGTTGTTACTCCACCAGTAAACAGAGGCATTTGTCATATTGTAGCTTCTACAAAAAAAAAAAAAAAAACTAGCTTCCTGGCTTTCCCTCATTCTCTCCATATTTGATCCCTGTCTCTCCTAAGCATCTTCTCCCTTTTACATTCTCGATTTCCCCCCTTCTGCTCCCACTTTCTTTTATCTCCCTCAACCTTGCTCTATTATTCTTCATCTCCTTCCTATTTGATACTTTCTTTCCCTCCCATCTTCCCCTCGCACTTTCTTCATTTTTATCTCCTTTTTCGACTCAGACTTTCTCTTTTCTCCCTCACCCTCCCTTCTCTTTATTCCCCTCTTCAGTTTCCCCTCCGATCTCTTATTTTCCTTTTTCAAAGGCTGCCATAAAATTGCATCAAAATAAAATATTTTTCAATAGGTTCCTGGTCCAGTATATAGAAGAGGAACTCCTTTACTAAATTTCAAGCTAATCGCACTATACACTATTTTATTAAGAACAGGGCAATCCCTGGTCCTTTTCCCTAAATGAAAAGTTTTTCAAATAATATCTTTTTCAAGCGAATCGCACCATAAATAATGTGGCGAATATTAGCATCACTATCCTGGGTCCTATGTTAGTAAATAATCACAACAACAAAAACATTAAAGCAAGCCACACTTATATACACGAACACATCAGTCATAATTTAAACACATACATACAAGCCAACGGAGAGATATCTCACACACACACATGCAGTCATCAGCCGATGTAGTTACTCACACATTCACACGCATATGGCTATAAGAGAAGCATAAACTACAAATGTAGCTGGTAACCAAGCGTGAGATACAACTGTTCTGGAACAGATTTTCGCGAAACGACTAGACCTAAAGGGAAATGGGTGAACGAGAAATCCGAGAGTATAAAAGCAGCGCAAGCTGAGGAATCAGTAATCAGTTTGATTTAAACACGCTATTAGTGGCGAAGTGAAGTATAATTGTGAAGTATAATTGTACTACTCCCAAAGTAGTCTAATAAATACCATTTTTCAATACAAAATATTGGATTTATTTATTCGACTGTTCAGCGATTCGAACTTTGGCAGAAGGTTTCAAATAAGCAGAATATACCAAAACTCGTTACAGTAAAATTATTTGGAATAGGTCGAATTTCAATCAAATCGTCATATACTCTATTAAATGTTCTAAGTCAGCCCCTGATCCACTTCTCGGAATGAATAGTTTCTCAATTATTATCTTGCCAAAGAGGTACCCCTGTACCGTATTTCAAGGGAATCCCAGCATCAATAAAATTATTATCGGCCCCTGCGCTACATCACGGATCGAATTGTGAATCTAGATCCTCAGATCCTCCTGAACACACACACTGAAGTTCAGTAAAATCAGTTCAGTCGTTTAGGAGGAGTTCAGTGAAAAGCACATGTATAAAAAAAACTAGATATATAGGTATGTGAGACTCCGCAAGAACGTACCCCTAACTTGAAAGTTCGTTCTTAAAATTGGTAGAAACCGCAGGTCATTATTATTTTTTGAGTTACCAGCCGTCAAAGTGGGAGTGAGAAATGCAATAAATTTAATTGGGTTACACTGAAATGACAGCCTTTGGTCGGGTAAATTTCTGAATCGCTCCGGTACATAGAACCCACTAGCCTTGTAAAATCAACAGCATTCGCGTTAGGAGCCTTTTCGCGGAGCCTATCATATAGAAGTACATACATTTCTTATGTTTCCTCTTTTGTATGTAAGTTTGTTTTATTTAATACAAATGAAACTTCTACAATAACATTTACGACCTTAACGCCCTTACGTGATTTGATGCAGAAATTACACCAATAACCGCAAATGTGTAGATATATAATTGTCGAAGTTTGATTGCTCAACGTAAATGTCGATTGATTCAATGACATGAACATCGTAAATTTTATGTACTGAGTGCTCGTAATTGATCAAATATTAGTGCAAGTGTATTAGAGATTTAGCTTAAGTGAAGAGTTTAACTTTTTTTTGGTACAGACTATGGATTCTGTTATAGAAAGTGTTTAGCTACGAATGTATAACACAATATGTAAGATAATATTTTAAGGTTGATCTCATGTGGAAAGATACCTTAAAGTTGAGGTCTATCTCAAACCCCCTAGGGACGGCAGTAACTCTTAGTTTTTTTTTTTTAAATTGATTTTGTATATCGATGAGAACGCTTTCATCTATTCACTTAAAGGTAATTTTTGATGCGTAGCAATTGTCATATTGAAATTCAAAATGTAAGAGTTAGCGCAAGGTAAGTTTGGGCGTAGTCTGTAGAATTGGTACGCGTGTAGTGTGAATGTCGGATTGGTAGCTGGATTGAGGGAATACAGAATATAAGCGTAATGTGTATTGTGGGCGTAGTTCAAGTGTAATGTGTGAACAATGTATGTGGTAGAGTTGATATGAGGGAAATCAGATAAGAAATCAAGTCATTTGAATAAAAGATGGGAGTAGAGCAAACAGTAAAGAAGAAAGTGAAACAACAAAACAAAAGAAGTAAATGTAATTAAGATGAAACAGATATAGTTATGTGGATGATAAGAACGATTCTTGGAAAGGCAATTCAAGTAAAAGAAAAAGAGGAGGGGAGGGGTGAGGAGAGGAAAGGAAATATTAGAAACGGAAACTGGATGGCGTGTTATTAATTTGGTATCGAAGTGTTGAAATTTTGTTATCGGTTTGTATACACTCGGTGAGGTTTGGACGAGTTATCAATATGTTATCAAAATGTTATTCAGAGGTAATCAGGCAGGGGCATTCATATGACTGAGTAGCTAAAGGCATCTGCATTTACACTAGTATTAAATATGAATGTTGGGGATTTCGAGTCAATACTCAGCTCCCGAGAACCTAGCTGATGAAGAAGTGAAATTCGGTAACATGTTCTAGTAACCATCCCCGTTTTTAAACTTTGTAATTTTTCTATAATATCAATAACAAAAACAATTCTATAAAGCAAAACGAGGATGTCTCGCTAATTAAATACAGATGGTAATCAATGAATTGTTATCGACTTACTATCGAAAAGTTACCGATTTTTCAGCAAAATGTTATTGATACTTCACCAAAAAGGTATAGCTTTCTTATAAACAAGCTATTGCTATATTCTAGAAAATATACCGACTATTTATCGAAAATTTCTCGAAAAGTTATCAACAAACTTTCGTTTTGTTACAGGAAAATAACCGATTGTTAATCGGAGTATAACCAATTTGAACTGGGCGTGTTTTGGTTTGTTATCAAATAATTATCGTTTTTTTTTGCCAAAAAGTCAACGACTTAATATCGAAAAGCTATCGATTTGATGACACGGGGATCATAATCCTCTCTCGAATATAATCCGATCATAAAATAACAACTTGTCAGTAATGGTTTTTATACATAAGAAGGCGACGAAGCTCTTGTTAAAAAGCCCGCAACTATTTGATTCAACTTCTGGGAGAACTCTCGTTAACTTAAAAATATGAGCTTACTAGGGATAAACCTGTACGTTAAGTTGAGGCATTTTGAAATTTCTACTACATCAAATTCTCAACAAAGTATGTGGCTAAGAAGAAAAACGAAGGGTAAAACTGGATAAGGGGCTTAGAATATACCCGCGGTAGGTACGCTGTCATACCCAATGATTCAAGGGTTTGTGTAGCTCAGTCCTTTCGAGGGGATGCCAGCGAAATTGAAAGCTTCACCAAACCCAATTGGCGACCTGATTTTATAGCACACGTGGGTCCGGCGACCCCAGGTTCCTCATGTATCTAGGAGGTAGGGCGGCGGTATGGTCTAGAAGGATCAATGTGGTCATAATAAATCATTCACGAGAGGGTCGAGCACGATCGTGGCTTGTTGCCGGAACGTACCCGATCTATATCCGGCAAAAACCATCAACAAGAGACCGAAAAAGAGAAAAAGGAAAGTAAGAGATAAAAGAAGTAGAAATCTTATAGGGGGGGGGGGGGGGGGAGAGAGAAGGGGAGGGAAAGAAAAATAGATAGACAGGGAAGAAAAGGAAAAAAGTGGGAGTATGAAATAAGGATAGAAATCCTGAAACTGAGAGAAGAAGATATAAAAGAAAGGAAGAAGGAAAAGGTAAAACAATATAGGAGGTTTAGTTAGAAGAAGGAAAGTTTGAGTTTAAGAGAGAAAAATTGGGAAAATGAGAGGGGAATATAGTGAGGAGAGAAAGTGATAAAACATGTAAAGGAGGAGGTAAGAAGATAATTTTTTTTGCTAAAGCTAAAATATTACTAACACCTCTGTTTACTGGGTGAGTTAACTTATTTCATGGAGGAATATTATCATACAAGAAAATGTCCCAGCTACCTTTTTATATCTTAAAAGCGGGAGTGGCACTGAGGGTGGGAGGGAGGGTGTGTGTGTCAAATAGTTTGGAATGACAGGGATATAAATAGAATAAGAATAAAAATGGAAGATAAAGTATTAGCGAATGGGATATAGAGTGAAAAGAAAAAGCGACCCTGCAGCGAATCATATTAGTTCCAAATAAGTGTAGAATTAACTCATTAAAGGCCAGTATTAGTGCTGAGTTTGATTACACGCAGCGCTTTTAACTGACGTTCTAAAGATTTTGGTGTCCTACAAAGTTATAAACATCGCCCTTTGCATACATTTTGAACGGACTCTTAACTGAGTTAGGCTTATGTGGTTATAAAATAGTCGCAGTCTTTTATTGATTAGTTTAAACGCAAAATTTCTCAGATCTATGCACTGTTGGTATAAGAATTGCAGCCACCTGTCCTAATTTGCATCCGACCAGCAGCAGTTCGGAGGTTGCTACTAAACCTGTATTGCCAGGCTGGTATATTGCGTGACAGTCTCCTATTTCACTGCAAAAAATACTCACTTTTTAAACATAGGCAAACCAAAGTCCGCCGGGTACTCTAGACACATTTAAATTGATGCTTTAAAAGAGGTGCGATAATCTCAACTTGCCTGTTTATATAATATTTTAAGTTTTCACCCCAATTTCGTATGTGATAATGTGTTGGTAATATGTATGCATTGCAATATTGTTGTTGTTGTTGTATTAACGATAAAGACACTCCCCGAAGGCTTTGGGGGTAAATGTAATTTTGCGTGTAACTTATCGTACAAAAATAAGTTAAATTATTTATTATTTTAATCAGGTAGTCAAATAATTGACTGTCGATATTACAAAAAAATAAAATTAAGTCTTACATGTCGCCTCCATTCACTGTTTGCTGAAATTAAATGCAGCCGCAATGGCGGCTATGACACACACGCACATTCACTTCCCCACATGCACTCTATTGCAAAAGCTATTAACGTCGTCTGCTTAATTGTTGGTTGCTGGAATTAATTTGTAAACATAATTGAATGAACATTTTTCAACGCTTTCGTGGAATGTTCGAATCGTAGTCCAGGTGTGACTTGTAACTGTAGCTTAATGCTGGCTTCGTTGGCGTAAAATTACTGTACCATTTAAACAGATATTATATTGCAAATTTGTATACAAACATCTATACGCCAAACATATTTGAAGTCTCTGCATGCGTCATCTTTTACACCTTACTGCGCTCTGCTATGCTGCTTCATGAAATTCTTGAAATACAATTTCTTGCTGTATTTTGACTCCTGTACTGCAAAGTTATTTGATTGCACTTGTGCCGGTGTGCGCTATTATATTCCACAAGAAAATGAATGCAAGAATTTTCAGCCTAGTAGGCGAGCATTTTATTTTCTTGGAAATTTCACAGTTGGTTGTAAACTTTAACGGAAATTTTCCAAACAATTTATTGTTGAAAAAAGTTGTTGTAAATGCTGTAGCGTGAAGCTAAGACTAGGAATGTTGGCTCAAGTATTTTTGTTGGAAATACCAACGCTTATGTTCAAATCGGCTTTAACTTAATTTAAGTTCAGCGAGTTTGCAGCTTATGATCTTTAACATTTTTTTAAATGAATTTGTTCTGGCATTTTACATTGGTGCAATTTTCGTTCAGACATTTATGGATATACATATGGGTAAAGTGGTATCTTATAATCTGTTAAAGCAACTATAGAATTTGATTTTGATTTTAAACCGTTGAGGTGTAGAATTAAGGTGCAGTTGAAAAAACTTCGCTCAGGCTGAACCATACATCTATACTGTATTTCCGGTCATTATGGGATAGAAGTTAATGAAAAGGCCGATGAGCCGGCAAAGGAGGTTGAAGCACTCGCTGAATCGATAAGGCAGTATCCAGTTAGTATGTCCATCGTGAGCCTTAAGTTTTCTCTCTTCAGAGATATGATACACTTTGCACATGATCTTAGAAGTTTTGCAGCGCCGCGCTTTTGTTCACGCCTTTCCTGCTTTATGTGTCATATGCTGCTCCTGTTAATAATAATAATAATAATAATAATGCTGCTTCTGTTATTATTATTAGCTTCTTTATTTAGCCGTAACTATTTAAAACTTTCAGGTACAATTTAGTAATACAAAATCGGTAATCTTGGCAATAGCTAATTGGCTCATTGTGAGCTATAATGTTCTCTAATATGATATATTATCAGTCTTTTAAATACATTAATATCTCTTTCGTTTTTTATATTACTTGGCACTTCATTAAAAAGTTTTAGACCTTTATACATTAAAATATTTTGTGCCTTATTGGATTTATAAAATTTAATTCTAAAATCATTCTTGTTCCTTAAGCGGTAGGGTTGCACATCTCCTACGTATGCTATTTGGCTCGTTAAGTACTTTGGTAGTAGGCGATGGTTCATTTTAAACACAAAAAGAAGTACGTTCATAATTGTTCTTTGATTGGTATTTAACCATTTCAGAGTTTCTAACATATACGTGATTGGTGTCAGTCTGTTACGTAATAATATGCACCGCATCCCTTTTTTTGTAGTTTTTGTAGCCTGTTTTTCATCTGTGTGGATCCCGGGAATAAAATGGTCGAACCGTATTCAAAATGTGGCTTGATCATTACATTAAATATCTTTACGGCGCTGTTGATAGATATATTTTTGCGAATTCTTCGGAAAAATCCAATTTTTTCGAGATTTTACTGCAGATTGTAACGAACCCCGGTCGTCCGGGTCTATAGCCAGGGTATAACTCGGTCGATGGGTTCCCTTACAAAGAAAATAATTCCTCTATGTTAAATTGAAGTATCCAATTTATTTATTCGGTTCTTATTAGGGTATGGATTTTCCGTAATGGTCGCTACGCGTCCCACTATATGCCTATATCTTCTTAACTCGAAAAATGCGTAATTTAAACGACCTGAGTGATCCCTGCCAGTCGTTCCGTAGTGTTCGCTACGCGTCCCACTATATACCTATACTTTCCTTCCTTGTAATATACGTAACTTAAGCAACCTGAGTGGTCACTACCAGTTGCTCCGTAGTGGTCGCTACGCGTCTCACTATATACCTATACTTTCCTGCGTTGTAATATACGTAACTTAAGCAACCTGAGTGGTCACTACCAGTTGCTCCGTAGTGGTCGCTACGCGTCCCACTATATGCCTACTCTTTGGCTGGTCAGCCCCTAACTAACTTTTGTTTGGTAGTGGCCGCTCCTTTTATACGATTTTGGTAGTCGGTCGCTGCTGCTTAGCAATAATCTATTGGCTTTACAACAATAATGTTCTTGCTGTGCTTTTTCACATTCCTTATCTATGTGTACATATGTATGTTCATGACTTCCTATAGGCTGTGCCAAAAGTATTCGCCTAAAACTTCAAGTAATTTATACTAGGTGTGTACTATATAGAACTTATATTGTATATAATATATATATGTATAAAAAAGACATAGTTTAAATTAATATGGTTGTACTTCATGTTATAAAATTAAAATAAACAATTCAAAGGTACAATTCAGAAAAAGGGTGTATAAGCTTAAAGTATTCAAGTTTATAAAATATTTGTGGAGTCCCAAAACGCCTGCACTTTGGGGTCTTCACATCCCCCCGTTACTTCCACGGAGCGTGACCGTTACCGCACCACTCCTATCGATCCGCACCCTGAAGATTTTTCCCGCTACGTGTACCTGGAACGTTTGGCGCTTCCCCGGCCGGTGTATGGTTTGTTTGGCTATTTCTCTTGTGACTTCTTTTGGCACCGGTTCGACTCCGCTAAAGTTGTTTATAGGCGGTGTTGGATCGGTCGGACTCACTCCTTCCAAGAACCACTTTTCCACCTCTTCGATGGTTTCCGGGCTTACCGGTTCTTCCTCGGCGTTGATGACCTCGTCTAGCCAGCCTTCCAACCACCTCTCGTCTGCGCATAGGCTTAGTGTGTCACCCTCTGGTTCGTTTCTTGGTGCACCGCATATTTGTAGTTTCTGCGGGGGAGGGTCTTCTTCGGTTACTCCCTCATTATAAAGCCGGATGCGTACATCCATCTGTTTGGAGTACTCGATGTACCCGTTGCCTGCCCGTGTGCTTTCGGCCTCCCTCACCTCTACCGTACCTCGTCTCCTTGGCTCTTCTTCGGAGGAAATGCTGATCGGTGTGGTGGCTCTCGTTATTGCTCCGGCCTCTTCGTTGTCGCTTTCGTCTGACGGGATAATTATAGGAGGTTCGTTTAACCCTTCGTTTGCGGCGCTGCTCGGGGCAAGGTGTCCGTATTCCGAGGTGCTGTTATGCTCACTACTACTGCCGTAGCTTGAGTTTCTTTCCTCGATATCCTCGTTGTTGATGCGGCGCTGCCGGATGCGCAGACTACCATCGGTTGAGCTCTCTGCCATAAATATTTGTCGTCTGTCCATGACTGCGATTTGTTAATGAATTTTATTATGGTGTATAGTTAATTGCAGCTTCCTTTATGTGACAACTGCGCTTGCCTACGTTGAAGTACCTGCTCAGTGTGTTGTTTGGTTTCTCGTTGTTGGCGCTGGCCACCAATTTGTTTCTTGGATCGTACTTCATCTTCACCTTCTTGTTTGTTATTGTCCTGGCGATAGTGTTGGCGTTGTTGCTGATCGTTATTGCTTGCGTTGTACTTGTTGTTCTTTTCTGTTCGTATGGCATTTCAACTTTCTTGGTTGTTCTTGTTCTGCTGATAATATTAACGGAGTGGATGATTATCCGTAGTGTTGCCTTTTGGGGTAACGCGTTGTTGTTGCCGTGTTGTCATTTTCCTTTACTAGAAAGGGATTTATTAAACAAAAAAAATTGTATCAGTATTGTTGGTGCGTGCATATGTAAATAAGTGTTTGTATTTAATATGCTTATTAATAAAAATTGTAATTGGGGCTGCTTGTGCTTCTTCTTACAACATTGTGTGTGTGATAAGACTTAACTTTGCTCTTCTTCTCCTTCTTATAGTTCTTCTTTTCCTCGGTTAATTTTGTGACTCTCCGCCATCCGTGTAGTTGGTTGCTTAATTATGTTCCGCGTAATTATTTGTGCTTCTTCTTCTTCGCTCTTTGAAGCTTCCGCTTCCGGCGTTCTTCGTAATCCTTTGTGCTTATTTGTCCTTCTCCGCTCGTCGGTGGATTAGGTTCAGAGGGGTGCCCAGGGCGGGTGTCGCTTTGGTCTCTTGGTCGGTGTTGTCTTCATAAAATGGTTTTATTTCACTTACGTGTGCGGTTCTTCTTCTGCCGTTGTGAGTTTTGTCTAGTTGGACGATTACTGGTGATACGAAGTCCGTGACTTGATATGGGCCGCTGAATCTTGGTGCCAGTTTGGCAGCGTAGTTGTCTATTGCTTTGGACAAATTGTGCTCCTTCACCAAAACTTTATCTCCAATCGCTGGATGCCATCTTCTCCGGCGTAAATTATAGTGCCGCGCCTGTTCCGTAGATGCGCGCTGTTGATTCCTTTGTACCATCTTGAATATCTCCTTCATTTTTTTAGCTCTTTCATTAGGTGTTGTTACGGTCTCACCTGTTCCAAACGTTTTTTCATCGTAGAGTGTACTCGGCATTCGTGGTTCTCGTCCTTGTATTATGAAGGCAGGGCTATACCCGGTTGCTTCGCTTACGCTTGTGTTGAGTGCTAGCATAATCTCTGGTACTAAGTCGTCCCAGTTTCGCTGGTCATTGCCTGTAAATTGTGATAGCATTCTCTTAATATTTCGGTTGGCCCTCTCCGTTGTATTTTCCTGTGGCGTGTAAGGTGCGGTTAGCTGGTGTTTGACTCCGTAATTCTCTAGGAGTTTCTTGAACTGTTTACTCGTGAATTGTGCTCCGTTATCGGTGATTATGACCTTCGGTATGCCGAACCTTGACAATATCGGTTCTCGAAACGCCTTGTTAAGGCTGTTCGCCGTCGCCTTATGGAGGGGAATAATTTCTACCCACTTAGAGAATCGGTCTTGAAATACGAGTACCATGGTATTTCCGTGTTTTGATCTAGGTAGCGGTCCTACAAAATCGGCGCATACTGTAGCCCAAGGTTCCTCCGCTATCTGCGTCAGCATCCTACCAGCGGTTTTCTGTTGATTGGGTTTATATATTTGGCAGGTTGGGCACTGTTGTACGTACCGTTTTATATCTCGGTGCATTCCAGGCCAATAATATCGATTAGCCGCTCGTATGATTGTTTTCCGGACCCCCATGTGTGCAGCCGTTGGACTATCGTGAACTTCTTGTAGTATTCTGTCTCGCATAGGTTTGCCCACACATAACTTCCATGGCATCCCGTCGTCGTCGTCTACCTGAAATGTGAAGTGACGATATAACTCACCATTCTTGATAATATAATCCGGAAACTTCTCCGGATTCCCTTTAACGTCTTCTATTTTAGATTTTAACCATTTGCATGTTGGTATTTCCTTTGCTTGTCCCAGCACGCAGAGTTGTGCATCTTGGGGTTGGCGTGAGAGTGCGTCGGCGACTACATTAAGTTTTCCCTTACGATACTGAATGTCAAACGAATGTTGCTGTAACTCTAATGCCCATCTTGCTATACGACCAGAGGGACTCTCGATCGCGTTTAACCACTTCAGGGACAGATGGTCGGTAATTACGGTGAATTTGTATCCTTCTAAATAAGGTCTCATCTTTCGGATGGCCCATATGATGGCCAAACACTCCTTCTCTGTGGATGAATAGTTCTGTTCTGCCTTGTTAAGACGGCGGCTAGCATACGCGATGACTCGTTCTTCACCCTCCAGCTCTTGAGTAAGAACTGCTCCTAATCCGAAAGCACTTGCGTCCGTTTGCAGGGTAAATTTTTGTGTGAAGTCTGGGCAGGCCAACACCGGTGCTTCAGTAAGCGAACACTTTAAGTTCTCAAATGCCTCCTGTTGTTGTTCAGACCACTTCCATCTGTTACCTTTCTTTAACATCGTGGTGAGGGGGTGTGCTATGCGTGAAAAGTCTGACACGAACCGTCGGTACCAGGATGCGATGCCTAAAAATCTTCGTAATTCTCTTATATTCGTGGGCGCCTTAAGTTCTCTAATTGCTGAAATTTTGTCGGGGTCAGTGTGGATACCTTCTTCGCTTACCACGTGGCCAAGATATTTCAGCCGTTTTCTGAAAAACTCGCATTTTTCTGGATTTATTCGGAGGTTGGCTTGTCTTAGGCGGTCAAACACTTCGGTAAGGTGTCTGATGTGATCTTCTAGCGTTGTGCTTGTGACAATGATGTCGTCCAAATAGGCGAATGCATGTGGCTCGAGTTCTGGGCCGATAACGTGATCTAACGCTCTTTGGAATGTCGCTGGTGCCGAGTGTAGGCCGAATGGCATTACTCTCCACTGGAATAAGCCTCGCCCTGGTACGGTGAATGCCGTGTACTGCTTACTCGCTTCTTCCATTTGGATTTGCCAGTAGCCGTTCTTCCAGTCTAGACTGCTTATGAACTTTGCACTTCGCAATCGGTCCAGTATGTGCTGTATGCGTGGGAGAGGATATGCGTCGGGGATTGACCGTGCGTTCAGCTGTCGGTAGTCGACACATAATCTCCAACTTCCATTTTTCTTCTTTACCAGTACTATCGGGGCGCTGTGGGGACTCCGCGATGGCTCTATGCATTTCTTTTCTAATAGTTCGTCGACCTCTTTATTGATTGCCTCTTGCATCTTAGGGTTCCGTGGGAAGTACCTCTGCTTAATGGGGCGGTCATCCCGCATTATTATCTTGTGCGTGGCGATATTCGATGTCCCACTCATGTTATCGAATCGACGCAGCTCTTCGTCTAAGAAAGTTTTGATCCTTTTGGTATCCTTACCTGATGTATGTTCTAAACTTACAATTCCTTCGTTGTTGCTTGGTTCGTTACGACCATTATTGTCCTCTATTATTGATGTGCACGCGATCACTTCTCGCGCCACCCCTTTCTCCTGTAGTGTCAGAGAGTGTCCTCCGCAGCTTAATGTCATATTAGCATTGGCCAGTATATCGGTTCCAATGATAACGTCGTCAACTAGCCCAGGGAGCACAAGTACCTCACTTCTGTGTGTCTTATCACCAATTCTTACCTCTACATCTATTGCTTGCATTACCGTCCTTGGTCTGCCATCCCCCATTACCACATGCCTTTGCACCTGTTTAACATTACTTGCACGTATATTCTTTGCCCAAGCCTCGCTCATGAAGCTTCTGGTTGCTCCTGTGTCTATTGTTGCCATCACCTCTTCGCCGTTTACTGTTGCCTCTGCCAAAACTCGCCCTTCTGCATGTTTCAAAATGTTTAAACTTACCGAGTTTGTACGACTTGAGACCCTACCCCTCGGTTCTGGTATGGTCTCTGGTCGTTTCCCATCGATCTGCGACAGCAATTTCGCGTCAGTACATCACATCGACCACACTCCCAGCAGAATTGTCGCTGCTCGTTGCGACATTCGTATGCAAAATGACCCGTTTCGCCGCATCGCCTACATGCATTCCTCGGATCTACGACACGTTTCTGACTTCCTGGTGGTTCAGTTTCTTGGAGTTGTCGTAATTGGGCGTCTCTTCTCGCTGCTGCTGTGTGTGCAGGTGTATACCTTTGAGTTTGGGGGTAGCGCCCTTCTGTGCGAAGCGGCGGGTTTGGCCGCACTACTGGCCGTGGTTGTTCTCTCTCTGTAATTATATTCTCAAGATCTTCGACAAGACTTACCAGCTCGTCGAGCGTAATGAACTCGTTACGTTTGGCATAAAGTTGATACTCACTACGACTATTACGATGAATGCGATCTAATTTCTGTTCCTCTGTTAGATTGGCGTGCCGCATCAAGCTCTGCAGTTCCAAGACGTAATCCTTGAATGCTTCTTTTGGTCGCTGAAGACGTTGCCGTATTTCGTCGTCTAGCCTCTCGAAGTATCGGCCGCTCAAGAAGAAACGGAGAAAATCTTGCTTGAACATCCGCCATTGTGCCCAATGCCGATTATTGTTTCTGAGCCATAATAACGCTCGATCTTTAAGCAATTCGGGTAACGCTCGTGGTAGTAGGTTTTGGTCTACTTCGTACCCCTCTGCCAGCTCCTCGACTCTCTCAATGAATGCCAGTGGATCTCCTCTACCATCATACTTCACGCCCCACTTCCTTACCCGATCGATTATACAAGCCTGTGGCATCAGTGGATTGCTTGGCTCCATTGTGTTTACTCCTATCTGGGCCTCGTTGAGGTTGGTGGCCATCGTTGATCATCCTGGACTTACACTACCACCTTGTAGGTTGGGCGGCTCTAGCGTACCCGCCTGTTTCGTGTGTTTTGCTTCCAACTCTGCGAAGCAACTCTCGTACGATGGGTTTTGATTAACGAAATTGACGAACTCCTTCCTCAGTTCGTCGACAGTTCCCGTGCTCCCGAAGCCAAATTCACCTGCGTATGTTACCAGGTCTTCCTTATTGAGGTAGTAGATCCACCTTACCTTTACCATGATTGCTTTGTTCTCTTTCAGCTGATGGTCATTCTGCAATTTATTTTCCACCTTCTCTCTCTGTTGATTTTAGTGTTCCTATCGTTTTCTTTTACCTTATAAGAGTCCCTGCTCGGGCGCCATTTGTAACGAACCCCGGTCGTCCGGGTCTATAGCCAGGGTATAACTCGGTCGATGGGTTCCCTTACAAAGAAAAGAATTCCTCTATGTTAAATTGAAGTATCCAATTTATTTATTCGGTTCTTATTAGGGTATGGATTTTCCGTAATGGTCGCTACGCGTCCCACTATATGCCTATATCTTCTTAACTCGAAAAATGCGTAATTTAAACGACCTGAGTGATCCCTGCCAGTCGTTCCGTAGTGGTCGCTACGCGTCCCACTATATACCTATACTTTCCTTCCTTGTAATATACGTAACTTAAGCAACCTGAGTGGTCACTACCAGTTGCTCCGTAGTGGTCGCTACGCGTCTCACTATATACCTATACTTTCCTGCGTTGTAATATACGTAACTTAAGCAACCTGAGTGGTCACTACCAGTTGCTCCGTAGTGGTCGCTACGCGTCCCACTATATGCCTACTCTTTGGCTGGTCAGCCCCTAACTAACTTTTGTTTGGTAGTGGCCGCTCCTTTTATACGATTTTGGTAGTCGGTCGCTGCTGCTTAGCAATAATCTATTGGCTTTACAACAATAATGTTTTTGCTGTGCTTTTTCACATTCCTTATCTATGTGTACATATGTATGTTCATGACTTCCTATAGGCTGTGCCAAAAGTATTCGCCTAAAACTTCAAGTAATTTATACTAGGTGTGTACTATATAGAACTTATATTATATATAATATATATATGTATAAAAAAGACATAGTTTAAATTAATATGGTTGTACTTCATGTTATAAAATTAAAATAAACAATCCAAAGGTACAATTCAGAAAAAAGGTGTATAAGCTTAAAGTATTTAAGTTTATAAAATATTTGTGGAGTCCCAAAACGCCTGCACTTTGGGGTCTTCACAAGATATAATCTATATGCTTATCGAAATTAAATTTTTTGTCGATTACAATGCCTAGATATTTAATTTCATCAACTCTATCTATTATTTCATCATTAACTATTGTATTATCTTCCGATTCGCCGTTGATTACAATTGCTTTCGTTTTTTTATCGTTGAGTTTTAGCTTGTTCATACTAATATAGTTATAGATAAATTTTAAGTTATAGTTCAACCTAGCAATACATTCCTGACATGAATTTCCGGTAGTATGTAGTAGCGTATCATTTGCAAATTGACAGATTTTAACTCCTTGTAGTATATTTTGCATATCATTAATATATATAAAGAACAGAAGAGTACCAAGCACTGCATCTTGTGGTACGTCTAGTGTTATTTGTGCAGGCTCTGAGATGCCTTCTGCGACTTTCGTGCGTTGCCATCTGTTACTCAAGTAGCTTTCGAACCACTGATTTTCGACTCCATCAACTCCATACCTTCTCATTTTCTCTACCAAAATACACCTGTCGATTGTTTCGAATTCTCGCTTGAAGTCCAGAAATACAGCAGCTATGCATTATCCCTCATTCAGTTCTGATTTCCAGTGAGAAATTACTAAATTTAACGCTGTCTCACAGCTATGTCGCTGCCGGAATCCTGATTTGCTTTCGGATATCAGTTGCTTCTTCTCCATACAGGCTTCCAATTGCTTGTGTACCACTTTCTCAAGTATTTTACTATCGGTCATTAACATATTAATTGATCGAAACTCTTCTGAATTCACCGCGTTTTTTACTTTTTTCACTGGTATCACTATGGACATTTTCCAGTTGCTGGGAAATTCACCACTCTTTAGAGAATTATTGATAATTTTCAGGAGGGTTGGTCCTATTATTTCGAAGGCGCACAGTATAATTTTTGTCGAGAAGCGGTTGTAATGTTTTTTATTGTTCATGACTTTAATAAAGCTAAAGAGATCGTTTAAGTCCAATGTTTTAAATTTAAATTGCGTTCCACTTGGCTTAGCATAGTTAGTATATGACACTTGGGGAATATCTCTGTTGAGCTCTTCAACATTTTCAATAAAAAATATATTAAGCTCATTAGCTATTTACACTTTATTTTTTAGTTCTTGGCCTTTCACAATTATTTTGCCTATTTCAGTTCTTTTTTCGTTTACTACGAGTTGCTTTATTGTTTTCCACATTGCTTTTTGGTCTTTTGAAGTATTAATTTTATTAGATATATATTTCTTTCGCGCACTTTGGAGCTCCTTAGTATAGGAGTTTCTATAATCTTTATAATTTTGCCAATCCGCAAATGAATTTTTCCAGCTGGCTAACTTGTATAATTGTATTTTAGTATGCTTCATTTTGCGTAGTTTGTTTCCAAACCACCCATCAAACTTTTTCTTTTTTGTAACCATTTTAGTAGTGATCATTTTATCAATGGACTCTTTTAGTTTATTACTTAAAATACTAGCCATGTCGCTTAGACCGCTATTTCTCCTCATAATATTTTCAAAATTTATATCTTGCAGTTGTCTTATCAAAAGATCCTTATCAAATTTGAATTTTTGAACAGTAATTTTTATTTTATCACGGTTAATTTGCCGGTTTTTTAGATTTATCTCAATCGATTCGTGATCACTTATTTTATAGTTCATGTTCACCTTAGCTTCAACATCAGGTATATTAGTCACTACATAATCAATCAATGTAGCGCTAGTGTTCGTAAGTCTTGTTGGTTCTGAAACAACTTGCGTAAACGCATTGCCTGCTTGAAAAATTTTCTGCTTGTATGAGCTGTTTACTAGGTAATCTATATTAAAATCACCCATTATTAGCGTTTCACTAGCAACATTACTCAATTGATCTATTTTTTCGTTGAAAAAGTCACAAAATACCCTTTCTGGACAGTTTTGCCTGTCTGGCGATCTATACAGCCCAACCAAAGTCAAATTTGTATTTTTACGTGTTACTTTTATTGTTAGACACAATATACTTTTTCCGATTGCAATTTGTTCTATAATTTCAAATTGCCACTGCGTGCTAACATAAAAAAGTACGCCTCCTCTATGATTCGATATACTAGCACATCTCACTAATTTATAGTCACTGAGTTCTATTTCGTTGTTTTGTATGTTATTTGTAAGATGGGATTCAGTTACGCAAATAAAATCAAATTGCTCATCAACTGAGATGGCTGCGAGTAGATTGAAGTGCGCCCTGATACCGCCAATATTCAAATACAAACATTTTATATTAGACGTTAATTGCTATTACTGAATCCTTTCAGATTCAATTTTTAATTTTTTTTTTGTAACAATAGACAACAAGTATCTTTGGAGTCATGATTTATGCACAAGCTACTTAGATTAAACCTTTGTTTTGCCTTCACACAATTAACACATCTCAACAAATTATTTGTACACTGAGGATGCGTATGTTCCTTTTCGCCACACTTAGCACATATTTGGTCCTTTTCTTTACATACTGAAGCTTTGCGATTAGAACCCCAGCACTTAAAACATCTTAAAATATGATTACTCTCATACCCTTTGCATCTATTCCATTCAACGTTTATTTTTTTTAAACTCATGACCTTCTCGAACCCCTGTCCATCGATTTCCAGTAATGCATTGTGAACCGCTGGATTTTTGTGGGATTTATATATCTCTAAATACTTCATATAGCTATCCTTCAAATTGTTTTGGTTTTTATGGCGTTTACGATTACCTCTCCTTCTAGAATTTCACTCAGACCAAAGAGGATAAATATAATAAGAGCCGTCACTCGTTATTTTTTATTTTTGTTTTATGAAGACATTTATAAACATCTCGCCCAAAAAAAGTAGCGACTACCTCACAGTTTACATCGAGTAAATGCCTAAAAAATAACGAGTGACGGCTCTTATTATATTTATCCTCCTTGCTCAGACCACATATTATAATTTTTGGTTTTCTCATATTTGGTAATTGGATATCATATTTTTCGCTCACTTTTTCTTTAATATCGTTAACTAATATCTTTCTTGCTTCATCGCTTTCGCATCGTATTGCCACTGCTCCGTTTTGTCTTTTAGCTATTCCGCTCACACCTACACTCAATTTCGATGGCTGAATTATTGTTTTTACTTCTTTCTTCGTTACTTCACTTTCTTGATTTGCTTTTGGCTTCAATATGACAGCTGCCTTTCCCGCCACTCCACCTTTTAATTTGTCTGCGTAAGTCGCTCTTACTTCGACTCGGCTATCTTTATTTTGGCCTGTGATTATCTTTTTAATTTTCCTTACAGTTTCATTCACTTTACTTATTTTTTCCTCCACGATACTTTCACATTTTTTATACTCAGTTGAGCAGAGCTCACAGAGTATATTAAGTTTGATTGGATAACGGTTGGTTGTACATATATAAAGGAATCGAGATAGATATAGACTTCCATATATCAAAATAATCAGGATCGAAAAAAAATTTGATTGAGCCATGTCCGTCCGTCCGTCCGTTAACACGATAACTTGAGTAAATTTTGAGGTATCTTGATGAAATTGGTATGTAGGTTCCTGAGCACTCATCTCAGATCGCCATTTAAAATGAACGATATCGGACTATAAACACGCCTACTTTTTCGATATCGAAAATTTCGAAAAACCGAAAAAGTGCGATAATTCATTGCAAAAGACCGATAAAGCGACGAAACTTGGTAGATGAGTTGAACTTATGACACAAAATAGAAAATTAATAAAATTTTGGACAATGGGCGTGGCACCGCCCACTTTTAAAAGAAGGTAATTTAAAATTTTGCAAGCTGTAATTTGGCAGTCGTTGAAGATATCATGATGAAATTTGGCAGGAACGTTACTCTTATTACTATATGTACGCTTAATAAAAATTAGCAAAATCGGAGAAGGACCACGCCCACTTTAAAAAAAAAAAAATTTCTAAAGTAAAATTTTAACAAAAAATTTAATATCTTTACAGTATATAAGTAAATTATGTCAACATTCAACTCCAGTAATGATATGGTGCAACAAAATACAAAAATAGAAGAAAATTTAAAAATGGGCGTGGCTCCGCCCTTTTTCATTTAATTTGTCTAGGATACTTTTAACGCCATAAGTCGAACAAAAATTAACCAATCCTTTTCAAATTTGGTAGGGGCATAGATTTTATGGCGTTAACTGTTTTCTGTGAAAATGGGCGAAATCGGTTGATGTCACGGCCAGTTTTTATACACAGTCGTCCGTCTGTCCTTCCGCATGGCCTTTAACACGATAACTTGAGCAAAAATCGATATATCTTTACTAAACTCAGTTCACGTACTTATCTGAACTCACTTTATCTTGGTATGAAAAATGAACGAAATCCGACTATGACCACGCCCACTTTTTCGATATCGAAAATTACGTAAAAAGAAAAAAATGCCATAATTCTATACCAAATACGAAAAAAGGGATGAAATATGGTAAGGTAATTGGATTGTTTTATTGACGCGAAATATAACTTTAGAAAAAACTTTATAAAATGGTTGTGACACCTACCATATTAAGTAGAAGAAAATGAAAAAGTTCTGCAGGGCGAAATAAAAAACCCTTAAAATCTTGGCAGGTATTACATATATAAATAAATTAGCGGTATCCAACAGATTATGTTCTGGGTCACCCTGGTCCATATTTTGGTCGATATCTGGAAAACGCCTTCACATATACAACTACAACCACTCCCTTTTAAAACTCTCATTAATACCTTTAATTTGATACCCATATCGTACAAACACATTCTAGAGTCACCTCTGGTCCACCTTTATGGCGTCCACCTATAGAACGAAGGCTCACTCCCTTTTAAAAAATACTCATTAACACCTTTCATTTGATACCCATATCGTACAAGCAAAGTCTAGAGTCACCCCTGGTCCAGAAAGGCCCACTCCCTCTTAAAATACTCATTAACTCCTTTCGTTTGATACCCATATTGCACAAACGAATTCTAGAGTCACCCCTGGTCCACCTTTATGGCGATATCTCGAAAAGGGGTCCAACTATAGAACTAAGCCCCACGCCCTTTTAAAATAATCATTAACACCTTTCATTTGATACCCATATCATACAAACAAATTCTAAAGTCACCCCTGGTCCACCTTTATGGCGATATCTCGAAAAGGCGAACACCTATAAAACGAAGGCCCACTCCCTTTTAAAAATACTCATTAACATATTACAAACAAAGTCTAGAGTCACCCCTGGTCCACCTTTATTGCGATACCTCGAAAATGCGTCCACCTATAGAACTAAGGCCCACTCCCTCTTAAAATAATCATTAACTCCTTTCGTTTGATACCCATATTGCACAAACGAATTCTAGAGTCACCCCTGGCCCACCTTTATGGCGATATCTCGAAACGGCGTCCACCTATAGAACTAAGGCCCACTCCGTTTTAAAATACTCATTAACACCTTTCGTTTGATGCCCATATTGTGCAAACAAATTCTAGGGTCACCCCTGGTCCACCTTTATGGCGATATCTCGAAACGGCGTCCACCTATGGAACTAAGGATTACTCCCTTTTAAAATGCTCATTAACACCTTTCATTTGATACCCATATCGTACAAACGCATTCTAGAGTCACCCCTGGTCCATCTTTACGGCGATATCTCGAAAAGGCGTCCATCTATAGAACTTAGGTCCACGCCCTTTTAAAATACTCATTAATACCTTTCATTTGATACCCATATCGTACAAACGCATTCTAGAGTCAACCCTGATCCACCTTTATGGCTATATCCCTAAATGGCGTCCACCTATAGAACTATGGCCCACTCCCTCATAAAATACTCTTTAATGCCTTTCATTTGATACACATGTCATATAAACACATTCCAGGGTTTCCCTCGGTTCATTTTCCTACATGGTTATTTTCCCTTATGTTGTCACCATAGCTCTCAACTGAGTATGTAATGTTCGGTTACACCCGAACTTAACCTTCCTTACTTGTTTTTATTTTCGAGTGTATTTATTTTTCAAACTCTCCGCTCACAAAACACGTGTAACCTCTGCGACATTCATACTCTCACACCTGTCTCCTATTGATTTCTTCCAAACGAGTTCGGACGTCTATCGTCGTTTCAGCGAGTGTTGAGTGAAGTTTTTCCAATGCTTTTTTGCATTCCAGAACTCTTGGTCTTGAAGTATTGTGTGAGATTATTGCCTTGATTTATAGACGCGACTGTAGCTTAAGCAAGATTCCTCCAGGACTACTGCTGCTTTCTTCACGGCTATAATTTGCGCCTTAAGTATGCTACAGTAACCTGGAAGCCTACAGGATCTACTTTTTTCTGGATCTACACTGTAAACAGCAGACCTACTGCTAACCTGGAGCCATCGGTATATGCATTATTTGTATGTTCTGTCATTTCTACACCCTTGCGCCAACCCTGCGGCTCAATTGTGGCCCCAGAACTCTTTCACAACTAAGGTACGGGACCATGTAAGATACAGGACTTATGAAAATTTTTTCGACACATCCCAATTCCGACCATTCATAGTCTAGACAAGATTAAATCCCATTTTAAAATTTCGAAAAGTAGTTGGTTAAAAATTAGGTGTTCAAACAGGCAAATAAATGAAAAAATAATCATCAAATATTAATCACAGCTCTGCTAAAAAAAGAACTAATACAAATAAAGGCTTTTGTCTAATGATTTAACCCAGAAATTACGGTGCGGTTGGCGTCACCACGGCGGCCGCCTAGCTATGATGTTCTTATTAAGAACTACATTACATGACATTAACCCTTAAAATACCAATGAAAACTGTTAACATAACAGATTTCCTTTAATGGTAGAGTAACAGTGACTGTTGATATGGCAGAGATTGCTGTGGTACTATAGTAATAAGAACAAAGTAGTGAGCGTCGTAAGCGTAAGTTTCACTTTCAATTAGCTGATGCATTTTCAATAGGGGGACTCATGTAACCGTATAAATGCCTTATAAAGTGTGTAAACGTATAAATTTATTTAGTGCGTAAACGAGCTGTCAAATTTTGTATGAAAAATCATTTACACAATTTGTATAAATTTACGCGCACATTTCATTGTGTAAACGCGGTAAACTCAAAGGAATGCAAGCTTGCAGACAATACAGCAGGCATTTTCATCAGAAATCTCCAACATCAGCAAGTAAAGGCGTTTTAGTTTTGATTTTTTACTTAATCTTGGCATTTTTAATTTGTATAACAATCAAAAAAATTTTGTTTGGCAATAATACAGCTGATAAACAATCAAGTTTATCAAGAGTATTACTAGGTGCGTTCATATAAAAGCGTGTGTAAATGGATATAATTTTACGCCTTATAAGTTTATATGCTTTCATGAGTCCCCCTAATATATTGACAGTTGTCCGCTGTTGTAATAACTAATGAAATAAGTTCTTTCAACAAAATATCAGTTAGATTGATTGTGAATTGGTAATTTTTACAGAACATTGTTAGCTTCAGAATAATTTGGAATAACTTTACGAGTTTGTTTTCTTGACAAAAAATTCAGTTGAGTTAATTATAATGCGATGCATTTTACTGAATTACTGTTTATGCAAGAACACAAACCTGTATTTTGATTTTACTAGCTTCATTTATTTCAGTGTGTTAAAGCAACCACCCTACAAGACGGAGGTAACTAGTTCACCCACTCATTCAAAGCTTTTTTGGCTCTCCACTAACACATCGACGTTTCTTGCTGTCATCGAAATGACAGCGTCATCTTAATACGACAATTTATTAATTATTCCGGGAAACATTTTAAAACGATGAAAAACTATAATTGTGGTAATTAAACTAAAAAACTAAAAAAGTGCTTGTGCTACGGGCTTTTAGGTGTGACGTGTGTTAGCTGTTTAGGCACTTCTAAATAACCGCATTAACTAGAGGCAGCCAAGTCCTCTTGCCACCAATTGGAATTGGAAGATTCGATTTCCAAAACCAAAAAAGGTAACGTTTTCAAGACAGTGCACAACCTAAACAAAGGTGGTATCAAAAGACGCGTGTCGAGATCCGTTTTTAAAATCTGAAAGTTGTATAGGATCGACGGGATGGCCTAGAAGGTTTCATACTAAATCGCTCCAGGGGAGTGTCCTTATCGCTACAACCGAAGCAACATTATTTACTCTCTGCTTTTCATTCATACGTATGTGTATTTTTAAATAATAAAAAAAATGTTATATTATTCTAATATATATCATCTCTGCCGGGGTGCGATTCAGCTCAGGATATGCCAAAACAACAAGAAACCTACAATTAAATGCAGATTCACGTGTCATTTGCCAAGGATTTACCGGTAAACAAGGTACTTTCCACAACCAACATGCTTTGGAATACGGTACAAAATTGGTTGGATGTATTTTCCCAAAAAAGGGTGGAACTACGCATCTTGGTTTGCCAGTATTTGCTTCGGTAATTTATATTCATTTGTATTGGTTAAAAATTGAAATAGTAGATAATGTAATGTGAATTAAAATTGAATAGGTAGCCGAAGCAAAAAATGCAACTGATCCGCATGCAACTGTTGTTTATGTGCCGCCACCGGGAGCTGCTGCTGCTATCAGCAGTATTACAAGCACGACATTTCTTTGATTGGTTGCATAATGGAAATTGTTCCCTAACATGATATGGTTCGCGTTAAGCACGATATGTTAAACCAAAATAAATCTCGTCTAGTTAGGCCCGATTGTCCAGGATCATCGCACCAGAAAGGGTAAGTAAATTGCCTACCATATTAAATATATAAACAACATGTATGAATTTGTTAGTGATAATTTGTCATGCTTTTGTTGATAATCAACTGAAGAAGGCAAATACCAAAGAGTTCGAAGTTCATGTAAATACCAAATGATTTCTTTAAATAGCGTTTGGAGAACAAACCCCATATGTATGTATGCATACAACTGCATAGAAAGGGAGGGATTAATTAATTATAATCAGTAAATTTATAGGATTTTTATTATTTTCCCTGCGCCGCCGTTGCCATTACATTGCGTTAAGAGAGGACATCAACACCTTACCCACAACCAGTTAAAATTTTAGTAAATTCTGCTCTTTTCGTTTCTGGTTCAAAACGTGGGAAGTTATATATGTAGCATTCCATGGAGAATGGTAAATTTTAGCAGACTTTCGCATTGCGGTCATTATTAATATTCAATCCCTAGAAGGTTCAATGTAGTCATATCAATAGGTCCGGAGATGGTCGGGTTAGTACCTCAATGGTGCTTGTTACCGGAACGTAGATAGATAGTTTATTGAGGATTGCACAGTGACTTGCACATCTCCTTCACAGCACCTCATCGTAGCCGACTTCTTTGATGAACCCTAGCAGAGTTCTTGGCTTGAGGGATTAAATGTGGGAATGTACTGGCCATGGTGAGCCCATAAACTTAGCCCTAAGTTTTGAGACTGCCTCGTATTCTTGGAGGATATGGTCCACCGTCTGCTGATTGATCACAAAATCGGCGTGTGTTATCCGATAGTATGCCCACTTTCTGCATACGGCTGCTCAGTCTATAATGCCCTGTAAGAATAGCTCTTGGGGTTCTTCGGTTATCTTTCGATAGGTCTATTATTGCCCTGTAGCGACTTGTGCTATAACTTCCTAACAGTAACTTAGATTGTCTCAAACTTGGCGTATTGCTCCAGTGTTCTTCTCTCTTTTCCCCCCTTCTCCTAATAAATGCCCCTGTGAGCCAACTGACAGGAACGGCTCGGGATCGATGGGTCATGCAGTTCCTGCCTCTCTTTCCGGGTTGTCCGCCTGCTCTTGCTGTAGCAGTGCTTCGACCCATCCAATAGGTGCGACAGATCATCACAGATGTCCTCTAACGGGAGTCCAAGGAAACAGAAAGTTTCAACAGGGGTGGACCATAATGAGAGGAGTGTTAGAGGCGTTGATTCCACAATACAGCTAAAGAGATGGTTGGTGTCATGTGGGGACACATTATAAGCAGGACATATGTTTTGTATGTCGGGGTTGATTATGGATAGGTAAGAGTTTAACCTGTTACAGTATCCAGATCGAAGTTGGTCTAGAGTGACTCCCGTTTCCTTAGGGAGAGTGCGTTCCTACTCTGCTAGTTTTTTTCTTTGAGTACAGGATTCACCGGGCAATTCCTGGCATAGAGGTCCGACGCCTGTTTGTGGAGTTCACTCAGGACCTGCTTGTGTTTTTCATCTTCATACGGCTGTGTTCTCAGGTGCCGTATTTTCACATAATGTAATGAGGGCGTGAACAACAAGAAGCCACAAAGATTTGTAAAAGTTACGAGGACGTCGGGTTTTGGGATCAAGCCCAGAGCAACCTGTTCGATGCAACCATCCCTTGCACGTGACACACTGACAAGAGTATGACCGTCCTAAAAAGATTCTTTTCCGGCAAACGCAGCAAAACCAATTCTCATGACCGGGGTCAGGAGAAGGACACGGATTGGGTTCGATACCTTCCCGGAGGAGGAGAGTATGGCACAGACCCGCTGCATGGATCTGCTGGGAGGATGATAATTTGTGGGAGGGACGCAACATACTAAACACTAGAGTCCGCCTGCTCATTACCCTGTACTCCCCTGTGGCCTGGGACCCAGTGCAACAGTACTACGTTGTGCACCCAAGTACCTGTACTGACTTTATTTCGAACGCCACAATTGCCTTTAGTGGGGCCTGACTGTCTGACTGAGTATGGCAATTGTTTCACTGGAGTATCAGCGCTGAAGGTTCAGCTTAGCGCACCAACATATGGCGAATACTTCCGCTTGAAAGCTGCTCGTATGTGCTTTTAGAGGTACTGATATTTTGGCTCTGGGTCCGGAGACTCTGGCTTCAATCCCCTCTGGCGTCTTCGAACCAGGGCCGTAGAGAGAAAATACGGGTTCGGGACTAAAAAAATTTACGGGCCCCTATAAAAAATTCACTAATAAATTTGATTAACGTGAATTGATGACGTTTCATTCATAAATCATTATTGATGGATTACATCAAAAAAAATTTTTGCCAATAAACTAAATGATTTTTGGCTAAGAGCTGACAATAAAATTCCTTATCGCTACAACAACAACAACAACAATAGAGTTACTCCTACCCCAGAAAATGGTCAACATTTATAGTGCATAGAAAGAACATTTCAACTCACCAAATTCACTCATATTAACAGAGTATATGTGGAACTTAAGAGCAAATTGAGAGTTTCACAAAGTTGCACTGCCACACCGCCATTTTATACAGGGTAAAAGTCTAACGCTTTTGCGTTGCGAGCAGGCAAGAATTTTCACAAAAGAACGAAATACCCCGTAAAGGCTGTTGCCTGTAGAACAACAACGCTTGCGTAACACTTTATCCAGAAAAGAAAACGCTATCATAGCTGCGGGTTGCACAAGGCGAGTAATCAGCATTCGAGTTTTTGTCGAGAATGTGACGTAGTGCTCCGTTGTAAGCTCCTATTGGCGCCGTTATCGTACCTTTGTGCACGACAATCTTCAATCATGTATGGCAAATTAGATCAGCGATTTTCTGAGCAGTTTTTTGGTTACAATTCACGAAAGCCAAAATCTCTTCTGGAAGTGTAAATTTGTTGCTTTCGAATTGAAATGGAGTGAGCGCAAAATGAGCGTAGTCAACGTGACTATCATCAAGTATAGCATCAACGATAATAGCAAAATACTTAGCTTTCTTGCCTTGATCTAATATAGTTTCCCTCACAAGCTTTGCACAAAGTTCTATAAACTCGTTCTGAATGTCTGGGGAAAGATAGTGAACTTGTAAACGTTTGTGCTGCTATTGTGAAATCCTAACTTTCTCCAAATGATCTCTAAGTATCGGATCATAATGGCTTATGAGATCTTAGATGCCCAAAAAATGTCCATCCTTTCGCTTTTTGAAAAAAAAAATAGTGTCCAAAATTCTATATAAAATTTCTTTCCACTTTTGAGTTTCACTGATTAGCTGTTCATTGATAAGTGTATCAATTGTAGCCTCCTTTCGAATTAGGTTTTGTAAAGATCGCCATTGAATATAACATTTAATGTGATCTTCAGTATTTTCGTGTGATGGCAGTTTAGCGTATATCTTCTTCCATACCTGGAATTTCGAATATTCGCCAGGACAACAAATTTTAGGTCGATTTAAAGTATTGGTGCTTAACAGACGATATGGTAGGCAATAAAAAGCATTGCTACTGGCACTCTACACCAACCAGTGACGCTCCACTTTCTCTCCATTTGGAAAGATTCTGTTTAACAACGAGGTAGGAAATGCCTCGTCATGACAATCACGTGGAAAAATAACAGGGCACTTTTGATGACCTCGACGAATTATTTCGTTGACTTCTTCAGATCGCAAAAACTCATTATTCACGGTACCGATATCGAAGTCGTTTAAATAATCTAGACTTTGATACAGAGTTGGTGGTATTGTTGGAAGCCTTTTTGAAGATGAACCTTCACCAGTGTTACCACGAAAACTTTACGATTTCGGATTCATGTAAACATATATTTTTGTTTGGTGTTTTTATTGTCTCCTCACTGTTCGAGGGACCAGGTAAAAAATCATTATCAATATTCTTTGCTTTTGACTAAAGACTCTCCTGAATTAAAAAAAATATCTTAGTACCTCTAAATCGCGGGCCCCCCGATAAATACCGGGCCCCCTGAGAAATATCGTGCCCTGCGCTTGCCAGGCTAAGGCTCCAGCTATTAGGAGTGATAAAGCTGTCAGATCCAGAAGCAGCAAGTGCCTTAAGTCCTAGGAAGCTTCTAGTATTTGTCAAGAGGACGGAGTTTTTTTATAACATAGGTCCTGGTTCTTGATAGGGTTTTCAGCTTGGTCGTTAAAACAAACTTCTGGTAACACTACGGACTCATTCAGTCTATGTGAGATCCCCATGAACCGGCCACTTCAACCTAACCTATATTTTGTGTTTTGGTTTTTACTTTAGAATCTACCGGTTAAGTAAGCGATGTTAGCTAACTAAGCGCCTTCAAATGTAGATCCATAAGGAACACGGTGTCACCAGAGCCTCGGCTGTTAAAGAAACAGGATTCGCCACGGGTAGGTGACGTTGACAATTGGGTTGGAGAGGCTTCACTTGAATTTACTTTACAGGTCCTGATTCTGGTTATCTGAAATCCCCTTGAGTATCTTGTATTTATTAAGCACTTCCGGTTAAATTAAAAACTTATTATCTATCCTTACTGCTATTCGTTTCTTTTTCATTCTAGGTAATTCGATTTGACGATGTGGGCATAGCAATATTCCAGCTGTGGCTGTAAGAAGAACGTACATTTGCTCAAACTACAAGAACACTGCGACAACTGTCCCTCGGCCTTTTTAGTATCACATATAAGGCCCTACCACGCATATTATGGGAAAGGGTCAAGTTCAAAGGCTCAACATCACCTGCAAATCGACTTTGATAGCACGAAATGGGGCTGCATATATTCCGGTATTATATCTACAACACTCATATCTATGCAAACTGATACTAACGATACCACCCGCGCAGGAAAAACTGAGCACCATCAGTGTGAGCTTCGAAACTCAAAATGGTTTCAGAAAGGGCACGACTACGAATGAGTTTATGTCTTAACATATGTAGTTTGTACATATAAATATGCACATATGTAAGGTTTACTATAAAATTAAGGAAATTATTTGTAAAAACCATTGTATACATAATTTATTCATAACTAAATATTATTTAAACAAAAGGGACGCGTTTCATTCATATAAAAAGCGAATTGACAGAAGGTAACCGGTACGGGTAACCGATAGGCCAGTTACCCGTGTTGTTGTTGTTGCATATGTTTTGGTTAGCGATAACGAAAACATACCTAATGAAGTAACTTAAAAATGTAAATAACATCGAGCGAGAAGGAATGTGGAAAACACAATAGGTAAGAGCGAGAAAGCGAGTCACACGTACACTATTTTGATAGAGCGCATGCGTTACCTTTTTCACGACAGCAATGTAAAAGTCACTAAGACGATAATTGGTGACCAAGTTATTGGTAACGATTAAGTAATCGATTAGGTAACGGGTACCTGTCTTGTAGGGCAGTTCATATTTCGATCACTCCGTTTGCACGGGCAATGTACCCTACAATGACAAAGCTTTCACTAACTTTGTAGATTTCGAAGATATCAAGCTTTTTGAGTGGGAAGAATGACGTAAAAAGTCTCGTATGTTCTGTTATAAGAGAAAATTTTTCTGAAATGTGTTACGTGTTGTTGCTGTTGTAACGATAAGGACATGGATAAGGATTTTGGGGAGCGTTAGCGATGTTGATGGTCCTTTGCCGGATTTAGATGCGGTACGTTTCGGTACCAAGCACCGTTAAGGTACTAACCCGACCATCTTCGGATCGATTAAGTATGATCACATGAAATCATCCAGCCCATTCCGCCCTCCCAATCCCTAGACATATGAGGAAATTGGGGTCGCCAGAGCAAATTTGCATTACAATGTCCTGGCCGAGGATCACCTACCTCAGCTCGGAATACTCTTTCAGAGTACTCTATGGATTACCTCCGCGTGAGAGCTTTCCAGAAATCTTAAAAATTGACATAATGTACTACTCACTAGCAGCCTTAAAGCTTCATGTTGGAGTATTAATGTAAAAAAAATGGTAAACATGATCCAATATGAAATAATGGTACCAAACATTTATTCTATAAATAGCAAATCCAATTTACACCAAAGTGCACAGTATCCAGTAACTTCCAAACCTAAATGCAATAATTCCAAAATATTTAAAACCAAAACGCAATAACTACAATCAGTTATCTGGCTTAGCTTAAAATCTAGTCCTACGATAAATGTGATTTTTTGGCTATATCGCCAATTTAATTGTTTACAATAAAAAAGGGGATATGTGTATTCTTCCATAGCTGTTATAATATCATAAGTATCGTTTGAAAATGTACCTTCGTTTAAGGCTGGACACTTTTTCCTATTTATCTAGATATTTGTTATGAGTCAGTTATTGCGTTTTAGTTTGGAACTCCTCATATTATATTTTTTGTTCCCTATTTGATGACTATTAACTGTAAACGATATAACTGTCCATACTTTGGAAATGGGATTGTGCATCTGCAGCAACAAAAATGTTGTGTTCCTTATACACAAATATAAATTTCGTACATAAAATTCTTAAGCTAATGGTAATGAATTTTGCACATAAAGTAATTCTTTAATGAGCTAATAAAAATTTCTGTATACATAATTTTGGTTTATTTCAAATAAGTCTGTTTAATGCACTAAACTTTATTATATTTTATAGCAAGATATGTAAGATTTGTTTCTAACCTTTACTACTAATAAACGAAGGTGGGTTTCGGCATTCTCAGAGCAAAAGCTAAACATTATTTGGCGCGAATATCAACTTACAATTTTTGCTTTTGACCATAAACCCACGATTGTTTCATGAATGTGTACTCCATCTATTCTAAGTTATCTATGCTGAATTTACATAATTCGTCTACAACCTTTTGAAAGGTTGAAATAAGAGAAGATTTATTTTTGTTTACAATGCGTATACAATTTATGTTAACATGTCTGTTATATCTTAGGTAAATCTAACTAAGCTGTGACCAAATAAATAGGCACATTTTGTCGTTAAGTAAATAGTGTGGCAAAAATTTGACATGTATTCATATCTCACAAGGTAAATACATACCCAAAAAAAATTTGAATTAATCTTTTTGCCTATGAAAGGTTAAATAGCTTTGAGAGGGTAAAGAAAAATAAACAGAACTTAACACTCATTAATCCCTATGCTACAGAATTTTATGAAAACATATAAACTCTACGATAAGGGTCTAAAGCGATATTAACTTATGTTGTATCTCATTTAACACGTTTGAGTGATAATGCTACTTTTCCGGCGTTATCCTTGCTTTTCTACAAAATTCATACCACAAAGACATTTAAGTGGAAAAATCAAATTCTTGTTTCTTTTCAGTCTTTGGTCAAAGATATGACATCTATTGGAGGCAGCTGTCAAATTTCAGATTTTACTGTGAGGATTCCAAAAATGTAAGCAAGTTTTGATGTGTAAACATCTTTGCTCACGGTGTAGGGGAATCCTGAATGTGAGCTTAAGGTGCATGATTCAATCACAAGAGGTTTGCTCGGCTGACAAATTTTTTGACAATTGCAGGCATTTTGCTCCCATATCGAATTGACATCCGTTAACTGTGTTGTTTCTTTGCAATTTATCGAAAAATATTAGTAGTAGAAATAGGAAACAATCAATTTACAAATACCCGATAAGTACTGAACTGCACAATTTCTTAGAACAATTTTTTTAATTTTATGATGAATTTGGTAACTATGCCATGATCTATTAGTGTGGCTGAACATAGGTTAGGTTAGGTTGAACTAAGCGGTCTATGAGGACCACACATTGACTGAATGAGTCCGCAGTGATACTTGAAGTTTACTTAACGACCAAACTGAAAAACCCTATCAAAAACCGGGACCTATGTTATAAAATAATTCCGTCCTCTTCTCAAATTCTAGAAGCTTTCTAGGACCTACGCCACTTGCTGGTTGAAGATCTGACAGCTTTATCACTACCAATAGCTGGAGCCTTAGCCTGACAAGCGCAGGGCATGAGCACAAAACATGCTCCTTCGTTTCATCCTCCAACCCGCACTTCATACATCTGCTATCACTGACCAAGCCTAATTTAAAGCTGAACATAAGTAATTTTATGAAAAGTGCAGACACCAAGGAATCGTACACTTTCGTAAACCTAAGAACATACGAAACCTAAAACAATTTAAAATTCATCATTCCGAAATAAATAAAAAGGTAAATACTCACTGTGTAGCAGAGTCAAAGCCGGATATAAGGCAATAAGCCATTTGTTCATTATACTCAGTTGAGCAGAGCTCACAGAGTATATTAAGTTTGATTGGATAACGGTTGGTTGTACATATATAAAGGAATTGAGATAGATATAGACTTCCATATATCAAAATAATCAGAATCGAAAAAAAATTTGATTGAGCCATGTCCGTCCGTCCGTCCGTTAACACGATAACTTGAGTAAATTTTGAGGTATCTTGATGAAATTTGGTATGTAGGTTCCTGAGCATTCACCTCAGATCGCTATTTAAAATGAACGATATCGGACTATAACCACGCCCACTTTTTCGATATCGAAAATTTCGAAAAACCGAAAAAGTGCGATAATTCATTACAAAAGACCGATAAAGCGACGAAACTTGGTAGATGAGTTGAACTTATGACGCAAAATAGAAAATTAGTAAAATTTTGGACAATGGGCGTGGCACCGCCCACTTTTAAAAGAAGGTAATTAAAATTTTGCAAGCTGTAATTTGGCAGTCGTTGAAGATATCATGATGAAATTTGGCAGGAACGTTACCCTTATTACTATATGTACGCTTAATAAAAATTAGCAAAATCGGAGAAGGACCACGCCCACTTTTAAAAAAAAATTTTTTTTAAAGTAAAATTTTAACAAAAAATTTAATATCTTTACAGTATATAAGTAAATTATGTCAAGATTCAACTCCATTAATGATATGGTGCAACAAAATACAAAAATAAAAGAAAATTTAAAAATGGGCGTGGCTCCGCCCTTTTTCATTTAAGTTGTCTAGGATACTTTTAACGCCATAAGTCGAACAAAAATTAACCAATCCTTTTGAAATTTGGTAGGGGCATAGATTTTATGGCGTTAACTGTTTTCTGTGCAAATGGGCGAAATCGGTTGATGTCACGCCCAGTTTTTATACACAGTCGTCCGTCTGTCCTTCCGCATGGCCGTTAACACGATAACTTGAGCAAAAATCGATATATCTTTACTAAACTCAGTTCACGTACTTATCTGAACTCACTTTATCTTGGTATGAAAAATGAACGAAATCCGACTATGACCACGCCCACTTTTTCGATATCGAAAATTACGAAAAATGAAAAAAATCCCATAATTCTATACCAAATACGAAAAAAGGGATGAAATATGGTAAGGTAATTGGATTGTTTTATTGACGCGAAATATAACTTTAGAAAAAACTTTATAAAATGGTTGTGACACCTGCCATATTAAGTAGAAGAAAATGAAAAAGTTCTGCAGGACGAAATAAAAAACCCTTAAAATCTTGGCAGGTATTACATATATAAATAAAGTAGCGGTATCCAACAGATGATGTTCTGGGTCACCCTGGTCCACATTTTGGTCGATATCTGGAAAACGCCTTCACATATACAACTACCACCACTCCCTTTTAAAACTCTCATTAATACCTTTAATTTGATACCCATATCGTACAAACTCATTCTAGAGTCACCCCTGGTCCACCTTTATGGCGATATTTCGAAAAGGCGAACATCTATAGAACGAAGGCCCACTCCCTTATAAAAATACTCATTAACACCTTTCATTTGATACCCATATCGTACAAACAAAGTCTAGAGTCACCCCTGGTCCAGAAAGGCCCACTCCCTCTTAAAATATTCATTAACTCCTTTCGTTTGATGCCCATATTGCACAAACGAATTCTAGAGTCACCCCTGGCCCACCTTTATGGCGATATCTCGAAACGGCGTCCACCTATGGAACTAAGGATTACTCCCTTTTAAAATACTCATTAACACCTTTCATTTGATACCCATATCGTACAAACGCATTCTAGAGTCACACCTGGTCCATCTTTATGGCGATATCTCGAAACGGCGTCCACCTATAGAACTAAGGCCCACTCCCTCTTAAAATACTCATTAACTCCTTTCGTTTGATACCCATATTGCACAAACGAATTCTAGAGTCACCCCTGGTCCACCTTTATGGCGATATCTCGAAAAGGGGTCCACCTATAGAACTAAGCCCCACGCCCTTTTAAAATAATCATAAACACCTTTCATTTGATACCCATATCATACAAACAAATTCTAAAGTCACCCCTGGTTCACCTTTATGGCAATATCTCGAAAAGGCGAACACCTATAAAACGAAGGCCCACTCCCTTTTAAAAATACTCATTAACACCATTGATTTGATATCCATATCGTACAAACAAAGTCTAGAGTCACCCCTGGTCCACCTTTATTGCGATACCTCGAAAATGCGTCCACCTATAGAACTAAGGCCCACTCCCTCTTACAATACTCATTAACTCCTTTCGTTTGATACCCATATTGCACAAACGAATTCTAGAGTCACCCCTGGCCCACCTTTATGGCGATATCTCGAAACGGCGTCCACCTATAGAACTAAGGCCCACTCCGTTTTAAAATACTCATTAACACCTTTCGTTTGATGCCCATATTGTGCAAACAAATTCTAGGGTCACCCCTGGACCACCTTTATGGCGATATCTCGAAACGACGTCCACCTATGGAACTAAGGATTACTCCCTTTTAAAATGCTCATTAACACCTTTCATTTGATTCCCATATCGTACAAACGCATTCTAGAGTCACCCCTGGTCCATCTTTACGGCGATATCTCCAAAAGGCGTCCATCTATAGAACTTAGGTCCACGCCCTTTTAAAATACTCATTAATACCTTTCATTTGATACCCATATCGTACAAACGCATTCTAGAGTCAACCCTGATCCACCTTTATGGCTATATCCCTAAATGGCGTCCACCTATAGACCTATGGCCCACTCCCTCATAAAATACTCTTTAATGCCTTTCATTTGATACACATGTCATACAAACACATTCCAGGGTTTCCCTCGGTTCATTTTCATACATGGTTATTTTCCCTTATGTTGTCACCATAGCTCTCAACTGAGTATGTAATGTTCGGTTACACCCGAACTTAACCTTCCTTACTTGTTTTTTCTTGTGAGTTCATTGCGGCTACCGAGTAGAGTATCACCCCATGTCGACTGCCACTCGAAATCGTCCTATCTCAAAATATTTTTCAAACATTTCCCATTTCAGGGTTAGCACAAAAACGCCCTATTTCAGAATTAGGCTGAAGAACGCTTTATCTCAGAATGCTTTTCATTAACATCCTCTTATGTCAAAATGCATTGAAGCTATGCTTGTATAGGGAGTTTTTGAATAAAATTCTGACGTACGACATTCCTCAAACAAATTGTGAAAGAATGAGCAAACCAACATAATTCTTTATCAATTCAAGAAATATTTAGTAGAAAATTAATTATTTACCCCAAAACCTGTTGGCATTTTCAATTTTCCTATCACTACTAATATACTTCCAAAGGTACTTTTCTACTACAATTTTCACTGAAGGGGATTGAATTATTCCCCGTTTTCCTTAATTCGTAAAAGCAACCCGTCCAGATTTTCCAACTTGGGAGTGTCAAAGCTCTGCCATCATTGGAGAACAAACCTCGAATCAAGCTTAAGGTGTAAGCGTAACGTAAGTGTAAGTGTTATGCTATATGGGCGATATACGTATGAATTACCGTATATTTTTATACTCAGTTTTTTTTTTTTTTTTTTTTTAGTTGAGCAGAGCTCACAGAGTATATTAACTTTGTTTGGATAACGGTTGGTTGTACAGGTATAAAGGAATCGAGATAGATATAGACTTCCATATATCAAAATCATCAGTATCGAAAAAAATTTGATTGAGCCATGTCCGTCCGTCCATCCGTCCGTCCGTTAACACGATAACTTGAGTAAATTTTGAGGTATCTTGACGAAATTTGGTATGTAGGTTTCTGGGCACTTATCTCAGATCAATATTTAAAATGAACGATATCGGACTATAACCACGCCCACTTTTTCGATATCGAAGATTTCGAAAAATCGAAAAAGTGCGATAGTACAGTACCAAAGACGGACAAAGCGATGAAACTTGGTAGGTGGGTTCAACTTATGACGCAGAATAGAAAATAAGTAAAATTTTGGACAATGGGCGTGGCACCGCCCACTTTTAAAAGAAGGTAATTTAGAAGTTTTACAAGCTGTAATTTGGCAGTCGTTGAAGATATCATGATGAAATTTGGCAGGAACATTACCTCTATTACTATATGTGTGCTTAATAAAAATTAGCAAAATCAGAAAACGACCACGCTCACTTTAAAAAAAAAATTTTAATGTGAAATTTTTACAAAAAATTTAATATCTTTACAGTGTATAAGTAAATAATGTCAACATTCAACTCTAGTAATGATATGGTGCAACAAAATACAAAAACAAAAGAAAATTTCAAAATGGGCGTGGCTCCGCCCTTTTTCATTTGATTTGTCTAGGATACATTTAATGCCATAACTCGAACAAATATTTACCAATCCTTGTGAAACTTGGTAGGCTCTTAGAATCTAGGACGATAACTGTTTTCTGTGAAAAAGGGCGAAATCGGTTGAAGCCACGCCCAGTTTTTATACACAGTAGATCGTCTGTCCTTCCGATCGGCCGGTAACAGGATAACTTGAGCAAAAATCGATATATCTTTACTAAACTCAGTTCATATAATTATCTGAACACACTTTGTGTTCGTATAAAAATGACCGAAATCCGAATATGACCACGCCCACTCTTTCTATTTCGAAAAATACGAAAAATGAAAAAAATGCCATAATTCTATACCAAATACGAAAAAAGGGATGAAACATGGTAATTGCATTGGTTTATTGTCGCAAAATATAACTTTAGAAAAAAACTTTGTAAAATGGGGTGACACCTACCATATTAAGTAGAAGAAAATGAAAAAGTTCTGCAGGGCGAAATCGAAAGCCCTTGGAATCATGGCAGGAATACTGTTCGTGGTATTATATATATAAATAAATTAGCGGTATCCAACAGATGATGTTCTGGGTCACTCAGGTCAACATTTTGGTCGAAATCTCGAAAACACCTTCACATATAAAACTACCACAATTCCCTTTTAAAATTCTTATTAATACCTTTAATTTGACACCCATATTGTACAAACACAGTCACCCCTGGTCCCCCTTTATGGCGATATATCGAAAAGGCGTCCACCTATAGAACTAAGGCCAACTCCCTTTTAAAATACTCATTATCACGTTTCATTTGATACTCATAATGTACAAACGCATTTTAGAGTCAACCCTGGTCCACCTTTATAACGATATCCCGAAAAGGCGTCCACCTATAGAACTAAGGCCCACTCCCTTTTAAAATACTCATTAACACCTTTCATTAGATACCCATATCGTAAACAAATTCTAAAGTCACCCCTGGTCCACCTTTATGGCGATATCTCGAAAAGGCGTCCACCTATAGAACTAAGGCTCACTCCCTTTTAAAATACTCATTAACACCTTTCATTTGATACCGATATCATACAAACAAATTCTAGAGTCACCCCTGGTCCACCTTTATATCGATATTTCGAAAAGCCGTCCACCCATAGAACTAAGGCCCACTCCCTTTTAAAATACTCATTAACACCTTTCATTTGATACCCATATCGTAAAAACGCATTCTAGAGTCATCCCTGGTCCACCTTTATAGCGATATCTCGAAAAGGCGTCCACCTATAAAACTAAGGCCCACTCCCTTTTAAAATACTCATTAACACCTTTCATTTGATACCCATATCGTACAAACAAATTCTAGAGTCACCCCTGCTCCACCTTTATGACGATATCTCGAAAAGGCGTCCACCCACAGAACTAAGGCCCACTCCCTTTTAAAATACTCATTAACACCTTTCATTTGATACCCATATCGTACAAACAAATTCTAGAGTCACCCCTGGTCCACCTTTATGGCAATATCTCGAAAAGGCGTCCACCCATAGAACTAAGGCCCACTCCCTTTTAAAACACTCATTAACAACTTTTGTTTGACACCCATATTGTACAAACGCATTCTAGAGTCACCCCTGGCCCACCTTTATAACGATATCCCGAAAAGGCGTCCACCTATAGAGCTTTTAAAATACTCATTAACACCTTTCATTTGATACCCATATCGTACAAACAAATTCTAGAGTCACCCCTGGTCCACCTTTATGGCGATATCTCGAAAATGCGTCCACCTATAGAACTAAGGCCCACTCCCTTTTAAAATACTCATTAACACATTTCATTTGATACCCATATCGTACAAACAAATTCTAGAGTCACCACTGGTCCACCTTTATGGCGATATCTCGAAAAGGCGTCCGCCTATAGAACTAAGGCCAACGCCCTTTTAAAAAACACATTAACACCTTTCTTTTCATACCCATATCGTACAAACAAATTCCAGAGTCATCCCTGGTCCACCTTTATGGCGATATCTCGAAAAGGCGTCCACCTATAGAAATAAGGCCAACGCCCTTCTAAAAAACTCATTAACACTTTTCTTTTCATACCCATATCGTACAAACAAATTCTATAGTCACCCCTGGTCCACCTTTATGGCGATATCTCGAAAAGGTGTCCACCTATAGAACTAAGTCCCACACCCTTTTAAAATATTCATTAACACCTTTCATTTGATACCCATATCGTACAAACAACACATTCCAGGGTTACCCTAGGTTCATTTTCCTACATGGTGATTTTCCCTTATTTTGTCTCCATAGCTCTCAACTGAGTATGTAATGTTCTGATACACCCGAACTTAGCCTTCCTTACTTGTTAAGTGTAAGTTTTGGTATGATGATTTGTTTACCGAAATCTATCGATTTATTATAAGCGTTTTACCAATCGGCCTATTATCGATTTTTTGCCGGCATCTAATCGTTTTGTTACGAAATAAATGCCGAAAAAACTTCAATATAAAATAGATTAAACATCTGTAACCCGACGATAACAAGCCGATAAGAAAGCAATAACTAGACAATGGCTCTGCAATAACAAAGCGTTAAAAAGTCGACAACAAACCGATAGCTCGCTCTTGATAATAAGTTGATAACAACACAATAGCTTGTCAATAACAACATATTACAGATAAGAAGTCCATGATCCTCTTTTCCCATAGCCTGAAACTATTTATTTCTGTAAATGTTGCCTCTATTTTGGTGTAACTTCAACCAAACTTTTGGCGAGCTTAAGGTTTCTAGACGTACATTGTACGTGTTTACATTTCGAAATTCACAGTGCTCAGGCCTTTTGTTTTATTTGACAATAAAAAGATGATAAAAAAATTTGAAGGACTGCCTTTATATAAATGGACAAAAAAATGGAAGGCAATTTTTCCTTTAATACAGACATAGTCTTGTTGAATTTTGTCTAAAAAATTTTAACAATAGCTCTTGTAAAAGAATTTTGGGACAAAAACTATAAAGGTGGAGCATAAACTTTAAATTTAATGTAAACGAGGTACTTGGGATTAACTAATTGGTTATTTAAAATTTAAAACGTGCTCTACCTTTATAATTTTAAATCCCAAAATTCTTTTACAAGAGATATTGTTAAAATTTTGTAGACAAAATTCAACAAGACTATGTCTGTATTAAAGGAAAAATTGCTTTCTATTTTTTGGTCCATTTATATAAAGGTAGTCCTTAAAATTTTTTTATCATCTCTTTATTTTCAATTTTTTAGTACTGCCTACAAAAAGGCAATTGCAACTTTGATTAGCAATTTAACTAATTCCTAAGTGAAAATTCTTATCTTTATTTATTTGTTCAAAATAGCAAGATTTAAGAGAATTAGTGGAATTTTCGCTGACAACACTGTCGAAAACAACAGAATTCCACCTCGCATCATAACAAGAGAATTCCAACTCGTTTGTCAGCTGCTTAATTTGCACAGCTGAAAATCGTGGTGAAATTCGCATATGCCTGAAAGTCTAAAATAATCGTGGTGAAAGTCGCGTACGCCTAAAAGTATGCAAGGACGTGCATTGAGTTGGGCCTTCAAAGAGGTGGAATTCTACAACGCCTGCAACACTCAGGAGGCTAGCCACGAAGGTATAGCCTAATCTTCTAAATAGTTCGACCTGTGTGTTACGTAGCTCACATTTTTTGATCAAACATTGCACTGTCACCGAGTTTTAAACTATATTGCAGGTTTCAAGTCTCTCGATATCCAGGAAGTTAGTTAAAAATCGATTGCAAGATTCCCAATTTAAAATTAATTTTCTCAATATCTCGATCTATGCGCCACCTAGCGATTTTTTTTGATAAAATATTGCATTATCATCGGGTTCTGACTTACGGCCCAAGTTTCATTTCCCTAGTTCATCGGGAAGTTACTCGAAAATCGATCGCAAGATTCCCCCAGCTTTTAAAGATTTTGCAGTTATCTTGACTAGCGCGCAACCTAGCGGAACTTTGTTTTCTATAAGTTCTATTGTCACCAAGCCTCTAACTAAGTGCCAAGTTTCAAGTCTCTAGATAAGCGGGAAGTTAGTTAAAAATAGATGGAAAGATTCCCAAATTAAAATTTTTTTTCTTACTATCTCGATCCGCGTGCCACCTAGCGAATTTTTTTGATCAAATGTTGCATTGTCACCGGGTTTTGACGCACGGCCCAAGTTTCTAGCTCACAGGCAAGTTACTCAAAAATTGATCGCAAGATTCCCCTCGTTTTTCAGGGATTTGTAGTTATCTCACTTAGCGCGCCACCTAGCGGAATTTTGTTTTCTGGGTCTCCGGGTCTTCCGGGTCTCGAACTATGTGCTAAGTTACAAGTCTCTAGGTAACCGGGAAGTTAGTTAAAATGGATTGAAAGATTCCCAAATTAAAATTAATTTTCCTAATAACTCGATTCATGCGCCACCTAGCGGAATTTTTTTTGATAAAATATTGCATTGTCTCCGGGTTCTGACCCACGGCCCAAGTTTCAAGTCTCTAGCTCATCGGCAAATTACTCAAATATCGATCGCAAGATTCCCCTCGTTTTTCAAGGATTTGTAGATCCTCAATTAGCACGCCACCTAGCGGAACTTTGTTTTCTATAAATTGTATTGTCTCTGGGTCTCGAAATATTTGCCAAGTTTAAAGTCTCTAGGACACCGGGAAGTTAGTTAAAAATGGATTGAAAGATTCCCAAATCAAAACTAATTTTCTTCATATCTCGATCCATGCGCCACCTAGCAAATTTTTTTTTATCAAATATTGCATTGTCGCCGGGTTCTGACTCACGGTCCAAGTTTCAAGTCTCTAGCTCACCGGGAAGTTACTTAAAAATCGATCGCAAGATCCCCTGCGTTTTTTCAGGGATTTTCAGAGATTTTCGTTTATCTCGATTCGTCTGCCACCTGTGGGCGTTCTGTTTTCCACGAATGGTAGTGCCATCGACTCGCAAACTACATGTTAAGTTTCAAGTCTCTGGATCACCTAGAAGTTAGTTAAAAGTCGATCGCAAAATCACTTGCATTGCAATGTCTCCCAGACCTGAACTATGTTCTAAGTATCAAGTGCCTAGCTCAACGGGAAGTTACCGAAAAAGACTTCCGTGGGTCAAAAATTCGTATGGCAATGGGGGGACAAACATGAAAGGGACTTAATATAAAGATAATAATAATAAAAAGTTGTTAAATCAACAATTCTTGAATATTTTTCCTGCCTGTTTGTCTCTATATATGGTTTTTGGTACGTTCTTTACTCAATACCACTGCAAAGAATTTAATGATTTTTTCACCAGTGTGTTGTTACGAGTTAACTAAGGAAACAATTTGTCATTGCTATTATTCTTTCGATTTGGATGAGCGAACATCAAGTTTACTAATTTGAGCGAATGAACGGAAGCAAATATTGCCTCATTTGTTTAAAATTGGCCTGCGTTTTTAATATATGCAGACACTCCGTCACCTGCATATAAAGTCATAAAATTGACTAATCACAATTGATCCGTTTATTTTGAAAGTGGCATAAGTCATTTCCAACTCATGCATTTAAGAGCATTGTTATTTTTGAACGAATGCATATATAGATGGTTCTACAATTTTAAAATAATAATAAGAATTGCATCTTTTGGATATTTGACTTTAAAAAACTGGAGGCGAGGAGAGATACAAACAAATTACCACTGAACCTAAACGACATGAAATTACTTCTTCACTTTCAAAATAAACGGCTCAATTGTAAAAATGTTTGATGCTTTCCGCAAAGAAATCAGACGCAGTAGAAAAGCGAATGCAAAAAATGGTTATCTACAAACAACATCCCATTTCTTTATACTCTTTATACTTTATACAGTGTTTTGCACACTGAGTATATTAACTTTGAATGGATAACGGTTGGTTGAACAGGTATAAAGGAATCGAGATAGATATAGACTTCCATATATCAAAATCATCAGTATCAAAAAAATTTTTTTTTAACCATGTTTGTCCGTCCGTCCGTCCGTCTGTCCGTTAACACGATAACTTGAATAAATATTAAGATATAATTTTTGGTACACGTGCTCATTTGGACCCATAATAGATTGGTATTGAAAATGAGCGATGCCCACTTTATATATATATATAACATTTTGGAAAACACAAAAAACCTGATTATTTAGTTAATAATACACCTAGAATGTTGAAATTTGACGTGTGGACTGATATTGAGACGCTTGATAAAAAATTAAAAAAAAATTTTTAAATGGGTGTGGCACCGCCTACTTGTGATTAAATCAATTTTACAAATATTATTAATCGCAAATCAAAAATCGTTAAACCTATCGTAACAATATTCGGCAGAGAGGTTGCCTTTACTATAAGGAATACTTTGAACGCCCACTTTTATATAAACGATTTTTAAAAGGGTCGCATAAAATAAGCTATATCTTTGAAAAAAGAGCTTTATATTAATGGTATTTCATTTCGCAAGTGAATTTATAACAGTAAATAGGAAAAACTTCAACTTTAAAAAAATGGGCGTGCAATTTTCTATGTTTCGGGACCCATAACTCGAAGAAAAATTAACGGATCGTAATAAAATTTGGTACAAAAACTTTCCCTATAGCAAGAAATATTTCTAGAAAAATGGACGAGATCGGTTAAAGACCACGCCCACTTTTATATAAAAGATTTATAAAAGGGTCGTAGACGAAAATAATAAGCTATATCTTAGCGAAAAAGAGCTTTGTATCAATAGAATTTTACTTTCTAAATTGGACTATAACATTAAATTGAAAGACACTAAAACTTTTGAAAATGGGTGTGGCACCGCCCCTTTTATGACTAGGCAATTTTATATGTTTCGGGAGCCATAAATCGAAGAAAAATTAACATATCGTAATGAAATTGTGTACACATATTTTCCTTATAGCAGAAAACATTTCTAGTAAAAATGGACGGGATCGGTTGAAGACCATAGCAACTTAGATATAAAACAAATTTAAAAGGGTCGTAGACTAGAATAATAAGTTACAACTTAGCACAAAATTGCTTTGAATCAATGATATTTCACTTATCAAATTTTATTGGCGGCCACCGTGGTGTGTTGATAGCGTGCTCCGCCTACCACACCGTATGCCCTGGGTTCACACCCCGGGCAAAGCAACGTCAAAATTTTATAAATAAGGTTTTTCAATTAGAAGAAAATTTTTCTAAGCGGGGTCGCCCCTCGGTAGTGTTTGGCAATCGCTCCGGATGTATTTCTGCCATGAAAGGCTCTCAGTGAAAACTCATCTGCCTTGCAGATGCCGTTCGGAGTCGACATAAAACTTGTAGGTCCCGCCAATTTGTAGGGAAAATCAAGAGGACCACGACGCAAATTGGAAGAGAAGCTCGGCCTTAGATCTCTTCGGAAGTTATCGCGCCTTACATTTATTTTTTTTTTATTTAAGTTTTATTGTAAGAGAAAATGGGGAGATATTTTTCTTTTAAACGGGCCGTGCTACCTCTTATGTAGAAAAGTAATTTATCTGAAATGAAATGTACAATTGAAGTTCATGCTGAGTATATAAGGTTCGGTTACATCCGAACTTAGACACCTTTACTTGTTTCAAATTGCCTTTGCTTTATAGTTTCCTGACTTGTGGTGTTCCTGCTTTGATTTGCGTGTAAAAAAGATAAATTTGAAGCAAGTTCATATTTACCTTTACAATTGCCGAGACATGCTTTAAAGTGCTGACGCAATACAAATTTAAAAAAGTACACAAAACCTTAAAGAATTTATGAATGTGCCCTTTTGTAAGCATATATTTATGTAATAAATCAATGTGCTCACATTGAATTTTAAGAACTTTGAAATCTTTTATTTATTTATTCTTTTGAAGTTATACTTCTTTAGGCACTTTAGGAAAAAATTAAATTTTAAGATATAACAAAAAATGCAGTTTGTATGTATGTTCGCTGTGAATCGTAAGAGCAAACTTGCTTTGAGTGGGACTTTCACCACACTACATAATGCGTCACATACATGTATACATGTTGAATTACATCGAATGGTGAAAAGAAGCTAGCAATCGCTAGCGGTATTTAATCGAGAGTGTATTTTTAGATATTTTTGGTAATTTTAGGTATGTATGTACATATGTTTGTATTTTCATTTCATGTCAACTTGACATACAAATGTACATATTTATGCGTGTTATTGTTGTTAATGGTTAAGAATGCATACATCTCTTTAAAAATATTCTTTCGTAAAAAAACAGTCCGAGTGCCTTTCTGCTATGAACGGAAGGAGCACGATGCAAATTGGAAGAGAGGCTCGGCCTAAAATATCTTCGGAGGTTATCGCGTCTTACATTTATTTAATTTATATATGTATATATAAAGAAGGAGGTACGTATGTTTGTATGCAGCTTTTTGACTCCTAAACCATTTCGCCGAATTTATTCAAATTTGCAGGAAAGGTTCACAGCAGCCATTAAGTGTTCCTGGGAAGTTTCTTTTCGGGAAGTGGACCAGGGACCGGTCTATGCGAACAAATTCTATTCATGGTTCGATTCGTCTGAAATTTGGTATATGGCTCTTTTTATCATAACTTTCGTTTGTTGACTACCTTTTTCCAGTTCTTTTATTATTTCATTGTAATTTGATTTTTGCATGCAATCGACAACCATTTTTTTTTATTTTTTGTTTTTCAAATGTTTCTTTTAAATCATGGAAAGCTAAATTTTTGTAGTTTATTGAACAAATCTGCGAACATATTTCTTTTATAGTGATTGTGCTAGTAAATCATCTAAAACTGTCAAAACTTTTTCTGTATGTGCTTGTGTGTGTACAAATTTATTTCAGCGTCATAAAAAATGTTCATGGCTTGATATTGACGAATGTGCGAATGTTGCATTTACCGCTATTGCAACAGTTTTTTCTTTTTTACGGAAAATGCTTACTTGTAAAATAAGAATTTTAGCATTAGGCATGTCTACATTTGGTCGATATATGCATATCCCTGTCATTTTTATGCGCAAATCCCAAAAACTTTTTTGGATACTCGGGTTTTGCACACTGGCAAAAAACTTAAGGCCAGAAAAAAGCACAAGGACATTAAGTTTGACCTTTTCTGATCTGATGATTTTGAAAATTAAGAATGTTGATAGTAAGTTTTTGCCGAACTTCGAAACGTAAAAAACGTCGATTTTAACACTTTTTCAAGCGATACCCTTGATTTTTTTTTTTTTTTGAATTTTTTCGATAAAATTTTGAGGCATCGCTTAAACGCTATGCAATTTAAACTGAATGTTTTTTTTGAGACGGAGATTCTAAAAGTATTAGCAAAATTAATGTGCCCCTCCCAATACTCAAAACTATCATCAATCAAAGTAGCGATACTTTTTTTTGTCATTTTCAATATTGACAGTTTTTTGCTTATAGCTTTTTGAGGCAACTGAGTATTGAAATTTGGATTATGCACGATAATAGCCTATCAGGGACTAAAAATACCTGGGGCTTCAAATTCGATGTGCCCTTTCAGCTTTGAAGGTAGTGGCAGAAAAGTTGAAGCACTTGGTTGCGTAAATTTTTTTCAGGAGCATGTTTTTTTGTGGGCACAGCTACAATTTTACTTTTATCACTTCATACCCGTTTGTTAAATTTTTCTCTAAACTACGGTAGCATATCATTAATTGCCGCATCTTGGAATATTCACGCAATGAAAGTTATTGATGTTTGTACATGGGGAAAATATACGAAATTTCCGACAAAAATTGGCAATTGTCAAAAAGTGTAGAAAAATTTTTTAAATTTTTTTTAAACCAGGTTTTATTTAAAAGTAAATGAAAAGAAACATAAATTTGGTACAAACATTTAACAAAAAAAAAAATATTTTTTCTACACTTTTTGGCGATTGCCAATTTTTGGCGAAAATTTCGCATATTTGCCCCATGTACAAACATCAATAACTTTCCTTGCGTGAATATTCCAAGATGCGGCAATTAATGGTATACCACTGTGGTGTAGAGAAAAAATTTACAAACGGGTATGAAATATTTGACAGTTACCCGGTTTCATATTTTTGCCGATATCTCTGAAACCGGCTTTCGGGTATCAATAAAATTTTACCTAAATATACCCCACATAGATATGTAAATCCTGATAAAATTTCAACACAATCGATTAAGAAGTGTTTAAATAAGTAAAAAAAAATTAAGGTTTACCGGATTTATATTTTTTATCAATATCTCCAAAACCGGATCTCGGGTATTAAAACTTCTTTACCTAAACATACTTCGTTCACATATCTATATGTTTTTAAAGTTTCAAAAGAATCGGTAGAAAGATGTTGCAAACTTTGCAGTAAAAACTATTTGGCGGTTATTCGGTTTTATATTTTTACCGATATCTACAAAACCTGGTCTCATATATCAAAAAAATTTTTCGTAGTTAACAGCTGCATATATCTCCATATTTTGTCAAAATTTCGATATAATCGGTAGAGAAGTATTGGAATAAATGTATATTTAACATTGCGATATATATATATTTTGCTCGATCTTTTGACTATATCTTTTTGAGGCATTATGTAAAACGAGTAACGGCGATGCACTATAGCTCCAATTTACCCTCAATGTTCCTAACAAAAAGATATTTGCGTGATACCATATTTAAAAAAAATTGTGTTCTCCAAAAAAACCAAAGTTTGGCGGATTTCCCCATATATGTATATATACAACAAACACCATACAAATATAGATATGTACATTAGACTGGTTCGATTTATTAACCGATATCGCGCCATCGATTTTGCGATAGGATTTGGGCTCAAGAAAAAAAGTTCCACTACGCATACCCAAAAAAATAATTTTCGAGTCTGCGAAATTTAATTTTTTTGACTTTTTTTCGACTTTGATTTTTAAGGTTTTTTTCATGACCTACTAAAAAAATTTTCGTTTGATTGTAAACTTTTCACTTATACCCTGTCCCACCCAAAAATGTCCGCTTAAAACTTTTTTTTTTTCAAAAAACTGTTATCGCCAACGTTTTTAGCGGGCATTTTTGGGTCGGACAAGGTATACATATGAAAATTTGTTAGTAGGTCATGAAAAGAACCTTAAGAATAAAAGTCGAAAAAAAGTAAAAAAAAATTAAATTTCGGTGGCTCGAAAATTATTTGTTTGGATGTGCGTAGTGGAACTTTTTTTCTTGAGCCCAAATCCTATCGACAAATCGATGGCGCGATATCGGTTCAATTTCGTCCATACAAATCGACCCACCCTAATGCACATATCATTTAGTTCTAGAGTGCTTTTATGTCAGCAGTTGTTTAAATGAAAATTTTCCCTTGGGAAAACTGAAATTTCGTTTCGGTTATTGCCCTGAATCAGCCGACGATGAATCCTTCAGTCGAAACATGTATGTATGCTAATACGAGCTAAATTTCGTTCATCTTGTGAACATTTCTTTTTGGAATTTTTTCACACATATGGGTGTCATTCCAGCGAAAGGGTTATCACAGGTAAAGTCGCTAAATATGGATTGAACTTATTTTATTTCGTGACAGAGTTGAAAATGAATATATACATTAAATACACTCGTAGTTTATTAATAATTCTTAAGTTTTCTATGTGGTTAAAATTTTTACAAAATTTTTAAATTGCGATATTTTATGAAAAAACTTTAATTGATTTTGTAATTTACAATCTCAAAAACAACTTCCAAAACCCAAGACAATTTTACAAAAACTTCCAATTTTTTTTCAGAGTTGTTTTACTCTTTTTTGAGTACACAGCCCCATGATGCAATGAAACGGACAGGCGAATCCACTAGTACAGCAACTAATGTTTGATGGCTCTGATATTCTGGTCCAGAGTTTTAAAGTAGTAGGTGTGGAAAATGTTTGGCTCTATTTTGCTACTTTCTTACTACTTTAGTAATGAAAAGCGCTCTCTTTTTGAAAAGGGAAAAGCAATGAATCTCAACATAAGAAAAGAGAAATTGAAAAAATATATAAAAGGCAAAGAAAAGTGGAAGCCAAAAATAAAACAAGTAAGCACGGGACTGACTTTGCCTGTGCCGAAGACCTCATACCTTTCATGAATGGAACTGAACAATGATGTGTTGAAATTTCAAAAATTCATAAAATATGAACAATGGGTTGTATGGGATGTATACTATGATCCGGCGATATTCTCAGACAGTTATATATGACAAATATATGTATAAGCGTCTAGTGAAATTTCAATCTTCAAGCTGTTAAAATGAGAAAGAAATGAAAAACAAAAAATTTTGTTTTCGAAAAATCGGTTGTTTGGGTGATATATGCTATAGTGATACGATCCCCTTGGGTTTAATTGGATACCTAAATATACCCGCTCACCAAATTGCATCATAGGTTAGGTTAGGTTAGAGTGGCTGACCCCCAGAAAAGTGAGGGACACACTTCAGCCGACTGGCCCATTGTGATACCACTGTGTGGGATATAGCCCTTCCTCCTATAGATTGGTAGGAATTTGAACCAATTTGACCTTCTGATGTAGCGTAGAATATTTTCGATTTCCGCAGAGCCAAGTTTTGCTAAGCATTCGATGAAATACTTTTTCAGATATTCATCATGATATCTGAAAAACTGAGAGACAAGCTTGCGATCAAACAGACGGACATGGCGAAATCAACTCAGCTCGTCACGCTGATATACTTATTGGTGGGTCCATCTCTTCTCGTGTAAGGACTTACAGTTTTGAGTTTCGTGACAAATTTAATATACCATTTCGTGAACGGTATACAAATGAAATGGAGAAAACGGGGGAAAACAAGAGAAATTTGGACGAAAGACGGAAAAGTATAGGAATTAAAAAAAGGAAGTAGAAGGAGATTGAGGGTATAGGAGAAACAAGGATAAAAGTTTAACAAAATGTAAGAATGGGAGGCTAACAGGAAGAGTAAGAATAACTCTAATATAAGATTCAAAATAATAGTGAGAGTATGAGTGAGTCTAAAATAAGAGTAAGTGCAGAAAGACTAAAACGAAAGACTGGCAAAAAAATTAAAGTGATTGGAAAATTTAGTGAGCCGATTAAATTAAAGACGCTGAGGGCAGAGCAAATTAGAGTGAAAGGAGAGGGTGAGACAGAGGAGTATGTAGCGTAACTTGTAATGCGTATTATTTTCACTGTATATATACACAAGCAGTCAAATTTAACTGACCCAAATATTTATGTGAACTCAACGGGAGTTCAACAATGAGTTATTAGTGCTTGCACATGCGATGCATATTTGTTTACATTTGTCCACCCGTCACATTGACCGACACATTTGTCTATTAGTCATATTGACTGTCGAACCAATTACATATGTATCCAAATAGGTCATTATATTATTAGTTTATGTACGTCTAGTTTGTAAGTATTGGTAAGAACTCTTTTTTTGTATAAAAGAAAGTGATTTAAAATAAAGAATTCAATAACTGACTAGCACTCAATATACGAGTTTATATTATTTTACGCTTCAAGTATCTTGTGAATAGGTACACAAAGTTTTAAGATTTGGTTTTAGTTCCGCAGGTATATTAGTGCTTAGCCCTCTAATGCATAAGAGTGCCTCAGGGCACTCGTTTTCAGAGTCCGTTAATTTGAAAGTACATATGTATTTCGTACCATTTATTAAATGTAGCCTTCGTGTATATGTCCACCAACAAAAAGAAATCAAATCGGGCGAGTTATTGTGAGATGTTGCACAGTTATTGTCAGTGGAGTGTTATAAGTTATTTTCAAGTGAAGTGCGTTGTTTTAAAAAAATCAAAAAAACCGATTTTTAACTTTTATGTTTTTTAAATTTTTCTTACCGATTTTCGTAAGTATAAAGTTTGTTGGTGCAGTATCCGAAATGGAATAAAAACATACTGTGTAAATTTTGGAAAGTTTTGTAATCGTGCCTGGGGGCAGCTTTGTGAAACCAAGAATACATTTTTTTTCTTTTTGGATAGAATAAGTGAATATTTCCTTATACATTTTTTTTAACTGTGATATTGAGTCACGGCAGGTAATGTTGAAACTATATCTAATCGACATAAGCGGCTCGTACAAGAGAGGAAAAGACGGAAAATAGTAGACTCGCACAGAAAGTGATGAAAATATAGATGAATGTTTGAATACTATGAATTTAGCAGAAACAAGTGGTACATTTATTCAAGATGCTAACATTTCTTTCGATAGCAGTTTGCTTTGAGTGTCATCGACATTTTTAGATACCCCACAAATAGCACCAAATGCCGAAATACCAACAACATCGATTCAATCAAACCATACAGTACCCGAAGTAGGAAGAGTCAGTCGGAAAAGGCCGCGATCCCCTTTACCTGACCAAGAAGAATGAGGCCCATCTATTACTTTAGGCCCAGGGGGTTTACACCACAAAGTAGGTTATAGAGGAGCTCTAAGTAAGACTTTTGTAGCAGTAGCATTAACCTATGATTTTCTCTTCACTAGGTTTGGCGGATATTGATAAGCATTCCAATGAGTTTAGAAACATTCTTTAGCGAAAAAAAATGCAACATCATGTCAACGAAGTAGCGTTCAGAGGGAATGATAAACAACCTGATGAAGTAGCTTGTCTTGAAACACCCTACCAGTTCTTCAAATACTTTTTCACGGAAGAAATAATTGGATTCATTGTAGAACAAACGAATGCGAAAGCTTTTGCAGAAGACGTCAACACAAAATTTCGTGTGGACTCGGAAATGGTTCACCGTTATCTTGGATTATTGGTATACATGTCTGTTGTTACAATCCACTCGTTGGTACTGGGGAAAATTTCAAGTGGACAAGGTACGAAAAGTTATGCCTCTAAGAAATTTTGAGCAAATGAAGAAATATGTGTGTTTCTCAAACGATGGAGAAAGGGCAAGACTAGGCGCAGAAGGCTATGATTCTCTGTTTGGTAGCAGGAAACTCTTAGATGGATTGCACGAACGATTTGATTCAATTAAAAAAACAGCGCGACTCTGTGTCGATGAGCAGATTTTTAGTACCAATATTAACAGTATATGCCAAACAAACCTCATAAATGGTAAAGTTATTTGTACTTTGTGATACATATGGATACTTATATCGTTTCGAGATATTCAATGGTTCAGGTGATAATATTATTGTCCTGGAAGTCCAGATCTCGGTGCTATTGCTAATGTTGTTGTACGCTTATCTCAGACCATACCTAATTTTGTGCATTACATTGTATATTTTGACAATGTTTATACCACATTGCCCTTACTCGTGTACCTTCTTGCACGTGGTATTTACCGTTAGATAGAGATTTGAAAGTTACACATCGTTGTTACACGTTGGCACAGCATATGGCATGGATTTATAAACAATGCTTTGGTAGGATACAAGACGCGATCGGTTAGTATCTACAAACGTAGGAATCACTCCATTTTCAAGAAGCTGTGGAGTACCAGAGATAGCGAAAACTTTAAGATACAATAGACAGGAGAAACAAGTAAAGAAGGTTAAGTTCGGGTGTAACCGAACATTACATACTCAGCTGAGAGCTATGGCGGCAACATAAGGGAAAAAAACCATGTAGGAAAATGAACCGAGGGTAACCCTGGAATGTGTTTGTATGACATGTGTATCAAATGAAAGCTATTAAAGAGTATATTAAGAGGGAGCGGGCCATAGTTCTATAGGTGGACGCCATTTAGGGATATGGCCGTAAAGGTGGATCAGGGTTGACTCTAGAATTTGTTTGTACGATATGGGTATCAAATGAAAGGGTTTAATGAACATTTTAAAAGGGAGTGGGCCTTAGATCTATAGGTGGACGACTTTTCGAGATATCGCCATAAAGGTGGACTAGGGGTGACTCTAGAATGAGTTTGTACAATATGGGTATCAAACGAAAGGTGTTAATGAGTATTTCAAAAGGGCGTGGGGTTTAGTTCTACAGGTGGACGCCTTTTCGAGATAGCGCCATAAAGGTGGACCAGGGGTGATCCCAGAATATGTTTGCACGATATGGGTATCAAATTAAAGGTATTAATGAAGGTTTCAAAAGGGAGTGGTGGTAGTTGTACAGGTGGTCGCCTTTTCGAGATATCGCCATAAAGGTGGACCAGGGGTGAATCTAGAATGCGTTTGTACAATATGGGTATCAATCGAAAGGTGTTAATGAGTATTTTAAAAGGGCGTGGGGCTTAGTTCTGTAGGTGGAAGCCTTTTCGAGATATCGCCATAAAGGTGGACCAGGGGTGACTCTAGAATGTGTTTGCACGATATGGGTACCAAATTAAAGGTATTAATGAGGATTTTAAAAGGGAGTGGTGGTAGTTGTATATGTGAAGGCGTTTTCCAGATATCGACCAAAATGTGGACCAGGGTGACCCAGAACATCATCTGTTGGATACCGCTAATTTATTTATATATATAATACCACGAACAGTATTCCTGCCAAGATTTCAAGGGTTTTTTATTTCGCCCTGCAGAAATTTGTCATTTCATTCTACTTAATATGGTAGGTGTCATACCCATTTTACAAAGTTTTTTTCTAAAGTTATATTTTGTGTCAATAAACTAATCCAATTACCATGTTTCATCCCTTTTTTCGTATTTGGTATAGAATTATGGCATTTTTTCGTTTTTCGTAATTTTCGATATCGAAAAAGTGGGCGTGGTCATAGTCCGATTTCGGCCATTTTTTATACCAATACAAAGTGAGTTCAGATAAGTACGTGAACTGAGTTTAGTAAAGATATATCGATTTTTGCTCAAGTTATCGTGTTAACGGCCGAGCGGAAGGACAGACGGTCGACTGTGTATAAAAACTGGGCGTGGCTTTAACCGATTTCACCCTTTTTTACAGAAATAAGTTATCGTCCCAGAATCTAAGCCCCTATCAAATTTCACAAGGATTGGTAAATTTTTGTTCGACTTATGGCATTAAAAGTATCCTAGACAAATTAAATGAAAAAGGGCGGAGCCATGTCCATTTTGAAATTTTCTTTTATTTTTGCATTTTGTTTCACCATATCATTACTTGAGTTGAATGTTGACATAATTTACTTATATACTGTTAAGATATTAAATTTTTTGTTAAAATTCGACTTTAAAAAAATTTTTTTTTAAAAGTGGGCGTGGTCGATCACCGATTTTGCTAATTTTTATTAAGCATACATATAGTAATAGGAGTAACGCTCCTGCCAAATTTAATCATGATATCTTCAACGACTGCCAAATTACAGCTTGTAAAACTTTTAAATTACCTTCTTTTAAAAGTGGGCGGTGCCTCGCCCGTTGTCCAAAATTTTACTAATTTTCTATTCTGCGCCATAAGTTCAACTCACCTACCAAGTTTCATCGCTTTATTCGTCTTTGGTAATGAATTATCGCACTTTTTCCGTTTTTCGAAATTTTCGATATCGAAAAAGTGGGCGTGGTTATAGTCCGATATTGTTCATTTTAAATAGCTATCTGAGATGAGTGCTCAGGAACCTACGTACCAAATTTCAGGACGGACGGACATGGCTCAATCAAATTTTTTTCGATACTGATGATTTTGATATATGGAAGTCTATATCTATCTCGCCTCCTTTATACCTGTACAACCAACCGTTATCCTATCAAAGTTAATATACTCTGTGAGCTCTGCTCAACTGAGAATAAAAGTATGTCGAAGTTGATTGTCCACAGATTATCAGAGAGTATAATGCGCGCATGGGCGGTGTTGATTTGATGGATGGATTGATGGGTAGATATAAAATAACATTGAAATCTCGTGATGTTATAACTCTTTTTTCCATCTTGTTGATATGCCCATCAAGAATTCCTATATTTTATACAAGAGAGTGAATTTTGAAAAACAAAAAGAGCCATCACGTCCAAAAGCAGAACTCGCGTCCTGAGTTTCTTATAGATTTGGCTGCAGCACTTTGTGCATATATAAAAAAAAAGACCTGTTGGTAGGCCATCTACTATGCAAGAGGTCCCAGAGCAGTCAAGTACCTTGGGGTAACGAGCTCAGCATCCAGTAGCAGATGTGCGTTTTTATGGATTATAACATATGCCTAAATGATTGTCTAAAGCATAATAAAGAATTCAACCTTTTCGAGATATCGCCATAAAGGTGGACCAGGGGTGATTCTAGAATGTGTTTGTACGATATGGGTATCAAATGATAGGTGTTCATGAGTATTTTAAAAGAAAATGGGCCTTGGTTGTATAGGTGGACGCCTTTCGAGATATCGCCATAAAGGTGGACCAGGGGGACTCTAGAATGTGTTTGTACGATAGGTATCAAATTCAAGGTATTACTTCGGGTTTTAAAAGGGGTTGGCCCCTAGTCGTATATGTGAAGACATTTTCGAGATATTGACCACAATGTAGACCAGGGTGACCCAGAACATCATCTGTAGGGTACCGCTAATTTATTTATATGTGCAATACCACGAACAGTATTCCTGCCATGCTTCCAAGGGCTTTTAATTTCATTTCATTTCATTTTGTTAGTCTATGATTTAATTAATCTTACAGACTAGATGTATATTCATTCAAATTAAATGCTAATAAATTTATTTTGTACATAATACGAGTAAAGTTTAGCGCTAAAGGACGCTCTCGGGAGTGCGAAGCCAAGCTCAAGGCTAAAAAATATCCTGCAGCACTTTTTCATTTTCTTCTACTTAATATGGTAGGTGTCACACCCATTTTACAAAGTTTATTCTAAATTTATGTATACTTTGCGTCAAAAAATCAATCCGATTACCATGTTTCATCCCTCTTTTCATATTTGGTATAGAATTATGGCATTTTTTCATTTTTCGAAATTTTCGATATCGAAAAAGTGGGCGTGGTCATAGTCGGATTTCGCCCATTTTTAATACCAAGATAAAGTGAGTTCAGATAAGTAAGTGAACAGAGTTTAGTAAAGATATATCGATTTTTGTTCAAGTTATCGTGTTAACGGCCGAGGGGAAGGACAGACGGTCCACTCTGTATAAAAATTGGGCGTGGCTTCAACCGATTTCGGCCATCTTCACAGAAACTAGTTATCATCATAGAGGCAATGCACTTACCAAATGTCAGATGGATTGGTAAATTTTTGTTCGACTTATGGCATTAAAAGGAATCTAGACAAATTAAATGAAAAAGGGCGGAGCCAAGCCCATTTCATTATACTCAGTTGAGCAGAGCTCACAGAGTATATTAAGTTTGATTGGATAACGGTTGGTTGTACATATATAAAGGAATCGAGATAGATATAGACTTCCATATATCAAAATAATCAGGATCCAGAAAAAATTTGATTGAGCCATGTCCGTCCGTCCGTCCGTCCGTTAACACGATAACTTGAGTAAATTTTGAGGTATCTTGATGAAATTTGGTATGTAGGTTCCGGAGCACTCATCTCAGATCGCTATTTAAAATGAACGATATCGGACTATAACCACGCCCACTTTTTCGATATCGAAAATTTCGAAAAACCGAAAAAATGCGATAATTCATTGCCAAAGGCGGTTAACACGATGAAACTTGGTAGATGGGTTGACGTTATGACGCAGAATAGAAAATTAGTAAGATTTTGGACAACGGGCGTGGCACCGCCCACTTTTACAAGAAGGTAATTTAAAAGTTTTGCAAGCTGTAATTTGGCAGTTGTTGAAGATATCATGATGAAATTTGGCAGGAACGTTACTACTATTACTATATATGTGCTAAATAAAAATTAGCAAAATTGGATGAAGAACACGCCCACTTTTTAAAAAAAAATTTTTTTAAATTCAAATTTTAACAAAAAATTTAATATCTTTACTGTATATAAGTAAATTAAGTCAAAATTCAACTCCAGTAATGATATGATGCAACAAAATACAAAAATAAAAGAAAATTTCAAAATGGGCTTGGCTCCGCCCATTTTCATTTAGTGTGTCTAGAATACTTTTAATGCCATAAGTCGAACAAAAATTTACCAATCCTTCTCAAATTTGGTAGGAGCATAGATTCTGTGACGGTAACTGCTCTCTGTGAAAATGGGCGAAATCGGTGAAAGCCACGCCCAGTTTTATACACAGTCCACCGTCTGTCCTTCCGCTCGGCCGTTAACACAATAACTTGAGCAAAAACCGATATAGCTTTACTAAACTTAGCCCACGTACTTATCTGAACTCACTTTATCTTGGTATAAAAAATGGCCGAAATCCGACCATAACCACGCCCACTTTATCGATATCGAAAATTACGAAAAATTAAAAAAATGCCATAATTCTATACCAAATACGAAAAAAGGGATGAAACATGGTAACTGGATTGGTTTATTGACGCAAAATATAACTTTGGAAAAAACTTTGTAAAATGGGTGTGACACCTACCATATTAAGTAGAAGAAAATGAAAAAGTTCTACAAGGCGAAATCAACAGCCCTTGGAATCTTGGCAGGAATACTGTTAGTGTTATTGAATATATAAATAAATTAGCAGTACCCGACAGATGATTTTCTGGATCACCTGATCCACATTTGGTAGATATCGCGAGAACGCCTTCACATATACATCTAAGGGCCACTCGCTTTTAAAACCCTCATCAATACCTTTAATTTGATATCCATATCGTACAAACACATTCTAGAGTCAACCCTGGTCCACCCTAATGGCGATATCTCGAAAAGGCCTGCACCTATAGACCTAATGCCCACTCCCTCTTAAAATGCTCAGTAACACCTTTCGTTTGATACCCATATCGTAAAAACATTCTAGAGTCACCCCTGGCCCACCCTAATGGCGATATCTCGAAAAGGCGTCCACCTATAGACCTAATGTCCACTCCCTCTTAAAATGCTCAGTAACACCTTTCCTTTGATACCCATATCGTACAAACATTCTAGAGTCACCCCTGGCCCACCCTAATGGCGATATCTCGAAAAGGCGTCCACCTATAGACCTAATGCCCACTCCCTCTTAAAATGCTCAGTAACACCTTTAGTTTGATACCCATATCGTACAAACATTCTAGAGTCACCCCTGGCCCACCCTAATGGCGATATCTCGAAAAGGCGTCCACCTATAGACCTAATGCCCACTCCCTCTTAAAATGCTCAGTAACACCTTTCGTTTGATACCCATATCGTACAAACATTCTAGAGTCACCCCTGGCCCACCCTAATGGCGATATCTCGAAAAGGCGTCCACCTATAGACCTAGTGCCCACTCCCTCTTAAAATGCTCAGTAACACCTTTCGTTTGATACCCATATCGTAAAAACATTCTAGAGTCACCCTTGGTCCACCTTTATGGCGATATCTCGAAAAGGCGTCCACCTATAGAACTAAGGATTGCTCCCTTTTAAAATACTCATTACCACCTTTCATTTGATACCCATATCGTACAAACACATTCCAGAGTCAGCCCTGGTCCACCTTTATGGCGATATCCCTAAATGGCGTCCATCCATAAAACTATGGCCTACTCTCTCTTAAAATACTCTTTAATACCTTCCATTTGATACACATGTCATACAACCACATTCCAGGGTTACCCTAGGTTCATTTTCCTACATGGTGATTTTCCTTATTTTGTCTCCATAGCTCTCAACTGAGTATGTAATGTTCGGTTACACCCGAACTTAGCCTTCCTTACTTGTTTTCTTTTATTTTTGTACTTTGTTGCACCATATCATTACAGGAGTTGAATTTTGACATAATTTACTTATATACTGTAAAGATATTCATTTTTTTGTTAAAATTTTACTTTAAATTTTTTTTTTTTGAGTAGGCGTATTCGTCATCCGATATAGTAATAGGAGTAACGTTCCTGCCAAATTTCATCATGATACCTTTAACGACTGCCAAATTAAATCTTGCAAAACTTTTAAATTACCTTCTTTCAAAAGTGGGTGGTGCTACGCCCATGGTCCAAAATTTTACTAATTCTCTCTTCTGTGTCATAAGGCCAACCCACCTACCAAGCTTCATCGCTTTATCCGTCTTTGGTAATGAATTATCGCACTTTTTCGGGTTTTCGAAATGGTCGACATCGAAAAAGTTGGCGTGGTTGTAGTCCGATTTCGTTCATTTTAAATAGCGATCTGAGATGAGTGCCCAGGAACTTACATGACAAATTTTATTAAGATACCTCGAAATTTACTTGAAACATGGCTAAATGAATTTCCTTTTTCGCCCAGATCATTTTGATATATAGAAGTCTATATCTATTAGTTCATGCCGTTACGGGGTATCGTTATGTGAAAAAAATTAATATACTCTGTGAGCTCTGCTCAGCTGAATGTAAACAAGTAAGGAAGTCTAAGTTCAGGTGAAACCGAACATTACATACCCAGCTGTACACTTGAAATGCTGTTGTTGTTTTGTTGTGTGCTTAATAGTGTTACAATGCTGCGCAATAATACATATACATATGGTTATATTCTGAAATAATTTTCATTTAAAAGAAGCAAAAAGGATACAGAGGCTAAGACCAATGACCTTGAGCGCATAATAATGCAGTTTTCCTTCAGATATGGGGATTTCCCTACTGTTTATTTTAAAATAAAGATATAACAGAACAATAAATATATACCCACAAGTGACATTTTACTGAAAAGCGTTAACACCAAAAAAACGAAACGAAATTTTCCAACTTTTACTAGAAATAGCTTACCACCTGCATCTAAGCACTTTTACAAAATCTTTTATATAAAAGAAGGCGGTTGAACCGATTTAGCTCATTTTTACTGAAAATATTTCCTGTTAAAAGCGTATATGTGCACGAAATTTTTCGTCGAGTTATGGCTCCAGGAAAGTTGGGAAATACATTGTAAGAAAGGGGCAGTGCCACGCCCATTTTTGAATCTTTTCCCACTTTTTGTTATTATGGTACAAAATACCATTGGTTCAAGATTATTTTTCGCTAAGATTTAACTTATTATTTTTGCCTACGATCCTTTTTGAAGTCATTTATATAAGAGTGGGCATGGTCCTTAACCAATCTTATCCATTTTACTGGAAATATTTCCTGCTATAAGGAAAATACGTGTACCCAATTTTGTTACGATATGTAAATTTTTCTTCGAGTTATGGCTCCCGAAACATTGAAAATTGCTTGGGCAAAAAGGGGCGGCGCCACACCCATTTTCAAAAATTTTAGTGTTTTCCAATTTTATGTTATAATTCCATTTAGAAAGTAGAATTCTATTGATACAAAGGTGTTTTTCGCTAAGATAGCTTATTATTTACGTGTATGACCTTTATAAAAATCTTTTTTATAAAAGTGGGCGTGGTTCTTAACCGATTTTGTAAATTTTTTTTCGAGTAATTCCTTATGATAAGGGCAACCTTTCTGCCGAATTTTGTTACGATAGGTTTAACGATTTTTGAGTTATGATTAAGTACCGGGCGACCGAGCTTAGCTCGACATTCTTCGAGTATGCCGCATAACATACTTTGTTCTACATGTCATCGTTAATCAAACTCTACTTTTTTTTTATATGTACATATATTATATAATTTTACTTACCAATATTTGATTTCCTTAAAAATAGAATTATTAATTTCAAACATTTTTTAGTTACACACTATGAAAGTCTAATAATTTTATTACATTCCAAGAACTTGGTAATTTCAAGAATGACAACTATCAGTTAGTTTAACTAAATGTCAATTTACTTCCCTAAACGCCATCTGTTGGTAAGTAGTTAAATGGTTAGAAGTCGTTTTCAAATTGAACATATGTCTCTAGTGTTCAACGGTAGCAAATTACCATGGTGAGATATCTTTTTGCTATGGTGAGAAATCTTTCTAATAGTAATTGTGAGATATTGCAATTATTCATTTCATATTTGGCAAAAATATACATTTAAATATATTTTGCTAGAATTTGCCACGGTGCCTTGATATTGCATTTCAATTTTATTAGGGTGTGAAATAAAGAATATTAAGTCGAATAATGTGTAAGATTTTTTTACGAATATTTTTAACTTTAATGTTCTCCTTTAAAGCTTTAATAGAATATGAGTAAGTAGCGTCTAACTATCTCAACCCTAAATGGCAACCCTACTCAAAAATGTCCCTATTGTAATGAGGAGTGAAATCAGACCTGTAAAGAAAAAGCACCAGTACAAGTATCAGTACCTCAGTACTTCGAAAAATTAGTACATGTATAAGTATCGAGGTACTTATACTTGAATTGTTGAAGTATAAGTAAAGTACTTGTAAGTACTTTCTAAGTACTTTAATAAGTATTGAACGGTTTTGAAGCGGATCAACCAGCACCCTACCGATCACCTAACTTTGACAAAATGGCTGAAGAAGAGTTTTACGGTGTTTTAATGATACATCAGCAGATTTCAATATGCTTCAGAGTTATCCTCTTACGAAGGACCTATCACTCAAAATGAATACTTCCTCAGCTTCCTCCGATCCAGTAGAGCGTTTATTTTCCTTAGCAGACATAGTTTATAGTCCTAGAAAGCAATCAAAGACGGGCTTTTCGTTTGAAAAGCTAGTACTAATGAAGGCAAATAAAAAACTACTTTAATATTTTTAGCTGTTGTACAATTTATACTTATTTAATATGTTGTTTTACTTCTTGTTGCTTTCTAATATGAATTTCACTCATATTTTGATTTTCTATTTATGAATCAAACTGACATATTTTATCAGAAAAAGTACTTTCGTGTACTTGCAAGTATTTCTTAAGTATATCTACTTGTACTTTCGGATTCGAAGTACAAGTACTGTAGATATCTTCATATTTATTCAAGTTATCGTGTTAACGGGCAGACGGACGGACGGACGGACGGACGGACGGACGGAAGGACGGCTCAATCACTTTTTTTTCGATACTGATGATTTTGATATATGGAAGTCTATTTCTATCTCGATTCCTTTATACCTGTACAACCAACCGTTATCCAATCAAAGTTATAATACTCTGTGTACAATCCTCACTAGGTAGGCACCTTGTCGTTGGTGTGTTTTTTGTGTTTGTGTGTCAGGGCGGCGGGATGTCGGTGACCAAGAACTGCCAACCCCCTAATCCAGGGTGTTATGCGGACCGTGCCTATTGGACGATTTGCAGCCAGGGGATAAATTCGGCTGTATTCGAACGGAGCCTTCCCGATACCGGGCCACCTCGGGAAGTATTAATGGCCTTACCACAGTAAGGGGCGCTGCTGTGGTGGACGGTTCTTTCCCCGTATATAATACTGGACCGCAGAGCCCGCCTTGTCGGGAAGGTGGTCGTACGACCAAGATGAACGACTCATTACCTGATTGTAATAAGGACGATGTAAAGAGGAGAACTGAGTCGCAATCCAAGGACGAAAAATGCGAATTAAGCGATGCGTCGGACTCGGGGAGCGAGAGTAGTACTGAATCAATGAACTCCGTGTTGGAGAAGCACACAAATGAAAACGGAGTAGAAGAGTGGAGAAGGGTACGGAGCAGAGGAGGTAAAAGAGCTCTCTCGCAGTACCGTGCAGCACTAAGAATTGTACAACGATTGGGAGCAGTGGCCGACCCAACAGAAGTGGAGATCGAGCGGTTGGAATGGGCCCATGAAGCGGTAGAAGTAGGTCGAAGGCAGTTTAAAAGGTTTGCTGCAAGAAACCCTCGGTTCTGCAACTGGCACGAGGAGAAAGAAGCGTCGAATAGCAGAATGAAGAGGCAACGTTCGGCGGAAGGCGACAAGCCTGCTTTCAATAGGCAGAAAGGACCCAGTCTTAGAGCCGCGAGGCAGGGCAGTCGCATACACAAGACAAGTAGGCCCTTAGCTGTAAGACAGATGGGCTCCAATAGCGAGGTAGCAACTACCTCGAAAGCTGCGAGTCAGAGGGAAGTTCCAACGGAAGTAGGAGATAGCCCAAGGGAGATAACGCTTTCACGGAGGCGATAAAGGGAGTTAACGCTAAGACTCCCGCTTTCTCGGAGGTGCCAAAGGGAGATAACACTAAGACTCCTGCTTTTCCCGAGAAGATGAGTGATGTGGCAAAGCAGTCACTGACTGTGGCGCTGGTTGATGTTGTTGTTGTTGTTGTAGCAATGCTCGCCCCACCTAATAGCCGCGACCGATCACAAATTGTCATCAATATCCTCTAACGGGAGTCCAACGAAACTTGCCGTTTCAACAGGGGTGGACCATAAGGAAAGGGGTGTTAAAGGCGTTGGTTCCACATTATCATTAAAGAGATGGTTGGTGTCATGTGGGGATACATTGCAAGCAGGGCATACATTTTGTATGTCGGGGTTGATTCTGGATAGGTAAGAGTTTAACCTGTTACAGTATCCAGAACGAAGTTGAGCAAGAGTGACACGCGTTTCCCTGGGGAGTATGCGTTCCTCTTCCGCGAGTTTTGGATACTTTTCTTTGAGTACTGGATTCACCGGGCAATTCCCGGCATAAAGGTCCGACGCCTGTCTATGGAGTTCACCAAGGACCTGCTTGTGTTTTTCCGCTTCATACGGCTGGGTTCTCAGGTGCCGTATTTCCTCAAAATGCTTACGGAGATGACTCCTTAGGCCCCTAGGCGGTGCTCGTTCGTCAATCAGATGTCTGTTGGGATGCCCAGGTTTCTGGGTATTCAACAGAAACTGTTTGGTCAGCATCTCATTTCTCTCCCTGATGGGGAGTATTCTCGCCTCATTATGCAGATGGTGTTCTGGGGACATAAGAAGACAGCCCGTGGCGATTCTGAGAGCAGTATTTTGGCAGGCCTGTAGTTTCTTCCAGTGGGTGGTTTTTAGGCTTGGCGACCATATGGGTGACGCGTAGCACGTAATCGGCTGGCTAATTGCTTTGTATGTGGTCAAGAGCGTTTCTTTATCTTTTCCCCAGGTACTGCCAGCAAGGGATTTGAGGATTTTATTACGGCTCTGAATTCTTGGAGCAATTGCGGTTGCGTGCGCACCAAAATGTAGATCCTGATCAAACGTCACACCCAAGATTTTGGGGTGTAGGACAGTCGGTAGCGTAGTGCCATCGACGTGCATGTTCAATGTGGTCGACATTTGGGGCGTCCATGTTGTAAATAAGGTCGCGGAAGATTTAGTCGGTGACAATGCCAGGTTTCGCGAGGCGAAAAAACTGGAGAGATCAGGGAGGTAGCCGTTTATTTTATTGCATAGCTCATCGATCTTTGGGCCTGGGCCTGTAGCCGTTATTGTGCAGTCATCGGCGTAGGAAACGATTGTGACTCCTTCCGGTGGTGAAGGTAGCTTAGATATGTAGAAATTAAACAAAAGCGGGGATAGGACACCACCCTGTGGCACCCCTTGTTTAATTCTCCTTTGTTTTGATGTTTCGTTTCTGAATTGCACCGATGCCTGCCGACCACCCAGATAATTTGCGGTCCACCTTTTAAGACATGGGGGAAGGGTAGACCCTTCCAGGTCTTGCAGTAACGAGCCATGGTTGACCGTATCAAAAGCTTTTGATAGGTCTAACGCTACGAGTACTGTTTTATGTTGGGGATATTGATTCAAACCGCAATTTATCTGGGTGCTAATGACATTTAGCGCGGAGGTAGTGCTATGGAGTTTTCTGAAGCCATGCTGATGAGGGGCTAGCAAAATGGCTTCAAGCGTCTTTACCACTGGCGATAGGAGAGATATCGGACGATATGACTCACCTACGTTAGCTGGTTTCCCAGGCTTTAGTAGCGGGACCACCTTGGCCATTTTCCATTTCTCGGGTATGACAAAGGTGGAAAGAGACAGGTTGAAGACATGCGCTAAATATTTGAAACCCTCTTTCCCCAGGTTTTTAGGCATCGGCATGGCTATGCCGTCTGGGCCCACTGCTTTGGATGGTTTAGCGCGACCAATGGCGTCCTCAACCTCTCTAGCGGTGATGGTAATTGGTGACGCGCTGAGTTTGTGTTTATGTGCGTGTCTATTGGCTCTCCGTCTATCTTTGTCGACCGTAGGATGCATTATATATTGTCGGCAGAAAGCGCTCGCGCATTTTTTCGCATCCGACAGCACCTTATCGCCAAAGGCGATGGAAACTTTGTCTTTGTGCTTAGTCGGATTCGATAGGGACTTTACGGTGGACCAAAGTTTACCTACACCGGTAGAGAGGTTACAACCTCTTAGGTGCTCTTCCCATTTCGCCCGCTTGCGTTCGTCCACAAGCAATCTGATGCGTTGGTTTATATCCCTTATTTGGGGGTCGCCTGGATCAAGCTGTCTTATAAGGTCGCGTTCCCTCGCTAAGCTCGCGGCCTCCGCCGGGAAGTGGGGTCGGATTTCGGGAATTCTCCCGGCGGGAATGAAATGTGCCGAGGCGGATTCAATGACCTTACGGAAGGCACGCTCCCCTTGGCGGGCATCAGTCGGGATAGGGAGGGCAGCAAAGCTGTTGTCTGTTGCAGATTTGTATTCTTCCCACTTTCCTTTTTTGAAGTTTATGAAAGTGCGTTTTTCGGTGACGATGAAGTCGGCGGTACGCTCGAACGAAATAAGTATGGGCAGGTGGTCGGATGCCAATGTTACCATCGGCCGCCTGTTGACGCAGTTTACGAGTTCTGCGCTCACGATTGAGATATCTGGCGAGCTATGACAGCTTCCTACCATACGTGTGGGGGCGTCTCCGTTTATTGTGCAGAACGTCGTTTCGTCTATTTGATCCGCCAACATCTCACCCCTACTGTCCGCCCGCAAGTTTGAGTGCCATAGGTCGTGATGGGCATTGAAATCGCCTAAGATAATGCGATTGTTGCCAGTGAGTAAGGCCTCGATATTAGGGCGGTATCCACTGGGGCAACAGGTGACAGGAGGGATGTAGATGTTGATGATTTCTAGATTTGCATCGCCTGACCGGACAGATAGGCCTTGACGTTCTAAGACATTGTCACTGCGGTCGATGCCAGGATCAAATATATGATATTGCACAGAGTGGTGTATAATAAACGCGAGGCCGCCTCCATTTCCGCTCTCGCGGTCTTTCCTGTGGACATTATAACCAGAGCAGGTCTGCAATGTGTAAGGGTAAGTGAGGGGTGACTACGCCTAGGTTGTGGAAGGCCAGGACGCAATTGCTGTTGTGGTCTTGGGACTGGGCGCCCTTGGGCAAGCATTGGGGTACCCGGATTATTTGGGTTTGCGACCTGGCATGGCGCGATGAAACCCGTCGAGGGGTTGCCGTCGCGGAGACCAGAACATCTAGGAAAGTGGCACCACCCAAGGCAGGAGCTGCATTGAGCGGATGTCGCAAACCTGTATATTCTGTGCTGGCAGACGGTGCAAACGGAGGCAGGGACTAAGAGTCTGTTTCCCTGACCTGCACGATTGCTGCCAGAAAAGAGGGGGGGGGGGGGGAGAAGAAGACGGGGGCAGGGGCTGATGCTCAGCATTGCTACCAGCTCTACTACGAAGGTAATAGTTATGAGTGGTATCAGCTGTTTGAGTTGTTGGCGCCGTGGGGCGCGAGCAGCAGCGGGTACTTGTTGTGGCTTGCTGAGCAGCGAAGCTGTTGGAAGGTAGTGGGGATACGTTAGGCGTAGACTACGGGACGCCCTTGGGCGTGAGCAGCAAGGAGCCACAAAAGATTTATAAAAGTTACGTGGACGTCGGGTTTTGGGATCAAGCCCAGAACAACCTGTCCGATGCAACCATCCCTTGCACGAGACACACTGAACAGAGTATGACCGTCCTAAAAAGATTCTTTTCTGGCAAATGCAGCAAAACCATTTCTCAGGACCGGGGTCAGGAGACGGACCCGGATTGGGTTCGATACCTTCCCGGAGTAAGAGAATATGTAGCAGTCCTGCTGCAAGGAGCTGCTGGGAGGATGACAATTTGTGGGAGGGACGAAACAAATTAAATGGGGTCACACTGAAATGACAGTCCTTGGTCGGGAAAAATCCCGAGTCGCTCCGGTACATAGAACCGACTGCCTTGGGAAGCGGGCGCTGGTTGATCGTAGCAGTCCTTTCGGACAAATTACTACTGAAAGGTGGAGATCTGTGGAAAGGGGGCTTATTAGCTTTATGCTTAAGATGATGCGGGAACAACCAAGTAAGCCCCATCCAACTTTGATTCGGGGGGATGGTATAATGGTGTGAAGATGATAGCGTGCGACAATATCACGAGCTTGCGGTGACTGGAGGAAGTGGTTCCAAAACTCCAAAGGAAAGGCACGAACGCGCGGTTTGAGGTGGTGGATAAAGCGCAAATCCCCACGGTACCAAAAGTTAAGGTATGGATACCATGCGTGATGAAGTCGGAGGATACACTGCGACTTCTGCAGAATCAGCATCCGAACATACCGACACAGGATTGGGAGGTACTTACTGTACCTCGGCCTACCGAGGATGTTCAGTTCTACATCTTCCAAATAAACAAGCAGACGGAGGATATTTTGTACACGCAGCTTGGCAAAATGTTCTTTGGCACTGGCAAAATCTACATGCGACTTAGGAAAAGAAGTCCCGAGGATAAAAACCCTAACACGATAGATGTGGGCGAAGTCGAAAAGGACCTCAAAAGCCTAAGGGAAAAAAGACAGGTGGTCCCCGACGTCACCACAAACGTGCTAGAAGAGGACCAACCGCTAAATGGTGCTGTGACTCGTGTAGAGGAACACCCGGCACAACAGTCACGAGAGGCTGAAGGGGGCCACGAATACTCTAAACCAAAAGGGCAAGGGGAGGACGACGACGTCAAGACGAAGGTGCTGGAGGGGGACAAACAGCCCAATGGTGCTGCGAGTCCTACAGATAAACCTCCAACACAATAAATTGGCGTCGAGCGAACTCCTCCTAACCCTTGAGGAGGGTTCGTTTGACGTGGCGCTGATCCAGGAGCCGTGGTTCTCGTCGGGAGGAAAGGTTTCTGGACTTAGCGCGCGCGGGTTTGGCGTTTACTACGCGAGTTAGATCATTGAAAAAACACACCTTTTAAGAGTGAATTTATTACTTTATTTGTCAATGACCAGTTTAATAATGGTTTTACAATTCAATTTCTTACTTGCTAAAGGTATGATTTTTGTATAGGCACCGTTAGGTCATTTATAAAAGGTATATATAACGAGCATTTTCTAATGTACATATGTACCAAGACGAACCAGTTTTGAGAGTCTCTTATTATACATAGATGTTTACGTATGGCTGTTTCTGTGCTACGACTGATAATGATTACAGGTACGGCTCGAAGGGTTCGTAACTCCTCCGCTCTTGATGAAGAACTCTCCTGACGTCTTCTTTCTTATTATTATTTTACTTTATACAATAAAAAATTAATAATACAATAATTCAAAAATTTTACAAAACATTGATTTTTTTTTTTATAATTGTGTAAATATGTGTATATGTATTTTTGCGAAAAACTATGTAATGAATGTTCAAACTTGAGCATTTTCGGTTGGTTCTGTTAGTAAATATTTTGATGGTCTTTTTATATTAGCGGGATGGACATTTTTCAGCTTTTCTTTCCTAAACTTTGGCTGTTCTTTGTGCCGAAGGCTTTTGTAATTTTTTATGTATCCTATAGCTCGGCTTTCATTGTATCCCTCCCTATTTTTGTTTCGTTTTAGCAAAACTTTTTGTTTTAGTTTTTCAATTCTCTGCTTAATTTGGTGAAGATCTACTTTGCCATATTGGCCTTCAAAAGGTGTACACTTTATAGTAGTATGGAAACTATTATTATAAAATGTTATTGCTTTTAACATCTCCTCAGTAATAGGTGCTTTTTCGTCCAAGTTCAGAACTCTAATTTTTTCAGTTAATGTATTCTTTAAGCTTTCAATGTCAGAGTTACCTGTATGACTATTTGGCTTTGAAGTATGAAACTCGATTCCTTCGTGGTTCAAAAAATTTATAATATTACTTGATTTGAACTCATTATCCAAAACGAATTTTTTTGCTTTTCCCTTAATAGAAATGAATTCTTTAATTTTAAGTTTGATTGTCTGGCTATTTTTGTCAGGTAAATGAAAACATATGGCGTGCTTAGACAACTTGTCAATAAAAATAATGAAATAATTTTTGCTATTGGTATATGTATCGACATGGACGATTTCGTTAATATTTGACGGTGTTTCGGTATTATTGAATTAAGCTTTGATAGGATTTCTATCATATTTTGCTGACGAGCAGATATGGCAATTATTAATGATTTTGTGAATGAATATTTTTATTTTAGGGTTGTAAATTTTATATTTCAGTCCCTCGTATGTTGCTGAAATACCAGAGTGTCCCGTTTCGAATTTATGAAAGTGTGAAATCTGGGTTTTCAGCTCGTCTTCGATGTCGCGAGCAAAATAGGAACACTTTACGAACTTTACAGTTTAACTTGATTCGAATAAACCTATCAGGAGCTGTTGCAATTTGTTGTATTCTTGATCGGATATTTCTGAATAAATACCGACTTTTCCTGTTTTGATGTGTTTGCGAACAATGTCTGCTACCAGTCCCTGGTTTATATCATTTTGGTCTATAAATATCCTTTTGTTTCCAAATGCAGACTGGTTTTCACGACTTTTATCTTGTACAAGAACTATTTGGGTTTTAAAGTGATTAACCACCGTCTCCAGGATTCCGAAGTGATCATTTTGATCTTCTTCCTGAGAATTGCAAGTCTGTGCTCCTAAAGAATCGATATCATCGTTCGGCGTCTGATCATTTTCTAAATCAACCGATTCGGCAGCATTTATTTGGCTAGTCTCTGCATTTATTCTGCTGAGAAAATCTGCTATGTGATTGCATTTTCCTTTTATATACTGTATTTTAAAATTGTATTGACCTAATTCAATTAACCACCTTTGGAGACGGGGGCTAATGTCCTTGCCGGTATACTTTACCATCAGCCATTTAAGTGGTTGATGATCACTTTCTAGCTCGAATTCCCTACCAAATATGTATGGCCTAAAATATTTAACGCCCCAAACTATTGCCAACAATTCTTTTTCAATTGTTGCATAGTTAACTTCGTGTTTATTTAGTGTTCGAGATGCAAATGCGATTGGGTGGTCGTCTTGTGATAAGACGGCGCCAATAGCAATATTACTAGCGTCTGTTGTTATTTTAAACTTTTTTTGGAAATTAGGATATCTTAATATCGGTGGATTTGTGACTATATTTTTAAGTTGCTGGAAAGCCAATATGAAACTAGGGTCGTTTGAATTTACGACCAGGTCTTTTTTTAAATATTTAGTCAGGGGGTGTGCAATTTTTGCATAATCTTTTATAAATTTTCGGTAAAATCCCGTCATACCAAAAAGGCTTTAATTTTTGTCTGAGTATTTGGTAGTTTGAGATTTTGGATAATCGCAACCTTTGAAGGGTTTGGCTTAACTTCGCTCGTTGTGAGTACAGGCCCCAAGAACTGTGTTTCTTTTTGCATAAAATTGCATTTATTTATCTGGATTTTTTAACTTGGCCTTTCGCAAGATTTTAAGTATAGAAACTAAGCTATTAATATGCTCTACCAGGGATGTACTAAACACGAGTATGTCGTCCATGTAGAACACGCATATTTTATTTATAAAGTCGCGAAGGACAGAGTTCATCAGCCTTTGAAAAGTGGATGGGGCATTCTTTAGCCCAAAACGCATACGATTGAACTCGTAATGGCCCTGTGGAGTCGAAAAGGCTGTTTTTTTCTTATCCTCTTCTTTAAGTAGGATTTGGTGAAATCCTTTAGCCAAGTCTATCGTAGTAAAATAATGGGCATGCCCTAGTTTGTCGAGAATTCCCGATAGATTTGGTAGTGGAAATTTATCGTCAACAGTGTATTCGTTGAGCTTTCTGTAGTCCACGACTAAGCGCCAGAGTCGAGCTTCTTTGGTACAATCCAAAGTGGACTGTTGAATGGTGAGTTACTTTCTCTAATTATACCCTGGGAAAGCATTTGGGTTATTTGGGTTCGAATTTCTTCTTCGTGAATTAAGGGATATCTGTAGGTTTTCGAGTACAAGGGTTTGTCTGTTCTTGTCACGATTTCATGACAAACATTTGTTATGACCGAGAGCTCGTCTCCTTCTTTGTAAAAAGATCCTTAAACTCGCGTAAAACATTGGTTATTTTAATTCTTTCCTCCTCATTTAAATGAGAGAGGTCAATGTTGTCAATAATAGTCTGTTTTGTACTACATTCTATATTAGTAATGTCGTCAAAGATATATGGACAGGCTTGCCGTTCGAAGAATATATTATTTCCAAAAATATGTATAGACCGTTCTTCATTATTAATTTTTGCCTTAAGGGCTATGAGGAAATTTTGGCCTATGATTGCGTCGTAGTTCTTGTTTTTAAACTCAACTACCTTCCAAGTCAGACTTCCTTTTGCTAAAAATTGTTTAGGGATTGGTGTTGTGATTTTATATCTAATGCGGTCAGTACCTAAGATAGTTCGATACCATAAAGATTTTCCAGTTATTTGCTTTTGATAATCTTCTAAAAGAATGCTCTATTTAATTATGCTAATTTCGGACCCAGTATCTACGAGGCACCTGATGTTCTGGCATCCGATAGTAATTATTATTATTGGTAATTTACAGTACGAGCCAGCATTAAAAAATATATTTCCTCGTCTTCACTTTCCTCTTTTTATTCTATATTTTCAATATCCATTGGATTATTGCTAACTTGTTGAGTATCTACACTCATTCTAGACAACCTAGTCTGCCCTGATTGATTTGTTTTTGAAATATTTTGGCGTGAAGTGCTCACGTTGTTACTGGTATTCCTCGAATTAGAGAATCGGTTATTGTTTCGAAAACTATTTATGTTAGTATTTGAGTCTACAACATTTTTATCACTCATTTGTATTTGCTCATCTGAATTACTTTTTCTTACATTATCAGTAGCATTTTTGTTTCTTTTGTGATTAAACTCAATGCACTTTTGATCATAAAGGAGCTTAAGCCTACCATATTTCCTATACAATGACTCTAAGGTTTCGTTTTCTTCCATATGTATTCTCACTTGACATTTATTTTTTCTAAAATTATTTCTACAAGGTCCCTGTCAACATTTTCTGGGCGGTACATATTAGGTTTGTTATCATCAAAGAGATATATTTCATTTATTTCGTGTTTGAAATCAATAAATTTAGTGAAAAGTTCTTTTAAACAGCTAACTTTAATCATTCTAGCTTTATTAAATACCTCACCATATGTTGTAATTGGACGGAAGTGTTCCATAAGTGTGCCTTTAATTCGTATCCATGTTGGATTGTCTTCGATAGCTCTAATACTTCTAGCAGCTTTACCTGTTATCTTCCCATTCACTATGATTTGCAGTCCAAAGTTTAGTGCTGATTGATTTCCATTGCAAAGCGCCTTTGTACATTCAACTGCCTTAATGAAAGATATAAGACTGAACGACTCATTGTCCAAAAATGATCGCAGATGTCGAAACTGATCCAATATTTTACTTATGCTCATGTCTATTCTGTCGTTTTGGTTTTTTTGAACTGGGATTTGCTCCTGTCGCTGTGCAGCCTGTTGTTGCAAATTCTGCACCACTGCACCATTTTGTAATATTTTCTGATTTTGAGCTTCAATAACCTGCTCCAACTCGGCGATCCTTTGTTGCAAATCTTCCATTAGAATTTTTGTTATATGATGTTCTCGGTTTTTGTCAAATCGATGTGTTGCATTTGGCATATAGCACAGAAATTTGTATTAAATTTATCACTATAAATTATTCACTTTCTTCAGAAAATGTCTATAATTACTGTACTTTGGTACTTCTGCAGTTAAACTTCAGTTTGCAGTAAGCCGTGCTTGGTTCGATGTAGACTGCGCCAGTTAGATCATTGAAAAAAACACACCTTTTAAGAGTGAATTTATTACTTTATTTGTCAATGACCAGTTTAATAATGGTTTTACAATTCAATTTCTTACTTGCTAAAGGTATGATTTTTGTCTAGACACCGTTAGGTCATTTATAAAAGGTATATATAACGAGCATTTTCTAATGTACATATGTACCAAGACGAACCAGTTTTGAGAGTCTCTTATTATACATAGATGTTTACATATGGCTGTTTCTGTGCTACGACTGATAATGATTACAGGTACGGCTCGCGAAACGGAAGGACGGGTGCGAGCTGTAGTAATGGTAAGGAAACAGCTGCATTCATATAAAAAAAATAAATGTAAGGCGCAATAACCTCCGAAGAGATCTAAGGCCGAGCTTCTCTTCCAATTTGCGTCGTGCTCCTCTTGATTTTCCCTACAAATTGGCCGGAAAGGACCTACATGTTTTATGCCGACTTCGAACGGCATCTGCAAGGCAGATGAGTTTTCACTGAGAGCTTTTCATGGCAGAAATACACCCGGAGCGCTTGCCAAACACTGCCGAGGGGCGACCCCGCTTAGAAAAATTTTCTTGTAATATAAAAACCTTATTTCTAAAATTTTGATGTTGCTTTGCCCGGGGTGCGAACCCAGGGCATACGGTGTGGTAGGCGGAGCACGCTACCATCACACCACGGTGGCCGCTGCATTCATAAATGCTGCCTAATTACACCACTGAGGATCTCGTAGCGGTGGCCGTTGAGCAAAAGAATAAGCAGGCATTTACCAGGCTCGGTGCTTCGGGGCAGCTTGAGCGCCAACCATATGGCCATAGTAGTATAGCGTCATCAATCACAAGACGAACAGACCGCGTGATTCCCTATCTGCGCTTTGAGCGAGATCTTAAGGCCACAATAGTGGAGGACGGTTGGCGCAGGGGTGCAGAAATGGCGGACGAGGCGATACATGTGTACACCGATGGTTCCAAAGTAGTGGAAGGAGTAGGGTCTGCGGTATACTGCGCTGATCCGGAAATAAGCAGATCCTACAGGCTGCCGGAATACTGTAGCGTTTTCCAAGCTGAAATATTAGCCGTAACTAAAGCAGTAGAAACCCTGGAAGAGAATAGCTTAAGCTGCAAACCTGTTAACTTTTATATTGACAGTCAAGCAGCAATTAAGGCAATAATCTCGCATAGCACAGCATCTAAATGCGTGTTAGAGTGTAAGCAGTCTCTGGAGAGAATCGGGACAGGGAGAAGCATACACCTATATTGGGTCCTTGGGCATATGGGAATAGATGGAAATGAAAAAGCGAACGAACTAGCTAAAAAGGGCGCATCCCTTGAAGCTTGCTCCGTAGATGTCCTAATTAGATTGGGCGAGATTAAGCGAAGGCGAGAGGTTCATTTGATCGACCAAGCGGGAAAGGCGTGGGTTCAAGCGCGGGGCTGTAAAGTGTCGAAGATTATGTGTAGGTCTTACAACCTTAGACTAACACAGTTGCTTCTTTCATTAAAAAGAGAGGACTGTAGACTCATGACGGGTATTCTGACTGGACACCGCCTTTTGGCGTCACATGCCTTTAAATTAGGCTTGGTCAGTGATAGCAGATGTAGGAAGTGCGGGTTGGAGGAGGAAACGATCGAGGACGTTCTGTGCTCGTGCCCTGCTCTTGCCAGGCTAATTAGGAGTGATACAGCTGTCAGATCTAGAAGCAGCAAGTGGCTTAAGTCCTAAGAAGCTTCTAGTATTTGCCAAGAGGACGGAGTTATTTTATAACATAGGTCCTGGTTTTTGATAGGGTTTTTCAGTTTGGTCGTTAAAACAAACTTCTGGTAACACTACGGACTCAATCACTCTATGTGAGGTCCTCATGGGCCGGCCAGTTCAACCTACCTACCCTGTGTACAAGTACAGCTGGGTATAATTAAGGATTAGATAGAAGTTGAAGAGGGGAAGCGAGGATTTCTTATCAAATGTAGGCAAACCAATTTTCGAGCAGAACATATTCTACCAGGTCTACTAGGACCAATATATTTTCAATTCAGATATATATGCTCGTCTTCCGAATTTGTAGAAGATATTTCAATTTAACAAACAAACTAATAGCTTGGTATATATAGAAGTGAACTTTTCCTTCAAACCGCCCATTTCGCACTTTTTTGTAAGAAACAGTTATTGAAATGCGATTTCGAAGTTTCGTAAGACTTGTTAGGTTTTTATAAGAAGACCCGGCAGACGTTGTTCTGCTCTAAATTTGTCCCATCTGCATACATTTTAATATTCTTTTTCCATCTGACTCCGCTCTCCCCCCCCCCCCCCCCCCCCCCCTCTTCAATTTTTCCTAAGCCTTTTATTCACTCCTCCCTCCGTCTTTTTCTCTTCATCTATCTCCATCTTCGTCTCATTCTATCTCTTTCTCAATCTCCTTCTCTCTTTTCCCTTCTCTCAATTTCTTCTCATTCTTCTACATCTCTTATTGCCTATCCTAGAGGGTGGTATGTATTTTATTCCAGTCCCAGTTCCACTCCGAGTCTCAGTCCCAGTCCTAGTCCTAATCCCAGTCCCAGTCCGTCTCTGGATAATATATTACTCTGTACTAAAGCACTCATCAACAGCTTTCATTTGTTATGCATATTCTATAAACACATCCTAGGGATACCCGGGTCGACGTTTTGGCCAATATCTCGAGACCGTGAGGTTTACGCAACTTGTGTGAAAGTTTGAACAAAATCGACCGACGCATCTCTTCACATTTCACTATAATATTAAAAAGAATGCAGATTTTCGTTGTTTTTAAAATTCGGCTTTAAAATTGCATATGGAACAACTAAAGACTCTCCTGAATTAAAAAAAAATGTCATAGTACCTCTAAATCGCGGGACCCGGGGCTATGACTGCTGATGCGTATACGTAACATTTTATTATTACGTATAAACAAATAAAAAAATTTGCAATAAAATAATATTGCGACTATAAATAGAGATATAACCTATCCTATATTTCAAGTTAAATCGAAGTACATACGGGGCGCAAAACAAATTCAAAATCGGTTCGGTAGTTTAGGATTTCATCGGTAACAAACATAGTGACACGTGGTTTTTATATACTAACATATTGCATTAACGGTTCCATAATGAGAACATAATAAGGGGGCAGAGCCCTTTCAGGAATTTGTTTAATTCTCGTTTTTCACCTGATTTTGTTAATTTTCTCAAAATAACAATTTTTGTTGTTATATCGGCCTACTGATTTGTAAGATCGCGGGTTCGAATTGAGCTCAAGGCCTAACAATAATTTTTTATCATTATTATTGTTATGATAAATTTTTTCTTAATTGAAAAAAATTTTTAAATTAGAATAGAAGAAAGAAAAAATGTTTAGACAACTGCCAAAGCTCGTTGTATAGATCCATTTCGGGAACTGCTAAATTCCTTCATAGGCAACGTTTAGGCGCCGCTGTTATAACCATTCAGCCATCACAGCGGTTTTTTGTTTGTCTTCATTAATCCTACTTCTATTCTGGTTCTTTTATTTCTTCTATTCTAATTTAAAAATGTTTTCAATTAAGAAAAAATGTATCATAACAATAATAATGATACAAAATTATTGTTAGGCCTTGAGCTCGATTCGAACCCGCGATCTTTTCTGAAGGTAAATAAACAACAGCGAGAACAACCCCTATGCCAAATTTCAACACAATATCTTTAACGGTTTGAAGTTTCTTTATCTTTATGTGGACGATGTCACGCTTATTTTCCAAATTTTTTTCAAACAGCTATTACTCGTCATAAAGTCAACGCGCATTTCAAGTTCCATAGCCTTATCGGTATTTGGTTATGAATTATCGCATTTTTTTCAAAAGGCCGATCTATTTTGATTCCAGATAAATAAATCTACCGAATTCTCCGACGGTATCGCATTTTTTGCTCAATATATCTTGCTAATTGGAGGATGGACATTGGCCGAGCGACTGTCGCAGACGTTCTCAGCAAAACATATTTTTCTTAAAAATGAATTTAAATTAATTATGGAATTATTGAATTTATAGATATATAACGTAGTTGCAACTAGGCTACATACATTATAATATATGTATACTTGAAATTTTTATACCTCGAATATGTATAGAAACTATAGTAAGTAAGACTCACGACTCACACTCATCAGCTGGGGTAAGTTTTATACCATTTTCGATTTCGCCCATCTGGCAACCCCATTGTTATTGATTATTAACATTTCTACTTATTTTATTATTCATTCGAAATCTTTTATCCTTGCGGTTGTGACTGAAAATTGTATTAAGAAAAACTTGAAATTTGCAGTAAAAATAAATTAATTCTCGCTAAAGTCATCCGTGTCCCTTTAATTCGAAAACAGAGTTTCGGTTCGACATTTTTTTCTCTTCTCGGAGTGCTTCATTAGATTGCAAATTAGAAAAGTGCAAAATTTACCACCCAAAGGCAGTTTGTGCAGATGCGGATCTAGGTACTATTGCAGTGATCACCGCCGTGTCCAACATCCATCCGCCACCCGTATCCAAGTTCGCCATCACCACTATAACATCGCCATCACAGCCGTGCCATCACCGCAGCAGCCGTATCCAGGTAAAGGAACCACCGCTTAAACAGACATGAATCCATTTAAATCTCTTTTGATCCTCATAATTTTTATATAAGGATGTCTATCCATCTATTAATCTCAATTCTTTATACCATTACGCACAACCGTATAAAATACAAGTTATAAAAACCTGGGCATAAAAAAACGGACGGATTTTTGCTATATATTCCTCGACCCAGTGTAATAAACACCAATTGCCATACAAGTGTTGATAGTAGAAATGTGTTTCAAATACCCTTTGTATGTCTTGTTGCGAAAACTTCTGCAAGATTTAAAATTCCATCACGTTTCGCCTTTCGGGTATAAAATTAACTATAAAATGTGTACGTGTGCCTTAATGACCGTGACGAATAAATTTTTTTCACAATATGTTAACATATGTCATTGTAATGGGAAATGGAGCTTATTCTAATATGTGCTTTATTGAATTTTTTAAATATATGTGTGTATGCACGTTTGCCGAAGCGTTTACCAAATGAAAAGTCAGTATAGAAAATGTAGAGAATAAAATGAAATATTAGCGTAATTTTATTCACTTCAAAAAAAAATGGAGTTAATGTACTATGCACACTCACTTACACATAAATACTGTATAGGTTGCTGAACTTTTACCAATTTTTTTTGTTTGTTTATGAAAATTCAGTTCAGTTTCAGAAAAGTTAGGCAAATATGCGCAAAATTAAGTTCAATAACTGCACTATCTTTCTACCGTTCCTTTACACTCTTCCTCTTAACACACTTTCTCGTTGTCCTCTACCCGCATTCATTATCTCTTCTTTTTCTGCTTGCCCCATCTCTCTTCCCCTTCCTCTAAACCACATGTACGGTTTTTTGAATGGGCCGTTCGCTGATCCTATTTCCATAACTAAAGATATCCTCACACTGAAAGAAAAAGCGTGGTAAAATCAACCGAAATACGGGTCAATTCAACCGAAATTTCTGTAAATTTTTATCCATCGCAACAATATGTTGAATCAACTGCGCACAAATCGTTGATTCGTAATTGACCGTTTTAGTAGACAAATGAACAAAAAAGTACGAAAGTACCTATGTTGCCATAAACATACATACGTAAATATGTGAATACATAAATACGCATGCATACATATGTACGCACTTCCAACCGAACTTCAATTGGGCGTACATTCAATATGCTGGCACACATTAAACATTATACGTACACTTTATTATTTTGTTTTATTAAACGCACTTTCACAAAATTTTATATTTTATAATTTATTTAATTTATAGTTTTGAACTTCGCATTTCCAAATAGAAATGAAAATAGTAGTTACAAAACTGATTCTCAATTCTTTCAGTTGCAGCTCAGCTTATTCTCAATTTGTTCTCTCGCCACACTTGATTGTTTCGAACAAAACTTGTAGTATAAATGTTTGACATAACATTTTGAATAGAGAACTTGTTAATTACAGAAAAGTAAAGAATCAAATCGCAGGAAGGTAATTCAGCACTAGCAAGTTTAGTTCTCGTAACACTTTATTCTGAAACGATTCCAAAACAACTCAAACTTTTATGTTGTCGGAAACATCAACATTAAAAAATGACGTTTTTTATTATCTTACTATATTCGTTCACGTGAGTGAAAATTCGTAAAAACTTGAACAAAATAGTACTAACTTTGGAGAAATCCTGTTCGTTCAAACAAAACTTTTGTAACAAGAGGGCGCAATTTTGCATTTCGCTGGGAGGAGAAGTTGCAAAATTGTACCCGATAAATAGGTGTCCTGGTATCCCATAATTTTTTACGCAGTAAATTCAAAAAGGGTTTTTCGTTTTTTATTGATAACTGAAAAACTAGTTTTTTGTTGTTCTCCCATTTTGTGTGCTTTTGCGATTTGGTGGTTTTCTTATTTTGGTGTTTTTTTTAACAAGTGGCACCATCGTCATAAGTACACAGTAGTGAAATTCTCTTTGAAATTTGCTCATGTATTGACTGTTGATCGCTGTTGAAATGACCAGTGAGATCAGTTATGTTAACAGAAAAATCAGTTAGATTGATTAGGAATCCGTCAATTTTACATAATTTTGTTAACTTAAAAGCGACAATTTCCCTACTGTTGAAATGACTAAACTAATTATTCGCTTGACAGAGAACTTGGTCGAATTAACCATAATTCGATCAATTTCACTGAATCTCCGTTAAGTCAAGAACAACAGAACCGATTTGTTGATTTTACTAGCACCATTTCTTTCAGTGCAATCAAACCAAAGCAAAATGCTGTCTAAATACTAAATTTCAAGCAAACGTTGTTGCTATTACAAACCGATAGATTGTCCATAACACGCAGATACTAATTCTATACCAAATAAATATATATAACTGTTCGATATCGTCGATTAAAAATTTACAATGCTCCGATAACAAATCGATAAAACGTCTACATATGTCTTGTTGAAAACAGATTGATAGTAAAAGAATGACAAACCGAAAACTAATCAAAAACCGTCTATAAAAATCCAAAAATTGATAAATCGTTCATACTTTCGATAATAACCCGATTTAAATGGACAACCAACCGAAAAAGGGTCGAAAAAAATCAAAAAACTTGCTGATAACCCGTCGATAAAAATTTTATAATTCAACTATAACGTTTGTTATCGTTAACCAACCGTTAAGAACCGTTAAGAGGAGAGAAGATTTCAGAGAAATATGTCGCTTGTTCATTTTCTCACAACATAAAAGTATAGTGATTGGCAAGCATAGTCACACAATTGTTAAAATCAGATACACAGAAAGCTATCTTGAGCTCGGTTGCCACACCATGCTTTCATTTGAGACCAAAATTCATCGAAAAAGGGCCCGGGTCTCACCAAAAGGATCAAATTTTAGTTTTTTTTTTTTTTGGTATACAAAGAATTCGGCGATTTACTAGAGTGTCGTATTCGTTGTGAAATGTAAACATTTAAGGATATTAGCATGCTTTCCTATATCTTATCTTATAACTTTAAATGAGCAATTCTTGGTGTATATTTGTATGTTTGTATAGCCGAACGATCTCGGGAACGGCTCAACCGATTTGAATGAAATAGAGATAATGTATCGCCTTCTAAAGGGCCAATTACTAATACTTAGCATAGACTTGACTTGACTTGAGAGCTGTCACTTACAGTTCTGTTAAATGAACATTGCATGTTACTGATTACTCAAAACTTAGCAACACTTAACTTGACTTAGAAGTCTGTTGAATTTTGATTTTCTATGTAAGTTCTAAGTGACGTTTACATTTTGAGATGCCATTTGTTTGTTTCCATTTCATTTTGACATTTTTTCATACAAATTGACATTTATTGATTATGATGCCAGATTGAATGCGCTAAGTGGAGTATAACCGTGGCTAAGTTGCCAACTTTAAGCCAAGTCATGTCAAGTCTATGCTAAGTATCAGTAATGGGCCCTTAAGACTGCGTTTGCGGACCATCTTGCAGTTTCGTATGGCTCAGGTAGTTCTTTTGACCTTATTGCTAATATAAATTATGATGTCTCTCTGTTAAGATCTTGGTTTGAAAACCATAAACTCGTCATCAACAGTAAAACTAAGTTAATGTTTTATAGCTTAAATTCAAAGCAACCTCCAGATGTCAACAGAACTTTTCATTCTTCAGATTGCGAACGCTTCACCCTTCATCAGCATTTATGTCCTGAGCTAAAGTCTTGTACCTTCAATTCTCTTACACCGTGTAGCGCCAATTGCTTTGTAATTGGTATAGGAGAGGAATTTCAATACCTAGGTCTAATCGTTGATTGTAATATGAATTGGTCTAGTCACATTCCTTCGCTGTACCTTCTTGGAGAACCACACACTCTAACAAATTTTATACAAAAGTGTCTCGTAAACTATTTAACAGTCCTGTGCATAGATGGGTACCCGGGTAACTTTTGCATATTAAAAAAAAATTTTTAAATAATCTACAAATAGAAACGAGCTAAAATTTCGTATGGGAATAAGTTGTCTACAAAAAGGAGAGACAATTTTTTCAAATATAATTTCATAAAGATGATTTTTTTAATAAATTAATTTTTTGTTACTAGTACTTATGACTGGGATACCCAGGTACCACTCGTAGTTCTCACGTTTTTACGTAATCTACAAATAGAAACAAGTTAAAATTTTGTGGCACCCTATGGCAATAAGTTTTCGACAAAAAGGAGAGACAATTTTTTCAAATATACTTTCATAAAGATGGTTTTTTAATAAATTAGTTTTGTATTACTAAAATTAGTTTTTTATTACTAGTTCTCATGGCTGGGATACCCAGGTACCACTAGTAGTTCTCACGTATGAACTGTCTTGTGGTACCCGTGTACCCAGTCATGCGAACTAAGAAGAAAAATTATTCATGAACAGAACGGTTAATGCACTACCAGCAGAAGTTCGGGCCTTAAGGAATCTTCAACCGTTTTTAAAATATGTGAAATCCTTCCTTCTAAGCAGGTCGTATTTCGAAATCAAAGTTTTGCTTCGGACAGGTGATTAAAAATTTGATTTCTTAAGAGTTGTAATTAAATTAAATTAATTTCTTCTGTTTTATTTTTGAATACTATTCACTTATACTCAACCCACATTATGTACACAATTTTGTGATGAATTTACAAGTTTTGTTATTTTGTTATCTTTATTAACTTTATGTAAAAATTTACCATTAATTTAACAGTCCACCCCATTGTATTATTAACAAAAATAGGATTGGCATTTGACACTATGTTATGCATAACATATAAATTGCCCTAACCTTTCTTATATCTTGCGTTTATATTCATACTTTGCCTTATTGTAATTATATTTAAAATTTATGTAGATATAAGGAAAATGATTAATAAACTAAACTAAAAAAAAACTAAAACTTTCTACCTAGGTGTTGCCACTCAGAATGTTTCACAAGATTGCCACCTATTCGAAATTAAAAAAAATTGCATGAGATATGCCGATATGGGTATCAAACGAAAGGTATTTCACTCCGCATTACAACACGGACATTTTTGAGTAGGGTTGCCATTTAGAGTTGGGTAGTTAGACGAAGTAGTACTAACTTACTCATATTCTATTAAAGCTTTAAAGGAGAACATTAAATTTAAAAATCTTCGTAAAAAAATCTTACACATTATTCGACTTAATTTTCTTAATTTCACACACGCTAATAAAATTGAAATGCAATATCAAGGCAACGTGGCAAATTCCAGCAAAATATATTTAAATGCATATTTTTGGCAAATATGAAATGAATAATTGCAATTTCTCACAGATTACTATTAGAAAGATTTATCAATCAAATATTGGTAAGTAGAAATATATAACATTAGCAGAGTACCCGACGTCGTTCGGATATAATGGCCTAGCCTTAATATTTTCATATATATTGACTACGAAAATTTCCAGTTGCATTGGAGGTGCCATGCCCCCTTTGCAAAACATTTTTTTATATAGCCTACCATAGATTGACGCAATCAGGGTATGTCATGGCAAATTTTCGTTCGATTCCATTCTGCGGTTTAGGCTGCAAGTCCAAACATACATGCAGTCATACTTTCACAAATATATAGTAAAAAGATAAGTACATATAAAAAAGTAGAGTTTGATTAACGATGACATATATAACCAAAGAGGAAAAATATAATCTTAGCCGTCACTCGTTATTTTTTAGGCATTTACTCGATGTAAAGTGTGAAGTAGTCGCTACTTTTGTTTTATGAGGGACATTTTTGAATTGCCTTCCATTTATCCATGCGGTGTTGTCACTTTATGCAAACGTGTTTTTTGGAAAGAGAATTAAATAATTATTTAAATACAGTCGGAAAAATAAACACAAACACCCCATGAAAATGTATAGAAGACATTTATAAACATCTCGCCCAAAAACAAAGTAGCGACTACCTCATAGTTTACATCGAGTAAATGCCTAAAAAATAAAGAGTGACGGCTCTTATTATATTTATCCTCTTTGGTATAACAAAGTATGTTATGCGGCATACTCAAAGATTGCCGAGCAAAGCTCGGTCGCCAAGGTACTAAAATTTTAATAAACATAACGAATATGAGACACTTGGCTTTAATTCAAACTACACAAATAAAAATAATGTGTAACTTTAGGTGTTAAATTTTCACATTTCAGGGATAACTCTATGTCTTTCACCAACGACGTTGTGACCCTAGTTTTGCTTGATTGCAATGAAATAAAATGTATAGCACGGTTAAATTTTAGTAAGGAATTGTTTAAAACTTTGCGTTGTGGCAACCTCAGTAAATCGTAAATCAAACAAGAAATTATGTTAATGCTATTTTTATTGATGCTTATTTTTTCCCTAAACGTTTAAACTTCATACCAGAGACCAGATTCTGTAAGTGTGAGTTTTGAACTCACGTTAGCTGAATCTAGCCCGAGGCCTCAGGTATAAAATCAAGAGTCTTAAAAGTTTCGTCTGTACGAAAACGGAATCGCATTACATGTAATTAGGAACGAGAAACTAGTTAATAATGTTGTTATTGAAGTTTATGTGGTTCTACAAGCACGTACCAGAATAATTTTACACAAAGCACTTCTTCCGAAATCAAATCTCTTTTGCATTTGTTTTAAAAGCTGAATATAAAAATACATTTTTTTAATCTTAATTTGTTGTACATCTATAAAGTTATCACATGCAAAAAGTATTTCTGTTTTACTTCCAGCTAAAATATTGTAACGAATTTACTGCAAATCCTCTTACTGCAATCTTCTGCTAACGTTTGAATCACTAAACTGTTGAATAAAGCACTCTAATATCTAATAATGCAAAATGGCTTTTACTAAAGTACTTCACAATAATATTTATAACTCGCAACTAATAGCTTGCTTAAATGAAACTGATAATAATCCAATTGCTCGCTATATAGCGTCTTAAATACAACTGATTCTCGTGCCTCTGTTGCTGCTGCCTTTTATAGTGTTTGGTTTCCCTGTTGACATTTCTAGGCGCTTCCATTTCCAGAACTTACTAGTTAGTTATCATCTATAAATTTCTCAGCTGTAACTACAGATGCACGATTTTATAGCTTCTCTCATTGCATATTTTCGGGAGTATCTCAGATATATGCATGTGGTTTTGCGTTGCTTCTCCGCTGCGTGTATGTACATATGTAGACATAATGATTGATTCGTTTATGTAGATACAAGTGACTGTCTGGTTTATTGTTGTTGTGACTTCATTAACTTAGCATCAGACTAGTGATTTGAGTATCACTTAGTGTTGATATTATTCGTGACACTGCCCTCCACCTAAGTCTGATCATCCCGATCATACAAATCTCTCGATCTAAACGCTGATAGCATCTCAAAATGAACCACCCGTCTATTTCGTGGTATACCAATTGTTTGTATACGGTAGATGTCATCACTGATCCTCTTCGTAACTCTGCACGGGCCTTCCCAACTGCACCAAAATTTGGATGGGATACCTTTCTATCGGTGAGAGTTGTATAAAAGTACCAAATCTCCCTCCAAGAAACCTTCCGAATTAAAGTTCTTGTCATGCCAGTGTTTCATCTTAGTACTCATTACCCTGGGCCGTTCCCTCACACTCTGTTCTTTGCCAATGAAGAACTACTTCGCAGAGCTTGATCTTGACGGATTGACTTTGTATCATCAGTATCGTCTTGACGTTTCACAACAATAGTGCGCGCTGGCTTGAAACCAAACTTGCATTCTTTCTGGAAAATTCGTTCCTTCATTTGTGTGCGTCCATTTGTTTTTGTCAATGCCAGTGTTTCTCTCGTAGGTACTTTTGATTTCGCTTTATTTGGCCCATTCGATCCATCAACCTTTGCCTTTGACTTTCCTGGTCTTTATCGATTTTTCTCCACCAGTACTCGATTACTACTGAACCCTTTAGCCAGACTGAGTTAAGTGGTATATCTTATAACGCATAATCCTTCTCTGCATGTCGATCCTGATGTCATGGTCAACTAAGAAGTCCACTCCCAATATGACTTCATCAATAATCTCCGCTACAACGAATTTGTGTAGAACCATGACCTCCCCAATTAAGACTTCACATATCACTTCTCTCTGGACTTGGTTATACTCCAGTAATGGTACGCAATCTTGCTCCAGGTAATGGCTTTACTCTCATGTTGACCAAATCGGACGGATTGCTTGCTGGAACAGCTGGGCGATTAAGTTGTAACTGTTGCATAGGACCTTTCAGCGCTTCTATCTCGGCATCAATTTTGTCCTCGAGTTGTAAAATTTTTGCATCCTGCTCTTCCAGTTTCGCAGAGAGCTGCGATGATACCTGTTCCGAAATTTTTGTCGACATGCCAGATATACGTGCCTCTTGCGCTTCCAGTTGAGATGACATATATGTCTTCTGTTCTTCCAATTGAGATGACATTTGCGACGCAATTTTTGAGATGCGTGCCTCCTGTGACTCCAGCTGAGATGCCATTGTCGCTGTTTGTGCAGATATTATGCTCGTCACTGTCTGCGGTGTTTCGTTTTTTTCCTCCATTTTTGTTGTTGTTTTGTCGCTATCATAATGAAAGACATACTTCTCAGCATTGATTCCTTCAAATACCTTCAAAAGTAGCCAATCCACGGACTTCCAACTCCTCCTTCAGATGCTGGATCGTCAATACACTCAACTTTGCCATGTCCAAGTTGTATTCAAAGTCTTCGGAATTTATTCAACAATTCCTCTTCTGACACCAATTTTAACGAATATACTGCAAATCCTCCTATTTGCAATCTTCTGCTAACTTTCGACTCACTAAACTGACGAATAAATAACTCCAATATTTAATAATGCAAAATGGCCTTATTAAAGTACTTCACAATAACACTTATAACTCGCAACTAATAGCTTGCTTAAATGAAACTGACAATACTGCTATTGCTCGGTAGATAGCGTCTTAAATCCAACTGATTCTCGCGCCTCTACTGTTGCTGCCTTTTATAGTGTTTGGTTTCCTCGTTGACATTTCTAGGCGCTTCCATTTCCAGAACTTACTAGTTAGTTATCATCTATAAATTTCTCAGCTGTATCTACAGCTGCACGATTTTATAGCTTCTCTCATTGCATATTTTCGGGAGTATCTCAGATATATGCATGTGGTTGTGCGTTGCTTCTCCGCTGCGTGTACGTACATATGTGTAGATATAATGATTGATTCGTTTATGTAGATACAAGTGACTGTCTGCTTTTTTGATGTTGTGACTTCATTTACTTAGCATCAGACTAGTGATGTGAGTATAACATAGTGTTGCTAATATTCGTGACAATATTTCTTGTGCCAAGATACTTAGTTTTCAAGTATCTTGGGTTGGTTTACACCACAATAGTCCTAGAATTCCTTGAATTCATTGATCTGCTTTCAGCTGAGTGGGAAAGATTTAAATATCGACTTTCCAAATGGAGAGTAACGCTTTGAAGATTTCTTTATAAAAAACTTAAAAGGTATTACTTTTTGTTTGGACGTTGTCCTTCATTAACTCTCAATACCTCTCGGTATGCTCGAATATAAATTAAGTGAGTGGCAAATATACTTAATATAAAACACAGTGTATTTGAAATAATATCTCTTAGCTCGTCTAGTGACAAAAATCTATCACGAAAATTGTTTGATAACCGATCGAAATATCTAGCCACGAAAATAATATGGGGACTCATTAAAGCATATAAATTTATAAGGTGTTACACACGTTGTTATATGAACCCACCTAGTAATATTCTTGATAAACTTAATTTTCGCTTAGCTGTATTACTGCCAAAAAAACTTGTGATCATTATACAAATTAACAAGTAAAGGTGTCTAAGTTCGGGTGTAACTGAACATTATATACTCAGCGTGAGCTTCAATTGTACATGTCATTTCAGATAAATTACTTTTCTACATAACACGTGGCACAGCCCGTTAAAAAAAAATATCTCCCCATTTCCTTTTACAATAAAACTGGATAAGTGAAATATCATTGATTCAAAACTACTTTTTGCTAAGTTATATCTTATTATTCTAGTCTACGACCCTTTTAAACTTGTTTTATATCTAAGTTGCCGTGGTCTTTAACCGATCCCGTCCATTTTTTCTATAAATACTTTCTGCTATAAGGAAAATATGTGTACACAATTTCGCTAATATATGTTAATTTTTCTTCGAGTTATGGCTCCCGAAACATAGAAAATTGCTTAGTCATAAAAGGGGCGGTGCCAACCCATTTTTTTAGATTTTTAAGTTTTTTCTTTTTATCTTTATAAATACACTTGGGAAATAAAATACCATTGATATAAAACTCTTTTTTGCAAAGATATAGATTATTTTATCCGTCCACGACCCTTTCAAAAATCTTTTATATAAAAGTGGGCGTGGTCCTTGACCGATTTCGTTAATTTTTCTTCAAAGCATCAAGCCGAATTTTGTTACGATAGGTTTAACTATTTATGATTTATGATTAATAATATTTGTAAAATTGATTTTATCACAAGTAGGCGGTGCCACGCCCATTTTAAAATTTTTTTCAAATTTTTATCAAGTGCGTCAATATCAGTCCACACGTCAAATTTCAACATTATAGGTGTATTATTTACTAAATAATTAGGTTTTTTGTGTTTTCCAGAATGTTATATATATACGGGGTAAAGTATATCAACCGTTCCACTTAAAAAGCTTCATCGCTTCGATTTGAATGAAATTTGGTGAAATTGCTGTGCTATATAGTAGTGTTAAGGCTCCATTACTGATACTTAGCATAGACTTGACTTGACTTGGCGTAAACTTGGCAACTTAGCCACGATTATACTCCACTTGGCGCATACAATCTGGCATCATAATCAGCGTTGAAATTAATTTTTAAATAAATGTCAATTTGTATGACAAAATGTCAAAATGAAATGGAAACAAACAGATGACATCTCAAAATGTAAACGTCACTTAGAACTTACATAGAAAATCAAAATTCAACAGACTTCTAAGTCAAGTTAAGTGTTGCTAAGTTTTGAGTAATCAGTAAAATGCAATGTTCATTTAACAGAACTGTAAGTGACAGTTCTCAAGCCAAGTCAAGTCTATGATAAGTATCAGTAATGGAGCCTTTAATTTCACTTAAGTTCGCTCCTGAATTTTGGATGGTTGCGGAGATATAAGCGTCTGAATTCTCAATTTTTTTTGTGGAAGCCTTTATTCTGTAAATCATAAGTCGTGTAATTGGCTTTCTAGGAAGAAATGAATAAAATGGTTTCGAAGGTATTTTTTCCATTCTTTTCGAATATAAATATAAAAAATTTTTAGAAAAATTTTAGTAAAAATTTGATTAAAAAAATGTTTTTTTTCATTTTTTTCAAAGAGGGGCATTTTTCATATTTTTATTTTTGTTTTTAAATAAAAGCTTGATATTTTTCCTTTAAAATGGTACCTATCTTATTTTGGCACGCGAAAATTTCTTTAATACATTTTTATTTTAACCTAGAGGTACAGATAAATGTATCAATTGTTTAATGCGCGCTTTAACAAGTTTTTTTTTATTTTCAAACGAAAGCTTTCTCATTATTTCATTGTATAAAATAGTAATAAATTGTAATAAAAATAATCTTTTGTACAAATAAATAAGTATAATTCACATGTTCACTAAGTATTAAGCGAAATCTAATACCACAATGAAAAAAGTGTAAGAACATAAAAAGCAGGCATACCCAATTTTTTACTTCCGTAAAATGAGTCTTGACCTTTACCGAAAGAAGTTCAAGGGTTTAAAACTCATGCGTATTGAGACCTTACATTGTTTAGGCATTAATAGTTTATAATTTTCTGCATTTTTATCGAATTTTTCTCTAATAACGAGCCTTTAACGTTTCTTGCGCATTCATGCCTAGGCCTGAGCAGTTTGTATAGTCGCATCATGAGTGGATTGAAGGATTTCGTTTCAGTAAAAACATCAAATGGATCACGTGAACATGTTCAAAAGAGATAAATCCTCTGTAATCTTAAAGAACTGTATGAACATTTCAAAAATACACACCCCGAAGTACAGATTGGTTTATCAAAATTTTCCCGACTAAGGCCACGCCACTGTGTTTTGGCAGGTGCCAGTGGTGCTCACACGGTGTGTGTTTGCGTCCATCACGAAAACGTAAACCTTATGCTGAAATCTGTCAACTTCAAAGACGTGACTCTTGGAACTGACTTTCCCTTTTAAAGTAATGAAGATGTTTTTAAAGTAATTAACTGCAGAAGTAATACTGCGGAATGCAATCTCAATGAGTGTCAAAAATTTCCCGCAGTAGAAATTTTTAAAATGTCTTTAAAATCAGTTTTTGAAGATAAAGATATAGAAAAAGTAGAGTATGTGAGCTGGCAACAAACCGACAGAGGTACATTGCGCACTATAGTTTTTAATTTAGAAGATTTTGTGGAAGAACTATGCAATCGCATTTACAAGTTAAAGCCTCATTCATATATTGCCAAACAACAGTCGAGATTTTTCAAAGATAAAAGGGAAAACCTAAAAGAAGGCGAATTTCTCGCAACATGTGACTTTGCTGAAAATTACTCTCTCATTGCTCAAAATGCTGCACAATCTTTTCGCTGGAATAATGGCCAGATGACGATATTCACTTTCGTTTTTTATTATAAGGAAGGAAATACTGTTTCACATAAAAGTATGGCAATTTTATCAGATAGTCTGAAACATGACACAGTAGCTGTATATGCTTTCCAACAAGTACTGATGAAGTATAAAACTAACAACTTCAAAGTTACCAGACTTATATACTTTACTGACAGGGCAGCACAACATTTTAAAAACAAGTATAACTTTCAAAATCTTGTACATCACGAGGAAGATTTCGGTATTCCAGCAGAATGGCATTTCCATGCTAGTGCACATGGCAAAAGCGCATGTGATGGAGTTGGTAGAAATTTGAAAATACTTGCAAGGCGTGCCAGTTTACAAGCTTCACCGGATAGTCAAATTCTTAACTTCAATTCTTTTTATCAGTGGGCCAAAGGAAACTTACTTCAAACTGAGATGTTGTTCAGTTATAAGGAGTCATGCAAAAACAGGCAACGAATTAAAAGATCGTTTTCATTCAGCTGAACCAACACCTGGAACACAAAAATTTCAATCATTTATTCCTGCTTCTACAACACAGCTTGAAGTAAAAAGATTTTCCTTTTCCCTTCATACTAGCAGCCAAGAATTTCCCAAAAACAAAAAAAAAAACATTAGTATGTACAACTCTACTATATTGACTTTGAACTGAATAGATTTTAATGCCAGTATGTATAATTTTAGATTAAATTTATTCACTAAACTAGCAATATTCTCTAAGTACAACCTCTAGAATGAAATAAATAAAATGGTTTTATACACAGAATAATATACAGGTGTTCAAGTGATTATAAAATTAATATAAAGACATTATGTAGGTCAATTTTTATCTGTACCTCTATGTTAAAAAAAATGTATCAAAGAAATTTTCGGGCAGCATAACAAGATAGGTATCATTTTAAAGGAAAAATATCAAGCTTTTATCTAAAAATAGAAATAACAAGTAAGGAAGGCTAAGTTCGGGTGTAGCCGAATATTACATACTCAGTTGAGAACTATGGAGACAAAATAAGGAAAACCACCATGTAGGAAAATTAACGTAGGGTAACCCTCGAATGCGGTTGTATGACATGTGTATCAAATGGAAGGTATTAAAGAGTATTTTAAGAGAGAGTAGGCCATAGTTCTATGGATGGACGCCATTTAGGGATATCGCCATAAAGGTGGACGAGGGCTATGTCTATTGGTGGACGCCTTTTCGAGATATCGCCATTAAGGTGGGCCAGGAGTGACTCTAGAATGTGTTTGTACGATATGGGTATCAAATGAAAGGTGGTAATGAGTATTTTAAAAGGGAATGGGCTTTAGTTCTATAGGTGAACGCCTTTTCGAGAAATCGCCATAAAGGTGGACCAGGGGTGACTCTAGAATATATTTGTACGATATGGGTATCAAATGAAAGGTGTTAATGAGTATTTTCAAAGGGAGTGATCCTTAGTTCCATAGGTGGACGCCGTTTCGAGATATCGCCATAAAGGTGGACCAGGGGTGACTCTAGAATGTTTGCACGATATGGGTATCAAACGAAAGGTGTTACTGAGCATTTTAGGAGGGAGTGGGCATTAGGTCTATAGGTGGACGCCTTTTAGAGATGTCGCCATTAGGGTGGGCCAGGGTGACTCTAGAATGTGTTTGTACGATATGGGTATCAAACGAAAGGTGTTACTGAGCATTTTAAGAGGGAGTGGGCATTAGGTCTATAGGTGGACGCCTTTTTGAGATATCGCCATTAGGGTGGGCCAGGGGTGACTCTAGAATGTTGGTACGATATGGGTAAATAACGAAAGGTGTTACTGAGCATTTTAAGAGGGAGTGGGCACCATTAGGGTGGACCAGGGGTGACTCTAGAATGTGTTTGTACGATATGGATATCAAATTAAAGGTATTAATGAGGGTTTTAAAAACGAGTGGCCGTTAGATGTATATGTGAAGGCGTTTTCGCGATATCGACCAAAATGTGGACCAGGTGATCCAGAAAATCATCTGTCGGGTACTGCTAATTTATTTATATATGCAATACCACTAACAGTATTCCTGCCAAGATTCCAAACGCTGTTGATTTCGCCTTGTAGAACTTTTTCATTTTCTTCTACTTAATATGGTAATTGTCACACCCATTTTACAAAGTTTTTTCCAAAGTTATATTTTGCGTCAGAAATGGTATAGAATTATGGCATTTTTTTCATTTTTCGTAATTTCGATATCGATAAAGTGGGCGTGGTTATGGTCGGATTTCGGCCATTTTTTATACCAAGTTAAAGTGAGTTCAGATAAGTACGTGGACTAAGTTTAGTAAAGATATATCGGTGTTTGCTCAAGTTATTGTGTTAACGGCCGAGCGGAAGGCAGCCACGCCCATTTTGAAATTTTCTTTTATTTTTGTATTTTGTTGCATCATATCATTACTGGAGTTGAATTTTGACTTAATTTACTTATATACAGTAGAGATATTAAATTTTTTGTTAAAATTTGAATTTAAAAAAAAATTTTTTTAAAAAGTGGGCGTGTTCTTAATCCAATTTTGCTAATTTTTATTTAGCACATATATAGTAATAGTAGTAACGTTCCTGCCAAATTTCATCATGATATCTTCAACAACTGCCAAATTACAGCTTGCAAAACTTTTAAATTACCTTCTTGTAAAAGTGGGCGGTGCCACGCCCATTGTCCAAAATCTTACTAATTTTCTATTCTGCGTCATAACGTCAACCCATCTACCAAGTTTCATCGCTTTATCCGCCTTTGGCAATGAATTATCGCATTTTTCGGTTTTTCGAAATTTCGATATCGAAAAAATGGGCGTGGTTATAGTCCGATATCGTTCATTTTAAATAGCGATCTGAGATGAGTGCCCAGGAATCTACATACCAAATTTCATCAAGATACCTCAAAATTTACTCAAGTTATCGTGTTAACGGACAGACGAACGGACGGACGGACATGGCTCAATCAAATTTTTTTTCGATACTGATGATTTTGATATATGGAAGTCTATATCTATCTCGATTCCTTTATACCTATACAACCAACCGTTATCCAATCAAAGTTAATATACTCTGTGAGCTCTGCTCAACTGAGTATAAAAATTCATAAAATGTTCAAACTTGAAAAAAAACAAATAAAATAAAAATTATAAAATTTATGGGTGAATTTTAGCTGGAACTCTATATGTTTAAAATAAAAATGCATTGAAGAAATTTTCGCGTGTCAGAATAAAATAGGTACCACTTTAAAGAAAAAATATCAAGCTTTTATTTAAAAATAAAAATAAAAACACGAAAAATTTCCCTCTTTGAAAAATTTTTCTAAAAAATTTTTTTATATCTATATTCGAAAAGAATGGAAAAATACTTTAGAAACCGTTTTATTTATTTCTTCTTAGAAAGCCAATTACACGACTTATGATTTATAGAAAAAAGGCTTCCACAAAAAAATTGAGAATTCAGACGCTTATATCTCCGCAGCCATCCAAAATTCAGGAGCGAACTTAAGTGAAATTAACACTAATATATAGCACAGCAATTTCACCAAATTTCATTCAAATCGAAGCGATGAAGCTTTTTAAGTGGAACGGTTGATATACTTTACCCCGTATATATATAACATTCTGGAAACACCGTGGTGTGATGGTAGCGTGCTCCGCCTATCACACCGTATGTCCTGGGTTCAACTCCCGGGCAGAGCAACATCAAAATTTTAGAAACAAGATTTTTCAATTAGAAGAAAATTTTTCTAAGCGGGGTCGCCCCTCGGCAGTGTTTGGCAAGCACTCCGGGTGTATTTCTGCCATGAAAAGCTCTCAGTGAAAACTTATCTGCTTTGCAGATGCCGTTCGGAGTCGGCATAAAACATGTAGGTCCCGTCCGGCCAATTTGTAGGGAAAATCAAGAGGAGCACGACGCAAATTGGAAGAGAAGCTCGGCCTTAGATCTCTTCGGAGGTTATCGCGCCTTACATTTATTTTATTTATTTATTCTGGAAAACACAAAAAACCTAATTATTTAGTAAATAATACACCTATGATGTTGAAATTTGACGTGTGGACTGATATTGACACTCTTGATACAAATTTGAAAAATTTTTTTAAAATGGGCGTGGCACCTCCCACTTGTGATAAATAAATTTTACAAATACTGTTAATCATAAATCAAAAATCGGCAAACCTATCGTAACAAAATTCGGCAGAGAGGTTGCCTTTACTATAAGGAATGCTTTGAAGGAAAATTTACGAAATCGGTTAAGGACCACGCCCACTTTTATATAAAAGATTTCTAAAAGGGTCGTGAACGATTAAAATAAGCTATATCTTTGAAAAATGGTATTTCATTTCCAAAATGGACTTATAACAATAAATTGGAAAAACTTCACATTTTAAAAAATGGTCGTGGCACCGCCTCTTTTATGACTAAGCAATTTTCTATGTTTCGGGACCCATAACACGAAGAAAAACTAAGGGATCATAATAAAATTGGGTACATAAATTTTCCCTATAGCAGGAAATATTTCAAGAAAAATGGACGAGGTCGGTTAAAGACCGCGCCCACTTTTATATAAAACATTTTTGAAAGGGTCGTAGATGAAAATAATAAGATATATCTTAGCGGAAAAGAGCTTTGTATCAATAGAATTTTACTTTCTAAATTCAATTATAACATTAAATTGGAAAACACTAAAATTTTTGAAAATGGGTGTGGCACCGCCCCTTGGATGACTAAGCAATTTTCTATGTTTCGGGAGCCATACCTCGAAGAAAAATTAACGAGTATATAATGTTCGGTAACACCCGAACTTATACACCTTTGCTTGTTTTATGATAAGTCCGTTGTTTCATCAAAAATGTATGACAATGTGTTTTCCCAAAGATCCAACACTTCTCTTTTTAATGCCTCGCCTATACTATCTCCCATATTAAATGTCATTCTTCTGCTACAATTTATTGACTGCGCAATTTTTGTGATACGAATTGCATTGAAATTGAAAATTATATGTGATTTAATGATTGTTTGGCAAATTTTGTGGGAAGTATTTTGAACTTTTGCCTCAGTAAAAAAAAAAAAGTACAAAAATCGTGGCTAATGCCTAAAAAGGACCAGAATTGAAAAGAAGGACCAGCGGATCAAATAGGATTCTAAAGGACAATTATTGGTCCAAATGGATCAAAGTGGCAACCGTGGTCTTGAGAATCACTAATTGAGCTAATTTAATAGTGCCCTCACTCTGTTCATTCTTAGCTGTTACACTGTCATTAAGGCTGTTAAAAACATAGACTTAATGTACTTTTCTATATACGGACGTTGGAATAATTTTTTTGTAAAATCTACTCTATATTGCAGTTGCTTTTAAAGTCTATTTACAATATTTTTCGTTATACCCACTACCAAAATGCAATTATATCACTAGCTTAATCAATTCGCCAATCAAATTTCTACCCTATGCTTAACGTAAGTATATGTATGTTCACATTACTTATAGTTAATTGGCTTTTCTTATTGAAAAACTAATTTATCCCACATCGAAGAACTGGACAGCTAACAGACGACAGTCACAGCAACTTTTATCACATCGCTACATTAAACACCAAACATCTCGTAAAAAATCTAGTTCACAACTAGAATATTTTTACGGAGATCGAACCAGTAGAAACAAAATTTGTATTTTATTAATTATAAATTAAAAATTGTGATAAATGTGTCCAGTTTGGTAATAAGCCAAATATTTATTTTATTTTTAAAAATTTATTTTTGTATATTTTTGAGTTTAAATATTTTCAAACTAATTAGAATTTTCTTTTTTTGAAGTTATTCAAAATTTTAAGTTAACAGGAAAACTCAATTAAAATTATTTTAAAAATTAAAGTAAAGAGTACAAAGTAGTTAACACTATATTTACTAATATAGTGAAATAGACTATATTTTATTTAATTAAAGAAAATCTTTATCCATATTTATTGACAAATTAGAATCAACTAACTAATTATTTTTGAAGTATTTAAAATGATTCTTGAACAAAAGTTTATACGATAAAACAAAAAAATATTCAAATTTATAAAGTGCAAAATTAACAAGTAAAATTTAAGAATAATGTAAACACTACATATACTCCCCCTCCAGTGAAACGAATAAATAGTTGTTTTTAATTTTAAGGTTAATTTATATTGTGTATTGATTACTATAAGTTTTGTGTAAGTGTTCTAATTAAAAATAATTTGAGTTTTTTGTTGTATATATTATATAAAATTTAGAAATGTATTTTTGTGTTAATTGCGCACAAAATGTATGTTGGTATTGATGTAAGTACCCAATCTTTTGATGATTAGATGTATTTGATATCTTAGATTTTGTTATTATTTATTGTATTAACATTTTATGTATATTAATATTAGGTTGTGTTACTGCTATACTATTTTGTCGAGGTTAAAAATCTCTTCATAGCTGTTTGTGAAAATATTGTCAATTATAATGATGCGTTTGAAGAACCTAGAATGAGGTTGAATGATAGTAGATGGCAACTTTGTGTGTACAATCACTCAAAAATTAAAAACTTGTATTATGCAGAATATATGTATGTTCAATATATCATTGTACTCTGCATAATGTATGTCCAAGTTGTTGATAAGGAATGAAAAGTTGATTCCATTATTCGTTTGAGGGTGATATGAAATTGTCATTGATTCGTGTCATGTTATTGATTTTAATATTGAGTTTTTATATGATTTTAATTTCAATATGAAAGAATTGATATTTGGGAGAATATGTCATTAAAAATTATTTTAAGAAATCTTTTGAGATTTTTTAAAATTGATTAGAGTAATTAGTTTAATTTTAAAAATTTTAAGTTATTTCTTTTTTTTTTTTTTTGTTTTTTTTTGTGTTGTTTTCGAATTGAAAATGAGGTTATTGTTTGTATTTTGGGTTAGAAGATTTGTTGTTGGTGAAAGTTCTTGTATATATAATTGATAAATGTATTTATTTATATACTGGAGAAGAAGTTCACACAACTAAAAATACGTAATATTACTGTAATTTTGAAAAAAATTAATAACATTTTTATATTTTTAGTGATGCTATCAATAATACGTATTGAAATAAGATAACTTGATGTCTTGCTTGTATAATGGTTTAACAAAAAAATTAGGAAAGGAACTTTTTTTTTTTTTGAGCAAACAAAATTTTTGAAAACTTGTTATTTTAGTTTTAAACTAATTATTGTTTAGAGAATGAAAATATTGTTGAAAATTAAATCTTTAAAAAATTAATTATTTGACTTAAAAATATAAAAGATATAATCTGAAAAATGATGAATATAAATAAATAAACAATGTTTAACACTTGCTGCGAACTCCAAATTTTGAAAAATTGATTGTTGTAAATGTGTCAACAAAAATTTGATTGTTGTTAATAATTGTATTGTATGATGCTCCAAATTTTTGTTGTTGTAGATAAAGAAATGTTCATTGTTGTTATTTAAATTTATTTGTTTGTAGATATTTTATTGTGAATAGTTTCTAATTTTCAAGCAATTAGTTTAATTTTAAGTTTTAAATATCGATAATAAAGTTTTTGAATATTTGTATTTACGTAGATAGTTTATTTATAATTGTTATATATATAAATATATGTAGTTGATAGTTTATATCTTTGCATAATAAATTTTGATATTTGGATGTTTGTTTTAGTATAATAATTTCTTTAGTTCTCTTTATATAAATATTTGATGATATTTGTGCACAATTTGAGAAAGTTATTTTAGATGAATTTCTTTTAAGCATTAACTATTTAATTTTCACTACATCTCTTGTTTGGTTAGATTTGATGACAGTTCATTTCATAAATTTTGTTAAGCACAAATATTTTGAAAATATTTGGATGTTGTTGAAATTAGAATATATTCACACTCCAGGATCTAGGGTCGATTGGATAGGAAAAATTGTTTGCGAATGAAGTTGAAGTACGTAGCAATTTATTGAGTTGTGTTATTCTACTGTGGAAAATGTTGCTTTTGCATTGATTGTAGATGAAAATTAAATTGATGTTGGTTAAACTTTCACTGGTTCCAATAGTTGAAGTAGCAGAGATTGAGATCGTAATTTTGTCACACAGTTAAAAAAGGTTCGCGGGATCGCCAATATATTTGGTAATAAGCCAAATATTTATTTTATTTTTAAAAATTTATTTTTGTATATTTTTGAGTTTAAATATTTTCAAACTAATTAGAATTTTCTTTTTTTGAAGTTATTCAAAATTTTAAGTTAACAGGAAAACTCAATTAAAATTATTTTAAAAATTAAAGTAAAGAGTACAAAGTAGTTAACACTATATCCAGATTATGCTATTTCCTGGTATCAGGGCTCGAACTTACGACCCTTTCATGGTAGAAGCATATTTACTTTTCAGAAATTGCTGGTCTATTATGAATTAGAACTAGACACTTATGTATATATATGTGCCCAAAATTTAACCGTTCAAAAGTCTTGGAACAACTCCACGATGGTCGTTTTAAGAAATACTAAATTTACCAATTATAATAGTTTGAATTCTAGAATAATACCCTGCAAAAAATAGTGCGACTAATCCCTAAAGAGAGCCGTCTCCTATTGATCACTTTTTGTCTATATTGGGGCATAATTGATCCTTCTAGTCCCTTTTGGGTACAGTTTCGATTAGTCAGGTTGAAATCTAAGTAGCCCATTTTAAGAAACATAAAAAAAGCGGCAACGAAGTAAGTTAAATAAAAAAGATTACAGGTGATTGATTCGAATTATTTAAGAAAAATCCGGAGCCCTATACCGAACCTAAATGACTTGGACCATATGTTGTATTATCATCTCGACTCATATCTCTTGGAATGAGTTGGCGACTTAGTAATTGTTTTACATAGTTATGTCTAACAATTTTTTGCAAGTTTTAATATTGCGTTTATTGTACATAACCTCGTACCAAACCATTTGGTGGGAAAAGAGATTACTCTTCATTCGTTTCCATATGGGTACAAAGGGGATTGGTCCTATCGCTTACATTCGGATATAAGTGGGAACAAATAGTCTCTTCATAGGATATGCTCAACAAATACAAATAGATCAAAATTGGCATTAGTCGCATCCTGCTTTGCGACTCATCCTGGACTCATCCTAGACTAATGGCATTCTTTGCAGGGTAGAATACTAATGTTCATATCGCTTTAACACATCCATACATGCTTACACATGTAGCAAAACATGATTGCATTAAAAGGGTCTATATTTGTATAAAACTGTTTACGTACATATATGTACGCATGTCTTTGTTCTATGAATGTGTTAGTAAACCAGTAATTGATCGCATTAAAGTGCAATTGAAAGTCAAGAGCATCAATTTGGGTGAAATTGAGAGAAAATACTGAAGAAAGTAGTGCATCGCATATTGTGGTAACGAAAAATTCTTTATGTATGTATGCGTGTGCAGTTATTTTGAAATTTGGATAACAGTTAATGGAAATATCAAAGTTAAACTCCGTTCTGGCGATCGCCACTGCATCTATAGAGGAAAGGAACACAGGTAGCCAGGGGTACTCCCTATTCCCTACAGACATCTATAATAGATGGTATTGGTTTTAAAATAGTCCGACGCAACTGCATCCGAGGTCAGGTTTTCCCATACGACCCTCGATCGCACTCAAGTTGACCATAGGTGGCCAGGGGTACTCTGTACTCCCTACATCTATATTTACTCGGTTCAGTTTTACACGTTTATGCCTGGATGTCCTCGTAACAGTTGACAGTTATATCGGTATGTCCCGGGGTCCAGTTGATATTTTAACTAAAATAGTGCGACGCAAGCGCAAGCGAGGTGAAACTTTCCATACGACCCTCGATCGCGTGACAGTTGAACTTATGGCCTTAATATTCATTTTGATATCAGAGTGGATGTAATTCTCTTACCGTACTAGCACTGCACAGCATCTCATTTTCCGCTTGGACGACGCTACAATGAACAAGCAACTTAAACTTGCGGCTTAAGGATAATTAATTAAACAAAAATAATGCTTAGATATTCAGAAAGAGTTCCAGAAATGGCTCACAAATAATAAATAATTGATGGTGTCGACGTGAGGTATATTACTTCCCGCTTTTCATAACACCCGTAAGACCCATACACATTGAATTAGAACACCCTATGGATGAGCATAAAAGCGATTCGTGTTATAAAGAGTACTTATCTACTAATAGATTTATAAAAATTTAACAATGTATGTCTAGATATTACGCAAATGAATTACAAAATATAAAGTGGTGTAAAAATCAAATATGCACATGGTACTTTAACGAAGGGGCTGTGTTTACCAACACCTACATACAATACATACACATGTTCTCATACACATTAGTACTCACAAACGTCTGTTGTCTTTTTAGGGATGGGGATGCGACTAAGCTCGTTAGTGCACGTACATGTATGCATGCATTCCGTAAAATTCAATTTACTTCCAAGAATGACTGCCTTCATGTATGAACAATTCGTATTAATGTGCAATTTGCTTGATTGATTTACTTTAGTGTCACGACTGGTATGACATTTGTACAATGAAATGTGACGGGGAGTGCTAGTTAGCATTAGTATGAGCTAATGATGCGCATTAAGAACTAAAATGAGACATTTATTAATGTACTAAGCGGAAATTGAATCGAATTTAAAATTTAATCGACACGAGTTTTTTGTGTCTTTACTCATGGTATATGTTATGTAAGCTCACTTTGAAAGGCACTTTCTTTAGGGAAGTGGATGTGAGATGGAGCACTCTCGAATCCTGTCCTCACGCTAAACTCCTGTGGCCTGAATGGGACGCGAGATGTACAAGGTGTCTCCTTCTTCTTGGAAGGGGGACATATCTCTGGTGGTTGGACTTATAACCGGCGGCATATCAATCGGGAAGCATGCACAACGGATGAGTGCTCAGTATAATGATTACTGCAGGAGGTGCAAAGACGAAGAGGAGATAGAAACAGCCAAGCATTTTCTGTACTATTGTCCTGCGCTTTGGGGCAAGAGAAAGAAATCTTTGGGATCTCCTTTTTTTACGATCTTTGTGATCTGGTTAAGTTGGAACCTAAGAAATTCCTGACGTTTGCTGAATCGGCCTGTTGGTTTGAGTAGGGGAGAGATCCACGTGTTATCACAGTGGGACCTCTTTGGGCCTAAGTGCACTGGTGTTCGCCACTCTAACCTAACATAACCGACAACCTTAGACTAACAAAGGTGCTTCTATCATTAAAAAGAGAGGACTGTACATTTATGACCGGCATTATGACTGGAAACTGCCTTTTGGCGTCACATGCCTTTAAATTAGGCTTGGTCAGTCATAGCAGATGTAGGAATTGCGGGATGGAGGAGGAAACGATCGAGCACGTTCTGCGCTCGTGCACTGCGTTTGCCAGGCTAACACTCCAGCTATTAGGAGTGATACAGCTGTCAGATTTAGAAGCAGCAAGTGGCTGCAGCCCTAAAAAGCTTCTAGCATTTGCAAAGAGGACGGAGTTATTGTATAACATATGTCGTGGATTTTGATAGGGGTTTTCAGTCTGGTTGTTAAAAAAACTTCAAACACTACGGACTAATTCAGTCTATGTGAGGTCCTCATGGACCGGCCTGTTCATCATAACCTAACCTTCGAGGACTGCGCAGTGCCGGACCAAAATTTATGCATTATTGTATTACTACGAGGCATTATACTCCATAGATAATTCCGGAAGGAGAGGTACTGTATAATGGAACTGATTTTTAAAGCAATTTCATACATTTAATGCAATATTTTTTGCACCTAGATGAAGGAGTTCGTATGGCAGAAATTAAAAGCAAATACACAATTTTTTTATTTTATAACAAATTTCGAAACCTATACATACTTTCATCATTAAAATTTCAATCCTTTTATACTCAGCTGAGCAGAGCTCACAGAGTATATTAATTTTGTTCACATAACGGCAATCCGTAAAGGCATAAGCTAACCGAGATAGATATAGACTTCTAATATCAATCTGGCCGAAAAAAGAAATTGATTTAGCCATGTCCGTCCGTTTGCCCTTAAACACGATAACTTGAGTAAATTTTGAGGTATCTTGATGAAATCTTGTACGTAGGTTCCTGGGCACTCATCTCAGATCACCATGTAAAATGAACGAAATCGTACTATAACCACGCCCACTTTTTCGATATCGAAAATTTCGAAAAACCGAAAAAGTGCGGTAATTCATAACCAAAGACGGATAAAGCGATGAAACTTGGTAGGTGGATTGACCTTATGTCGCAGAATAGAAATTTAGTAAAATTTTGGATAATGGGCGGGGCACCGCCCACTTTTAAAAGAAGGTAATTTAAAAGTTTTTCAAGCTGTAATTTGGCAGTCGTTGAAGATATGATGATGAAATTTGGCAGGAACTTTACTCCTATTACTATAAGTGTGCTAATAAAAATTAGCAAAATCTGATGACGAACACTCCCACTTTTAAAAAAAAATTTTTAAAAGTCAAATTTTAACAAAAAATTTAAATCGTTATAAGTAAATTATGTTGAGTAAATAACTCCAATATTCAATAATGCAAAATGGTCTTTATTAAAGTTCTTCACAATATAACGTACTTCAAAATAACACTACTATTGCTCGCCAAGTGGTTTTCCAAATCAAACTGATTGTCGCGCCTCTACTGTTGCTGCTTTTATACTGTGTGATTTCCTCGTTTCATCTTCTAGGCGCTTCCAGAGTTTTACTTAGTTACTGGTATATAATTATAACTACATGTGAAATTTGGTAAGAGGATTGCTTCTATGATGACAACTGTTTTCTGTGCAAATGGGCGAAATCGGTTGAAGGTACGCCCAGCTTTTATAAACAGTCGGCCGTCTTTTCTTCCCCTCGGCCATTAACACGATAACTTCACCAAAAATCGATATGTCTTTACTAAACTTAGTTCACGTACGCCCACTTTTTCCATATCGAAAATTACGAAAAATGAAAAAAATGCCATAATTCTATACCAAATATGAAAATAGGGATGAAACATGGTGACTGGATTGATTTTTTGAAGCAAAATATAACTTTGGAAAAGACTTTAGAAAATGGGTGTGACACCTGCCATATTAAGTAGAAGAAAATGAAAAGGTTCTGCAGTATTACATATATAAATAAATTAGCACTCCCTTTTAAAACCCTCATTAATACCTTTAATTTGATACCAATATTATACAAACACATTATAGGGTCACCCCTGGTCCAGCTTTATGGCGATATCTCGAAAAGGCAGCCAGCTATAAAACTAAGGATCGCTCCCTATTAAAATACTCATTAACACCTTTTATTGGGTACCCATATCGTACAAACACATTCTAGAGTCATCTCTGGTACACCTTTATGGCGATTTCTTGAAAAGGCGTCCCCTTTAGAACTAAGGCTCACTCCATTTTATAACACTCATTACAACCTTTCATTTGATACCCATGTCATACAAACACATTCCAGGGTTACGCTAGGTTCATTTTCCTACATGGTGATTTTCCCTTATTTTGTCTCCAAAGCTCTCAGCTGAGTATGTAATGTTCGGTTACACCCGAACTTAGCCTTCCTTACTTGTTTCAGCTACGAACAAAATTGGCTTAACCATTACTATTTGTCACGTATACGCCATGGTGTACCAACGTCACGAACATTGACGACCTTCCCAACGACAACGCTCAATTAATTCTCATAAATCACTTTGAATAATAAACCTTACCCTATTACTTCAGTCATGGTTTGTTAGGTAAATGTGGCATTAATTGTAATCATATAATGTGGAGATTTAGTTAATAATTATTTATTATTCGAGCACTCTGATGAATTATAATTTGTTAGCATTTATTTATATGAATATGATATAAATGATTTAATGTCCAGTAAAATACTAAGACTGATTTATGCAGAGCAATTTTTAAACGTTAATGTTGAATGCCTGTATGGAATTATGTATACTAGAGTGGGCCAAACACATATATACACAATCACTTGTTATATATGATATTTAGGCGCAAAACCGTAGCCTAACTAAAACTTCCCGGACGAATAGGGACAGAGAAACCCGTAGCCAAAATAGTAACTGTCAATATAAATATATAACACAATAACCGTACATATAACTGCAAGGATCAACGCGACTGCAACCACAACTTTTATATCCAAACCCTTAATTCTAACTGGTATTTCCTTCATCAACACCTGCAAACACATAGCTCTTCCCCATTTAAGGATTCTGTGAGACTAAAGGATGCAGGCCTGTTAAAATACTGCTATCATAACTGACGCCAGATGCCTCCTTATGACCCCCGAACACCACCTACATAGTGAGGCCAAAGATGTCATCATTAAAGAGCACAAAGAAATGCTGAACAGGCAGTTTTTGCTAAATTGCAACAAACCAGGACATTCTAGCAAACAACTGATTGATCTAGCCCCGCCTCCACGTGGGTTAAGGGAACATCTCCATAAGCACTATGACAAGATACGGCACCTGCGAACACAGCTGCTTGATCCAGAACAGCAGAAGCAGTCCCTGAGCCAAATGCACAATGAATTGATAAACACTTTTGCCAGGACGCGCCCAGTGAACCCTGTTTAATATGCAATATCCTGCCCTTGCAAAAAAAGAAAGCACATTAAAAAGGGAGCAACGAATCACCCTGGCCCAACTTAGTTCTGGATACTCTAACAGGTTAAACTCTTACTTGCGCAGAATAAACCCAGACATACGTAATGTATGTCGTGCATTCGATGTGTCCCCACATGACACCAACCATCCCACAGTGCACAGTGTTTCGTGTAGAACAAGCTAGCTGGACAAAGTTATTTTATGAGATTGTCCGTTTCATATGCAGTCATTTATTACAACTACGTCATTTTTTTCAGCCATATGTTCTTTTTTTTATTTTTTTTTCAAAATTTTACTTCATATGCATACATTTGCTTATTTCATATACAGTAACTCATGTGAATAAGTGACATAGATCCAAAAAAATTTAAAGGACTTAAGAATATTACTTTATTGTACTTAAATTGAATGGAATACAAATCTCAATAATATAAAAAATTCGGAAAAAAAAATTAAAATTTTTTATGAAAATTCGTCGAATTTTTTAAATATAATTTAGTTTTTGTTATAGATCGTGACAAATTTTCTTATGGGAAATTAGTTAAAATAAATTTGCGAAAGCGAAGATTGTAAGAATTGTCCAAAAAGGGGTGTCTACTTATTTATGTGAGTGACTGTACATATGTACATACATATTTTGTATTTATTTGAGTATTTATACTGGCACTACAATTTTTACAGAATTATTTTATAGTACCAGTCAGGAATGTAAAAGTGAATTAAAATAATAATAATAACAACGTAAATAATTAAATTAATTATGTCAAAATTACTTATTACAAAAACTTAAAAGTAAAGTATCATACAAAGTAGAAAAGACAATAGATTTAAATTGAATAAAACCTGATCCAACAAAAAGTTATAGGGTAGGTTATCTTTTATAATTATGTTATTATTCGCTATCATCACTTTCATTGGATGAGTCACTTGTGGAATAGTCATGAACATCAGCAACACTACTGTGAAAGCTTGAAACAACTGGGGTATTTATTGATTCCTCAACATTATCGGGGGACAATAAATTTAAGACTTCTGAAGTCAGACTTTTAAATTTTTTCTTAGGTATCTCCCTAAAACTGTTAACTAAAGGATCCGATGTTATAAGCAACATATTCATAAGATCTCTATTCGTGGCTTCACGCGTCTGCTTTTGTGTGTTATAATCCCTGAATCGTCTCAAATCTTTGTTACGGGCTTCCTGTGCTTCCTCGGAAAGTTGACCAATAGGTAAAATTGCTGATTTTATAATTTCAGTACTATGCACTAAGAATTTATGAACTGCAGCAGGCATATTAAACCATGGATAGAGATCTGTGTATAGTTTTTTAGTCTCGACCGTAAATTTTTCATATCTTTGGATATTTATATTGTACTCAGATGCTAATGCGCGAAGGAGAGTGTCGAATCTTTTGATGAGCGTTACATCCAATCCCGTAATCTCAGCACTAGCCTCTGAATTTTCGAAAAACCTACGAGCAGCGTTGCCGTCGTTGGTATTGCCGAAACCTGGTTTTGGTTTATCTTCATCAATCCATTGTATGTACCTGTTTTTATGCCTTGGTGACTGGTGCGGTAGGTTGTGGCAGGTTGAAGTCAATGATCTTCGCCTTTTTGCTTTTGGTGTGCTCTTGTTGACCTTGCGCGTTTATTTTTGTATGTTTTATGGCTACGTGTTTGTTCCCTGTACCAGGGAATTGGTTTTGCCGTTTGTAGTTCAGCTTTAAAGGTTCAAATATCTCGTCGGAGCTGGTACGTACATACATTCTATTTTATAAGATAACTAAATCTACAAAAAAAAATTTAAAATAGATGTGCAAAGAATTCGCAATGGTTTTTTCTTTCGACTATTAGAGAAGACTTGCGACTATAACACATGTAAAATTAAGCCCAGATGTCCGCGGATGTATGTAACTTTTTTGTCCCTAAATTTAAAAATATAGGGAAAAAATACCTTTTCTTCTTAATAACGGAATGTAAAATATATTGAAAATACTCTAATTATGAAAGAATTACTATTAAAAAATTTTACTTACCTTCGAGCTTAGAATCCATCAAAAAAATTATGTAAGAGTGTTCACTTAAAACAAATATGAATCTTAATATTCAACAAGAATTTTGCAAATTAATCAATGCATTTTACGGCCACTCTGCCTTCTTACTTCAATTACTCAATATATATGAGCAAAAATCTCAAAAAAAAGCAAAAATCCCGTTATTTTGTTTGTTTTCTTTCATTTCTCATTACACTTTTCTTGGAATAAGAACTTTGTTTTTGTCCAGCTAGCTTGTTCTACACGAAACACTCTGCAGTGGTCGGTTCCATAGGCCAAAAATAAAAGAAAATCAAAGTGAAAACTTTGTCACCAAATGTGTTACAAGTATGTCTTATTATAACAGCCTTTTAAAAAGTATATTTGTTTTTGTTGTATTCGAATTGTACTCTTTAAGAATAGCTTCAAAAGTGAGGTTATGGTATTAGTTGGTTTTTGCAGTGTGAGCAAGTTAAAAATAAAATGAAAGTTTAAGCTATTTAAAAATACATAAAATATCATTGTATCGAAATAAATAAAAATTAATATTGAAGTTAAAGGTATTTAATTCATTTTGAAATAATTTAATGTGTCTTTAGCTTGTTGTGTTTTTTTATACTCAGCGTGCTTTGCGCACAGAGTATGTTAACTTTGATTGGGTAACGGTTGTTTGTAAAGGTATAAAGAAATCGAGACAGATATAGACATCCATATATCAAAAGCATCAGTATAGAACAAAAATTTGATTGAGCCATGTCCGTCCGTCCGTCCGTCCGTCTGTCCGTTAACACGATAACTTGAGTAAATATTGAGTAATACTTCACCAAATTTGGTACACGAGCTTATCTGGACCCAGAATAGATTGGTATTGAAAACAAGCGAAATCGGATGATAACCACGCCCACTTTTTATATATATAACATTTTTGAAAACACAAAAAACCTGATTATTTAGTAAATAATACACATAGATTATTGAAATTGGACGCGTGGACTGATATTGAAATTCGATCACAGGAAAGGAGAGACAGGAAAGGAAAGGAAAGGAAGGAAAATCAATGTAAGGGAAATGAAAATAAAAGAAATATAATTTGTCATTTTAATATAATAATGGGAACATTCGATGGGTAATATAATGAATAAGTAAGCTCAAAATAGGGATATTTTATATTGCTCTGGCAGGAAGGGTATGATTTAATCAATCTGCTTCTCGTAAACAAAAGATAGGAAAAGGAAAGGTAAGGAAAGGAAAAGAAAGGAAAGGAAGGAAAATTAATGGAAGGGAAATGAAAATAAAAGAGAAGAAGAAAGAAAAAAGAAGTAGAGGAATGGAAAGGAAAGGAAAGGAAAGGAAAGAAATGGAAAGGAAAGAAAAGAAAGGAGGCAAAGGAAAGGAAGGAATATGAATGGAAGAGAAATGAAAGTAAAAGAAACGAAATAAAAAGAAAATTAAAGGAAAGGAAAGGAAAATAAAGAAAATGTAGGGAAAGGAAAGGAAAGAAAAGGAAAGGAAAGGAAAGGAAAGGAAAAGAAAGGAAAGGAAATGAAAGGAAATGAAAAGAAAGGAAAGGAAAGAAAAGGAAAGGGAAGGGAAGGAAAGGAAAGGAAAGGAAAGGAAAGGAAAGGAAAGAAAAAGGAAAGGAAAGGAAACGAAACGAAAGGAAAGGAAACGAAAGGAAGGAAAATCAATGGAAGGGAAATGAAAATAAAAGAAATGAAAGAAAAGTAGAGGAATGGAAAGGAAAGGAAAGGAAAGGGAAGGAAGGGAAAGGAAAGGAAGGAAAGGAAAGGAAAGGAAGGAATATGAATGGAAGAGAAATGAAAGTAAAAGAAAGCAAATTAAAAGAAAATTAAAAGAAAGGAAAGGAAAATAAAGAAAAGGTAAGGAAAGGAAAGGAAACAAAAGGAAAGTAAATGAAAGGTAAAGAAAGAAAGGAAAGTAAAGGAAAGGAAATGAAAGGAAAGGAAATGAAAGTTAAGGAAAGGAAATGAAAGGAGAGGAAAGGAGAGGAAAGGAAAGGAAAGGAAAGGAAAGGAAAGGAATGGAAAGGAAAGGAAAGGAAGGAAAATCAATGGAAGGGAAATGAAAATAAAATAAATATAATTTGTCACTTTAGTATAATAATAGGAACATTCGATGGGTAATATAATGAATAAGTAAGCTCAAAATACGGAAATTTTACATTGATCTGGCAGGAAGGGTATGATTTAATCAATCTGCTTCTCGTAAACAAAAGGTAAGCAAAGGAAAGGTAAGGAAAGTTAAAGGAAGGAAAGGAAGGAAAATCAATGGAAGGGAAATGAAAATAAAAGAAATGAAAGAAAAGAAAAGTAGAGGAATGGAAAGGAAAGGAAAGGAAAGAAAAGGAAAGGAAGGAAAGGAAAATAAAGGAAGGAAAGGAAGGAATATGAATGGAAGAGAAATGAAAGTGAAAGAAAGAAAATAAAAAAAAATTAAAAGAAAGGAAAGGAAAATAAAGAAAAGGTAAGGAAAGGAAAGGAAACGAAAGGAAAGGAAATGAAAGGTAAGGAAAGGAAATGAAAGGAAGGGAAAGGAAAGGAAAGGAAAGGAAAGGAAAGGAAAGGAAAGGAAAGGAAAGGAAAGGAAATGAAAGGAAAGGAAAGGAACGCAAAGAAAAGAAAAGAAAGGAAAATAAAAGAATAAAATGGAAAAGGAAGGAAAGCAAAGGAAAGAAAAGAAAGGGACTTGAATCGTGATCAGCTATGTATTTTTGTTTAATTTTTATTGTGTACAAAGCAACTCCTCGGCCATGCTAACGATTCAGCATAGTACACAAAAAGCAAGTACACACACAGCGTGTCTATAATATGAATAAATGCATGTGTAGTGGTGTGACTTTTATGTTAAATTTTTTATATTAAAATGATTTTTCAAATTTTTTTTATTTATTGATGAGGGTGCAGCTCAAAATTTCCTATAAATGCATGTAAAATTTGTATATCTTAGAATTATAGTTTAGCAGAGAACGGTTCCACATTTTTTCATCTTGTCAATTTATATATAAGATAAATAGCAAAAACTTCAAATTTTAAAAAATGGGTGTGCCACCGCCCCTTTTATGACTAAGCAATTTTTCTATGTTTCGGGAGCCGTAACTCGAAGAAAAATTAACGAATCATAATAAAATTATGTACACATATTTTCCTTATAGCGGAAACTATTTCTAGTAAAAATGGACGGGATCGGTTAAAGACCACGGCAACTTAGATATAAAACAAGTTTAAAATGGTCGTAGACTGGCATAATAAGCTATAATTTAGCAAAAAATAGTTTTGGATCAATGATATTTCACTTATCAAGTTTTATTGTAAGAGGGAATGGGGAGACATTTATTTTTAAAACGGGCGGTGCCACGAGTTATGTAGAAAAGTAATTTATCTGAAATGAAATGTACAATTGAAGCTCACGCTGAGTACATAATGTTCGGTTACACCCGAACTTAGCCTTCCTTACTTGTTTTTATTTAAAATTTCACCAGTGCCTTTATTAGTGTTTATTTGTACAAATATTTCAATTTCAGCTAAAGTTTTAGTTGGGTTCCTCAACGATCCTGACGTTATTATTAGTCAAAGTTTTAGGATTCTGTAGTGTTAATATCAGCTGCTACTTTCTGCCACTAACTATGTTTTGCGACAGTTTTCTGATAGCGTGTCCCTGATAAATTATTGTCGTATGTTATATGTATTCACATGTAACATACGACATTATTTTATACAGTCGACGATATGCAAATCACTACCTGAGAATACCGATGTGAATGTGAAATTTTTCGATTTTAGGATTATTGCAATTTCATAGTATACTCCTCATGCTCTATCGAACGGTGCCATTAGTTTCTTCCTGAACGATATAGATTTCCAGATATCCATCATGCATTTTGTCTTATGTCACATGATTTTAACGTCCTGTGTGTGTATTTTGTCGTATGTGCAACAAATAACGAACATACGGCATTTTTATATTCAAATTGATGATTTATTTTGTTAAGAATACAGTTGTCGTATGTCACACAATTTTAAATGCAATTATACATTGAGCATGTCAAGTAACAAAAACAGCAAATAGATGTGAGTTTAAATACATATATTGGTTTTGTTTATACTTCATACCATCTATTGCTTCTTTTGGTGAAGGAATCGAACCAATTAAAAGAAAATGTGATTTCACTTGTGGCAAATAATTGCTTTGGCCGAGAAAGTTTTTTAAAAGTAGGTACCGGTTTTAGTATGCGTTGAAATAGTTACAATATAAAATTCAGTTAACTATATTTTTGCTTGTTGCCACGCTTGGGACTAAAGAAGTGAATTTTATTTCAAACGAAACATGTCCGCAAGCGATTTTTTATCGGATGATGAAATTTTAGATCCTCCCTTTAATATTGAGGAAGAGATTGGCATGGTTCGTTCGAGTATTCATGTTAACTCTAACCTGGAACAAAGTGCTAACAAAGGAACATCTTCAGGCACTGGGAAAAGTTGGGCACGAAAGCGTCAGAGACATCCAGAATCATGGAAAATTAACGTGCGAAAATCCTTTTGCGAAAAAGGAAAGAAATATGTAAATAGGAAAGGTGTAGAACGCGGTAAGTATGTATGCGACCATGAATGCAGTAAGTATGCGACCGACCTGTAAGGTAAGCTGCATTCGTGATTGCAGAAATAAAATTACAGAGAGTGAAAGGAGCGAAATACACTCACAATTTTGGCAGTTAAATTCCATCGAAAAATGTTTATTTTATGCTAATTTTTTCAAACCAACAGTAATAAAAAGGCGTCGGTGCACATCTTAACATAAAGAGAATTTTCGCAAGAACAAGTGTTTCCACTATTTTTTTTGCATATATATATTTTGATGTCTTTTTCCTGGGGCTTGCGGTATGAAGGCCAGCATACCGTCATACCAATGTGGTCAATAGACGTCTATAGATATATTCTCTTGACCTTTCGTCGCATCTTTTGAATGACAGTATTGTCATATTTTGTTTCTTTAATGGGATCAAATTCTAATTATATCGCCAAACGTCGTAAGTAATTTTCTTCAAACAATTAATATGTATCTTTATATTCATACATAGTATATTCATATTTCCAATATGCTTTTTGTCGTATGTTCAATGGATTTTTTTTTTTTTTTTTTTTTTTTGTAAAAAAAAAATGTAACATACGACAAATGTATTCTGGAGAAATACGCTAATTACATATTTGTTATAATAGTTACAGTTAATTTGACTAAGCCTGATGAGAGTGCAATACTCAGTCCACGTTCAGTCCGAAATTTGAGAAAATCCACAGGACCATTTTGTAAATATTTTCTGTTGAACTTAAAAAATCGTCACCTGAAAAATCCAGATTTGTAACATACAACATCCGTATTCTGAGGTAGCAGTTTGAGGACTTTGACGACCATTTGCGACTAGTCGTGCCCATTGAATGAGGCGAAGCACTGTTAACACCAATAACAACAATATGAGACTTTCGGCGCTGCCGAAGAAATAGAAATCACATGGATGGGCTCTCTGTAAAGATATATTATAGCTTAAAATCAATAAATAATTGTCTTAAAATAATAAATCCACATATTTGTCTCTTTCAAATTTCAAACCTCTGATTTAATTTACCGAATCTTTTTCTCATGAACAACGCAGTAGACCATGTAAAATTCTCTTGAAAGACACAAACACTATTGAATCAACAAGATTTAACCCTCTAACGGGCCAATTTTTGTTTTCAATGAAAAAATTCATACCTATTAATTCTAGTGCGATAAACTCGAATTTGATGTTAGATTGCCAAAACAGTTAATAATTTTCCCCCCAGGGCTGAAAAACCCCACCCCGCCTTTAGGCGGACCTGCCTGTTTACGGGTACTTGAAATGAACGAGAAAGAATTTTCTTATGTATTTTTATTAACAAAAAAAGTTAAAAGAGTATTGAATTATTGTTTATGGAATAGTTGGAAATATTTATTTTTAGCTGATAAGCATACGTAAGATTACATTTTGTGCAAAATATTTCAGTTTCTGATTTACAACCAGGCATTTTGCACATCCTTTATTGCTCCGATCCAAAGAATCAGGTATATGATCAATGCCATCGTAAAGAATATCAATCGGTGGTGCGTTGGTTTTTTTATTTGGCTTACATTGGTCACTTGGAGAAGCACTAGCTGGTCGCCCCACTGGTCTCCTTAAAAGTTTTTGAGAGCTACAAAGTATCTTAGCTACTTCAACTCGAAAATTCGGGATTTTCACATTTGTAAGCTGATGATTTGCGGTAATTCGACGATAGAGCAGGTATGCCTATACCATTGCCATATCTATAAGATGATAAAATATATTTAGCGTTCACTTCGTCGTTCTCATCCGAATAGCGTCCTAGTAAAGCGCCCATGAGATCAACTCCCCCCATATGATAGTTGTGTAATAATATTAGGGCAGGCCATTTAAATATATTGCTTATCCTTCCTGTCGTATCTAATTGTCTTTCTTGGTGGCGTTTCATCAGATGCCTCTCTAAACTGCTTTACACCTGCGTATGTTGAAGCCAAGACAACGGCTTTTGTGTCCTTCTATACAACAGTAGTTATTTCAATACCATAAGCAGTACACAGAAACTCTTCTGAATAACCTCGATCTTTTTTGCAAACATCTTTATCCTTAGACAGCTTGCAGGTTGGAATTCGATTGGCACCTTCCTACCTAGGGATAGAATTCCTCGACTTCGCAAGTAACCCAAAAGTGGAAGCGATGTGTAAAAGTTATCAAAATACAATTTGTAGTTCTTAAAATCAGGGATCGTTTGCGACAAACGAACAACGGCATTTGAGGTTTCCCCCAAATCAGGGACGCCTTCAAATACATCATTGTCGCCTGCACCTTTACAAACTTCAAAGCTGTACGCGAACCCGTATGAGTCGCCTGGGCAAATAACTTTTTTCCATATTTGTGTGGTTTAGCTGGCATGTATTGTCGCAAAGCACACATCAGCTTCATATGAGCTGCATTCGGTTAGTAGTTTTTGCGAGAAAGTCGCTAGTAGAAGCACTTCGTAGTTCCTGAATGTAATTATCAATTCGCTCAAAATCCCTATCTGATATAACTTACTCTTCAGTTTCACTCCCGTCTTCGCTTTTCTCATCTTCAGAACGGCCATCGTCGTCACCTAAAGCTTCCATGAATTCTGCAATTTCTTCATCAGCCAACTGTGACAACTTGAGCCTTTTGGAGTAATCCATTTCAGTAATATAAATTCGTCTACTGAAGAACAAACGTATGGTTAGTATGATTTTCGCTATAAAAAAAACAGCGGAACAGGCAACTCCGCCTTTAGGCAGACTATACGTTTTGGCCAATAATACTATAATCTTTTTTTATAATTCCACATCATATTCACATATTTCAATCTTTAACAATTAGTCTACTTACCAATAATTTTTTTTTGACGATCGAAACATGTTTTATCACTTATATTATAGTTACCAAAACCACTTCTTGCAAAAATAATATTTGTAGTCAGTGCACTCTATTTTTCCAACTAGAATGATTATAACGGCACCCTGCTAACACTTACAGCTTTAAAATCAAGGCAGCCGCATTGATCTAATAATTAGCGAACATGATGCATTCAAAATTGTACGAAAAAATTGGGGGTAAACATGTTTTACCAGTTTAATCTAACCCCGCCTAAAGGCGGGCTTGCCGGCTAGAGAGTTAAGCGGCAATTACCCACCGACGTGTGCCGTACGTACGCACGTTTGTCGTACAAAACACGTTGACCGAACCCTCAAGCCCGTAGCAATCAATGTGTGCGTCTGTGTGCATGTACATAGCATATTTGTGCGTGTATTGTTTACAGATAAGCACTGTTGCCATTGACCAGTTTGCATGCATGCTTATGGAAACATCAACATTTTCCAATTTAATTTTTGATGTTGTAAAAGGCTGGAATTAATATTAAATAAATTTAAATCGATTACATATTTATAATCTGCACTTTTACATAATTATTTCGAATTATTTTCAGAATTTTTCAAACCTTAATTAGGTGTTTTTGCATAAAACTGCAAACGGTCAAAAATTAGCGCACAAAAGTTTACTAAGCAACTCTATCTAGTGAGAGAGCGATCAGCTGACACGTTCTTAGGGAAAACATCAAAATTGTTTTGATTTCTACGTTCCGGGCTACGTACGTACGGGCGTTGCACGTCGGTGAGTTTTCGTTTACATTGCACACTCATAAGACAGGTCGTGTCAGCTGAGTAACTGCCGCATTAAGCATAGTACAGGTCTACACGTAGGATATGTAGCAGCGCGCCCATACACAGCCACGCTCACCTGATGAAATGCTTGTTATTGTTTGTTTTTTTGTGGATGCTATTTGGCACTGTTGTACTTCTTAGGTCCAAGAAAGTGTAGTAGCTGCTAACGAAAACTGTGTAAAATTTTTGTTGCAAAATTACAAAGAAATATCGTTATTTACTTTCAAATGAGCACTTAATTACATCTCTCTTTAAAATCCATATGTTTTGGACAATTTTAATTAACAAATTGTGATACTTTATTGCCGGGGACGATTGCTAAAACACAACCAAAACCGTCGAGGGAGGTATTAATAGCCGCGTTTTTGCCTCGCTTCCAATAACTCAAATATTTTTTCGCCTTTGAACTATTGATAACAGGACAAAACGCGTCTTTTTATTTCTCTTCCCACATTTTTGGACGGGTTATTGCAGTCGATCTCGGCTTCAAACTGTTTTTCGCAGAGACCTTTTGAACGGGTAGAAAAACTTAGCATTCGTGTTTGTATTCTTAATGCTGGAATAACTACGCGTCCTCAGATACCCCAATTCAAGACTTTTGTATAATTTTCTGTAGGACGCATATAGTTGGAATACATTTTCATACTAAAGAGCGGTACGCAGATTACAAGAAAGTAAAAATTCTATATAAAAAATGCCCAAGAAATGCTCATGAAAACTCTTTGCGGTAATTTTTCTTGAGGTAGTATGCAGTTTACAAGAAATTTAGTACGCTATTTTACTACTATTTTTCCATCAAATTTGCATACGGCAACACCGGTTTCGCAAGAAATATGTCAAGTGCCATATATTTCTTGAAGAAAAAGGTAAACAAACTGGAAAAATAAGCTAAGCACATGGTTTTTTAATTTTTCTGCAATAAATAATTATTATTTTTTTCAGAAATGGAAATAACAATAGCTGCAGCACCAAAACGTAAAAAGCGCATAGTGAATTTCACGGCGGAGGAGAACGGGCACTTAAAAGGGAAGTGACATTCTTTACATTTCTTTTGTTTGTGCTCTCTTCTTCTTACTTGTTTCACTATTCACCGTGGATTTTTAAACGTCAAAATTACTTCCATACTACTATTTTTCACGCAAGAAAAAAGGCTAACTATTTCTTGAGCAATTACTTGTGATCTGCGTACCGCTATTAAATTCGAAAAAAAATTTACCACCACGGCAACCCATATCTGATATTCTGCTCCTTTTTTGTTTCCCTGCGTCGCTCTAAGTGTCAAGCGCTTGTTCCACGCAGGTTCCACTGAGTTCCACATTAGTTTGACACTGACCGAAATGTCAAACGGCAGTGTGTTAGAAAGAGAAAGGAATTATTTCCCTCTCATACATATCATACTTGTAAACCTGTACAACGGATTTAAGTGAATACACATTTGCATTAATTTCTAAATACCTCAATATTATTAAATTGACTAATAAATTTTACGAAAATTGCCTGTCAAACAACAACATCATATCAATAACTGTCTCTGTCATCAAGACCCTCTATTGAGATTGGTCAGGCTGTGTGGTTGTATCGCTTTTTGGTTGACTCCGAAAACAAAAATACGCCAACAGAAAGGAATTTTGTTGTAATAAATATAAATAAATCAATTACAGTTAATTAAATTATTATCTCGATAAGTAATGAATTTGGTTAAATTGGATAAAGCAATTTATTGACTTTAACAAATTAAGTGGTTAAACTGAACTGCAGAGAAGGGATACAGAAGTTGGAGTGCAATTCTCAGGCCAAGCAAAAAAAATATTATTTGATTTACAATTTATTCTTAGTTATGCTGTTTAGTATCAAAGAAAGGCTAAGACATTTTTGGAAGAAAACTAATTGATAACACTTTTATTCAAGATTTGTGGTGCTCCAGGAGATCAGGAAACAAATCTTCCAAGATGAACAGATGTGAAAAATGTTACGGAGTAATCGCGTCGTTGGACACATCACAAACTGGGACAAGTTAAATGGGCTATAAAATAGTTCCAACCCTTCACTTTCACGGGATTGGGTTGACTAATACCGACAATATTGCGAACTGCTTTTGTGACTTTGAAAAATAGGTTTACGGTACCCATTACGAGACAAAAAGTTACTTTTTATGGTTTACTGGCCTATACTGGCAGCCTAGTCTGCGTGAAGAAAATGTTATATAAATTATTGCAATATACCGCGATGTGATCTAGAAGCAAGTTCCGAGACAGTTTGGTCTTAAAGCAGTACTGAAGAGATTTCGAAATAGGTTGGAGGTGAACCCGCAATAGTTTATAGAAGGAAGGATGTACTGGATTTTTTAAAACCGTGGGACCCAAAACTTCTTCAAATAACATTTTTTTTACGAAATTATCACTTAATGGTCTTGAAGTAGTTCCGAAAACAATCTAAGGTTGTTCTCGAACAGCTTTGAAATGGCACAAAAATTCTCTTGAACCGGGAACCGATAATTTTCCGAAGAAGTCCGCAGATAATCACAAAATATTTATGAAATGGTCTGAAACAGATACGAAACATTCCCGCGCCGATATGTATCTCAATCCCGCAATTTCTACGAAATAGTCCAACCAACCCTTAATAAGCCCCACAAAAGTCCTTAAAACAATAACGAAATGGTCGCTAAATGATCCGAAGTTATCTAGCAATAGTCAGCAAACACAGTTCTTAAATTGTCCCCAAATAATCCTCTAGTAATCTAGAAATAATCCCGAAATTATTAAGAAAAAAGTTACAAAAACAACGCGAAAACTATCTTCAAGTTACCCAAAAACGATCCCAAATAGCGTTGAACAAAACAGCCATAAAACGGGCCCGTAACAGGCCAGATAAAGCCTGAAATCATCCGCAAATAGTCGAGACAGAGAATCGGGAAACAGTCGAGGAGTGATCGAGAAATGACCCTGAAAACTGATAACTTTTTCAAAGTTATTATGATCGCATAAGTTAGCACAGTCAAATATTTATTTTCAGGAAAATGCTGCAACAGCAACTTCACATTTTATATTGCTAACGGAATTGGTCGCGAAAAAATGTGAAGAGCACCAATTTATTTACTTTCTGCCCCATTTGCAAATTGATGATTAAATGACTAATCAATATTTGCAACCATTACGCGGAAGTGATTGCGATGGAATAAAAACCGTCTCAACTTCCAAATATATCAACAAGAACAAAATATAAAAATTATAATTATTGTAACTTAGCGAACAAGCAAAATTGTAATATAAAAGACTGGAATAAATAAACCGAGGAGGTTCAGTTGATAAAGGTAATCACTGAGCTCGATTCTGTTATCGCCTGCGCCCAAGCAGTAACTTATATGTATATTGTGACGAATATTAGTGACAGTAAGTGATACTCGCATCACTAGTCTGATGCTAAGTAAATTAAGCCACAACAACAATAAAGCAGGCAGTCACTTGTATCTACATAAACGAATCAATCATTGTGTCTACACATATGTGCGTACACGCAGCGGAGAGAAAACGCACAAACACATGCATATATCTGTAGCGATACCTGTTAGTTTTTAACTTGTTATTCTCTTTTAATAATTTTATAATTTGATCAAATTACTTTTGCTTTGTAATTTCAAATTGGAAAAAATAAAATTAATTGAATTTAAGATTTCAGAATATCTACAAATTATTAATACTGGATACGTATCCTATAAATACCGGTTCGTTTAACTACCGATCAAGGAAGACAGTTCAGTTCAAATCTTTTTAGTGAACTTTCTCGGATTCTCGGCATTGATCATCTTCGTACTACCGCTTACCATCCTCAGTCTAACGGAATTATTGAACGATGGCATAGAACTTTGAAAGCGTCGTTAATGTGTTTTAATAGGTTAAAATGGACTGAGCATTTACCGATTGTCCTGCTGGGATTAAGATCAACATTCAAGCCAGACATCGGATCAAGTCCATCACAAATGGTTTACGGGACTGTACTTAAATTACCTGGCGAAATGTTTATCGATAGTCATTTCAAACCACAGGAAGAGTTTGTTAAGGAATTTACTCAGCTAATCAAAACCATCCGACCTGCAGACGCAGCTCATCATTCGACTACAAAACCGTTTGTTAATGGAAAATTAAATGATGTGACGTATGTGTTTATTCGTGTGGATAAAATACGTTCATCACTCACACCACCATACGACGGACCATTTGAAATTAAAAAACGTTTTCCCAAGTTCTATACTATTTTGGTTGGAGATCGAAGTTTGAATATCTCTATTGACAGATTGAAGCCTGCTTTCATTACATATCTTATCTGAGATGCGCTCAAAAGTAGACTATAATTTGTGCAAGTAACACTCACGTATACACGCCCATATGAGAAGCTATAAACGTAGTTATAGTTGATATTTTAAAGCTGATAACTAACTGTTAAGTTCTGGAATGCAACCGCCTAGAAATATGTCAACGAGGAAACCAAACACTATAAAAGCAGCAACAGTTGAGGCACGAAAGTCAGTTTGATTTAAGCACGCTATCTGTCGAGCACTAGAAGTGTTATTTTGAAAGTAGTCTAATAAAGGCCATTTTGCATTATCGAATATTGGAGTTATTTTTTCAACAGTTTAGTTATTCGAACGTTAGAAGAAGGTTGCAAATAAGCAGAATTGCAGTAAATTCGCTACAATTTTGGTGTCAGAAGTGGAATTGTTGAATAAATTCCAGAGGACAACAAGGACATGGCAAAGTTAAGTGATTTGAAGATCCATCAACTGGAGAAGGAGTTCGAGAGCCGTGGATTGAATACAACCGGTATTAAACTCGAACTTCAGGCACGGAAGCAGAAGCAGAAGAAATTAACGTGGAAGAGTATGTCTTTCATCTTGTTGTCGACGAGACAACAACAAAAATTGAAGATAAAAACGCTGACAGTTACGAGCACAGACTAGAACACAATTTTGCTGGAATGTGTGCACAAACATCGACAGTAACATCCAAGATGGAAGCACAGGAGGTACGCATTTCAGAAATGTCGTCGCAAATGTCATCTCAACTGGAAGAACAAAAGACAAATATAACATCTCAACTGGAAAAAAAGACGACATATTTGTAGGATTTAGTTATATTTAATGAGATTAATTGTATTTTAACAAAGTTTAGATGATGTATACAGTCAATATTAATGAAATTTAATGTCTTTACGGCTTGCTTGTCGTCTTCAAACTCATCCTAGCTTCGCTTTTCGTCTTTCTCGCTCTTCTCTCTCTTTAATTATGAACACGCTTTCGTTTTACTCTACGTCTTTAATCTTCCTCTACGTCTTTATGCTTCTTACTGAGTATCTTCTTCTTTCTTAGCTGGATGTTCACAATAAATTCCCACATATATGGCATCTCAACTGGAATCACAGGAGGCACGTATATCCGAAATGTCGCACAAATTTTAGCGCAGATATCATCTCAGATCTCTACACAACTTGAAGAGCAGAAAGTCCGTATATTATCTAAGCTGGAAGCGCGCATGTAAGAGAAACTAACCCAGTTTCATGAAGGTTTCAGTGGCCGACAGGACAAAATCGAGGCTGAGGGAAATGCTTTAAAAGGTCGTATACAGGAGCTGCAACTAAATCGCCCAGTTGTTTTGGCAAGCAATACGAAGGTTAAAACTCCATATTTTGACGGCTCTGTTCCTTTCCAGGTGTTTAAGATTCAGTTTGAGAACACCGCAGCAGTAAACAACTGGAGTGATGAAGATAAAAATGCTGCACTATTCGTGGCATTGAAAGAATCTGCTGCTGAAATCCTATAGAGGGAATGTCGATGGCAAAGAAGGTGTACTGACTGTAGATACGAGCGCATCTCATTCCTTGATTTGGTCAACAGGAGAGTAAAGCCATTACCTGGGGCAAACTTTTCCAAAAATTGTTGTATTGCTACATTATATTACTTTTCAAGGTCAATATATTTTTCAAAAAAACAGTAGCCAATAGAAGATTTCATACTACTGTCTATCTCTACATCACCAAAATTCGTTCAGCGGTTTTAGCGTGATTGAGTAACAAAACGGTTTAAAAAGTAACAAGGAGGCGTAGGATCCCCCATTAAAAAAAAATATCCGGTAGATTCCTCAAGACTATTGCCTAAAAATCAACATGCGAACAAAATTAAATGCCATCCAAACTTTCACATTTAGGGGAAATATGAATATAGAATAAGAAAATTGTTGACTGTTTTTGTTGTTGATGTTGCGGTTGTAGTAATAAGAATCCTGACCAAAGTTTTGGAAAGTTCTCTCAAATATAATGGTCCTTTGCCGGATATATATCCGGTACGTTGCGGTAACAAGCACCATTAAGGCTCCAGGCATTTCGGGAACGATTTACTACGACCACAATGAACTTTGTAGGCATCCCCCCCCATACCCATAGTTCTAAGGGAAACCTGGGGTCACCAGAGCTTCGCCTGCTAAATATGTGAATAATACATGCATATTCGTAACAAGATTCGTCTCGCGTAGGTGAGGTTGACAATTGGGTTGAGGGAGCTTTGAGCTATGAAGTTTTGTATTGCGCTTACCAGCTCCTTCGAATATTTCGTCGAAGATAGTGGTAGTTAGTTCGTTCATTATTTCACCGTGGATTTTTTTTTTTTTTTTTGTAGACTTTAATGTTATAAAGCACGTTAAGCGTCGGTCTTTTGTTTCCTTCGGCTTAGAGAGCTTGATTGATATTTGTCTGTTTGTTTGTTTTATCTCCATAATGCCTTAGCTCCCTTGCAATTAATTTTATAGGCTCAAAGGGTTTTCTTTATACGTTCTTGTGTTTTATAGTACGTCCAACCTTTTGTTCCAATATTTCGTCAGAGGTATTGTTTGTTGGTTTTTTTATTTTTTAATCGCGGAAGGTAGGTGATGGACTTTGACTGTTTGGTTGATGTTTTGCGTGTAACACTTATTTTCGAACATGGAAGTCGTAAAGTTTAACTTTGGTATGACGTTGAGATTTTGGGTATTTTTGTTTGTAGTCTTTATATGTTTTTGTAACTTCGTTCTCAATCATCGTCCCGTTAAAGTCTCCTTTGCACCTGAGTTGTCAGGAAAGGTTATATACGCCGTTAAAGTGTTTCTAGAAAATTCGAAACTACTATTCTAACCAAATTATGTGGAACAGTTACTACGTTTCAAGCGCTTTTTCATCAACTGCATTCAAATCTTTAGGAAACAAACACCAGTATGTTTTTTTCAAAACCAAGTGATTTATCATTCTTCTTCAGCACGTCACCATTATCCAAATCTTTTAAATGACTTAGTAATCAATTCCATTTGAATTCCTTAAATCCTGTTATTGTGTAGCAGTGCTTCGCCCCATCCAATAGGTGCGACCGGTCACAAATTGTCATCAATATCCTCTAACGGGAGTCCAAGGAAAATTGGTGTTTCAATACGGGTGGACCATAATGAGACGGTGTTAGAGGCGTTGGTTCCACATTACAATTAAAGAGATGTTTTGAGTATTAGATTCACCGATTCCTGGTATAAATGTCCGACGCCTGTTTGTGGAATTCACTGAGGACCTGCTTGTGTTTTTTGTCTTCATACGGCTGAGTTATCAGGCGCCGTATTTCCTCATAATGCTTACGGAGATGACTCCTTAAGCCCCTGGGCGGTGTTGGCTCATCAGTCAGATGTCTGTTGGGATGCCCAGGTTTCTGTGCATTTAAGAGGAACTGTTTGGTTAGCATCTCATTTCTCATCCTTGTGGGGAGTACTCTCGCCTTATTCAGACCAATTGGGCAAGGATTTTTTAAGAAGGCTTAAATAGATTTTGGCATATGGCGAAAGGGGAACTCAACTCGACTTGGCCGCAAGAAAATTGCTTTGCAGAATGAATGCAGGCAACTCCGGCGGATTTGTGTTATCCCGCCGCTCTTCTTCTTATGCTCCTCTGTTGATGTTGCTGTGGCACCAATTCATTACTCATTTCAGTAAATACCACATGAAATGCAACAATGTGCATTGTTTATACCTTATTTCTTAATTTCAAACAAATTGTCAACAATAATTAAACTTTACAATTTTTTAAACAAAATAAGAAATGCGCAACGAAATTTCAATTGAAAAAACAGCTGACTTCGAAAAATCGAAATTCCTATTCCCCAATTATTCTTCTCCCTAGGAGAAAAGAATTGGAGGAATTTTTCTGCGGGAATAAAAAAATCCGCGAGAACAAAATTCCGCGAGGATATTTAGAATTGGTCTGAATATGTTTTCTCCCATAACCGGTTTCCGCTTTTTCGAACATTGTTCAGAATAGGAGAAAAGGGACAAGTGAAAAAACTCACAAGGAATTTTTATTTGGAATACGAGGAATGGGAGAAGGGAAACAACTCGTAAGTAATTTTTGTTTAGAATGAGGCCGATTATGTAGATGGTTTTCTGGGGACATAAGAAGACAGTCCGTGGCGGTTTTGAGCGTAGTATTTTGGCAGGCATGTGTCTTCTTCCAGTGAGTAGTTTTTAGGCTTGGCGACCATATAGGGGACGCGTAGCATGCAATCGGCTGGCCAATTGCTTTGTAAGTCGTAATAGCGTTCCTTTGTCCTTTCCCCAAATACTGCCAGCAAGAAATTTGAGGATTTTATTACGGCTCTGGATTTTCGGTACAATGGAGGCTGCATGCTCACCAAAATGTGGATCCTGATCAAACGTCACACCCAAGATTTTGGCGTATAGGACATTCGGTAGCGTAGTGCCATCGACGTGGATGTTCAAAATGGTCCACATTTGGGACGTCTATGTTATAAATAAGGTCGCGGAGGATTTAGTCGGTGATAACGCCAGGTTTCGCGAGGCAAAAAACTGGAGAGATCAGGGAGGTAGCCGTTTAATCTTTTGCAAAGCTCATCGATCTGTAGGCCTGGGACTGTGGCCATTTTTGTGCAGTCACCGGTGCAGGAAACGATAGTAAAGTTAAAGAAGTTAAAGAAAAGTGGGGATAGGACACCACCCTGTGGCACCCCTTGTTTAATTTTTCTTGGTTTTGATGTTTCGTTTCTAAATTGGATGGATGCCTGCCGACCACCCAGATAATTTGCGGTCCACCTTTTATGACATGGGGGAAGGGTAGACCCTTTACGGCGGACCAAATCTTACCTAGACCGGCAGAGAGGTTACAACCGCATAGGTGCTCCTCCCATTTCACCCGCTTGTGTTCACTTAAATCCTGTCATTTATTTTTTAATGAATTTTGTAAGTCTACACTTATAACGTTCTAATATCACACTATTAATTTCATATCAATGGCAATGCTTGTACAGTTTAAATTCCGGTACGTATCACATTACTAAAATGGAAGTTTGTTACATTTTAAGTTCATTTATTAAATTGTTAGCGAAGTTCAAACATATAATTGCTCTTATTCGAAGAACTAAGCAAACACCATTTAAGAAGAAGTCAATACTTGAGAAGCTTGAAATGTATTTGGATTTCATAGAACTTCATAAGTTGAAGAGCGAACAGTTTTGGAAGTCAATTACAGTATTTGCTTCAAAAGTGGTTCCTAGTTTCAAATGCCGGACAACGAAACGTCAAAAATTTTGAAACAAGTTCTTTTTCTCTTTATTTTCCCCTTGGTAGTGATTTGGCAAACACTCCAAGTATGTCTACAATGAAAGGCTTCTCTGTGAAAACTCATCTGCTTTGCAGATGCCGTTCGTAGTCGGTGTAAAACATAAAAGTCGCATAGTGCCAATTCGTAGGGAAAATTAAAAGGAGCACGTTGTCAATTGGAAGGGAAAGCTCGTTCTAAATTCTCTTCGGAGTTATGTCGCGCTTTGCATATATTTGTATATCTAAAGCTCAAAGTTTAATGGCTTTAAAAGTAAATTTGTAAAAGTAAATCTTTAATCGCGGGTTCGAATCGAGCTAAAGGCCTAAAAATAATTTTTTATCATTATCATTGTTATGATAAATTTTTTCTTAATTGAAAAATTTTTTAAATTAGAATAGAAGAAAGAAAAAATTTAGACAACTACCAAAGCTCGTTGTATAGATCCACTTCGGGAACTGCTAAATTCCTTCATCGGCAACGTTTAGGCGCCGCTGCTATAACCATTCAGCCATTACAACGGTTTTTTGTTTGTCTTCATTAATCCTACTTCTATTCTGGTTCGTGCCAATTGATATTCACAACACTGCGATATCTGTTGCAGAATGGATATGAAAATTAGACTTTTTGATGGCAATGCTGCCATAGTGTCATATTTTATTGACACTTTTTCCCCGTGCTCTGGGATGTATTAACAATTTTTGTTGTTATATCGGCCTACTGATTTGTAAGATCACGGGTTCGAAGACAAACAAAAAACCGCTGTGATGGCTGAATGGTTATAGTAGCGGCGCCTAAACGTTGCCGATGAAGGAATTTAGCAGTTCCCGAAATGGATCTATACAACGAGCTTTGGCAGTTGTCTAAATTTTTTCTTTCTTCTATTCTAATTTAAAAATTTTTTCAATTAAGAAAAAATTGATCATAACATTAATAATGATAAAAAATTATTGTTAGGTCTTGAGCTCGATTCGAACCCGCGATCTTACAAATCAATAGGCCGATATAACAACAAAAATTGGAAATCTTTAATGTTTTTTAGGTAAGAAAAGCAAACAAAAAAACATTCTTCGGCAAAAACTATTTTCCCACTTAACATTTAGTCTGAAAGAAATTATTAAATCCGGACTTTTAACTTAAAATCCAAAAAATAAAAGTTAAGTCCGGACTTGTATTTTTTAAATATAAATGAAAGGTCGTGCCTATAACTATGGAATGGCTCATCTTATTCAGACGAATTTTTTCTCATGCAGAATACTTTTTGTTTCAACAGAAAGCGGGATATATAATAACAAGGCAATATCTCAATTGGGTCAGATTTAATGGGAAAGAAACAGATGAAAGTTTACTATGGAAAAGTATACGTATAGTACTGAGAGTTGGTTTTGATTTTTTGAAGACAAATTTCTGGTATTACTAACAAAAACTTTCAATTGACCATACACGTTTCAAATGTGCACACTTAGCAGAACCTATTGGAATAAAATACTTTGGCGAATGTTAGCATCATAATGTTGTTAGTAAATAGTCAGAAAAAAACGGATCAAAAGCAAAGAAGAGATATCTGACAAATATACGTAGTTATCAGCCGAAGTAGTTACTCACACGTACACACGCATATGGCTATAAGAAAAGCATACACCCCAAATAAACATGTATATAGCTACATAACCAAGTATGAGATGCAACTGTTCTCGAATGACTAGACCTTGGGAGAAATGGGTGAACGAGAAAACCGAGAGTATAAAAACAGCGCAAGCTGAGGAATCAGTAATCAGTTCGATTTAAACACGCTATTAGTTTGGAAGTATAAGTGTTATTGGGAAGTACTCCCAAAATAGTCTAATAAAGACCATTTTGCATTACTGAAATTGGAGTTATGTATTCGAGAGCTCAGCGATTCGAACGTTAGTAGAAGGTGCAAAATAATCAGGAATCCCCAGAATTCGTTACAATACGTTTCATTTGAATGAGCCGTTCCATAGTTATAGCACAGGCATTTTTTGTCTTAAAAAAATAAAAGCTCGGTCTTAACTTTTATTTTCAGGTTTATAGGATAAAATTGCGGATTTTGCTTTTATTTGTGGATTTATAAAAAAAAAAACAGAGGGATGCTTGATTTGTCATGAAAATGCTATGGTTATCCCGATGATCCCATAAACTTTCATCTACAACAATTTTTTAACCCGGGCTTTTACGACTCAAAAAAAGAAAAAGACTTTTAAAAAGGGTCCCTACTTCATTTTCATATTTTTTCTTCCTATTTGAACATTTTGAAAATTGAATGACAACTCAACATAAAATGAAAATTTCATTGCACTTTGTTGCTCTTCTTAATGCAAATAATTTTCTTTTAGATGTTGCATTTAAATTCATGAAATAAATGCATTTACAAAGCCATTTGTCAGCTTTTATTCAAATCATTAAGTTGAAAGTGCAATACGACAGGAATTAATATAAATTGCTATATACCTTCAATAGTATTTCTTTACTTGGCCATGAAATCAGCAATGACATTTACACATGAATTGCATTAAATGGCCAACGAAACGAAATTACTTAAAATATCAAGTGCAGCGTAATAATAGTTTTGAGCAATTACATGTCAGCTCGTCTAGCGATGGAGTTTGCATCACCGATATTGCGCAAACTTTAGCTTCTACTTGTGCCCTAACGAAGTCTTTATGACTTTTTTATACTCAGCTGAGCAGAGCTCACAGCGTACATTAACTTTGTTCGCATAACGGTAATCCGTAACGGCATAAACTATTCGAGATAGATAAAGACTTCCATATATCAAAATGATCTGGGCGACAAAAAAATTTATTTAGCCATGTCCGTCCGCCCGTCCGTCCGTAAACACGATAACCTGAGTAAGTTTTGAGGTATCTTAATGAAATTTGATGTATAAGTTCCTGGGCACTCATCTCAGATCACTAATTAAAATGAACGAAATCGGTGTTCGAGGGAGCAGGAGACCTTGGGCTCGTCCGCCGAAATAAATGAAAGATTGAAAAAAATTGAGAATTAGATTCACGTTATAAAAATATTTTATTTAGTTAATTAAATATACAAAAATTTTATTAACTACAATATGAAATTGTAATGTGTATGTGTATATGTACGTGTATATGTACGTGCATATATGTGTATATTAATAATTTTATTTTCAACTTACGGAAATCGTGGTGGCTGCAGACTGCTGTTCCTTGGATGATCGCAAAAGAAGTGAAAGAGCCTTCTTTTGCATAAAATTCTCTAACTCGCGAAACGGTACAATCGAACGATTATTGTAGTTAACTGTTTGACAAAAGTAGTCAAACAGTTGCTGTTAACATAAGGTTAACAGAATGCATACTAAGGCTGGCGAAAACATTTATGTTCCTAGAGCTGCCGCAAATATTTATGTTTTGGCTCGTAGGCATAAACATGCCGGCCCCCTTGCGATAAGCAATTTCCTAGCAGAACAACAGCCAGCCACCAAGATCCAAGTTTACGAGTTTTCCAATGGTACACTGTTGGAAAGAAATTCAAAAAGGAAAGAAAATGTATGGACGTGTATTAAAAATTTCAGATGCACTGGTTTATTACGAAATTCAATTGGTTAGCGTATAAAATATATAAAATTTGATGTAGTATAAATTCAACACTTAATATGTATATAAATTCAAAAGTTGAATGTTTGAAAAATGAAAGGAAAAAAAAAGAATGTCGACGTATATGTTTTTAGCAGGCCCCAGATAGCACGAACCCAAAGACGGTGTCTTGGGCTAGTAGCGGACCAAGAGTGCCTGCTGGGATGGTGCCCCTGTATATTTTAGGGAACACGTCTGATCCTAGTACTAGGCTTACCGGGGCAGGACTATGAAACCGTGCGTCGGCAAGCTTTAGGTTGGAGTACGCTCTGACGATTGCACTATCAACCTCGTTAGCCGGTGAGCGCTTGGAAAAGTTCCGCAGAACTATAGCATGTGTTGTTACCGTACTCGCATGCCCGTAGTTCCCTCGTAATTTGATAAAGCAACCTTTTTGCTTATTTGTCGCTGTCGGAGATAGGTTTAAATCTTTTACAAGGCCGTCCGCGATAATTGAGGTACTGGCGCTTGGATCAATCATCGCACGAACTAAATGTAATCGCCCTCCGGATTCGACCTTGACGACTGCAGTCGGTGTAATCGCGGTGGTGTACTGTATGCTCATTAACGCAGCAGGTTCCTGAACACCAGATCGAAAATTGTTGCGAACCAGAGGCTGGAAAGCGTAAGGTTCCACTCTCCTCCGGGGTTTGTTTTGCTTTTGGCGATGTGCTTGGGCATTTTGTTGTCGACGGTACGGCTTAATCGCTCGTGACGCATCTTGTTGCCTTTTTTCGTGATTCAACAACGGTCTAAGTCGGCGGTCGGTCATATCGCTGCCTCGTGCGGTTGGGAGTGCATCTAACTCCCTTTCCTCGTTGGTGTCTCTGCGGGAAGCACTAGTTCCCGCTTGCGAGACAGATATTTCACCTTCCTCCAACTCTACAGGCGCATTGTTTTCAGCTTCGACCACTGATGCTTCTAACGAAATGATATCGTCATCGTCGTCGTCTTCGTGGTGTGAATACCTTAATGGTTTGTGCGTTGTTCTTCGCGGGTCGGCAGAGGTGTCAATATGGAGAAGAGTGTGGTGGTCGTCGTTGCATCGACGACATCTTCCCTCATTTGAGCAACTCTCTGTTCGATGAGTGCCTGCCAGGCAATTTGTGCAATAGCGGTGTATGAGCACCGCACGTAAACGATCTTCCGGTTTTTTGGCTCGAAAGATTGGACAAAGCCGAATCGGATGATATCGGCCGCAGAATTTGCACTTGAGGCTGTATTGTCCTCCGAACTCAATGCGTTTGCGCATAGCAGAATAACGGGTCATGTTGTGCTGTAATGACATTTTTCCCCGTTGAGGTAACAATGGTATAATGGAAAATGTCATGTATATATGCTGGCGAGCAATAATTCTACCGATTACCTCGATTAGAAACTGAGGTGGTTTAAGCCGCTTTAATAGTAGCGGCTGCGACTTGTGGCTAAAGTGAGTATTCTGGGTGGCAAGCATGTATTTTTACCCAGAAACCAAAATTTTATAGCTCATTATACTCGAGCATATACATATGTATGTTGCTTTATTTAATATGCGATCCAAAAAGAAAAGTAAAAGATTTCGTACGACCCTTCTGCAAATAAGTAAATTAAATCTTCAGCATTAACACTTGACATATTTTGGAGCGATTTTTGTTAATCTGAAGCATTTAGTATCCTCCCCCTTTAATTTTTCATTAAATTTGCCTTTATACGGACTAAAATAGTAAATTTTACAACGTTTTCATACATTTCATATCGATTCCGGTATCTTGCAGTCAGCCCACACAACTAGTTGCAGGTTGTGAACGCTGCATTATCACACCTGTCGATACCTTTGGTGCACTTATCGAATTGAAAAAAATGCATTCACCACGCACCACTACTTTCATGATGTCCGGGAATAAAAGAAGAACAAAATCAAAACAAAGTGCCGGTAAGTGGTAGATTTGTATGCAAGAAAAACAGGGTGCTGGAAAATGTACCCAAGTGCAATGGCCCAAGTTCAGAAATGCGATAATTTCTGAATTTTAATGTTATTTTAATAATAGGCCGCGTGTTATGCTTATTTAAATAAATTGGCAAAATCAGAATGAGCATTAGAGTGGGTCGGTGCCTTTGAACAAAAAATTCCTAGAAAAAAAAATTTTTGAAGGAACGTGAAAATATTTTTCACAGATGGGTTTTTATTTTGGATTTGCGCTAAACAAGGCGTATAATCCGCCGAAAGCTGCTATGAGTTGGAGTGTGTTTGAAAAAAAAAAAAAAAAACAATTTAATTTTTTTTTCTTTTGAACCTTTCGGAATTTTTGTGAAGTTCGATTAACTTTCAACGAATGCAAAAATTACTTAAATCAAAAGATATGCAAACGCGAAAAGTTTATATGAAAAAAAAATGAATTTTATGGGTAACTCCAATACCATTGGTAATTTGGATTACAGAATTATAATAAAACAAAGTGTTTGTATTTTTTGGGTAAAATGACCGAGATGCGATGAGAAAAAAATGTTTTGAACAACAAAAATGCGAATGAATGCACCTCGACATTTAAGTAAAAGGAAAGAAAATTTTTTTTTGTTAAAATTTGCCTAACAGCTAATTTGCTGATTAGGGGTTTTCCTAGATCTAGTTTCCCTTGAAGTAGGTTCCTCATTTTCAATGGTATCTGTTGGTAGTAGTACCAACTTCACTAACGGTCGAGTAACCTGACCATATTCTGTAATAAGGTCTACGACGCGAACTCGGTTATCGGAACCGGGGTATAAATTGATCACTCTGCCCATTCTCCATTCGTTAGGTGGCAAATTATCCTCTTTGATGACGACAAGATCTCCGACCTTTATGTTAGTTTGAGATTGCTTCCACTTATTCCGTTTGTGTAGTTCAGCTAAATACTCGGATTTCCATCTTCGGCAAAATTTATGGTGTATAGTTTTCAGTTTCTGCCATCGATTAACAATCGAAGCAGGATTCTCGTTCGTATCTAATTCTGGTGGGGCTAATAGATGTCCTCCTACTAAGAAATGACCCGGGGTAAGAGGTTCTAAGTCAGAAGGTTGGTTAGAAGCAGGGCTCAAAGGTCGCGAATTGAGACATGACTCTATTCGACATAGAAGCGTGTTAAACTCCTCAAATGTATATTTCCCCACTAATGCAATCTTTTTGAAGTGTGTCTTAAAGCTTCTAACGCCCGCTTCCCAGAGGCCGCCCATATGCGGCGCAGATGGCGGTATGAAATGCCATTCAAGTAATTGATGTGCATACTTTGATAAAGTTCTATCACGCGCATCAGCGATAAAGACCTTAAGTTCTTTTTTAAGAGCCCTTGAGGCTCCGACAAAGTTCGTTCCGTTGTCTGAATAGATAGTTTTTGGACATCCTCGTCTAGCAATGAACCTGTCAAAGGCTGCTAAAAAGGATGCGGTACTTAAGTCATTTGTGGCTTCTAAATGAATAGCTTTGGTAGCAAAGCAAACAAATAGACAAACGTAACCTTTCGAAATGCGGCAACCACGGCCGCGATAACTTTTAATATCAAATGGTCCTGTAAAGTCAACCCCTGTATTGGTAAACGCTCGCGAAAAGGTAGTTCGCTCCTTCGGCAATGCACCCATAAGTTGGTTTTGCGATCGTTTCCGATAGATCGTGCAGATCTTACAATTATGAATGACAGACCTAATCATTGTTTTCACTCTGGGGATCCAATATTGCGTTCTGATAAGTCGCAACATTAGTTGGTTTTCACCATGAAGTGATATGTCATGGATAAATTGAACTATCAGACGTGATAACCTACAATTATACGGGAGAATAATCGGACAACGTTCGTTGAAAGGTAAATCTTCAGATGCCTCATTACGCCCCTTTATCCGCAAAATATTATCTTCGTGAATAAACGGATTGAGAGAAAGTATTTCACTCTTTGAATCTATTAATTCTCCTGCTTTAAGTTTGTTGATTTCCGAACTAAAGTGTTGCCTCTGTGCAATGATTATCAATCGAGTAATCGTTAATTTAATTTCGCCTGCTGCAACTGAGCAAGGCGTTGGTTTAAATGACGCTTTTGTTTTTGGATTTGTTCTCTGAGAAAACCTAAAAATATATGAAATCACTCTCAAAGCTCTGGGTAGGCTAGAAAATCTTTCAAGAATATCACTAACATTGCCTGTGGTTGTAGTATGTACTTTGAACCTTTTTTCCTCGCTATTAGTAGTATAGTTTGTATTTTGTGGCGGCCATTTTTCTTTACCTTCTTGAAGCCAAGAAGGACCCTGCCACCACAAGGAATTGTTAAGCAACTCGTGTGCTAATACACCCCTACTAGCTAAGTCTGCTGGGTTAGTTGCGGAATCTACATGAGACCAACTTGAATTTCCTACTTTATCTAGGATTTTTGTAATGCGATGGGCCACAAAGGTAGACCATGAGCATGGAGGTTTGCGTATCCATGCGAGAACTATCGTAGAATCGGTCCAAAGATGCAATTTCAAGTTACCGAAATCAATATTATTGATAACCGATTCAATAATTTCTTCGAGTAGAACGGCCCCACAAAGCTCCAAGCGTGGCAGAGAAATAGTTTTAACTGGAGCAACTCTGGTTTTCGCTAAAAGTAAGTTGACGTGTATCCCGTCTTCCCTTTCCACGCGTAGATATACAGCAGCAGCATATGCTTTCTCCGATGCATCGCAAAAACCATGAATCTCGACTTTGTCCTTTGGTGAAAATAGTACCCATCGCGGAATCCTCATTTGCTCGATTGCAATGTGATTTTGCGCGAAAATGTTCCATTGATCCTGCGTAGGTGGCGAAACTGGTTCATCCCAATTAGTACCCTCTAACCAGATGTTTTGCATCAAAATTTTAGCAACTATAATAATTGGTGCCAGCCACCCTAATGGATCGAAAAGCTTGGCAATAGCCGAAAGTATTTCTCTCTTACTTAGAATTTGGTTAGTTTCAATAGATTTGACTTTAAAATAGAAATGATCCGCATGAGCATTCCATCTAATACCAAGTGCTTTGGCACTGCTCGTATCTTCGAATTCGAGAAAATCTTCATGCAAAAGATGCGCTTTTGGAATCCCGCCTAAAATTTCACTGAAATTCGAAGTCCATTTTCGTAATGGAAAACCAGCTGATTTCAAAACCGTATTAACTTGATCTCGCGCTTTAATTGTCGATTCTATGGAATGACCTCCAGCAAGGACGTCATCGACGTACATATAATTTCTCAAAATATTTGATGCGATTGGGTATACGGGTTCCGAGTCATCAGCTAGCTGTAATAAAGTTCTAATTGCTAAGTAAGGAGCACAATTAACTCCGAAAGTCACAGTCTTCAATTCATAAAGACTGATAGGTTCATGCGGACTAGAACGAAAAACTATTCTCTGATATTTGGTATGGTCGCTATTGACCAGAATCTGGCGATACATCTTCTCAATATCGCTGTTGAAGACATATTTAAAAAGTCGCCAACGCAATAACAGCATAGTTAAATCAGACTGAAGCACCGGCCCTGGAAGGAGAACGTCGTTAAGGCTTTTGCCATTTGCTGTTGCAGACGAGGCATTAAAAACCACCCTAACCTTTGTTGTTGTACTTTCCTCTTTGATTACCGCATGATGAGGCAAGTAATAATTGTCAGTAGCATTAGCTGACTGCATTCCAGATAATTTGGACATGTGGCCCATGGATTCATATTCCATGACCACCCTATTATATTCCTGTCGTAACTCGGGCCTTTTTGCTAGTCGTGATTCGTTTGAATAGAATTGTGAACAGGCTTTTCCTAAAGAAGGGCCTAAATTAATGTTATTTGGGAAATCTGATCGGAAAGGAAGTGAAACGATATATCTTCCCTGATCATTCCGCACTGTTGTACGTTTGAAGAGCTCTTCGCATTGTTGCTCATCTTGCGTACGAATTTTTGTTTTTGGTACATCTTCCAGTTCCCAAAAGCTTCCTAATTGTTTCACTAATGACACTTCATTGAAATAGGATGCCCGATGGTTAGATGGTTTTACTGCGTCCGCGTGACCAGTTAAAATCCACCCGAACACAGTTTCTTGAGCTAAAAGTGTATTAAGCACGTTTTTCCTAATACCCTCTAATATTATTTGTGGGTAAACGTCTCCGCCCAAAACAAGATCAACTTGCTCGTTGATGAAGAACCGCTTATCCGCCAAGATAAGGTCTGGAAAAGCTTGTTGTGTCAACGCCGAAATTTGGCATGTTGGCAAGTTCCCAGTTACTTGTGGCAAAACAAGAACCATAGCCTCGATAGCAATCAGTGGGTCGACAGGTGACCGCAGTTGGATCATGCACGCTTCCTTTACCTGCGCAGAAACCGTATTATTGATGCCCGAAACTTGAGCATGCATTTTACGTGTTGGCAGGTTTATTCTGCGTCTGAGCCTCTCCGTAATGAAGGAACACTCTGATCCTGAATCTATAAGTGCTCTGGCAGAAAAGTTTGTACCATTGTGATGTATGTTAACGCGCGCCGTACCTAATAAAATCCCTTTGCTTGTATTAGCATGATGGGATTGTACATTGCTAGCAGATGGTTTGTTACTGCTAGTGGAGTCGCGCGTTTGTTGGGCTTGTGTAGAAGTGGACTGTATATTATCCGAAGGTTTCTGTGATTTGCTAGACGGTTTCGACCGTTGATTCTGTAAATGCAATAAAGAATGATGTCGAGAGTGGCAAGTGCCGCAATTGTACGGGCTAGTACATCTCGACACCGAATGTCCCGAAGAGAGGCAATTGAGGCAGCAGCCATTGGATTTAATAAAACTAATCCTTTTGCTAACCTCTAACCTTTTGAAATTGGGACATCTATGAAGTTTGTGCTCTTTTGATTTGCACATCTTGCACGCATTATTGGCAACACTAGATTGATGTGCGCCAAGCTTCTTTTGTGAAGGTTCGGGGGAGGATTTATGTGTACTATTCGATTTCTGACTCTTTGGTTTGGCTCCTCGGAGACCTGAAACGCTTTCCAAAGTCTGAAATCTATTAGTGAGGAACTTGTCCATGTCCTCCCACTTAGATATGTCCGTCTTATTTTCGACCGACTGCTCCCAAAGCGATAGTGTTAGTTCAGGTAATTTTGTTGAACATAAGTAGGTGATAATTGCATCCCAGTTAGTAATGTCAATTTTGTGACATTTAAGGGCGGATATACAATTGTTGATATCCCTCTGCAATTTTTTAATAGAAGTCCCACACTCTGACTCTATTGAATCTAAATTGAAGAGAATTTTCAATTGGGAATTAATAAGAATTCTCTTATTCTCATACCTATCGCTAAGGTTTTTCCAAGCAGTGTCAAAACCTTCATTGGTCAACGGACATTTTTCAACAATTTCCCTTGCTTCACCTTGTGTCTTTTGCGTAAGGTAATATAGTTTTTGAACTCCGTCAAGTGATTCATTGCTTTTATAAATGGCCGTGAACATATCACGAAAAGTTGGCCATGAAATATAATCGCCCTTGAAAGTTATGGTATCGCAAGGAGGCAGACGGAGATTATGATGCTTGTGAACGATATTCTCTTTCTCCTTGTTTTTCGTTTCCTCTTCAAGCGATTCGCATAAACTATGTATTTTTGACATAGTTCTGATATAAGTTGCATAGCACATTTTATGCTTTTTGCGAATTGATGAAACCGCTTTTTGGTCAATGGTTTCATCTGCCAACAATCCGTCAAATGCTTCTTTCACTTTTTCATACATTGCCTTAAAATCGGCTTGCTGAATTTTCAGCGCATGGATTGTATGATTTTTTGCAGGAATTTCATTAAAATCTTTGTCGAAATCTACTACTGAATCAGTAAGTCTGGTAAAGTTTTCCATTTTGTTACAAAAAACGAATGAAAAGCTTATAATGAGATGAAATTAAGCAAAGGTTATGAAAAACGTATATATTTGACGGGTTTACTAATTGCCACCACAGATGTAACACGCAAAAAAAAATATTTCCAGCCAGAAAAATATTTTATTGTTACTTAAAAAACCAAGAAAAAAAAACAACGGTATTTATTTTGAAATTTGGTAAAGTTGTCCTTTCAAGATTAGTTGCGGACCAGTCGAGGGGTGGTTTTTTGATATTTTGTACTGCTGTGCTAGGAATTTGTTGGTTCTAGAACCCAGATTTTATTTTGCCTGTACAACCCTAAGCTGTGTCGGATATTCCTTACCAGGGTAGGGGGAAATAACCGATAGCAAAGAGCTTTTATGTACGAGGTCGCTATATGTATATATATATATGTAAATGAAAAATTTCCTTGTACAGCCCTAAGCTGTGTCGAATATTTTTAACCAGAGTATGGGAAAATAAACGATAGCAAAAAGCTTTTTTGTACAAGATAGGTTTTAATAGCACAAATTTTTACAATAACTAACACACCCAGAAACAGTGTAATACTAACAAACCAAAAAGAACCGTATTTAGCGAAAATTTTGTAAAGTGGGTCTTTCGAGACCAGTTGCGCACCAGTTGGAGTGGTTTAGTGAAAGCTTTGTATTGCTGTGCAAAAATTTCGTGGTTATAGAAACCAGTTTCTTTGTTGCCTGTACAACCCTAAGCTGTGTGGGATATTCCTTACCAGGGTAGGGGGAAATAACCGATAGCAAAGAGCTTTGATGTACGAGGTCTATATATATATAAGTGAAATTTTCCTTGTACAACCCTAGGCTGTGTCGAATATTTCTTACCAGAGTATGGGGAAATAATCGATAGCAAAAGGCTTTTTGTACAAGATAGATTTTAACCGCACAGAATTTCACAATAGCTAACACAACCGGACACCCTGTAATGATGCACAACGTATGTTTGTATAAATATATGACCGCCCGTACTAATCGCAAATATATATGTATATACAATGTAATCAGCCTATGTAAAATGCTCGCCAGCCAAATAATTGAAATAATTTAAATACAAGTATAGTGATTTTGCAAAATAATAAAACTTTATAAAAGGGAGAAATCAAACAGAAAGTGAACAATTATAAAATGAAAAATTTTACTATATGCGCGGGCCAAGTGTTAAAAAGTGAGGTTAAGTGAAAATGGTGCAATGGAAAAAATGAAAAATTCTTTACACCTTTGAAAATTTTACTTTTAAACACTTTACTTTGAAAACTTATCAAAAAAAAATGTTCAAGGATCACTGGAAATGAAACTTTTAACACTTATTTTGGCATTCCCGCGCACTTTTCAGAAAAATTTAAAATTAAAGCAAAACGTATATATGTACATATGTACATATGTATATACGTGTATCACAAACAAAAATCAACCCTTATCACTTTAATTAATTTACGCAATCACTATCACTTCTTTAATGAAATTTAAATTGAATTAACTTTTATTTTTTTTTTTTTTTTTAAAAGGGTAACCAGTAATTTTGAAGTGCACTGAAATTTTTTTTTTTTTACACGTACCTTTTCAATAAAAACTGTAGATTTATATTGTAAATCGCTGGATGGCTGCTTGCAATATTATTTGCTGGATTTTTCCAATAAATTATTTTGGTACGCTGGACCGCCAATAATTTTTGATATTCTGCTGGATCACGAAATTTAATGCTGGACCACCGATTAAAGTTGGATGAAATTATATCCTTACAAAGTTGAAAATGTTTGGTCACTGGAAAATAAATTTGTTTCTCATTTAACGGTTCCGAAGGACCATGTTCGAGGGAGCAGGAGACCTTGGGCTCGTCCGCCGAAATAAATGAAAGATTGAAAAAAATTGAGAATTAGATTCACGTTATAAAAATATTTTATTTAGTTAATTAAATATACAAAAATTTTATTAACTACAATATGAAATTGTAATGTGTATGTGTATATGTACGTGTATATGTACGTGTATATATGTGTATATTAATAATTTTATTTTCAACTTACGGAAATCGTGGTGGCTGCAGACTGCTGTTCCTTGGATGATCGCAAAAGAAGTGAAAGAGCCTTCTTTTGCATAAAATTCTCTAACTCGCGAAACGGTACAATCAAACGATTATTGTAGTTAACTGTTTGACAAAAGTAGTCAAACAGTTGCTGTTAACATAAGGTTAACAGAATGCATACTAAGGCTGGCGAAAACATTTATGTTCCTAGAGCTGCCGCAAATATTTATGTTTTGGCTCGTAGGCATAAACAATCGGACTATAACCACGCGTAGGTCAACCTACCTACCAAGTTTCATCGCTTTATCCGTCTTTAGTAATGAATTATCGCACTTTTTCGAATTTTCGAAATTTTCGATATCGAAAAAGTGCGATAATTCATTACTAAAGACGGATAAAGCGATGAAACTTGGTAGGTAGGTTGACCTTATGACGCAGAATATAAAATTTGTAAAATTTTGAGCTATGGGCGTAGCACCGCCCACTTTTAAAAGAAGTTTTGCAAGCCGTAATTTGGCAGTCGTTGAGGATATCATTATGAAATTTGGCAGGAACGTTACTCCTATTACTATATGTGTGCTAAATAAAAATTACCTAAAACGGATGACGAACACGCCCACTTAAAAACAAAATTTAAAAGTAAAATTTTAACAAAAAATTGAATATCTTACAGTATATAAGTACATTATGGCAACATTCAACTCCAGTAATGATATGGTGCAACAAAATTCAAAAATAAAAGAAAATTACAAAATGGGCGTGGCTCCGCCCTTTTTTATTTAATTTATCTAGAATACTTTAATGCCATAAGCTGAACAAAAATTTACCAATCCTTGTGAAATTTGGCAAGGGCATAGCTGCTATGACGATAACTGTTTTCTGTAAAAATGGGCGAAATCGATGAAGCTACGCCTAGTTTTTATACATAGTCGACCGTCTGCCCTTCCTCTTGGCCGTTAACACGATAACTTGAGGAAAAATCGATATATCGTTACTAAACTTAGTTCACGTACTTATCTCGACTCACTTTATCTTTGTATTAAAAATGGGCGAACTCCGACTATGATTTCGATATCGAAAATTTCGAAAAATGAATAAAATGTCATAACTCTATACCATATACAAAAAAAGGGATGAAATATGGTGATTCTGAGTCACCCTGGGTTACATTTTGGTCAATATCTGGAAAACGCCTTCACATATACTACTAAGAGCCACTCCCTTTTAAAACACTTATTACTACCTTTACTTTGATACCCGTATCGTACAAACACATTATACAGTCACCCCTGGTCCACCTTTATGTTGATATCTCGCAAAGGCGTTCAGCCATAGAACTACGGCCCACTCACTTCTAAAATACTTTTTAATACCTTCCATTTTATACCCATATCATACAAACACATTTCAGGTTCACCCTAGGTTCATTTTCCTACATGGTGGTTTTCCCTTATTTTGTCTCCAAAGCTCTCAGCTGAGTATGTAATGTTCGGTTACACACGAACTTAATCTTCCCTACTTGTTGTACTCAGCGTCCTTTGCACACAGATTATATTAACTTTCAGTGGATAACGGCTGGTTGTACAGGCATACAGGAATCGTGATAGATATAGACTTCCATATATCAAAATCATCAGTATCGAAAAAAAATTTGATTGAGCCATGTCCGTCCGTCCGTCTGTCCGTTAACACGATAACTTGAGTTAATTTTGAGGTATCTTGATGAAATTTGGTATGTAGGTTTCTGGGCACTCATCTCAGATCGCTATTTAAAATGAACGATATCGGACTATAACCAGGCCCACTTTTTCGACATCGAAAATTTCGAAAAACCGAAAAAATGCGATAATTCAGTACCAAAGACGGGTAAAGCGTTGAAACTTGGAAGGTGGGTTGACGTTATAACGCAGAATAGAAGATTAGTAAAATTTTGGACAACGGGCGTCGCACCGCCCACTTTTAAAAGAAGGTAATTTAAAAGTTTTGCAAGCTTTAATTTGGCAGTCGTTGAAGATATTGTTACGAATATTAGCAAAACTAAGCGGTGCTGCCATCTCTAGGCCGATGCTAAGCAGTGACGTGAATTCACATCAATAATTCAATCATTATGTATCTACATAAACGAAACAATAATTGCGTCTACACATATGTACCATGTACGTATACGAGCAGCGGAGAATCAATGCACAAACACATGCATATATCTGAGATACTCCTGAAAGTATACAATGAGAGAAGCTATAAAATCGTGCAATTGTAGTTACAGCTGAGAAGTTTGAGAGCTGATGGCAATTAGTAGATTCTGGAAATGGAAGCGCCTAGAAGATGCGAACGTTGAAATCAGAGATTATAAATGGCAGAAAATGTAGAGGCGCTGGAATTCAGTTTGATTTGAGCTATCAAGCAGTTTCGATTAAGACGCTATCTAGCGAGCCATAGCAGTATTATTTTAAAAGTCAATTTCATTTAAGCAATCAGTTTGGTTTAAGCAAGCAAGCTATTAGTTGCGAAGTGTTATTGTGAAGTACTTTAATGAAGGCCATTTTTGCATTATTCAATATTGGAGTGATATATTCAACAGTTTAGTGATTCGAACGTTAGTAGAAGATTTGGAAGAGGCGGAATTTCAGTAAATTCGTTACAATATCATGATAAGTTTGGCAGGAACGTTACTACTATTACTGTATGTGTTATAAACAAAAATTAGCCAAATCATATGAAAAATTGTTTTTAAAGTCAAATTTTAACAAAAAATCTTTACAGTATATAAGTAAAGTATATCAACATTCAACTCCAGTATTGATATGGTGCAACAAAATACAAAAATAAAAGAAAATTTCAAAATTGTCGTGGCTCCGCCCTTTTTCATTTAATTCGCCTAGAATATTTTTAATGCCATAAGTCGAACAAAAATTTACCAATCCATCTGAAATTTGGTAGGGTTCTATGAGGATAACTGTTTGCTATGAAAATGGGCGAAATCGGTTGAAGCCACGCCCAGTTTTTATACACAGTCGACCGTCTGTCCTTCCTCTCAGCCGTTAACGCGATAACTTGAGCAAAAATCGATATATCTTTACTAAACGTAGTTCACGTACTTATCTGAGCTCACCTTATCTTGGTACAAAAAATAGCCGAAATCCGACTATGACCACGCCCACTTTTTCGATATCGAAAATTACGAAAAATTAAAAAAATGCCATAATTTTATACCAAATACGAAAAAAGGGATGAAACATTGTAATTGGATTGGTTTATTGACGCAAAATTTTGTAAAATGGGTGTGACACCTACCATATTAAGCAGAAGAAAATGAAAGAGTTCTGCAGGGCGAAATCAAAATCCCTTGGAAACTTGGCAGGAATACTGTTCGTGGTATTACATATATAAATAAATTAGCAGTACCCGACACATGATGTTTTGGGTCAGCCTGGTCCACATATTGGTCGATATCTCGAAAACAACTTCACATACACAACTAAGGGCAACTTCCTTTTAAATCCCTCATTAATATCGTACAAACACATTCTAGAGTCACCCCTGGTTCACCTTTATGGCGATATCTCAAAAAGGCGTCCACATATAGAACTAAGGCCCACTCCCTTTTAAAATACTAATTAACACCATTTATTTTATACCCATACCGTACAAACACATTCTAGAGTCACCCCTGGTTCACCTTTATGGCGATATCTGGAAAAGGCGACCACATATAGAACTAAGGCCTACTCCCTTTTAAAATACCCATTAACACCTTTCATTTGATTCCCATATCGTGCAAACACATTCTAGAGTCACCCCTGGTCCACCTTTGTGGCGATATCTCGAAAAGGCGTCCACCTACAGAACTAAGGCCTACTCCCTTTTAAAATACTTTTTAACACCATTTATTTCATACCCATATCGTACAATCGCATTATAGAGTCACCCCTGGTCCACCTTTATGGCGATATCTCGAAAAGGCGTCAACTTATAGAACTAAGGCCCGCTCCCTTTTAAAATACTAATTAACACCATTTATTTTATACCCATATCGTACAAACACATTCTAGAGTCACCCCTCGTTCACCTTTATGGCGATATCTGGAAAAGGCGTCCGCATATAGAACTAAGGCCCATTCCCTTTTAAAATACCCATTAGCACCTTTCGTTTGATTCCCATATCGTATAAACACATTCTAGAGTCACCCCTGGTCCACCTTTATGGCGATATCTCGAAAAGGCGTCCACCTATGGAACTAAGGACCACTCCCTTTTAAAATACTCTTTAATAACTTCCATTTGATACCCATGTCATACAAACACATTCCGGGGTTACCCACGGTTCATTTTCCTACATGGTGATTTTCCCTTATTTTGTCTCCAAAGCTCTCAGCTGAGTATGTAGTATTCGGTTACACCCGAACTAACTCACAGATTACATCGAGTAAATGCTTAAAAAATAACGAGTGACGGCTCTTATTATATTTATCCTCTTTGACTAAACTAGAATTCTCTGCTTGAAAACAATGATGGTGCATAACGAACTGCAAGCGTTCGCAAAATTTTAAGTCGGTCTCAGCATTCAATATGCTCACCATCCTGTGTAAAACTGTATTAAATTTGTAAAATGAAACTTAAACTAACACCTTTACTTAATTTCTTGTATTCCGGCCTTTTAGTTGACATATTCAAGGCATGTTTGAGCTCTAGGCCAAGAGCTCAAACATACCTTGAATATATCTAACACCTTTACTATATGTTGAAACGGTTTTTTTTTACTTGCTTATTTTAGTACACCACGTCGTATGAGTAGTATTCCGTCATAATGTCATCTTTTCGCTGATATGCACTTCATTCATCTGCTCGTTATTTTAATTAAAACAATAATAAAATGCTTGTTATAAATTTAATACGCTTCAATCGAATTTCCGTTCACACGTGACTCGTAAAATCAAAATCAGTTAAATGTTTAATTGGTTCTTGATATCAATTGGCTAAAATGAAAGGGATTAGCTTCTATCAGTGCAAATGCAATCGAGTGTGATTTGATAAAATCAAACAAATAATATTAGTCATAAATTTACTGAACATGCTAACACTTTACAGTTCATTGATTACTGGGCTTCAGAAATGCACATATTTAGGTATATATATAAATATGTTCTTATTTAAATGGATATATGTAAATGTTTGTAAATCAGTAGCAGTATGAAGGTAGTTGCTGAATATTTTAAATACAATAGAATATGACTTCTTTGAGCTGATTTTGGTTTGAATTTTCTTTGCACTAAAAATTTGTTTATTAATACTTGTATATGCAGGAATATCTCGGAAACAGTTAAGGTGATTTGGATGAAATAATTTACCTAAATAGTGTAACACACTTCAAGCATTTTTATACTCAGTTGAGCAGAGCTCACAGAGTATATTAAGTTTGATTGGATAACGGTTGGTTGTACATATATAAAGGAATCGAGATAGATATATACTTCCATATATCAAAATAATCAGGATCGAAAAAAAATTTGATTGAGCAATGTCCGTCCGTCCGTTAACACGATAACTTGAGTAAATTTTGAGGTATCTTGATGAAATTTGGTATGTAGGTTCCCGAGCACCCATCTCAGATCGCTATTTAAAATGAACGATATCGGTCTATAACCACGCCCACTTTTTCGATATCGAAAATTTCGAAAAACCGAAAAATTGCGATAATTCATTACAAAAGAGAGATAAAGCGCTGAAACTTGGTAGATGAGTTGAACTTATGACGCAGAATAGAAAATTAGTAAAATTTTGTACAATGGGCGTGGCACCGCCCACTTTTAAAAGAAGGTAATTTAAAAATTTTGCAAGCTGTAATTTGGCAGTCGTTGAGGATATCATGATGAAATTTGGCAGGAACGTTACTCCTATTACTATATGTACGCTTAATAAAAATTAGCCAAGTCGGAGAACGACCACGCCCACTTTTAAAAAAAAAATTTTTTAAAGTAAAATTTTAACAAAAAATTTAATATCTTTACAGTATATAAGTAAATTATGTCAACATTCAACTCCAGTAATGATATAGTGCAACAAAATACAAAAATAAAAGAAAATTTCAAAATGGGCGTGGCTCCGCCCTTTTTCATTTAATTTGTCTAGGATACTTTTAACGCCATAAGTCGAACAAAAATTAACTAATCCTTTTGAAATTTGGTAGGGGCATAGATTTTATGACGTTAACTCTTTCCTGTGAAAATGGGCGAAATCGGTTGATGCCACGCCCAGTTTTTATACACAGTCGTCCGTCTGTCCTTCCGCATGGCCGTTAACACGATAACTTGAGCAACAATCGACATATCTTTAATGAACTTAGTTCACGTGCTTACTTGAACTCACTTTATCTTGGTATGAAAAATGAAAGAAATCCGATTATGACCACGCCCACTTTTTCGATATCGAAAATTACGAAAAATGAAAAAAATGCCATAATTCTATACCAAATACGAAAAAAGGGATGAAACATGGTAAGGTAATTGGACTGTTTTATTGAAGCGAAATATAACTTTAGAAAAACTTTATAAAATGGTTGTGACACCTACCATATTAAGTAGAAGAAAATGAAAAAGTTCGGCAGGGCGAGATAAAAAACCCTTAAAATCTTGGCAGGTATTACATATATAAATAAATTAGCGGTATCCAACAGATGATGTTCTGGGTCACCCTGGTCCACATTTTGGTCGATATCTGCAAAACGCCTTCACATATACAATTCTCATTAATACCTTTAATTTGATACCCATATCGTACAAACTCATTCTAGAGTCACCCCTGGTCCACCTTTATGGCGATATCTCGAAAAGGCGTCCACCTATAGAACTAAGGCCCACTCAATTTTAAAATACTCATTAACTCCTTTCGTTTGATACCCATATCGCACTAACAAAGTCTAGAGTCACCCCTGGTCCACCTTTATTGCGATACCTCGAAAAGGCGTCCACCTATAGAACTAAGGCCCATTCCCTTTTAAAATACTCATTAACTCCTTTCGTTTGATACCCATATTGCACAAACGAATTCTAGAGTCACCCGTGGCCCACCTTTATGGCGATATCTCGAAACGGCGTCCACCTATGGAACTAAGGATTACTCCCTTTTAAAATACTCATTAACACCTTTCATTTGATACCCATATTGTACAAACAAATTCTAGAGTCACCCCTGGTCCACCTTTATGGCGATATTTCGAAAATGCGACCACCTATACAACAACCACCACTCCCTTTTAAAATACTCATTAACTCATTTCGTTTGATACCCATATTGCACAAACGAATTCTAGAGTCACCCGTGGCCCACCTTTATGGCGATATCTCGAAACGGCGTCCACCTATGGAACTAAGGATTACTCCCTTTTAAAATAATCATTAACACTTTTCATTTGATACCCATATCGTACAAACATATTCTAAAGTCACCCCTGGTCCACCTTTATGGCGATATCTCGAAAAGGCGAACACCTATAGAACGAAGGCCCACTCCCTTTTAAAATACTCATTAACTCCTTTCGTTTGATACCCATATTGCACAAACGAATTCTAGAGTCACCCCTGGCCCACCTTTATGGCGATATCTCGAAACGGCGTCCATCTATGGAACTAAGGATTGCTCCCTTTTAAAATACTCATTAACACTTTTCATTTGATACCCATATCGTACAAACGCATTCTAGAGTCACCCCTGGTCCACCTTTCTGGCGATATCTCGAAAAGGCGACCAACTATACAACAACCACCACTCCCTTTTAAAACCCACATTAATACCTTTAATTTGATACCGCTATCGTACAAACACATTCTAGAGTCAACCCTGGTCCACCTTTATGGCGATATTTCGAAACGGCATCCACCTATATAACTAAGGCCCACTCCCTTTTAAAATAATCATTAACACCATTCGTTTGATGCCCATATTGTACAAACAAATTCTAGGTTCACCCCTGTTCCACCTTTGTGGCGATATCTCGAAACGGCGTCCACCTATGGAACTAAGGATTACTCCCTTTTAAAATACTCATTAACACCTTTAATTTGATGCCCATATCGTACAAACGCATTCTAGAGTCAACCCTGATCCACCTTTATGGCTATATCCCTAAATTGCGTCCACCTATAGAACTATGGCCCACTCCCTCATAAAATACTCTTCAATGCCTTTCGTTTGATACACATGTCATACAAACACATTCCAGGGTTTCCCTCGGTTCATTTTCCTACATGGTTATTTTCCCTTATGTTGTCACCATAGCTCTCAACTGAGTATGTAATGTTCGGTTACATCCGAACTTAACCTTCCTTACTTGTTATATATAAAGGGGATTTTTTCCAAAATGGGATTTGTATTAGCTAGGGGTATAAATGGGTTGGGGTTTCCACTACTCTCCCTTCCAAATGAAAATCACGGCACTTCACTTTAAACTTCAAAAAATTTGTTTATTAAACTTAAATCACTTCACGCAAAAGAATTCAACTAAAATTATATACATGAGCGGACGGTAGTTGATAACGAACTAAAACTTACATATTATGCAGTAAAATTTTCATCCTCCTGCGCAGCTAGGAAACGGTAACTATTTATATGTTCGTATGTATGTAAAAGGAATGTACAAAGTTCAGTGCACGGTACTTACAATACACAAAAATTTATAAATTCTTTGTTTAGAGGGTGGTTCATTAAGGTAAGTATTTTAACACATTTGCAGGGTATTTCATTAGGTAAGTATTTTTGCAAAAGGTTGGTATATTAGCAAACGTAAGTATCTTAAAAATAGTTAATATTTCAATACTTCATGTTACAAATAAATTTTGTAAAATTATTGTATACTACAATTTATAGGTCAATTAAATTTGGGCTCATGTCTCCAACATGGCGGCCGGCCTGCTCCGATGAAGGAAGCAGCAACTCCTGCATCTCTGCCAAGGTGGATACTGCTGTGGAGAACAGGGTTTTCAAGCGCCGCTAAGTTTCCTTGCGTCCTTCCCTCTTTCTTTTCGGCTTTGCAATGACCACTCGTCGAATAGTGGGTTTCTCCTTCGGTTTCGGTACATTGCGTCGGTTCTTCTGCTTCTTGGGAGGTTTATCTTGCTGCCGATGTAGCAGCGTGTGGTGTGTAAGGCCGCATTTGTGGCAACGGTCCGGGGAGTCGCATGCGCCCGTAAGATGGGATGTTGCCAAACAATTTATACTATATTTATGAGCCCGCACCGACTCATAACGTTCTTCAGGGGTCATAGCCACGAAGCCGTTGCAATAGCGCAGCGAGTGCTTTTGGCAACAGAGCCGACAAGTGCTGTAACTCTCGTAGCGTCTGTAATGAGAAAAAAAAGAGAGAGAAATGTTTTGTGAGGTGAGTAGGGGGGCTAACGATAGGGTTTTATGGAGATCCCTGAGTTTATATGCTATGGGGAGATCGCTAGAGTGAGGGTAGAGATATTATTCTGCTGGGGGAAGTGCGCAAAGTTTTGCAATGGGTCGTGTATATATTCCGCTTTGAGTGCGGACATCTACAACTCGAACATTTTCGTCCGATCCGGGATGAAGACGAGTGACACGCCCGAGTCGCCACTCATTCGGGGGGAAAAGGTCATCTTTCACGACGACTAGATCACCTTCTTTGATGTTTGTCTGCTGAGTTTTCCATTTAGTACGCTTATGAAGTTCTTTGAGATATTCATTTTTCCAGCTCGCACTAAATTGATGGTGTAGAACTTGTAGTTTTTGCCATTTGTTGATGAGCGGAAGGTTCTCGGAGCTGGGTTCGGGTAACGCGAGTAGTGGAGCACCACGGAGGAAATGTCCGGGAGTTAGAGCGAGTAAATCATTTGGATCTTGCGACACCGGAGCTAGCGGTCTAGAGTTGAGAACCGCTTCGATTCGAGTGAGTAGGGTAGTAAATTCTTCAAATGTGAATTTTTGACTGCCTGCAACTTTAAGGAAATGGGTTTTAAAACTTTTAACTGCCGCTTCCCATAATCCGCCCATGTGAGGAGCATATGGTGGGATGAATTGCCAGGACAGTCCATGAGTAGCATATTTTTGAGCTGTCAGTTGCGGCTTCCGTGAGAAAAAAAGAGAGCTCCTTTTGAATGGCACGACTTGCTCCAATAAAGGTTTTGCCATTGTCTGACATTATTTTGTGTGGGAGTCCACGACGACTAACAAAACGAGCAAATGCTGCTTTAAAGGCAGCAGTCGTAAGATCTGAGCAGACTTCAAGATGGACTGCTTTTGTAGAGAAACATACGAATCCACAAACGTATGCCTTTGAGTAAAATGCCTTCCGTAAGGTTGATGCTTTAACGAGAAAAGGTCCAGCAAAGTTGATACCGGTCGTGTGAAATGGGAGAGAGTATGTGGACCTTTCCGGAGGGAGTGCGGCCATTATTTGGGATTTATCCTGTTGTTTGTAGATCGTGCATATCTTACAATGGAATATGCACTTCTTCACCTTTTGGTTTAGTCGAGGGATGTAGTATTCCTGTTGTATCATGCGGATCATCAGTTGTTTTTCGGCATGCAACAAGGTAGAGTGAATAAATTCGAAGAGTAAATAGCAAAAACGAGAGTTATCGGGAATTATAATAGGATAACGCTCGTTGTAACTAAGATTGGCTTTTGCGAGCCGACCGTTCACTCGAATTATGCCCGATTCGTCGAACATAGAGTTTAGAGTTAACAATGAACTCTTTTTGTGGAGTGGTTTGTTGGACTGTAGATCTGCAATTTCGGCAGAGAAGTATTTATGTTGCGCCAACAGGATCAAACGAACTTTTGCCTGATGAACTTCCTTTTGGGTTAGCGTGATCGTTTTCACAGTATCAAGACCTTGTGCTCTGTGTATAAATCGGTACATATAAGCAACGACTCGTAGAGCTCTTGAGTAGGAAGAAAAGCGTTCGAGTAGATCAGGCACATCTACAGCATGAAATGTTTGGGTGCGCTTTTGTTCCGGTGGATTAGGGGTTTGTGTTACTGGTTTCGGCCAGGACGTTGGGGATTTGGCCAACCACTCTGGGCCCTTCCACCAAAGGGAGCATTCGGCTAGATCCTTGAGTGTACATCCACGGGTACCAAGATCTGCTGGATTATCTCCACTGGGTACGTGTTTCAAAGGGGCGTTACTCACATTTTCCAGAATTTGTGAGGTTCTATTTGCCACGTAGGTCTTCCAGGCGTGTGGGGGTTTTTCCAGCCATGCTAGTACGATAGCGGAGTCCGACCAGAGAAACAGGTCATGTGGAGTCAGAGCTAGGTGTGAGCGAATTTGTTTTATCAATTTTGTGAGTAGTACTGCTCCACAGAGTTCTAGACGAGGGAGGCTCACGGTTTTCACGGGAGCCACTTTGCTCTTCGCCACGAGTAGGTGAGTAGAAAACGTGTCCTTGCTATTCTGCACTCGCAGGTACACACAAGCGCAGAATGCTTTTTCAGATGCATCTGAGAATCCATGCATCTGAAAGGGTTTATTGGGTGAAAATTCAACCCATCAAGGTATCTTAATTTCATTTATCGCGGAGAGATTTTCGCGAAATATGTTCCATTTGTGGAAAGCGCTGGGTTTGACTTGTTCATCCCAGTCAGTTCCTTCTAACCAGAGTTGCTGGAGGAGAGTATTGGCTAGTATCATTATTGGCGATAACCATCCTGCCGGGTCAAACAATTTCGCAACCGCCGATAAAATTTGCCTCTTTGTGTTCGAGTTTTCTGCGGGTATAGGGTCGTAAGAGTATGAGAAAGAGTCGTTTATGGCATTCCATTTTATTCCGAGGGTCTTTGTTGAGCTGGCATCGTGAAATATGAGGAAATCTGCATATAGGAGATCAGATTCTGGGATGGATTCCAATAATTTTGGGTGATTTGCCGTTATTTTCTTGAGCGGAAAACCGGCTGATTTCAACGCTTCGATAAACTGGTGTAGAGAGACGTGAGCGGACTTTATACTGTGTTCGCCCGAAAGTATATCGTCTACGTAGGTTTCGTGTATCAATATATCATAGGCGAGTGGGTGGGTGGGTTTTGTGTCTTCTGCGAGTTGTTGCAGAGTCCGTATCGCGAGATATGGGGCACAGTTGAAGCCAAACGTCACTGTCTTTAATTTGAAGTCCTCCATCGGTAGCTGTGGAGATCTTCGGAAGAGAATTCTTTGAAAATCCTGATCTTCTTTATGAACGAGTATTTGGCGGTACATCTTTTCGATGTCGCCGTTAAATACGTACTTAAAAAATCTCCATTTGAGTAGGACGAGCACTAAGTCGTTTTGGAGTATGGGGCCTGAGTGTAGAGTGTCATTTAACGAGTTTCCAGGATGGGTAGTCCTAGATGCGTTGAAGACAACGCGCACCTTCGTTGTTTTGCTGTCGGGTTTTAATATCGCATTATGGGGGAGATAGAAGGAAAGATACTTTCCTTTATCGATGACCTCGTGGGATGAGGTTGCCTCCATGTGTTTAAGGGTGATATATTCTTCCAAAACTTCCGAGTATTTTTCTCTTAGATCTGGACTTTTTTCGAGGGATCTTTCAACGCTGAGGTATTGTTGTTGTGCAGCAATACGTGAGTGTCCCAGGGCAAGCGTGTTTGGAAATTCCTTCTTAAATGGTAGTTTCACAACATATCTACCATCTCCTTGGCGGTGGGTGGTTTTGCAGTAGAGTTCCTCGCAAAATTTGTCATCCTCCGAAAGAGCTTGAGTCAAGGGTAGCTCTTCCTGTTGCCAGAACTGCTGGAGTATTTTAGTGAGAGTATCATCCGGACTCTCGAGTACTTGAGTCGAGAATGTATTTACAGTCTCTTTAATGGGTCCTCTGAGTATCCACCCAAATATAGTGTTTTGGGCTAATAAGGAGCCACTTACGTTGGCTTGTAACCCTTGGTCTAATATTTGGGGAGTAAGATCGCTGCCTATAACCATGTCGATTTTTGATGGTGTGAAACATTGAGGGTCAGCGAGTGGCAATGTTGCAATTTCCTTCAAATTTACTGTGGACACTTTGAAGCTGGGTAATAAATGAGTCAATTTAGGCAGTAAAATGGCTTGGGTATAAATTTGCTTTTTCAGGTCCGCCGATCAGAGAGTTATTTCACAGATCTTATTCGAGTTTTGAACTACCGAACCTCCCATTCCCGATATTTTATAATGGGATTCTTTAGTTGGCAGTTGAAGTAGTTTTTGTATTCTAGAGCCTACAAAGGTTTTTTCAGAGCCTTGGTCTACCAGTGCACGAATTTTATGATATTCGCCGTTAGCTAACACTGTGACTAATGCTGTGGGTAAGAGGGTGGTTTCGCTACTACTTGCGAAGTGAGTCGATGTCGTGTTTTTCTTGAATGGGTTTTGAGTTGATTGGGTTCGGCTGGCATCTTTTGAAGTTGATGTTCTGTCTGGGTCTTCAACTAGCGCCTTGCTCCTTTGTTGTCTCCGTGCGGAGTTTTGAGGGCTGGAGTTTGTTTGAAAATCTAACAAAGAGTAATGTCGTTTTTGGCAATATACACAAGTGAAATCGCTACCGCACTCTTTTCCAAATGTGAGCAAGCTAAACAATTTGTGCAATAGTTGTTTTCTTTTACGAATTTGCTTCGCTCTTGGGTTGAGAGATCTCTGAATTTTATACAGCTCATTAATGAGTGATTCAAGATTGCAGAGTTTGCATGAGGGTTACCTCTTTGAGTCCATATGGAATGTTTGGGTCTTATTCCTGAAGTTCGACTGGTTTTGAGGCGTCGAAGATCTGTGGTTGAAACTAGAGTTAGAGTTTCGAGGTTTATTGGGTCTATATGTGCCGAGTCGTTCTACCACTTCGTACCTAGTCGTGAGAAATTTGTCCATCTCCGACCAAAGTGGTAGCTCCTTTATAGAGTCGAGTGATTGCTCCCAAAGTGCTAGGGTTTCATCAGGTAGTTTTGATGATCAGTTGAGACATCGCTCGCATTTAGGGTCGAGATACAGTTATTTATGGTGGTTTGAATTTCTTGAATTCTTTCACCATTTTCAAAATAAACTGTGGGCATATTAAATAGGGTCTTTAATTGGTTATCTACGAGAATTCTCCGATTCTCGTATCGGGATTTGAGTGCTCTCCAGGCCAGGTCGAAGTTTTGATCATTTAGCTGATATTTTTTAATAATCAGAGCTGCTTTGCCTCGTTTTTTTGCTCTCAGGTGATATAGTTTTTGGGCCTGAGATAATTTTAGGTGATTTATGTAGACCGCAGTGAACATGTCCCGGATTGACGGCCAGTCTTCATAACCGCCATGGAAGACCTCCGTGTCGCATGCGGGGACTTCGAGATAGGGTTCGTGTTGAGAGGGGGTATGGTTTACCTGTATGGGCATGTTGCTCGGTTGACTAGTCTGCAGGGTGCTAATCAGCTGGTTGATCCTGAGTTTTGTGCTCATCGCTGTGTCGAGAGATGTGTTGTATGCATCCTCGCATGTCGCTCTGAATTTTTCCTCCGTTCTGCCTAGCTGTGCTGCTTCGTATGCAGGTTCCACTGCGTCTACTCGCTTGTTGAGTTTCTCCAAGTACAGCTTGAGACTGGTCTCAGAGTGGTCCGTTTCCGCTAAGTTCCACCATTTTTCGCAGAATTTTTCTAATTTGTTTATTTCGAAGAAAAATTTCTTGTCCAAAACTCCGTATTCATCTTCCGACTGGGATTTAGATCGGGTAACGGGTCCTGACTGTGGCTTTAGGGTTTTGGGTTGCTCCTTTTTCTCGTCCGCCATATTACAATTTAAACTTGAGTCTAAAATTTACTGAGAATTTAAGTGTTTCTTACCACTGTAATTTTACTCAGTTTTTGAGATGCCTAGTCCCACTGTGCAATTATGAGTAGCGGAATTTGCACAAACAAGTGGATATGAGCGGCTTTTGTGTTGAGGGTGGAAAATTACTTGTCTTAGCGCCTCTAAGTACAAGTATGTGGTTATGTATATAAATATGTATGTATATATGGCGTGGAGAAATAAAAAAGGAGTGGGTGGAGCTATAATTGCTTTGAGTTGCAATTATTTAACTAAGTTGAGTTCTAAGTTGCGTACTGAGTGAAGTCTTAGTTTAAAAGAAGTGCGTATTAGGGTGTTAACTTTTTAGTTTTTTTTTTGGTCCAATAAAATCAATTTTATTATATAGGGGTTGGGGTTTTTGTTGGAGTAATGGGCTGAGTTTATTTATGCAACTGAGTTAAGTTCAAAATTAAGTTTTTTGGAGATTTTTTCCTATATTGCATAAAATGTATGCAACGGGTTATTTATATTTGGGTAGCCACTAATTTTGGGTGAGAGGATGCTAATGATGAGGACCAATTATATGTATACAAGAGTGTATGAGTACAGTTTTTATATATGAGGTTGTTGAGTATGTATGTATATATATATATATATATATATATGTATATATGAGGGGATAAATACAGCTTTTTTCCAAAGAAAAGTGCCGCTATGAGATGAGAAAATTTTGCTTCGATTGCAATTTATATTATGTATATATTAGCCGTTTATTTTGAAAGTGGCATAAGTCATTTCATGTCGTTTAGGTTCAGTGATAATTTGTTTTTATCTCTCCTCGCCTCCAGTGTGTTAGAGTCCAATATCCAAAAGATGCAATTCTTATTATTATTTTTTAATTGTAGAACCATCTATATATGCATTCGTTCAAAAATAACAATGCATTTAAGACCATGAGTTGGAAATGACTTATGCCACTTTCAAAATAAACGGCTCATATGTACGAACTATTGAGTTAAGATTCGACTGTACCTTTTATGGGCTTTATCTAACCAGAGCGTGCGGTGTTGTTGGGTAAATGAACGGTTCCGACTACCGCTCGAAGGGTGGGTAAATTTGCTGTACTTGTGAATATGTATAATTTTGTACTGGGTGTACTTTCTTTGGCATTCTTGTTTATTTATCACCTGTTTTGTCCTTTGATGTATGCTTATTTGCTGTTTGATGGGGTACCACTTGTGCAGGTCTACTGCTCGTGGTATAGTAAAAAATAGCAAATATTGCTACAAAATTAAAGCCGCTGTCACACAACAAAAATTTTTTTTGGATGGTTTAATGAGTGCCTTTTTTTTTATTATTGTATGTGTACCGTTTTTTATAATAATAATTTTCTTTTCTTTTTAGGTAATTCCTTGCTTTCCAAAATTTTTCGTTCTTTGGGTAATTTTCCCAATTTTAATTTACTTTAAACCTGTTTTATTTTCAGCACTTTGTAATTTTTAAGTAAGTAAATGTAAATTTTTTCTACAATTTGCACTTTTTTGTTTGTTTAAATTTATTTGCAGTTTGTTTAACGCGCACGTACCGGGTAAGTATTTAGTGTACCACGGAATTTTATGTGGCCGTTTCTTTTTAACTCCTATATTTTCTAAACAAAAGTCATGCAAAAAATTTTTAAAATTAGAAAAGCAGTTATTAACATTTGAATATGAAAAAAGAGCAGTCCAATTGACTTCTTGTAATAAATTATTTAAAACAGTAAAATCACAATTATTGTATTGGAAAGCAATCACATCACTAGTATTTTGACTAGTAGAAATGTATTCATAACAATTAATACTTATATTTAAAGGTACATGATGCTTGTCACATTGACTTAAAGGCAGCAAGCATTCCGAAATATTGTAATTAATATTATCGCTGACAAAAATGAGATCTAAGATTTTGTTTAATTTGTTAAAATACAGATTGATTTGCTTAAGATTAAGACTTAGCATACAATCAATAAAGTATGTCTCGTGAGAGGCAGTTACATTGGATGGCGAAAGAAATGAACGACAAGAACTTTCAGACCAGTGGACATTACTTAAATTGAAGTCTCCTAAATTGCACAAATTATCATCCATTACATTGTTTTCTGCCAGAGATATAATGTTATCTGCATGCATTTTGTAAAGTTCATGATTACAATTCGGAGGGATGTAAGAGGCCACAATATAGAAGGATCTGGAAGAGTCTTTCAGACAGACACATACCTGATCAAGTAGAGAGTCGCCGTTATTAAGCGTAATTAAATTACTGCGATACTTTCGTTGAACAGCGATAAGAACGCCTCCGCCCCTGCAAGAGCCAGTTTTGGAAGGATCTCTGTCCTTGCGAAAGACATCGTATATGTTGAGTTAGAAAAATTCGCCATCAAAAAAGTCTGAATTTAGCCAAGTTTCGACTATAACAAAAATATCAAAGTCCATTTGCGCACTAAACGAGTTAACAATATCCGCTTTCATTCTCAAACCGGATGCGTTTTGAAAATAAATTTTAAGATTGAAGTGATAGTGGATGACGTAGGCAATTTATTTCCGATGTAGGACTCCATTAGGTTTTTGGTGCTGTCACTCCACGTTTCTGGAAAAAATGCTTGATTTTAACATTTTTAGGCCACGCTGATGCATTAAGGACCTTGTCGCTGTATTTTGCAGGTAGACCAAGTTTAAAATTAAACCACTTTCGAGATGAGTTATCGCCAGTTTTCTTAACCAACTTGAAACACAGGAGTTCCCTAGCTGCGATGCCAATATGTTGAGAGACGTACTTAATAATATCATCACTAGTAACAGACGAGGTGAATGACGATAAATGGAACCAAGAGTTACGAACGGCTACGTTGAGATCGGTGTTATTATTAGTGCCTAACACAACAGCTAATTTTTTGTGTTTGTTATTTTTCACTGTCCCTGTATTTGAGCTAATTGCTTTCTTGCTTGCATTTGCAGTATTACTCAAATCGGGAAAAGGCAATGAGTTTTTAACAGACCGCATATCAGCGAGCGCAGTGTCTGAATTTGTTCTAATGCGAATATTAGTGGTAGGCAAACTTGATGACAAATTGCCAGCAGCATCAGCAACAACAGTAGTACTCTTCTCACTGTCACTAACAACAAGTAATGAGTGCTTCGAGCTCTTTGCAGTTTCTTGTGCTTGCTGAGAATGAGTGCGCTTAGGCTTATTAGAGTTGGGTGAAAGTTCATTACCCTTTGCTTTAGAGCGCGTAACTCTATCATTTGCACTTTTCACATCAGAAGCAGTAAGATTGGTGTTACAAACACTATTAACACCCACAAGAACGGACTGAATTTCACTCAAAGATGAGCATGCTTTTTCGAGAGTAGATATATATGTTGGAATTTTTGTATTTACACAAATATCACATCTGTATAATAGATTTAAATTCGATTTTAATAGTTTTATACAATGCGAGTTTAATTTCGAGCATTTTGAATGCACCTTTTGGCAACAAATATTACCAGAGATACTGTCACTCTCCAAGAAATGATTGTAACAAATTATGCACTTAGACATTGCAGAAATATAAAGATAAAAATAATAATATGCGAGCGAATGAAAAACACGTCTGCACGCACTGACGATATAAACCAATTTACTTTTACTTTAAGTTTTTTGAATTTTATTTTTTATGTTTTTGCATTGGTATAGGTACATAAGTATACACTTGTATTAAGGTAAGTAAGAATTATTTGGTATTTTTTCGCAAGTAAGTATTTTATAAATTTTTATATTTTGCAATATTTTTATTTTAGGTGTTTTTTCCACTTATTATTTTTATTCAACTTCTTATAATTTTTTAAATTTTTTTCGCATTTAGGGTTTTAAGTTTTTCTATTTTTTCTATTTTTTCTTATAGGTCACTGATTCACTGATGGCCGCAATGGACCATGTATTAGCTAGGGGTATAAATGGGTTGGGGTTTCCACTACTCTCCCTTCCAAATGAAAATCACGGCACTTCACTGTAAACTTCAAAAAATTTCTTTATTAAACTTAAATCACTTCACGCAAAAGAATTCAACTAAAATGACATACATGAGCGGACGGTAGTTGATAACGAGCTAAAACTTACATATTATGCAGTAAAATTTTCAGCCTCCTGCGCAGCTAGGAAACGGTAACTATTTATATGTTCGTATGTATGTAAAAGGAATGTACAAAGTTGAGTGCACGGTACTTACAATACACAAAAATTTATAAATTCTTTGTTTAGAGGGTGGTTCATTAAGGTAAGTATTTTAACAAATTTGCAGGGTATTTCATTAGGTAAGTATTTTTGCAAAAGGTTGGTATATTAGCAAACGTAAGTATCTTAAAAATAGTTAATATTTCAATACTTCATGTTACAAATAAATTTTGTAAAATTATTGTATACTACAATTTATAGGTCAATTAAATTTGGGCTCATGTCTCCAACAGGAATGATTTTTGACCTGAAAATTTATTTCGCAATTTATTAAAATTTTTTAAACATAAAGGAACTTACCTCATTTATACGACAAATTATTATCATTATTTAAAAAAAATTATACTAAATTGAGGAAACAATTTTTATGGAGAAAAAGTATTCTGTTCTCAGGAAATTTTCTTGAGTGTACGTAGGGTTTGCTACATAGGATGCCTTTTCAATGACTTGAACATTTTCTGAATATGATATTGCGCAAATAACTGCTATAAAAAAGGTGATCAAATGATAAAAATTAAAAAAAAGACAACAAATTTCAATATCATAGTAAATCAAAACATAATAAAAATAAATGCAAAACGTCTAAAGCTAAAAAAAAACTTTTAACAAATTTACAACAAAACATATTATCTACAAAAATAAAAAAATATATAAGACAAATAAAACGGAAATATTTTATTTTATAAAAAATTGTGTAAAATAAGAAAATAAAAAAGCGGGAATGAAAAACTTATTGAATAAATAGAAACAAAAATAAAAAACCTAATTATAACAAGTAAGGAAGACTAAGTTCGGGTGTAACATTAAATACTCAGCTGAGAGCTTTGGAGACAAAATAAGGGAAAATCACCATGTAGGAAAATAAAGCTAGGGTAACCCTGGAATGTGTTTATATGACATTGGTTTCAAATGGAAGGTATTAAAGAGTATTTTAAAAGGAAGTGCGCCATGGTTCTACAGGTGGACGCAATTTCAGGATATCGCCATAAAGGTGTGTGTTGTACGACATGGGTATCAAATGAAAGGTGTTAATGATTATATAAAACGTAGTGGGTCTTAGTTCTATAGGTGGAGGCCTTTGCGAGATATCGCAATAAGAGTGGACCAGGAGTGACTCTAGAATATGTTTGGACGATACGGGTATAAAATGAAAGGTGTTAATGAGTATTTTAAAAGGGAGTGGGCCTTAGTTCTATAGGTGGAACACTTTTCGAGATATTGCCATAGAGGTGGAACAGGGGTGACTCTAGAATGCGCTTGTACGAGATGGGTATAAAATGAAAGGTGTTAATGAGTATTTTAAAAGGGAGTGGGCCTTAGTTCTATAGGTGGAAGCCTTTTCGAGATATCGCCATAGAGGTGGAACAGGGGTGACTCTAGAATGCGCTTGTACGAGATGGGTATAAAATGAAAGGTGTTGATGAGCATTTTAAAAGGGAGTGGGCCTTAGTTCTATAGGTGAACGCCTTTTCGAGATATCGCCATAAAGGTGGACCAGGGGACACTCTATAATTTGTTTGTACGTTATGGATACCAAATTAAAGGTATTAATGAGGGTTTTAAAAGGGAGTGGCCCTTAGTTGTATACGTGAAGGCGTTTTCGAGATATCGACCGAAATGTGTAGTAATGATATGATGATCTTGTTACTATAATTGTTACAATAAATATTGATTATTTACAATTAAATGTTGAATTACTAATCATTTTGGTAAGAATCCAATAAATGGCGGTAACCCTCCTAAAGATAGTAGATTTAATAGTAAAATAAATTTTAAAATTTTTAAGACCCCGAACATCATCTGCCGGGTATCGCTAATTTATTTATATATGTAATACCGCGAACAGTGTTCCTGCCAAGATTCCTAGGGCTTTTGATTTCGCCCTGCAGAATTTTTTCATTTTCTTCTACTTAATATGGTAGGTGTCACACCCATTTTACAAAGTTTTTTTCTAAAGTTATATTTTGCGTCAATAAACCAATGCAATTACCATGTTTCATCCCTTTTTTCGTATTTGGTATAAATTTATGGCATTTTTTTCATTTTTCGTAATTTTCGATATCAGAAAAGTGGGCGTGGTCATAGACGGATTTCGACCATATTTTATGTAAAGATAAAGTGACTTCAGGTAAGTACATGAATTAAGTTTAGTTAAGATATATCGTTTTTTGTGCAAGTTATCGTGTTAACGGCCGAGCGGAAGGACAGACGGTCGACTGTGTATAAAACTGGGCGTGGCTTCAACCGATTTCGCCCATTTTCACACAAAACAGTTATCGCCACAGAATCTATGTCCCTATCAAATTTCACAAAAATTGGTAAATTTTTGTTCGACTTTTGGCATTAAAAGTATTCTAGAAGAATTAAATGAAAAAGGGCAGAGTTACGCCCATTTTGAAAATTTCTTTTATCTTTGTATTTTGTTGCACCATATCATTACTGGAGTCGAATGTTGACATAATTTACTTTTATACTGTAAAGATATTAAATTTTTTGTTAAAATTTGACTTAAAAAAAATTTTTTTTTAAAGTGGGCGTGTTCGTTATCCGATTTCGCTAATTTTTATTTAGCACACATATAGTAATAGGAGTAACGTGCCTACCAAATTTCATCATGATATCTTCAACGACTGCCAAATTGCAGCTTGCAAAACTTTTAAATTACCTTCTTTTAAAAGTCGGCGAAGCCACGCCCATTGTCCAAATTTTTTCTAATTTTCTATTTTGCGTCATAAGGTCAACGCATCTACCAAGTTTCATCGCTTTATCCATCTTTCGTAATGAATTATCGCACTTTTCTGTTTTCGAAATTTTCGATATCTAAAAAGTGGGTGTGCTTGTAGTCCGATTTCGTTCATTTTAAATAGCGATCTGAGATAAGCGCCCAGGAACCTACATACCAAATTTCATCAAGATACCTCAAAATTTACTCAAGTTATCGTGTTTACAGACGGATGGACAGACGGCCGGACGGACGGAGCGACGGACATAGCTAAATGAATTTCTTTTTTCACCCAGTTCATTTTGATATATAGAAGTATATATCTATCTCGGTTAGTTTATGCCGTTACGGATTACCGTTATGCGAACAAAGTTGACATACTCTGTAAGCTCTGCTCAGCTGAGTGTAATAAAACTTGAAAAAAAGGAAGAAGTAATAAGTTTTAGCCGATATAAATAAAAAGTATGATTAAAACAAAACTGATAAATAAATTAAGTAGAAAGAAAAATGAAATAACAAAATAATTTTAATTTTATAAGAAATAAACTATATATAGTTTTCTGTTTGTGAGCTCTAGGCCTCTTTTAAATAAAACAACTCGTTTTGTTGCTAGTATGTATTTAATTTTCGATATTTCGATATCAAGCTGAGATCATCATCAGGACTGTAATAAAAAACAATAAAAACACACATTAAGTTACACATAAAAAACATATCCATCTACTTAAACATAATGCATAAGCGCGAGAGAGTGTAAATATGTAGATAATCAAATGAAATACCGTAATTGTAAACAAAAATTGAGAAACATTTACAACAATAATATGGCAAGCGGCGTAATTAATAGTAATAATAATGTAGGTATGCATACATATATAGGTAATCAGGTGTATAGTTATTGTACCAAGGCACAGAAACTGCACGAGTGTGCATGTGCAGAGGATGGAGCAAATTGTTATTATTTTTTATCATTATTATTGTTATGATAAATTTTTTTCTTAATTGAAAACATTTTTAAATTAGAATAGAAGAAAGAAAAAATTTAGACAACTGCCAAAGCTCGTTGAATAGATCCATTTCGGGAACTGCTAAATTCCTTCATCGGCAACGTTTAGGCGCCGCTGCTATAACCATTCAGCCATCACAGCGGTTTTTTGATTGATATTCACAACACTGCGACATCTGTTGCAGAATGGCTGTGAAAATTGGACTTGTTTGTTGGCCTAAACGTTGCCGATGAAGGAATTTAGCAGTTCCCGAAATGGATCTATACAACGAGCTTTGGCAGTTGTCTAAATTTTTTCTTTCTTCTATTCTAATTTAAAAATTTTTTCAATTAAGAAAAAAATTTATCATAACAATAATAATGATAAAAAATTATTGTTAGGCCTTGAGCTCGATTCGAACCCGCGATCTTAAAATCAGTAGGCCGATATAACAACAAAAATTGTTAATACATCCCAGAGCACGGGGAAAAAGTGTCAATAAAATATGACACTATGGCATCATCGCCATAAACAAAGTCCAATTTTCACAACTATTCTGTAACAGATGTCGCAGTGCTGTGAATATCAATTGGCAAGAACCAGAATTGAAGTAGGAAAAATGAAGACAAACAAAAAACCGCTGTGGTGGCTGAATGGTTATAGCAGCGGCGCCTAAACGTTGCCGATGAAGGAATTTAGCAGTTCCCGAAATGGATCTATACAACGAGCTTTGGCAGTTGTCTATTCTAATTTAAAAATTTTTTCAAAAAAAAAAAAAATTTACCATAACAATAATAATGATAAAAAATTATTGTTAGGCCTTGAGCTCGATTCGAACCCGCGATCTTAAAATCAGTAGGCCGATATAACAACAAAAATTGTTATTATTTTTGTTTTATTTTATCACGTGTATTGGTTGTGCTTTAAAATCAGGTTGCGGTAGGCGTACGCACAATTATCCGTGTCAGCCTTAAAATTCATCCTTTTATTATTAGGGGTGTTCACTATGTGAAGCATTTCTAAAGTAAAACGCTTATGATAATTTTTCTCCTCTTCCAAAATTTTGATATTTTCGAAATCCGGGTAATGTCCGGTATCCTTACAATGAGATGATAGAGCCGTTTTGTTGTCAGAAAAATTTTTCCTTAATTTTATATTGGATTTGTTTATTTTTTCGTAGGTTCCGATAATCACTTTTCTTCACAATTTTTAATCTTTGCATCACAGCGGAAGATGTAAGTCGCACTTATGCATTATGTTTAAGTAGATTGATATGTTTTTATGTGAAATATAATATGTTTAAGAGATGGATATGTTTTTTATGTGTAATTTAATGTGTGTTTTTATTGTTTTTTATTACAGTCCTGATGATGATCTCAGATTGAGATCGAAATATCGAAAATTAAATACATACTAGCAACAAACCGAGTTGTTTTATTTAAAAGAGGCCTAGAGCTCACAAACAGAAAAATATATATAGTTTATTCATTAACGGCCAATAAACAAATTAATTAAGAAATAAACTACTTAAAAATATATACATAAAAATTAAAAAAAAAAATTATTAAAATAAATGAATAAAAAATAATTAAAATAAAATATATAAAACTAAAATAAATAAATAAAATAAAAAAAATAATAACAAAACAAAATTAAATAAAGCTAAACTAAAGAAATATTAAATTAAATTAAATCAGATAAAATAAAAAAAAATTAAAATAAAACAAAATGAAATAAAAGGAAAACACAAAAAGAAATACTAAAAGGGAGATGAAAATAAACTAAATAAAAAAGGGGTTGGAAATTGAAATTAAATTATAAAAAAAGATACGGATATCAAAAAAAAAAAAACATAAAAAATAAATAAAAAAGTAATAAAAATAAGAACATAAAAAGGAAATGAAATAAAGCTTAAAAACAACAGTACAAATAAAAAATTTTAAGAAATATATGTGACCCGGCCTATGAAAAGGTGGCTTATGAATTAAAAAAAGAAACTGCGAGAAACAGGTGTTAACAGCTGTTTTTTTTTTTTTTTTTTTTTTTTTTAATCATAAGCCACCTTTTTATAGGCCGGGTCACATATATGAAAAGGATATACATACAAAACTAAAAAATTTAATGAAGAACGATTAACTTTGAATAATAAAGATATATAAAAACAATCTTGCAAAACAATTTAGGTATCAAACTTTCTTAGTAACTAAATTTAGATATCACTTAGCCCTAATTCACGCTCATATTTACAGCAGAGAGAATTGCAGTAGCAACGTTCGTTTTATTTATATTTTCGAACATCTAAGAAATTGAATTGTTCTAATCTAACAAAGTCTAAGTTATCGAACTCTAAAAATTCACATTGATATTTTGACCATTTTTTCCCCAGGGGTCTCTGAAATTTCTCCATATAAAAAATAAAACTATTCGTCGGCTGTACGGAATAAAATATAAAACACTCTTCAAAAAAAAATTGTCAAAAATCACTGCAAAATTGCAAGACCTTTTGATTTGTACTTTGTAAAACTTTGTTAAGCCAAAGTCGATTGGGCCATAATACTTCTTCAGCCCTAACTTAAAAATTCAAAGTTAGCAAAAAAAAGTTCGAAATTAGCAGTTTTCGAAAATGTTTTTGAGATTTATATGAGTGTGCCGGGGATTGCCCGTATCGCTTTAAATGTATGAAAACATTTATTTCAAGAGAGAGAGATTTGTTTGCACTATTTCAGTTCCAAAATTCAAGGCGGTGTTTTCTAAATGATCTAAATGATCACGAAATTTGTTTTTAAAAAAATGCCACTACCAGTTTTATGTTCACTACTGTATATAACCACACATATTTTTTACTTTTACCCTTGAAGATATAAAAATATATTGTAACGAATTTACTTGCAAATCCTCTTATTTGCAATCCTCTGCTAAGTTCGAATCACTAAACTGTTGAATAAATAACTCCAATATGTAATAATGCAAAATGGCCTTTATTAAAGTACTTCACCATAACACTCAAACTGTGCAACGAATAGCTTGCTTAATAACCAAACTGATTGATAGCTCAAATGAAACTCTACTATTCAAAATAATAGTGCTCTTGCTCGCTAGATAGCTTCTTAGTCGAAACTGCTTGACAACTCAAATCAAACTCAATTCCAGCGCCTCTACAATTGCCGCCTTTTATACTCTCGGATTTCAACGTTCGCATCTTCTAGGCGCTTCCAGAATCTACTAGTCCAGCAGCTCTCAAACTTCTCAGCTGTAACTACAATTGCACAATTTTATAGTTTTTCTCATTCCATACTTTCAGGAGTATCCCAGATATATACATGTGTTTGTGCATTGACTCTCCGCTGCTCGTATACGTACATGGTACATATGTGTAGACGCAATTATTGTTTCGTTTATGTAGATACATAATGATTGAATTATTGATGTGAATTCACGTCACTGCTTAGCATCGACTTAGAGACGATAGCATCGCTCAGTGCTGCTAACATTCATTATACTGCCCTCCACCTAAGTCTGATCTTCCCGATCAGGCAAATCTCTCGATCTAAACGTTGCCAGCATTTCCAAATGGAACACTTTCATTTTGGTTCATGGTTTACCGATGGTTTGTATGCGGTACACTACATCGTTGATCCGTTTTACAACTTTGTACGGGCCTTCCCAATTACACTGCAATTTCGGGGACAAACCTTTTTTACGTTGTGGGTTATATAACAGCACCAAATCTCCTTCCTGAAAACCTTCTGAATTAACTGCTTTATCGTATCTGGCTTTCATCTTGTCACTCATAATCTTTGTTCGTTGCCTTATCAGATCATGTATTTCTCTTAGCTCTTATTCCAAATCACTAGTGGATTTCTTCACATTTCTCTCTGCATTGGCATCTATCCCAAACTTCAAATCAGCTGGCAGTCTAAGGTCAGTTGTCCGTGTTTTCCGAATGCCCAATGATTTACACATTTCCTGGAACACAGCTGATTCGAAATTCCTGCCTTGGTCAGAATGCAACTCCATTGGTACACCATACCTTGCAACCCAATTGTTTATAAATACTTCTGCTACCGTTTCCGCTTCTTGATTTTGGATTGGGTATACCTCTGGCCATTTGCTGAAATAATCCATAACTACCAGTACATATTTGTTTCAGCCGTTGCTAGTAGGAAATAGACCGGTGACATCCATAGCGATCCTTTCAAATGGCGCACCTGAGTTATATTGCTTCATCTGGCCATAACTTCGGGTTCTGGGCCCTTTCGCTCTGCTGCAAACCTCGCAGTTCGCAATCCACTCTGTGACCGACTGACGGCAGCCAACCCAATAGAATCTCTGTTTAATCTTCTCGAGCGTCTTCGTGATTCCAAGATGACCTCCGCTTGGACCATTATGCAGATCGCTGAGCACGTCAGGAATCCTCGTTCTGGGAACAACTATCAGTTTCTTCTTGCATTGACCATTCTCACTGTCCCATACTCGATGCAAAAAACCGGATATCAATTCTGAACTGTTCCACTGTGCCCAATATGACTTCGCAATGGGAATCTCTGCTGATATCTCCTCTCTATTTGGCCTTTCGTTTCGTTCGAGCCCTTGCATAACATGTGACAGATCTGTATCTTCTAGCTGTCACTTCGTTAGTTGTTCCTTGTCCCATTCATCCGCACACGTTATAGTCATTAGCCGGACATCTATAATGTCTTCTTTAGCCTCGGCCTTTGAACAGTGCTTGCATTCCAAACTAAATGGTCTTCGTGACATTGCATCGGCATTTCCATGGGTACTACCTTTTCAATAAAAAAAATAAATAAATGTAAGGCGCGATAACCTCCGAAGAGATCTAAGGCCGAGCTTCTCTTCCAATTTGCGTCGTGCTCCTCTTGATTTTTCCCTACAAATTGGCCGGACGGGACCTACATGTTTTATGCCGACTCCGAACGGCATCTGCAAGGCAGATGAGTTTTCACTGAGAGCTTTTCATGGCAGAAATACAATCGGAGCGCTTGCCAGACACTGCCGAGGGGCGACCCCGCTTAGAAAAATTTTCTTCTAATTGAAAAATCTTATTTCTAAAATTTTGATGTTGCTTTGCCCGGGAGTTGAACCCAGGGCATACGGTGTGATAGGCGGAGCACGCTACCATCACACCACGGTGGCCGCCAATGCTCAATGGAAAAGTCATAGTTTTGTAGTCGCTCGATCCACCGTGCCAATTGTCCTTCCGGATTACGGAACTGCAGAAGCCATTTCAAGGCTGCGTGATCTGTCCTGACGAGGAATCGCTGGCCGTAGAGGTATTTGTGGAAATGTTTAATGCACTCTACCAATGCCAACAGCTCTTTCCGTGCAACGCAATAGTTCCTCTCTGGTTTTCCAATTGAACGGCTGTAATATGCAACTACCTTCTCTTGTCCATCGACCAGTGATAAAATGCCTCCTATAGCATATCCGCTCGCATCTGTATCTAGAATAAACGTTGCTCCTGGAATCGGATATGCCAACATTGGGGCAGTGCACAAACGCTCTTTCAATGTTTGGAAAGCTACTTCTTGCTCCTTCTTCCATCCAAAAGCTTTATTTTTTCTTGTTAGCTCGTGGAGACAATGGGCTACGCTGGCAAAATTTGGTACAAATCGGCGGTAATATGTGCACAGCCCAAGGAAACTTCTCAAATCATGCAGATTCTTGGGTCTTGGCCAATCCTTTACTGCCTCTATCTTTTCATTCGCTGTACAGATACCTTCTGCCGTTACCTTATACCAAATAATTTACTTCCTTTTTAAACAGCGTACACTTTTTGGGACTTAATTTCAGACCAGCGCCAGCTATTCTCTGCCAATACGATGATGTCGTCCAGGTACACCAAGCATGTTTTCCAATGTAGTCCTTTCAGTACCTTGTCCATGAGTCTCTCAAAAGTAGCTGGCGCATTACAAAGTCCAAAAGGCATCACCGTAAATTGCCACAGACCATCACCGCCACTGAAGGCCGTTTTCTCTATATCTTCCTCCTTCACCTCAACTTGCCAGTAGCCGCTTTTCAAGTCCAGTGTGGAAAACCATTTCGTACCAGAGAGCGAGTCCATAGTGTCATCAATTCTTGGCAATGGGAAGCTATCCTTTTTCGTAACGTCATTCAACTTCCGGTAGTCCACGCAAAACCTCATTTTTCCATCCTTCTTCTTTACAAGTAGTACCGGTGAGCTCCATGGACTAGCTGATGGTTCGATGATGCCGCTGTTGCTCATTTCTTGTATGATTTGACTCACAACTTCCCGCTTCGCCAGTGGAACACTACGTGGAGCTTGACGAATCGGCCTCGCATCTCCAGTGTCAATTTGATGCTTCACAACATCGGTGCGGCCTGGTTTGGAACCATCCTGGTCAAAATGTTCGCGTACTTTATGAGCAGTTGTTTTGCCTTACTCTGATAGGCTTACTCTAGCCCATACGTCCATGCCGTGATTTCCTTTGAAAGATCAGTATTACTAGATGATACGTTTTCCTGGAGCTGTTCACAGTTAATAACTACTTCGGCCTCTTGGCATTTTCCCAAAATAGCTCCTTTGGTCAAATTGAATGGTGACTTGATCTCATTGGGTACTCTTACCGGAATACTTCCATCTTGTTTTGTCATAGCCAGGGTTTTTCCTACAAGTATGTTCAATGCTGATTTGTTTGCTGCTTCGACAACCCACAATTTGTTTGTCCCACAATCCCCATCAACCTTTGCCCAGATGTCTGCTTCGTTTACTGCTGTAGCCTCTCTCGTAGCCGAAATTAAGTGGTACATTCATGTTCTTATATCGCTTTGTCTTGCTTTGCATGTCGATCTTGATGCCCTGGTCGATTAAGAAGTCCACTCCAATTATGATTTCATCAACATGCTATATATCGCCAAGACTTCCAAGCTCTTGTACGCATACAAAAAAGGTTGCCGAAGCACATACTGAAGCGCATCACTCGATTAACTCAGTGCATCGCCGTGCAGATGTTGCCTTCGCGCTTTACTAACATGCGTAAAATGCCTACATACTACACAAGCACAACGCTTTGTTCGCATGATCTGGAAGTCTCCCATCCATAGTACTCCAAGGTAGGACATAGATGTAACTATTCTAGATTGCATAGTCCAGAAGACAATTATAAACATGTAAAAAAAAATTTAAGTTAGGCTTAGGAAAGCCGTAATAAATAAATACATTACAATCTCTGCCACTATAAAATTGTGTACTACCGTGGCGTTCCCAATTGCGACTTCACATGATACTTCTCCTAGAACCGTGCTGTCTTCTCCACATTGTTGGAACTGTTAGGGTTGGTGTTGCAATAACGCGCAATATGCCCTGGGTTGCCGCACTTGAAACATTTCCTAACTCCAGAGTTTTTCTGTTGTGATCCCTTCAGTGCTTCCAAAATTGTGTCCACCCAATCTGGTCTTTCTACTTCCACACGATGGGCTTTGTACGCTGGCTTACTCAAAAGTGACGCTGTTTCCTGAGTCAGTGCATAAGATACCGTTTCAGCAAATGTTCGCTTTGGGCTTGCGTATGTAGCTTGATTTGTTTCGACATCCCGTATGCCGTTAATGAAGCTCTGAATCTTTACCCTCTCGGTGTACTCCACGGGTGCGTCCGCATTTGCCAAATGTGCCAACCTTTCAACATCCGAGGCAAACTCCTGCAAGGTCTCATTCGCTCTTTGGTGACGTCTCTCGACAGCGGCCATCAATGCTTCATAGCTGTTCCGTTCGTACTCTGGAATAGTCTGTAAGATTTCGGCAGCTGGTCCTTTCAATGCTACGAAGAGTGCAGCAGCTTTATCTTCAGCATTCCAGTTGTTCACTGTTGCGGTCTTCTCAAACTGTAGCTTAAAGACCTGGAAAGGAACAGACCCGTCAAAGGATGGTGTTTTACCTTTGGATTACTCGCTGAAACAGCTGGGCGATTTTGTTGTAACTGCTCCATACGACCCTTAAAATCATCGACTTCTGCCTGAAATTGAGCGATTTTTGCATCCTGCGCTTCCAGCTTTGATGTTACCCTTGCTTCCTGTGCTTCTAACTGTGAAAACATTTGTGCTACCTGCAATGATAAGCGCTCCTCTTGTTCTTCCATCTTGGATGTTATGCATGTCTCCTGCGATTCCAGTTGGGATGCCATATATGTCTTCTGTTCTTCCAGTTGAGTTTCCATCTTGGATGCCATATATGTCTTCTGTTCTTCTAACTGTGTTTCCATCTTAGATGTTATAAATGTCTTTTGCGATTCCAGTTGAGAGGACATGTTGGTGGATATTTGTAATGAAATTTCGGACATTTGTGCCGATATTGCAGCCAATATCATGTTCAAGTCTGTGTTCGCCATTGTATGCGGTGTTTCATTTTTTTCCTCCAATTTGGTTGTCTCATCGCCATCAGGATGAAAGACATACTCTTCCACGTCAATTCCTTCTACTTCCATTGCCTCTCGTAGCCGTGCCTGAAGTTCGAGTTTAACGCCGCTTGTATTCAATCCACGGCTCTCCAACTCCTTCTTCAGTTGCTGGATGTTCAATTCACTGAACTTTGCCATGTCCTTGTTGTCCTCTGGAATTTATTCAACAATTCCTCTTCTGACACCAATTGTAACGAATTTTCTTGCAAATCCTCTTATTTGCAATCCTCTACTAAGTTCGAATCACTAAACTGTTGAATAAATAACTCTAATATGTAATAATGCAAAATGGCCTTTATTAAAGTACTTCACCATAACACTCAAACAGTGCAACGAATAGCTTGCTTAATAACCATTCTAATTGATAGCTCAAATGAAACTCTACTATTCAAAATAATACCGCTCTTGCTCGCTAGATAGCTTCTTAGTCGAAACTGCTTGACAACTCAAATCAAACTGAATTCCAGCGCCTCTACAATTGCCGCCTTTTATTCTCTCGGATTTCAACGTTCGCATCTTCTAGGCGCTTCCAGAATCTACTAGTCCAGCAGCTCTCAAACTTCTCAGCTGTAACTACAGTTGCACAATTTTATAGTTTTTCTCATTGCATACTTTCAGGAGTATCTCAGATATATGCATGTGTTTGTGCATTGACTCTCCGCTGCTCGTATACGTACATGGTACATATATTTAGACGCAATTATTGTTTCGTTTATGTAGATACATAATGATTGAATTATTGATGTGAATTCACGTCACTGCTTAGCATCGACTTAGAGACGATAGCATCGCTCAGTGCTGCTAACTTTCGTTACAATATGAACTATCCCTTATAAATTATTCAAATATAAACGCCATATTATTTTGTTTGGGTTAATATAATCAACTGTACAAATTTATTTATATATAATCTTCTAAAGCAAAATAATTTAGGGAAAAATGTTCAGCGACCAAAAAAATGTACATCAAACCTTCCCTTTTATTTCGTATAACGTTAATAAATATCAGTAAAGCACGCACAGGAGTTTAAATTGATTCTTTTAAATATTTATTTTGTTAGCTTCTGAACATTTAATTTAGTTTACTTGTTTCCCTTAGATGAGAGTTATATCTATCACTACCTTTATAGTAAGTGGTTTACTGTTTTGTTTGCAAGTTTTGTTGCGAAATTGGCTTTTCTTCCGTACAATAATGGCATCCGTTGACAATTTAATCTGAAACCCAAATAAAAACTTCAGCTGGGATCTCTATATTGAAGAATATCGGAACTTGTTTTGAAGATAGCTCAAAAACTACGCTTAACTATTCGTTTGTCATCTGAGGAGATATCCCCATATTCTGCTTTAAATTTCAGTGCAGATGAAGCAGTTTTATAAAGGCTAATAGATTAGCCATCTTTCTACAATGCGTAGAGCTTGTTGCACGCAGTTGAATGTTGTTTACTCATGCATCCCTGTCAAGCAGTTTATTAAGTCGTCCGCATGCTCCTCAACGTTAAATCCTTGGTTTCCTAGTAGACGAAAGAGATGACCCGAAATTTAGGTCGGCAAGAGAGCAGGAATTGCACTTCCTTGAGGGTATTCCCCAGTGGCCGAAATTGGCTTAGTTTACTATTCTCTATAGCATAGACAACATCTACCGAATAGTCATTTGTCTATGTCCTTGCCAAGTAAATCTTTTTCAATAGCGTCGTATTATCGAAAGCCCCGGAGATGTCAATAAAGGCGCAAAGAGCTATATTTTTAAACTAAAAAAACTTTTAAACATTTCCAATAAGTCTATGAAGGGAAGTTTTTCCGTTTATAGTCCGAATGTGACTACAACTTCACTACGCCTACTTTTTATGTAGAGAAGCTTTGTACAACTTGGACTTTGCATAAAAGATAATCGCGAACTTCATTTGGTCCTGTAGATTTGAATGGCTTGCCTGTGGTTAAGTTTGTTCATGGATTACTTTTGTACCTTTGATTTTACATTTGATGCTAGGGTTTTTTTACCACCATGGACAACAGATTCTATGTGATATTGAGACCTAAAAGTGTCACTCTAGCCTATGGCCTATTTAATAAACAGTCACTTCTCTCAAATATTAATAATTATTGAAAGAAAATATTAAGAAATATGTTAGAAATATTCCCGCAAACATATTTTGTTGGGCACAAGACTTCTCTGGCTCCGTCAGTGTGCACCTTTCTGGACGTTGAGTTTATATTAATACAGGTACAAAAAGCTGCAGCCTCAAACAAAAACAAAGAAGTATATCAAGACTTTAGCTCCGATTGATGAAAATTGCACACTTTTTTTTTGGTCTGTTTATATAAAGGTAGTTCCTTTACGTTGTGTTTCAACCTTTTTTTTATTTTTATACTCAGTTGAGCAGAGCTCACAGAGTATATTAAGTTTGATTGGATAACGGTTGGTTGTACATATATAAAGGAATCGAGATAGATATAGACTTCCATATATCAAAATAATCAGGATCGAAAAAAAATTTGATTGAGCCATGTCCGTCCGTCCGTCCGTCCGTCCGTCCGTCCGTTAACACGATAACTTGAGTAAATTTTGAGCTATCTTGATGAAATTTGGTATGTAGATTCCTGGGCACTCATCTCAGATCGCTATTTAAAATGAACGATATCGGACTATAACCACGCCCACTTTTTCGATATCGAAAATTTCGAAAAACCGAAAAAATGCGATAATTCATTGCCAAAGGCAATTAAAGCGATGAAACTTGGCAGATGGGTTGACGTTATGACGCAGAATAGAAAATTAGTAAGATTTTGGACAATGGGCGTGGCACCGCCCACTTTTACAAGAAGGTAATTTAAAAGTTTTGCAAGCTGTAATTTGGCAGTCGTTGAAGATATCATGATGAAATTTGGCAGGAACGCTGCTACTATTACTATATATGCGCTAAATAAAAATTAGCAAAATTGGATGAAGAACACGCCCACTTTTTAAAAAAAAAAATTTTTTAATTCAAATTTTAACAAAAAATTTAATATCTTTACTGTATATAAGTAAATTAAGTCAAAATTCAACTCCTGTAATGATATGATGCAACAAAATACAAAAATAAAAGAAAATTTCAAAATGGGCGTGGCTCCGCCCATTTTCATTTAGTTTGTCTAGAATACTTTTAATGCCATAAGTCGAACAAAAATTTACCAATCCTTCTCAAATTTGGTAGGTACATAGATTCTATGACGGTAACTGTTCTCTGTGAAAATGGCCGAAATCGGTGGAAGCCACGCCCAGTTTTTATACACAGTCCACCGTCTGTCCTTCCGCTCGGCTGTTAACACAATAACTTGAGCAAAAACCGATATATCTTTACTAAACTTAGCCCACCTACTTATCTGAACTCACTTTATCTCGGTATAAAAAATAGCCGAAATCCGACCATAACCACGCCCACTTTATCGATATCGAAAATTACGAAAAATGAAAAAAATGCCATAATTCTATACCAAATACGAAAAAAGGGATGAAACATGGTAACTGGATTGGTTTATTGACGCAAAATATAACTTTGGAAAAAATTTTGTAAAATGGGTGTGACACCTACCATATTAAGTAGAAGAAAATGAAAAAGTTCTACAAGGCAAAATCAACAGCCCTTGGAATCTTGGCAGGAATACTGTTAGTGGTATTGCATATATAAATAAATTAGCAGTACCCGACAGATGATTTTCTGGATCACCTGGTCCACATTTTGGTCGATATCGCGAGAACACCTTCACATATACATCTAAGGGCCACTCGCTTTTAAAACCCTCATTAATACCTTTAATTTGATATCCATATCGTACAAACACATTCTAGAGTCACCCCTGGCCCATCCTAATGGCGATATCTCGCAAAGGCGTCCACCTATAGACCTAATGCCCACTCCCTCTTAAAATGCTCAGTAACACCTTTCGTTTGATACCCATATCGTACAAACATTCTAGAGTCACCTCTGGCCCACCCTAATGGCGATATCTCGAAAAGGCGTCCACCTATAGACCTAATGTCCACTCCCTCTTAAAATGCTCAGTAACACCTTTCGTTTGATACCCATATCGTACAAACATTCTAGAGTCACCCCTGGCTCACCCTATTGGCGATGTCTCGAAAAGGCCACCTATAGACCTAATGCCCACTCCCTCTTAAAATGCTCAGTAACACATTTCGCTTGATACCCATATCGCACAAACATTCTAGAGTCCCCCTGGCCCACCCTAATGGCGATATCTCGAAAAGGCGTCCACCTATAGACCTAATGCCCACTCCCTCTTAAAATGCTCAGTCACACCTTTCGTTTGATACCCATATCGTACAAACATTCTAGAGTCACCCTTGGTCCACCTTTATGGCGATATCTCGAAAAGGCGTCCACCTATAGACCTAATGCCCACTCCCTCTTAAAATGCTCAGTAACACCTTTCGTTTGATACCCATATCGTACAAACATTCTAGAGTCACCCTTGGTCCACCTTTATGGCGATATCTCGAAAAGGCGTCCACATATAGAACTAAGGATTACTCCCTTTTAAAATACTCATTACCACCTTTCATTTGATACCCATATCGTACAAACAAATTCTAGAGTCACCCCTGGCCCACCCTAATGGCGATATCTCGAAAAGGCGTCCACCTATAGACCTAATGCCCACTCCCTCTTAAAATGCTCAGTAACACCTTTCGTTTGATACCCATATCGCACAAACATTATAGAGTCACCCCTGGCCCACACTAATGGCGATATCTCGAAAAGACGTCCACCTATAGACCTAATGCCCACTCCCTCTTAAAATGCTCAGTAACACCTTTCGTTTGATACCCATATCGTACAAACACATTCTAGAGTCACCCCTGGCCCACCCTAATGACGATATCTCGAAAAGGCGTCCACTTATAGACCTAATGCCCACTCCCTCTTAAAATGCTCAGTAACACCTTTCGTTTGATACCCATATCGTACAAACATTCTAGAGTCACCCTTGGTCCACCTTTATGGCGATATATCGAAAAGGCGTCCACCTATAGAACTAAGGATTACTCCCTTTTAAGATACTCATTACCATCTTTCATTTGATACCCATATCATACAAACACATTCTAGAGTCACCCCTGGCCCACCCTAATGGCGACATTTCGAAAAGGCGTCCACCTATAGACCTATTGCCCACTCCCTCTTAAAATGCTCAGTAACACTTTTCGTTTTATACCCATATCGTACAAACATTCTAGAGTCACCCCTGGCCCACCCTAATGGCAATATCTCGAAAAGGCGTCCACCTATAGACCTAATGCCCACTCCCTCTTAAAATGCTCAGTAACACCTTTCATTTGATTCCCATATCGTACAAACACATTCTAGAGACACCCCTGGTCCACCTTTATGGCGATATCTCGAAACGGCGGCCACCTATGGACTAAGGATCACTCCTTTTCAAAATACTCATTAACAGCTTTCCTTTGATACCCATATCGTACAAACACATTCTGGAGTCACCCCTGGTCCACCTTAATGGCGATATCTCGAAAGGGCGTCCACCGATAGACCTAAGGCCCACTCCCTCTTAAAATGCTCAGTAACACCTTTCATTTGATACCCATATCGTACAAACAAATTCTAGAGTCAGCCCTGGTCCACCTTTATGGCGATATTCCTAAATGGCGTCCATCCATAGAACTATGGCCTACTCTCTCTTAAAATACTCTTTAATACCTTCCATTTGATACACATGTCATACAACCACATTCCAAGGTTACCCTAGGTTCATTTTCCTACATGGTGATTTTCCTTATTTTGTCTCCATAGCTCTCAACTGAGTATGTAATATTCGGTTACACCCGAACTTAGCCTTCCTTACTTGTTTTGTGTAGTATTGTACTACATCCAATAATGTACGGTAAACTATGCCAAAGTACACACACAAATGCACGTGTGTGCATGTTTCCGGTATTTTAGTATGTTTGTGGAGTGAACCGCTAAGTTGGCATGCAGCAACGAAAATTGCTCAAAGGCATTCTATGTGTGCAATTTCGTTTGCTGCTTTATATGGGAGGTGTTAGTATGTGTGTGTTAGTTTACTATTGTGCGGCAATTTGGCAAGTTTTACCTCTTTGAAAATATTTTTAACTGTTCTCTTTTTATACAAATAAAATTTCATAACAACCTAAGAGCATTTAATCAATCGTGTCTATATCGCCAGTGAAGTTGGAAAGTTGCAATAAATTTAAAGGTATTTTTTCTAAAAACTATTTTAATTTCAGGGTCTTTATCTGTAGCCGGTCTGCTTGTCTGACATCACCTGTTTCTTACTGTAACCTGTCTTTCTAAGCTCCCGCATATAATGACACACCCCAATTGCAACACTTAGCAACCTGAGCCTGAAAGTATACTTTGCTGGGAGCTGAATCTCTTCAATTGTATCTATGCTTGTTTGTAACTCTCTAGGCTAGTCGCGCTAAGGAGAGTTAGACCCATCTAGTGGCAATTATTGAAGACTCGCGACAATGGTTAAATAACTCGCTACAAAACGAGTTGTGCTTAATAGCGGAGATACGATCCTCTGTGCTACGGTGCTATCAACATCAAGGATTTAAGTGGATTGTAGATACCAAAACGGCACAATATTTCCGTGTTTTTAATATTTTTTTTTAACTGTATTTATATTATATAATTTTCAGAGGATGAATCGAAAATCTCAAAGTCAGTGTAGGACTTCAACGTTAACTTCCTACCACCTAAGTGCCATTCCTGCCGGTACTACCGTCAAGTATTTTGTCGGCAGGTGAGATAAGCAAAAGTAATATTGCAATTCCTTCAAAGTATTTTTTTGTGTTTTTTATAATTTTTTTTTTTACATTCTTTTTTATTTCAACTTTTTTATGTTTTTCTTTTTTTGTTTGCTTGCCTCTTAGTACACTGGACTATGTATCGCTTCTCTATCCCTATTCCCTGTCTGAGCGGTTACTACTTTTGGTAAGAATCATTTACTGGGATGCTGTCATTTAGGTCTTTTATCAAAGGTCTTGCCTTGGGTTCGAAGAGGCCTTATTTTTAATTCAAGATTCAATTTCCAATCCAACTCTAGTTCTGTGGTCTTGTCATCACCACTTCAGCACATGATTTCTGAACTTCCGATGACATTATGCTCTGCTGCCCATTTTTCGTTTCTTTGGAGCATATGATCCAAGAAGGTATCCGGAGTGTAATATTCTTAGAATATGCTGTTAATTCTGCATGCTTATTTTCCTTCATGGATATCATCGCTGCTTCGAGTGGTAACATGTCGATTAGATACATTCCTAATATTTAGAGCGCTGTTTTGTGAGGGACGGCTTAAAACACCGCTGCACAGTTGGAACATGCATATACGGTACGCGGCGGAAGTCTGCAATGTACTCTATGTCTTGGAGCCAAACAGGAGCACAGTATATTTTTTGGCTTTTTACTAGTGATTTTTGCAGTTTTTGTTTTTGCGTCAGTGTTTTTAACAATATTCTTTAAAAGATCGCGGGTTCTTGAAAATTATTCCTTTTCATTTGCGTATTCAAAGTGGGGTTTGCCTATCGTAATCCCCAGATACTTTACAGCTGGTCACGTGTCGATGTCATGGCAGCCGATTTCCTTACAATCTTCCCACTTGATATGGGTACAGCCTCTGTTTTTTGTTTAGCTAGATATAATCCGTATTGCACTAGCCACGATTGGACGCTAGATTTGCTTATGTTTGATTTTTCGCATATAATGTGCAACAATACGGGATTGGCGTTGGCCGCGTTCGAGCTAGTGCTAAATAGTCGGAACAGAAATAAAGGTATCCATCCGTCATTGCTATACAACCGTTGTTCCTCTCTTACTGATATACTCTCCATCGGTTTATCTCTGCTGTCGCAAGCTCGTGGCATTGTGACTAGTCCTCGTACTGTACTACCCTAGGGTTTCATTTGGATTTGAAAAGTTTCATTTGAATAGAAAAAAGTTTCATTTGAATAAAAAAAGTTTCATTTGAGTTAAAAAAGTTTGAATTGATTTGAAAAAAGCTTCATTTGACTTGAAAAAAGGTTTACTTGACATGACTGAAAACTTATTTGACTCGAAAAGGGTTTCATTTGGCTTTAAAAAGTTTAATTTGATTTAAAAAAATTTCATTTGACTTAAAAAAAGTTTCAATTGATTTGAAAAAAGTTTCATTTGACTTGAAAAAAGGTTTATTTGACATGAAGAAACACTTAATTGACTCGAAAGTGGTTTCATTTGGCTTTAAAAAGTTTCATTTGATTTAAAAAAATTTCATTTGACTTAAAAAGTTTCAATTGCTTTGAAAAAAATTTCATTTGACTTGAAAGAAAAAGTTTAAAAAGTTTCATTTGAATAGAAAAACATTTTCATTTGATTTAAAAAAGTTTCACTTGACTTAAAAAAAGTTTCAAAAAATTTTGAAAAAATTTTCACTTAATTTAAAAAAGTTCCATTTGACCTAAAAAAAGTTTCAATTGACTTGAAAAAAGTTTCATTTGACTTCAAAAAAGTTTTATATGATGTGAAAAATTTTCATTTGACTTGAAACGAGTTTCATTTGACATGAAGAAAGTTTCGTTTGAAATGAAAAAGTTTCATTTGATGTGAAAAAAATTTGATTTGAAACGGAAAAAGTTTCGTTTACTTGAAAAAAGTTGTATGTGATTTGAAAAAAAAATATATTTGACTCGAAAAGTTTCATTTGATTTGAAAAAAGTTTTATTTGACATGAAGAAAAACTTATTTGACTCGGACAGGGTTTCATTTGGCTTTAAAAGGTTTCATTTGAATAGAAAAAAAGAGCCATTTGATTTAAAAAGTTTCATTTGACTTGAAAAAAGTTTTATTTGACATGAAAAAAAAATTAATTGACTCGAGAAGGGTTTCATTTGGCTTTAAAAAGTTTCATTTGAATAGAAAAACATTTTCGTTTGATTTAAAAAAGTTTCACTTGACTTAAAAAGTTTCAATTGCTTTGAAAAAAATTTCATTTGACTTGAAAAAAAAAGTTTAAAAAGTTTAATTTGAATAGGAAAAGATTTTCATTTGATTTAAAAAAGTATCACTTGACTTAAAAAAGTTTCAATTGCTTTGAAAACATTTTCATTTAATTTAAAAAAGTTCCATTTGACCTAAAAAAAGTTTAAATTGATTTCAAAAAAGTCTCATTTGACTTCAAAAAAGTTGTATATGATGTGAAAAAATTTCATTTGACTTGAAAAGAGTTTCATTTGACATGAAGAAAATTTCGTTTGAAATGAAAAAGTTTCATTTGATGTGAAAAAAATTTGATTTGAAACGGAAAAAGTTGCATTTACTTGAAAAAAGTTGTATATGATTTGAAGAAAACTTTATTTGACTAAAAACGAGTTTGACTTGAAAAAAAAAATTTATTTGATTCGAAAAGTTTCCTTTGATTTGAAACAAGTTTCATTTGATTTAAAAAAAAGTTTGATCTAAAACGGAAAAAGTTTCATTTAAACTAGTTTCAATCGATTTGAAAGAAATTTCATTTGACTTGACAAAAAGTTTTATTTGACTGGAAAAAAGTTTCAATTGACTTGAAAGGGGTTTATTTGTATGAATTAAGCGGGATTGCTCTAATTGCTTCTAAGTGTATGCGAACATAAATAAATGCACACTTAAAGCAATTAGGCCAATCCCCACTTAATTCATACAAATAGACAACATTGGTTTCTTTGAAACCTGCCAAAAACAAAAATTATATTTTAAGCACATGATATTATACGAAGTATGTACTGGGTAAAGAATAAAATATACAAAGAAGCTAATTGGGATATGTTTACAACAACTAAGGCATGACGTGGCTGAATGCATTTGTAAAACTTCAACCATCGTAGGAATGCGGGCTCAAATCCCACTCCCAGGAGAAAAGGCTTTGAGGAGATGTACAAGGTATAATCGAAACAGCTGTCGCCTTGTCCGTCCTGATGTCACATTGTTTAAATTTTTCCCAAATTATCCATTCCATTTGACTTGAAAAAAGTTTCATTTGAATTGAAAAAATTGTGTTGTTAGTGCAGAAATGAGATAAACTGAATTAAGCCAGAAAACAAATACAAGCAGGATAGCCTAGTGGTTAAGCCAACTGCAGTATCACCGTGGGATTCGCGGTTCGAATCTCGGTGAAACCTTTGATAACATTACGAAATTGCCTGATGATGATTACGTGGCTGTTTTCGAAATGGTACCATCGCAAAAACATAGTTAATAATTGAATAATAATAATAATAATTTAATAACTGAATTATTATAAGCCGGCTCATGAATTCTTAAAATAATAAGTAGAAATTGAACACACCATTAAACAAACAAACATAAATTTGAAAAAAGTTTCATTTGACTTAAAAAATGTTCATCTGATTTGAGAAGAATTTCATTTGACTTGAAAAAAAAATTTATTTGATTTTGATTAGAAAGGGGCTTCACTTGCCTTAAAAAATTGCATTTCATTTGGAAAAAGCTTCACATATGAAAAAAGTTTAATTTGACTTAAAAAAGGTTCATTTGATTTGAAAAAATCAGTTCAATTGATATGAAGAAAACTTAATTTGATTTTAAAAATTGCAATTTGACTTGAAAAAGCTTTAAAGCGACTTGAAAAAGAGCTTCATTTGGATTGAAAGAAGTTTCTCTTGTAGAATCTTCATTCCACTTAAAAAAGTTCAAATGAAACTTTGTAAAAAATATTAAACAAATGAATGTTATGTGAATAAATTGTAGTAATTAAACTATGCCTAACACATTTAAACATGGGTACTGTTAATACCTTTAAAAACTCGAATACTTGGTACCTTTTCAACCGATAATGCCCATCGCCAATCCATGCAAAAAGATTTATGCGCATGAATGATTTCATTTGTCTAGGTGGAAAAAACCCTCAAACTCGTTTGGCTTGGAGCGAACCTTAAATACTTAAAATTATTTTGTGGTTTTGTGCTTATGAACAAATTTGCTATCAGTGCTTTGCTCAATCAGTGAACTAAATTCACTTACTTCTGGCAGAGGACCTCCAAGTTGAAAATTAAAATATTATTTTTTAACTATCTTTACTTGGCTACGTAGGAATATAAATTTAATAGTTTTTTAATGTCCAATCGACAAACTCATAAAAGAGACAAGCAAGAAAGTCTAAATTTCTCTGATAAGGCAAAAAACATTTACTGACAAAGATGCATGTCATAATGACAATTTCCGCGACAATGACAAATCTAGCGAAGAAAAATTAAATTTATTTAAGATGAAATTGTTTGATAGGAAGGAAAATGCACTGAAGTATACACACAAGTAGAAACTGCAGCCATATTATTAAAAAATGCGCAAGTAGCTATAGATCATATTGGTCGGTATATATTTCTGGAGCTCTGTTTCGTAAATGAATTTAACAAAAAAGAGCTATTAAAGTTATCAAATAACATTCCTGAAATTGGGAAACTGAAATGTAACAAAACGTTAAAAACAACGCAAAATTATTATTGTGCCAATACAAAGAAACATACATTTTTCTATTGAAACGAAATAATTTGATAAAGCATGAAATGCCCTCTGAATTAGTATGTTTTCGCATTTCGTTGCCATTAAGCCGCAGCGAGAAGCAACAAAAAGAGAATAGCATTGAAATTGCATGCAGATATCGATTTCTATGTACTTTTGTATGAGTGTATGAATATTGATATGTCAAATTAATAGGCAATGTAATTTGTGTTGAAAGATTCATATTACTTCCTACTAAAGAAATTTAATATAAGACAATTATTTCCTGAAAATTTGTTGATTCTTAATTATGGTCTTGCCAAGCGCTTAAAGTGAACGTTTGTATATGCAGAGGGGTGATGCAAGGTCAACAGCCACAACATCCATTGACCACAAAGTCAATTGAAGTTATGGCCATATGAAATGGTCACACCGTCGAATTTCCATTAGTTACAATATCATTGTGGTCATTTGAAGTGGTCCTGAGGCCAATTATTGTTATTACCGTTAACCTTATATCAGCCGTCCAAAAAACTTTTCTTTTCGTATGACCTTTCTTTTTCAAAATGGTCATAATGTCAACAATTATTTCTCATCAAGTGACCATATGGTCAATTCTTTTGGGTTACACCCCGCGTGTTAGGTATTAATAACTGTTGAATTTTAGCTACGTCTATTGGTGGTTGTTTTGAATGAAATATATATATGTATTTGCTCCCATTTAATGAAAAATCAGACTAAAAACTGATCCATTGAGTTCCCCTTGCACATACGAATTTATTCAACTAATAGTTTAAAAAAGTTGGAATAAAAAATGTGGCCTGTGACTGGGACTTGGACTGGGACTGGGACTGGGACTGGGACTGGGACTGGGACTGGGACTGGGACTGGGACTGGGACTGGGACTGGGACTGGGACTGGGACTGGGACTGGGACTGGGACTGAAACTAAGACCGGGACTGAGACTGAGACTTGGACTGGGACTGGACTGGAACTGGAAATTTGACAGGGAGTAAAGAATGGAGAAGGATAAAAATAACTAAAGAGGAGAAAATCGAGAGAACGAGAAAGATACTGAGAAAGGTGTGGAGTTAGGCGGAAATAGAGAGATAGGGATAGATTGATTGGGCTTGATAGAAAGAGAGGAACCTAGTGTGAAAAAATAACTGAAAAGTCAAAATGGGAGAAAGAGGCGCAGCGAAAGAGAAAGGCAGAGGGAGGATTGAATAAAGGGATAATGAAATGGCTACAGAGAAAGGAAGAGAGGAGGAAGGAGAGTAAGAAGGAAAAATTTCTTAAAAGTTTTTCAGATAGACCAAAGTTAGGGCTGAACAGTGTCTGGCAGGTATGCTAGTTCGAAATAAAAAAAATTTTGACCGAAAAAAAACATAGTGAAAACAACAAAATAAAACTGTAATTAAACGGCTGTTTACAGTTTAATACAGGAAGGTGGGAAACAAAGGAATTTACCTTATGGTCACTTTAGAAAAGGAGAGTTCATATTAAGAGCATTTGTGAAAAGCAGGATGGCTATAATGTAAATATCTTTGATTTTGCAACCATTTGAAATTTGATGTTGTAACTATTTTATATGGTCATAAATACAATTTACTTCGTGATAATTTGAAATGGCCATAAGGATAATTAACGTTAACGACGTTGGCCTTGTGTCACCTCTCGCACTTGAATATGTAAAAGACGCTCAATGTATGGTGATTTTATTTTAAACATAAACAAACATACACAACAAACCCTATAGACTATGGGAGGTCTTTAGGGTCAGTCAGCGCAACCCAATATACACGACAAACTCACACAATTCAACGTCTTTCCGCTACAGCGCTGAGTTTCTAATGTATAAATTTTAATAAAAACGTATTCATCATGAAGTTTTTTAATATGTCTAATTGTTGTTATAAACTATCTTTTTTAAAATCTGCAAAATTACTCCATCAGTTTTTCTGCTCTCCATTTATATTGCCCAGTAATGAATTTGTTTAGATCAAGCCATATTACATGTCTGCCCATAAATAACTTTGTAATAAATCAACTAGAAAACAACCCGTTAGATAAATGTTATGTGGTCTACGGCGTTTAGTGATCCTATTTGTGCTTAGATAAGTGAGTCTACTATATTACGTTTCAGCTTTCAACGTCAAACGACGAAGAAGCAAAAATGTAACTGTATTCAGTATTAATGTGTATGCCTGCATACCCAAGCAAAAAACTTTTCACATTTGAAAAACGTGAGAAAAGGCACAGTCTAAAACTCTTCTACTTCGAGGAGATAAGCATTGCGTTATTGCCTTTAAATAGAACATACACGCGCACTGAGGAAACGGAAAAGAGTACAAAGGTTATGATTTTCATAATGAAGTGATTATAAAGAGTGATCCCTAGGTTAAGTCATTCAGACCAACAGTCTACCTTTAAGGTGCTAAGAGTAATGAAGAAGATAGTTGACGAGGACAATAGATCGAACTCTCTAAGATAAATGCGCTGTATCTGTAACTGACATTGGCAATGTGGTCACGAATGCGGAGGGGAACTTGTGAGCATTTTCGTAAGTGGATTGGGTTGCAAAAGTTATAATGTGCTAGGAAGAAGGAGTGCTTTTACCAAGCCTATGTGGTCGTGTGACTTGATAAGCTCTTGCAACCGTAATGTAAGCGGCTTTACTGGGATAACATAAACAAGATAATAAAAGTTGAAAGAAGGGACCCCTCTTTAATAGATAGTATCCACCAAATCCGTTATCATGTCAGAATAAATCGTCATAAGTATTAGAATGTGTGGATAAGCTGACTTTCCATAACTGCAATTCACTCCGACTTGATAAGACAAGTTTGGGAGTGTTCGAGAGAAAAGTTCTTCGAAAGATTTATGGACCTCTACGCGTTGGCACGGCGAGTACCGAAGAAGATTTAATGAGGAGCTGTATGTGCTATACGCAGACATCAACATAGTCCAGCGAATTAAAACGCAGCGGTTGCGCTGGCTAGGCCATGTTATGCGAATGAAAGATTATGCTCCGGCCAAGAAAGTGTTTCTATCGGAACCCGCCTATGGAATCAGAGGTAGAGGGCGGCCCCCACTCCGTTGGAAGGACCAGGTGGAAAACGATTTAAACTCCCTTGGTGTGACCAATTGGCGCCGGTTGGCGGAGCGAAGGAGCGACTGGCGCGCCTTGTTGGACGGCCATAACCGTTTAGACGGTTAAGCGCCAATTAAGTAAGTAAGTAAGCCAAGCAAGTAGGACTGAGTTTCAGGTAGGCCAGCTGATAGTCTAGCGAAAAAGCAGCTGTTACAAAGCTAACTAGATTTGAATCTATTTTTGCGCACCTTGGGGGATAATCTCAGAGAAAACAGTTCTGAACATAGAGAAAGTTTTGGAATATAAAGAAACGCCTTAGAAGTTTTTTTAAACATTCCCGTGGCTTTCAAAAATGGCTTCACACAGGCGGTCATGGAAGATCTTGATAACATGGAAGTACATTTAGGACTAAGGAGTTGGGTAAGCTGCGTGTTAAATTGCGGGAAGATTACTTCGCAGTGAGGACTGTATAAGGCCATTAAGTCAGTGGACAGGGGAACCTCGATAACGTGAACTGTTGAGTTATTTATGTAAAACCTTAGATGTGGCATAATAAAGTTATTGGTAAAAAGGCTTGCCGATAGTTAGAACTTGCAGCGCTGTAGCCGTTTTTTTGTATTCCTTATCGCGTTTTCTTTTGTTGGGTATGTTCATGAATAACGCAAAGAACCTGCACGTGTAGGACTAACTGCAGATGCTAGTAAACAAACTTATACGCATAAATAAATATTTTAAGTAAGCACAATTGTTTCGTTGACACTGTCACCTTTTTTTTATAAGTTGTTTAGTCCTTATAAACCAAACTTGATTCAGTAAATAAAAGTCGCTATATAGTTTTATCTTTTTTTTTTTTGTTTTTGTTTTTTGTCTTTTTACTAATAAATAAATTGCTTCTCATTCAAAAAAGCTTTACACAGCTAAAAACGTATTGAAACGAATGACACCCTAAAGACTTTGCTGGCTTTGTCATATTATGCTAATAGATGTTGACGGTCTGGCGCAGAAATCTTTCAAACGACACACGTATTTGGCAGCATGAGAATAAAAATATTTTCTCTAAGTTGGGGGAAACAGCAATAGAAATACTTGATATCCCCTGATACTCAAAATTCGTTCAGTTATTGGAAATAATAGCCGCCGAAACTTGATGCGGATCGGCCAAAATCGCCTTGGCTTTACCATTATTTCTATTTATTTTATCACGAAAATTGAGTTTATGGGTCAACAGCAAATTGAAGAAACATTTCCTCACACGCATATACTTATGTTGATAGCAATGTATAGCAATAATTTATGGCTTTTCGAAATTTCGCACCCAATTAACCAAGGGCAATTGTCTGCTAAATATAATTCACTCAAATGAAAACTAGCGTAATCACCGTTAGTAAATAGAGAAGAAAAATGTTGTCGAAAACACACACAATCGACAAAAAAAAAAAAACTATTCAGCTATTGCTTTCAAGCCAGTTCACTTACGCTTGATTTGTGTCAACATTTCCTACCACTTCCTTTGGTGCTACACGGCGTATGAGTATTTATTTCGTTATGCCTCAACACGTACGACTAATTTACAAGTGCTGCTGAATACAATCAATCGATGAATGGAAAATGTGTTAACATTGTACATACATACATACATACATACATACATACATACATATATGGTTTATATATGGTAAACGTGCCACTGGGTTTTAGTATCTATCTTTCAATTTTGAATCGTGTTTTGGGGGGTTAAACCTCCCCCCCCCCCCCCCCCCCTGCCAAAGGATCATCATTACAATTCAAATATTTGATGTTTTTATGTCTATGTTAATAAATTTCTTTATAATTCTGATACGCTCTGCAATTTATTAAATATACAAATGTACATGTTAACTTTTACAATAATTTCATAAAAAGTTTCCTTGTAAATTTGCCTAATGATCATCTACATACATATCAGAGAACAGCAAAAATCGAACACAACAACGTTCGATTACATTCGGCAACATGATCGTGTTCAATGATCCAACTTGCTTAAATGAACGACATTAATTTAAAATCAACCAACTTATTGCATGCGTGAATATAATCAATTCAGACGTTTGCTCGTTTGCCTCAACCGCGATTACATTCATCGGAATGAAAAGGCAAATATGAAAACTCTATGCGTCTGAATATTTGCATGTTTCTTCTGCCCTTACGTTACGGCAACAAGCTACATATAAACATACATATAAACATTGCTTACGGTTCTGTTTCTTTGCCGAACTAAACGATACTAATCCTCGTGCTTTGATTTTATTCTCCATTTTTAAATAATACTAAATTTACAGCATTTTTTCGAAGTACACATTTCCTATTTTGAAATATAATGCAAATTTGAATTATTTTCCATGTGGAAAACACATTATTATAATGTAATATCTACATTTTTTTTCATGTCAAAAACACATTTAAAAATATAAAATTCAAATTATTTAATAAAAGAAAAAATAATGTGTTTTTCACATTTTAAAATGTAAAAAACACATTAGTGTTTTTTCCGTGTATTTAGATATGACTTTTTTAAATAAAATTTTTTTCTATTCGATCAGTTTCTTTCTTTTGAATTTTATATACGTACACGTTAGATCTCATGCATAGGCTCAAAAGGCATGAATTCTACTTATTCCTGAAGGAGATACTTCGGTTTTTTTATCAATTTATCTATGATTAATATTACAGGAATGCGATTCTGTGGCTTTTCCTAATGTTCACATGTTGTTGAACATGTTTTGTACGCTTCCAGTAATAACGGCAACGACCGAGAGATCTTTTTCAACTCTTAGGCTGATTAAAAACTATTTGAGAAACACGATGAGTGAAAATCGATTGAATGGCTGTGCATCACTAAGCATCCGCCGTGATCAAATTGTTACCGTTGATGAAGTTTTAGATGAAATGGCAAAGAAAAGCCAACGCATGCGCTTGAGGTTTTAATGTAACCTTTTTCACATCATATTATAAATACACGTACTTTAATTTTAATCTAAAGACACAATTTTTTTTATTTATTTAACTGATGGGTAAGCTCAAAACAAAACTAGAGTAATCCAGATCACAAATTTCTGCTCCAGTTTTTTTGTGGAATAATTTAGAGCAGAGAAGTAATTGTCAGTCAAGAAAAAATAAATTTTTGAAAACTTCAAAAAAACTAGCTTGCAAGAAAAACCACGTTTTAGCATACGTGAATTTGCATTAATTTTGAAGATTTAAAAAAAAACAAAATAAATGGAAACTATCGAGATTCAAGTGTTTCATGTCATTTCTGCTCTAAGTTGCTCTAGTTCTATTTTGTCAGCTGCCCTACTCTGCTTTGCTCTAACCTGCTCTGAACTTTTTTTGTTCATTAAACAGACCTATAAACTCGAGTTTTTTGACAAAAACAACACAAAATAAAGTCAAAAATGTCCCATAAACAATAGTTTATGACCCAAGTTGAATATAGTCTAATAGTTTTAAAATTAAATTATGCGAATATTGATACTTGAAACTTCTGACATATTTTAGTTCATTTGATATTTATACATAAAAGAAATTTACATTGCCCAACTTTGCTGTCCCGTTGATTTTTAAAATTGCCTAGTGTAAACGGGTCGTACAAAAGCAAGAATACCTTGTTAGATGCCGAAAACTGCTGTTTGCAAAGTTGACAAATTATATAACGAATGGAGATCACCTCAAAGGAATTCAGCATTGAAGACAAAATGCCAGGAAGGAAAGAATCTTGCATTCAAATCCAATCTGCCCGACCTTTTTGATGTAGCAGTGGAAGATGCCATTTCCAAAATCTCGAAAGGTCGAAAATGTCACATGGAAGGTGTCGATAGGAATACTGATCGAGCTGATCAAAGAAGAGTAGAAAGAGAGAAAAGAAGAGAAGAAGTTTCTGAAAAGGAAGCTGTAAAGTTTTTTAAAAATGTTTCCCTTGATGAGTTTATTTCTGACCAATCTCTTGTATTTTTCGAGTATTTTAACGTCGGAACGGATTTTTAGCAGAGGCCCCAATGAGCTGGTTTGATAATAAAGTCTTTTTGAAACTTCAAAGTTTTGTTAGAAGCATAAAAGTAGTAAACGGCATGGCAGAGAGGGGAGTTAAGTTAATTCAAGATTTTAATAACACTCTTACAAAAGACGAGGAGTAGACCCAATTCTTGCTTTTAATTTTTTAATCCTTTTAACTTTTATTTTTAATATGAATTCTTTCTTCGAATGTGAACTCTAGAATGGCTACCATCATCTCACCATTTTGTTAAACATTATATTCATTAATTAAAGACTGAAAATACATAACTACAACAATTTCTTAACTTCCAGTTTTTTATATTATAATAAATAAAGATACTTAAGCGCATCCGTTGATTACGGATAAGGTAAGATATCAGTAAACGTAAAATTGTTTTCGAAATTGTGAGGAACAGCGAAATACAATGCCAGGTAACAATCTTTGTCCACTAAATGTTAAAAAAACACTACGGACTCAATCAGTCTATGTGCGGTCCTCATGGACCGGCCACTTCAACCAAATGTTAAATATCTTTTCAACTGCCCGGTTTTAGAGAAGAAATGTTATTATATAATTTAAAGTCTATTAAATTTTATTTCTTTTAATAATACACCTGTTGCAATGCGGATATCTTATCGCAGGTTAAAACAAAAAATTTTCGAGTTTTCGGTAAGAATTGGGATTTTGTCAAACTTCCAGGCTCCTTATGCACGGGGAGGCGAATTCCGATTGAGCTGAAACTTTTACAATTGCATATTTGTATCTAATAGAACATTTCTAGAAGTGAGCACATACAAATTTCGGAGAAAAAAAACTACGCTGTATTGAAAAACCACCCTGGTAAACATCTTTGCCCATGGTATGAGGGAACCTGAATATAAGCGTCACCGCTGAACTTACTCAAATTTTTCATGCATGCATACACTGCTGTTTGTTGGAAATAAAGAGCCAGAGTATGTTTACAAAAACAAAGCATGTGGTTAAGTATTCGGGTTAAGGTTGCAATTCGTTTCTCTATAGGATTTTGTTGATTATCATAGGCATTGAGCTCGAATCGAACCTGCAATTCTTTATCAATAAGCCGATAAAACAAACAAAATTGATAAAATAAAATAAAATGACATAAAACAAAAAAAAATTAAACAATATGAAAAAGAACATTACATAACAATTGCCTGATAATAGTTACGTGTCAAATTATAATGAAATCAAATAAAAAAAATTAAAAATAAAATAAAATTAAGTAATACAAAATTAATTAAAATAAAATGACATAAAATAAAATAAAATAGAATAGAATAAAATTTCATAAATAAGTAAATTGCGCTTAAATAAAATAATTTAAAAAAAATTTAATAACTTCATATGAAATAAAATAAAATGAAAATTTTATTGAATCAAATTATATTTAAGCGACGAGTTATTCATTTGTTATCGAAAAGTTTTGGCTTTATCATCGTAAAATTGTCTATATAGTATCAATATATTATCGATTTTCTATCAAAAAGCTATCGATTTTTTGTCAAAAATGTCTCGATTACTTATGGAAAAGTTGTCGATATGTTATCGGCATGTTATCTATTTGTGAACGACGACTTATCCATACCAATAAGAGTGTGGCGACAAGCAACTAACAAGTCGATAGCAGGCTGGAAACAAATCGAACACTTAACGATGATAAATCGCTATCTATAATAAACCGATAACAGAACAATAACTTGTCGGTTTAGGTTGGCACCGATAAAAAGCCGACAGAGTTCTTCTCAAACTGAGAGATAAGATCACAATCTCGCAACTCCCGAGGGATGATATCCTCAGGCAGATTGTTTTTGAGAAAAGGTAGAAAGTAGAATTGGGAGACAAGAGTACACGGAATGAAATTATACATTCGACGGCTTCATAAGATAGTATGGTACACTGATGGCTCGAAGACGCCAGAGGGGATTGGAGCTAGAGTCTTAGGACCCAGAGGCAAGATATCAATACCCCAAGGAGCATACCCGAGCATTTTTCAAGCGGAAGTATTCGCCATAAGCCAGTGCGCTGGCCTGAACCTCCAGCGCGGACACTCCAACGAAACAATCGCCATACTCAGTGACAGTCAGGCCGCAATCAAGGCAATCTCGATATTCAAAATAAAGACAGCACTGGTCCTTGAGTGCGTAGACAAGTTGATCCAACTAGGAGCCAACAACGTAATACTGTTGGCCTTGGTCCCAGGCCACAGGGGAGTTGAGGGTAATGAACAGGCGGACAGCCTGGCCAGAGAGGCAGCAACGGCATGACCCATCGATCCCGAGCCGTTCCTGCCAGTTAGCTCACAGGAAATTAGGGGGTATTTATTAGTAGACGACCCGTACTAGGGTAGGCACCTTGTCGTTGGTGTGAGGGCTTAGCCGAACTCCATAGCGCCCGACTATGAGGCGGAGCTGTTTAGGACTGACATCTACGCCGTTTCGTCTCATAGGAGGGTGGCAGGATGTCGGTGACCAAGAACTGCCAACCCCCTAATTAAGGGTGTTATGCGGACCGTGCCTATTGGACAATTCGCAGCCAGGGGATAAATTCGCCTGTATCCGAACGGAGCCTTCCCGATACCGGGCCACCTTGGGAAGTATTTATGGCCTTAGCAGAGTAAGGGGCGCTGCTGTGGCGGACGGTTCTTTCCCCATATATAATACTGGACCGCAGAGCCCGCCTTGTCGGGTAGGTGGTAGTACGACCAAGATGAATGACTCATTACCTGATTGTAAAAAGGACGATGTAAAGAGGACTGAGTCGCAATCCAAGGACGACAAATACGAATTAAGCGATGCTTCGGACTCGGTGAGAGACAGTAGTGCTGATTCAATGAACTCTGTGCTGGAGAAGCACACAAATGAAAACGGAGTAGAAGAATGGAGAAGTAAAAGAGCTCTCTCGCAGTACCGTGCAGCACTAAGGATTGTACCACGCTTGGGAGCAGTGGTCGACCCAAAAGAAAGGAGATCGAGCGCTTGGAATGGGCCCATGAAGCGGAAGAAGTAGGTCGAAGGCAGTTCACAAGTTTGCTGCGAGAAACCCTCCGTTCTGCAACAGGTACGAGGAGGAAAAAGCGTCGATTGGCAGAAGAAGCAACGTTCGGCGGAAGCGACAAGCCTGCTTTCAAGAGGCAGAAAGGACCCAGTCCTAGAGTCGCGAGGCAGGGCAGTCACAAAGACAAGACAAATAGGCTCAAAGCTGTAAGACAGATGGGCTCCAATAGCGAGGTAGCAACTACCTCGAAAGCTGCGAGTCAGAGGAAAGTTCCAACTGCGGAAGTAGGAGATAAGCCAAAGGGAGATAACGCTAAGACTCCGGCTTTCTCGGAGGTGCCAAAGGGAGATATAATATAAGACTCCTGACTACTGAAAGGTGCAGATCTGTGGAAAGGGAGCTTATTAGCTTAATACTTAAGATGATACGGGAACAACCAAGTAAGCCCCTTCCAACCTTTGATTCGGGGGGATGGTATAATGGTGTGAAGATGATAGCGTGCGACAACATCGCGAGCTTGCGGGGGCTGGAGGAAGTGGTTCCAAAAGGCAAGGGAAGAACGCGCGGTTTAAGGTGGTGGATAAAGCGCAAATCCCCACGGTACAAAAAGGTAAGGTATGGATACCATGCGTGATGAAGTCGGAGGATACAGTGCGACTTCTGCAGAATCAGAATCCGAACATAACGACACAGGATTGGAAGGTACTTACTGTATCTCGGCCTACCGAGGATGGTCAGTTCTACATCTTCCAAATAAACAAGCAGGCGGAGGATATTTTGTACACGCAGCTTGGCAAAATGTTCTTTGGCACTGGCAAAATTTACATGCGACTCAGGAAAAGAAGTCCCGAGGATAAAAATCCTAACACGCTAGAGGTGGGCGAAGTCGAAAAGGACCTCAAAAGCTAGAAATGGACCAACCGCTAAATGCTGCTGTGACTCGCACAGAGGAACACCCGGCACAACAGTCACGAGAGGCTGAAGGGGGCCTCGAATACTCTAAACCAAAAGGGCAAGGGGAGGACGACGACGACAAGATGAAGGTGTTGGAGGGGGACAGCCGAGTGGTGCTGCGAGTCCTACAGATAAACCTGCAACACAGTAAAGTGGCGTCGGGCGAACTTCTCCTAACCCTTGAGGAGGGTTCGTTTGACCTGGCGCTGATCCAGGAGCCGTAGCTCTCATCGGGAGGAAAGGTTTCTGGACTTAGCGCGCGCGGGTTTGGTGTTTACTACGCGCAAATGGAAGGACGGGTGCGAGCTGTAGTAATGGTAAGGAAACAGCTGCATTCATATATGCTGCCTAATTACACCACTGAGGATCTCGTAGCGGTGGCCGTTGAGCAAAAAAATAAGCAGGCATTTATCTTGGCGTCCTCCAACATGGCCCATGCTGGGGAGGTTCCACCGATGGAGTGAAAAAGGCTAGTACAGGAGGAAGGGCGCAAAGGCCGGTTGGTTATAGGCGCAGATGCAAATGCGCACCACAATGCGTGGGGAGGAGCAGATACGAACGAGAGAGGCGAATCCCTATTTTGTTACGTCCTGCAAACCAATTTGCAGATTGCCAACAGGGGAAATGTCCCTACATACATTGGTTCAACATCCAGCAATGTTCTGGATATTACATTGAGCTCCGAGCGTGATATATCAAGGTATGATTGGATGGTTCTTGATAGACTATCCTTCTCCGACCATGCGCATATCAGCTTCAGCTGCCCCCTAAAGAGGGTAGAGAAGGGAGGAACCTTTAGAAACCCTAGGTCGACGAACTGGACTAAATTCCAGAAACATGTAGAAACAAAACTGGGACAACCCGAAGAGGTTGCTAATGTAGAGGAACTGGAGGAGTCGAATGAATTCCTAACAAGGACGATTATGACTTCATATAACAAAGCTTGCCCTCTAAGAAAGAAAGAGGAAAAGCATAGCCGCCATGGTGGAGCAATGAGCTTAGTCTTCTAAGAAGACAGGTAAAAGAAATGTTTAAGCTCGCAAAGACCGTGGAAAGCGAAGCGTGTCGGGACGAGTACAGGGATATTCTGAGGATCTACAAGCGTGAAATTACCAATAGCGAAGAGAAACTCATGGAAAAGTTTCTGTACGGACATAGAGTGCTCCAGCGAAACACCACGGTTGAAAAAAGTTCTAGCAAAGGGAAACATAGTCCAGGGGCTAATAAAGAAAGAGAACGGGGAATGATCACGTAGTAGTGAGGAAACCCTTGAGGTGCTTCTCGATACACATTTCCCATCGGGAGACGGTTTGGAAGAGCCAGCAGACATAACTCACACATCGATCACGGAGCTAGTAGTGCAGGGCTTGGTGACCGATACCAAGATCGAGGGGGTGAAGACGTTTTCTAAGTTTAAATCGCCGGGCCCAGATGGTATATGCCCCGCCATGCTACAAGTCTCAAGTAGGGCGGTCGTTGAATGGCTTAAAATAATATTCTATGGGTGCATAAGACTGAATCATGTACCAAAGGGCTAAGTGTATGGGCCCACCATGGCCAGAACATTCCCACATTAAATCTCTCAAGCCAAGAGAACTGCTAGGGTTCATCAAGGAAGTCAGCTTGGATGAGGTGCTCTGAAGGAGATGAGGGCACTGTCCGCAGTGCAATCCTTAATCTATGTCAAGATATAAATATACGCAAATCTAATTAAAAATCGTTATCAGTTTCACAAAAAAAAATATGCGTACATGGATCTAGTCCAATGTGCAGACAACATTTTTTCGGCGCTCGTGTTGTTATGTTATTGGCCTCAGGGCACTAAAATTATTATTTTTGTACAATGTACTGAAACTAAAAATTCGTAGAGCTGGTTGAACACGTCAGCCTAAATTTCTTATCATCGAACACATCAGATCGCCTTAAGAATAATGTATATGTAGTTATATGTAACATTTTCGATGCGGCTAAAAACTTTTGTCAGTTCACTTGTGGTGGATTTTCTTTAAGGAGCAAAATCCACATATTTAACGTTTCCACTAAGAAAGGTTACTTAGGTCGAATAATTTAAAATAACAGCTTAGCACTAACTTTTGGCTGTCATTTAACTTAGTGTACCAAATAGCTTCAAATTTCATACAAAAACAATTTTCAACTAACACCAATACTAAATTTCTGCGATTTACATTGCACAGGTGAAATTGTTTGAAGCTCGTATTGCCTATTTGCCGCTGCTTTTTGTTATTGGCAATTTTAAAAAGAAAATCGCTCGTGCGTCAGCACTTTTGTGTTAAATGTTGTGGTATTCATTCTTGTTATTTTATGTTACTTACGCTATTTGCAGTAATTTTATGATTTTGTGTGCACTGCCTGCTGAATATCTGTTAAGTGGCTCTGACATGAATAAATTGTTTGTGCTCATGGAAAAGAGAAAAGCCAACAAAAATTGAATTGCAATTTTGTGTATGTCCATCGGATTTGCTGCTTCTTCGGATGGCTATTCAATTTATATAAGCTTCAGCAATTGAAGAGTTGAACAATTTAAATTTGCCACATTATTGCTTTTTGTGTGCTGCCTTCGTGAGTTAAAAATTTGTTGGTTTGCGTAAGTGGTAAAAAGATTTTCAATACAAAATTAATATAAGTGAATGTGTGTAGTGCATTTCTATTACTATTTCTCCAATTGTATGCTGCATTCAAGCCAGGAAGTGTCCTTCAGTTCATATGTATCTCCTGATATTTGCTGTACTACACTTTATAGATATTGTAACGAATTTGCTGGAATTCCTCTTATTCGCAACCTTCTACTAGCGTTCGTATCGCTAAACTATTGAATAAATAACTCCAATATTTAATAATGCAAAATGGCCTTTATTAAAGTACTTCACAACAGCACTGATACTTCCCAACCAATAGCTTGCTTAAATGAAACTGATTGTCGCGCCTCTACTGTTGCTGCCTTTTATACTCTGTCATTTCCTTGTTGGCATCTTATAGGCGCTTCCATTTCCAGAATCTACTAGTTGGCCGTCAGCTATAAAATTACTACGTACGACACTTCCGCAATTATAATTGCATACTTTTGGGAGCATCTCAGATAAGATATCTGCATGTGTTTGTATATGTGAGCGACACTTGCACAACCATTGCATACTTTCGGGAGTATCTCAGATTTATGCATGTGGTTGTGCGTTGCTTCTCCGCTGCGTATATGTACATATGTGTACACATAATTATTGAATTATTGATGTACATACAAGTCACTGCTTAGCATCGGCTTAGAGATGATAGTATCCATTAGTGCTGCTAATATTCGTTATAATATGTATAAACGTACATGCATGAGTTTTTTACTAATTTTCTCAGCAGACAACTGATATCTTATTCATACACGTGGCAAATTATTCTGTCATGCTCTCTAGCTAGATATAAGAAATTTGCCACGTGTATGGATATGATTTCGATTCTGAGGATTATAAACAATTTGAAAACCCAGTTGTAAATGTATGCATGTTTCTATCGATATTTGGCTCATGAATTGGAGTTATGTATGAATGTCAGTTTAAATACACGTTCATTTCTTTTTAACACGTGTAGCTTTTCAGCATACATATTCTGTTACTCCTTTTGTACTATTTCTGTATGCATATGGTTGTATTAATGCCGAATGCATAAAAAAGCTCTGGGAAAACATGTATACATCCATACGTATGTTACAAACGTTCGAAGGCACTTACCCTGCATTGATCAATATAAATTTGTTCTAGATATGTAATTGCAATAACAATAATATTGATATTATGAAAGACGACGCAACTTGAAACCAGCAACTTGTATTATATAAACCATTGTACACGCAGAATTCTTACCGGAACCCCACCATATTGAAAATTTTCTTCACAACAGTTCAATGACTGTAAAACATTCTAAACCAAATGGTCGGCAGTGGTCATTAATCCACGATATATTCCTAGTTTATTGCTCCAGGTTGTACAATATCTCATCAATTATTCACATCGTGGAGTTCTTTTCGAAAAAAGGATTGTTTTAGATACATACCTTTCGTAAATACGAATAAAACTTTCAAGACTATGAAGGAAAATCAAAGAGTCCACATATATAATGTGCTGGCAAAATTCAGAAAAATTTGTTTTTAAAAACATACGAACATTGATACAATACCCGTATTTCATGCATGCAAACAACTTTTTCCACTCGAGTACCAATAAATTATTCACACTTATTCATTCATATAGCAAGCATACAATTTATTTCAACTTGGAAGTGTTGTTGTTCTTTTGTATATTTCTGAGTTGTAAATTTCATTAATTAATTTATTAGTTGAAGCTTTATCGCCTTGGCGATTTTGGCCGTTGCGTGTCAAATCACTCCAATTGTAGCTGCTTCGCGATAATTGACTCCAAATGGAAGCACTAAGGGAGTTTAAGTCTTCCTCCACCTTTGCCGAACGACTCGTAGAAAATCTCCTCCTTAGTCTGATTCCAAATAATTATAATTATCATGCGTCTTCCTGAAAATATAGTAACAATGTTATCATATCTGGAGGCTCGGCGAGCGTTGATGCACGATTTTGATCAACTTTTCTCCTTTCTGAAGAGCTCGATGCTAAGTCATTTATTTCAAGATGTTTTAAAATCTATATATTGTTTGATGTACAATCCATAAGCTTTGCCATAGTCTGGTAATCCAACGTGTCTTCTGTCCCCAGCTATAGAGGTATTAATCATGATCTCTATCCCTTAAGAAATCTCGTTTCCTCCACAAAACCAATGCTATGAATACATCTTCTGCCTCTTTTTTCTATCTACCATGGTAGATATGCCAGTCCTGATTCCCTTCAAGCTCTTGAGTTTAAGAACGAACATCACTACCTTCCTTTATAAGAGTCCAGACATTCCAAGTAGATCATCAGCAAAAGATATTGTCATTTTGATTTTTATTTGGAATGTTCCTAAATAACTGTGCTATTACTAGACAACCCTGTTTTGCTTAACTGTGATTAAAGCTAATATAAACCCCATTAAAAGGATATAAAATCATTATATTGAATTTCCTTTGGCCGTTTGGCCCCTATCTCCCTTTTGCATTCCTTTGTACCCTGCAAACAAACTAGGCGACAGTCTTTAGTGCTATAATTCTGCGTTCATTCAGAACGAGTGCGATTCACTTCAGGGTAGCTTTAGTCTAGGCCTTACTCCTACTGTTCTTCTGCTTTGCCGTAGCCCTCCTCTCTCTCAAGTTTGCCTTCCTAACAACTTTGATATACACGCATTTTTTCTCCCTCTACATTTTTCTTAATCTCCTTTTTACATTTTCATTTCCCTCTCGCTGCTTCTAAATTTTACTTTTTGTTTATATTCCTGCTACCTTTGTTTCGCACTTTCGCTTCCTTTGACCTTTCTTGACCTCATTATTACCTTTCCCAAAATTTTTCCCTTCCTTTTCTTCTGTTGCTGTAAGTGTTGTAGTTGCTGCAGCGATTAAGTCATTCCTCGAAAGTTTTGAGGAGTGTTATCAAAGCTGATGGTCCTTTGCCTGATATTGATCCATTACGTTCCCGCAACATGCACCAAACCTAAATTCTCGGTAACGATTTAATCTGACTATATTGAACGTTTTAGGCCATCCCGCTCTCCTACTTCCTAGTATTATGAGAATCTTGAGGCCGCCTGAGCCTCGCTTGCTTAAAAAAGATTTGCCACAAGTAGGTGAGGTAGACAATTGGTTTGGAGAAGCTAAAAATTTTGCTGGCAATCCCTTAAGAGGTTTTGCGCTACACAATCTCTTAGGTCGTTTGGGTATCTTAATCACCTCCGACGTAGGGGATACCTTCCTCGGGCATATTAAAGCACCACCAACCTCTCTCACATCCGTTTTCAGAACTGAACTCACTTTCTGTTTTTCCAAATCAAGTACTGGCACTTCTTCCATATTCTTGAAAAGTGAGTAAATTTGGCATTTTTTCACCTTCACCAAGCATGTGTTTATTAGTATAAAAAAATAAAAAAAAAAATTATTAACTATTCAAGGATCTGAATATATCGAAGTGTGACAAGGGGTTCAAAAAGTTTTCATAAACAATTGTGAATGCAATCAAATGCCAATCAATCATTTTTAAAGGATTTCACTTTTTCTGCAGATGAAATGCATTGAGGCATGAATTACAAAAAACAAATTGCTTCTGATGGCCGTCATTTTTTAAAAGGTTTTTGTATATATGCATAAACGTTATGGAAACAACTTTAAAAATGCACATTAATTTATATACATCAAAGAGTTTTTACAGCAATCCTGTTCACTTTTTTTATTGAGAAAACTGTTGGTGGTTTCAAATAAATAAATAATTGATTATCTTGTACTCAGTTTTATATATTTGAGCCTTCATTATTCCAAATATTTGAAAAAAAAAAACTTCAAAAACAAATACTTCATTACGTATGTATGTCAGATTTATATTATGTAGTTGATTTGCTTGTGCTTTGATGCCGAAGTGTCAATTTATGTAATTGCTAGAGTAAACATGCGTCAAAGATTTAGAGGCTTCACTGTATTTATCTTATTGTCAAATCAATCATTTATGCTGCTCACTGCTATAACTTGCGGTTCCTTTGCTAATCAAATCAGCAAATTAATAGTGGATTAGGGGCTTTTCGCTACTCTTGTACGCGTGAGTTCCTAACTATTTTGTATGAGCATTTAATTTTGATTATCAGTTACGGATATTAAGGTTGTATTAGGGTTATGGTTGTAGATCGTAGCTTGAGTTTATCTTGTATTACGCCGTAGTGTGGTGGTAGTGTGCTGCTCATACCACACCGAAGATCCTGCATTCACGGCAAGTGCAAGGCAGCATCAAAATTGTAGAAACAATTTTTTTTAATAAGAAGAAACTTTTTCTAAGCAGGGTCGCCCCTCGGCAATGATTTGGTAAACACTCCAAGTGTATTTCTGCTATGAGAAGCGTTTCAGTGAAAACTCATTTGCCTTGCAGATGCCGTTCGGAGTCGGCATAAAAACATGTAGGTCCCATCCGCCAATTTGTAAGAAACCGCAAATAGTAAGAGAAGTGGGTCTAAACCACATCATGAGTAAACCACGCCAAGTATTTTTTTATTTTTATTTTCGTTCCCTTTTCGCCCTATCTCTCCTCTCTAATCCCCTCTCCATTTCCTAATTCTCTGCAACACATATCCTTAAAATATATATACAAAGATATAACGATTGTTGATTTATTTCAAGACGCATATGCTCAATAATCTGCATACAAATGCTCGTCTAATTATATTTTGAAAAAATTTCACCTTTCCGTCTCCTTCACCTTTGCTTCTACCTTTCCCACCCTTCTCTTCTATCACTCATCCCGTTTCTATTTCGCTTTTCCTTTCCCACTTTCTCTCATCTAAATCGTATATAATTTGATATAAATTAGTTGCGAGCATGCCGGAACACCGACCAGCCTTCATCCCGCTACTTTCGGCTCATAAGTCCCCTTCTGATCTAAAAAACTCGCTTGGCAACTTCGCGAGATATTATTATACCTTGAAAATCACGTAATAGTAACCAAAAAATAGTTTGAGGCTAAGGAAACCAAGATGAAGGATTCCTGAAAAAAAATCGTTAACAGGATTGTTGATGTTGTTGTTGATCCTAGTCTTTGGTGTTCTGTGTCAATACAGTATTATCTTACCGTAGTAGCACGGAAAAGCATTCTATCCTCCGCAGCCTTAATTTCAGCAGCTCCCGCGTGGAAGGCCCTGTAGTGGTTAGGCTGCTTGGACCTATGGCATACATCATGCCACTGACAAAAACCGTTCATCACCATTCCCATCCAGTTTCGATGCATCGCACAAGTGTTTCGATTTTAAAGAGGCAGGAGGAAAAAAGTCATAGTGACAAATGAAAACGAAACTTGATTTTAATTTTTGCTTAAAAATATTTGTTCAAGCGGAAACGACTGGTGTCTCTATTAAGCAGGCAATAATAAAAGGTCACTTAGATTGAGGCCATATCAACTGTGGAATAGTTAGCAGAGTTAGCAGATTCACTTTCATGATGATTTTAGGATTATTTGGGGCTATTTTTGGGATCATTGTGTGTCTGTTTTAAGGATCACATTGGAAATATCTCTGCAGTTAACCTCTTTCGCGATCATTTTCGAACCATTCCTTGATTTTTCTTGGCATAACATTGGGACTATTTCTGGATTGTTTCGGGAATCATATCAACCATATCGGAAGGACTGCTACGGAATACGGGCTGTTCGTTCTTTTCGGAACTACTTCAAGATCATTTCGAAAAAAAAATATTTCAGTATTTTTAAAAAATCCAGAAAATCTCTCCTTCTGTTTTTCATTGTGTGCTTGTCTCCATAACTGCGAATTTTTCGTGATTTGTAGCCGCTATTTTAAGATTATTGTCCGTACAATCTCAGAAAAAATGCGCGTTAGCCTCCGAAAAGATTTTAGGCCGAGGCGGGACGGGACCTACACGTTTTACGTCGAGATGAGTTTTTACTGATAACCTTTTCATGGCAAAAATACACTAGGAGTGTTTGCCAAATCACTGCCGAGTGACTACACCGCTAAAAAAACTTTACTGTAATTTAAAAGTTTTGTTTCTAAGATTTGGATGTTGCTTTTCCCGGTACTTGAGTCCAGGATCCTCGGTGTGGTAGCCGGATCACGATACCACCACACCACGGTCGCCGCTATATGGCATTAATTTTTTTTATTATTTCTTTCCCATAACGACGATAGACGCCCCAATCCATTTGGGAGAAATGAAAAGGAGGCTGGAAGCATATAATCTATCAAGCAGAAAAGGCGTGGACAGAACCGCCTCGCATCATTTAACGAGTAAATGCCATCTCTTCATTAGGCTAAGTTAACAAATATTAGCACTTCATTAGTAAAATCATGCGAGTATATCTTAATGCTTGTTTGACTATGATGTCGCATGACAGGCTTGGCCAAAACAAGTTGACGGTTTTGAAGCTGTCTTGGAGATTTCGTTGTTTATTTAATAGTAATCAGAAAAAGGTTGATATTCCACTAAGCAGTCGATAGGAAATTTACATTAAGGGAGCCGTTTGGTAAAAGATGTTGTTGTTGTTGTGTTAAGAGTGCTTCGCTCCATTCAATGGGCAATTTGTCATCAAAGTCGACTAACGGGAGTCCAAGGAAACAGGCTGTTTTACCAGGGGCGGACCAATTGGAAAGATTGTTGGTGTCATATGGCAACACATCGCATGCAGTAAATACATGACGTATGTCGGGGATGATTCTGGACAAGTAACCTGTTCATGTATGCAGAACGAAGTTGGGCCAGGGTGAATTGTGTGGTAGTGTCCTTTCTTTTTCTACAAGGGTAGGATATTGCATATTAATAACAGGGTTAACTGGGTGCGTCCTGCAAAAACGTTTACCGATTCGGTATGGATTTGGCTTACGGCCTGCTTATGCTTGTCTGCATCAAACTGCTGTATTGACAGGTCCCGGATATCGACACAGTGCTTATGGAGATGTTCCCTTAACCCACGTGGAGGTGGGACTAGATCAAACAGTTTTTTGCTACGATGTCCCGGTTTATGAAAATTTAGCAAAAACTGCCTGTTAAGCATTTCGTTGTGCTCTTGAATGTTGAGCTCTTTGTCCTCACTATGTATGTGTTCGGGGGTCATAAGGAGGCATCCGGTGGCAGTTCTGATAGCATTATTTTGACAGACCTGCAGCCGTTTCCAGTATGTGTTTTTTAAGATCAGCCGGGTGGGGTGCGATAAAGCCATGCGAGATAACGCCATATGGCCTTATCACTCAATTCAAAGAGAGATAAAGCCATATTCGCGCCAAAATTTCTGTATGGCTTTATTTCCAATTTCAAAGAGCGATAAGGGCATATGGCGTTATCTCGTATCGCTTTATCTCTCATTTGATTTGACATGTTTTATCACTATAACAAAAATTTTTTTGACAAAAACTTATATAGAAAGAAATAATTTAACACATATAAAATAAAAACAAAGTGAGTATAAACTAAACAAGTAAGGAAGGCTAAGTTCGGGTGTAACCGAACATTCCATACTCAGTTGAGAGCTATGGAGACAAAATAAGGAAAATCACCATGTAGGAAAATGAACCTAGGGTAACCCTGGAATGTGGTTGTATGACATGTGTATCAAATGGAAGGTATTAAAGAGTATTTTAAGAGAGAGTAGGCCATAGTTCTATGGATGGACGCCATTTAGGGATATCGCCATTAAGGTGGGCCAGGGGTGACTCTAGAATGTGTTTGTACGATATGGGTATCAAATGAAAGGTGGTAATGAGTATTTTAAAAGGGAATGGGCTTTAGTTCTATAGGTGAACGCCTTTTAGAGAAATCGCCATAAAGGTGGACCAGGGGTGACTCTAGAATGTGTTTGTACGATATGGGAATCAAATGAAAGGTGTTACTGAGCATTTTAAAAGGGAGTGGGCATTAGGTCTATAGGTGGACGCCTTTTCGAGATATCGCCATTAGGGTGGGCCAGGGGTGACTCTAGAATGTGTTTGTACGATATGGGTATCAAACGAAATGTGTTACTGAGCATTTTAAGAGGGAGTGGGCATTAGGTCTATAGGTGGACGCCTTTTCAAGATATCGCGATTAGGGTGGGCCAGGGGTGACTCTAGAATGTTTGTACGATATGGGTATCAAACGAAAGGTATTACTGAGCATTTTAAGAGAGAGTGGGCATTAGGTCTATAGGTGGACGCCTTTTCGAGATGTCGCCATTAGGGTGGGCCAGGGTGACTCTAGAATGTGTTTGTACGATATGGGTATCAAATGAAAGTTGGTAATGAGTATTTTAAAAGGGAGTAATCCTTAGTACTATAGGTGGACGCCTTTTCGAGATATCGCCAAACAGGTGGACCAAGGGTGACTCTAGAATGTTTGTACGATATGGGTGTCAAACGAAAGGTGGTACTGAGCATTTTAAGAGGGAGTGGGCATTAGGTCTATAGGTGGACACCTTTTCGAGATATCGCCATTAGGTGAATCTAGAATGTGTTTTTACGATATGGGTATTAAACGAAAGGTATTACTGGGCATTTTAAGAGGGAGTGGGCATTAGGTCTATAGGTGGACGCCTTTTCGAGATATCGCCATTAGGGTGGGCCAGGGGTGACTCTAGAATGTGTTTGTACGATATGGATATCAAATTAAAGGTATTAATGAGGGTTTTAAAGGCGAGTGGCCCTTAGATGTATATGTGAAGGCGTTTTCGCGATATCGACCAAAATGTGGACCAGGTGATCCAGAAAATCATCTGTCGGGTACTGCTAATTTATTTATATATGCAATACCACTAACAGTATTCCTGCCAAGATTCCAAACGCTGTTGATTTCGCCTTGTAGAACTTTTTCATTTTCTTCTACTTAATATGGTAGGTGTAACACCCATTTTACAAAGTTTTTTCCAAAGTTATATTTTGCGTTAATAATCCAATCCAATTACCATGTTTCATCCCTTTTTTCGTATTTGGTATAGAATTATGGCATTTTTTTCATTTTTCGTAATTTTCGATATCGATAAAGTGGGCGTGGTTATGGTCGCATTTCGGCCATTTTTTATACCAAGATAAAGTGAGTTCAGATAAGTACGTGGACTAAGTTTAGTAAAGATATATCGTTTTTTGCTCAAGTTATTGCGTTAACGGCCGAGCGGAAGGCCAGACGGTGGACTGTGTATAAAAACTGGGCGTGGCTTCAGCCGATTTCGCCCATTTTCACAGAAAACAGTTACCGTCATAGAATCTATGCCCCTACCAAATTTAAGAAGAATTGGTAAATTTTTGTTCCATTTATGGCATTAAAAGTATTCTAGACAAACTAAATGAAAATGGGCGGAGCCAAGCCCATTTTGAAATTTTCTTTTATTTTTGTATTTTGTTGCATCATATCATTACTGGAGTTGAATTTTGACTTAATTTACTTATATACAGTAAAGATATTAAATTTTTTGTTAAAATTTGAATTTAAAAAAAAATTTTTTTAAAAAGTGTACTTCATCCAATTTTGCTAATTTTTATTTAGCACATATATAGTAATGGTAACGTTCCTGCCAAATTTCATCATGATATCTTCAACGACTGCCAAATTACAGCTTGCAAAACTTTTAAATTACCTTCTTGTAAAAGTGGGCGGTGCCACGCCAATTGTCCAAAATCTTACTAATTTTCTATTCTGCGTCATAACGTCAACCCATCTACCAAGTTTCATCGCTTTATCCGCCTTTGGCAATGAATTATCGCATTTTTTCGGTTTTTAGAAATTTTCGATATCGAAAAAATGGGCGTGGGTATAGTCCGATATCGTTCATTTTAAATAGCGATCTGAGATGAGTGCCCAGGAATCTACATACCAAATTTGATCAAGATACCTCAAAATTTACTCAAGTTATCGTGTTAACGGACAGACGGACGGACGGACGGACATGGCTCAATCAAATTTTTTTTCGATACTGATGATTTTGATATATGGAAGTCTATATCTATCTCGATTCCTTTATACCTGTACAACCAACCGTTATCCAATCAAAGTTAATATACTCTGTGAGCTCTGCTCAACTGAGTATAAAAAGAATTATCGGTACCATCATCTTTAGGTACACTTGTCATACTGATTGTCATAAGCATGCCAAATAGCTAGCAGCAATAAATTTTGTGTCCTCTTTTTTGTTCATGGTCCTCTCCCTTTTTTGTAATATGTGTAGACATTCCAACGTGAATCTCGTTCTTTCCCTTTTTTCTATGTCTATTATTTTCGCGTTCTTTAGATCAGCTGTGTGTCCATGTCATAATACGTGTTGAGCAAGAGCTGTGCTGGTCTTGTTCTTCTTAATATCAGCGTCATGCTCTGCCAATCGGGTTCCTAATGCTCTTTTTGTTGTTCCAACGTAGTTTTTGTCACAGTTCTCATTGTCTCTCCCCATGCATTGAATCTCATATACTACGTTGTTTTGTTGTAGGGGTTCTATGGGGCTTTTTGTTCGTGTAAAGGTAGGCGGCCGATCTGGCAGGGTGAAACTCTAGTTAACCTTTCGGTGATTTGCGTTCGTTCGAAATGGCGTTGAATATACCCAACAAGCATTGGGGCTTGAGTACGATTACAGCTCACGTTGATAACAAGGCGTACATTTAAAATCTTAAAAATTGTTTCAAAACATTATCACAACTGGACTGAAATATAAGATTCCAATGCTACAGCATTTTCATGAAAATAAAATGAAACATGTATGACATATTTTTAATAATTAGCGCTTCTTTACTCAGGTGTCTATTTCGCACAATTAAAAACTATTGGCTTTGGTGGCACCATCTCGGAGACGATTTTTTTCAACCCATCTCAACTCTATACCCAATGTAGGACATAAACTGAAAAAATGTATTGGATATTCATTTGAGAGCTGTACATTTCTCAAAATCCCTCAAAGTTCGGTTTAATAATAATTACAGCATGATGTTGGATATCAGCTCCGAAACTAGATATATATTTTTCTAAAGATGGAAAAATATTTTTCCACGTCTGTTGGGTAAATAAAATCCAGATGTTGTCGTATTTACAAATTATCTAGATAATAAAAAATAATTTAAAAAAAAAAGTTTTAAGTTACACGGGTTTATTGAAAACAATACTTACATTAAGTACTAATAATACTGTAACGAATTTAGTGTAATTTCTCTTATTTGCAACCTTCTACTGACGTTCGAATCACTAAACTGTTGAATAAATAACTCCAATATTCAATAATGCAAAATGGCCTTTATTAAAGTCTACTTCTCGACAGATAGCGTGCTCAAATCCAACTGATTCCGATTCTCAGCTTTACCTCCTTTTATGCTCCGGGATTTCCTCGTTCGCATACTTCTAGGTGTTTCTATTTCTAGAATTTACTACTCTTTTACCAGCTATAAATTTCCCAGCTATAACTACAGATGCACGATGATTATAGCTTCTCGCATAGCCCATGCGAGTGTATATGTGAGTGATACTTCCACAGATGATTGCCTACTTTTGGGAGTATCTCAGAAATAGATATATGCATGTATTTGTGTGTTGCTCTCCGCTGCGTGTTCGTACATATGTGTAGACATAATGATTAATTTGTTCACGTACATACAAGTGTGGCTGCTTGCTTTATTGTTTTTGTTGCTTTGTTTACTTAGCACCAGATTAGTGATGTGAGTATCACTTAGTGCCACTAATATTCGTCACAATACTAAAAGCTAGGAAATAATTGGGTAGGCCCTAGGTACTAGTTATCACACTCCTCATCAATCTAAGGCGTTGATCACACAATTAAATAAAAGCTTTGGGCGCGTGAAATTTCTAAAAATGTGAGGCGTTGCACAACTTTATTAAGGTTCAGTTGGTCTTACATACGACTATCAATAGAAATTTGACGCGTCCAACGCTTTTATTTAATTGTCTGATCAACGCCCTAGATAGATGAGGAGTGTTACGACTAGTACCTAGGACCTACCTAATTATTTTCTAGCTTTTAGTGTTATTATTACTTCATGTAAATTATTGTATTGGCGGCCACCGTGGTGTGATGGTAGCGTGCTCCGCCTACCACACCGTATGCCCTGGTTTCACTCCCGGGGCAAAGCAACACCAAAATTTTAGAAATAAGGTTTTTCAATTAGAAGAAAATTTTCCTAAGCGGGGTCGCCCTTCGGCAGTGTTTGGCAAGCGCTCCGGGTGTATTTCTGCCATGAAAAGCTCTCAGGGAGAACTCATCTGCCTTGTAGATGCCGTTCGGAGTCGGCATAAAATATGTAGGTCCCGTCCGGCCAATTTATAAGGAAAATCAAGAGGAGGACGACGCAAATTGGAAGAGAAGCTCGGCCTTAGATCTCATCGGAGGTTATCGCATGTATTGTTTTAATAAAACCGTTTAACTTAAACATTTTTTTTTTTAATTATTTTATTTTCAAGTTTTTAGTCTTTATTTAATTGCCTATTATTTCTCATTCTAATTAGTTCATTTAGTGACTCATTATTACATGAACTCTTTCCTGGCAATTTGTTACAATTAAGTCCTCAATACATAATCCTTCCAAATACTTTACTCGACTCAGCGCCACGTATGCTTCTCCCTCCTCTGCCGATTTTTTTGAATATCTCGATCTTTGGCGATTTTTTCAAAGGTCGCTTTCTCTTCATGTATGTACATATTATGTGTTCCAAATATGAACCAAAAGGGACCACAAATAGGATTTTTTTGAATATCTCGATCCTTGCGCCACCTAGCGGCGATTTTTTATACGTAGATTTCTATTCATGTATGTATTATATGTTCCAAATTTTTGAAATATTTCGAACCATGCGCCACCTATCGGAATTTTTTTCTTATAATTTCATTGTCATCGGGTTCTTAACTATATTCCAAGTTTTAAGCCTGTTGCTTATCGGGAAGTTACTTAAATATTAATTACAAAATTCGTAAACAACGGCCGTCCGGCCGCTCGCTACACAGAGTCAAGCTAAATAAAACCGTTTAATTAAAAACGATGTTACCCCACAAAAAAACCTACCCTAAAGGCGGCCTTAAACTGTGACTGAAAAACTGCTCAGTAGCTTAACTGGAGTTAAAATTGGACTAGAGTTTAAGCAAACGTAGTTTAAGCTTAGCTTAGCCAACTACTGAAATACAGGGCGTTAAAATGCGAATTTTTAAAACGCGAATCATGACAATTTCAGTGAGAGCGCAAAACTGATTTTTTATGGTCATATAAACAAATTTTATGCTGCATTCATGCATGAATTTAATAGAAACAAAAGAGCCAATGAGTGTTCGTTATTCTTACAAGCAGACATACGAGACACACGTTTTGACATATCATCTCATATGCGCACTGATTTTAATGAACAAATTGACGCGAGGTAATTTACGACTGAGGTTAAATCATAAATTTTTTATGTTGAGCAAAAATATGGTAATGTTCGGATATATATTTATTTTAAATTGCTCATTAATAAAGCAAAAATTAAAGTGGCATATTTAATTTTGAATAATATTTTCTCAAGTTTATTGCATAAATTAAGCACTACCACCTGACTTACCCGATATCGATATAGTTGGGGGAGCCATTCGTGGAGCAGAACAAAACCCCGATGAAACATTCTTACATACGAGAATTCAAATCCTGGCGCATATTAAGGATTTTGGCGCCGTAAGTTCTTTTTCTGGATTGGATAGAGAGAAAAAATTAGGCTTTGTGGTAAATGAGGACACGAAACAATCGGCGTTTTCGCACAACTTGGGACCCGTGTCATTGTTGATGAATATAAACTCGAGACTGTGAAAGACTTTGGGTATCTGGAAATAAGCGAAAACAATATCAGCTTAGGAATTAAACAGATAATAGCTCTAGCCAATAAATTATATGCATAGGCAAGTGACAAGTAAACTCGGGTAGACTATACATTATGGGACCAGGGGGAGGGGGTGGGGCGACTCCCCTTTCTAAAAACACCCCACCCGTAGGAGGCTTATAGTTTGATTACAATTTAATATTAATGTTACCAAAAAATGCAAGAAAACACAGTGAATTGAGAAAAAATGGTGCTACCAGACTTCAAAATATGTATAAATAAAAAACGACTCAATCTATTTTAATCGCGCCTTTTTTATTCCAGATTTTCTATATATTTTTTTTTTATGAAGTAAACGTAATTTATTTTAAAAAATCGCATTTTTTAATTACAGATTTTCTATTTTTTATGAAATAAACATAAGTTATTAAACAAAAATCAAATGTGTGGCAGGCGAAAATTTGGAATAAACAATAGCGCAACTTTTTATTCCAAATTTTCGCCTGTGGCACTTAAATATACGTAAGTTATTTAAAAAAATAAAAAGCGGCGCAGCCGGAAATTTGGATTAAAAAATAGCGCGATTTTTTATTCCAAATTTTCAAATTTTTATAAAATATACGTAAATTATTTAAAAAAACAAAAAGCGGCGCAGGCGAAAATTTTTTATTCCAAATTTTCAATTTTTTATAAAATATACGTAAATTATTTAAAAAAAATAAAAAGCGGCGCAGGCGAAAATTTGGAATAAAAGATCGTGCGATTTTGTATTCCAAATTTTCAAATTTTTATAAAATATACGTAAATTATTTAAAAAAATAAAAAGCGGCGCAGGCGAAAATTTGGAATAAAAAATCGCGCGATTTTGTATTCCAAATTTTCAAATTTTTATAAAATATACGTAAATTATTTAAAAAAAATAAAAAGTGGCGCAGGCGAAAATTTTTTATTCCAAATTTTCAAATTTGTATAAAATATACGTAAATTATTTAAAAAAAAATAAAAAGCGGCGCAGGTGAAAATTTTTTATTCGAAATTTTAAATTTTTATAAAATATACGTAAATTATTTAAAAAAATAAAAAGCGCCGCAGGCGAAAATTTGGAATAAAAAATCGCGCGATTTTGTATTCCAAATTTTCAAATTTTTATAAAATATACGTAAATTATTTAAAAAAATAAAAAGTGGCGCAGGCGAAAATTTTTTATTCCAAATTTTCAAATTTGTATAAAATATACGTAAATTATTTAAAAAAATAAAAAGCGCCGCAAGGGAAAATTTGGAATAAAAAATCGCGCCATTTTCTATTTTTTCGTAAAATAAATAAATGGAGTTGAATAAAAAGGTCCATTTTCCTAATCGGTACTATTTAAAAATGTTTCTTTCGTTGGAACAATTTAAAGCATCTGGTAGCACCATGCAAGCAGTGAATAGATAAAATGGCTGTATGCTTGTGTTCGCGGAAAGTAAACAAATAAATTATTAAATTTTACAATAATACGTAAATTTAAACAAATAAAAAAATAGTTGTTTGTGGTTTTATATACATTATAAAGCGTGCTTATGTATAAAATTCTTGCGAAAGTGTTCGTATGTAGATTCAAAGTGATAGTTATACCAAGTGTAACTTTAACAACTAATACTAGTAAATTGTTAAAAACAATTAAAAATTACTCACTTATTCTCATTGGGGAACTCCCTGAGAACCTATGTGCAAAATTTTAAAGTTCAAACCCCTTTGGTTCACGCATAAAACCAATTGGTCCCTTAATGTATAGCCGACCCATAAACTCATCTCTCGACGAACAAAAATCACGTTCTACAAGTCGCTGTCCTAAGGTCTGTCTCCGAATTATAAATTGTGTCGAAATAAGATAAGATGTCTTGGGATGTTCGAGAGAAAAGTTATCCCAAATATTTATAGACCTGTCCGTGCTGCCGACGGCGAGTATCGGAGGAGGTATAATGATTAGGTTTATGAGTTTTACGCATATATGGAGATAATGAAGTGAATAAATGCCCAAATGCTTCGTTGGCTACGTAGTGATATGCGAATAGAGGAAAATAAAGTATTACAATCGAGGACGTCATTTGGAAGCAGACGACTTGGTAGACCTCCAATGAGTTGCGAGAGGCAGACGAAGGAAAACTTGGCCTCACGTGGTGTTTCCAAATGGCGCCAGCTGGCGTGACTTTTTACGAAGTAGCCGATATTATCACAATTTATGATAATCATGATGCCTTTTTAATGAAAGTAAAGTTAAAGTGGATATGTTTTTTCAGTTTGGGGAATTACGCTATCCAGAAATTCAAAGTCAAGATGACCCATAAAAAATAAGTCCAAAAATAGGTTAATTTCCTGCCGTCATTCCATTACACACGGATACATATATATGTACATACAGCAGCGAACAAAATAAAAAGGCAATATAATTTCTTTCAGAGTGCGTCAATGTAGTTCATCAATTTTTACTTTCGATATTTTAAGAAACAACTTAGATTTTTGTAACTGAGGCTATGCAAACCAATCTCAAAAAAGTATTGGAAAAAATTCCGAAATTCGAGAAAATTTTACTAAACTCTTTATTTGTAGTTCTGTGATTTTTTTTGAGTATGCAGTATTGCATTTTAGTCTAGCAAAGTAAGAGTTATAGGTACCCCAATAATCTTATTGATTTAAAAAAAAAAAAAAAAATCCGAAGGGACTTTTACATTCTGTCACACTTTGTATGGAGCAAAATCGGTGCTTCGGGGAAAAAATTATCAAAAATAAATGTGAATTTTGAGCGAGCTATTACTTGTACTTCGGCCTAAACGCCCGCGCTGTTAGTTCTGCTTACTCCAAACTGGAAAAAGAAGCGATAAAGATGGGTTTAATGGTGAATGAGGACAAAACGAAGTACCTGCTGTCATCGAGCAAAGAGTCAGCGCATATGCACCTTGGCAACCACGCTACTGTTGGCAGCCATAATTTCGAAATAGTAAAAGACTTCGTTTATTTGGGAACCAGCATCAACACTAGCAACAACATCAGCACTGAAATCCAGCGAAGAATCAATCTTGCCAATAAATGCTACTTTGGACTAGGTAGGCAATTGAAAAGTAAAGTCATCTCTCGGCGAACGAAAATCATACTCTACAAGTCACTTATTGTACCCGTCCTGCTATATGGGGCAGAAGCATGGACCATGACAACAGCAGATGAAGCGGCTTTGGGAGTGTTCGAGAGAAAAGTTCTTCGAAAGATTTATGGACATCTACGCGTTGGCGATGGCGAGTACCGAAGAATATTTAATGATGAGCTGTACGAGCTATACGCAGACATCAACATAGTCCAGCGAATTAAAACGCAGCGGCTGCGCTGGCTAGGCCATGTTATGCGAATGAAAGGTGATGCTCCAGCCAAGAAAGTGTTTCTATCGGAACCCGCCAATGGAAGCAGAGCTAGAGGGCGGCCCCCACTCCGTTAGAAGGACCAGGTGGAAAACGATTTAAACTCCCTTGGTGTGACCAATTGGCGCCGGTTGGCGGAGCGAAGGAGCGACTGGCGCGTCTTGTTGGACGGCCATAACCGTTTAGACGGTTAAGCGCCAATTAAGTAAGTAAGTAAGTATTACTTGTATTAATTGAGCTGCAGGGCTGCATACTCAAAAAAACTTAAAAAACACCAAATAAAAATTTAGACATTTTGCTTAAATTGTTTTAAAATTTCAAATTTTTCGAAAACGTCCTTGAGATTTGTTTTGCATAGTTTCAGTTATAAAATTCTAAGAAGAATTTTACTGACAAACTTTCATAAAAACTGCCACTACTATTGTCCTGTTCGCTGCTGTACATACAGTATAGACGTATGTATGTTTATGCGCTTATGTACAATATATATTTATTTAAATATATTTTTATACAGATAATAGCCAGTTGACGGTTACTAATGCGTGCATGTAAGAATTTACAAATGTTTATTAAACCAAGCATGGTATAAATATTACAAGGTAATACCGGTGAGAGCCGAAATGACGTTTAAAAAAATTTTAAAATTCTCTCTGCTCTCACATTTTTTTTTTTTTATTTTGTTTTTGTTTTTGTTTTCAAAACAAAAATATAACAAACTGTAATATATTTGGTAATTCTATACGACAGCATGACACTCTTAATACACGTGTCATCGTAATCGTCAAAATTTTTGGGTCTGTCAAAAAATATTTGCAAACGAAATTTTGAAAATTTTCATGTGGTTGTTGTAATTTTGATGATTTTGGGGTACCCACAAAAAAAATCGTGAACATAAGTGTTTTCCGCGGATATAGTTTTGGTCTCCAAACCGGTGTTGGACCCACCCAAGGTAATTTTTTATAAGCGCGGCCAAAGGCCGCCAATGCAGAAAGGTGTTCTCGGCAAAAATACTATGGATCCCACTCTCGGTTTAGGAGCACTCCGGGGTAATTTTTCGGTTTTTCGTTAATATCTTTTGAACGATCTAAAATTTTTATTTTCCGCCTTCGGATTGTTGTCGAGGTCAGTACGAGTCCTTTAATACCTCTCTCAGAATTTTTGGACGCGTATTACCAGTGGCATGCATTCGTATAGAATTGCCATATATTTTTGCGTTCTAACATTAATATTACGATATTTTATCCAAAACCGAATTTTTTGATTGGTGGAAATAAGTTTTTTTTGTGGGAAATAAATCTCAACGGTCAACCGCATTCCAGAATTTTCAATTCAGGAATTGTATTGTGGTTTCTCGCAAAAAGAAGCATCAGGCCACGATCCTCTTCTGAGGAATTTTCCTCAACAAATTGTGAAGAAATTTATCTACGTCTGCGCGACGAGAAGACAAACCCGACTTACCGCCAAGGTGTACGGAAGAGATACATATCTACTAATAACAACAATTTGATGTGATGTATATAGCTGAGGAGATTAAAGTTTAGCTTTCTATCCAATTCTGGACGATGATGTTTAGCTAAGCTGCGAAGAACTACAGCGTTTTTGCTGGCGTGGGCAAGTTATGGGAAGATCTCCACTGGGTTCGGAGATGCAGGTGGGGGGAAGACTTTGATCTCTCTTGCTGCCCCATGTTGGCGTCAGTCATCGCGGAACAGGGTTAGCTGGAGAGCCTTGTTACGCAATTACCAGCATCTCCTAAATGGTTAAGCGCCATTTAAAAATTTATCTTCCAACCGTGAGGAAAAGGACCAAAACAAACCAAAGAATACTTCCAAGATTATTTTTTTCCGCAGTAGCGAAGACAATTGAGACTGCTGATCTCTTATAAAGTGAAGTTTCCGCATATTTAAGGGTTAAAAACGTACCAACTAAGTGAAGAAGGACGAATGAAAAATAAATAAGGGTGGTCTCCAAAATTCGCTTCTTAATTGGAAGAGGTTAAGAAGTAAGGCATTTCTTTTGTCCCTTTGCAAAAATAGGACGTGTTGAGGCATCCATTATATTGACAGCTCATTTTTTTTGCCATATACATAAAAACCGATTTCAAAACTTTTCGAAATATTTTTTCACTTATTTCATAAGCATTTTATTGTTTTGGCATTAAAAAAAGCATAAAATGTCATATCAACAATTTTGTTTGTGTTTTCTCTGGTTTGGCATTTCCACAAAGTTTAAGAGAGTGATTTTAAAATTTTTTTAAAAATCAAAAAAACATTATGGCCGCCAAGAAGAGTAAATGGTTTTACCTGGTAATATTTATACCATGAAACCAAATAAAAGAATCCTTGATATTATGCTATGTGTACTAGGGTGGTCCTTTAAACTCAAATGTAAGACTTTTTCAACCTGACCCTTTCAAAAGACAATGTCACAGTGAAAGGTGTAAAACGTAAGTTTTGTTTTCGATTTAAGACGGGTTAGGGTATCTATCGCTGCTGAGTCAAAGTTCTGACTACCTTATGAACATATATTCAAACCTACACAAAAAGTGGCCAAAACCTACAAGTAAAACTTTCGACGTCAGTAAACATTTTAAAAAATAACGGTACTTCTCTGAGCAGTATCGGGATTGAAACTGACGTGCTTCTATCAGACCCTGCAGACGCTGTTCTGCCTTTATTTTGATCTATATGCATGGATTTTAAAATTTATTTTTCTCTTACTTCCCCTCACCCTTACTTTCCCGATTCCTTTTACTAATTCCTTCCTTCTCCCTCGCTCCACTCTCTCCGTTTTTCCCTATGTGTCTTTTTCTCCGTCCGTGTTTTTCTCTCCCTCCATCAATCTCTCTCTTTTTCTGCTCTATCAGTTATAGGAATTAATCGCTTTTTTGTTCAGTTCTCAAAAAACAAAAAAAAAAAAAAAAAAACAAAAACAGGAACGCTCTCTGTGTATTTTACAAAAAGCATATATTTAGTTATGTCTTTACAACTAATTTGAAAGCAAACAAATATGTTTGCACGTGTTTAGCTTTGTTGCTAGTAAGCCAACCACTAAACAACTACATTGATTTTTTACTCTTACTAACACAGTCATAGTTTCAATTTTGGTGACCACTGATATAAAATGAAAATGCAGACATACATACATAATGCTTTCGCTAGCAGTGCTGCCACTTTTAAACCAATTAAGTGGTAGAGTTTTAAGAAATTACGTGGAAGGTCTTTAAAAAAGTGTGGAAGGATTTGTAAACGAAAATTTTATACTGATGAAGTTGAATAATTTTCTTTGTATGCGGAAAATGTTACCCATTTCGCTAAAATATGTTTTCTGTATGATGTATATATGACTTGCAATATGAAAACTTAAGTTTCAAATAATTTCGGCCGACAGAAATAACATTAGTAGGATTCATTAAGGCATATAAATTTATAAGTTGTAATATTATATCCGTTTACACATACTGGTATATGAACGCAGGTTTATAAACTTAATTGCCGATCAGCTGTATTATTAAAAAAAAAATGTGTGATTATTTCACAAATTAAAACAAAAGCCAAGATGAGGTGAGAAATCAAAACTAAAACTTTGTTACAAAGCTATTCTTGTAAATGACTTGCTGATTTTGGAGATTTCTGAAGAACATGATGGCTGTTATGTCTGCAAGATTGCAATCGTTTGAGTTTACCGCGTTTACATAATAAAATGTGTGCGTAAATTTATACAAATTGTGTAAACGAGTTTTCATACAAAATTTGACAGTTTATTTACGCACTAGATAAATTTATACGTTTACGCACTTTATAAGGCATTTATAATTGTGTGGAATACTTATAGGCGCGCTATCAAGAGCTTAGGTTAGGTTGGCCACCGGCCGGCCCATAAGGACCTCACATGGACTGAATGAGTCCACAGTGTTACCAGAAGTTTGTTTTAATAACCAAACTTAAAAACCAGGACCTATGTTATAAAATAACTCCGTTCTCTTGGCAAATGCTAGAAGACTTCTAGAACTTAAGCCGCTCGCTGCTTCTAGATCTGACAGCTGTATCACTCCTAATAGCTGGAGTCTTAGCCTGGCAAGCACAGGGCACGAGCACAAAAACGGAGTAACTTTGTTAGTCTAAGGTTGTTAGACCTATACATGATCTTCCATACTTTAAAGTCGCGCGCTGCGCCCACATCTTTTCGGATTGGTCGATCATGTTTAAATCTCGTCTCTCTTAATCTCGTCAAATCTAATTTGGACATCCCATATGCCCTGAAACCCAATATAAATGTATGCTTCTCTCTGTTGCCATTCTTTCCAGGAATTTTTCACACTGTAATATACTGTTGTGTACTGTGCTATGCGAGATTATTGCCTTAATTGTTGGCTGTCAATACAAAAGTTGACACGGATGCAGCTTCAACTATTTTGTAAAGTTGACAGTGGTTACGGCTACTACTTCCGTCTGAAAACTGCTAGAGTAATCTTGCAGCTTTAAGGACCTGTTTATATCCAAATCAGCACAGTATACCGCAGGCCTAATTATTCCACTACCTTTGAACCATATCGGTGTACACGTGCGTCGCCTCGTCCACCATTTGGGCACCCTTACGCCATCTATCCACTTCTATTGTGGCACTAAGAGCCTCTTCGAAGCGTAAGTACGAAATCAGGTAGTCTGTTCGTCCTGTCAAACTGCTATGGTCGTATGGCCTGCGCTCAAGCTACCCAGATGTACCGAGGACGGCCCTAAGTACAAATACCTATGTACTTACATAAACACTCGCTAAGCTTTTAAAGTCAATTAAATTCAATTTATTTCGTTCGCGCTATTTTTTTCCACGTACCTTCTTGTTCAACTGTTATTCTTAAAAATGCAATGAATGCGTACAAGTGTCATGTTTTTGACTCTATCTAACTTCCCAACTTTCAACTATTCATCCCTAGTGTTTAACTTTGGACAACTATCGCTTACAATTGCTTCAAAGCGTAGTTTGTCCTTTAAAGTGATTTGGTTGATCTTTTATGCACTTGACGCATACATCTTGGGTGTGAAAACAAAAAACAGATTTTCTTCTGCAAATTGAGCTCCCTTAAAGCTGGAATGCATGTTGAAAGCTTCGCATTTTTACTTTTCTTTGGATTTGCATATTTGTAAGTTATGCTGAGCTGTTAGCTCGTTAAATATGCTGGTTAAAAAGAACAAATAAGGAAGGTTAAGTTCGGGTGTAACCGAACATTATATACTCAGCTGAGAGCTTTGGAGACAAAATAAGGGAAAATAACCATTTAGCAAAATGAACTTAGGGTATCCCTGGAATGTGTTTGTATGACATGGGTTTCAAATGGAAGGTATTAAAGAGTATTTTAAAAGGGAGCGGGCCACAGTTCTATAGGTGGACGCCTTTTCGAGATATCGTCATAAAGGTGGACCAGGGTTGACTCTATATTGTGTTTGTACGATATGGGTATCAAATTAAAGGTATTAGTGAGGGTTTTAAAAGGGAGTGGCCCTTAGTTATATATGTGAAGACGTTTTCGAGATATCGAGCAAAATGTGGACCAGGGTGACCGAGAACATCATATGTTGGGTACCGCTAATTTATTTATATATGTAATACCACGAACAGTATTCTTGCCAAGATTCCAAGTGCTTTTGATTTCGCTCTGCAGAACTTTTTCATTTTCTTCTACTTAATATGGTAGGTGTCACACCCATTTTTCAAAGTTTTTTCTGAAGTTATATTTTGCGTCAATAAACCAATCCAATTACCATGTTTCATCTCTTTTTTCATATTTAGTATAGAATTATGGCATCTTTTTCATTGTTCGTAATTTTCGATATCGAAAAAGTGGGCGTGGTCATAGTCGGATTTCGGCCATTTTTTATTAACACGCTTTTATTAGCTTGGCCTGTATGTAACGGAATCTTTGAGCTTAATTTTCACCGGTTTCTAGAAGTCTGATTAACTTGAAACTTTGCGTACGTATCAGGGATCGATGACAATGCATTACTGTGGTGGTGTGGTGACATAAGGTCAACGGACATAAGGTCAATTGGCCTTATTACACTTTGAATGGCCACAAGTTTGATTGAAACTTTGCACACGTATCAAGGCTCAATGACAATGCATTAGTGTGATGGTGCGGTGACATAAGGTCAACGGCCATAAGATCAATTGGCCTTATTACCACTTTGAATGGCCACAAGTTTGATTGAAACTTTGCAAACGTATCAAGGTTCGATGACAATGCATTAATGTGATGGTATAGTGACATAAGGTCAACGACCATAAGGTCAATTGGCCTTATTACCACTTTGAATGGCCATAAGTTTGATAGAAACTTTGCACACGTATCAAGGCTCAATGACAATGCATTAGTGTGATGGTGCGGTGACATAAGGTCAACGGCCATAAGGTCAATTGGCGTTATTACCACTTTGAAAGGCCATAAGTTTGACTGAAACTTTGCACACTTATCAAGGCTCGATGAAAATGCATTAATGTGATGGTGCGGTGATATAAGGTTAACGGACATAAGCTCAATTGAAGTTATGACCACCCCAAATGACCATAGATTTTAAACCTTGCACATAATGCGAAAAACGCATTCCTTTATTAATGATAGAAGTGGATGCATGGCACATCTACGAAAGAGCATACTAGAGCCCTTTTTAACACGCTTTTATTAGCTTTGCCTGTAGCTATCTATGTATCCATGTATATATGTAACGGGATATGGAATGGAGCCGAGAGCCCCAGTAATGCAGAGCTCCAAACTCCGTTGCAACTTTTGAAGCATTTTAAGATTGATACTTTTAGCTAGTGCAGGCCACCAGACCAAGGCACCATAAAGAAGAATCGGGTGCACAATGGCTGTGTAAATCCTTAGGGGAGAATCCCCAGGACGTGCCAATTGCCCTCTTGCAGGTGAACAGCTCTGCTGCTGCCTTCTTGGATCGCTCCACTATATGGCCACTCCATAATAGCTTCCTATCCAGAATGACTCCCAAATACTTGACTTAATCGTTAAACGCTAAGAATGTACCCCATTTCTTGGCGGTGTAAGATTTGGTACATTGTACCTCCTCGCGAAGAGGACAAGCGCGGTTTTACCCGGGTTGACTTCCAAACCTGTGGCGGGTTGTACTTCTGGAGCAGCTCCAGGATATCAACTGGGTCCGTTGGCGTCACTGGAACCCAGGCTCTAGCCCTTGGTCGTGAGGGGATATCACGCGCCTCCACTACCTTGAGGCGCGCGCCCGGATATACCACCCCTATGAGCGTGACGGCGGCCCTATAGAGGTTTACCGACCTGGCGTCGTCACAGGCAATTAGCTTGACATTGCCCTGGAACCACCCTGCATCGGTGTAAGATGGCGGTGGACCAGGGTAGTCTTTCTCGATCCACTTCGACTGTTGTTTCGGAATCCTGCCATCTTCGCTGCTCTCGTCTATAATGCCAACGATCTGCCGACCCTTGGCAATTTCGGCGAAAAACCGCGTGCAGCCTCACTGCGTCTTGGCCCTTCCCGGTGCCGTGGGGTTGGATTCATCCATGGACCGCTGGCGTTTCGAGGCTTCATCACTCTCGATCACTTTAAAATTACTTGAACTAAAAAATTAAAAATAAATAATAGTTTAAAAAAACTAAAAAACCCGCTTTTATAGCAAACCGAATTAAAAATTAGAAAATAATTTTGAATTAAAAAGAGTTTATATAACAGTAGTAGAAGGTCAAACAATCGTTTATAGTTAATCACCTCAAAATAAAATTATAATAAAATTTAAGTTATTAACAGAATAATTTAATTCACAGTAAAAAGCGTGGGGTGCTTGATATTGAATGTTACAATCATTTTATTGGCTGTAGTCAAATGCACCCCACGCTTTCTGATCTGGATTAAATTATTCTGTTAATAACTTAAGTTTTATTATAATTTTATTTTGAGGTGATTAACTATAAATGATTGTTTGACCTTCTACCACTGTTATATAAACTCTTTTTAATTGAAAATTATTTTATATTTTTAAGTTCGGTTTACTATAAAAGCGTGTTTTTTTTAGTTTTTTTTTTAAACTATTATTTATACCAAGATAAAGTGAGTTCAGATAAGTACGTGAGCTAAGTTTAGTAAAGATATATCGATTTTTGCTCCAGTTATCGGGTTAACGGCCGAGCGGAAGGACAGACGGCCGACTGTGTATAAAAACTGTGCGTGGCTTCAACCGATTTCGCCCATTTTCGTAGAAAACAGTTATCGTCATAAAATCTTTGCCCCTACCAAATTTCAAAAGGATTGGTATATTTTTATTCGACTTATGGCATTAAAAGTATTCTAGACGAATTAAATGAGAAAGGGCGGAGCCACGCCCACATTTTGTTATTTTCTTTTATTTTTGTATTTTGTTGCACCGTATCATTACTGGAGTTGAATGTTGACATAATTTACTTATATACTGTAAAGATATTAAATTTTTTGTTAAAATTTGACTCAACCGATTTTGTTAATTTTTATTTAGCACACATATAGTAATAGGAGTAACGAGCCTGCCAAATTTCATCATGATATCTTCAACGACTGCCAAATTACAGTTTGCTAAACTTTTAAATTACCTTCTTTTAAAAGTGGGCGGTGCCACGCCCATTGTCCAAAATTTTACTAATTTTCTATTTTGCGTCATAAGGTCAACGCATCTACCAAGTTTCATCGTTTTACCCGTCTTTGGTAATGAATTATCGCACTTTTTCGATTTTTCGAAATTTTCGATATCGAAAGAGTGGGCGTGGTTGTAGTCCGATTTCGTTCATTTTAAATAGCGATCTGAGATGAGCGCCCAGGAACCTACATACCAAATTTCATCAAGATACAGAATGTGCAGTTGCCTGGGGCCCCGATTTTAGGGGGCCACGAAAAATTAAAAAGACTTCTAAAATTTTCTTACAAACATAAAATTCTAGAGAGTGAAACAAAAATATAATCACAATTGAAAATAAATTTTACTCAAATAAATAAAACTCAATTGACCGCGTTCAAAAGGCGACCACCAACGAACTAGACAAATTGTATTACCGTGCAAAGAAGTGTATCGAAGTGAAAGGAGAGTATACTGAATAATAAAAAAGAATTATCTCAAAATGTACACTGGTTGTTTTTATCTTGAAAAAATTGAGTTATTTTTGGAACAGAGGGTGTAGAAGCCTTTAAGCGGAAATTTCAGCTAGAATGATGAATGAGTAAATGGTTAATGATGGATGACAAATAAATAAATGTATTGTAACGAATTTGGTGATTTCCTGATGTTTTGCACTTTCTGCTAACTTTCGTATCGCTGAACTATAGAATAAATAACTACAATATTCAGTATTGTAATATGGGCTTTATTTAGTCTACTTTGGACTAGTACAATTATACTTCAATATCGCGTACTTCACAAAAGCGTGGTTAAATCAGACTGATACTGAGGAAAAAACTAAACAATTATTACCTGGTGTAGGTTATACAGAAATCATAAAATGTACTCGTCGTAGAAAAAAACAACCTAATGACGGAAATGCTCCAGAAGTAGAATTTTCGCCTCGCGATGACTTTAGGACAAATCATCGAAATCATCGACAATCTTCACAGTGAAATCAAACGACGTGCGAAAGTATATATGGAAGTTTCAGAGAGATTTGCATTGCTCATCAAATTTTCTCTAAGTGATGGAGACCTCCACGAAGCTATAAATAGCGTCGTTTTTATTCTAGAGATTTGGAAGAATTTTTTAATGAAATTAAACAATTCCAAAGTTACGTGAACTCTAGATACACTGATGCACAAAAACTCATAGTCATTTGTATAAGATTCTAATGGAAGATCAATTAGCAGATGTATTTCCTAACACAGAAGTAGTTCTTCGGATTTTTTTAACAGTAATGAACACAAATTGTTCTGCCGAATGATCCTTCTCGCAATTAAAAAGAATCAAAGCTGCTGAAAGAGCTACAACGCGACAAAAGCGACCCGAGGTATTAGGTATACTTTGCATTGGGTCAGATTTATTGAATAAAATCTATATTGATGACATAATTGATGAATTTGCCGAAAACAAATATAGAAAACGACATGTTTAAAACGTATATAGTAATTTTATTGATATTATTATATTGTGACAATACAATTTTTATGAAAGATATAAGTTTGTATTTTTTAATCGAAAAAAGAAGGGGACGTGAAAAAAATCTGACCCAAATTGATGGTTGCCGTTGAGGGTTAATCCAGCCCTGCGTTTAAGAACCATTTTGGTATTGTCCTAATAATCGTTTATATCCCAACTTTTGCTCAAGTTATGACGGTAACGGCCGCACTGACGAACATAGCTTAAAATCTTTTTTGATCCTGGAAGTATCCGTAGAAAATTTGAAATTTATTTCATTATTACTCTGCAACTATCTCAGGATAGTGTTGGGATCATTTTGAAATCATTTGGGGATTGTCTTGATGGTCATATCGTGAATATTTCGCTATTGTTTTCGAAATAACTTCCCTTCACCCCATTGAAAAATTGGTTATTTTATTTAGGAAATTACTGATACGATACCTGTTCTTACGGTATCAGTAAAATCGTAGATCTGGGCATGGAGAACCCTCCAAGTAGTCTATCCAAATCAATATAATTCAACCAAAATTTCTTTGAAAATAGTTTATTTTGTGCTCTTACTTCTTTGATTTAACTCACTTATTCAAAAGTTTTGCCATATCAAAGTTTTTTCGTTGTTATTCCTTTTATGTAGACATCTGCTTGAAGAATAAAAAATTACGCCCAATGCATATGCATGCGCATTAGAGTGGGCAGAAAAAAAGTTGGAAAATTCTGTTCACTAATTTAAAGGTTATGACAAATATTCCCGGCACAATTTTTTACTACCTTTAGCCGTTATATACCGTTACGATTTAAGTTTCCTCGGGGTAGCCAATTGGCGCCAGTTGGCAGAGCGAAGTGAATGGCGCGCCTTGTTGGTCGGCCAGAACCATTTAAGCGCAAATTAAGTAAATAAGTAGGTTTTGTAATTCAATAAAATTTAGTTTGGCAAAATCCAAGTTATAGGTCTCTCAAAATTTGTATTATGTTTTGAAAATGTTTTTTGGAAACTGTTTTATGCTTAAATCTGCATACTCTAAAAATAAATCATAAAACGCGGCCGCCGTAGTGGTGTGGTAGCATGCGTCGCCTTCCACACCTATGATCCTGTATTCAGGGTTCGGGTAAAGCAACATTAAAATTTGATAGCAAGTTTTTTCAATTAGAAAAAAGTTTTTCTAAGGGAGGTTGCTCGCGGCAGTGATTTGTAAAACACTACGAGTATATTTCTGCGATGGAAAACTTCCGAGTGAAAACTTATTTGCATTGCAGATGTAGTTCGGAGTCGGCGTAGGTCGCGCCTCACCAATTTTTAAGAGAAACTAAAAAGAGTACAACGCAAATTGAAGAGAAGCTTGGCCTAAAATCTCTTCGGAGGTTTTCGCGCCTTGTGTTTATTTATATTTTTTTATTTTAAAATTTAAAAATTAAGAAAATTAAAATGTAATTGAAGAAATTTGTAAAAACTGTCACTGCTATCTTCATGCTAGCTGCCCTATAAATCTTCTCATTCCCAAAGACATCAGTTTAATAACAAAAAAATAAATAAAATTACACAATATGTTAATGCTTATTTTATAATCTTTATTTGTATATATATATTTTTTTTCAACCTAGTCTAATGTACTTAATTTTAATATTTTTTTTTTTTTCATAGATATTTTTATCAATTTCTCATTAAAACCCTTTTCGTAACTATGTGGTTGGCAAAACCTCATTGAAATTTCATTAGAACGAAAACCAGCAGTCAGTCAGACCGTTGTTTCAGAAAGTCATTTAAATAAATTTTCACAGCCTTTTTGCTATTTCAAAGGACAGCCGTTGCATGTCGATCTTCCATTGAAAATGGAAATAAATGTCCATAAGGTAACTGCTTGCCGAAAAGATATGCGAAATGCCTACAAAAACAATGTCCTTGCATTTTGGACTTGCTGTAATACTTTCACTATAACTTGGCTGATATTGGCGAAGGGGCGGAGTGCAAAAAACTGAATTCAAAGAATAAAAATCGGAATAAGTAGAAGCGCAAAAGATATAAAAGATTTGAATAAATTGAATGGGCGATAATAGAAAACTGCAATTGTAACAATTGTTGGAAGTGATTTTAGAATAAGTGAAATTAAAACAAGTAAGAATGGGACTGTCTTCGGCTGTGCCGAAGACTTCATACCTTTCATGAATGGGGCTGAACAATAATCTTATCCCGTTCGTAATCTCCGAATAATCGGATGTATAAGATAAGAAATATATAGTGAACAGATCTACATACCTTAACGATTTTTAAGATAAATATAAAATAAAAAACAGGTAGGTACTTTGTGTGAGGATGCAAAGTTTCAGGTTTTTTGTGGTCTGCGTGTAAAAACTATGACTACGAATCACGTATTTCAACAATATATGACGTAAACGTAACTATTTGATGAAATTTGATGAATTTTGAAGCTTCTAGCCGTAAAAAGGGGGCAAAAATTAGAGTTTATATCGGGTATATAATATATATACCACCGATCTCTATGATTTTTTCAGACAACAATATATGCTATCCACGTAAGCATTTGGTGAAATTTGAAGCTTCTAGCTGTTAAAATGGGGCCGAAATCGCAAAAAAAATATATATATACTATATATATATACTATATATACCATCATATATATATTATATATTTCACCGATCTCTATGATTTTTTGACACAACAATACATACTATATACGTAAGCAATCGGTGAAAGTTGAAGCTTATAGCTGTTAAAATGGGGTAGAAATTGCGAAAAGTTTCTTATCTGAACAATCGGTTGTATGAGATATATACTATATATACAACCGATCTCTATGATTTTTCCAGACAACAATATATGCTATATACGTAAGCAATCGGTAAAATTTGAAGTTTATAGCTGTTAAAATGGGGTAGAAATTGCGAAAAGTTTCTTATCTGAACAATCGGTTGTATGAGATATATACTATATATACAACCGATCTCTATGATTTTTTCAGACAACAATATATGCTATATACGTAAATATTCGGTGAAATTTGAAGCTGCTAGCTGTTAAAATGGGGCTAAAATTTGCGAAAATATATATATATACTATATATATATACTATATATACCACCATATATATACTATATATACCACCGATCTTTATGATTTTTTCAGACAACAATATATGCTATATACGTAAGCATTCGTTGAAATTTGAAGCCTCTAGCTCTTAAAATAGGGCAGTAATTACGAAAAGTTCCTTATCTGAACAATCGGTTGTGGGGGATATATACTATATATACGACCGATGTCATCAATTTTTTCAGGCAACAATAAGTGGAATATACGAAAGTATATGGTGAAGTTTGAAGCTTCAATCTGTTAAATTGGGTAAGATATTACAAAAATCCTCTTTTTCTGAAAAATCGGTTGTATGGAGGATATATGCTATAGTGGTCCGATCCGGTCGGTTCCGACAAATGTCTAATCGGACACCCAAATACACCCGCTCACCAAATTTTATCAAGATATCTCAAAAATTGAGTGACTAGTTTGCATACAAACAGACAGACGGACAGACGGACATACGGACAGACGGACAGACGGACATGGCTAAATCAACTCAGTTCTTCAACCTGATTATTTCGTTATACTTAATGGTGGGTCTATCTATCTTCCTTTAAGGACTTACAATTTTCGGTTTCGTGACGAAATTAATATACCATTTCATTTTCATGAAAGGTATAAATATGCAAAAGGTTAAAATTTATATAAAAAGGATGAAGGATGAATGGTTGGCTAACCATTGTTGATATTATGTAGAGGTAAAATGAAAGTTATTTTGATAATTATTTTTTGTCAATACATGTTTCGAAAATAATTTCAAAGTAGTCTCAAAAGTATGAAACGGAACTATCCGTAGAAAATTCCAAACATATCCCAAAGAAGTCTCGAAAAGATGAAAAACCCATCCCGAATTGATTCGGGGATAGACGCAAAAGTTTACCGAAATAGTTCCAATTCAATACCGAAAATAATTTTGAAATTATTCCGATATTGCTCCGAAGAAGTCCCAAATGGATCGCAAAAACAATACCGAAACAGCATCGCAAATATCTTGAATAGATTCCCATTTCATCCAAAAACAATTACGATACCAATTCAATACTATCCTGAAAAAGCATTGACATTATTCTGAAATACTAAGTAATAAAAAAGTCCCGAAATGATCCAAAAGTTGTTCCAAAATGATCCCGAATGGTTCCCAACGTCCCGAAAATAGTCCCAGGATGATATACAAATTGTTACAAAATCTTTTCCGAAATTTCACTTAAAAATGCCGCAACTGTTCCGAAATAGTCTAAAACCAACGCCGAAATAGTCATGCAACTATCCAAATCTAGCCCGAAATTATCCCAAATTTTTCCTGACACGATTCCGATAACAATCTTATACGATACTGAAAAATAATTATCGCCATTCTAAAATAGTACTAACATAAACCCGAACACAAAAAAGGATACAAACATATTCTCAAAATGATCCGGAATAGTTCCGACGTAATTTCGAAATAAAGAACTATAAGCGATTCTTCCGACTAGGGGAGCGAAAGTAGTGGAGAGTGATGGAACGGCAAGTAAATCCAAACGGAGCAGAGCGAGTTATCTTGCAGTACCGTGCAGCACTAAGAATTTTCCGTAGCTTGGGAGCAGTGGTCGACCCAACAGACCTGGTGAGTGAGCGCCTGAAATGGGCTCGTGAGGCGGTAGAAGTAGGTCGCAGGGAGTTCAAGAGTTTTGCTGCGAGAGACCCTCGGTACTGCAACCGGTACGAGGAATAAGAAGCTTCAAGCGAGATAATGAATAAGCAACGTTCGGATGAAGGCGACAATCCTGCTTTTAAGAGGAAAGAGGGACCAAAGCGCTGGGTCCCAAGGCAGCTAGCCGCATAGACAAAACAACTGAGTCTAAAGTGTATGACAGATGGACCCCAATAGCGAAGTAGCAACATCCTCAAAATCTGCAAGTCAGGGAGGGGGCGTGAAAAGTGGAGATGGTGCCAACGAAGGATGTGGAAGTAGGAGATAGGGCAAAGGGGGGTAACACTAATACTCCGGTTTTCTCGAGACTGCCAAAGGGAGGTAAAACTAAGACTCCGGCTGTTCCGGAGATAATGAATGATGTAGCAAAGCAGTCACTGAGTGTGGTGCTCGTTGATCGTTGCAATCTTTACGGAAAAAAGACTAATGAAAGGTGGAGTAAGGAAGCTCATCAGCTAAATGCTCAAGACGAAACGGGAAGAACCAAGTAAGCCCCTTTATGCCTCGGTAAGAAAAGACCAGAAGATAATAAGCGGGCGAAGCGGCTTAAGAACGCCCTGTGTAAAAACTTTAAGCTCCGATAGAGCGTTGATATAAATTCTTAAAAAGGGCGTTTTTGAAATACATCCTTATGGAGGACGTTTTCGAACTCGCAGCCGATATGTGGTGATATTCCAGGCAGCAGTCAACATAGTAAACTAAAATCAGACTTATTTTGAGCACTCAAACCAAATAATAACTTTTAACTGTTAACCTGTCCGAAATATCTGCACCAAAGAACAAATTAATCTACTTATATTGTGTGTGAAAATGTAATGATCATCTCCTATTTTTACTTTCCTTTCAGGTAGTGATTTCAAAATTCGAAATGCCCTGCAGAAATCCTCTTAATATTGACTTTAGCAATATTTTTTTTTTTTTTCTAATAAAAAATGTCTACAAATCACACGGTAATATGTATACCACGATTGCCACTTTTGGTTCATTTGGACCAAAAATGGTCCTTTCCAACCCCATTTGTTCCGCTGGTCCCTTTTTCTCAATTTTGGTCCTTTTTAGGCTGTAAGCAAGATTGTTTGTTTTCACTGAGGAAAAAATGTTCAACACTGCCCACAATATTTTCCACATCTTCATTAGGTAGGTAGGTGAAATGGCTCTAGCTAGAGCCGGGCATTTACACATAAAGTATTCTACTGTCTCCCTGGCATTTTGATCTTTGCAGCTTCTGCAGTAGTCGTTATACGGAATGCCCATCTTTTCCCCATGCGTACCTTCTGCCCAATGACCGCGCAGACTGCTATCAGTTTGCGTGTGTTAGCCCTGGATTTGTTCAGAAGACTTCTCGTCCTCTTTCCATCACAGTTTTGCCAAATGGATTTTGATATTGCACAGATGATAATGTTATTCCACTTTGTTTGTACTTTCTTCAAGTAGAAGCTTTGGATATTCTCCTTGGCTACTGAAAAGGGTATGCCTACTTCGACATTGGTTATTTCCTCGTTCATATCCGATGATCTCCTGCGTGCTAGTTCGTCGGCCTTCTCGTTACCTTCTATCCCCCTGTGACCCTAGGACCCAGATAACGCGTAGTTCTAGATTGGTGGATAACTGGGATATGAGTCGCTTACAAGCCCACGATAATTTTGAGTTAATGTGTGGCGAGGAAAGCGCTTTTATCGCTGCTTGGCTACCCGGCAGGATGCAAACTTTACCAGCTACATTCAAGCCCTCCAGTGATTTGCAGGCTTACCAAAACGCGAGGATTTCTGCTTGAAACACGCTGCAGTGCGATGGAAGTCTGAATGATGCAGACAAATCTAGGGACTCATAGAAGACTCCGGCTCCCACTCCCGATTCCATCTTGGAGCCGTCAGTGTAGATTTCGATGTCGTCGACCCTTATGCCCGGGTTTCTCTTATACTCGTTCCTGCTTGGAATGGCGGTATTACAACCGTACTCAAATTTCAGTTTGCGAGCGTAGTAATCTGTCTCGGTACTACACGTACCATCCGAAAATTTCTTTACGATACTATTATGCCCTTGCTGAGTATCCTTCCAACACCCAGACTCCCTGAGTCTCAGTGCGGTTTTGGACGATGTACAAAGTAAATGCAAGTCGATCGGAACCAGGTGCAAAATGGGGTCTAAAGCAGCTGTGGGGCAAGTGCGTCCGGCCCCTATGGCACCAACACACGCAATGCGCTGGACTTTTTGCAGGCTGGTGAGACTGTAGCTCTTACTTAGAGCTTCCCATCAGACTATGGAACCATAGGTAAGCACCGGTCGCACCACCGCCTCGTATATCCAAAGTACCACGCTTGGCTTGAGTCTCCATTTCTTACCAAACATTCACCCTTCTCTGCATATCGATCTTGTCATGGTCAACCAAGAAGTCCACTCCCAATATGACTTCTTCAAAGATCTTCGCCACATCGAATTTGTGTAGAACCGTGACCTTTCCAATCAAGACTTCACATATCACTTCTACCTGAACTTGGTTATACTCGCCAGTGACCGTACGCAACCTTGCTCCTGGTAACGGTTTTACTCTCCTGTTGACCAAGTCAGATCGGATCAAGGAATGAAATGCGCCTGTATCTACCGTCAGTACACGTTCTTTGCCATCCACATTCCCTCTGACGGTAAGACTGCTCGATTTTCTACCAATTTGCGACACAGATATCACAGGACATTCGATAACTGGATCTAGCTCTCGATCTGTACCTATTACTCGCTCTTGCTCATCTCCTCCAGCTTTGCGTTTACGGCCACTCACATTGTTGGAACTATTAGGACCAAGATCGCAATGACGTGCAATGTGACCGGGCTTCCCGCATTTGAAACATTTGATAACTTTTTCACTCCGCTTTTGCGATTCTTTCAGCGCCTCCAATATTGCGTCTACCCACTCTGGCCTTTCTATTTCCACACGGCGTGCTTTGAAAACTGGCTTACACAGAAGCGACGCTGTTTCATGAATCAGAGCTTGTGACACCGTTTCTGCGAATGTTCGCTTTGGGTCTGCATATGTAGCTCGCTTTGTTTCGACGTCCCGTATGCCATTTATAAAGCTCTGAATCTTTACCCTTTCAGTGTATTCCACGGGTGCGTCCGCATTCGCTAAATGTGCTATCCTTTCAATATCCGACGCAAACACTTGCAATGTTTCACCAGGCCTCTGGAAGCGTTTCATCAACTCCATTTGGTATATCTGTCTCCTATGCTCAGTTCCGTATCGTCTCTCTATAGCAGCTATCAATGCTTCATAACTGTTCCGTTCGTACTCTGGAATCGTCTGTAAGATTTCGGCAGCTGGTCCTTTCAATGCTACGAAGAGTGCAGCAACTTTATCTTCAGCATTCCAGTTGTTCACTGTTGCGGTCTACTCAAATTGTAGCTTAAAGACCTGGAAAGGAACAGAACCGTCAAAGGATGACACCATCCTTGGATTACTCGATGAAACTGTTGGGCGATTTAATTGCAACTCCTGAATACGACCTCTCGAAGCTTCTCTCTCAGCATCAATTTTGTCTTCGAGCTGCACAATTTTTGTATCCTGTGCTTCCAGCTTTGATGTTACCCTTGCTTCCTGTGCTTCCAACTGCGAAGACATTTGCGCCACCTGCAATGATAAGCGCTCCTCTTGTGCTTCCATCTTAGATGTTATACGTGTCTCTTGCGACTCCAGTTGGGATGTCATATATGTCTTCTGCTCTTCGAGCTGTGTAGAAATTTGTGTTTCCTGTGCTTCAATCTTCGATGCTATGCGTGTCTCCTGCGATTCCAATTGTGATGTCACTTGCGACGCCATTTCTGAAATGCGTACCTCCTGTGATTCTAGTTGGGATGATATTTGCGACGACATTGATGTTACTGTCGATGTTTGAGCAGCTATTGCAGCCAATATCATGTTCAAGTCTGTGCTCGTAACTGTCTGCGATGTTTCATTTTGCTCTTCAATTTTTGTTGTTGTCTCGTCCCCATCAGGATAAAAGACATACTCGTCCACATCAATTCCTTTTGCTTCTATTGCCTCTCGTAGCCGTGCCTGAAGTTCGAGTTTAAAGCCGCTTGTATTCAATCCACGGCTCTCCAACTCCTTCTCCAGTTGCTGGATCTTCAATTCACTGAACTTTGCCATGTCCTTGTTGTCCTCCGGAATTTATTCAACAATTCCTCTTCTGACACCAATTGTAACGAATTTACTTGCAATTTCCCTTATTTGCAATCTTCTGCTGAGTTCGAATCACTAAACTGTTGAAAAAATAACTCCAATTTGTAATAATGCAAAATGGCCTTTATTAAAGTACTTCACAATAACACTCAAACTGTGCAACGAATAGCTTGCTTAATAACCAAACTGATTGATAGCTCAAATGAAACTCTACTATTCAAAATAATACTGCTCTTGCTCGCTAGATAGCGTCTTAGTCGAAACTGCTTGACAACTCAAATCAAACTGAATTCCAGCGCCTCTACACTTGTTGCCTTATATACTGTCTGATTTCAACGTTCGCATCTTCTAGGCGCTTCCAGAATCTACTAGTTGCCATTAGCTCTCAAACTTCTCAGCTGTAACTACAATTGCACAATTTTATAGCTTTTCTCATTGCATACTTTCAGGAGTATCTCAGATATATGCATGTGTTTGTGCATTGACTTTCCGCTGCTCGTATACGTACATGGTACATATGTGTAGATGCAATTATTGTTTCGTTTATGTAGATACATGATGATTGAATTATTGATGTGAATTCGCGTCACTGCTTAGCATCGGCTTAGAGATAGCAGCACCCCTTAGTTTTGCTAATAACAATACCGTTGTTAATAATAAATAATAAACGAACCTAGTCAAATGGAAATTCGACCATTACTACACAGTTCAAACTTTTAAGACTTTTCAATAGTAAATCTGAGGAGTCTGGCTAGATTCAATTAATGTGAGTTTTGAAATGTACATTTTTCTCTAACACAAATTACATGGAAATAATGTACATTTCAAAACCCGCACTTACTAAATCTAGGCTATAGATGGGAAAATTGAAGTGTGAGGGTGCACTTGTAAACGGAAGAGTAAAGAATTAAATTTAAAAAAAGTGAATTTGCGCCAGAGGATGCGATAAACTTGCCATAATTTGTTTGGCAACGCCACCTTTTGCGAAAAATTATGGTGAGCATACAATTTATTATATGTGGTAACAGAGAATTCACACATAACCAAGGGAATACACAATTTCTTAAATGTTTGCACACAACAGAACCGTAAAGAACCGTTATTTAAAAAATGTTTAAGATATTTAAATAATTTTCACACCAAAAATTGGGATCTAGCAGCTCCACCCTATCTTTATATGTAAATTTTCTGGTAAATTACCTCTATAGGATGACCTATTTTTATAGTAACCAAGTGTAATTTACACATGCGACCATGTACCGAATTAACATCATTTGGGGAACTTGGTCGCAAGACTTACCGAATTAACATCATTTTCATTTGGTATCGCAAGACGTACCGAATTAACATTATTTGGGCAACTAGGCGCTATTGCCCGGTCTAATGTGGTCGCGCGCATAATAGTTACCTAATAAGGGTAGACATTTTTATTTTACCTGGGTTGAAATGTACCTATTCACTTGGCGAAAGCCAGCGATGTTAGCACAAATTCTTCGAGCTGAGGCTGACATTGCAGCTTCTACATGAACATTAGGGTGCAGTATGAAGGCATCCTTAGAACGTCCTGATTTTGTTGCAATAGGTAGGAACTTGGAAAAAGAGTATGTCATCTGAAAAACTTAATAAAATGCTTTCTTACTTGATTACACCTTTCAACCCATGATTCAGTCACAAGAGGTTTGCTCGGCTGACAAATTTTTGTAGCGTAAATAGAACCAAGCGTCATCCAGTACTAGGGAAAGTTAACCGTTTACATTGGCTCCCAATAAATAAAAAACCATCAAAATTCAGGAACCCTGTCAAAAGCTATACGAAGATTTCTTCATACTGTGACGAATATTAGCAACACTAAGGGATACTATCATCTCTAAGCTGATACTAAGCAGTCACTTGTATTTACACACACAAATCAATAATTATGTCTACACATATGTACATACAAGCAGCGGAGAAATACGTACAAACACATGCATATATCTGAGATACTCACAAAAGTATGCGATCATCGGTGGAAGTATCACTCACATATACACGCACATATGGCTATGCGAGAAGCTATAAACGTGCATCTGTAGTTTATAGCTGGTTCCCCAGTAGTAAATTCTAGGAGAAGAAACGCCTAGAAGTATTCGCACGAGGCAGCAGCGAGTGTAAAAGGAGCGAAAGCTGAGTAAGCAGCAATTAGTTTGATTTAAGCACGCTATTGATTGCGAAGTATAAGTGTTATTGTGAAGTACTATAAAAGTAGTCTAATAAAGACCATTTTTGCATTATTGAATATTGGAGTTATTTATTTAACAATTTAGCGATACGAACGTTAGTAGAGGGTGTAAAATAAGCGGCGTTTCACTAAATTTGTTACAATTGTTGTTAGAAGAGGAATTGTTGAATAAACTCTGAAGATTTCGAATACAACTTGGACATGGCAAAGTTAAGTGAATTAAGAATCCAGCAACGCAAAAAGGAGTTCAAGAACCGTGGATTGAATACAACTGGCAATAAGATTGAACTTCAACACGGCTACGAGACGCTATGTAGTCGGAAGGAATTAATGTGGACGATGATGTCTTTCATCCTGATGGGGACGAGACAACAACAAAAATTGAAGAGAAGAACGGAAGCGATATCGGCTTTGTTATCACAGATATCGGCAAAAATGGAAGCCCTGGAAACACGCATAACAGAAATGTCATCACAAATATCCACAAATATGGCATCCCAACTGGAATCGCAAGATACACACATAACATCCAAGATGTAAGCACAAGAAGCGCGTATTTCAGAAATGTAGACACAGATTACATCCAAGCTGGAAGCACAAGAGGAGCGCTTATCATTGCAAGTGGCAGAAATGTCTTCGCAGTTAGAAGCACAGGAAGCAAGGGTAACATCAAAGCTGGAAGCACAGGATACAAACATTGTACAGCTCGAGGACAAAATTGATGCTGAGATAGAAGCTTTGAGAGGTCGTATACAGGAGTTGCAAATAAATCGCCATGCAGTTTCAGCAAGTAATCCAAAGGTAAAGACACCATTCTTTGTCGTTTCTGTTCCTTTCCAGGTCGTTAAGCTACAATTTGCGAAGACATCAGCAGTGAACAACTTAAATGCGATTGATAAAGTTGCTGCATTGTTCGTGCACTGAAATTGCCTGCAGCTGAAACCTTACAGACTATTCCAGAGTACGAGCGGAACAACTATGAAACATTGATGAGCGCTCTAGAGAGGCGATACGGAAACGAACACAGGAAACAGATATACCAAATTGAGTTGCAAAACCGTTACCAAAAAGCTAATGAGACTTTGCAAGAGTTGCTTCGGATGTTGAAAGGTTGGCTCATTTGGCAAATGCGGACGCACCAGTTGAATACACAGAGAGGGTAAAAATCCAGAATGTTATACGGGACGTGGAAATGAAGCGAGCGACTCATGCAAACCCAAAACCCACATTCGCAGAAACGGTATCACATGCATTGACTCAGGAAACTGCCTCCCTATTGAGGAAACCAGCATATAAGGCTCATCGTGTGGAAGTAGAAAGCCCAGAGTGGGTAGACACAATTTTGGAAGCACTGAAGGGTACGCAGCAGAAGAATAATGATGCAGTCAAATGCTTTAAGTGTGGAAAGTCAGGGCACATTGCGCGTTATTGCAACACCAACCCTAATAGTTCCAACTTGGCTGGCCGTAAACGTAAAGCTGGAGGAGATAAGCAAGAGCGAGTCAGATGTAAAGATCAAAAACTTGCCCCAGCTATTGAATGTCCTGTGATATCTATCTCGCAAATTGGAAGAAAATCGAGTAGTCTTACCGTCAAAGGAAATGTGAATGGCAAGGAGTGTGTACTGACTGTAGATACGGGCGCATCTCATTCCTTAACCCGATCTGATTTGGTCAACAGGAGAGTAAAGCCATTACCTGTAGCAACGTTTCGTACGGTCACTGGCTAGTCTAGGGAGAAGTGATCTGTGAAGTCTTAATTGGGAAGGTCATGGTTCTACACAAATTCATTGTGGCGAAGATTGTTGATGAAGTCATATTGGGGGTGGACTTCTAGTTGACCATGACATCAGGATGGATATGCAGAGAAGGATTATGCGTTACAAGAACCAAGATGTACCACTCACCTTCAGTTTTGAGAAAGGTTTCAGCAGTAAGCGAGTGCTGGTGGATGCGATTGAACAAAGACCGTCAAAGTCAAAGGAAGTAGATCTGGCAAAGGTTGATGGATCGAATGGGCCAAATAAAAGTACTTGCGAGAGAAACACTGGCATTGACAAAACCAGATTGACGCACAAAAACGAAGGAAAGAATGTGAGGGTAGTTTCAAGCCAGGGCGCACTACTGTTGTGAAACGCGGGAACGATACTGATTATGCGAAGCCAATCCGTCAAGCGCAAGCTCTACGAAGCAGTTCATTGGCCAAACAACAGAGTGTGAGGGAACGAATCAGGATAATGAGTACTAGGATGAAACACAGATCTGACAAGAACAATAATTCGGAAGGTTTCCGGGAGGCAGATTTGGTACTGCTATACAACCTCCACCGGCGGAAAGGTGTTCCACTCAAATGTTGATGCAGTTGGGAAGGTCCGTACAAAGTTGTGAAGAAGATAACAGATACCATCTACCACATACAAACCATTGGGAAACCACGAAATAGAAGGGTGGTTCATTTGGAGATGCTAGCAGCGGTTAGATCGAGAGATTTGTCTGATCGGGACGATCAGACTTAAGTGGAGGGCAGTGTGACGAATATTAGCAACACTAAGGGATACTGATGACATTGATATCATCGGCCTAAACACCCGCGCTGTTAGTTCTGCTTACTCCAAGCTGGAAAAAGAAGCGGTAAAGATGGGTTTGATGGTGAATGAGGACAAAACGAAGTACCTGCTGTCATCGAGCAAAGAGTCAGCGCATATGCGCCTTGGCAACCACGCTACTGTTGGCAGCCATAATTTCGAAATAGTAAAAGACTTCGTTTATTTGGGAACCAGCATCAACACTAGCAACAACATCAGCACTGAAATCCAGCGAAGAATCAATCTTGCCAATAAATGCTACTTTGGACTAGGTAGGCAATTGAAAAGTAAAGTCCTCTCTCGGCGAACGAAAATCATACTCTACAAGTCACTTATCGTACCCGTCCTGCTATATGGGGCAGAAGCATGGACCATGATAACAGCAGATGAAGCGGCTTTGGGAGTGTTCGAGAGAAAAGTTCTTCGAAAGATTTATGGACCTCTACGCGTTGGCGATGGCGAGTACCGAAGAAGATTTAATGATGAGCTGTACGAGCTATACGCAGACATCAACATAGTCCAGCGAATTAAAACGCAGCGGCTGCGCTGGCTAGGCGATGTTATGCGAATGAAAGATGATGCTCCGGCCAAGAAAGTGTTTCTATCGGAACCCGCCTATGGAAGCAGAGGTAGAGGGCGGCCCCCACTCCGTTGGAAGGACCAGGTGGAAAACGATTTAAACTCCCTTGGTGTGACCAATTGGCGCCGGTTGGCGGAGCGAATGAGCGACTGGCGCGCCTTGTTGGACGGCCATAACGGTTTAGACGGTTAAGCGCCAATTCAGTAAGTAAGTAAGTAAGGGATACTATCATCTCTAAGCCGATACAAGCACTCACTTGTACTTACATAAACAAATCAATCATAATGTCTACACATATTTACATACAAGTAGCGGAGAGATACGCCCAAACACAAAGTTATCAGTCCAATCACACAATCCATCGTAGACTGCTTTTTCGGGAAAGTTATGAAATTGCTATCATGCAATTCAACCGTGTTACCGAACGTCTCCGAAAGTAATAAGTAAATCCGAAATTCGTACAGTGGCTTCACTGAATTCACTCGACTTGACTTGACTTTTATTTGCAATTTTCTACGACAAGTTCTTGCCAGCGGAGAAAATTTACGAAACGCGAAAAATATTTAAAGCAAACAGCCCAATCACGCAATCCGTCGTAGCAATGTTACGAATTCGAATATTACGAATCCCGAAAGAACAGTCTATGATGGATTGCGTGATTGGGCTGTATATCTGAGATACTCACAAAAGTATGCAATCATCATTACTCACATATACACGCGCATATGGCTATGCGGGAGGCTGGTAAGTTTACAGCTGGTAACCAAGTAGTAAGTTCTAGAAGAAGAAAGGCCCAGAAGTATGCGAACGAGACAGCAGAGAGTATAAAAGCTGAGTAAGCAGCAATCAGTTTGATTTAAGCACGCTATTGGTTGCGAAGTATAAGTGTTATTGTGAAGTAGTATAAAAGTAGTATATTAAAGACCATTTTTGCATTATTGAATATTGGAGTTATTTATTCAACAATTTAGCGATACGAACGTTAGTAGAGGGTGTAAAATAAGCGGAGTTTCACTAAATTCGTTACAATACATATGTAAAGAAAATTAAACTTAATAATGATTATAGTGGTGTTGTCTACCCGTGAGACTGCCTTCGTCAACCAGTCCACAATGCAGTCAAATTTTTTTATTTATTTATTCATTTATTTGAGTTTTTTGTACAAGTAAGATATAGTCTTTTAGATAGTACATCAATGGGATTACATTATCAAAAATAGTAGAGTAATATAACATAATATAATCCTATATAATATGATGTAAATACAAAAGATAAAAAGATAATAAACTGTTTCTTTAACAATTAAACATCCTCAGTTCAAATTTTTGTGACAAGGATAAATATATATAATTAAAAGGTAAGTTAAGGGTTGAGAAAAGATAATACTGCTTACTTAAAGAATCCTGCTTTCCTATTAGCTTTAGTCGCGTATGGGAGTGAGTTCCATAGACGGATTGTACTGACAAAGGACATACTGGATGACGTAGTGTACTTAAAATTTGGGACTAATAGATTCAAGGTCCGTGTAGATTGGCAGAAACTCAGTTTATTAAATAAGTACGGCGGCTTTTGGGAGTGTATTAGCTTATGCAAAAAACAGATATTTCGCATTTTTAGGAAATTATAAATATCGCATCCGAGAATCTGCATTCCATTATGGAATTTGCATATAAGGATATGTGATCAAATTTCTTTTTAGAAAAAGCAAACCGGTCAACATTGTAAAAGAACAGCTGCAATTTGTTGAATTATTAGAGATTTGACCAGTTTCATCTTATCGTCTCGTGGTAACAAATAGGCAGTTCTGTAAAATTTATGCAGGGTATTATATATCTTGATATGGTCAACACAGGTCAGTTTATAGTTAATTTTATAACCTAAATTAGTTACCACATCATGAAAAATTATTTTATCTCCATTGAGAATAATATCAGGAAGGTTGTTTACGTCATTTGATGTATTTGCTAACGCAATCGCCTTAGATTTAGCTGTATTGAGAGATAGTTTATTTAGGTTAGCCCAGTTTGCTATACGTATTAAATCTGCATTCAGCCTAGCAGATAAGTCTTCGGAAAGACGGATAGGTCGAGACATGTATATTTGAGTATCGTCTGCATATAAATGTATGGAGGCATTGTGGAAACAAGTAACTATGTCATTGATTAAGAGTGTAAACAATATTGGGCCCGATCTCTGTGGAACACCAGATGTGATTGGTTTTAAACTAGAGACTTGGTTATCACATTGAACCTGTTGAAATCGCTCGGAGAGATAACTTCGGATTAACTTTATTGCAAAGGGGCTGAATTTATAGCTGGCTTCGAGCTTAAAAAGAAGTATATTGAGATCAACCATATCAAAAGCTTTGGAGAAATTCAGTAGTACTAACACAGTGAGTTCATTGTTGTCATAAGTTGGAAGTATATCTTCAAGAATCTTTAACACGGATGACGCATAGCTGTGCCCTCTTCTGAATGCCGACTGGACCTCCGATAGCAAATTATTCGTACTTATATAGTCAATTATCTGCGTTGCCAATAACTTCTCCTATACCTTCGATAAAGAAGGCAACAGACTTATCGGTCTAAACTTATTGCAGGAACTCGGAGACTTAGGTTTGGGGACCGGGACAACATTGACCATTTTCCATTGAATAGGAATACTACTGCTAGTTATAGAAAAATTAAAAATGTGAGTAAGCGGAGAGATAACAAAAGGAAGGAGTAGTTTGATAAATCGTATCCTAATTCCATCGATTCCTACAGCATTCGACTTAATAGCAAATATAGCGTTTAACACTTCAGCCTCTGTGACCACTGAGAAATCGAAGCCATTGATATTTGGTCTACTGCCTACACTGAATGACATATTATCGATATTGTCATTAGTATTAGCATCAGAGCTAGTGCCCAAAAAATGCTGGTTCATTTCATTTGGAACAAAATTACATTGAATTTTATCGTTACTAGATATTCCCAACGAGCGAAGATTTTTTAAAAGATGTATATTTGAACGATTTTCCGTCATCCCTTGACAAATTTGGTTTCGAGGCAAACCGGTTTCGGCGTTGTGCCATCATCAGTGTCGATTTTCGTTCTTTAGGAGGCAAATTTTTATTAAATTTTGTGTTTAAGTATGCTCTCTTAGCATTCCGAATGCACAGGGTAGCTTGGTTACCCAAAAGGTGGTAAGCTTCCCATTGGTTTTTACTCTGAGATATCTTCCATTCCTTGTATGCTCTTCCCCGTTTTTTTATTAGAATTAAAATTTCCTTCGTAAACCATGTTTTTTTATTACTTTGGACTCTAATGGTGTTAAGGGGTACAAATCTATTGAAGAGGTAGTGGACAAAATTATTACAATATTTCCATTTTTCATCTAACTGAGAAATGGAAAGGCATCCATTCCAGTCCAGACGAGAGGCCTCTTCATTTACTGCTTCTAACCCTATGCGATTGAAATCTCTGTACGTCAATTCTACGTCGTGCTCTATTGCATTCAATTTTAAACCATAAGATAGGAAACTCATTTCAAGGTCAGAGATACCCTCCAAAGGTATTTTGGTCATAGTTTATAAACTTAGTAGGGGGACTCATGAAAGCATATAAACTTATAAGGTGTAAAATTATATCCATTTACACACGCTGTTATATGAACGCACCTAGTAATACTCTTGATAAACTTGATTGTTTATCAGCTGTATTGTTGCCAAACAAATTTTTTTTTTTTAGTGTTATACAAATTAAAAAATGCCAGATTAAGTGAAAAATCCAAACCAAAACGCCCTTACTTGCTGATATTGGAGATTTCTGAAGGAAATGCCTGCTGTAATGTCTGCAAAGTTGCATTCCTTTGAGTTTATCGCGTTTACACAATGAAATGTGCGCGTAAATTTATACAAATTGTGTAAATGATTTTTCATACAAAATTTGACAGCTGGTTTACGCACTAGATAAATTTATACGTTTACACACTTTATAAGGCATTTATACGCTTACATGAGTCCCCTAAGTATTGTTAACGCATATAAGATCTAGCAAGCTAGGTTTACTATTCGGCGCAAAGCGTGTCGCGTACTGGTTAACAATGTTCAAGTCATAAGCCTGAAAATTACATAGAATATTTCTAATACGGGAATCCGTTAATAAGAAGATCAACACTAATATCCCCGCAGATGACAACATGTTGATATTTAACTGTAAATTCAGAAATTTTCTTAAGTAAATCTGCCGAATCCAAGTTAGTCTTACTCGGGTTATAAACACACGCCACGAAGCATTTTGTTCGTGTTTCGCCTATTTCAATAAAAATATGTTCAACCACACTTGCATCATCTGAACAATAAGCTATCTGTGGGTTTAAAACAGGGCCATTCATTTCATAGCACAATTGTGCCCTCTCAATTCACACGCATATGATTCGCTCTGTCGTCGTTAATTGAGTTAAGCTGGAGACATTGGTGCTTTATCGGTAACCGTATCGGTAACCTTATAACAGCTGATTCGACCAACCTTATGAGAATCAATACAATCGATTATTGGTGCCGCTAAGGTTGTAACCGTATCGTAGCCAACCAATTGGGTTTTGGTTTACCGTCGTAACGATAAACAGCTGATTACGTTAGCGATACGGATACAGCGATACGACATACGGCACCAATGACTTCGGCTTTAGTCGTCGCTTGGCACTTGGCGTAGCAACATTTGTGGTGGGTATCGGCAGATCGGTATCAAAATATGTATGAAAAATTATGCGCGATACACATGCTTGTTGATTGCTAGTAAGCATTGCTTACTATATAGTTTGGCAGCTTAATTCGAGGTTATGTTGCGAATAGAGTGGAAGGCACTCACAGGCCGTGAAAATAGGCACTCGAATGGAGTGGAATGAAGAACAGTAGGAAGACCAGAGTTGCACTGGATCAATCATTGCATCAATATTAAAGATAAATTTCGAAAAAATAATTAAATACTTGAGTATAAGCAAACATTTTCTTTCAATTACTGCAAGTAAGGTGTCCTAGATGCTATATATTCTAAAATTATAACATTTTATGTCTGTTTAAAAATTTAACTTCAATTTCCCTAAGATTACCGTAATATGGCCATTAGTGATGTTTGTGTGTGTGTGCAAGTTTTGAGCGATCAGCTGTTAGTTGCGCTACTTGGTAAAGTTTACAATGCTAGTAAGCGACTAAATGAAAAATCAATTCACCCGCACGATCATCGCGACGATTGCGCTCTTACTAATACAGATGCACCTCCAGTTTTGAATGGCCCTGGTTTAAAACGTCTCTGCAATAGATTGCAACTCCACCACCACGAATATTGCCTTTTCTGTCATTTCGCAGTAATACCAAAGAGGATAATTCTAATAAGAGACATCACTCTTTACTTTGAATAGTGTTATTCGTTAGGGTACTCCCAGGTTTTTTTTTGGCGAGATGTGCATAAATGTCTTTTATACATTTCGTGGGATATTTGTGTTTACTTTTCCAACTTTATTTAATTAACTAATTAATTCTCTTTCCAAAAATAACATTTGCATAAGGTGCCTACACAGCAGTGGGTGGTTAAACTGCAGTATATTGTCACGGACATTAGCATCACTAAGCTATACCATTACTAAGGCCATTCTAAGCGATATTTACGTCAATAATCAAATCATGTATACACATATATAAGGCAGCCGAGAGATGTCACACACAGATGCATTTACTTATACGCCTATGTGTGCGCGACAGACTGTAGGTAAACAACAAACATTCACATCAATAATTCAACCATTATGTATCTTCATAATCGAATAAATAATTGCGTCTACACATATGTACCATGTACGTATACGAGCAGCGAAGAGTCAATGCGCAAACACATGCATATATCTGAGATACTCCTATAAGTATGCAATGAGAAAAACTATAAAATTGTGCAATTGTAGTTACAGATGAGATGTTTGAGAGCTAATGGACTAGTAGATTCTGGAAGCGCCTAGAAGATGCGAATGTTAAAATCGAAGAGTATAAAGGGCGACAGATGTAGAGGCGCTGGAATTCAGTTTGATTTGAGTTGTCAAGCAGTTACGACTAAGACGATATCTAGCGAGCAATAGCAGTATTATTTTGAAAGTCAGTTTCATTTAAGCTATCAGTTTGGTTATTAAGCTATTCGTTGCACAGTTTGAGTGTTATTGTGAAGTATTTTAATAAGGGCCATTTTTCCGTTATTCAATATTGGAGTTATTTATTCAACAGTTTAGCGATACGAACCTAGCAAAAGGGCAAATAAGAGGATTTGCAGCAAATTCGTTACAATATAAGTTGCCTTGCGTATAACCCTGCTACTTTATCTATTAAAAATTTAAACGATCAAAAGGCAAGGCTAAACTAAGCCGACCTTAACTGCAGCTTAAATTCACAAAGAAAATTTAAGCAAAAATTTTGCCTTCATTGTGGCTAATTAGAAATAGTTGTCTTAAAGAAAAATTTGATAAATATGTAGCATTATAAAGTACGATATAAATATACTAACAATTACCTTAGTAATATGGTTTCATTTGACTTGAAAAAAGTTTCATTTGAAATGAAAAAAGTTTCTTATAAAATTAAAAAAGTTTCATTTAAAATGAAAAAAGTTTCATTTAAAATGAAAAAGGTTTCATTTAAAATGAAAAAAGGTTCATTTGAAATGAAAAAAGTTTCATTTGACTTGAAAAAAGTTTCATTTGACCTGAAAATGCTATATAAGGCTTTTTGTTAGAATGAAAGTGTGTGTGACGTTGTACTTTACCACAACCTGAAATCAAGGATTTTAAAAAGAATTCGACACATTCGTGAATTGCCGAAATGTTTGTAAGCCAATTAAAACTACAAAAATTTGGTTTATATCTTTGGGATTTGGTCCTTTTTTCGATGAATTTTGCTCCCAAATGAAAACATGGTGTGGCAACCGTGATGTATACACATGAAAAGTTTCAATCGGCAATATTTTCTAGTCACTCACAGGTGGCACCTTGAACGTGCACAGGGTGCCGGAGGTAAATAATAATAAAGAATTTTGTTTCCTCTGCCAAAACACAAGAATTCTGTTATTCCTCCGCCGAAACATTAAGTCGGCAATATTTTGTAGTCACTCATATGTGGTGCCGGTACTGCCGGTTTGTGTCTAGAATTCGATTCGGTTCTTCTTTTGTTTCCGCCAGAGGATGCGATAAACATGCAGAAAATTTATTATATGTGGCAACAGAGAATTCACACATAACCAAGAGAATACACAATTTCTTAAATATTTGCACACAACAGAATCGTAAATATGGTTTTTTATTTAAAAATTTTTTAAGATATTTAAATAATTGTCACACCAAACATTGGGAACTAGCAACTCCACCCTATCTTTATATGTAAATTTTCTGGTAAATTCTCTCTATAGGATGACCTATTTTTATAGTAACCAAGTGTAATTTACACATGCGACCATGTACCGAATTAATATCATTTGGGGAACTTGGTCGCAAGACTTACCGAATTAACATCATTTTCATTTGGTATCGCAAGACGTACCGAATTAACATTATTTGGGCAACTAGGCGCTATTGCCCGGTCTAATGTGGTCACGCGCATAATAGATACCTAATAAGGGTAGACATTTTTATTTTACCTGGGTTGAAATGTACCTATTCACTTGGCTAAAGCCAGCGATGTTAGCACAAATTCTTCGAGCTGAGGCTGACATTGCAGCTTCTACATGAACATTAGGGTGCAGTATGAAGGCATCCTTAGAACGTCCTGATTTTGTTGAAATAGGTAGGAACTTGGAAAAAGAGTATGTCATCTGAAAAACTTAATAAAATGCTTTCTTACTTGATTACCACTGACAACCCATGATTCAGTCACAAGAGGTTTGCTCGGCTGACAAATTTTTGTAGCGTAAATAGAAAGGATAAAAAGGATGGATACCGTGATCAAATCAAACCAAGCGTCATCCCAGCGGGTTAGAATATACCCGCGGTAGGAATGCCTGTCGTAAGAGGCGACTAAAATACCAGATTCAAGGGGCTGTGTAGCGCAACCCTTCAGGTTGCCAGCGCAATAAATAGCTTCTACAAACCCAATTGTCAACCTCACCTATCCGCGGCGAATCCTGTTCAACTAACAGGCGAGGCTCTGGCGATCCCAAGCTCCTCATGCAACTTGCGGGTAGGGAGGGAGGGAATGACCTGAAGGTTTAATGTGGCCACATAAATCTTTCCCGAGATGGTCGGGCTATCACCTCAATGGTGTTGTGGTACCGGAGTGTACCGGATCTGTATCCGGCAAAGGACCATCACATCGATAACAGTCCCCAAAGCCTTCGGGGAGCAACCTTATCGCTACAACAACAACAACAGGAACCCTGTCAAAAGCTATACGAAGATATCTTCATGCATATGTCAAGAAAATTAAACCTAATACTGAGAATAGTGGGTTTGTCTACCCGTAAGACTGCCTTCGTTAACAAGTCCGCAATGCAGTCACACTTATTTATTTATTTAAGTTTTTTGTACAAGTAAGACATAGTCTTTTAGATAGTACATCAATCGGATTACATTATCAAAAATAAAACTAGAGTAATATAACCTAATATATAAAAAACACGTGTCACACAATTGAGGCCAATGGACTCCTAAACTACTGAACCGATTGTGAATTTGTTTTGCACCCCGTGTGTATTTTGATCTAACTTGAAATATAGGATAGGTGACTGGGTGATTGGGGTCTCGAGATATAGGCCAAAACGTGGACCCGGGTAACCCTAGGATGTGTTTATAGAATATTGATATCAAATGAAAGCTGTTGATGGGTGCTTTAGTAGAGGGTAATTTTCATACCCCTGGGTGACTTGGGTCTCGAAATATAGGCCAAAACGTGGACCCGGGTACCTTAAGAATGTGTTTATAGAATATGGATATCAAATGAAAGCTGTTGATGAGTGCTTTAGTAGAGGGTAATTTTCATACCCCTGAGTGACTAAGGTCTCGAGATATAGGCCAAAACGTGGACCCGGGTACCCCTAGGATGTGTTTATAGAATATTGATATCAAATGAAAGCTGTTGATGAGTGCTTGAGTAGAGGGTAATTTTCATACCCCTGGGTGACTAGGGTCTCGAGATATAGGCAAAAACGTGGACCCGGGTACCCTAAGAATGTGTTTATAGAATATGGATATCAAATGAAAGCTGTCGATGAGTGCTTTAGTAGAGGGTAATTTTCATACCCCTGAGTGACTTGGGGTCACTCGTGGACCCGGGTACCCTAAGAATGTGTTTATAGAATATGGATATCAAATGAAAGCTGTTGATGAGTGCTTTAGTACAGAGTAATATATTATCCCGAGACGGACTGGGACTGGGATTAGGACTAGAACTGGGACTGAGACTCGGAGTGGGACTGGGACTGGGACTGGAAAAAAATACATACCACCCTCTGGGACAGACAATAAGGGATGCAGAAGAATAAGAAGAAATTGAGAGAAGAGAAAAGAGATAAGGAGAAGGATATTGAGAAAGAGATAGAATGAGACAAACACAGAGATAGATGAAGCGAAAAAGACTGAGGAAGGAGTGAATAAAAGGATTAGGAAAAAGTGAAGAGGGGGGAGGGCAGATTCAGACGGAAAAAGCTTATTAAAATGTATGCAGACAGGCCAAATTTAGGGCAGGACAACGTCTGCCGGGTCGTCTAGTAACATAATATAATCTAATATAATGTAAATACAAAAGTTAAAAAGATAATAAACTTTTTCTTTAACAATTAAACATCCTCAGTTTAAATTTTTGTGACAAGGATAAAAATGTATAATTAAAAGGTAAGTTAAGGGTTGAGAAAAGATAATACTGCTTGCTTAAAGCATGCTGCTTTCCTAATAGCTTTAGTCGCGTATGGGAGTGAGTTCCATAGACGGATTGTACTGACAAAGGACATTATAGATGACGTAGTGTACTTAAAATTCGGGACTAATAGATTCAAAATCTGTGTAGATTGGCAGAAACCCAGTTTCTTAAATAAGTACGGCGGCTTTTGTGAGTGTATTAGCTTATGCAAAAAACAGAGATTTCGCATTTTTAGGAAATTATAAATATCGCATCCGAGAATCTGCATTGCATATGAAGATATGTGATCGAATTTCTTTTTAGAAAAAAACAAACCGGGCAACATTGTTAAAGGCCAGCTGCAATTTGTTGAATTATTAGAGCTTTGACCAGTTTCATCTTATTGTCTCGTGGTAACAAATGGGCAGTTCTGTATAAAATACGCAGGATATTATATGTATATCTTGCTTACCACAAGGTTGATATGGTCAACACAGGTCAGTTTAGAGTTGATTTTATAACCTAAATTAGTTACCACATCATGAAAAATTATTTCATCTCCATTGAGAATAATATCAGGAAGGTTATTTACGTCATTGGCGGATAGGACGAGACATATATATTTGAGTATCGTCTGCATATAAATGTATGGAGGCATTGTGGCAACAAGTAACTATGTCGTTGATGAAGAGTGTAAACAATGTTGGGCCTAGGATCGATCCCTGTGGAATACCAGAAGTGATTGGTTTTAAACTAGAGACTTGGTTATCACATGTAACGACAGCCTGTCTACATACTGGCTTGAATGGGTGACAGCGTGTATATGTGTCTATGTGTTTATGTGTTTTGTGTCCAGGTCCGAGCCTTAGCCGCAATGTTGCCATTAACATAATATTAACATAATAACATTAACATTGACAACATTGTACCTACAGTGAACACAATGTTGCAACGGAAATAAGATGTTGCGCTTGACATCATGTTGTTATAATAAGTAAAATTTCACCATGTTGCTAACAACCTAGCAGCCTTGACGAATGATATGTAACTATGTGTTTGTTCTGTTCGGTATTATGTATGTGGATGTGCATTTGTGCAAGGTATTATGTATGTGGATGTGTATTTGTGCAAGGCTATGAGCGTGTGAATGCATCAGTGTGAGCGGTCAAGGCACGAACCAAATGTATATGTGTAGGTGTTCGTTTTATGGAGCGGTAAGCGTGTGAGTGTATGACTGCCTGATTGTATAGATGGAAAATACGAGAAAGCCGAAAAGAAAGTTTGCATGTATAGGTAGGAATTTTCCGTTTCTGGGTAACGTTCCTTGCCACGGCGGTAGCTATAAAAGGGCACAATGTTAGGCAACGGAAAAAGTTTTATTCTATCTGTGCCCAGCGAAAGTGACAAAGTGCAAGTAAAGTGCGCGGATTTAAATCGTTTTTGTTGTGCGCGCCGCCAGTTAACGCGCGTACCCTGATAAGTGCCAGACGAGGACCAGAAAACCTGCCCGGGAAATCAAGGATCGAGGCCACCTCGCCAACGCAAGGATCCACTGGGCACAGCGTTCCGACGGCACACCGCCTCCACAACAACGCAACACACGTTTCCTTTCAACGGCACACCATTTGCTTTCACCAGCAACGAATCGGTTCATTCCCTTATTTGGTCAATAGCGGCGCAACGCCAACAACAAGCACTTCACCTTTTCCACTGGCAATAACAACTCCCACCTGCGGCCACACGTTTTGGTACCGGCAATATATTGTCACCACAACAACAACACTACCCTTTTGGCCTCTTAGTCGACGGCAAAACACCCAACAACAACACCTTAGAGACACCATTTTGACAACATTTTTTTATTGGAAGCGCAACGCCAACAACAACCACTACACATTTTCCTTCTGGCGGCCACATACTTCATATCGGCGATATATCGCCACAACAAAAACAATCACAACAACACCATCTGCAACAAGAAGGTAAGCCTAAAGGCGGCACTAGCGGCGGCAACTCCCGACAACTAAGGGACACCACTTCCCACTTGCGGCAACAACTGCATGAACGTTTTTCTACGATTTTTTGGGACGGCGGGATCAGTAATTTAAGGCCAGCAACAACCATTACAAATTTTCATATAGGCGACACACAACCTTTACAACCACTCCAACATTTCCACAAAATCGGCACTAGGCCAACAAAAACAACCACAACATCAATGGATCTGCTACCAGATTGGAGGAACAACACAAGCCGCAAGATACATTTTTTTTTACCTTTGTATTATACAAATATTGTTACTTGCTTTTTATCTGTACATACCCATATTAGAGGTGTTATTATTTGGACCAAAGGGTGCAGGTAGGCCTGGAGGACGCAAAGTTAGGCAGGGGAGTTCCGTTTCTAATAAACTAGGGATTAATATGACCGCGTGGCGGGTTTAGAGGAGTTGCGCCGGTCACTCCTAGAGGGGATATTATTAAATTTGTAAACGGATGGACAAGTTTTTTGTCGTTCATTTTGCTATTTTTCACAAGTTTTGCTTTGATTCCTGTTGGAAGAATTCTTGCACTTGCATTGTTTTTAGCAAACTTTCGTTTTTTTTTTCTTTCTTTCATTTTCCAATTTTTGTTTTTTACCATACTTCCACCCACACACTCGTGCAAGAACCCATGCGGTTCATCTAAATTTTCTTTAATTTAATAATTGTTTTTTTGTTTTGGCACTTACTACATTTTTTTCTGTAATTCCCGTGGGGTCTCTGGGGTCTCCGATGCACTCTCATCCCTGAAAGAAACCAGAAAACTAGTCCACTTTTTTTTTTGAATAGGAATGTACACAGTAACAGGCATTTTGGTATTGTCATCGACGCTTTGTCAAACTAACTAACTCAATGTCCAAGATCACAAGCGAGTGATCTGGCTGAGTATTGAGAAAAAATGGTGTGCCGGATAAATGTATGTGCATTGAGCATATATGATTTGAGTGTTTTCTCTTTACAGCTCGCGAGCTCAACTTCATGCAGGCGCCTTCAACGGAGTGAGTGACACGGTGAGTGATAATATTTAAAATTTGGAAGAGTATATATGCACGTGTGTATTTATGTACATATATTGCCAGGCAATTCCTAGTCTTGCAAAAGTAGAAGAGAAATTGGCGGTGACAAAAGAAACCAAAATAATATATGTGCATACATAATAATTTTTTCAAACATACAATTGCACCTACATACTTTTTCTATTCCTTTGATGACCTACTTCTGCGTTGTAGAAAATTTATTTCGGATTTGTTTTGATTATTGAAATAGGTCAGGAAATAGGGTTTCACCTTTTTCGCGTTTTATGTTTTTTTTTTTTTGCTTTGGCTTGCCGACCTTCCGAGCGTTTGAATATCTGCATATATAGGATCTTGAATTGACCCCTAGTAGCAGCGGTATATTAGGGTGGGTCAGAAACCAAGTGGGATTTGTACTTTTAAGCAATTACAGGATTTCATATCTGCTTCTATATCTAATTTATAATTGAAATTGAACTTGAATTATTTCTAGTTATAAGTTAGCTTAGACTAAGTTTTTGGATTCTTTGTAAATTTTGTTTATTTAAGCCAATCGATAGTAAGGATACGGGCATTAGTATTAGGGAGAATTACTGAAAAATTAAATCCAGGCTATTTAAATTTTCTTGGAGTCATAGTTTAGCTATACATTTTTCTTTTCGTTATCTGTACTGATTGTTTGAAACACAGCTGAGTAGAGGTTCGGAAATATCTGAATTGTTAATAAATTATAAGGAATGTATGGATGAAAACATAGGTTTTTCAATAATGCAGGGCTAAAGTTTTAGGTTTGGTGTTGGTGCTGCGCTTGCGCGTGGCAAGGTTAGGTGAAGGTGAGTAATAGGGAAAAATGACTTATTGACGGACGGGCAGACTGATGTCAGGTTTGGGGCCACTGTAAGTAGATAGGAGTCAGCACAGTGCCCACGGTGCGGTGCAAGTTGCACTGCGGAAGGAGGGTAGACTCCACCTGACAGGACAGGCCTTCATCTTTTTCCCCCTCTTAACTTTGCCCCTCACGTTTGTTTTATCTTTTTCAGCTTTTCCTCTCCTTTCTAAACACATGCAGGTATGAACCTTTTTTTGTTCATGTGGCTGCGGGTGAGGTCGGTGGTGCAATACCCCGCCCAAGACGACGAGCTAGCCTGGGCCCGCAAGCATACCTGCTTGCCGCCGCTCCTCGCCACCCAAACAGTCAGCCACGTAACACACATTAAATCTGTTGAAATCGCTCGGATAGATAACTTCGCATTAACTTGATTGCAAAAGGGCTGAAGTTATAGCTGGCTTCGAGCTTGAAAAGAAGTATTTTGGGATCAACCGTATCAAAAGCTTAGAAGAAATCCAGTAGTACTAACACAATGAGTTCATTGTTGTCATACGCAGGACGTATATCTTCAAGAATCTTTAACACAGATGATGCCAGCTGTGCCCTCTACTGAATCCCGACTGGACGTCCGATAGCAAATTATTCGTATTTATATGGTCAATTATCTGCGTTGCCAATAACTTCTCATATAACTTCGATAAAGAAGGCAACAGACTTATCGGTTTAAACTCATTGCAGGAACTCGGACACCTAGTTTTGGGGACCGGGACCACATTGGCCATTTTCCATTGAATAGAAAACTACTGCTAGTTATAGAAAAATTAAATAAAAAACGAGGGAAAATTTTTCCAAAAATGTATATGGGAACGATTTTCCGTTATCCCTTGTCAAATTTGGTTTCGAGACAAACCGGTTTCACGGTGTGCCACCATCAGTGTCGATTTTCATTATTTAGGAGGGAAATTTTTATTTAACTTTGTGTTTAAGTATGCTCTCTTATCATTCCGAATGCACAGGGTAGCTTGGTGACGCAAAAGGCGGTAAGCTTCCCAGTTGTTTTTACTCTGAGATATCTTCCATTCCCTGTATGCTCTTCCCCGTTTTTTTTATTAGAATTAAAATTTCCTTCGTAAACCATGGTTTTTTATTACTTTGGACTCTAATGGTGTTAAGGGGTACAAATCTATTGAAGAGGTAGTGGACAAAATTATTACAATATTTCCATTTTTCATCTAACTGAGAAATGGAAAGGCATCCATTCCCGTCCAGACGAGAGGCCTCTTCATTTACTGCTTCTAACCCTATGCGATTGAAATCTCTGTACGTCAATTCTACGTCGTGCTCTATTGCATTCAATTTTAAACCATCAGATAGGAAAATCATTTCAAGGTCAGAGATACCCTCCAAAGGTATTTTGGTCATAGTTTATAAACTTAGTATTGTTAACGCATATAAGATCTAGCAAGCTAGGTTTACTATTCGGCGCAAAGCGTGTCGCGTACTGGTTAACAATGTTCAAGTCATAAGCCTGAAAATTACATAGAATATTTCTAATACGGGAATCCGTTAATAAGAAGATCAACACTAATATCCTCGCAGATGACAACATGTTGATATTTAACTGTAAATTCAGAAATTTTCTTAAGTAAATCTGCCAAATCCAAGTTAGTCTTACTCGGGTTATAAAAACACACCACGAAGCATTTTGTTCGTTTCGCATATTTCAATAAAAATATATTCAACCACACTTGCATCATCTGAACAATAAACTATCTGTGGGTTTAAGACGTCTCTGCAATAAATTGCAACTCCACCACCACGAATATTGCATTTTCTGTCATTTCGCAGTAATACCAAAGAGGATAAATATAATAATAGACGTCACTCGTTACTTTGCGTAATGTTATTCGTTAGGGTACTCCCAGATTTTTTTTTGGCGAGATGCGCATAAATATCTTCTATACATTTCGTGGGGTATTTGTGTTTATTTTTCCAACTTAATTAATTAATTAATTCCCTTTCCAAAAATAACATTTGCATAAGGTGCCTACACAGCATGGATAAATGCGAGACAATTAAAAATGTTCCTCACCGAAAACATTAAACATACATTTTTTTGATTTCCAGCGAGTTACTCGCCACTCGTAGCAGACTTGTGGCTCTTATTTATTTATTCTCTTTGGTAATACATAGTACATAGTCATTAATTGAGTATGACCGATCATCAACGCTGGATCTAAACCAAGTCTCAATGATGAAAATTAAGTCAATATTTTGCTCAGAAAATACATAAGAAAGATAATCTAATTTTTCGACTGAAAGACTACGAGTGTTTAGGTGACATATATTAAATGCATATTCTTATGAAATTTGTTTCAGTATAAACCTTACATGCCCACTGTCACTTAATCCATAATCAAAATAAACAAGCTGGATGATTTTTAGCAAGCAGTAGAAATCAATTAGAAGTGTTGAGACCATAAAGAGTAAAGTTAGGGAAATAAATACAACAAAAAAAGCACCGTAAATATCAATCAAAAGCAGTGATCCGGTATACGCTGAGAGCAATAGCGGAAAGCAGCTTCATGCAGTAATGAGCTGCATTTAGGAGCGAATATTTGACATGTCCTTGGAACACCTTGTTGAGAAATATACCTGCCCTGGAGAAACAACATTGTCCTGCGTACAAATCTAACGAGCTATATGGTTATCACAGGTTCAGTTCGGAGATACCGGAGACCGCCAGAACGTATTTGTTTGCCTAAAATGAAACCGAATGTTATGAACCTCTTGCACAGTTAAAGGCTGCAATATCCGAATATTCAAATTAAGGGTCGATGGGAAACAGCTGCCGAACAGGCAACCACCAGCATACAACAATCAACGCCAGGCGGGCGTGATTTAGCATCAGGCACGAGGTGAGTCTCTTTTTAACTATACGTTAGCAAATAATATAAATAAATAAATAAATGTAAGGCGCGATAACCTCCGAAGAGATCTAAGGCCGAGCTTCTCTTCCAATTTGCGTGGTGCTCCTCTTGATTTTCCCTACAAATTGGCCGGACGGGACATACATGTTGTATGCCGACTCCGAACGGCATCTGCAAGGCAGATGAGTTTTCACTGAGAGCTTTTCATGGCAGAAATACACCCGGAGCACTTGCCAAACACTGCCGAGGGGCGACCCCGCTTAGAAAAAATTTCTTCTAATTGAAAAACCTTATTTCTAAAATTTTGATGCTGCTTTGCCCGGGGTGTAAACCCAGGGCATACGGTGTGGTAGGCGGAGCACGCTACCATCATACCACGGTGGCCGCCAAATAATATATTTGTATAAATCAAAGGAATGCCTTGATATCACAATAAGAAGTGATTCTCAAGATCTTTCTCTGAGGAAGCGGGAAAAGTGGAAAATATTATTCCTGTCAGGCTATCGCATGATTATTTTTGATATAGAGTAGGAACAAACATACTCAAGACGATCCCCTTAGAAAACCAGTTATAGGCTCTGAAGAAGCCAGACATCGTACCCAGTTGGTTGGTTGGTTGGTTGGAGCGGCGAGTCCCAATTGACTCCAATTAGCGCTCATGAGCCGTTTTGATACCACAATTCGTGAGTTAACCAAGGGTGTTTTAAGAAGACTAATAAAATATTTTTAAGCGCGCCTCAGGGAAATCCGTCCCCCTATATCCATCCCGTGGAGTTTATAAATTTGAGAAACTCTCCCGGCCTATCATCCTTGAGTTCTGGGAGGCTTTCGAAAAAGGGCTTTCCAAGAAACTTTATTCTACTTCGACAGTGTGCTGGGCATTCGCACAGCAGATGCTCAACCGTTTCCTCCGCCTCTGGACGCTTGCAGCTGCGACAGGAGGTATTGTGTTCCAGTCCCATCCGTGCCGCATGTACCTCAATTTTCCAATGCCCCGTGAGCACCGCAACTACTCTGGATATATCCCTCCTGTTCGTCTTAAGGACAGCTCCCGATCGTTTTTCATTATACAACGGCCTCATGCTCTTGGAAACTCTACAGGACCGCAACCGATTCCACCTATTGTTGGCCTCGCTCAACCAGTGCTGGGAGATGCGACCCTTAATGAGTCCCGGGGGTGCAAGTACCTCCTTCGTTCCTGAGCCATCAAGAGCCACTCCACGCTGTGCCAGTTCATCCGCCATCTCGTTACCCTGTATGTTTCGATGTCCCGACACCCATATCAGGGTGACGATCTGCCGGCTCGCCAGAATAATGGCGCTCAACCTACACCGCCCAACCAGGTTTGATGATATCGTCTCTGACCCGAGGGCCCAAGAGTCCCCTGGCTATCGCAGAAATTGGCTACTACCCTGTTCCCGTTACCATTGATATCCATCAACGCTTTACACTCCTCTTAGATACCGAAAATCTCAGCTTAAAAAACGCTTGCCGAGTCCGGAACCCGGATACATAAGGACGAGGGCGGGACAGATGCAAATACCCCCGCTCCCACTCCGCAAGCCATTTTAGATCCGTCCGTGTAAACCGAGATGTCGAATCTCTGAGTGATCCCTCCGACTTTCCAATCTTTCCTTGTGGGGAAGAGAATCGTGTAGTTTGTGTCGAAGACTGTTTTAGACAAGATGTGGGAGTCGTTAATATTGAGCAGGATACGGACGTGCCCGTATGTACGCTCCCTCCAAAGGCCCAACTTCCAAAGCCCTAGGACCCCTTGAGATGCCGTTTCCTTGATAAAGAGATCTACCGGTGGAACATTCCATATCGCGTTTAAAACTTACGAGGGGCACGACCTTATTGCACCCGTGATCGCTCCGCAGGCAGATCGCTGAACTTTCCCTAGCATGTTATTTATGTATTTCACTTCTACCGCCTTCCACCATACGAGTGCCCCGTATGTCAGAATTGGTCGAATAACTGCCCTATACATCAGTGCAATGAGGTCTGGCCTCAGACCCCACTTTTTACTTAGCATTCCTTTGCAGGCATACATAGCCCCGTAGGCTCGTTTGACTCTGTGTTCTGTGTTAAGCCTCCAGTTCAGCTTAGGTGTTAAAAAGACTCCTATCGTATCAGAAAGACTCAATTCCTGGCCATCAAGAATGGGAAGGTTAAAACTTGGGATTTTCGTCCTAGTGGTGAAGAGCACTAGTTTTGTCTTTGAGGGGTTTACGCTTAGTCCGGCGATCTCCGCCCAACTACTCAGCTTCTTCAATGAACCCTGCATGATCCCACTAATCACATTGGGACACATACCAGATATCAGTATTACTACGTCCACAAATGACGAAAGACTGATGGGTCTGAAATCCTTAGGCTTTTCATGCCCCTCTATTGACCTTTGGAACGAAGACCACCCTGGTCCCTCTCCAATTCAGGGGCACAAGATTAAGTCGAATGCAGGCTGTAAAAATGCATTCCATACAGGGTATCACCAGAGAGCGAGTTTTTTGTAGCATCGCTGGGAAAATACCATCCGGCCCTGGGGATTTGTATGGCGAAAAACTGTTGATAGCCCATTCCATTTTTTTCTGTTATAAGTTCATTTATTAACGGAGGGAGGGTATTAACTGTATACTACCTCGGTTCCATTTGGCTGGAACTACAACCTGGAAAGTGCATTTTTACCCAGCAGCTCCACAGTTTCTGCGGAGCTCCCTGTCCATGATCCATCTTCTTTCCTCAAAAAGGATGGGCAGGATTTTTCCTTCGAGAGAATTTTACCAGTTCTCGAAGATTCTTTGGTGGACTCGATAGAAGAGCAAAATTCTTTGCAGCATTCCGTCTTTGCCTTCTGAATGGCTTTTTTGTAGCACCTGAGGCAATCTTTATACGGTTCCCAGTTTCCATTTAACCGGCTCAGGTTGAATAATTTGCGAGTCAAAAAAAAAAACAAAAAGTAGTTTGTCCAATATTGAGGAGAAAGAAGACCTTACGTAGTCTCGATTTGAATATCGTATGACCTCCAGGAGGGAATATAAAAAGGTTGTACACATTGTGAATACAAATCTTACGGCAAGAAAATTGCAAGTCGGTAATAAACACCTTAGCCAACATGTGCAGCTTATGTTGACCGAATTTTTTTACTAAGTGAATAGAGTTACATATCGTCGGTACAATGCCAAAGTCACGAATGTGCCATTTTTGTTTAAACGAAATATTATTTATGTCAAATTTTGCAAAGCCAAAACAACAAATGTGTATTTTTTGAAAAAAAAAAAAAAATTTAAAAATCACTTTTCAATTAACATTACTTCCTAAACGCTTTTCCACCCATTTGACCAATTTTTATGTAGTTTCGCCGTGGTGCTAGGGTGCTGACCTACCACATCGAAGCTCCTGAATTCAATGTTTCCCGAGCATCATCAAGGTACTTTAGAAACAGTCTTTCCTAAGCGGGGTCGCCCCTCAGCAGTTGTTTGGCGAACATTCCGGGTGTATTTCGACTATGAAAAGTTTTTCAGCGAAATTCCATCTACCCTACAGTAATCGTTCGGAGTCGGTATAAAACATTGAGGTCACGCTAGACCAATTTTGAAGAAAAAAAGTAGCTCCACGCAAATTGGAAAATAAGCTCGGCCTTAATCTCTTCGGAGGTATATTACGTCTTGTCAATTTATTTTTGATTTTAAAGCTCAATTATCACATTTATAAAGCAAAAAAAGGATACTCATATTCAGTTTTTCCCCAAAAAAGGTGTCACTTTGCCTTTGTTTGAAGTTATCACTTCAATTAACGCAGTGCAGTTCATTGTGTTTTTCCTTCCCACCTCTACCTTAGGGTGAATACACTGTAACAAGATTGCAAGTAAATCTCTCACATTTTTTAATCAATATTACACATTATTATCAAATTAGTATATTTTGTTATCAAAGTGCAAATGTCAATTATATTTAAATAAATATAAACAAATAAATTATACGAATAAAAGGAAAGCGAAACTTAAGTTTGGGATTGTTAATGGAAAAATTTTGAAGTAAGGCAATTTATACGACAGGGGCATATTAGATGTAAAGATGATAAGTAACTGATTCGCTGAGGCAGTCCTCAACCTGTTTGTATGTTGACTTCCAACTGAGCACAGTGATCGGTTTGGCTTTAGTAGCGACAGAGAAACAATTAATAACTCCCAAAGTGTAGTAGATATCTCATCAGCATCGTTATTGGCGCTTGCCCGTTCAGACGACTTTAGTCGTTGGCTTACAAGTCACGCCAGCTATCCCTGTTTTCCATTTACTGGCGCTAATAAGGAGCACATGTTTTCATACAACTCTTCCTTCCAACTCAGTGAATGTCTCCCACATACTCTATTTTCAAATACGGCTGTCGATAGGAACCATTTCATAGCATGACCTAGCCGGCGAAGCATCGAGTTTTTTTTTTTGTTGCACCCGCCCTCGCCAAAACATTACGTCGATTAAACGAACGTGTCTTCGATTGCCTAGCACATCTTGGCTTAGGCGAAATCGGAAACTTAGTATATATGCCAAAGAAGCACTCTGTTTTCCAAAAGTCATATGAAATCTCTAGTAGTCTTGACCCGTGCGCCACTTAGCGCTATTTATTCATCCTTTTGTTGCATTGTCTTGATCCTCAGAACAATGTGGAACGCTGCAAGTATGTAGTTCTACGCTAAGTTTCTTAAAACTTAATCGCCCCATTCCTTCTCGCCTTCCGGTTCACTTTTCCAAATTCATCGATCAGCTCACTTTCTTTGATCTTTGAACTTATTTTATGATTTCAAGCCTCTAGCTTTCCTGGAAGTAATTATTTTTACTACATCAACTCATGCGCCAATTAGCCCTTTATTGAATTATCTTGATCCTCCGAACTATGTGGGAAGTTGCAATTGTGTAGCTCAACGGGCAGTTTCTTAAAACTTGATCGAAAAATTCCCCCGTTTGATGCGAAAATTCTAAATACTTCGCCTCGTTCGCCACCTATCGCAATTATCCCTCTTATTATATGCATTGAAGTTGGGTTCTCAACTACGTATAAGGTATTAAGTTTATAGCCAAGTGGGGAGTTTCTGTTTCTGAAAAAAAACATCGCAAGGTTCCAACCAATCTGTACGACTTTCGAAGTATCTAGATCCGCGCGACGTTCAGCTAAACTTTTTATTACCTGTGTTAAAACTTGATTCTACTTTGAACTACGCTTTCAATTTCAGATCTCAAGCGCGTCGGGAAGTTACATAGAAATTCATGTAAAATTCAAATTCTCTTATCAATTTTCTATTTATTTCGACCCATCCACCAACTAGCGGAAATTTTTTCTCCTTTTCTGCATTCTCAACGTGACCTGAATTAAGTGTAGGGTTTTAAGTTTTTAGTTAAAGAGGTTATTTAAAAGTCGATCTGAAGTCTCCAAATATTCTAAATATATTTTCTAAATATCTCTACAGGGCTTAAAAATTAGGTTTAAATCTTAAACTTTTTAGTCTATATATATGACCAAATTTTTTTTTGCAGACATTGTAAAGTTTAAAATTTTTAGTTAATAACATAGACCAAAAAAGTGTATAAACGAAGTACGGGTAAAACTTCTTGGTTTTAATTTTAAACTTTTCATCGAAAATTATATTTTTCAAGTGCGTAGACTAAAGTTAAAACCAAGATATCAAGAATTGCCTTGCACTTAATTAAGTAGTTTAAAAAATAGTAAATAAAAGCTTAAAATCCGCAGTCGACTTTGCTAGGTTTAAAAAATAAACTAAAAATTTTCACCGTACAATATCTCGTTTATCATCAATAGGAATTGTCTATCCTGAATATTATAAGCTAATAGGGCTTCAAGTTACGTTCCAAGTTTCAAGACGTTAGCTCCACGGAGTTTTACTCACAAACCGATCGCGAAATTCCGATCCAAAATAGTGGACTTCATCAGTCGGAGATAAATGGGCGCGTTTTATCTTACAAAACTACGAACAGTCGGTAAGCATTCAGCATATTTATTTCGTCGGGAGAGGGCAGAAGATGTTATACCGCAAAGGCAAGTGAAAGAAACTTTCCTTACAAAACTTTAATGGCCTTTCAATTTTTAGGCCCACTCGCAGAACGACAGGGAAATGAAATGGTATACTAGGTTTGGCATGAATCTCAAAATTATAAGTCCTTAAAGGAGCAGAGATAGACCCACCAATAGTTATACCAAAATGATCAGGATTATGAGCTGAGTTGATTTAGCACTGTCTGTCTGTCTCGGTGTCTGATTGAATGCAAACTAGTACCTCAACTTTTGAGGTATTGTGATAAATGGCGGTGAGCAGACATATTTGGTTGTCCGATTAAGCGTTTGTCGGAACCGACCGATTCGGACCACTAAAGCCTATATATCTCCTATACAACCATATTTTTCGGATAAAAGGGGTTAAGTCATTTCTTCCTCTTCACAGGATGCGTAAATATAAAGCATACATTGTTGTCTTATACGCTTTTTAAGATCGGCCATATACATGATGTATATCCCATACAACCAATAGTTCATATAAGAGGTTCAACCTCATTCCTTTTCCATTTTAAAGGCTAGAAGCTTGAAAGTTTACAGAATGATTCTGTAGGTAAGGCATATACTGTTTTCTGAACAAATCGTCAAGTTATACGCCATGCATTGTATATATGTACATAAAACTCTTGGTTCAGATTTTACGAATTTTTAATATTTCATCAAATTATTGTTCAGCTCCATTCATGTCCTTACTTGTTTTTACTAAAAGTAAGCTTCTCAAGCAGGTTTCAATTCATACATTTTTCAAAAATTTAAAAAAATAACGCTGGAGTTAAAAATAAACTTACCTTCAGTGGGCTCAAAATTTAATGATTATACATTAAGGGATTGGAGATTTGGATCCGTACATCGAATCGAGATGAGGACGTTATGTTAGTAATGATATGAATATGTGTTTAATTTTTGCGTACAGCAGCGATATTGGTGCTTGATATACAAACTTCAAAATATTTTTCCGCGGTACCAAAGCTGAGCCTTCGTCCTCTACAGTTCTTTCTTCAAACAAACGGATGCCGATATAAAATATTCGACAGCCTATGGCTCCCGTCTCATGCGGTGGTGATTCGAGTGTTTTATGTTATTACTAGCAGGGTACCCGACGTTGTTCGGGATGCGTATTTATATTAAAGTGGCCCTTATTTTTATTTTTTATTTTATTTAGTGTATGTGTACGACAACCAATCGCACACCTACCAAAGCATCGCAGTACACACGAAAAATTTGCGCCACCTGTCAGCGAATAGATAAACCGAATTGCACCAAAAGGTTTGAGTCCCTGATTAACACGTGTAAAAGGTTTAAACTCTTAGCTAAAAGTATTTCATATTGTAGGTAAATTTAAAGATTTTGGAGCAAATACATTTTGACCGATAACTCAGTTATCGATTAATTTATCGAAATATCACAAAATTCAAATGAAACCTGTGACCTTCCTCTATTGTTTGATGCCCATATTGTAAGCATATTTAGAGGTTTTAGGTAACTTCATTTTAACCGATTATCGTAATATGGCAGCGTGAAATAATTTTTTTTGGTACGCCACTGTATCTATTTATGAATTTGATTTTTAATTTATATGAAGCTGAAAAAAAACTTTGCAAAGGCATTCTTTGATATTTGTTTGGAAACTAAGTGTATTTTCCTTCGTTTTTCAAAAAAAAAATCCTTAAAAGTAGCTTAATTATAGCTTAAACAACTATATCTTTTTTGTTTCTCACGCGATTTTAATGAAATAAGTTCTAGATTCCCTTCTGGATTACAGGCTATCCATCTGTGAAAGTCTCATAAAAATCCATTCGTTAGTTTCCGAGATTATCGATATCATACAGACAAACAGACAAACAGAAAAAAGTGGTGCCGATGGATTCTACGACATTCCAAACGTCAAGTACACTCATTTTTTTTTTAAATCTTGGATGTACAGACACGTTTTTCTAGAGATTTATTATAGTGTAGATCTTAGTCTCATCTTGCGTCCCTTTCTTCTTTTGTTCACGCAACGGAACACTTATACCTACGCAACAACAAACGACAATCACAATGCATGATTACTGTTTTCGGCGTTCGATGTTACTTAAGTTCATCCCAAATAAAAAAGAAAGTACATGGGGTATTCCATCCCATTTCGACCAATTTTAAACCCGACGCCTTTAGAATTGGCTGAAAGTTTTTCTTCTTTTTCTAGCTTACGAAAGACGTTTTTCAGAATTTTTTCAAATTTTTTCTTCCAACTCAAAAAAAGTTATGAACTTTATAAAGAAAACACTGTTTTTGTTTTCAAAATGCTATAACTTTTTCAAAAATTGACCGTTTGGGATCTTTTTTTTTTTTTAATTTGTTTTTAAATGTACTTTTCGGAAAAAATAAAACAAAATGTTAAAGTTTTTTTTTTTTTTTTGATTTTCCAGTTTTTCGAGATTTTTCGAATTTCGCCATTTTTTTTTCTCATAAAAAACTTCAATCAATTCTGCAATCATCCCCACTAATCCCGGAGTGGGCCGATTTTTTTTATATTTTTTTTTTTATTTAATTGAAAAAAAAAATTTCAAAAATAAAAAATTTTTTTTTATCAATTTGATTTATATAACAAAAAAATGTAAGAAAATGATTTTTAAGTACATTTTCAAGTACATTTAAAAACAAATTTAAAAAAAGAAAAGAACTCAAACGGTCAATTTTTGAAAAAGTTAGCATTTTGGAAACAAAAAGGGTGTTTTTTTAAAAATTTATAACTTTTTTTGAGTTGGATGAAAAAATTCTGAAAAACGCCTTTCTTAAGCTAGAAAAAGAAGAAAAACTTTCAGCCAATTCTAAAGGGGTCGGGTTCAAAATTGGTCGAAATGGGATGGAATACCCCATATACAATAGATCATGTCAATAAAAAAAGTTGAAAATGTGCCCCCCGGTATGTATATTTACTATGTTGATATTTGGCGATATCATACGTAAATAAATTACTATCTTTTTGCTATTTGCCAGAACTGAAAATCGAAAATGTGAAAGAGAAATGTGACCCGGCCTATGAAAAGGTGGCTTATGACTAAAAAAAAACAAATTGCGAGAAGCAGCTGTTAAAGATAAACAATGCATTTCTTCGATTCCTTAGTAGTTTTTTTTTTTTTTTTTTTTTTGAGTCATAAGCCCCCTTTTCATAGGCCGGGTCACAAATGTCAAATTTTGTGTCTTTTACAGGGTGCCGGTAAAATTTTATTTTATTTTTGAAACTCCTCGAATAACAAGTGTTCAAACCCATAGGAACATATCCACCTTTTTCTTCTACATATGTATGTACATCGGGATATGTTTAAATATACAAGAATGTCAGCCTGCATGAACTTCAAAACAACCTATTATTGGCACTCCCCTCACCAGCCCCTTTTACGACACACGGATCTTTTACTCAATTAAACAATCTACTAAATCGTTACTAATTCACAGGGTAATCACATTCAAAAGGCAGTTGTTATCTCACCTGACGGAACCACGTGTTCCCCTCGGTCACGTCAAGTATATTAAATCAACTGTATAGTTTTGATAAGAATTAGCTTTTTAACGTTCAATATGAGCTCAAAATATATAGCGTGAAATTGAGCGCTCTCCATGGAATGATTGGCATAACCGCGAAGTCAAAACAATAAAATATAGTCTCCATCACGCATTGATTTGGTTACGTTAGTTACTATACCCAGCGTCTACTTGTAGACTTTCTTTGGGCTCCTTCCATCCGGACGCCCGTGAACCCGATAACTGTAGTGATATTTGCTATATTTTAACGAAATTTTGTATACTGATAGACACGGCATTGGTATGGAAAATGGGCGAAATCTAATGATCATAACCACGCCTCCTATTTCGAAAAGTATGGTAGTTCACTACCAACGACGGATGAAGTGATCAAACTTGATTTTATAACGGAATATACATATTGGTAAAATTGTGAAAAAATGGGCGTATCACCACCCACATTTACAAAAAATAAAACATTTAAATTTGTCAAGCCGTTAGTGCCACTTTGCAAGTTTTATAGCACACCTAGATCATCAGCGAGCTAACTCAAAAATCTGAAATTTCGAAGCTATAAGTATCTCCGGACTTCCGAATTCCTAAAAAGTTTAAAATAGCATTGGTGCTTACGGGAGAGGCTGTCAGTTTTTCACGTTTTCTAAATATTGCGATCTGAAGAAACTTTGTTACCTACCATGCCCACCTTTCTGAAAGAACTTTTAACAATCACAAAATTTACAATTTATTTATGTCACGTAGGTAAATTAGTATTTTAGTGAAAAAGAATTGTAGGACCCCGGCCCACTCTTTATACAAATTTCACACCAAAGCCGAACAAAAACTACCAATTTCAACGAATTTTGGTAAAAAAAATCATTTCTATGACAGGAACTGTTTAATAGCTTTTTACAGAAAACGTAATATACATATACGATTTCATATGATTCAATATACGTACATATATCTGAGAGCATACAGTTGGGTATATAATTTTCAGCTTAGCCAGAGCTTAGACTTTCTTACTTGTATTTGTTTTTATATTTAATAATGCAATGCATTAAACTTAAATGTAACTCAGTTCAGTTTGAAATGAAAAAAAAATATATAATATTTGTATACATACATATATGCATTAGGGTGTACCCTTTTAATGCAATTGTTTTTTTTTTCATTTATCTCGAAATTCTTGTTTTATATGAAATCAACGGACTCGGCTGATCTTGGCCAAATTTGAAGTCAATTTATTTCAAAAAGTTTCCTCTCTCCACTTTCTTTTTCCCTCTCTTCCGTTTACACATCAACTCCACTACATTTTCCTCATATAGAGCAATAGTCGCCTTTTATAAAGACTCAGGTTTTTAGTAGAAAAAATGTGTTGCCTGAAAATTGAGCACCCTAATGTACGTATATATATATATATATATATATATATATATATATATATATATATATATATATATATATATATATATATGCATGTATATTTTTCCCATATTTGTATGTCGCGCTTTTCCAGGCACCAATTTCAATTATTTGCAAAAACATCACATCTGGTACTTTGTTCTCAGATACGCCCCTAATTACATATTTACATTGATTATGTACAATTAAAATTTATATGGATGCTTGTTTAAATTATCTCATTTCACTTTGATTAGGTCTTATCAGCAGCCGAATGAATCGAGCCCCAGTCTCGCAAAAAAGCGAAAACTTGACATTGCCATACACCAGCCGCTGAAAGTGCAAAGTTTTTATACCCAGCTGTACTTGTACACAGGGTATTTTAACTTTGGTTGGATAACGGTTGGTTGTGCAGGTATAAAGGATTCGGTTAACTGGCTTGATCGGAATCGGACCATAACCACGCTCACCTTTTCGATATCGAAAATTTAGAAAAAAGGAAAAAATGGTAATTCAAAAACAAATACCGTCAAGCTAATGAAATTTGATAGGTGGATTGTTTTTATGACGCAAAACATAAATTCCAAAAAATTTTGGGATATGGGAATTATATAGACTGAGAGAAGGAAATCAAAACCGGTTAAAGACCATGCTCACTATTCTTAAAAATCTAACCTTATCAAAGTTTGCAATAAGTCTATGGTATTTAACTATATTTTACTGATTTTCCACCTCAGTAGCGGTAGGTTGAACTAAGAAAAAACTTAAACAAATTTCGAAAATGGGCGCGTCCCGCCCCTTTTAATGCCATAAGTTGAACGAAAATCTCCCAATCCGAACGAAATTTGGCATACACATTTTTTTCATAGCTACTGTAAACTCCCTGTATGGTTACTGTAATGCCGGCACGTCGATGTACAAACAGATGTCCTCGTGGAGGGCGCCGCCTCCACACCGTGGTTGCTTTACCTTTGCCTATGTTCGGGGTCTTAGCGTGGCGGTCTTCCTCGCCACGTATCGTTTATTATAATAAAAACACTAAAACCGATTACTACTACGTATTAGTACTTTTTATTAAATTTTTGGAAATCCTCGAACGTCCTGAGTTTTAAGTGCACCAAATTATAATTGTGTGCATCACATTTTTATTCAGTGATGTGGGCCGCAGTTGTATTTGACATGCGCTTTGCCACATGTACGCGCCTGTCAAATACTACTTAAGGCCCAACCACATAGAATACCTTATTATATTTTGGTGTAAGGCTTATGTTCCTTATATCACCCTTCCTTTTCAAAAGAAGAATTTGGAAAATTAATTAATTAAACACGTGTGCCATATTTTTCTTTTGTATGCCATTAATTGGTTCGGATGAACGAAAATATTAGGGTGTACCTTCCTTTTTGAAATTCGTTCATCCGGAGCAATTTTACATTGTCATGCAAGATAAATTAAAAAATGTTAAAATTACATTAATATTTTTTTTCTTTATGTTTTTGTTTGTATAATAAATTTAAATTTTATATAATTCGATTATAAATTATCATTTTCCTAAATTTATATTAAGATTTATAAGTACATATAGGAAACATTTTTATACCTTTCATGAACATGAAATGGTATTAACTTTGGTCCGATATTTGGACCGTTGAGAAATATAGAAGATAGACTCACCATTAAGTATACCCAATTGATCAGGGCGACGAACTGAGTTGATATAGCCATGTCCGTCTGTCTGTTTGAACGCAAAGTAGTCCCTCAAATTTTGAGATATCTCAATGAAATTTGGCACAAGGATGCATTTTTGTATTATATTATACATTTGTCGGGTCCGGTAGGATCGGACCACTATAACATATATCTCCCATACAACCGATCGTTCAGATAAGACGATTTTGGTCATCCCTGCCGCAATTTAGAAAGTATAAACGTGAAACTCGGTGATATATATACTAATATATCATAGAAGATATCCTGGAAAAATTACTTTGATCGGAGCTGTATATAGTATATATCCCATACCAGCGATCGTTCAGATAGAAAGATTTTTGGCCATTTCTCCCTTAGTTTCCAATATAAAAACGTGAACCTTGGTGATATATATTCTAATATATCATAGAAGATTTCCTGTAAAAATCATTTCGATCGGAGCTATATATAATATATATCCCATACAACCGATCGTTCAGATAAGGGGGTTTTTGCCATTTTTTATTTTATATTTATCAGATCGCGAGTTTGAATCGAGCTCAAGGCCTAACAATAATTATTTTATCATTATTATTGTTATAATATATTTTTTCTTAATTGAAAAAATGTTTAAATTAGAATAGAAGAAAGAAAAAATTTAGACAACTGCCAAAGCTCGTTGTATAGATCCATTTCGTGAACTGCTAAATTCCTTCATCGGCAACGTTTAGGCGCCGCTGCTATAACCATTCAGCCACCACAGCGGTTTTTTGTTTGTCTTCATTTTTCCTACTTCAATTCTGGTTCTTGCCAATTGATATTCACAGCACTGCGACATCTGTTACAGAATAGTTGTGAAAATTGGACTTTGTTTATGGCGATGATGCCATAGTGTCATATTTTATTGACACTTTTTCCCCGTGCTCTGGGATGTATTAACAATTTTTGTTGTTATATCGGCCTATAACAACAAAAATTGTTAATACATCCCAGAGCACGGGGAAAAAGTGTCAATAAAATATGACACTATCGGCCTATAACAACAAAAATTGTTAATACATCCCAGAGCACGGGGAAAAAGTGTCAATAAAATATGACACTATGGCATCATCGCCATAAACAAAGTCCAATTTTCACAACTATTCTGTAACAGATGTCGCAGTGCTGTGAATATCAATTGGCAAGAACCAGAATTGAAGTAGGAAAAATGAAGACAAACAAAAAACCGCTGTGGTGGCTGAATGGTTATAGCAGCGGCGCCTAAACGTTGCCGATGAAGGAATTTAGCAGTTCCCGAAATGGATCTATACAACGAGCTTTGGCAGTTGTCTAAATTTTTTCTTTCTTCTATTCTAATTTAAACATTTTTTCAATTAAGAAAAAATATATTATAACAATAATAATGATAAAATAATTATTGTTAGGCCTTGAGCTCGATTCAAACTCGCGATCTTACAAATCAGTAGGCCGATATAACAACAAAAATTTTATATTTATCTTAAAAATCGTTTAGTTATGTACATCTGTTCACTATATATTTCCTATCTTATACATCCTATTATTTGGAGATAACGAACGGGATAAGATTATTGTTCAGCCCCATTCTTGAAAGGTATGAAGTCTTCGGCACAGCCGAAGACAGTGCCTTCCTTACTTGTGTTTTTTTGTGTTTTACATTTGGCATTGATTACATGCTAAATTCGACATTTAAAATAGTATTTGTTTTGTTCTCCCTTCTTGGCTGTTTGTTGTAAATAAATTGTATGTACATATGAATGTAATATTACTGAATATATTAACCCTGCATTAGTCGCGCGGTCTACATATGTAATCCACCATTGTTAAATTTCAAATTTCTTGAAAATCGTGCATCGATTTCATCGGAGATTTTCGCTACTTGTAACTAACAAATAGAGGGTCACTCTCAGTGTTCCGCTGTTACTTGTCGCGTGTAGTTGTATCGCTAGAGGTGCGTGAAATTCATGGTCTACGTATGTATGCCGCGCGACCTATTACCGAAGTATTTTAAATTAGGTTTTATGCTAATAGCTAGTTATACTTTGTAAAAAAAAAGTGGATTTTGGGCATACTTTTTTATTTTCAAATTTTTGGAACTTTTCTGATAATATTTGCATATGTATGCATATACATTTTTTGGGTTTGAAGATCATGGCAAATAGGAAAGAAAATCAGATTGCAGCGTGGTTGGACGAAATTGAAAGTAATGAATTTGATGACGATTTATCAAGTTCAGAAGACGAAGAGGACTTTATTGGAGAGGAGTGGTCTGACACAGAATCCGAGCAAGAGCAAGACGTTTGTAATCAATTATCTGACTGCGATAATGAGCCCCCTCAGCGAGACAGACGTGAAGAAATATATCTAGGCATTGATAATACTTTGTGGACAAAGAATGCCCCCGCTAATAAGGTAGAACAAGAAGGCATAATACTGTGTTCGTGCCCTCCGGTCCTAAAGGAATCGCTAGACAAAAAACCAAACCCGAGGACTGCATGTTCCTTTTTTAGACGATGAAATAATTGGTCTCATTATAAAATATACTAATATAAAAATTGAAAGTATTAAGACTAAATATGTACGTGAAAGGAATGTCAAATCAACAGATGAAATTGAAATCAAAGGATTTTTAAGAATTTTACTAATGGCTGGTGTGTTAAAGGTAAGCCGTTCAAGTACAAGGCAAATATTTGATAAGGAAAAACACACTGGAATAGATTTAAAATATTTGACCATGTCTGAACAACGATTTAAATTTCTTCTTAGAGTTATACGCTTTGATGATATTACTGACCGTCAAGATCGTGAAAGCATCGATAAACTAGCACCCATTCGCGAAATATTTGATTTGATTCTTGGAAATTTTCAAAAGTATTATACACCAAGTGCTGAAATGACTTTGGACGAACAACTCTTGTCCTTCAGAGGGCGTTTTCCATGTCGGCAGTATATTCCAAGTAAACCTGCTAAGTATGGATTGAAAGTTTTTGCACTTGTAGATGTTCATTACCCATACACCCATAACTTAGAAATTTACGCCGGCCAACAACCCGAAGGTCCATTTCGGTTAAGCAACGAGAGATTTGATATCGTGATGAGAATGGTGCAACCAATTTTGAATAGACAAATAAATATTATTATGGACAGTTGGTTTTCCTCTCTGAAAATTGCGAAGCTATTATTTGATAATGGAATTACAATGGTTGCTACCTTTCGCAAAGATAAAAGAGAAGTTCCCCGGGAATTTAGAATAGCTAGAGGCAATCCAATATGCTTGTCAAATTTTGATTCCACTCTCCATGTACTCTGGTTTCTTATGTGCCAAAAGCTAACAAAGTGGTAATAGTCATGTCTAAAATGCACAACGATACAGCGATTGATTCTGACATCGGAGATCAACGAAATCCGGATTTAATAACATACTATAATCGCACTAAAAATGGCGTTGATCTGGTTGACAATATGTGTTCTCTTTATGAAGTATCTAGGAATTCGAGAAGGTGGCCGCTAACTAAGTTCTATAATATTGTAAACCTCAGTGCTCTCAACGCATTATGCATTTACACTGCAAAGAGTAACTATGATTCTGTCAAAAGGCGTGATTTTCTCATAGACTTAGCTTTGTCTTGGATGAAACCACTGGCTCACCAAAGATTAACACTTACCACGCTACCTAGAACACTGAAATTTAAAATAAAAGACATCCTGGATCTTCCACAAGTTGTAACTCATCAAGGTCCAACGCACAATAACTACGTCGGTCGTTGCTACGATTATGGAAGGGCCCGTAATAAAAGCACCCGTAACGTGTGTAACGCTTGCAATGCGCATTTGTCCTGATCATTCCAAGACTGTACGTTTGTCATGTTTCGAAAAAAATTAAAACATCTCAATTATCTTGTGGTTATTTTATATATATTTTATACTTTTGTGAAGTATCTTAATTTTTTGTTAAAAAATGAAGTTTTGGTTGTTATTTATTTTATGTAAGAACAGAAATTTTATTTATGTTATTTTTGATTAATATTAATAAATTAAACAATAATAAGAATATTTAAAACAAAAGCAATGGAAGAATTAAATATTTATCTTTTGTTTTTTTAATTTTAAAATGGATTACATATGTAGACCGCGCGACCAATTACATCAGTTTCAGGGGTGCGACTACTGTAGGGTTAATTTATTTTGTTTATTCTCTTTTTATGTACAGTCTTTTCTTTTTTTGTTGTTTCCTCCTCAAGGACCCTGGTATATATTTTCATGTTTGTGGCGTGGTTCTTTTTGTACGAGAACTATATCGGCTATTTTAATAGCTAATGGTTGTGCCGTTCTATCCTTAAACGTTTTGGTTTGTATTTTATTTTTAATTATTAAATTTTTTGCCATTTCATGTGTTTTTTGCATTCTAAATTTAACTTCTTTAGCATAGTTTTCGGCATTATAAAGTGGGTCAATTTTTTCCTTTCTTAATTCATGAGGCAAAGTTGCCTTTTTACCAAATACTAACTCGAAGGGAGAAAATTTATTGTCGAAAACTGTGCTAGTTGTTGTATTGTGTAGGAAAGTAAAGTATTTTAAGTAAATATCCCAATCATAAAAAGTATTGTTTAAATATGTACGTAAATACTCATTAAAAACTCTATGATTACGTTCAATTGTACCAACAGTTTCGTGATGGTATGCAGTTGAAAATTTATGTTTAATATTTAAAAGTTTGGTTATTTCTTCAAATAATTCATTTTTAAATTCTGTACCTAAATCTGATTTTAAGGCGTTCATTGCGCCGTAGGTTAAAATAAATGTTTCGAAAATGGCTGAAGCAATTGTTTTTGCTGATTTGTCTGGTATAGCAACTGTTACCAGATATTTGGTCATGTCGCAAATCATGGTAACTGCGAACTTGTTACCGTGTTTGGACTCAGCAAGAGGTCCTATTGTATCTATAACTAGTAGATCAAATGGTTTACAAGGAGTTGGTGTTAAAACGAGTTTTTCTTTCGTTTTTGGTTTACCCTTCTTTAAAAGACAATCATTACAACTTTTGATATATTTGATATATCACGAGTCATGTTCTTCCAGTAAAATTTTGTTCGAAGTTTTGCGTAAAGTTTTTTCATTCTGCAATGTCCACCTCAAATTGGATCGTTATGGTAAATTTTCATTAGTTTTAGTTTTGTGTCTTCGTCTGTTACTGTCTCCACTAGATCTGTTAGAATAATTTCTAATGATTTTAAAATTTTATTTCCAATATCTTTGAAATTTGTAATAGTATAATATTTGAATAAAGTATCGTTTTTAGGCCATTCAATCTGCTTAATTTTGCGTTTGCCGGCTTCTGATTCAAGCCTCGAAAGTAATTTCTCTAAAGTCATTATTTCGTTAACAAGCTCAAAACTAAGTAAATCGATTTTTATATGTTTGATATGCGCAAAAATACTTAAACTTGTTGTTTTATTATTTTTATCGTACGTAATTTCAGGTCTTATCCGTGGAACTTTTTTCGAAAAATTAAATGAAAATTTGTCGTAAACGTGTAAAGTAAGTTGTTTTTCGTCGTTTTGAAAACAGTTTCCTATGTAAATTTTTGTCGTTTGCCTGATTTGTCATTGCCCTTGTCTGTACTGCTAAAATTAGTTTGTTAGCTTCTTTAATCTCATCCATTGTAATGTGCGATAGTGCATCAGCACAAACGTTTGATTTACCCTGAATATATACAAAAGTAAAATTATATTCAGCTAGTTCTAGCCTTATTATCGAAAGTTTTGAAGAGGGGTCTTTCATGTTGAATAGGTATACTAGAAGTCTATGATCTGTCTTTACAATAAAAAGGGTTGCCATAAACGTATGGTCGAAATTGCTTGATTGCAAAGTAAATAGCTAAGAGTTCCAACTCTATACTTGTTTTTTTCTGCTCTGCTTTACTAAATGCTTTAGAAGCGAAACAAATTGGTAAATCACTACCTTGGTGTTCATAACTCAAAATAGCGCCACATCCAGTTGTGGAAGCATCAACGCTAATAATGAATTGTTTAGTAAAATCTGGATATTGAAGTAATTTTGGTGAAAGTAACACTGCTTTCAAAGATAAAAATGCCCTTTCGCACTCAACATCCCAAACGAATTCAACTCTTTTTCTGCTTAATCGATTTAAAGGCGCTATCAGAGGCGCAAAATTTGGTATAAACCGTCTGTAATAGTTAGCAAACGCGACGAATCGTCATACCGCGTCTTTATCAGTTGGTTTTGTATACTTTTTAATTGCGTTTATTTTGGAGTCGTCTGGCAACAAACCTTTGGCGGAACATTTGTGACCTGAAAATGTAATTTCTGGTCGTAAAAAGTTGCATTTATTTAAGTTAAGTTTGAGATTGAAAGACCTACAAGTATTGAAGACTTTTGAAAGATTTTTAATATGGTGTGCTTCACTACAACCTATGACGATAATATCGTCGACGTACAAAAATGTGACATTGGGTGGTATACCCGAAAAAGCTATTGTCATAATTCGTGAGAATGAATTTTGTGCTATATTTAAACCGAATGGGAGCACTTTCCATCTAAATGCACCTCGGTCAGTGCTGAAAGAAGTAATATCCCGTGAGTCAGGATGCAAGGGGATTTGATGAAATCCCGAAAAAAGATCTAATGTCGAAAGATACTTTGCTCTACCGAGAGTGTCTAAAATATCGTCAACTCTAGCTAGTGGAAATTTATCAGCAATGAGTTTTTTGTTTACTGCGCGAAAATCTACGCACATACGATAAGCTTTTTGACCATTCGCATCCTTCTTTGGGACTACAATCAAAGAATTATTGTAATTGGAGTAACTGGGTTCAATCAAATCGTTGTCTAACAGTTTATTTACTTGGCGATTTATTTTTTCGCATTGAGAGTATGGCAATCGATAGTTTTTAACATATACCGGCTCGTTGTCTGTCAATCTTAATTTTTGTTCGTAGAAGTTGTTTAAAGTCATTTTGTCCGTGTCAAGAGCGAAAACGTCGGCATAATCTACGCAAATGTCAATTAATGTACTTGGAGCATGTTGAGGTATTTGATTTTTTAAAATTGAAATAATTTTTTTCGTACGTTTGTCTTCTGTTTCTGTTTTGTTAATTGTATAAACATTAAAATTTGGAAGTTTTTCTGTCCGAATACTGTTTCTTTTCACATACTTGACATCATCCGTGGTGTTTATGACTTTAATTATTGGATTACTGGAATTAACAATGCCTAGCTGAGAAAACACCTTTTTCAATTTCCTGCGAGTCCACAAAAAGTGGCTCGGGTGAATCTCCTAAATCAAAAAGTCTGAAGATTTCACATCTGTGAGGAATGATACAACTGTCGCTTTCTGTTCCATGCAGGATTGGTATCGCGACTTTTTCATTACCTACCCAAAAGGAAATACTATTTCTTTCATAATTAATAATACATTTGTTAATTTTCAGAAATTCTTTACCTAATATGCCATCGGGTGGAATATTAAAGTCTTTATCTACTACATGTAAAGTATGTTTAAGAGAAAAGTTCGAAAAATTTAGATTTACGATAATTTTACCTAAAGTCCAAACTGAATTTGAAGTGACACCGGTAATGTTAATAATGTCGTTTGTATTTAATGAGATATTACTGTCTATATATGATATTTTTATTAAAGAGATGGCGGCTTGAGTATCTACTAAGAAAGAACAAAATTTCTGTGACTCGTTCCCAGCCAGCATTTTCTGAAAATTTTGATCAAAAAATATTCAAATATCATTCCCCAAGATGTTTGATTTTAGCCACCTTTATACGTTTAAATGTAAAGTTTTTATTTTGCCGGCTCTAGGTCAAAAGTAATAAAAAAAGCTGAATTGTTTATTATTGTTGTAGCCCCCTGATGAAGATCTCCGAAGGTGATCGAAATATATTGGGAAAATAAAAAATCAAATCGTTTTATTACTTTTGACCTAGAGCCGGCAAAATAAAAACTTTACATTCCCCAAGATGATTAAAAACGTTCAAATTTAAAAGCATTTTCTGTTCGAAAATTAACGTCTCGTCGGGAGAAAAATGTACCATAAATGTGATTATTCTTGAATAATCATTTATGATTCATATTTCGAAACGCTTTTTATTCATATTTGATATCATTGTAAAATTGAGCTTTAATTCTTTTAGAGTAATATATGACTGCTTTTCGAAGTAATTTTCTGATCATATTCGTGAACATATTTCAATCGTTTTGGTTGAGATTTTTGAATCATTTTTGTACGATTATCATGATTTATTCTTCATATCTCATACAAAATAAGATACTACATGATAATCATATTTCATCAGGGGAAGAAAGCATGCGGAAGTGAGCTATTCGAACCACAGGTCACTCGCAAACAAACTTGACCGATATACACCTCGACTACAAAATCCAGCACCAACTATGATCGTCAAGATTTTAAAATACGATATGGAACGGGATGTTGAAGCTATATCCAGGTACATACATACATATGTCAATAGAGTTTCACTTACCTGGGGTTCACAACCTTTGTATTGTCTAAGTTGTATTTTCTGGGAAGCCGAAGGTGGAGAAATGGTTGGGGACATCTTTTCTTAGGAGCAGTATTTACATTATTTCTTGTCTTGAAGAATAAAGTTTTAATGTATTTTTTATAAATTTCATGATTGAAAAAATATGAGTATGTGAAAAAATAAGATCTGCAATGAAAAGTAAAATTTTAACAAGTATAAAATGCATTATACAGTCAACCAAGATAGTCAGAAAAGATCCAGAAAGCTGAATGATAAATGATTAAAAATTTTTGATCACCTAAAGTAAACACATTTGATTCAAATATGATTCCAAAAAGTGATTGAAAAGCTATATTAAGTTTTTGATCATCAAAAGTATTCATATTTGATTATTTCTTTTGTTCAATTGTATGATAACTTATTATTTAGTTAGAAAGAGTAATCAAATTGTATTGATATGTAGGGAAATTTAAAATTTAATTATCTAAATGCTGAGTGGGTTAAGTTGTAATTCTATGAAATCTGAGTAATTTAAATTTAAACAATAGATGCCTATTGGTGAGGGAAGTTCGCTTATTCGCTTAGTTCGTCCTCCCTCAGTGTTCGCTCCTGAGGGGCACTCGCGTTTAAAGCGCGAACGTTTGCGTTTCTGCCTCTATTGCTTGACGATCTAGAATTTGTTACCTATATTGTTACTATTATTTGAATTAGAATTTGTATTTGAACGTATATTTCTATTGGTATTATTTTGGTTTCTATTTCTGTTATCATATCGATATCGCTGATTATTCTTACCGCTATGGTTGCTATTGTATGAAAATGAACTATTATTTCTGAATGTATTGTTACGACGTGATCGAAAAGCTAAAACCTGACGCTCTGTTACTTCGTTATTTTGTTCTACAATTAATTTCGCTACTACATCTTTCGGATCAGTAAATGCCGTTGAGGCTAAAAAGGTTTTGACTAAATTTGATTTTGCGTTTAAACGACACACGTTAATCGTTTGCTCGACTGCCATTTCATGAGCATTCGCTTGAGTGATCTCTTCAATAATAAGAGACCCCTCAAGTGAGTCAGCTAAATCTTCAACTTTTTGGAAAAATCTGTATAACTGTTGTTGTTAACGTACAACGCTGCTATTTACCCTGCTACAACTTTCGTGTTGTCTGGTTTTATCCTATTACGTAGAGCTACTGTATAATTGTTGTTGTTAACGTACAACGCTGCTATTTTCCCTACTACAACTTTCGAGTTGTATGGTTTTATCCTATTACGTAGAGCTACTTTAATTTCGTTAACTGCGTCGGTATTGCTTCACGGGCTTTACCCTCCAGTTTTGATTTTAAGAACGCTATAAAAGTACCAGTTAAATTCACATCAGCGAACTCTTCAAATAATTTGATTTCGTCTATAAAAGTTTCAAGTGCTAGAGGATCACCGCTGTAGTTTTCTCTAACAGAAGTAGCACACATGTTAATGAGAGCTTTCTTTTCCTCAATTGTTGCCATGATTTGATGTTAAGATCTGAAGCTGAATTAGATGAAGGTGAGGCAACGTTTGCGCTAATTGAATCGTTAAGATTTGACTTTAAATTAGAAGAAGTTAACGGCGTTATTATGTATAACGCAACGCGACGCGAAAAGTCACTTTCACCCAAGTGAAACCAAATTCGTATCATATACGAGCATTCATTCACTTCGGTGACTCTCTGTGACTATCGGTGACTGTAGGTGATTGTCTTACGTTTTTTCGTATTATATAGCGACGCAAAGTGTCACGGACACTCATTTTTGCTGTCAAAATATTCACTTGCTTCTGGGTCGCGTTTGAGGTATTCACTTGGATGAATATTTGCTTGTTATGTTCAAAAACATGAAAAAGCAACATAAGTATCGCTATCGGTATGTTCAAACTAACAGCAATTGCAAGTAGAATTGCTACCCTCCTAGCTGTTGTTGTTGTTGTGTATGCCAAACTCCTTTCGCCGCAAACAGGTCCTCAGTGATATCCTTAAAAAGGCGTGGGACCTCTATGCCAGAAATTGCCCTGCGAACCCCGTTCTTAAAGTTAAATAGCCCGAACTCGCAGAAAAGGAAAGCAGAAGGGAGGCGCGAGTCACTCTAGCTCAACTTCAATCTGGATATCTGTTACATGTTAAACTCTTACTTATCCAGAATCAACCCCGACATACAACTTGAAGACACATTGAAGCAGTTTTATAATGAAATCTTGAAACAAAATTTAGAAATTTTGTTTGTCGGCAAAAACTTTAGCTTTTATATCCCACTCAGCATTAAGTGATTAAATTTTGAATTTCCCTACATAACAACACAATTTGACCACTATCTCTGACTAAATAATGAGTTATCATACTATTGAACAAAGGATATAATATAATCAAATACGAATACTTTTGATGACCAAAAATTGAAAAGCATTTTTCGATAACTTTTTGGAATCATTTTTGAATTCCTTTGATGATTAAATTTTAATATTTCATAAATATCAACAAAAAGAATAATCAATAGTCAATCACATTTTGGGATCATATTTGAATCAAATGTGGTTACTTTAGGTGATCAAAAATGTATAATCATTTTTAATTCAGCTTTCTGAATCTTTTCTGACTATATTTGTTGACTGAATAATGAATTTTATACTTGTAAAAATTTTACTTTTCATTGAAAATTTTATTTTTTTTTCATACACAAATTTTTTCAATCATGAAGCTCAGAAAAAATATATAAAAATATTATTATTTATACAAAAGATATTCTTCCAAACGAGAAATAATGTAAATGCTGCTCGTGACCGAAGACTTCCCCAACCATTTCTCCACCTTCGGCTTCCCAGAAAATACATAATGGTTGGACAATACAAAGGTTGTGAACAATTTGAACCCCAGGTAAGTGAAACTCTCTTGACATACCTGGATACGGCTTCCACATCCCGTATCGTATCGTATTTCAAGATGTTGACGATAATAGCTGATGGTGGATGTTGTAGTAGCAGGTGTACATACATACATATATCGATTAAGTTTTTTTGCGAGTTACCTGTGGTTCAAATAGTTCACTTCCGTGCGCTTTCTTCCCCTGATGAAATAAGATTATAATTTAGTATCTTATTTTGAATGAGATATGAGGAATAAATGCATTATAAACGCATTCAAAAATCATTCTAAAATCTCAACCAAACCGATTGAAATATGTTCACGAATATGATTAGAAAATGACGGTGAGAAGTAGTCAAATATTACACTAAAACAATTAGAGCTCAATTTTACAATGATATCAAATATGAATAAAAAGCGTTTCGAAATATGAATAATAAATGATTATTCAAGCATAATAAAATTTAGGGTACATTTTTCTCCCGACGATACATTAATTTTCGAACAGAATATGCTTTTAAATTTTAACGTTTTTAATCATCTTTGGGTATTTAAATAAGATATTTAAATCTTTTTTGATCAAAATTTTGAAAAAATGCTGGCTGGGCTATTCCTAATAAGTCTCTAAGTAATATAGAAATATCTTCGAAGAGACTCCGAAAAGCAGTCTAGAAATAGCCCGAAATAATCTCGAACTGGACTAATTAGTCCCAAATTTATTCGGAAAATAATCCCGAAAGAGTCCCGAATTGATGCGAATATGATATATCGTAGTGGTCTACAAATAGCACCAAAAGGATCCCGAAATAAACTGGAGAAAAACGTGAAATGATTCGCAAATTTATCTTCTTCACAACCTTGTACGGGCCTTCCCAACTGCACCGAAATTTGGATGGAACCCCTTTCCGCCGGTGAGGGTTGTATAACAGTACCAAATTTCCCTCCCGGAAACCTTGCGAATTATTTTCCATGTCGTACCTGTGTTTCATCTTACTACTCATTATCCTCGATCGTTCCCTCGCACTCTGTTGCTCGGCCAATGAAGAACTACTTCGCAGAGCTTGCGCTGGACGGATTTGCTTTGCATAATCAGTATCGTTCCGACGCTTCACAACAGTAGTGTGCCTTGGCTGGAAACCACCCTTGCATTCTTTCTTCATTTTAGTACGTCCGTTAGGGCTTTTCAATGCCAGTGTTTCTCTCACAGGTACCTTCGGTTTTGATTTGTTTGGTCCGTTAGGGCTTTTCAATGCCAGTGTTTCTCTCACAGGTACCTTCGGTTTTGATTTGTTTGGCCCTTTGTTCCATCAACCTTTACCTTTGAATTTCGTGGCCTTCGTCGAGTCTTCTCCACCAGTACCCGATTACTGCTGAACCCTTTTTCCAAACTAAAGTTAAGTGGCACATCTTGGTTCTCAAAACGCATCACTCTTCTCTGCATATCGATCTTGATGTCATGGTCAACCAAGAAATCCACTCCCAATATAACTTCATCAACAATCTCCGCCACAACAAATTTGTGTAGAACCATGACCTTCCCAATCAATACTTCACATATCACTTCTCCCTGAACTTGGTTATACTCGCCAGTGACCGTACGCAACTTTGCTCCTGGTAACGGTTTTACTCCCCTGTTGACCAAGTCAGATCGGATCAAGGAATGAGAAGCGCCCGTATCTACAGTCAGTATTCGTTCGTTGCCATCCACATTCCCTCTGACGGTAAGACTGCTCGATTTTCTACCAATTTGCAACACAGACATCACAGGGCATACAATAGCTGGATCTAGCTCTCTACCTCTTACTCGCTCTTGCTCATCTCCTCCAGCTTTGCGTTTACGCCCACCCACATTATTGGAACTATTAAGGCCAAGATCGCAATGACGTGCAATGTGACCGGACTTCCCGCATTTGAAGCATTTGATAACTTTTTCACTCCGCTTTTGCGATCCTTTCAGCGCCTCCAATATTGCGTCTACCCACTCTGGCCTTTCTACTTCCACACGGCGTGCTTTGAAAACTGGCTTACACAGAAGCGACGCTGTTTCCTGAATCAGGGCTTGTGACACCGTTTCTGCGAATGTTGGCTTTGGGTTTGCGTATGTAGCCCGCTTCGTTTCCACATCTCGTATGCCATTTATGAAGCTCTGGATTTTTACCCTTTCAGTGTATTCCACGGGTGCGTCCGCATTTGCAAGATGAGCCAATCTTTCAATATCTGAAGCAAACTCCTGCAATGCCTCATTTGCTTTTTGGTAGCGGTTTTGCAACTCAATTTGGAATATCTGTTTTCTATGCTCGCTTCCATAACGTCGTTCTACAGCAGCTATCAATGCTTCATAATTGTTCCGCTCTCCTTCGGGAATCGTCTGTAGGATTTCCGCTGCTGGCCCCTTCAATGCCACGAACAGTGCAGCAACTTTATCTTCCGCATTCCATTGGTTCACTGCTGCGGTCTTCTCAAACTGTAGCTTAAAGACCTGAAAAGGAACAGAACCGACAAAGGATGGTGTCTTTACCTTTGGATTACTCGCTGAAACAGCTAGGCGGTTTAGTTGTAACTGCTCAATACGACCCTTCAAATCATCGACTTCTGCCTGAAATTGAGCGATTTTTGCATCCTGCGCTTCCAGCTTTGATGTTACCCTTGCTTCCTGTGCTTCTAACTGTGAAGACATTTGTGCCACCTGTAATGATAAGCGCTCTTCTTGTTCTTCCATCTTTGATGTTATGCGTGTCTCCTGCGATTCCAGTTGGGATGCCATATATGTCTTCTGTTCTTCAAGTTGTGAAGAAATTTGTGTTTCCTGTGCTTCAATCTTCGATGTTATTCGGTTCTCCTGCTCTTCCATCTTGGATGTTATACGGTTCTCCTGCGATTCCATATATGTTTGCTGTTCTGCCAGTTGAGATGACACTGTCGATGTTTGAGCAGATATTGCAGCTAAAATCATGTTCAAGTCTGTACTGGTAACCGTCTGCGATGAATTTATCCAACAATTCCTCTTCTGACATCAATTGTAACGAATTTGCTGCAAATCCTCTTATTTGCGATCCTCTGCTAAGTTCGAATCACTAAACTGAATAAATAACTCCAATATTGAATAATGAAAAAATGGCCTTTATTAAAGTACTTCACAATACCACTTATACTTTGCTACCCGCTGGCTTAATAACCAAACTCATTGATAACTCAAATTAAACTGAATTACTTCTTACTCGCTTGCCCCGCTTTTATAGTTTACGCTGCATACTTCTAGGCTCTTCGATTTCCAGAACTTACTAGTTGTTTCGGCTACAAAATCGCCAGCCACAACTACGTGCACAAATTATTGCTCTCTCTTGTGACAACTTAGATAAGATATATGCATGTGTTTGTGCATTGCCGCTCCGCTGCTCGTATACGTACATATGTGTAGACGCAATTATTTATTCGTTTATGTAGATACATAATGATTGAATTATTGATGTGCATTCACGTCGCTGGTTAGCATCGGCTTAGAGACGATAGCATCGCTCAGTGCTGCTAACATTCGTTACAATATATAAGGATGAGATGACAAGAAGAGCTGTTTCAGGTTTGCTTTTAAATAAATTATAAAACTATGGGCCCTTCATATGAAAAGAATTTGTCAAAAATCAATAACAATTTGAGAGACTTTTATGCTATAAGAAGCTTTTTATGTCAGAAATACATTCCGGGTGTTTGCCAAACCCCTGTCGATGCACGAGTAAAAATAGATAACAATTTTATTATGTGTATATATTATGACATGAATAATACGCCTGTGTGCTTTATATATGTCATAAAGTGGTTCCAGAATTCCTTATTCATTGTTTTCATAAGAATATATTTAGTTTTGTAAGTTTTATCATTATAATGTTACAAGTATTAGGGCAGGTGCTGGATAATTTTATTTGCTTACGTGTGTGTGTTAATTAATATTTACAACAGCTGCAATATTGCCAGCTCGTTAAAACAATGTTATTCCGAAAAAAATGCACTGCAAAGTTTTCCGAAATAACAAAAGTAATAATTGGCTATACTGGCTACGCATTGGGCTTGACAGTCTCAGTGAATACGTAGTGACTACGTAAGACGACAAACGCGAATACGTAAGAAGTTACAAAATACGAATTCTGGGTGAATGTGAATGTGAGTGAATGCGACGCATACATTCACGGTGACATACATAATACGGGCCTAAATTTTTACTGGAAAAACCTTCGAAGCCTGGGAAATCTGCTGACAAAGATAATTTAATTTCCTGTTTTGTGACTTTTTCGGTCGAAGATGAAGTTAAACTTTCGGAGCTTGAACCTAATTTATCGGAATCTGGTTCTGAATTAGAAGTTTTGTGAACTCTCTTCCTATCTCTAAAGTTGTACATATGTAGTTATCAGAATAGCAAAAAATTTATAATTGAAATGTTGAGGAAAAAGAAAAAAAAAATTGGGAAAAGGGAATTTATTTGCAGTGAATTGTCGCTAATGAAATATTTAAAAATTTATTGGCAGAATCAATTGCACTGAAATATAATTGTATGAGAAATCTGTAAGAAGTAATTAAATTTAAAATGGCACAAAAGTATATAAGTATGAATTGGTAAAAATCTCAAAAATTTGGTAATCAGTTCAAAAAAATTCATATATTTTCACGGACGTACCGCTTTATTAAAAAAATTTCAATTGGTTTTTCACGGAACCACCGTTTTATGTCAGAAAAATCGTTTGGGTTTTCACGGAACCATCGCTTTATGTCAAAAAATATATCAAGTTTATAGGGTGGGTACCTGCAGACTGCTTATCTAGTTCACTCAGTCTTATATGGTGATATTTTGTTGGAAAATGTACGTATTGAAAAAACTGAAATAGAATGAAAATTTGAAAAATGGAAATTCAGGCATGTGAAACTTTAAATGGAAGATTTGTGAAATAATATGAAAATTTTGAAAATGGAAGCTTGAAAGTATGAGAACTTGTAAAATGAGCTGAGAAGTTTTTAAATTAGAAATTTGAAAATACGAAAAGTTTGATGAAAATGTAAATTTGTGAAATGAGTTGAAACTTGAGAAAAAAATTTAAATATAAATCTGCAAATGTTGAAATTTATAAAATGGTTCGAAACTTTTTTTAAATTGTTGAAAACTGTTGTAGTTAAATTTAGACGCATGCACCGTTTTAGTAAAAACAAAAAAAAAAATCCAAATATTTTATATAAACGGACGCACCGTTGTTATCAAAAAATTCAAAATATTTTATACGAACGGACGCACCGTTGCACAGTGTTTCGTGTAGAACAAGCTAGCTGGACAAAAACAAAGTTCTTATTCCAAGAAAAGTGTAATGAGAAATGAAAGAAAACAAACAAAATAACGGGATTTTTGCTTTTTTTTGATATTTTTTCTCATATATATTGAGTAATTGAAGTAAGAAGACAGGAGTGGCCGCAAAATGCATTGATTAATTTGCAAAATTCTTGTTGAATATTAAGCTTCATATTTCTTTTAAGTGAACACTTTTATATAATTTATTTGATGGATTCTAAGCTCGAAGGTAAGTAAATTTTTTTAATAGTAATTCTTTCGCAAGTAGAGTATTTTCAATATATTTAACATTCCGTTATTAAGAAGAAAAGGTATTTTTTCTCTATATTTTTAATTTTAGGCACAAAAAAGTTACATACATCCGCCAACATCCTGGATAAATTTTACATATGTTATAGTCGCAAGTATTCTCTAATAGTCGAAAGAAAACACCATTGCGAATTCTTTGCACATCTATTTTTAATTTTTTTTTTGTAGATTTTGTTATCTCCACATATAAAATAGGATGTATGTACGTACCAGCTCCGACGAGATATTTGAACCTTTAAAGCTGATCTACAAACGGCAAAACCAATCCCCAGGTACAAGGAACAAACACATAGCCATAAAACACACAAAAATAAACGTGCAAGGTCAACAAGAGCACACCAAAAGCAAAAAGGCGAAGATCACTGACTTCAACCTACCGCACCAGTCACCAAGGCACAAAAACAGGTACATACAAAGCAATCCTAATGCAGGTATAACCACACAGGAACGCTACGCAAAACAACCCCATTTGGTAGCATCTAAGCCAATACCTGAATGTAATATAAATACTGCGCAACTGATAACAAATCAGAACGATCAACGACACTTAAGATGGCAGCACAACAATCATCAACTATTCACCCTATCGGAAAATCAAAAACACAAAGCAGTTTAGTTATAACCGGCCCCGGAAGACGAATGAAGGACTTTGTTAGCTGGAGTGAAAAAACCAAACGGCGTCGAGTGGATGACCTCTTGCAATCTAGAAGTCCTGGTGAGTTACTTTATGCGGCAGAAGTATCAACGCGTATGTCCGGCAACAGAAATTTTGCTAACATTATAAAAAAATTACAGGAAACCACTCAAATATCCGGCAAAAAGATGACATATGAGCCAGATGCAAGATGCTTGAACAATGTAGAAGCTTTAGTATACTACTTAGATAGCAAGTCGACGACTCATGGGTACAAAACGACTCGGAATTGGAGCATCAAGGCAGGCCATAAGGTTTATCCATCATTTTATATTCTAAGAAAAGCTAAGGAAGAATGCTATCCAAATGAAATTGATGTGGGCGAAACACGTGCGGAAATTAAAGTCCAGTCCGTATTAGATAAAACTGTTGAGCGTTTAGTTTTAGCAAATCAAAACGTTTTTGTTAGTTTATTACCTACAAACTTGACGTATACTTTAATCAGCAAGTGGGGTTGCGATGGAAGCTCTGGCCATAGCACATATAAGCAAAAGTTTAAATGCAGTTCTGACACTGATTAATTTTTGTTTATATTTTCCTTCGTTCCTCTTCAATTACAGGATGAAAAAGGTAACACTGTTTGGCAGAATCTTCGATCTTCTTCTACCAATTAAATTTATTTTTTCTAAAGAAACAAAAGATTTTATTCTTTTTGAAACGAACAAAGTTTTAGAGGAGATAAGTGCGTTGTTGCCAACAAACTACAAGCTCGAAGAATACAAAGTTTCCGTAAATCACAATATGCTTCTTACAATGATTGACAAAGTTTGCAATGCTTTGACTGAAACTTCTTCCGCACAAAAGCGTTATATTTGTGGTTCCACTCCAAAAGATATGAATAATGAGTTACGGGACTTTACGCCCAACCTAGATAATCTTGGTTTTGGTTTGTCTACTCTCCATGCATGGATAAGATGTTTTGAATGCTTGCTTCACATAAGTTATCGCCTCGAAGTAAAAAAATGGCAGCTTATGAATGAGGCAGATAAAGAGAGTGTAAAGCTACGTTCAAACGAAATCCAGAATAAATTTAAAAGTGTACTTGGATTGATAGTAGATAAACCAAAACCAGGTTTCGGCAATACCAATGACGGCAACACTGCTCGTAGGTTTTTCGAAAATTCTGAGGCTAGTGCTGAGATTACGGGATTGGATGTAACGCTCATCAAAAGATTCGACACTCTCCTTCGCGAATTAGCATCTGGGTACAATATAAATATCCAAAGATTTGAAAAATTTGCGGTCGAGACTAAAAAACTATACATAGATCTCTATCCATGGTTTAATATGCCTGTTACAGTTCATAAAATCTTAGTGAATAGTACTGATATTAAAAAATCATCAGTTTTACCTATTGGTCAACTTTCTGAGGAAGCACAGGAAGCCCGTACCAAAGATTTGAGACGATTCAGGGATGATAACACACAAAAGCAGTCGCGTGAAGCCACGAATAGAGATCTTATGAATATGTTGCTTATAACATCGGATCCTTTAGTTAACATTTTTTGGATACCTATGAAAAAATTTAAATGTCTGACTTCAGAAGTCTTAAATTTACTGTCCCCCGATAATGTTGGGGAGTCAAAAAATACCCCAGTTGTTTCAAGCTTTCACAGTAGTGTTGCTGATGCTCATGACTATTCTACAAGTGACTCATCGAATGAAAGTGATGATAGCGAATAATAACATAATTATAAAAGATAACCTACCCTATAACTTTTTGTTGGATCAGGTTTTATTTAATTTAAATCTATTGTCTTTTCTACTTTGTATGATACTTTACTTTTAAGTTTTTGTAATAAGTAATTTTCACATAATTAATTTAATTATTTACATTGTTATTATTATTATTGTAATTCACTTTTACATTCCTGACTGGTACTATAAAATAATTTTGTAAAAATTGTAGTACCATACTCAAATAAATACAAAATATGTATGTACATATGTACAGTCACTCACATAAATAAGTAGACACCCCTTTTTGGACAATTCTTACAATCTTTGCTTTCGCAAATTTATTTTCACTAATTTCCCATAAGAAAATTTGTCACGATCTATAACAAAAACTAAATTATATTTAAAAAATGTTTGAAAAATTCGACGAATTTTCATGAAAAATTTTAATTTTTTATCCGAAATTTTTAGAGTATTGAGATTTGTAGTCCATTCAATTTAAGTACAATAAAGTAATATTCTTAAGTCCTTTAAATTTTTTTGGATCTATGTCACTTATTCACATTAGTCACTGTATATGAAATAAGCAAATGTATGCATATGAAGTAAAATTTTGGAAAAAAAAATAAAAGAAAGAAATATGCCTGAAAAAAATTACGTAGTTAAAATAAATGACTGCATATGAAACGGAAAATCTCATAAAATAATTTTGTCCAGCTAGCTTGTTCTACACGAAACACTGTGCGTTGTAATCAAAAATCAAAAAAATTTATAATATTTAATGTGGACGCACCGCACTTATTAAATTGTAAATTTTTTTTTGGTATACATATATGTAAAAACCCGTAGGAAAAATTTTATTAATACATACATATGTCATAAACTTATTTTTCTGCTTCACTGCTGCTATGATGATGGCTGCCGCTGATGTTAATGCTGGCCTTCGCTGCCGACGGTGGTTGCTGCTGCTGGGCTTTGCTGTTGATGTTCGCCGCTGCTGGTGTTCGCTGCCGCTGGCGGTGGCACAGTTTGTGGATCCGTTATCTGAGTGGCGTGGGTTTTTGCATGCCGTTATTATGTATATTATAATTAAATGATTTATGTTATCTTTGACCTTTTTATACTCAGTTGAGAGAGCTCACAGAGTATATTAACTTTGATTGGATAACGGTTGGTTGTACAGGTATAAAGGAATCGAGATAGATATAGACTTCCATATATCAAAATCATCAGTATTGAAAAAAAATTTGATTGAGCCATGTCCGTCCGTCCGTCCGTCTGTCCGTTAACACGATAACTTGAGTAAATTTTGAGGTATCATGATGAAATTTGGTATGTAGATTCCTGGGCACTCATCTCAGATCGCTATTTAAAATGAACGATATCGGACTATACCCACGCCCATTTTTTCGATATCGAAAATTTCGAAAAACCGAAAAAATGCGATAATTCATTGCCAAAGGCGGATAAAGCGATGAAACTTGGTAGATGGGTTGAAGTTATGACGCAGAATAGAAAATTAGTAAGATTTTGGACAATGGGCGTGGCACCGCCCACTTTTACAAGAAGGTAATTTAAAAGTTTTGCAAGCTGTAATTTGGCAGTCGTTGAAGATATCATGATGAAATTTGGCATGAACGTTACTACTATACAGGAACGTTACTATTACTATATATGTGCTAAATAAAAATTAGCAAAATTGGATGAAGAACACGCCCACTTTTTAAAAAAAAAATTTTTTAAATTCAAATTTTAACAAAAAATTTAATATCTTTACTGTATATAAGCAAATTAAGTCAAAATTCAACTCCAGTAATGATATGATGCAACAAAATACAAAAATAAAAGAAAATTTCAAAATGGGCGTGGCTCCGCCCATTTTCATTTAGTTTGTCTAGAATACTTTTAATGCCATAAATGGAACAAAAATTTACCAATCCTTAAATTTGGTAGGGGCATAGATTCTATGACGGTAACTGTTTTCTGTGAAAATGGGCGAAATCGGTTGAAGCCACGCCCAGCGCAATAACTTGAGCAAAAACCGATATATCTTTAATAAACTTAGTCCACGTACTTATCTGAACTCACTTTATCTTGGTATAAAAAATGGCCGAAATCCGACCATAATCACGCCCACTTTATCGATATCGAAAATTACGAAAAATGAAAAAAATGCCATAATTCTATACCAAATACGAAAAAAGGGATGAAACATGGTAATTGGATTGGATTATTGACGCAAAATATAACTTTGGAAAAAACTTTGAAAAATGGGTGTGACACCTACCATATTAAGTAGAAGAAAATGAAAAAGTTTTACAAGGCGAAATCAACAGCGTTTGGAATCTTGGCAGGAATACTGTTAGTGGTATTGCATATATAAATAAATTAGCAGTACCCGACAGATGATTTTCTGGATCACCTGGTCCACATTTTGGTCGATATCGCGAAAACGCCTTCACATATACATCTAAGGGCCACTCGCTTTTAAAACCCTCATTAATACCTTTAATTTGATATCCATATCGTACAAACACATTCTAGAGTCACCCCTGGCCCACCCTAATGGCGATATCTCGAAAAGGCGTCCACCTATAGACCTAATGCCCACTCCCTCTTAAAATGCCCAGTAATACCTTTCGTTTGATACCCATATCGTACAAACACATTCTAGAGTCACCTAATGGCGATATCTCGAAAAGGTGTCCACCTATAGACCTAATGCCCACTCCCTCTTAAAATGCTAAGTAACACCTTTCGTTTGACACCCATATCGTACAAACATTCTAGAGTCACCCTTGGTCCACCTTTATGGCGATATCTCGGAAAGGCGTCCACCTATAGAACTAAGGATTACTCCCTTTTAAAATACTCATTACCACCTTTCATTTGATACCCATATTGTACAAACACATTCTAGAGTCACCCTGGCCCACCCTAATGGCGATATCTCGAAAAGGCGTCCACCTATAGACCTAATGCCCACTCCCTCTTAAAATGCTCAGTAACACCTTTCGTTTGATACCCATATCGTACAAACATTCTAGAGTCACCCCTGGCCCACCCTAATGGCGATATCTTGAAAAGGCGTCCACCTATAGACCTAATGCCCACTCCCTCTTAAAATGCTCAGTAACACCTTTCGTTTGATACCCATATCGTACAAACACATTCTAGAGTCACCCCTAGCCCACCCTAATGGCGATATCTCGAAAAGGCGTCCACCTATAGACCTAATGCCCACTCCCTCTTAAAATGCTCAGTAATACCTTTCGTTTGATACCCATATCGTACAAACATTCTAGAGTCACCCCTGGCCCACCCTAATGGCGATATCTTGAAAAGGCGTCCACCTATAGACCTAATGCCCACTCCCTCTTAAAATGCTCAGTAACACCTTTCGTTTGATACCCATATCGTACAAACACATTCTAGAGTCACCCCTGGTCCACCTTTATGCCGATATCTCGAAACGGCGTCCACCTATGGAACTAAAGCCCATTCCCTTTTAAAATACTCATTACCACCTTTCATTTGATACCCATATCGTACAAACAAATTCTAGAGTCAGCCCTGGTCCACCTTTATGGCGATATCCCTAAATGGCGTCCATCCATAGAACAATGGCCTACTCTCTCTTAAAATACTCTTTAATACCTTCCATTTGATACACATGTCATACAACCACATTCCAGGGTTACCCTAGGTTCATTTTCCTACATGGTGATTTTCCTTATTTTGCCTCCATAGCTCTCAACTGAGTATGTAATGTTCGGTTACACCCGAACTTAGCCTTCCTTACTTGTTAATTTAAACCTTTTTAGTTCGTAGAATTTAGTTCTTAATGTTATTTCCGTAGTGTTTAGTTTTTAGATAATTTGTTGTATTGGGAAATAGTATTTTGTAGATTTTTGTTAATTCGCATTTTGTTGTTAATTGTATTACATTTGTTAAGTTAATTTTATTATGTTCGGATCACACCCACTCAACTCACCTGTACCACCACCAAAGACCGTCACGGTCGCTATGTAAACTCCCTGTATGTGTAAGTAATTCAATGCCGGCACGTCGATTTACAAACAGATGTTCCCGTGGAGGGCGCCGCCTCCACACCGAGGTTGTTTTACCTTTGCCTATGTTCGGGGTCTTAGCATGGCGGTCTTCCTCGCCACGTATCGTTTATTATAATAAAAACACCAAAACCGATTACTACTACGTGTTAATACTTTTTATTTAATTTTTGGGAATCCTCGAACGTCCTGAGTTTTAGTTGCAGCAAATTAAAATTGTGTGTATCACATTTTTATGTCAGTGATGTGGGCCGCAGTTGTATTTGACATGCGCGTTGCCACCTGTACGCGCCTGTCAAATACTACTTAAGGCCCAACCACATAGAATACCTTATTATATTTTGGTGTAAGGCTTATGTTCTTTATACTACAATGTTTGCTCTGCAAATGAGCGAAATCGCCTGAAAGTCACACCTACTTTTTTATAATAGCTCTGAAAATGTGTCTGTAAAATTCGAAAAGCCTTATAACACTATTAAGAACACAAAGCACACAACAAAGCGTTTCAAGTACACAGTTGGGTATATAATGTTCAGTTACACCCGAACTTAGACTTTCTTACTTGTTATTTATATGTCTGTATATCCGTTATAGTTTAATTTTTAATATTCCATTTCTTATTAAGTTTATTATTTAAATGTTAAAAGGTGACTTCTCCATCAATCTTTATCACTAAACGATTTATTTTGTATGGGGTCACTCGTATATTTCCAATCTCGGCAAAGTACTCTTAAATGTACCCTGCAGGAAAAGAACTAGTATGATAAGCAGTATAACATCCCACAGTTCCATCAGGAGAAATTTTTTTCCACTGTGTTTACCCTCAGTGAATGCCGCGTGGCGGCTCTTTCGTCCAACCTTCCTAGTAGCCCTCTACGAGCCATTTGCTTTCTCTGATGAATCTTACTAGTAATAAAAGATTCACTTTCCCAATCTCTAGCAAGCTATGGAAAAACAGTGCGCTCAGAAATCTGAGTCGTCTTGTTTGCAGTCCTGCACATCGGCAGAGATAACTTCTGCAGACGCAGCTTGTTGGGATGCGCTACCGTCGGAGAACTGGTGCTGTAGCACAATGACCTCTGATGACATTCGTTAGTATTCGCACTGGAGATTTGTTTATCTTGGGAAGGAAGCAAGTTGCTTTCCTATCCAAACATGGCCATTAGAACCTTGAGACCTCGCAATCATCTCGGTTGGTTTACAGCAAGTCCGTTGGCCTAATCTCATATACCTCGGTTTTCCTCAGGAGATAACCCAGCCGTATTCATGCGGAGTTGTCCGCCTCGCTTGTGTCCATTTTATAGGTTTTCTTGGCCATTTCATCGCCAAATCATTCCTTTTATAATCGCTTTGCCATGGAACCCAGAAAACGGAAATATTTAGGTGCCTTATGAACGCCAGCGAGGCTCGACACTTCCGCACGATATCTGACTTTATCACGTTATGTTCTTATGCCTTTAAGTCGGCCTGGCTCTCAACATAGATCGCTACATTGGTGTCTGGGACCGTATTATCCTGCAGCCGCCTGGTTGCTCTCCTTATAGCAGAGAACTCCGGCTCGAGTACACTGCATGAGTCATGGAGCCGGTACGATTGGTTTGCCTGCAGATGCTTTGAGTATATTCAACAACTCCTTTTTCCATTTCCGAGCCGTCTGTGTAGATTGTAATGCCCCAACCACTGTCTAGGCCTTCTTCCCATTCATCCCTCGAAGGATATCTTACGTTCTATTTGATGACTCTTTTCATCTAGCGCCTTCTATCAGACAAGAGCTCCTACGTTAGTATCGGTCACATTACTGCGATGTACATACCATGGATAATAAGCGGTGACCGTCCCCTGTCCTCAGTGGAACATCTTAGTAGTGGTTCGTTTTCTCCAGTTCAACATTATTGTCAGCACTTGCCTGAAGGGTATGTACAAGTGGATATATATAAACGTGGAACCATCAATAAATTTTCAAAATCACTAAATGGACTCATAAAATATGAACGCGACCCAATTAACATGTCTATCCACTGATTAGCATTGACCGCTCATGCTATGAGATTTTGATTCGATAATTTTGGCCGAAAAAAGAAAATTTTGGTTAATTATTGTACCTAACGATCCACTAGAGTGATTATATTCATAAAAGGTGTAACAATAAGTTTAGCCTCTTTGTAACACCAAATCAAAATTGCATTGGTAAAAAATTTGGCTTAAGAGATTTGATATGGCGATATGGTAGAGTACTGATGTTGCCTGAGGTCTTCGGATCAAATCTGACCGATTTTCGGCAGATAATATTTTATCTGGAAAAGTTGCTGTTAATATATTAGAAACTTAAAAAGTACTCGTGATTTTAGGTTGATATATTTACGGCTTTTCTACTTATCAATTTTGTTTTACAAATTTGGTCCTTGTTAAAAATTTAAGCAATTATAAACAAATTGTAATTTATCTTTTTCTGGACAGAACTCCTTATACAAAATTCGAGTTCCAATGAGCTATCTGGCGGCTTATGACGATCAAACCTCACTCACATTCTACTCATGTGTACACATAATATGGTTTCTTTTATTTACAAACTTTTTTCCTGGGCCGGAAAAATGGATCCTGTAGTACCAACAGTATACCGGCGGCGGCGGCGGCGATGCCGGTGTACTTACTAAAAATAACTTGATTTTCTCATTTCAAAAAGTAATATTTAGGAAAGGTTTTGTTTAAAACGGCAACCGGTTATATGTACTGGGCTGATCCAGGGTTTTCGCCAGGACCAATGGCTGATATTTCAATGCAACGCATCTTAATTTCTCGCCTATCGTTCAAAAAATTTCATCCAAGGCGTAGCTTCTTGCGGAGGACTGTTCTTAATTCACTTACTTCAGGGACTCTTTGAACCCAACCTCGGTCCTAGGGACTGGTACTGCTGCGTTTGCCGAAAAAATGCAAATACTGATCACACTTTTGTCTGTACAAAGCGTAATTTGTAATATTTTGGGCTAACTTGTCGTCGACGCGACACTTTTAAATCATTTGAGCCTTCTTACTGTCTATTAATAGTCGTGATTCATGTAACACAGTTTTATCTTTTAGCTTTAATGCTGGCATATTGTTGATCGCGTGAAAAAGCGTCTCCAGTTTTTTCGGCTCTTTTGAAGAGCTACAATTTTCGAAGTTCGACCAGTAGCATTGCCGAACACCAGGCGCTACCGCGCCTCCTGGCCCTCACACCGTAGGCAGCTCAGAACCAATAGTACAGCAACATCGAATTCATCCCTTCATTGACGTCACTTTCCTTGAAGCTCTAGGAGTACCTGCGAAAGTATTTTGGCGGGTGTTTTTGTCGCTCCATGGTACCCAACTACATAATCCACAAGATATTATTCGAATAACCAGAGAAACACCTTGAAACCTTAAGAGTAACTATATGTTTTTTTTTTTATTTAACTATTTGTCCAGGAATGCCACCCTCGAAATCATAAGCTAAGTGGATATCATAGCACTAGTTCCACTGTTTACTACGTTAGGGTAGTAGCATCATATAGTTTGACACGGAATATGTATCGTTTTTGAATAGAATGTTATTAATTTTCAACCTAACGAATTTGTTTTCTTACTTAAAGTAAAAATGTATGGGGTGCGATTGGAAAGAAGTTGGTTGAAGAATGTCGGACACCCTAGTGAATGTGTCTGCATGTACTACCAAGTAAAAAGGTAAGCTGTCAAAGAACTACTACAAAGAACGAAATCAACAACGCCACCCTGTTTATATGAAATTGATTCAGTTAAATATCACGATCAAAACGTCGCTGTTGGATTTGCATGCTTAATTTTTTTCATTTTAAGGACCAGTGTTCATTGGAACTCAGCTAATAAATACCTTTGATGCCTAGTAAAAAACTATGTAGTCTTAAATTTTCTGCATCACCTGGTATATTCATTTGTTTATATATGTGTAAGTACATTTAAGACAGTGTTTGATAACGAAATAATTATTATTATCAAAATTTTATTTATATTTTTAACAAAAAAAAAAATACCTCGTTAGAATATTAAAAATATTTATGTTCATAAAATACTCATATTTTTCCAAGGCCAATGGCTCTTAATATAAATATAATCTCGAGCGCCGAAAAGTATATTTCATCATAATTTCTTTCAGAGGCGAAGTTAATAATACTTTCATATCCTGCAGAGGTTGGACTTGCCTAAAAATTAGTTGTCTACTTTTGAAAAAATTTAACACCTCTCTTCATATCTAAACTTTTTTAGTGTATTTAATTTGCATTATCTCTAATATCAATAACCTTCTTTATCTAAACGTCCTTTGTTCCTATCGTTCAGTTTTTGCTTTTTGACAACCTTTTTCCCCTAATTTGTCGCCTCTTGTCTTGCTATTGCAGCTACGTCTTCTACTTCCTCTTCTTCTGGCTTAATTTGGTCAATAAAGCCGAAATTCGGAGCGTAGTTCTGAACAAAAAGATAAACTGAATCAATAAATTAGTCATTGCAAAAATGGGGACTAGCTTCCAATCTACACAGATGGATTTATATCGCAATTATTCGACTAATATTGCTGTATGGGGTAGTCGTGTGATAGAAAACACTGAGCAATGTGTCAAACCTAAATTTGCTTGGAAAAGTGCACTGATCGATTATGATCGGCATAAGTCGTGCTTTAAGGACAACGCGAAGTGAAACTCTTCAAATTATTCTTGATGCTTTCCCCTTTGATCTAGCAGAATATTGAGCAGTGGCAACGTCAGCCCTTTGTTTAAAAGAGCCGTCAAATTGGAGTACTATGGAACACTCTATCATAATTACCAATTATAGTTTTCTTCTTCGAAGCACAGAAGCGACCACAACAGTTGCAGGTACTAACTTTATAGTAAACATTCTGGAAATTAATGGTTGAGTGGACTCGCATAGGTACCTCGGAGCTGACGGCTGCATTTTCATAGTCGAACAGTGGGGTTAGATGATGGGCTTAAGCAAAGCACCGAGACCTCCAAAACCTCTTCAAACCACGTGATTAATAAAGATTAATCCAGGCAGAAGTATCAGCTATCACGGAAGCCACAATTTGAATAGACACCCATTAAATAGGGGAGTAAATCTTTATTTTTAGCGACAGCCAAGCAGCTATCAAATTCCTCGGCTCTTACTTATATAATTCTTAACAAACAGCAAACGTTGGCCAATATCTTAAGTAGATGGCACAACAAAACGGCGCGCATCTCTCGTAGATGCCGGGATACACGGACATTTAGGGAAACTATTTTGCAGACGAACTTGCTAGGCAGATCACGACTAAGCATATTCCTGCCGACAACGAACGCTTAGGTATACCCTTTGTCAGATCCAAGCTAAAGCGAAAAGTGTACATCTACTGTAAGGCCAAGGCTAGGTGGCTGCAAACTATAGGACTTCCCACATCTAAGCAAGACTGGCCAAAGTGAGGTATTAAGATATCCCAACACGTCTACACTCTAAGTAGGGATAAACTTTACACACTTTCAGGAGTGCTCACCGGGTACCGCCTTTTTGGTAGACATGCAGAAAGGCTAGGATGCTTAAGCAATTGTAAATACGTCGAAGAAGAGAGAAGAGGTGTATCACTTCATCTGCAAACTCCCGGCGTTAAGCGCTGTCTTGGAACTCCCTCTTTTTGCAAAATCTACGTCACGTCGTTGAGAACGACATCAAGGAATTGGAAGCCTTTATCCGGTCCGAGTAATGGTTCGAATAAAAGCGGTAATGGTATCCTTTTGTGATATCAGAAGGCCTATATGTGCCTTCACGGAAGCTACCTCAACCTAACCTATCATTGTGAATTGTACTTTGCCGGATAAAGAACCGGTACGTTGCGGTAACTATTACTGCTAAGTTACTAGCACGAATATGTTGGGTGTTTTCTAGACCCCACTTCATATTTCTATTTCTCTTTTTCAGTTTTCGTTCTGTTCTACCCTTTCCTCTTCATTTTCCTTTCCTCTTATTCTTCTTTCTCTACTTCTCTTTATACTTATTCTTCCTATTCCTATTCCTTTTACTATTACTAATTTTCGAATTTTTTCGAAAATGCCTTGGAGATTTGTTTGCATGATTTCTATATATAAAAATAATATCAATAATAAAAAAATTTAAATAAAAATGTTCGCAGATGACAGTTTTTTTATGATAAAAACAAATTATCCATAGATAACGTCGAGTTTTAATTGTGGGCGTAATACGCTCTAGTAGAAATAACACTAAACGCATGTGATTTCTGCTACAAATTTAATTTATTTGTTTTTACAAATTAAATCTCAAGAGAAAAGCCTGTTCAATTTTTATATTATAATCCCAAACAATGGTAACATTGTTGTTGTTGAAAAGTCCAGCACAAAATGATATGCTGGCTTAGAATCGAAGAAGACAGTATGGCTCAGGAAGTATTTCTGGGGGCACACATATTTGGAAGCAGAGAAAGGAGTAAACCTCCACTGAATTTGAAAGAACTGGTGTAGGAAGGCTGTAACTCACTTAATATTCGCAATTGGTATCAGTCATTTCGAAACAGGAAAAGCTGGCGCGACTTGTTAGGCAGCGGCTTAAATCGTCTAGGCGGTTGAGAACCAATTAGTTACACATTGTAGAAAAATTTAAACTCTTTCTTCCAGCGAAGCAACCATTTTAGTTTTTATAAAACGGACTTCGTACAGATCATTTATGTTTAACACGCGTATAGTTCACCTCATATTTGTTATGTATTATTTGCAGGTTGCTTTAGTGACTAAATAGTATACCGCTCCGTAGGTGACTGTGTGTTCCGCAAGTGACTTTCGGTAATCTTACCAGTTCTATGATTTACTGTCATATAACCTTGAGGGTAAAGTAGACTGGTACTTCCAATCAACACTCACCGGAATTTCCTTTTTCTGCATTCGGTCATTTTCATTACCATCTATTATCAACATGCACTGACCCCATCACATCGTGTTTTATCATCAACGGAAGAAACAATCTTCAAATCGTAAGTTATACCTTTCTATATAAGACCACCCGTAGTAGCACTTGAGCTGCGTCAGGTTCTTATATTTAGAAAATACTTGCGCCGCACCAAGTGAGTCGAGTTCCAAATTTCGCACTTGAGCTGCTAGTAATCTAAATCTAAAGTTTCTCATTAAAAAACAAGTAAAGGTGTCTAAGTTCGGGTGTAACCGAACATTATATAATCAGCGTGAGCTTCAATTGCACATTTCATTTCAGATAAATTACTTTTCTACATAACACGTGGAACCGCCCGTTTAAAAGAAAAATATCTCCCCATTTCCTCTTAAAATAAAACTTGATAAGTGAAATATTATTGATTCAAAACTATTTTTTGCTAAGGTACAGCTTATTATTATAGTCTACGACTCTTTCAAAGTTCTTTTATAACTAATTTGCCGCGGTTTTTAACAGATCCCGTCCATTTTTACCAGAAATATTTCTTGCTATAGGGAAAATCTGTGTACTCAATTTTATTATGATCCGTTAATTTTTCTTTGAGTTATGGCTCCCGAGACATAGAAAATTGCTTAGTCATAAAAGGGGCGGTGCCACGCTCATTTTTTAAATTGGAAGTTTTTCCTATTTACTGTTATAAATCAACTTGGAAAATGAAATACCATTGATATAAAGCTCTTTTTTTGCAAAGACATAACTTATTTTATTCGTCCACGACCCTTTTAAAAATCTTTTATATAAATGTGGGCGTGGTCGTTAACCGATTTCGTAAATTTTTCTTCAAAACATTCCTTATGTTAAAGGCAACCTCTCTTCCGAATTTTGTAACGATAGGTTTAACGATTTTTGATTTATGATTAATAATATTTGTAAAATTGATTTTATCACAAGTGGGCGGTGCCACGCCCATTTTAAAAATTTGTTTCAAATTTTTATCAAGTCTTTTTAGAACTGAAATTGATCAATAGAACATTTTCTACAAGGGTCTGAAAAGTTATAATGATCTGCCTATGAACATAATTGCAACCAAATAACAGTATTTAAAACAAAATTATATGAATATTGTAAAACCTTAGCTATAAGATAAAAAACTGTAATATTTTCTAATTTACGAATTACGCTTCTGGCCGTAATAAATAAATAATCTAATCTAATCTAATACCAGTCTACGCGTCAAATTTCAACATTATAGGTGTATTATTTACTAAATAATCAGGTTTTTTGTGTTTTCCAAAATGTTATATATATAAAAACTGGGCATGGTTATCATCCGATTTCGCTCCAACCAAATTTTTTTTCGACACTGATGATTTTGATATATGGAAGTCTATCAGGCCTGTTCTGAATTCCGACTCGTTTTGAAAAGTAAAACGAGACTGATTCCGAGTCGACTTCTTTTTGGTGTTCTCAATTCCTTTTGAAACAAATCGATTCGAAGTCGATTTCTAATCGTTTTCATTTCGAGTAGATAATCAAGCGAAACAGCTGTGTTTATTTATTTTGGTTTTAGTTAAATTAAAATTGTACAAAAATTTTAACAAAATGCCAGCACCAATAATTTTCGGAAATGCAGAGGCAAAAATATATGCAATTGTGCATAAAAATCGATCGATCGAAATTGAGAACACGTCGATTTCCTTTCGACCAGAATGGCTTTATTTAGTTTGGAAAATCTTTGATAGGAATTTTCAAATTAAGATTTGGTATGCTAAATAAACAAATAGTCCAAAAAAAGTTGTAATGAATCTTCCAAATAAAATGAAATGAATAATTTAATAAAACTTATTTGTGGGAAAAATAATGTAATTATCTGTGCTTAATAGGCTAATTACTTTCGATTCCGACTGCTCGGAGGCAAAACTTTTCAAATCGACCAAGTCTGGTCGAAATCGATATTCAGAACTCCAATCCATTTCGATTCCGAATAAATTGGTCGGAATCGAAATCCAGAACAGGCCCGTATATCTATCTCGATTCCTTTATACTTGTACAACCAACCGTTATCCAATCAAAGTTAAGTGCTTTGCACACAGAGTATAAAAATTTAATTCGTTAACCATTGTTATCATCAAGTTTCATATTCACACTAAAATAAAAGAATAGCTTCCTGATCTCTCCAGTTTCCTCGCCATGCGAAACTTGATATGTCACCTACCAAAGTATTGGCGACAGACCTGTCAAAACATCGCAATCGGAACTGATACGGACTGTCTTCTTATGTCCTCAAAACACCTTCTACATAGTGAGAAATGAGATGAAATGAAATATGCCTTCAACTCTTTGGTAATCCAGCACTTATGGCCGAAGGACACATTGTTACCAGATTAGCCTTTAAATGTAAATTAAAGGTAAACTAGACGAGATGAACTATAAGTTTGTTTAGAAGAATACTCTGGTTATTTTTTTGCAAAATTGCTGTTGTACTGTGTATTCTGATTTGTTTCAGAGCTCATTGCAAATAAATTATCCAAAATTTGTATAGGGAAACGCTTAATAATAAACGCATATAATGACCACCTCTAATTGAAGAAACGCATTTCAAAGCAACCACCGGCAATTGCACTCACGTGTATCGGAATTTCATTTTGCAGCAACAACACAAAGTGCTCATTTAAATATAGTCCAACATGTATTTGCTATCAGCATACCGTTGAACTATAACTAAGGAATTTGAGGTTGATATACAAATAATTTTAAAGTAATTATAAATTTTACATATATAAACACGTACTTACTACTTAATTAAAATGTTGTTGTGTGAACCAATCTGGTAACCCTGAACATTTGAACCATTACTGACCGAATGAAGAAGAGAAGAAGAAGTTAGTTAGTTGAAGTTACTCGTAAGCGCTCGACGCGTGTGCGTCTCGTATCCTTTTTAAATAATTGAAATTAATCAAATATATATATTAAACTCTGTAAATCCTGACAAAATGAATTATTAAAGTAATAATTAAAACTTTAACAACTAGTGTTGTGACAATTTTCAGAAGTGGGATGCCAACGAGACAAGAACAAATAACGTCGCAAAAATTTGCAAATGTAAACAAAGAAGAAAATAGAAAGAAAATTTCAGTTTTTGGTGACGTTCGTGATATAATTGCAATTCTACCGTCGTACGATCCGTGTAAAAAGATAATAAATTCAGAACAATTTATAAATCGTGTTAACCAACTGCGTAGTGTTTATTGTTGGGAAGATAAAATTCTATTGTATGCAATACAAACGAAACTAGAAGGTGTTGCAAAAATGTGGATAGATGCCAGTGCCGAAATCTTTACAGATTGGCAACATTTTGTGTACGAATTTCTAAACGAATTTCCATGTTCTTTGAATGCTGCGGACATTCATATGGAACTTATGAGCATGAAAAGAAATAATAGTGAAAGTGTAGAAGCATTTTACTATCGTGTATTGGCGACTGGTCGCCGAGGTAAAGTTGACGATGCATCAATAATAAAATACATAATTAATGGTATAAACGAGAACGGTTTAAAGCAGTGTGTATCTGTGCATAATTATCAAACATGTAGTGAATTGCTACGGGCGATTGTGAATTATTGTAAGCACAATAATTTGAAAAGCACGAATTTTGCAAATGCAAAACAAAACGAAGAGCCGACAAAGGCAAATACGAAAATAGAGAATCAGAGAAAAACAACGATATGCTACAATTGTAATAAGGCTGGACATTTGTCGCGAAACTGTCCTGAGCCACAAAAACACGAACGATGTGCAAAGTGTTCGAAAGTGGGGCACTCCACAAACAATTGCAAAGTAAAAACGCTGAAAGATAATTGTAACACCGTGAATGAAATCAAAAGTGATTTTATAATTAAAAATATTGAAATAAATGGTGTAAAGACAAATGCTTTTATAGATACGGGTAGCAGTAGAACGTTAATAAGAAAATCACTCGCGCTTAAAATCGGAAAAATCGGTGAATGTTGTGTTACATTAAAAGGTTGCGGTGGAGCATCATACAAATGTAGGTCCAAACTGAATGTAATGCTTAATATAGACGGAAACGAATCCGAGACGGAATTGCTAATCGTAGATGATGAAATGATTGATTATCCAGTGCTAATCGGTATTAACGTAATATATGACGCTAATAAACAATTCGTATTCAAAGGAAAAGAAATGTGGGTAGTCGAAAAACCAAATAACGAAATTATAAGCATCACAGATGGTGAATTCGGTGAATTAAATAAGATGTTACGAAAACATGATCGATGTTTCTCTGCTGAATCGAGTTCAGTGGGTAAAACGAGTATAGTTAAAATGAATATTTCATTGCTATCTGATACGCCAATTAATATGAAACCATATAGACTGCCATTCGCGCATCGCCCTATCGTAAAAGAGATTATCGAAAATCTGTTGAAAAGTGAAATAATCCGACCATCAAATGCTCCGTACGCATCGCCTATTGTGCTCGTGGAAAAGAAAAATAAAGAGTTCCGAATGTGCGTGGACTACCGACAACTAAATAAAATTACCGAAAAACAACCATATCCAATGCCAATAATTGATGAACTTTTCGCGATGTTATCTGGTAATCAGTTTTTCACGACCTTTGACTTTAAAATGGGTTATCACCAAATCGAGGTAAACGAAAATTCGAAAAAGCTAACCGCGTTTGTGACGACGGAAGGTCATTACGAATATAACCGGATCCCATTTGGTCTCGTTAATGCTCCGGCAGTTTTTCAAGAAGCTATGAATAAATTAATCGAACAGTGTAAATCGAAAAATATAATTGCTTATTTGGACGATGTGATTATACCTAGCAAATCAGTTGAAGAAGGTATACGCAAATTAGATGAATTTCTGTGTGTCGTAAAAGAGAACGGTCTAACGTTAAGATTGGACAAATGTGGTTTTTTAAAAGACGAGATCGAGTTTCTCGGACATAAAATATCACGCGATGGTATCAAACCAGGTGATCGGAAAATACAAGCAATAAAGAACTTTAAAATACCAAATACGCAAACGGAAGTTCGCCGCTTCCTCGGGTTAACCGGATTTTTTAGAAAATTCGTAGAAAATTATTCATTAATTTCGCGTCCGTTAACAAGACTAATAACGAAAGCATGTGCTGAAAAATTTGAATGGGGCGAAGCTCAACAAAACGCGTTCTCCACGTTAATTAATAAATTATGTAGTACACCAGTGTTAGGTCTATACGATTTCAATGAGCAACATCAGGTGCATACCGACGCAAGCAGTATAGGAATCGCAGCAGTACTATTGCAATCGAAACGTGATCACGACGGTTGGCAAGCTGTAATGTATTTTAGCCGCCACTGCACACCGGCTGAATCGACCTATCATAGTTACGAGCTTGAGGTATTGGCTGTTGTGGAAGCATTGCAACGCTTTCGCATTTATCTACTGGGTAAGTCATTTAAAATATTTACTGACTGTTCTGCTATTTCGAGCCTGAAAGCTAAAACGCCACCAATACCACGTATTTCAAGATGGTTAGTCCGTTTGATGGAGTATGACTACGAGATCATACATCGACCAGGTAGTCGAATGACTCACGTCGATGCAATGAGCCGTGCTCCTATCCCGGCTGACAAAATACAACGTGTTGACGTAGTTGACGACGATTGGTTGTTGACAATGAAACTAAAAGATCCATACATACGAGAAATAATTTCAGTTCTAAGGGATGAAACTGTGTCCACCCAAGCGAAACAATTCCGAAAAGAATATTCTTTTGAACGAAACAGATTATATCGACGAGTAGACAACAAGTTACTTTATGTGGTACCAAAAGCTGTACGTTGGCGTATATCTCGATACTGCCATGATGACTTTGGACACTTTGGTGTTGATAAAACGATTCAACGCATTCTCAAACATTTCTGGTTTCCGAAAATGCGAAAATACGTCAAAGATTATGTAGCATCGTGTATAGAATGCTGTTATAACAAAACGAAAGGAGGAAAACCCGAAGGTGTGTTATACACCGAACCAACCGAACCTATACCATTTAGACTCTTACATATCGACCACTTGGGGCCGTTTGTTAAGAGTAAACGCGGTAATACGTACGTCCTTGCAATAAGTGATGCATTTACCAAATATATCGTCGTAAAACCGGTCCGTAGTACAAAAACGTTACCTGTCATTCAAGCATTAAACGAGATTTCGAGTTATTTTGGTCTCCCTGCTCGAATAGTAACGGATCGTGGTACTGCGTTGACATCCAAACAGTTTGTAAAATATTGCAATGAAAACAACGTAATACACATAAAAACTGCGGTACGAACTCCACGCGCTAACGGTCAAGTGGAGCGTGCAAATCAGGTTATATTAAATTACCTTCGTACGACGTCTTCGAATCCGAAAGAATGGGACGACCAATTGCGCAATCTACAATGGTCAATCAACTCACAACAAAATTCGACAACTGGGTATTCTCCCAACGAACTAATATTCGATTTTAAACTAAACGACATAATACATAATAAACTTTTGGCCGCCGTAATCGACGATGATAATGAAGAAACGACATTAGAAAAACGGGACAATGCTATGTCCTTAATCAATACTCAGCGACAAAAATGGAAGGAGCGCTTCGATAATAAGCACAAAACACCCTCCATCTACAACGTTAACGATATGGTGGTGATACACAACGAACCATCTGCTACAGGGGAGTCACGTAAACTCGAACCCAAATTCCGTGGTCCCTATGTAATAGCGAAAGTTCTTGGGAAGGATCGTTACCTTCTTACCGACATCGATAGTATGCAACAAAGTCAAAAGAAGTTTACATCAGTCTATACCGCCGACAAAATTAAGCCTTGGTGTTCAATGCCACCTGAACTCGATGGCTTCAGCGATGATAATTTATCTGATAGCGACGATAATTTATATGATAACGAATATGATCAATCTACAGACATCGGGGGCGATGTCATTATCAGAAAGGGCCGAGCTGTCAACCAATCTGGTAACCCTGAACATTTGAACCATTACTGACCGAATGAAGAAGAGAAGAAGAAGTTAGTTAGTTGAAGTTACTCGTAAGCGCTCGACGCGTGTGCGTCTCGTATCCTTTTTAAATAATTGAAATTAATCAAATATATATATTAAACTCTGTAAATCCTGACAAAATGAATTATTAAAGTAATAATTAAAACTTTAACAACTAGTGTTGTGACAGTTGTCACATATGTATGTAACTATGTACGCTTTGTGTACATTTGTTGTTTTTGCAAATTGCTTACTTTAACTGGACTTTAAATTGTTTACCTTATTGTTTAATATGGTTCGTTATTGCAGCGGCAGATGTGCAATAGCAACTGATCGGTCTATCATATGCGTTTATGTAACTGTGCATAATTTTATGTAGTCATTAATTTTCAATTTAATCATTTGGCTACAAAAGGTTGGACTGATGTCGAAAGCACTGCAAAAAGCCAGACAAGCCAGTGTTCAAAAGTTCTAATTGGCATACACCTTCGGCTCGAATTAAGAGATCCGCGAAACAATTGCGTTACTGACCCCGCTACCCTGTTGGCAAAGGCCTTTGCTTGGCCGGAGTCGCAGTGATGGCACATCATATATAACCATACTGCAAATTCTTTACTGAACTCCTTTCATGACAGCTTGCTGACACATATAACGGCAAGGTACTTAACTCTGTTCTAGCGTAGCTGCAATAATTCGCCAATCGATGGTGATTTACTTATTTTGTTTTGTTGGTTTTCCAACAGGGTAGATAAATGATGTATATTGGAACGATTTTCCGTCATCCCTTGTCAAATTTGTTTTCGAGACAAACCGGTTTCGGCGTTGTGCTATCATCAGTGTCAATTTTCGTTCTCCGAAGGGTGATTACATACGGGCATCGTATAACTTAAAATAAAATACTTAAAAAAAATGTTCTAGTTAAACGGTTTTATTGAAAATAATACTTACATTAAGTAACAATAATACTAAAGTACTAATCATCGCACTCCTCATCAATCTAGGGCGTTGATCAGACAATTAAATAAAAGCGTTGGGCGCGTTTTTTTTTCATAAAGCGGTTTCTATTTCTGTATATAATATGTGTTCCAAATATGATCCAAATCGGATCACAAACACGGTTTTTTTAATATCTCCATCCTTGAGCCACCTGAGGGTGATTTTTTTCATTGGTCGCTTTCTATTCATGGATGTATTATGTGTTTCAAATATGACCCAAATCGGGCCATAAATAAAAATTTTTTCAAAATATCGATCCTTGCGCCACCTGACGGAGTTTTTTTCTTATATTTTTTGTCATCCGGTTCTGAACTATATTCCAAGTTTTAAGCTTGTAGCTTATAGGGAAGTTACTTAAATTTTAATTACAAAATTCTGTTCGCTACACAGAGTCAAGCTAAATAAAACCGTTTAATAATAAAAGAGGCTCAGTTTTATTGGGTTTTATAGCTTTTCAGCCGAATTAAGACAACTCAGTCGCCATGTCCAGTTATTGCAGACTCTATATTTGGGGTTTTTCCAAGAGGCGGCAGCTTTAAAAGAGAATAAGGTCTCTTCGTCGTATTCAAAATATTCCTCAAGTAAAATACGGAAGCAGTATTCTTCGAGAGCGGTAACTTTTCTCGTTTTCGCAGAAGCTTCGTTAGGAGTCCCTCTGTGCTCGCTTTAGTGCCAACTAGCATGCTCCGCCTACCACACCGTATGCCCTGGGTTCACACCCCGGGCAAAGCAACATCAAAATTTTTGAAATAAGGTTTTTCAATTAGAAGAAAATTTTTCTAAGCGGGGTCGCCCCTCGGCAGTGTTTGGCAAACGCTCCGGGTGTATTTCTGCCATGAAAAGCTCTCAGTGAAAACTCATCTGCCTTGCAGATGCCGTTCGGAGTCGGCATAAAACATGTAGGTCCCGTGCGGCCAATTTGTAGGGAAAAGTAAGAGGAGCACGGCGCAAATTGGAAGAGAAGATCGGCCTTAGATCTCTTCGGAGGTTATCGCGCCTTACATTTTTTTTTTTTTTAAAGATACCTAACCCAATCTTGCAGAGTTCAAAGTCTGAAGATTGTTTACACCTCCTGGTATTTTTGAAAATTCGTTTACTCGAAACCAAGAAATAATCAGTGATCAAAGTGTTGTTAAATCCGAATCTGTTCATTAAGGGAGAATTGTACGCAGAAGAACTGCTGCGAACGTACCCTCTAGCCCGATATCAGTAGGAACTGATAATCCGATACAAGTTTAAGGGCCAAAATCTCATCTCAAACTGCTGTAACAAAATTAGGTCGATTATCCCTATTAAAAAAAACATTCGTAGTTGTTTAAAATAAAAGAAAGAAGTGCGACGTGATGCGAATTACCGTCAATATGAGAAAAATCACTTTTCCTCTATGGCCCGTTTTAGCGATGGTCTGGCATATAGTAGCCAGCAGCAACACCGATAACACGTCATGGGCCACATATGGCGTCGTTAAAAATCATTTTTTTTTAGAAGGAATAGAAGTTTTAATCTCCATTTCGAACACCACACAGAATCTTTGCCCTTCTCGAACTGGCTATAACCAGCCGTCATCAACCCAAAGGAAAAAGGTCACGATAGCTTTATTTATCACTACTTCCTTGCCCTCCAGCATCTAACACAGATATATAAATATTAGCGGATATACAAAGTTGTAAATAAACATATTGAAAATAGGTGGCAACCCTAGTTAAAAGTACTGTTCCTGAAATGTTATAAAGGGGATTGGAGAAGTGTAGTGTAGTTACGACACTGTAGCCTAAAGTGGGAAGAAGGTGAAACAAAGAGGAGCAAGAAAAATAACAGTATAACTAAAAGTTCGATAATGATATGGGTGATAAAAACGATGCTTATGGTTACCGTCACGATTGCGAACCCAAGGCAAGAAAAGGAAGGAAAAAAGTATAATTGGAGAGAGGAAAGAAAAGATTAGAAATTAAAGAAGCCGAAACCGAACCGAGGACGAGCCGTTAACAAATTATTATCGGTTCGTTAGAAGTGTGTTATCGACGAGGCTTAAACGAGTTCTCGATTTACTCTTTCATGCGGAGATTATAGCTGTGAAGAAAGCAGCAGAAGTTCTGGAGGAAGCGTGTTTACATTATATATGGGGTATTCCATCCCATTTCGACCAATTTTGAACCCGACCCCTTTAGAATTGGCTGAAAGTTTTTCTTCTTTTTCTAGCTTACGAAAGACGTTTTTCAGAATTTTTTCAAATTTTTTTATCCAACTCAAAAAAAGTTATGAATTTTTAAAAAAACACCGTTTTTGGTTTTCAAATGCTATAACCTTTTCAAAAATTGACCGTTTGGGATCTTTTTTTAAATTTGTTTTTAAATGTACTTTTCGGAAAAAATACAAAAAAATTTTTAAATTTTTTTTTTTTAATTTTTCCTTTTTTCGAGATTTTTCGAACTTCGCCATTTTTTTTGTTTTCTCATAAAAAACTTCAATCAATTCTGCAATCATCCCCACTAATCCCGGAGTGGGCCGATTTTTTTTAATTTTTTTTGTTTAATTGAAAAAAAAATTTTCAAAAATAAAAATTTGTTTTTTATCAATTTTATTTATATAACAAAAATTGTTAGAAAATGATTTTTAAGTATTCTTTTCTTTATATATTATGGTAATCTACGATTAAAATAACCAGGATTAATGACTGACACGCGAAAGCGAGTCATTTTAATCGTAGATTACCATAACCAGGATTAATGACTGACACGCGAAAGCGAGTCATTTTAATCGTAGATTACCACAATATATAAAGAAAAGAATACTTAAAAATTATTTTCTTACATTTTTTTGTTATATAAATAAAATTGATAAAAAAAATTATTTTTGAAATTTTTTTTTGAATTAAATAAAAAAAAATATAAAAAAAATCGGCCCACTCCCGGATTAGTGGGGATGATTGCAGAATTGATTGAAGTTTTTTATGAGAAAAAAAAATGGCGAAATTCGAAAAATCTCGAAAAACTGAAAAATTTAAAAAAAAACTTTAAAATTTTTTTTGTATTTTTTCCGAAAAGTACATTAAAAAAAAAAAAGATCCCAAACGGTCAATTTTTGAAAAAGTTATAGCATTTTGAAAACAAGAACGGTGTTTTTTTAAAAATTCATAACATTTTTTGAGTTGGATGAAAAAATTTTAAAAAATTCTGAAAAACGTCTTTCGTAAGCTAGAAAAAGAAGAAAAACTTTCAGCCAATTCTAAAGGGGTCGGGTTCAAAATTGGTCGAAATGGGATGGAATACCCCATATATATTGTTAGTCAGGCGGCGATAAGGGCAAAATCTCACACAGTACTTCATCAAGAAGTGTTTTGGAATGCATTGGAAAAGCATTGGAAAAACTTCGCTTAATCTGAACTGAGATCCCTATCATAAAGGGATAAAATGCAAAGAAAAGGCCGATGAGTTGGCAAAGGAGGGTGCAACACTCGCTGAATCAGCGATAGAAGTCCCAATACGGGTGGGTCAAATCAAAAGGAGACAGGAGTTGCATATACAATTCCTGCGATATTTTACTCCTAATGTGGTTCATATATCTGAAGAGAGAAGACTTAAGGCTCGCATACCAACTGGACACTGTCTTCTGTCATCACATGCTTGTGTTCGTGTCCTGCGCTCGCCAATTAAAAGCTACAGCTTTTAGGGCGGCAGAGCTACCAGATCTCGAGGTAGCAATGAAGCTTGGTTATAAAAAAATTCTAGTATTTGCCAAGAGGACGAAGTCATTCTATAATATAGGTCCTGGCACTTGATTGTTGTTCCTCAATTTGGTCGTTACACAATTTCTGGTAGTCCATAGTGACACATTCACACTAGCTATTGCAATAAGCTGTATTGATTATTTCGATCAAATGCTTATATATATAATTATTTAGGCAACCCACATACTTACATAATTTATTTTTGTCATTACTTATTCAATCAATAAAAATTAATTGATTATAAATGTTTGTCATGCATAAGAATTATGACTAAGACAAGGAAGTATAATAATATATTTCCCTTGATATACAAAAGCAATAAAACTCATTAACACATAAATACGCACAAATTTTTGCTTTGTTACGCTGGTGTGACATGGCGCATACGTCACATTAGGGCAATGCATTCAAGCGACAATTCACTACATCACCAATTATTTATTTACAAAAACGAAAAGAAAACAAGTAAGGAGGGTTAAGTTCGGGAGTAACCGAACATTACATACTCAGTTGAGGGCTATGGTGACAACATAAGGGAAAATAACCATGTAGGAAAATGAACCGAGGGAAACCCTGGAATGTGTATCAAATGAAAGGCATTAAATAGTATTTTATGAGGGAGTGGGCCATAGTTCTATAGGTGGACGTCATTTAGGGATATAGCCATAAAGGTGGATCAGGGTTAACTCTAGAATGCGTTTGTACGATATGGGTATCAAACGAAAGGATTTAATGGGTATTTTAAAAGGGAGTAATCCTTAGTTCCATAGGTGGACGCCGTTTCAAGATATCGCCACAAAGGTGGACCAGGGATGACCCTAGAATTTGTTTGTACAATATGGGCATCAAACGAATGGTGTTAATGAGTATTTTAAAAGGGAGTGGGCCTTAGTTCTATAGGTGGATGCCTTTTCGAGATATCGCCATAAAGGTGGACCAGGGGTGACTCTAGAATGCGTTTGTACGATATAAGTATCAAATGAAAGGTGTTAATGAGTATTTTAAAAGGGAGTAATCCTTAGTTCCATAGGTGGAAGCCCTTTCGAGATATCGCCATAAAGGTGGACCAGGGGTGACCCTAGAATTTGTTTGTACAATATGGGTATCAAAAGAAAGGTGTTAATGAATATTTTAAAAGGGAGTAATCCTTAGTTCCATAGGTGGACGCCGTTTCGAGATATCGCCATAAAGGTGGACCAGGGGTGACCCTAGAATTTGTTGGTACAATATGGGCATCAAACGAAAGGTGTTAATGAGTATTTTAAAAGGGAGTGGGCCTTAGTTCTATAGGTGGACGCCGTTTCGAAATATCGCCATAAAGGTGGACCAGGGGTGACTCTAGAATATGTTTGTACGATATGGGTATCAAATTAAAGGTATTAATGAGGGTTTTAAAAGGGAGTGGTGGTTGTTTTATAGGTGGTCGCATTTTCGAGATATCGCCATAAAGGTGGACCAGGGGTGACCCTAGAATTTGTTTGTACAATATGGGTATCAAAAGAAATGTGTTAATGAGTATTTTAAAAGGGAGTAATCCTTAGTTCCATAGGTGGACGCCGTTTAGAGATATCGCCATAAAGGTGGAGCAGGGGTGACCCTAGAATTTGTTTATACGATATGGGTATCAAATTAAAGGTATTAATGAGGGTTTTAAAAGGTAGTGGTGGTTGTTTTATAGGTGGTCGCATTTTCTAGATTTCGCCATAAAGGTGGGCCAGGGGTGACTCTAGAATTCGTTTGTGCAATATGGGTATCAAACGAAAGGAGTTAATGAGTATTTTAAAAGCGATTGGGCCTTAGTTCTATAGGTGTTCGCCTTTTCGAGATATCGTCATAAAGGTGGACCAGGGGTGACTCTAGAATGAGTTTGTACGATATGGGTATTAAATTAAAGGTATTAATGAGAGTTTTAAAAGGGAGTGGTGTGAAGGCGTTTTCCAGATATCGACCAAAATGTGGACCAGGGTGACCCAGAACATCATCTGTTGGATACCGCTAATTTATTTATATATGTAATACCTGCCAAGATTTTAAGGGTTTTTTTATTTCGCCCTGCAGAACTTTTTCGTTTTCTTCTACTTAATATGGTAAGTGTCACAACCATTTTATAAAGTTTTTTCTAAAGTTATATTTCGCGTCAAAAAAACAATCCAATTACCTTACCATGTTTCATCCCTTTTTTCGTATTTGGTATAGAATTATGGCATTTTTTCATTTTTCGTAATTTTCGATATCGAAAAAGTGGGCGTGGTCATTGTCGGATTTCGTTCATTTTTCATACCAAGATAAAATGAGTTCAAGTAAGTACGTGAACTAAGTTCGTTAAAGATATGTCGATTTTTGCTCAAGTCATCGTGTTAACGGCCGAGCGGAAGGACAGACGGACGACTGTTTATAAAAACTGGGCGTGACATCAACCGATTTCGCCCATTTTCACAGAAAACAGTTAACGCCATAAAATCTATGCCCCTACCAAATTTCAAAAGGATTGGTTAATTTTTGTTCAACTTATGGCGTTAAAAGTATCCTAGACCAATTAAATGAAAAAGGGCGGAGCCAAGCCCATTTCGAAATTTTCTTTTATTTTTGTATTTTGCTGCACCATATCATTACTGGAGTTGAATGTTGACATAATTTACTTATATACTGTAAAGATATTAAATTTTATGTTAAAATTTTACTTTAAAAAAATTTTTTGTTAAAAGTGGGCGTGGTCCTTCTCCGATTTTGCTAATTTTTATTAAGCGTACATATAGTAATAGGAGTAACGTTCCTGCCAAATTTCATCATGATATCTTCAACGACTGCCAAATTACAGCTTGCAAAATTTTAAATTACCTCCTTTTAAAAGTGGGCGGTGCCACGCCCATTGTCCAAAATTTTACTAACTTTCTATTCTTCGTCATAAGTTCAACTCATCTACCAAGTTTCGTCGCTATATCTGTCTTTTGTAATGAATTATCGCACTTTTTCGGTTTTTCGAAATTTTCGATATCCAAAAAGTGGGCGTGGTTATAGTCCGATATCGTTCATTTTAAATAGCGATCTGAGATGAGTGCTCAGGAACCTGCATACCAAATTTCATCAAGATACCTCAAAATAAACTCAAGTTATCGTGTTAACGGACGGACGGATGGACATGGCTCAATAAAATTTTTTTTCGATCCTGATTATTTTGATATATGGAAGTCTATATCTATCTCGATTCCTTTATATATGTACAACCAACCGTTATCCAAACAAACTTAATATACTCTGTGAGCTCTGCTCAACTGAGTATAAAAAGTTTATTACTAAATTGCAAATGAAACAAGTAAAGGTGTCTAAGTTCGGGTGTAACCGAGCATTATAGTAAGCGTGAAATTTAATTGTTCATTTCATTTCAGATAAATTACTTTTCTACATAACACGTGGCACCGCCCGTTAAAAAAAAATGTCTCCCCATTTCCTCTTAAAATAAAACTTGATAAGTGAAATATCATTGATTCAAAACTATTTTTTGCTAAGTTATAGCTTATCATGCTAGTCTACGACCCTTTTAAACTTGTTTTATTTCTAAGTTGCCGTGGTCTTTAACCGATCCCGTCCATTTTTACTAGAAATATTTTCTGCTATAAGGAAAATATGTGTACACAATTTCATTACGATATGTTAATTTTTCTTCGAGTTATGGCTCCCGAAACATAAAAAATTGCTTAGACATAAAAGGGGCGGTGCCACACCCATTTAAAAAAATACTAGTTCCAATTTAATGTTATAATTCAATTTAGGAAGTAAAATTCTCTTGATGCAAAGCTCTTTTTCGCTAAGATATAGCTTATTATTTTCGTCTACGACCGTTTTAAAAATCTTTTATATAAAAGTGGGCGTGGTCTTTAACCGATCTCGTCCATTTTTTCTAGAAATATTTCCTGCTACAGGGAAAATATGTGTACCCAATTTTTTACAATCCGTTAATTTTTCTTCAAGTTATGGCTCCCGAAACATAGAAAATTGCTTAGTCATAAAAGGACGGTGCCACGCCCATTTCTTAAATTGGAAGTTTTTCCTATTTACTGTTATAAATCAACTTGGGAAATGAAATACCATTGATATAAAGCTCTTTTTTGCAAAGACATAGCTTATTTTATTCGTCCACGACCCTTTTCAATATCTTTTATATAAAAGTGGGCGTGGTCCTTAACCGATTTCGTTAATTTTTCTTCAAAGCATTCCTTATAGTAAAGGCAACCTTTGCCGAATTTTGTTACGATGGGTTTAACGATTTTTGATTTATGATTAATAATATTTGTAAAATTGATTTCATCTCAAGTGGGCGGTGCCACGCCCATTTTAAAAATGTTTTTCAAATTTTTATCAAGGGTCTCAATATCAGTCCACATGTCAAATTTCAATATTCTAGGTGTATTATTTTCTAAATAATCAGGTTTTATGTGTTTTCCAAAATGTTATATATATAAAAAGTGGGCGTGGTTATCATCCGATTTCGCTCATTTTCAATACCGATCTATTCTGGCTCCATATAAGCTAGTGTACCAAATTTGGTGAAGATATCTCAATATTTACTCAAGTTATCGTGTTAACGGACAGACGGACGGACGGACATGGCTCAATGAAATTTTTTTTCGATACTGATGATTTTGATATATGGAGGTCTATATCTATCTCGATTCCTTTATACCTGTACAACCAACCGTTGTCTAATCAAAGTTAATATCCTCTGTGTGCAAAACACGCTGAGTATAAGAATATTGGGGAATATATACCGTTAATAACCCAGAAAATTTATGTATGCACGTCGCTGTTTATTTAATCGCTTATAACAGATTTCTCGCAAATTTTCATTTGTCCGCCAATCACACTAGAGCTGGATTTCGATTCGACTCTTGATCGATTTAATCGATCTTTGTTTTAGATTTTTTTTAAATCGTTCGATTCTTTAGACATCGAAGTTTTCATCACTACTTACTTTACGGATATTATGTAAAATTTGTTTTTATAAATTTAGCTTTGTTTTGTTGGTGGCTTCGAAAGAAAGGAGAAAGGTGAAGAAATTTCTTCGCACTTCTGGTAAGCAATATATTAAACATATGTTTATCTATTTTGTGGTATGATATTGTGTTCAGTACGATATTAATACCACAGGAAGCCAGTTGAAAGTGACTGCAGGGGAATTCAATCTATAAGTAATCCAAAGATTCGCAGATCTGTTGTCTGGAAGTATTTTAGTCAAATGCAGGGCGATTCTGCGAAATGCAAATCCTACGGAAAAAGTGCAAAACAGGTGGAAATACAACCAATTTTTTAAATCTTTTGAAGCGGCCACATCCAATGTTGATGGAAATGTCTTCATCAACAGCTCTTATAGAATCCTTTTTTGAACATAATAACAGCAACATAAGGAAGTGTCAGTCTGTAGATGAGCGAAATAAACAACTGGATTGCGCTTTGATTAGATTGATTGCCACAGATGTGCAATCCTTTAGGATTGTCGAAGATAATGGATTCAGATCACAATGCTTGAATCCTCTGTACGTTTTGCCTTTACGAGTAGCATTAAAAAACACACTTTTAACAAATATATAAAATCAACACTTTTATGACATAGAAGCAGCAAAAACGAAAACAGAAATGGTAATTTTTATGAAATTTCGTCAATTAAATTCCTTATTCCTTTTTATTTTCAATAAGCTAAGAAAATACTTCCATTAAGTTTTTAACTGAAACTACGCAAACCATGACACAAATTGCCGTATGTTGTCAATTGAAAGTTACGTATACCTCATTGATTAAAAAGCCGAAAACGTATACTGGGAATATGTTACCTTACGTATGTAATAAATACTTCCATTTTATATGACGCTGAACATAGATCGATTCTAATGTCGTAAACGAAGCGATAAGATTATACATACGTATTGTAATAATAAGTATTAAGGAAGAAAGTGTATTGGTTAATGTTCCCGAGGTTGGTTTCCCTACATTTTGAAATAAAAGATTCAAAAAAGAGCAAAAAGTATGACATTTCGGTAAAGACTATACTAATTATCTCACTCCGATGAAAGGATCAAGTGAAGACCCATGTGGCATTCCTTGATGCTGCCAATTTTGTCGAAAGGCAACGAAACGAGAGAGAAACTGTCCAGCTTTATTTTTCGGGAAAAATCGTGTAAATGGTTAAGTGCGTAAGCAAGTACACTGTTATAAAGAATAAGCAAAATTTAAATAAACTTCGTTTGATTCGATTTAATCGATTAAGTCGATTTTTTCTAGAATCGAATCGAAAAAATCGATTCTTAAAAAAATCGAATCGAATCCAGCTCTAAATCACACTGTTGTTGCTCAGAAGATGCTCGCTGTTTTGGCATGCATCCAAAACAAAGGCAGGCAGCTATAAAAAAAGAACGTTTGGCGCATTTTGCCGGCATAAATAAAAACAAAACGATAACAATAACACAAAAAGTTATTGAACGATAAAAAACTGAAAACAAAAACAGCTCAGCTTAAATAATTGAGCGAGATGAGAAATTACAAACGCTTCATTTGCTTCCCATACATTTGTATGTATTTGGGAGGAAAAAAACCCGCGCACAAATCTATATGTGTAAACGAGAAGTGGTTGATAAGTTCGGAGAAACAGCAATTAATAATAGTGTAACGAATATTAGTAGCACTAAGGGATACTATCATCTCATAGCCGATGCTAAGCAGTGACTTGTATGTACATCAATAATTCAATCATTATGTCTACACATATGTACGTACACGCAGCGGAGAAGCAACGCACAACCACATGCATAAATCTGAGATACTCCCGAAAGTATGCAATGGTTGTGAAAGTGTCGCTCACACATACAAGCGCATGGGGTTTGAGAGAAGCTATAAAATCATGCATCTGTAGTTTCAGCTGAGTAATTTTATAGCTGATAACTAAATATTAAGTTCTGGAAATAGAAAAGCCTAGAAATATGCAACGAGGAAATCAGGCAGTATAAAAGGCAGCAACAGTAGGGGCACGACAATCCGTTTCGATCAAGCACACTATCTGTCAAGCAATAGAAGTGTTATTATGAAAGTAGTCTAATAAAGGCCATTTTGCATTATTGAATAGTGGTGTTATTTACTCAACAGTTTAGTGACTCAAACGTTAGTAGAAGGTTGCAAATAAGAGGAATTGCAGTAAATTCGTTACAATAGTAAATGAAAATTGTGGGCTCAGTAAAAGAAAATTTTGAAATTTCAACGAAATTTTCACCATAAAATTATATCGTCATTGGAGCCGCGGCACTTTGGTTCCCTCCTTAAGTAGAGACACTTATCTAAGGAAAATAAGGAGAACCCGCCAGAACTAAGCCCAATTATTAAATCATATATGGTGCGGATTTGTTGAACCATGTTGGCATATGGCATCTCATTGTCTGCCTTTGTTGGATCTCCGACCTCAGCAAATAATTTTGCTGATGGGATGGCGGCAAAATCCTACTGTGCGAAATCGAGGAACGTACCACTAGGACAGCGAAATTTATCGGAGTGGTTGTGTGATCTTAATGTTTTAAGACCATATTTGATTAAAAAAGGAATGTGCTTCTTTGTCAAACTAAGCAAACCTGCAGTGATCACAGAGCACGGGCTGGTACATTGTTGCTGCGAAGATAGCACAAATCAAAAAGCTGCTTTCACTAAAGTTGTCAGAATGTAGAGAAAGAGGGATCAATTCATCACTTTCTTGTCGAAGTTTAGGCCTACAGAGCAGATGACTCAGATTGCAGGTCGCATGGTTTAGCGATAGTCTGGTAGACTTAGGAAAGCAGGATATTCGCGTCGCGTAGGGGAGATTGGCCACTGAGTTGCGGGAGCTATGAATTGCGTTTGTCTACCCCTTGAAACCCTTCTCATGTAAGTCCAAATGAGAAATGTTTGGTGCACGAATGAATCCCCGTTTGGAGCTCACCGAAGGTAATCACAATGTACAAAAACGGAGCACATCTAGAAAACTAATTATTTAAATTAACTATAGATCACCCAGGGGTAGAAGTTAGATCTCAACAGATGTAACATAATCAGATAATTTCTGGCTATCTGAGAAGCGCTTCGTCGGCTTCTTATAGGTAATAACGGAAATACCGACAAGCGAATGCTTCATTGTCGGCTTATTATTGGTAGCGGATTATAATCGCCGATTTATCGGCTTGTTATCGCTCAATCATTGGCTGTTTATTGGTTTCTTATCGGTTTGTTATCGTCGGGTTGTAGATGAGTAATCGATTTTATATTGAAGATTTACAGGTATCTTTTGCAAATAGACAATTTTTTTATAATATGCATTTAATATCACGATACATAATCGACAACTTTCCGATAAATTGTTTTTGTTTGGAATAAAGGATTCCAGGTTCGATTCGAGCTCAAGACCAGAACAATAATTTTTATGATAATTATTTAATTTCATTTGAAGAAGATAGAACATTTTTCGGACAGCTGCAATAGCTGTACAGATAGATCCATTTCGAGGGTTGCTAAGCCTTCATCAACAGTACGCTTTAGGCGTACAGGTGGTCTGAAAAATTTTCTATCTTCTATTCCAAAAATGAAAAGCAATTTTTCTATTATAGAGAAAAAAAAAAAAAAAAATTTATCATAAAAAATGATTGTTCTAGCCTTGAGGTCGAATCGAACTGGAATCCTTTTCGATTAATAATCGCTAACTTTCCCATAGGAAACCGATAACTCGTCGACCAAAAATCGTTTATATCATTTCAATAATTTTAGGAAATGTTTTTCTTCACTTTTTTCAATCAAAAATACTTGATTGAATATTTCCCACAATATTTACATGTACGAATTAACTCAGTGAATAAGAATGTAAATGAATAGATACATTTTGAAAAAAAAAAACACGATAACTTTTCGCTGCGAATTTGATAATTTTTTGATAATATGACGATAACATTTCCATAAAATTCGATGACCAGCCGATAATAAATTGGTAATTCTACTATAGCAAATAGACAAATTTTTGATAACATATCAATAATATTTCGGTAAATAATTGCTGACTCTTCTATAGAAAATCGATAACACATCGTTTACCTTTGTTAGCTATATATCTAATCGTTTACCCTTGTTATCTATATATCTAAATCAAGTGTATAAAACTTCTATAACAAATCAATAACTCGTGTATACCCTGTCGATAACTCACCGATAACAAACCGATAGCTCGTCGATAAGAAATAGATTATACGCCAATGTGTCCTCGATAACAAATCGATAACAAACCGCTAACATTTCGATAAAGGGAGGTAACCTTGGGTAAGCGAGCCACAGTAAAAAACGATCATATAACTTGTTTTGTTGTTTTTGGAGATTCTTCAATTTGAATATTTTAAGTTTTTTTTTCTAGGGTATGCTAGGGAAAAGAAACCACACATTTTTTATTAAAAAAGTAATATTTCGGGGTGTCATCTTCCCACAGCTTGAAAATTATTTTCCCGATAATTTTTTCCATGGGTGGTATAACGCAAAAACCGGCTGGGCTATCCTGGGCTAATCTTGAACATACGAACCAAAGTGTTAAAAAACTCAACTTGAACTTGTTTTTGCAATAATTTTTTCCCGCAGAATGGACTAGAGAAAAACAGGGTGGGCTCTTCTGGGCTAACCTCGGGCAAACGTACCAAATAAGTCTTTTTATTATAAAATTCGCTTTTCGGGTTACCAAAAGGTGTTTTCACACCTCAAAAATCTCTCCGAGTAGAAGTTTGGGAACTTCCCTTACCGTAATTCCAAATTTAGAGCTTAGCATTTAAGCCCACCGACGCCTGTTTCAAACTAATCAGCCGCCTCTTGTGAATAGGATAAAGTGAATGGGCATTGAATCAAAGTTTTAAGCGTAACGTAACCAACTACAACAAAAAGCACACTAACGAAGTCCAGCTGAAACTCATTTCAGAAGTAATAATAGTACTTTAACGCGTAACTTGAATAAATAATTAATTTTAGTTAGCATTTGTGTTGAGCTTATTTACACGAATTTTTCAGCTCATTATTTTAGTGCATTAGCGAGCGCGACAATTTCAACACTTGTGACATTTTCCACGGTTTAAACATTTTTATTAAAAAAAAAATAAATAAATACTTTTATTTTGTCAAATAACGAAATAAAAATTTTCTTAAGAAACAAAGTATGGAACTTTTTTAACAACAATTCACTTGTGCGCCAGAAATGCCTTTGTGTGCGCGTTTTTTTTTTTGTTTTTTCCAAAATGTGTGAAAGTATTTTGTTTTCACTGTTGACTTGCTTGTGCAGGCTTTCTATGGAATATTTTGGCTTTTGTATAAGTCCATCGAGAATATAACAGCACTGAAAGTCTTGGTAGAACGTTAAAGTGCGTCAAACGATCGACGAGATAGTGCACCTTTGCGTCAATAAAAGTTTGAGTAATTGATTTATGATTTTTTATTTTTATGTATTTTTAATATTGATTATGTTACTAAAATTAATAGAAAAATTGCATATCCTCAAAATTAAAATTTAAATATTTATTCAATCAAGTTGGTATATTTTGTTTTTTATTTTTTTATTTTTCGGTATTTTTGTTTACCAACAAATTAGTACTTTGTTGTTTTGTGTTATATTTAACAAATGTAAGTAAATAAATATGCACTCTAAATTTTTTATTGAAAAAAAAGTTGTGCTAACTGCGCTTTAAAGTGAATTGTTGTTATTTTAATTGGAGCAGAATTTAACACAGCGGAATGTTTGAAGGCACATTGGGTATGTTATTCGTAGGCAGAAAAAATGACCATGAAAGTTATTTTTACTCTTTGCAATAATTTTAGCTTGTTTTTGTTTTGAATACATATATGCATGTGGAGCATTCCATGATTGGAACGGCACAAACCCGACGTTGTTTTACAGTAACTCAAGTCCGTAACATTATGGTGTACTAAGTGTCCAAACAATAATAGAAATTGACTTTAGAAATACCAGTTTGAACAATTATCTATGAAATTGACACAAACCCTCTTTGGGAAAAATTTGAGTAAAGGGCAATTTTAACATGCCTTAGTATGTTATTGTTGTATTAATACTGCTTTCCCCCATTTAAGGGGCGCGACCGCTCACAAATTGTCATCAAAGTCCTATAACTGAAGTCCAAGGAAACCAGCAGTTTCAGTTGGTATGGTTATAGGTTACATCGCATGCAGGACATACATACGTATGCAGGTTACGTTCAACAGGTCAACAAAGACCTCACATAGACTAAATGTGTCCATAGTACTACCCGTGGTGTGATGGTAGCGTGCTCCGCCTACCACACCGTATGCCCTGGGTTCGAACCCCAGGCAAAGCACATCAAAAGCTTAGAAATAAGGTTTTTCAATTAGAAGAAAATTTTTCTAAGCGGGGTCGCCCTTCAGCAGAGTCTGGCAAGCGCTCCGAGTATATTTCTGCCATGAGAAGCTCTAAGTGAAAACTCATCTGCCTTGCAGATGCCGTTCGGAGTCGGCATAAAACATGTAGGTCCCGTCCGGCCAATTTGTAGGGAAAATCAAGAGGAGGACGACGCAAATTGGAAGAGAAGCTCGGCCTTAGATCTCTTCGAAGGTTATCGCGCCTTACATTTATTTTTTTAGTACTACCAGAATAGGTTTGACGACGAAACTGAAGAACCCCAATCAGGTGGCAGAACTTATGTTATAAAAAAACTTCGTCCTTTTGATAAATACTCCAAGTTTTCAAGGACCTAGCTTAATTGCAACCTCGATATCTGGCAACACCGCCGCCTCTTACAGCTGGAGCTTTTACCTGGTGAGCGAAGAACACGAGCACTCACTTTCTACACTCACTGTTACTGTCGAGGCCTAAGTTATAAGCATGTGACGCCCGAAGGCAATGTCCAGTTAGTGTGCCCATCGTGAATCTTAAGTCTTCTCTCTTCATAGATATGAGCCACTTTGTGCGTCTAATATCATTTTATTTGCACATGATCTCAGAAATTTTGCAGCTACGCGCCTTTATCCACGCCTTTCCCGCTTGATGGATCATATGCAACTCCAATCAACTTTTGATTTCTCTCCAACGGACTGGAACGTCTATGGTCGATTCAGCGAGTGTTGCACACTTCTTTGCCAACTCATCGGGCTTTTCGTTACCTTCTATCCCTTTATGATCAGCAACCCAGTATTGATGTATGTTTCGGCCTGAGCGAAGTTTTTCCAAACGTCTATGAACTATGCATCCATATCACTTCTTGATAAAGTACTGTGGGAGATTATTTTCTTAATCGCCTATTGACTATTAATACATATACTGACGTGACTGCAGCTTCAGTACGCTTCCTCCAAAAATTTTGCTGCTTTCTTAACGGCTATAATTTCCGCCTGAAAGACGATGAAGTAATCTGGCAGCCTGTAGGATCTGTGTTGGTAGTTGCCGGATCTCATCATAGTGCTAATGGAGATGTTCCCTTAACCCTTGATCAGGCTGTAATTTGCCTTTGTGACAATTTAGCAAAAGCTTTATGTTCAGCTTTTTGTTAGTGCAGCATTTTGGCAGGCCTGCAACCCCCAAACTATAGGTATCCTCTCCTTAAACAAGTAGTTACGCGGTCAATCAAGTATGAGTCTTTTATCGGGTTAAATTTTCTGATGGCGGAGTAAAAGTTAACAAAAAAATACTGTGTTGGTATACTTCCGAAATTAGAATTATTTCAAAGTTATAGTACTTTTGTTTCTTTAGAGCAAGTTAATGTTTTTTTCATATCTAGTGATGACGTCGGCGGATTTTGCTCATCCTTAACCGTCTTCAATTGTATGTAATATTTTCGACCTTCGTATTACAATTTGAAGGGGTGAGACTAGGAAAAATACTTTATTTGGTACATAAGGACCGCACTACTTAATAACATATTATATTTTAAAATAATATATCCTTAAAAATATATTAAGTTTAAGATCTTTATAACCCTATTTTATTACTTCTGAATAAAGGGGTAAGACCCAGGGTCGAAAATTTGTTGTCAGATATTTTGTTAACAGCGCACAGTGGTTCAGATGCAGAAAAAAGTACAGATATAAGAATTATGAAACATTTTCTTCATAATTTTCCTGATTACCTAATTGAGTGAAGGTATTCTGATTTTACGGTCTGGTATATAGTCTTCATATAAGCCCCCCTTACATGTTTTCAACAAACTTACGGATTTTTCAACCAAATGCCTCAGGAATGTTTTGGTATGCAGTTTGATAGTATTGTAACGCATTTAGTGTAATTCCGCTTATTTGCAACCTTTTGCTAACGTGAATCACTAAACTGTTGAATAAATAACTCCAATATTCAATAATGAAAAATGGTCTTTATTAAAGTACTTCCCAGTAACACTTCTACTTCTCGACAGATAGCGTGCTTAAATCAAACTGATTCTGATTCTCAGCTTTACCTCCTTTTATACTCTGTGATTTCCTCGGTCGCGTACTTCTAGGCGTTTCAAGAATTTACCAGCTATAAAATTACCAGCTATAACTACAGATGCACGCCTATAACCCCTCATTTGCGCGTGTATATGTGCGTGATACTTGCACAAATGATATCCTACTTTTGGGAGTATCTCAAATATATGCATGTGTTTGTGCGTCTCTCTCCGCTGCTTGTATCGATATATGGGTAGACATAATATTTGATCATAAACAAATCATACAAGTCACTGCTTAGTAACGGCGTAGAGATGATAGAGATGATAGTATCTCTTAGTGTTGCTAATATCCGTCACAGTATATTTAATTCGAGTAAACTAAAGTGCTATTATTATTTTGCTAAATATCATCGTTCGTTTTTTATGTTTTTTGTTAACTTTTGTATTGCATTTTTTATGAGAAGTTTAGCCGAAGGGGCATATTGTGCCCCCGCAACGAGTCATATTTTCTCGTTTGAACCACAATTCGTATAATATAAGGGCATTCACTCACCTCAGTGAGTGATAGTAAACCTGATTGTCATTGTGATTAAAAAGCGGTGAATTTTAATGCCAGTGACTGCGACGCAAAGAGTCACGGTGTCATACATAATCTGCCCCTAACTTTATAAAAAATTTATCCGTAAGCAGCATTAAAAAAAAAATACTTTGGATTCGTAACGAGAAACCTTGAAATCGCTCACACATATAGAGTTGCAGTTAAATTGGTTTAGTTTGTTTAATAAATCGTTTCATTTGCATGAGTGATTCATTAGTTATAGGGCCCCACTTTTATTCTGTCCTTAAAAATAAAAGATATATTTTTTTATTTTCAGGCTTATAAAAAAGTTCGGATTTACAATTTAAAGTACAGGGATTTGTATTATAAAAGGAATAACAGTTTATACCTTGGTTTTTTCAGCTTTTCAGCATCTTAAATCATTTGGCAGCCCTGATATCATGTGCACCGATATTTTGCTGTCTGACCACTCGACTTCTCTTGTATGTGTTATCAGGCCATTATATACATGTTTTTAGTTGTTGACAGAAACACTTTGCGATCGTCCTACTACAAACTGTTGACTAAACACTAAATTTCTATGACTGAAACGCTACCTATTCTGAAATTATCAGTACTTATAACACCCGTTCTGATTTTCGCCGCTTTCTATTCTCCTAACAAATAATAATATTTAATTATATGTTAACAGATGTCACTGTTTCATTGTAGTTAATTAAAACAAAATATACATTTACTTAAAAATTGCTATTTCATATAATGTTTTGTTGACATTCTTTATTTTATTTTTTTATATTTCCACATATTGGAAATTTTCCCAACTTAAGTGACCCACTTGTTAACTATAATCATTGTACAAGTAACAATAAGTTTATTTCAAATTAAACTTATGTCCAACTAAATGATAACAATATATAATATATAAGTCATACATGAATTTAATTTTAGGGTTTTGTCTGTCGCAAAGTCAAGAGAATAAGTAATCATGAATATTTTGAATAGAAAAGAAATTATGGAAATTTCTATACCAGGGATCGCCACGAGCTTCTTATGGAAGCGTAACCACGCCTACTTTGAAATCCAAAAATAAAAACAATGGCGACTGAGTTAGTAAAAAGTACATTGTAAAAACCTCGAAAATTCATAAAATAAGATTTTTTTCAATATCTCGATCCTTGCGCCACCTGTCGGCGATTTTTTCCATATGTCGCTTTCTGTTCATGCATGTAATATGTGTTCCTTCCTAATCGGAGCACAAATACGATTTTTTGAAATATTTCGATCCATGCGCCACCTAGCGGGAGTTTACTTTCACAAAGCGATTTCTATTCCCGTATGTAATACGTGTTCCAAATATGAGCCTAATTGGAGCACAAATACGACTTTTTGAAATATTTCGATCCATGTGCCACCTATCGGAAAATTGTTTTTTTATTATTGCATTGTCATCGGGTTCTGAACTATTTTCCAAGTTTCAATCTTGTAGCTTATCGGGAAGTTAATTTTAAATTTCGATCACAAAATTCGGTTCTCTACACAGAGTTAAGCTAGATAAAACCGTTTAAAAAAACACGGCTATTATTTATTATATTTTATTAGATAAATGAGTGATAATCTTAAATATTATTTTCTTACTTCAAACGTTTCACTAATATGTATATTCCATATTCAATTTTTAAGTTCAAGTGGCAAGTGCGACGAAACAAATTTTTGTCAGCACACGTCTATTCATCATTTTGTTTTCTAAAAAAATAGCTAGAACCATCCAGCGAGCAGAAAAGGCGCTGGCAAGTACACAAACCCAATCGGACTTGGTAGCTTTCAAAATTAACGTATCGTGGCGTTGGTACCGATCACTGTTCTATACCCTGACCTATTCGCAATTGTATTACAAGCGCATATGGAGTGTCGCATAAAGGCTGCTTGTAACATCACAATGGGATTCAAAAGCTAGCGTATATATTCTTACAACTATTTTATTAATGCAGATATGCACAATGCACAAAATTTATAACGAGATTAATGAAATAAGTTCAAGCACTACATCACTTGAGTATGCTGTAAGTTTTTAGCACAGGATATGTCCATCTATATTATCACAAGTATTTTGTAAATACTTGCCATAGGTGGACAGATTGCACCACTAAAATAAAATAAAAAGCGTGGGTACCAAGTACTTGTAAGCTCGAAATGCAAACATACAAGTGTACGTCTACACAGATAACTAATATTAAATTGACTGGACCTCGGCTAGTGGTTGAAGGTAAACCACGACAGTTGTATCTTTTCTAAAAAATAATTAATTTGCGCTATTTGATGCGAACGTCATCGGCTTCAAGTGGCCGCCGTGGTGTGATGCTAGCGTGCTCCGCCTACCACACCGATGATTATGAGTTCACGGGCAAAGCAACATCAAAATTTTAGAAACAGTTTTTCCATTAGAAGAAAATTTTTCCAAGCGGGGTCGCCTCTCGGCAGTATTCCCGTCTTGTCAATTTGTAGGAAAAAATTAAAGAGGAGCACGACGCAAATTGGAAGAAAAGCTCGGCCTAAAATTTTCTCGGAGGTTATCGCGCCTTACATTTATTTATTTATTCATCGGCTTCTTATCGGTAACATACGTTGTTGTTTTATTATCAAAAGCGAAATAATCTTCGAGTTATGGATTTGGTATCGGTTTGTTATATGCTTGATAACGATGGGTTACAGATTTGTCATGGATTTTGAATTCAAGTTTTACCGATATATATGTATCCCTGCCTGAGCTTCAAAAGAGATGTTGGGCCACAGTTGAGCCGAAGGGTTAGTGCCAAGGTGCAGAAATGGCAGAGCATACTATACATGTGCATACGGATGGTTCCAAATAAATGGAAGGGGTCGGGTCTGCTCTTTACTGTGTCGATCTAGAAATAGGTATATCCTACAGGCTACCAGATTACTTCCGCGTCCTTAAGGCGGCAATTATAGCCGTGAAGAGAGCAGCCGAAATTCTGGAGGAAGCGTGCTCAAGCTGTTGTCGTGTCAATGGTCAGATGGCGATTAACGGAATAACCTCACATATGACTTTATTCAGAAACGTTCTGAAATGCAAAGCATTGGAAAAACTTTGCTCAGGGCGGAAACATACATCTATACTGGGTTTGCGGTCATAAGGGGATAGAAGGTAACGAAAACGCCGCTATCGATATACGTCCAAATCCATTTGGGAGAAATAAAAAAAAGGAGTTGTGTATGATCAATCCAGCAGGAAAGATGTGTACAAAAGTGAGGGGCTGCAAAATATATACGATCATGTGCAAAGTATACGATATTAGACTCGCACGAGGCATTGTCTTCAATATCAGGACGATAAAGAATTGGTTACACTCCGATAAATTTTCCACAACAACTCGATAACTTTTTGATAGCATCGATGGGTAGCCGATAACTTTTTGATTATTGTTCTATAATTTTTCGATAACAAACCAATAACACTTCGACTACAGTTTGGGCACTTCGATGACAAATCGACAACTTTTCAATAATTAATCGAAAACTTTTCGATAAGAAACCAATAACTCGTCGATAAAAAATCAATAAATCTCGATAACGAAACAACAGCTCAACGATAACAAATCGCTAATACTTCGATAACAAATACCGTCGTCCGGTTTTGGTTCCTGCTCGGTTTTCACTTATAATATTTTGTTTCCCTTTCCCTGTTCCCATCCAATAGGCGCGACCATTCCGCTTTCCTCGTTTTTCCTTTTCTTCCTTTCCCCTCCTTTATCCATACAGTGAGCATAGATGTTCCACATCAAAAAACTGAATTGAATGTCGGTGCCGAGACCGGGTCTGGTTTCCATATTTTTTTTCCCTAAACCTTTGAGTAATATTTTTTGCTTCACAACAACAATAACAATAAAAGTACACGGTCCCCAAATTGCATTTTTCTAGAATGTTGTTTAGATATTACAATTTCATAAAAATTGATATATTTCACGTGAATCGGTGGTGGTGATATGTAAACAATGATTCAATTGATTAGTTGAAGCATCATCTAAACTATTTGTAAAGCACTCACCTGTGTCGACATCAAACTGCTGTACTCACCAACAAAAATTCATATTGATAAAATTGTGGGTATGGTCATGAATAAGCTCTTGAAAAATATCTGCCTTGGTATAACCCAGCAAGCAATTTGATCAATCTAATGTGAAATTCCTTAAATGACATGCAAATGCTATTTATCATAGAAAAAGTTTTTAATCAGGTATCTTGATAATCATGCTGAAGTTAATACCCAAAATATTATTTGAACTATCAAAGTATGCACGGCGACGAAATACTCCAATAACAAAAACACTACAGTTAACTTAAACTTGCGGGACTTATCAACTTCGCTTGGATTCTAAGCAGGACACTTACATTTTTGTATTAAAAATAAAGTTTTTTTTTTTGCAATAAAATTCAGCCCTCGCCATGGTAAATTTAGTGGGTACTGTACTTGTACTCTACACCAAAATCCCCATACAAAACTTTTGAGCAGATTAAATTCAGCCTAGTTCCTGAAATCATCCTGAAAGAGTGCCTCATAAGTAGTCGCAGAACGGACTGGAAAATAACCAAACAAAAACATATCCGAAAATAATGGAAAACAGGGGCGAAACGATCCGCTCCTATATAATTTAAAGAATATCCTGAAGTTATCGTGAGGTAATCCCGAATTGATGCCGTAATTAATTGGAAAACTGCCCGCTTTTCCAATTTCCACTGGAAATATTTCAGGTATATTCCGAAGCAATCCTCCCCATATAATACTCAACCAGCCTGAAAGTTGCTGTGAAAACAGTCCTGGAACGGTTTCAATAGTCTTAAAATAACCAAGAAACGAATACCGAAATTATACGAAGACAATAAAGAAATTGTCATGAAATATTGATGTTGATGCGTAAACAACCATGAAACTATTGTGAAACAGTCCTGAAAAGATCTGAATCACAAACCCCAAATGGTCCGGAAACAGTTCCAAAAAAAATCACGAAATAAGCGCGAGGAGTTTGTCAAAACAGTCTCCTCATAGTCCTAAAATTATTTTATAATAGACACGTAGCGATTCTGAACACAATTCCTAAATGGTCCCGAAGTAATCATTCAGAGCCCATTTCCGAAACGGCCCCAAATAATCGCAAATTTATTCCGAAATAGTCCCGATCAGATTCTAAAAACAGTCCGAGTATCACGAGATGGTCTAAAAATTATTCGTAGTGATCCATAAATGGGCCACGAAACAAACCCGAAAGTCGTGAAATGATCCGCACTTACCCCTGAAACTTCCTTTATAGATAGCTAATCCTCAAGACGGACCTAGCATAGGCGTTAATGCCATGAAATTTTCCCGAAAATCCCCGTAACTAGCACGAAAATAATTTCATAATGATCCAGAAATACTAACGAAATGATCAAACTCATCTTGTAATAGTTCTGAATCGATCCAGAATATACGGTAAGATATGCCATGTAACAAATTTTGGAAAGAACATTTATGCCACATATATGTGCATCAGTAGTGCTCTCGAGAGCTTCGTAGACCTTCGAAAAACTATTCGGCGTTCATATACATGCCTTGTGCGCGCAGCCATAGAGAAAGCAAGCAGTCAATCAGTTTTAGCTTTTACTTCAAACACTGCCGACCTAATATGAAACTTCTTACTCTCTGAGAGCACGCGAAAATTTTCATTTCTATAACATTGGCCATAGATGCCATCGCCGGTAAAATTAAATCTGGGCATTTTCGAATCAATTTGGGCATTTTACATGGTAATGGTAGTAACTTTCGATTGGTGAAAATGTTGGATTTTCAGTCTTCGTATTTATATTAGCGGATGGATATAGGTTATACCTTTGTGGTGTTTTGCATCCTTATGATTTATTTTATGATTCTTACTAAAATTAGTTCAAAGACGTATATTTATATCATGGTCCAAAAGGCGGAAACTAAATATTTTTCCCGTTCAAGCTATCCTTGGAATTGCCTTTCATCGGAGGTCCGCCGACAGAAAGGTGTTCTATAAATCTCAAATTTACTTAACTAAAAGTATAAAGTTGAATTACGTCATGACGGGCTTTGGTCGCAATTGTTTGTCGACAAATCGATGATCGCAGAAATGCCTTGAGAAAAGGTTTTGAAGAGATTTACAAGGTATAATCGAAAAAGCTGTAGTCTTGTCCCATCTGGCGTGTTGTATCAATTTTTCGAAATGTACAATAAGTTAAGAGGTAAAACTTTACATGAGGTGTTGCGGCTAAACCAATCCCAAAAAAGTCAGCAGAGGTATCGGAAGGCTCGTTTTGACTTCGGTATTTGTACTACGAAAGCAGAAATTAATAATAATAAAAATGTTGCTTCTGTCAAAAGATGTTTGCATATAAATCAGGACCGATCTAAAATCGCTGAGGGGATCCATATTTTTTCTTCGTAGAACATTGTGGTTGGGTCCTACACGGGCTATGCCATATGGTTTGTGGCGCAAGAACAACATAAGTATTTCTGAGTTTGCAAAAAATTATAAAAGATACACCGACCGCCTCATATTTTGAAATTGTTTTTTTTGTTTTTTTTTTGCAAATATGTTTTGATAGAACTAAAATTTTTCATTTCCGCTTCCACATAATTGATATTGTGGTTAAACCTCATTTTTGTAAATATTTTTACAAGTCAGGACCTAATATAAATTTTTACTCACTCAAAAAAGCATCGATCTCTTACACAGCATTTATGGCATATTGTGACGAATATTAGCAACACTAAGGCATACTTTCATCTCTAAGCCGATACTAAGCAGTCACTGGTATCTACATAAACGAATCAATCATTATGTCTACACATATGTACATACAAGAAGCGGAGATATATGCACAAACACATATATCTGAGATGCTCACGAAAGTATGCAATCATCGGTCGAAGTATTACTCACATATACACGCGCATATGAGAAGCTATAAACGTGTATCTGTAGTTTATAGCTGGTGAGTTTATAGCTGGTAAACAAGGAAGGAGAAATGCCTAGAAGTATGCGAACGAAGAAACCGAAGAGTATAAAAGCAGCACCAGCTGAGGCATGGGCAATCAGTTTGATTTAATCACGCTATTGGTTGTGAAGTGTTATTGTGAAGTACTTTGAAGTAGTCTAATAAAGACAAATTTTGCATTATTGAATATTGGAGTTATTTATTCAACAGTTTAGTGATTCCAACGTTAGAAGAAGATTTGGAATAAGCGGAATATCCCTAAATTCGTTACAATATTTTATTTGGCTCAGCGGCAACGTTTAACAACAGATGTCCTTGTTGTTGTAGCAGTGCTTCGCCCCATCCAATAGGCGCGACCGATCACAAATTGCCCTTAATATCCTTTAACAGGAGTCGAGGGAAATTTGCAGTTTCAACAGGGGTGGACCATAGTGAAAGGGGTGTTAGAAGCGATGGTTCCAAATTGCAATCGAAGAGATGTTGGGTGTCATGTGGGACACATTTCAAGCGGGAAATACATTTGTATATAGGGGCTGATTCTGGATAGGTAAGAGTTTAACCTGTAACAGTACTCAAATCGAAGTTGAGCTAGAGTGCCGCGCGTTTCCCTATGAAGAATGCTTTCCTCTTCTGCGAGTTCTGGGTATTTTTCTTTTAACAACAGATGTAGTTCAAACATTGTTTACTATATAGTTTGGCAGCTTAAGTAGAGGTTATGTTGCGAATAGAGTGGAAGGCAGTGGACTAGGCAATCGAATGTCATATAATGAAGAATGGTGTTCGGAGATTTTTCAACGTTAAAAAAAAATGATAAAAGCTTTAATATAAATAAAACTATTATTTTAATAACAACAAAAACGCCATATATATTCTGTATACATAAATTTGTAAGGATTATCTCACTTTAAAATTTGAATTAAATAATCTAAAGTTTTTTTTTTGAAACTGAGTCGAGAACTGTGCGTGTGAATGTGCGAATTTTCACCGATCAGGTGTTAATTGCGCTACTTGGTAAAATTTACAATGAGTTCAAAGCTGTTTCCTGGAAAGGAATGATCAATGGCTTACTGGGAAACGAATTGAGAGAGAAGTTACGTTCCATTGAGACTTGAGCGAGATACGGATAGAAATTTAACATGCAAATGCAACAACAACGTTGTGATCCTGATATTTATCTGGTTCAATTTCTGATCCGTATAGCAGTTCTGTTCGTTTCGTTTTCTGTAGTAGATTTTTTGACAGCTAACCACTTTTGAGTTGGTAGCACTCATAGCTCAACTATATGGTTGGCTCATCTCTACAGCAATAACATACCTTTGTTCACATTGCCAAAATTAGCGTGTTGGTGTTAGACGAATGGAATGGAATGAAAACACAAAACTTAGCAGAATTTGTAAGTAGTAAGAAAATGTTGTAAATTCGTTGGTTTCTTTTTAAGTTTGCCATCTCCTTCTGACAATCCCTACTCCAGTGAAATGAAAAAAATAAAATCAGCTGGTGAGATGAGCCAACCATATAGTTGAGCCATTGTAGCACTGAACTAAATACGTGTACATTTGTGTATACATAAAAGATCTCGCCATATTTAAAAGCAAAAACACTGAAAGAGTAAACAACTTGAAGATGATGTAAGGAAAATAAATAGTTTGCTTACGTGCGAAACTATTTAAATGTTAATAATTATATCAGTATCTTAAAAATTTGTTTACGTTTCTTGTTATTTTCTACAAAACAGATGCTTTATATTAGTGCTGCCAGGTCTCATAAAGTTGATCCAGATCGTTCCAATGAGATTTGAGCCAGAGCCAGAGCTCGATAAACCAATGGAACGGCCCAAGAATGAATGTTTCATATATTTTCATCTGTGACTTCATGCAGTAAAGCAGTAAACAACTCATGCGTGCATTCTATGCTCAAATGTTCTTCATGTAAACACATACTACTACAAAAAAAATTGCGTTTAATTCGAAGCTCTGGCGACGTCGTGTACAACTGATGTACATACATACATACTTACAGGCAGAGGTTGCAGTGTAAACAGTGATTGAACACATTTGTTTTACTTTGTTAAGAATTAAACAATTAAATGCCAATCACGTGCATTTGTGTTTTTTGCAATTGGAGATTTTGTTTTTCGGTTGTACCAATATAGATCCATTCATATATATGTGCGGAAGTGTGTACATACATTATACATATAACATCTTTTTGTTTTCTCATGACTAATATAAATATTAGCCGTGTTTTTTAACACGCGTATAGTCGTTTACGCTTAAACTTGATATGGACTGCTAATCGACAAACTTTAAATACACCTCTGAAATTGCTGCGCATAAATTTTGTCCTACTAAATTTCAATACGCATTATACTCAGATGTAACTGAAATATGTGTCTTTGTTTCACCCTGTACCCTAATTTTATGTATTCTATCTGTGTCCACAATTCATCGCAACTGATTCAGCTATATGTTATACCCTATGGCCATCAGAGCGTTGCGTCTCCGCTTTTCGGTACACCCTGTTGCTGTAGCTAGTTGTTTAACCACAGCCGCTAGATGGGTCTCCTAAGCATTATCTAAGCGAAGATAGGCGTTTTTTAACAGGCGCAAACGAAACGTATACGCGCGTGTTAAAAAACACGGCTATTGTATCATTAGCCGTGTTTTTTAACACGCGTATATCCGTTTACGCTTAAACTTTATATTGACTGCTAGTCGACAAACTATAAATACACCTCTGAAATTGCTGCGCATAAATTTTGTCCTACTAAATTTAAATACGCATTATACTCAGATGTAACTGAAATATGTGTCTTTGTTTCACCCTCTACACTAATTCTATGTATTCTATGTGTGTCCACAATTCATCGCAACTGATTCAGCTATATGTTATACCCTATGGCCATCAGAGCGTTGCGTCTCCGCTTTTCGGTACACCCTGTTGCTGTAGCTAGTTGTTTAACCACAGCCGCTAGATGGGTCTCCTAAGCATTATCTAAGCGAAGATAGGCGTTTTTTAACACGCGCAAACGAAACGTATACGCGCGTGTTAAAAAACACGGCTATTGTTATTGTACTATTTGTGTACGAACACTTTCAGTAGGTATGGAAATTTCCATCAACGTTTTTGGCAGGAAATTATTGACGCCGTTTCAAGTGGCCCTGCGGCACCATTTCGTTTATTTGCCTTGAGTACCTGGATACTTATAAAATGCGTTATTATGCAATTGATTCACTAATCAAATATATCTTGTAAATAATAAAATAACACATTTATTTATTTGATTACCTTTTTGTTTTTTTTTTTCTTTTAATTGTCAGCTATGGCCAATATGAGTAATCAATAAAATATTTTGCTTTGAAAAGATACATAAGGGCCGAGTTCTATATAATTTTAGTTTCAAATTCCTTAAAGCTTCCTTCGAAGATTAAAATATTTAATAGCTGATTCCCATATTTGTATGCTCATCTAAGTGTTCAACCAGCTGGGTTATGAGGCGCTAACTTTAAACCAAAGCGCGTACGTCATACATTCTGGGAACTTCCCAAAAATAATAAGCTTTCCAAACATAACTCCAGCTCACTTATGCAAGGCAGCATGCATGTCATATATTGAGTACATTGTGGGGAATGCCGTGATCATGCCTCTGAAGTTATAAATAGGATTTGAAAATATAACTCACGCTTGCTCATACCGCATAGCCCATTCGAAAAAAAAGCAAGAAAAGAATTCCTCTTTTGGATTAATGTACGAATGAATTATATCGCAAACCTACACCAATAAAGAGCTGAGCCGAAAATGTGAAATGTTTCAATTCGGCACACTATCGGGCTCCATAATTCAATACCTACTGAGCTATCCTCACTTAGGGAGGACTTTATAAAAATTAAAGTCCATTGGCTTATGTGGAAAGTCAACCAGTTCCTAACATTTTCTGAACATTGTGATTTTTTTGATTTGATCCCCATTTTGAACTGGATATACGATATGAAGTTAAGAAGAGTTCGATTTAGTAGATGGTCTCCAAAAATTTTGGCCTTTCGCACACGCAATAAGAGCACAATTGCGCTATTTAAATCAGACCACTGATTTAATGTCTCATAAATGATCCATTCCTCTGCGATTTGAGTACTCCTGCAAAATTACGATTTTGTTTCATATAAATATACTTTTATGGATGTATTGTGGACTTGGTCAGTCCTTTGTCTGATACAAATCTGGTACACTCGAGCACTAAGACCTTCAAACACCGCTCGGTTAAAGCAGGGTGGTGCCTTCATCTAATACGAAATTTCAAATAGTAATAAATTAATATTCACTAGCGAAAATAGTTTGTGGTTTACACCACTCCTGTGCTGATAGCCTTAAATACTTTTAGTTTGTGTTGGTTGGCTGCTTGCTGTGCTGCCGGCCGGGGAGACTACTCCCAAATAGTGATCTAAGTGTCATTTTGGTGCACTTTCTCCTCCAACCAGACTGTCGTACGCTGAGGTTGTTTTACTTTCGGCTGGATAAATATACCTCAAATACACCTGTCGTTGAAGGGGATGACCATTCTTTCGGTGCACTCAAAAAAAAAAGTATCACTATCATTTTAATACACAATGTGCAAAAATGAAACTCTAAGCGGTTTCATTTTCGTGGTATCAATGCAACGATAAATATTATAAAAAGTATAATTAAAAGTATCAATTTTGTATCTTGAATATTGATTTGCCCATGGAAAATATTTGTTTCGCCCTTAAAATGTATCAAAATGATAACTGTATACATTTGTATGCAGTCTATTAACCTGACAAATACAAGTATCAAACTAATATTTCGAAAATGTCAATAACATAAGATCATTGATGACGAAAAAAAGATATGCAAAAATTGCACATTGATGCCTAGATGGCATCGCCTTGATGATAATTTTGTTTTGAGTGTGGGTAGGCCAAATGCACAGTGTCCAATAATTCAAGCCGAGACTTTTAATATTCTCTTCCTCGAACTTTTTGTTGGTTTTTTCTAGTTGATTGGAATAAAGTTCCAATTTCGAATTGCAGTTTTTTTGAGATTGGTATGAATATCTCTCTTTATTCCTGTACGTGGTCGTTTTACCATGGCTGCTTCTGTAATGCCTAGCGATGCATCGGTCCTCACTAGTTCATCCGATTTTTCATATCTGTCGATATTTTTGTGACCAGATACCCAAGTTTTCTGCTACGAGTAACATCCTTTAACAGTTATCGATGGCCTTAGAGGAGGCGAATGGTGAATCTAACGCATTGAGCGCTGCTTGCATGTCAGAGTATATTAACACCTTACAGGCGTTTATATGATTCTCCCTCTGTATTGTTGGAATATACTAGCTGTGAAAGATGGAAGATGAAGATTGCTATTTTTAGCTGTTAGAAAAAAAATACCTGCACCGTCAGTAACGAGTGAGGTGGCACCCTCTTTGCAAACTATGTATGATGACCAATCCGTTCTCGAGGGAAGCTTCACCTTAAAGCTTCACCTTAAATGTATCGAAAGATAATCTGTTGTAGAACTCACATCGGGGAGTCTTCTAAGGATACCACTGTGGTTATTCATGTCTGAGCCAATAGCTATTAGGCGTATGTGGAGGTCCAATGGCAGCAAATTAAGGATAACATTAAACGCGTCAGTTGGACATAACCTAAGTGCTCTTAATTCTATGAACTATGAAATTTGGTATTATTATTCATTCTTAGTACGGGGTGTATACGTAACATTAGTCTCATTTTTAATTTCCCTGTAGGAAAATCTATATTTAGATACTGTTGCGCTGCAATTGTATTCGGACCCATTATTAGTTCGCTATCTGTCTCTTTTACATGCGCTCAACGGGCGAATTTAATATGGCGATGCTCTAGAGGATGGGAATTATTCCCGATGCAGTAACGTATCTTTAGTTCTGACCTAGATAAAAATTTCCACTTAGAATATAAACTTACAGTTTATATATAGTTCTGCTTCTAGTAGGATTTTTAGAATATCCATAGATCGGTCTCAAATATAAATTGCTCTTCATTTTCTAAAAGTACTCTATTGAATTTGTACCCATTGTACCCTGGCAATTCACGTAACGAAAAAGCTTTAAATTGTATGGACTGAAGGCGTACTCATAGTCGAAGTCCTTAAAGCTTAAAGTAGTTCTTTATAAATATTGTTACGAATGTTAGCGGCACTAAGGGGTACTGCCATCTCTATGCCGATGCTAAGCAGTGACGTGAATGCACATCAATAATTTAATCATTTTGTCTACACCTATGTACGTACACGCAGCGGAGAAGAGATGCACAAACACATGCAGATATCTTATCTGAGATGCTCCTAAAGGTATGCAATTGTGATTGTGGAAGTGTCGCTCACACATACAAGCGGATGGGGTATGAGAGAAGCTATAAAAATTATACACCTGTAGTTGTAGCTGAGAAATATATAACTAACTAGTAAGTTCTGGAATTAGAAAAGCCTAGAAATATGCAACGAGGAAGTCGGACAGTATAAAAAGGCGACAACAGTAGAGGCGAGTAATCAGTTTAATTTAAGCTATCAGTCAGTTTGGTTACTAAGCAAGCTAGTTGCAAAGTATAAGTGTTATTGTGAAGTACTTTAATAAAGGCCATTTTTCCATTATTCAATATTGGAGTTATTTATTCAACAGTTTAGTGATTCGAACTTAGCAGAAGGTTGCAAATAAGAGGATTTGCAAGTATGTTCGTTACAATATATATTTACGCTGGGTGCGAGGAAGCCTAAATTTTAGGTACCTAAACTAATATTCCAATGGAAATTTCCAGCACTGCTACAATTTAAGCAAAAAGCGGTCAAAACTGTGCGAGTACATTTGACAATCTAAATTGTTTAAGCTTGAAATTTAATACCAAAAATTGAACTTTGAAACTTTAGCTGTATTTGCAATGCATAGTTTTAAATGGCCATGGACTAAGAAGGGTTCATAGTAGGAGTTCCCAAGATAGGAATACATGAAACTGAATCTGATTCAACTTGTAAGACTGTATTGGATAACATGTTGAGGGGATCTGCCTCTATCTAGGGTAAAATGAAACGGCTAACATTAAGCATGTCACTATTTACACATTTTTGGCCAGTAAGTGACCATTTCTGAAAAATTTGTGCAGACTTTGATCCACATTCCTTGCCATCATCGTGTGGCGATTTTGTTTCACTGCAAAAACTCAACTAATTGGCACCGTATTTACAAATCGATTGCCACAACTACCACATCACTAACCATCGCGGCATTGGCTATATGTTCACTACTATATTTTTATGCAGATGCGCATTTCACAGAAAATTTAAAAGTGAAAAACAAAATTGAAGAAAAACCTTTAATTTTTTTTTTATTTTTAAAACTTGGCTTTTCAATTTAGGTTGAAAAGTACGCTCAAAAAAATTCTAAATTTTTTCTTTTGCACTGCCTTGCCGACAGTTTCCAGCAGGTGCTGAAACTGTTATTCTTTTTATAATATAAGTCCTTGCAATACTATTAATTTTTGACTTTAATTATATTTGGATCAAGATAAAAATAATTTTAAGGCCAAAATAAAAGTCCTTCTTGAAAACAAAGAAACGGAATTAAAAATTTTTTTTTGGCCTTAAAAAATAAAAGTCCGGATTTAACTTTATTTCCAGACGTTTATTTTTAAAAGTCCGAGTTTAACTAGTTCTATCGGACTCAAAAAATAAAAATACAGATTTTACTTTTATATGTGGACTTTTATGGAAAAAGTTCGAAAAATGAAAAGGATGCATGATTCGACATGATATTGCTATAGGGATACCTAGGAACTCAAACATTTTCACTTAGGACAATTTTTTGACCAGGACTTTTTCGACTCCGAAAAAAAAAATATTATTATTTTCCAGACCTAGTTTCCAGTGATTTAGGTTCTTTGTGTATTTAGGTAGAAATTTGGGTCAACTCGCACACAGCCTTAATATGAAATATAAAAACCAGTGATTGAAAATGCTATATTACTACGTAATTTTTATACCTTTCATGAACATGAAATGGTATATTAACTTTGGTCCGATGTTTGTAACGTTGAGAAATATAGAAGATGGACTCACCATTAAGTATACCGAATTGATCAGGGCGACGAACTGAGTTGATTAGCCATGTGCGTCCGTCCGTCTGTCCGTCCGTCTGTCTGTTTGAACGCAAACTAGTCCCTCAAATTTTGAGATATCTCAATGAAATTTGGCACAAGGATGTATTTTTGTATTATATTAGACATTTGTCGGATCCGGTAGGATCGGACCACTAAAACATATATCTCTCATACAACCGATCGTTCAGATAAGACGATTTTGGTCATCCCTGCCGCAATTTAGAAAGTATAAACGTGAAACTTGGTGATATTTATTCTAATATATCATAGAAGATTTTTTGAAAAAATCACTTTGATCGGAGCTATATGTATATAGTATATACCTATCCCATACAATCGGTCGTTCAGATAGAAAGATTTTTGGCCATTTTTCCCTTAGTTTCCAGTATAAAAACGTGAAACTTGGTGACATGTATTCTAATATATCATAGAAGATTTCCTGTAAAAATCATTTCGATCGGAGCTATATATAATATATATCCCATACAACCGATCGTTCAGATAAGCGGTTTTTTTGCCATTTTTTATTTTATATTTATCTTAAAAATCGTTTAGGTATGTACATCTGTTCACTATATATTTCTTATCTTATACATCCGATTATTTGGAGATTACGAACGGGATACGATTATTGTTCAGCCCCATTCATGAAAGCTATGAAGTCTTCGGCACAGCCGAAGACAGTCCCGTCCTTACTTGTTTTTCTTGCTATTGCTCTGGCACTGCATGAAGCAGAGCCGTGCATAAAAAAGTGATAGCATTCCCTATGCTCCGCTACGAGCTACGTCGTGTATTACAGCGGAGCAAATAGCAAAATAAAACCTCCAAACGAAACGGTGTTTGATAGGGAGCAAAAGCAAAACAAAAAATTATGCTATTTGCTCTTTTGAACAGTATTATGCAGAGTTTTCCCTTTTTCACACTGCAACTTTAAACAAGTAAGGACGGAACTGTCTTCATACCTTTCATGAATGGGGCTGAACAATAATCTTATCCCGTTCGTAATCTCCAAATACTCGGATGTATAAGATAAGAAATATATAGTGAACATATTGGAAACTAAGGGAGAAATTGCCAAAAATCTTTCTATCTGAACGATCGGTTGTATGGGATAGGAATATACTATACACTTATAGCTCCGATCAAAGTGATTTTTTCAAGAAATCTTCTATGATATATTAGAATAAATATCACCAAGTCTAACGTTTTTGTATTGGAAATTAAGGGAGAAATTGCCAAAAATCTTTATATCTGAACGATCGGTTGTATTGGATATATATTATATATAGCTCCGATCGAAATGATTTTTTCATGAAATCTACTATGATATATTAGAATAAATATCACAAAGTTTAACGTTTTTATATCGGAAATTAAGGGAGAAATTGCCAAACATCTTTCTATCTGAACGATCGGTTGTATGGGATATATACTATAAGTTAAGGCAACCGCTTACCAAGTTGACCCTTACCAACGGCCTGCACGCGCAACTTCATTAAATGCTTCATCATCGATTTATTTGTAACAAACAACAGTCAGCAATAAGCACAGTAAACAACAGTCAGCAACGATCGCAGTAAACAACAATCAGCAATAGTTCGATTTTGGGCAATAACAAGAAATAGGGCACACAAGCAAATGCAACGTGACGTATGGCCAATGATAGGTGTAATTTTAAGTTAAGAAATTCATTGTAATTATTCTTAAGTTGAATCACAACCAATAAATATGAAAGCGGACACAAGTCCGCTACCTTTTTAAAAATATTAAACGTACTATAAAACGTTAATTGGCGCCCAACTAAGGGGCCGGTGTTATTGTGTTCGATAAAATAAGTATTCGGTCGAATAGTATTTGGCAAAAAGTGCCAACGCGAAAAAACGAGTTTCGTGAATATCGAGGCAAAAGCCAGCCCCAAAGAACCCAGCGTTGGATTCCTGTAGGAAGAACGCACGTCTCCAATAGTGCGATTTGGCGATACCAGAGTAGCGGCAGCAAAAAGGAGCAATATCCCACCGCCAGGAGGCGCTTACCGTAAGATTAGTTTAGGTAATATAAATTTTTTTTTTTCTAAAGTGAAATTATATCGAAGTGATTGAAAAAAAATAAAGGAAAGAAATTACATATATCGAAAGTATACCAAAATATTAAAGTGAAAAAAATTATAAATTATTGATGCAAAATAAATCATATCGAAATTATATCAGAATATCTTAGCGAAAAAAAAAAAAATAATAAAAATAAAATATTTATTATTGAGAGAAAAGAAATTAGGACAGACATAAGAATTTTGAAAAAAAAAACAAAATCCAAAAGAAAGAATAAGAATCATAAGGATTTACCACAAAATTTTTTTAGGAAACTAAATATTGCTTAGACTAGTTTACAATCTAATATACCAATTTATAATAATATCTGGCTTGTACAGCCATAAAATAATATAATTCAAAGCTGCGATTCACCACGTTCGTGGGGACCCTCCAGCTTATAACAGCGAATATTCTCTGCGATTCACCACCAAAGGGACCCTCCAGAGAATAATAACACGAAAAAAAAAATATATTAATAGTATTAATAATAGCAAACTGAAATAATATAAATTTTTCAAACAATGTCAAACCCTAATGGCATAATCCGACCCCCTGTGTTAAATGCAAATGCGCCTAACCCACCTTCTCAACCAACTACCGCTCCTTCAGGTCAATTTAATATGGATCAATTAACAACCATAGTGACAGGACTTGTCACCAATATCCTTAAGCAGGAAGGACGAAATTTAGTACAGGCAGCCCTTAACCCAAACGGTTGTTTTTCCAACATATCTGACGTAACCATAGACGAAAACCACTTGAACAACATAACGGAACTCGACAAAATACCGGACGTTGTTCGATGCCTCCGCGAATTTTCTGGTAATCCAGGAGAGTTTAACTCTTGGAAAAAAAGCGTAGATCGTATCCTTCACATCTACGAGCCCCTAAAAGGAACGCCAAAATACTACGGCATCCTTAATGTTATAAGGAACAAAGTTGTGGGCAACGCCGATATTGCTCTCGAATCTTACAATACACCATTGGATTGGAAGGCTATTTCAAGATGCCTTACTCTCCATTATGCCGATAAGCGAGATTTAGGTACTCTCGAGTACCAAATGACCTCTCTAGTGCAGGGCAACCTCACTATTCAAGAATTCTACCAACGCGTCTATTCCCATCTCTCCCTTATCCTCAATAAGCTCGGATGCATGGAAGTCGGTGCAGAATCTATGCATTTACTTACCCGCACATACCGTGATAAAGCCCTCGACACTTTCATACGAGGACTGAAAGGTGATCTACCAAGATTGCTTGGAATGAGAGAGCCAGTAGATCTTCCCCAGGCTCTTCACTTGTGCCTAAAATTGGAGAACCAAAGCTTTCGTTCCCATTACGCAATGAATAGCAATAGCGCAAATAGGAAGCCTCATGACTTCCGACCACCTCTACCACCCAAAAAACCAGCCAATGAATTTTACCCCCAGTTGGCATACATGCCAAGACCTCAGATGCAAGCCCAGAATCTTGCGTATCACTATCGCCCTCAACCTACCTTTAACAATTTCCAAAATAATCAACCAAATAGACCATTTGGTCAACAAACCCCTTTCAAGCCTCAACTTCCACGTCCAGAACCAATGGACGTCGACAAATCCCTACATTCAAGAGTGGTAAACTATATGAATAGACCACAAGCCAATAATGGTGTGAAGAGACAATCAAACTCCTCACAACAAGTACCCCTAAAACAGCAGAGTAATTTCCACGTAGAAGCAAGTGAGCAAGATTACCAGCAAGACCACCAACAAAACTACCAACAAGATCCACAATACAACACTGACCAATACTATCAACCAAACTGGACTCCTACTGCACAGGAGTACGAGACAGCATTAACAGCAGAAGAAAATGGACAATCAGTCCAGGAATACGCTGAGGGATGCTCATATCCTGAAAAGCAGGACCATATTGATATCCATTTTTTAGAATGAGAAGTTCTTCGTTACCCTACGTCGAATGTAGAACGAAGAACGGGAAAATTCTTAAAATGTTGATCGATACAGGATCGAGCAAAAACTATATCCAACCCTGTCATGTCCCAAAGAAAATACCCAACGACGAACCCTTCATCGCGAACTCTATTGCCGGACAGGTTGCAATTACCCACCATACCATCATTAATATATTCGGCAAGAATGACACACCTTTGAAATTCTTCTTACTTCCCACATTAAAATCCTTTGACGGAATAATAGGAAATGACAGTCTTAAGGACCTTTGTTCAACAATAAATATACGCGACGATACCCTGACATTAGGTAATGGCCTAAGAATAAAAATTAAACAAAAACTTTCTCCAACCGTTAATAAAATTGACATTAGAACTGACCATATGACAGCTACACAAAAACAACACATACACCATTTGACTAGACGTTATCCACATCTTTTTTCAGAGCCCGATGAAAAATTAACATACACCACTACAGTAGTAGGAGAAATCAGGACCTCCTCTGATACCCCAGTCTATACAAGATACTACCCATACCCCCTTGCTATGAGAGACTTCGTAACAAAAGAAATAGGAAATCTACTAAAAGATGGAATCATCAGACCATCCCGTTCACCATATAACTCACCCGTGTGGGTTGTGCCAAAAAAAATTGATGCATCAGGACAAAGAAAATATAGACTAGTAATAGATTACAGAAAACTTAACACTCAAACAATAGCTGACAGATACCCAATCCCAGAAATCAATGAGGTTATCTCACAGCTGGGAAACAACAAATATTTTTCCGTTCTCGACCTGAAAAGTGGCTTCCATCAGATTCCATTAAAAGAATCAGACATTGAAAAGACAGCATTTTCGATTAACAACGGGAAGTACGAATTCACAAGACTTCCGTTCGGACTAAAGAACGCACCCTCTATTTTCCAGCGCGTACTCGACGATATATTGAAGGAGCACATAGGAAAAATATGTTATGTCTACATAGACGATATAATAGTGTTTGGCAAAGACGAACAAAGCCATCTTCAAAACGTCGAAACAATTTTTCATACGCTAGAAAAAGCGAACATGAAAGTCCAGCTCGACAAGTGCGAATTTTTTCGTCAAGAGGTCGAATTTTTAGGATTTATCATATCCCCCACAGGTATAAAGACCAATCCCGCTAAAGTAAAAGCCATTCAAGAATTCCCGTGTCCACGAACATTGAAAGACCTAAGATCTTTTCTTGGCCTCTCGGGCTATTATCGACGCTTCATCAGAGATTACGCTAAGCTAGCAAAACCTCTGACCTCGCTTTTAAGAGGGGAAGATGGACATGCGTCCAAAAATTCTTCCAACAAAAAGCCGGTTGTGTTCGATAACGACGCTATTGATGCCTTCAATAAAATAAAATCAGCATTAACATCCCAAGAAGTCATACTATCGTACCCTAATTTCAAAGAAGAATTCCACCTCACCACAGACGCTTCAAACTACGCTTTAGGTGCCGTCCTTGAACAATCGGGGAAACCGATAACTTTCATATCTCGATCACTAAATAAAACTGAGGAGAATTACGCCGCAAATGAAAAAGAAATGCTGGCAATAATTTGGGCCCTCACTTCCTTACGTAACTACTTATATGGATCTGCAAAGGTTGTAATTTTCACCGATCACCAGCCACTCACTTTTGCATTGAGCAATAAAAACCACAATGGAAAAATGAAAAGATGGAAGTGTATCCTGGAAGAATACAACTATGAGATGAAGTACAAGCCCGGAAAAACAAACGTTGTTGCAGATGCACTATCAAGACCGCCACAAACTGACATTAACACCCTCACAACTACAGAACATAGCAACGAAAGCTCCTCACACCCTCTCATTCCTGCCACTGAAGCCCCCATAAATGCTTTTAAGAATCAATTGTTTCTAATGTTTGGCAACGAGGATAGCTACTCGTTCCAGTTACCATTCCCTACTTTCCACAGACATACAATTACAAAGCCAAACTTTTCTACACAGGACATCATTGATATATTTAAAAGATATTTAGATCCAGCCCTCGTCAACGGTCTGTACACTACAGAAGGGTTGATGGGTAAAATTCCGGAAGTATTTCCTCTCCACTTTAGTAATGTTAAAATCCGTTACACACAAACTCTACTTCAGGACGTCACATCAGAAACAGAACAAGAGCAAATTATAATCGAAGAACATCAACGAGCTCACAGAAACAGCCGCGAAAATAAAAAACAAATTTTACGTAAATTCTACTTTCCAAGAATGTATGCGAAAATTGAACAATTTGTAAAAAAGTGTTCAACTTGTCGCGTCCAAAAATACGATAGGCATCCAGCAAAACCGCAAATTCAGCCGACCCCCATTCCTCAGTCTCCAGGTGAAATAGTTCACGTTGACATATATTCCACTGAGAAAAAATTAATACTTACCGCAATTGATAAATTCTCTAAATACGCCCAGGTTAAAATGATACCTTCTAGAGCAATAGAGCATATTAAAGATCCGATTCGAGAACTAATGATCGCATTTGGAATACCAAGACTCGTAGTAATTGATAACGAAAGATCTCTTAACTCTGCCTCAATCTCATCCTTACTTAAGGATGAAATGTCCATTAACGTCCACACCACACCACCGTACAGTAGCACAAGTAACGGTCAGGTAGAAAGATTCCACAGCACACTTTCAGAAATAATGAGATGTCTCAAAAGCAATCAGCCTACAATAACATTCGAAGAACTTCTATTTAAATCGGTACAGGAATACAATTCGTCGATTCACTCAACCACAAAGAACAAACCCATAGAGATATTTTTCGGAAATAGACTTTACAATGACCCACAACAATTAGAACAGAAAAGGCAAGAAAACATTGCCTTACTCAGGAAAAAACAAGAACAGGATCTCTCGTATCACAACAAAAACAGACCTGAAAATAAAAATTTCCCCGTAGGAGAAATAATCTATGTTAAAATTAACAAGAGACTAGGTTCCAAACTAACTCCAAAGTATAAAAAGGAGGAAGTCTTGGAAAATCACAGGACAACAGTTAAAACAGTATCAGGACGAACAATTCACAAATCTCTAATAAAAACCTAATTAAATTTCCAGGCAAAATGGACCTCTACAAACTTCTTATTCTCCTCATTACTACTACTACCTCTTCCTCAGACGTTCGAATTCTAGACAACAGCAAATCCCAACTAGTAACAATAGACAATGGACAAGCGAAAATACAAGACGGAACATTTAGACTTATTCACCTCATCGACTTAGAAAAATACGAACAATTTTTGACAGAGACATATGAAGAGATAAATAACCAAATCCCTAACGATCACTTCCTATATCCCCTCCTCAAACATGAAACCATTCAAACCCTTGAAATCCTAAATACACTTAAACCCTCTAACATCAATTATAAAACTAGAAGATCCATTGATATATTGGGAACGGCATGGAAATACATAGCTGGATCTCCCGACCACGAAGATTTAAACATAATAACCAATAATTTAAATAATCTAAACGAAAATAATAATGAGCAAGTAGTAATTAATAACCTATTTGAAAAAAGAATAAATAACATAACTAATATAGTTAATAGAATGATAAACACTATTAGAAAAGAGGAAAATGTTTTAACGGAAATCATAATAAATTTGCAAAATAGAATTAGGTTAATTAAGGAAGAATTAATAAATATAAAATATGCCATCCAATGGGCAAAAGAAAATATATTGAACTCTGTAATATTAAGCCGAAGAAGCACTAGAAATATCACAAATAAATGTACTAAGTAAAGGAATGAAAATTTTATACATGGTTAAAATACCGCTGACACTGAAAGAAATATTTAGAAGAATTATCATACGACCTGTAAAAAGGGCAAAAAATACTATAATAAAAACTGAGTATAATGAAATACTAAAAAGAAAATATTCACTGTACGGAATAAAAAATGATTGTGAAAGTTATAATGATCTAACGATCTGTAAAGAAACAAATGTTATAAATTTAAGTAAAGACTTATGTGTAGCTAGAATAATAAATAGTTTAAATTCGACTTGTTCGACAACGAACGGCCATCACGTCCCTACCTTAGAAGAAATCAAACCCGGAATAATATTGCTAAACCGGTTCGAAGGCGAAGTGCAAACTGATAAAGTATCTCAACCAATCAATGGAACGCATGTGATAATATTTAACAATGCAACAATAAAAATAAACGGCCAAACATTCGAAAATGTTGAAGCAAGACCAATTGAAACCATTCCCGCAATACTACAGCCAACTCCATTAGAAAAAGACCACATTGAATTACTCTCCCTAGAAGCTTTAAAAGACCTGCACATCAAAAACACGCATCAAATCAATTCTATTAAAAAAGCGACACTCTCTGTCGGAAGTTTCACAACGGCAGCATTCCTAATAATCACAATACTTATTTTTTTCCTAAGGAAACGATCAGTGGAAATACGATATGTAGAAGAAGAAATAGCAAAGCCAGTACAATCTATTACGAATCAAGAAGTTAGCCAGTCAAGTCAAGAAAATCATATTCCAACATATGTGAGTTTTAACAATTTGCCATTCTACTAATGATCGAGGACGCTCACACTTAAAGGGGGAAGAGTTAAGGCAACCGCTTACCAAGTTGACCCTTACCAACGGCCTGCACGCGCAACTTCATTAAATGCTTCATCATCGATTTATTTGTAACAAACAACAGTCAGCAATAAGCACAGTAAACAACAGTCAGCAACGATCGCAGTAAACAACAATCAGCAATAGTTCGATTTTGGGCAATAACAAGAAATAGGGCACACATGCAAATGCAACGTGACGTATGGCCAATGATAGGTGTAATTTTAAGTTAAGACATTCATTGTAATTATTCTTAAGTTGAATCACAACCAATAAATATGAAAGCGGACACAAGTCCGCTACCTTTTTAAAAACATAAAACGTACTATAAAACGTTAATTTATATATAGCTCCGATCAAAGTGATTTTTTCAAGATATCTTCTATGATATATTAGAATATATATCGCCGAGTTTCACGTTTTTGCTTTCTAAATTTCGGCAGGAATGACCAAAATCGTCTTATCTGAACAATCGGATGTATGGGAGATATATGTTATAGTGGTCCGATCCTACCGGATCCGACATATGCCTAATATAATACAAAAATACATCCTTTTGCCAAATTTCATTGAGATATCAAAATTTGAGGGACTAGTTTGCGTTTAAACAGACATACGGACGGACAGACGGACGGACGGACAGACGGACATGGCTATATCAACTCAGTTCGTCGCCCTGGTCAATTCGGTATACTTAATGGTGAGTCTATCTTCTATATTTCTCAATGTTACAAACATCGGACCAAAGTTAATATACCATTTCATGTTCATGAAAGGTATAAAAACATCAACACAACGATACGTCAGCTCCAATCACAAATAGTAGTGAAGAAGACAAAGTTCTGAATAACAATGCGAACAGACTAAATAGCACAGAAATTTTTTTGCTCCCGATTCAATGCAAAGAGCAATTCTTTTGGAGTTTTTATTCTGGCATTTGCCTCGCTCTAAAACACCAAATAACTCATAGCAGAGCATAGTAGTGCTATCGCGGCTCTGCCCTATGCTTTGTTCCTGTTCAGAGCCAGAGCAGGAGCAGATCACACCATTTCATTGCTAGTAAAAACACACACTTCCAATTTTTGAACTAGGAAAAATCTTGTTATTATCGAACTAGTACTTATTGGTACTTTAGGTCTAGTTCTAAACTACACATGACAGGGATGTATGCACCTAGTTTGCCTTGCATCAAGGTTTTGAAATCATTTTGTTTTGTTAATTTGCCGAATGGCACTGAAGATAACACAACGGCGAAACCGGTTTGTCTCCAAACCAAATTTGACAAGGAATGACGGAAAATCGTTGCAATGTTCATCAATTATATAGCTGTAAATTTTTTTTTTTAATTGAACACAAATAGCGGATAGGCTCGTTTATTTCAAACTTGGTTCTACAGTGCTTCAAGAACAGAGGTTGGTAATAAATGGGTGAAAATATAGAAGGCATATTATATAGCGCAACGAATCGTATTTTCGCGTGTAAGCCAGAATTTGTATGAGACAAGAGCACTCATTCAGCGCTTTGAATATAGGTGAACGTGATTGACAGTGATAGCGATGCAAAGTGTCACGGCGTCATACATAATCTGTCCTGTAAATTCATTTCGCTTAATAAGAAATTATGCATTCAAATGCAGATAAAAACTTAGTTTGCCACCCGTCGTAGCTCCATGGTCAAAAACTGATACTTTACCAATCGCGAGGTTGTTAGTTGTATGAAAAAATCGGTTTTATAGTCCTGCAAGAAAAACACATGTTTTTAGACCTTATCAAGTAACTAGAAAGTCTAGTAATGGGGTTCGAGCGGTATAGGCTAGAAGGTTCAATGTGATCATATTAAATAGTTCGCAAGATGGTCGTGCTTGTACCTCAACGATGCTTGTTCGCTGGACGTACCGGATCTATATCCGGTAGAGGACCATCAACATCGATCACACTCATCAAAACATTAGGGGAGTGTCTTTATCGCTACAACAACAACAAGATAATGATTATTTTAATGCTAGATAACTCAATTTTACACACTACTCATTGAGTCCTGTCAAGCAGATAAGAAGAAATCCAGTAGATAACGCCTGGTTAAAAGCCAAGCAAGTCTGGAGTCGATGAATAAAAGAAATGTTTAATGAAAGCTTATCCTTTCTACTGTAACGCCTGATGTGTATTCCAAGAACTTTCGGAACGCTCATTTACGAAGACGTAGGCAAGATATGAAAAATGTATTTTTTGTCGGTAAGCTTTAGTTAAACGACACGACAAAAAACTGGCAGCGAATGTTCTAAAAATGTATGTGATAAACCACAAACAACACAATGATGAAATACTTGTTTTAAAATTTTCAGCGGTATCCCACAAGTTTTCGGTCTTTTGATAGACCAATTTTTATTTCTTTTTTCTTTGATTTCCGGCACGAAAATTTACTATCGAGTCCTGGCAACAGTTCTTTTAAAAAATAATACTTTTATCATGTTCAGTGACTTAAAGTACGACTACACTTCACTTCACTTAGCCATCTAGGTAATTACATACACGTGTATATATTTATCACTACATATGCAGCTGCATTTTTAAGTGCATATACGCTTGATAACAACAACAAATTGGCGACGCAAACTAACCTTATCATACGAGTAGCGCTTATCGCTTACGTTCGGGCCCAATTGAACTTGACGAATATGGCAAAACAATCGGTGATTGGATGTCAACTTTACTCTCACTCACTGATAAGCGGAAGCACTTAATGCTAAGTAGTTTTATTAATGATAACAGATATACATACATATGTATAATATAATACATAAATATCGCCTACATATTTTCATATATTTTGAGATCGCGCGATTAATGTTCGTTATATTAACGATTGCGGCCGGCTTTACTAATCTGCGACGTCGCATTGTGATGCGTTAATTATCACAATTTAATTGATGGTGAGATGTCTTAAAGCGGCAAAAACTTTAAATTCAGTACGAAATCGCACAAATCAATCATTGTAGCGCGAAACGTGGCCAATTAAGGTTCCTGCTTTTAAAAGTGAAACGAAAGAAAAAATAAATTTCGTGTTGTTGCATAAACGTTCGAAGGATATATTTTGACGTTAAGCTCAATCTACATACAGACAACAACTAAGAAAAACCTATAAGTGTACAGTGCGGAAGAAAGGAAATAAAGTGAGAATTATGTTTTGTTAATTTTTACTAAGTATAAAGAAACAGCATTCTGTGTGACACTCATTTAACTTTTACAAGAAATAATATTTTAAAAATATGTACATATGTATGTACATAATTATTATGTAAAGAATTTTGTTTGTAACGTATCTTATTTTTAAAGATGCGCCGTCTTAGTTTTTTACGTGAATTTCTCAAACGATTTAACTTTTGACTATTTAATTACTAACTTAAAATGCTTAAATATTCATGGCACACGCGACTAAAGTCTATTGTATTTATTAAGTACAAACTAACATAAATTGTGTTTGCAAAATATGTGGATAATTATCCAGCGTGTGAATTGAAAAGCAAAAAAAGCATTTAATGCTAGACCGAATAGGAAAATATTTTACTTGTAATTATATTCAATTGCGCTCGGCTTGCTTAATGAGGTAGGCAACCTAGAGAGCAGCTAGCGGCATAAAGGAAAATGTTTTGCTGAAAGAAAGGAGAGAGTGCAACGATGTACAGTTCTTTGGTGTGATTTTTTTTTGTTTTTGGAGAAAACAAGAAATTTTTCAACAGTTCAATGAAAGTATGAAGTCTGAAAATGTATGCCCAAATTCAATTTTTGTTCCCTCTCAAAAAAGATTTCTATTATTTTTTGAAAATACTTTTTAAAGGCTGGTATGGTACGAAGATTCGAATTTTTGGAAAATTTTATCAAAATTTTATCAAAGCTAATTATTTCCGGCCACCGTGGTGTGATCGTAGCGTACCCCGACTACCACACCGTATGCCCTGGGTTCACACCCCGGACAAAGAAACATCAAAATTTTAGAAACAATAGAACTTAGAATAAAATTTGTCTAAGCGGGGTCGCCGCTCGGCAGTGTTTGTCGAGCGCTCCGGGTGTATTTCTGCCACGAAAAGCTCTCAGTGAAAACTCATCTGCCTTGCAGATGCCGTTCGGAGTCGGCATAAAACATGCAGGTCCCGTCCGGCCAATTTGTAGGGAAAATCAAGAGGAGCACGGCGCAAATTGGAAGAGAATCTCGGCCTTAGATCTCTTCGGAGGTTATCGCGCCTTACATGTTTTTTTTTAATTATTTCCGAAGTATTTTCTGAAAAAGCTATGCAGGAAATTGTTCCGATATTGGAAAAGTTGAATGGGTTTTGCACGGTTTTTATAAAAAACTCAAAACAAAAACAAACAAAAGACGTTCCCAAAATTAATTTTTCTCAAAAGAAAAGCTATTCAATTGATTTGAAAATCGGAAAAAATCTGAAAACTAGTAATAAAACAAAATTTGTTGGTTTTCTGGCGCTTAGGTTGTTTTGCATAATATTATTGCAAAAAAAAAATCACCAAAGTTTTTCAAATTTATTTTATCAAAAACGTCAGAAAATTCATCAAAAATGTTAAAGATATTCCTCAAACTTTTAAAAAGTAGTTTTTATGTTGTTTTCCGATATATGAAAAATTTGTTTTTACCCCTGCGCTGGAATATTAAAAAGTAAAAGTTAAAAGTTATGCAAGGAAATAAATATACAATTAATTTAAAATTGGATGATTTGGTATAATATTTTAGGAAACCAAAACACAAAAAGCGTAACGTTTTTTTTTTAAGTTGCTAATGTCAAACAGTTTTCTTTACATTATAAAGTTATGAAAAAACCCAATAACAAAACATTACACAATTTGAATAATTTTTTTTAAACCTTAAAAACAAATGGAAAGAGTTAAAGTTAAATTGACACACAATTTGTTCAAAACAAAAAAATGCTGAAATCGAAACGGTTTCCCAAATGATAAAAAAAACTTAAATAATTTAAACGAAGAATGATAAGAATAAAAAGAAAACCACTGTAAAAGTTACTTGAGACAAAAACGTTTGCTTAAACTATTACAAAAGCCCAAAAACCGCATAATTGAAAAGTAGTCATTAAAATAATTTGAAATAATTATCAAATCGAACAAATGTGCACCGAAATATAAAAAGCAATTCAAAACCAAAAAAACCAAACTTTTACATTTTTTTTTTTCAAAAAGGAGTTAATTTCAAACAGTAGTCTGCTCTTAATTAAGTTATGGGAAAAATCCATTAATTCGAAAATTACCCACGTTTAATAATTGTTTTTAAATTTTTTACAAAGCCCAAAAAATTGTGTAATTAATTCGAAATTAAAAAAAATAATTGAATATTGCAAAAAAAAAAACTAAAAATGTAATTGCTGAAGTCAAAGAAATTTTCTAAAATTATCCAAAAAAACCCCAATAACCCAAAAATTTACCAAAGCCATACCGAGTTTTTTGAAAACCCATTATTAAATTGTATAGCTTATTTGAAAATTGAGTTCAGAAGAAAGAAATATAGAAAATAATCATAGGCATTTATTTCGATGAATACAGCCGGCACTATAGCTGCATAGTGGAACAGTCGTTATTATTTTTACTGTTAATGTGAAACTTTTCATTCCTCCGAGTTTCAAATCAACCAAAGAAATTTTACTTAAAAAAATCCGATATATGTACATATAATATGTATTCGTACAAAGCTAGTTTGGTTCTCACTTCATCAATAAAGCCAATATCCATTATCGAAAGTAAACAATTTTGCCAGTAATATTCCATACCCCATATGCATAAACAATTTGAAAAACTTTATCATTTACAGTTTTATTATTGTTATTTATTTTGATTGCCAAAAAACATTCCACTCCACATGCTTAGCATAAATTAAAAGCAATTTTTATATTTTATTATTGGTATTTTAAGTGATTTGAGCTCTGGCCGAAACAAGATTGGAGCTCATTTTTTATAGACACTCACGTCACGTCAATGTCGAAACAATCGTATGCTTAACTACTTTATGGCGCGAAAAATAACACCACTCGAAAGCAGAGAAAGATTTGTAATCATAACAAACAAGCAAATATTTTTATTTTTATTAATAACCTTCGCCGCCACCGTTCTCTAAACCTTTCTAATTTTAGCTTACCGGAAAAGCCTCGTCTCTATCTTTTTGTGCAGTTTCATAGCTTGCATCTCAAGAATAATTGCATAGCATAACAAAAAATAATTATTGTATGTCAATCACGTAAATGATATTAAGAATGACATACTATGAAGTTTACATTTAAAACTATTATATATAATCGTTTTCAACAATTTTGTTTTATCGTAATCTAATTACTTCCTAACGCAAGTAAATAAATCAATCAACTTTATGTCGCTTCCGAATGTAAATATTTAAATTAGCCGGTAGATTCACATACATGCGCAGTTATAGATGTATGTACATTAGGGTGGTTACAAGGTATATGGTGAATTTTAATTTTTGTTCTATCTTTCGGGGCACCCTGCTAAAATATGCCAACAGATCAGAATATGATTATCTCAAAGTTTCAGGCCAATCCGATATTGTTAACATGTACCTCATTGAGGCCAAAGTTTATTCGTATATCATTCGATAATTTTATTTGTATTAATTTTTATGATGATCGGATAAATGCCAAATACTGCTAAAAATAACCTATCGAATGATATACGAGTGAAGTTCCTGGCATAAATGGTTTCGCTTTTACTGACCAAACACTAAATTTTTTTCTGAAAAATCGCTGTTTTTCCTAACTTCGACCTCAATGAGGCACGTGTTAACATTATCGGATTGGCCTGAAACTTTGCAGTAATCATTATCTGATGTATTGGTATATTTTAGGAGGATGCCCCGAAAGATAGAAAAAATTAAAATTCACCATATACCTTGTAACCACCCTAATGTACATATATGCGTTATCATATCCCTCATTTGCTGCAACGTCTCATAACTCAAAAAATATGACTTTTGAGTTAATAACATATAAACGTACCCAATATCATGATCCATGTTGTATAAAAAAAACTCCGTGATCAGTTAAAAATTTAGCACGTGTTATAAAAATGAAAATATGCCTTTATGTGCTCAACATATGGCAGGTTAAATCTTTGAATGGCTCTCCTGGAAAATTGTGTTTTTTGAGTTATGGCGACGTTGCAGCAAATGAGCGACATTAATTCAATTTTCAAAATTTTGCGATCGTAATAATAGCGCGATCGACCACTTCATTTACTGAATAAATATATACATATCGCGCACCTAGATCAATAGGGAGCTAACTCAAAAATCTTAAATTTTGAGAGTTTGAGTACCCTCGGGTTTAAATGCAATACCTTCCGAACTGTATACTCAAATTACTAATACCTCCACTAATAACCGAGAAAAGTATTTGCCAAATATAAAAATTGCATTAGTGCTTATGGAGGAGGCAGTCAGTTTTTCACGTTTTATAAACACTGCGATTTTTTTAGTTGATCGCTGTTTGATCGAGGTATCGCACACCTACTATATACACACATACTTACTTAACTCATAAAATATTCCTAGCACGCAGTTGAGCATATGTAGGTAGGTACGTACGTTCATCCGTCGCATATCTGATGCCGCTGACCCTGTTTCTTTTGTATACATGAATGAATATTTGTACCTATGTATGTATGAATTTTAAGTGAGCAAAATATTCCACTCTTTCTATTTCGACGCTAATAATTATAACAAAATGTTAGTGTTTTTGTTCACCATGGGGTCTTTTCACCAAAATTCAATAAGAATAGTGATGGTGTATGACTTAAATTTTTGTGCATTCAAACTTTACGAAATTTTTAAAGAAATAGTTTTTATTATTTTTTTTTTCACATTAATAGCACATGTTTACCATTCCAAATCACATAACAAACATAACAACAAACATAATTTCACATTTTCAGCATAGGTAACACTACCATGAAGGCACAAACACATTCGACTTGCGTCCAATAGGTCTGACCGATCACAAATTGTCATCAACGTCCTCTAACGGGAGTCCGAGGAAACTTGCTGTTTCAACAGGAGTCGACCATAATGAGAGAGGTGTTAGAAGCGTTGGTTCCACATTACAATTGAAGAGATGGTTGGTGTCATGTGGGGACACATTGCAAGCAGGGCATACATTTTGTGTGTCGGGGTTGATTCTGGATAGGTAAGAGTTTAACCTGTTACAGTATCCAGATCGAAGTTGGGCTAGAGTGACTCGCGTTTCCCTAGGGAGTGTGCGTTCCTCTTCTGCAAGTTTAGGGTATTGTTCTTTGAGTACTGGATTCACCGGGCAATTCCTGACATAGAGGTCCGACGCCTGTTTATGGAGTTCACCAAGGACCTGTTTATGTTTTTTGGCTTCACACGGATGTGTTCTTAGGTGCCGAATTTCCTCATAGTGCTAACGGAGATGACTCCTTAAGCCCCTGAGCGGTGGTGGCTTATCAATCAGATGTCTGTTGGGATGCCCAGGTTTCTGGGTATTCAACAGAAACTGTTTGGTTAGCATTTCATTTCTTTCCCTTATTGGGAGTATTCTCGCCTCATTATGTAGATGGTGTTCTGCGGACATAAGGAGACAACCCGTGGCGGTTCTGAGGGCAGTATTTTGGCAGGCCGGTAGCTTCTTCCAATGGGTTATCTTTAGGCTTGGCGACCATATCGGGGACGCATAGCACGCAATCGGCTGGACAATTGCTTTGCAAGTGGTAGTGAGCGTTTTTTATCTTTTCCACAAGTACTGCCAGCAAGAGATTTGAGGATTTTATTACGGCTCTGGATTTTAGGTACAATTGCGGCTGCATGCTCACCAAAATGTAGATCCTGATCGAACGTCCACCCAAGATTTTGGGTTGTAAGACAGTCGGTAGTGTAGTGCCATTGACGTGGACGTTTAAAATGGTCGACATTTTGGACGTCCATGTTGTAAATAAGGTCGCCGATGATTTAGTCGGTAATAATGTCAGGTTTCGCGAGGTGAAGAAACTGGAGAGATCAAGGAGGTAGCCGTTTATTTTGTTGCATAGCTCATCGATCTGTGGGCCTGGGCCTGTGGTCATTATTGTGCAGTCATCGGCGTAGGAAACGATAGTAACTCCTTCTGGTGGCGAAGGTAGCTTTGATATGTAGAAGTTAAACAAAAGTGGGGATAGGACACCACCCTGTGGCACCACTTGTTTAACTCTCCTTGGCTTAGATGTTTCGTTTCTAAATTGCACCGATGCCTGGCATCCACCCAGATAATTTGCGGTCCACCTTTTAAGACTTGGGGGAAGGGTAGACCCTTCTAGGTCTTGCAGTAAAGTGGCATAGTTGACCGTATCAAAAGCTCTTGATAGGTCTAGCGCAACGAGTACTGTTATATGGTGGGAATTTTGATTTTAACCGCAGTTTATCTGGGTGCTAATGGCATTTAGCGCGATGGTAGTGCTGCATAGTTTTCTAAAGTCATGCTGATGAGAGGATAATGGCAAATTTGCCTTGAAATGGGGCAGTAAAATGGCTTCAAGCGTCTTTCCTACCGGCGATAAGAGAGATATCAGGCGATATGACTCTCCTATGTTAGCTGGTTTCCCAGGCTTTAGTAGCGGGACCACCTTGGTTATTTTCCATTATTCGGTAATGACAAAGATGGGAAGAGACAGGTTGAAGACATGTGCTAAATAATTAAAACCCTCATTTCCTAGACTTTTAAGCATCGGTATGGCTATGCCGTCAGGGGCCACCGCTTTAGCAGGTTTAGCTTGACCGATGGCATCCTCAACCTCATTGGCGGTGATGGTAATTGGGGACGCGCTGAATTTATGTTTGCGCGCGTGTCTGTTGGCCCTGCGTCTAGCTTTCTCTACCGTAGAATGCATTATATATTCGCATAGAATGCATTATATATCGCATATTTTCGCATCCGACAGCACTTTATTCCCAAAGGCGATGGAAATTTTGTCGTTATGCTTGGACGGATTCGATAGGGACTTTACGGTGGACCAATGTTTACCGACACCGGCAGAGGGTTACAGCTTCTTAGATGCTCCTCCCATTTCGCCCGCTTGTGTTCATCCACAAGCAATCTGATGTGTTGGTTTATTTACTTTATTTGGGGTCGTCGGGTTCGAGCTGTCTTTTAAGGTCACGTTCTCTCGCTAAATTTGCGGCCTCCACCACAAAGTGAGACCGAATTTCGGGAATTCTTCCGGTGGGAAGACGTCGGGAAAGCACGCTCCCCTTGGCGAGCATCAGTCGGGATAGGGAGGACAGCAAAGCGGATGTCTGTAAAGGATTTATATTCTTCCCACTTTCCTTTTTTAAAGTTTATGAAAGTGCGTTTTTCAGAGATGATGAAGTCGGCGGTACGCTCGAGCGAGATGAGTATTGGCATGTGGCCGGATGCCAACGTTACCATCGGCTGCCAGTCACGATTGATATATCTGGCGAACTGTGACAGCTTCCTACCATACGAGTGGGGGCGTCTCCGTTTCTTCTATTTGATCCGCCAACATCTCACCTCTGCTGTCCGCCTGCAAGTTTGAATGCCATAGGTTGTGATGGGCATTGGAATCGCCTAAGCTAATGCGATTGTCGCCAGTGAGTAACTCACTAATATTAGGGCGGTATCGACTGGGGCAGCAGGTGGCAAGAGGGATGTAGATGTTGATGATTTCTAGGTTTACATCGCCTGACCGGACAGATAAGCCCTGACGTTCCAGGACATTGTCTCTGCGGCCGATGTCGGGATCAAATATATGATATTGCACTGAGTGGTGTATGATAGACGCGAGACCGCCTCCATTCTCGCGATCTTTTCTGTGGACATTTTACACAGAACAGGTCTGGTTTTTTTGTTTTGTTGTTGTTGTTTTGTTTGAAAAGATTGTCTTATGGGAAAAAAATTTTTGTTTTTAAAATTTAGTCAATGAAAACAAATCCAAATTGAGTTTTCTTGCGTTCCTTGTGGCAGGCGAACTTTCAGCGTACGTTATTTCAAAGGGACACAGGTGCCAAAGCGACTCAAAAGTTTAATTCGCCTTAAGCGGCGAATTGGCGCTACACCGTAGTCTAAATTGGCAGCGCTGGCGTCAAGAAATGAAATGCGCCAGCGCCAGGAGTTCTTACAAGCTTTACTGTGATAAGAAAACGCCATTGTTTCGCCTTTAACGAAATCCGTTTTTGTTTTCAAAATGCTATAACTTTTTCAAAAATTGACCGTTTAGGATCTTTTTTTTTTTTAAATTTGTTTTTAAATGTACTTTTCGGAAAAAACACAAAAAGTTTTTTAAAGTTTTTTTTTGTAATTTTTCAGTTTTTCGAGATTTTTCGAATTTCGCCATTTTTTTTCTCATAAAAAACTTCAATCAATTCTGCAATCATCCCCACTAAACCCGGAGTGGGCCGATTTTTTTTTTTATTAAATTAAAAAAAAAACTACAAATTTTTTTGTATTTTTTCCGGAAAGTACATTTAAAAAAAATGTAAAACAAAAAAAAATCCCAAACGGTAAATTTTTGAAAAAGTTATAGCATTTTGGAAAAAACACCGTTTTTTTTTTTAATTCATAACTTATTTTGAGTTGGACACCGTTTTTGTTTTCAAAATGCTATAACTTTTTCAAAAATTGACCGCTTGGGACCTTTTTTTTAAATGTACTTTTCGGAAAAAATGCAAAAAAATTTTTAAAGTTTTTTTTTCAATTAAATAAAAAAAAAAAACGGCCCATTTTATTAGAAAAAAATGGCGAAATTCGAAAAAATTCGAAAAACTGAAAAATTACAAAAAAAAAACTTAAAAAATTTTTTTTGTATTTTTTCCAAAAAGTACATTTAAAACCAAATTTAAAAAAAACCAAAAGATCCCAAACGATCAAGTTATAGCATTCTGAAAACAAAAACGGTGTTTTTTTTTAAATTCATAACTTTTTTTGAGTTGGATGAAAAAATTTGAAAAAATTCTGAAAAACGTCTTTCGTAAGCTAGAAAAAGAAAAAAAACTTTCAGCCAATTCTAAAGGGGTCGGGTTCAAAATTGGTCGAAATGGGATGGAATACCCCAGATATCTTTGCAAAAAAGAGCTTTATATCAATGGTATTTCATTTCCCAAGTGGATATATAACAAAAAATAGGAAAAACTTCAAATTTAAAAAAACAGGCGTAGCACCTCCCCTTTATGACTAAGCAATTTTCTACGTTTCGGGAGCCATAACTCGAAGTGAAATTAGAATGGAACCATATGTATATGTATTATTGCGCAGCCTTGTAACACTATTAATCACACAAAACAAAACAACAACAGCATTTCAAGTGTATGGGTATGTAATGTTCGGTTTCAACTTAGACTTCCTTACTTGTTATATTTACCTTTCCTTTTTTCTACCTTTTCTTATGACCACAAACATTTTCGTATAATTTTCTTTAATCCAAAGGTGACAAGAAAAGCTTCGTAGGGCATCAAAAATCTATTCGGCCTTCAGCTACCTGTTTGGCTTGTACTTCAGGCAGTAACTATCTCTTGCGTAAGTTCTATGCTCAAATTATCTTTCACAATTCTTGTTGAGCACGCACGTCTACTAATGTAAATACGTCTCTTACCAAGTTTTAATATAATGCGATTTATGGGTCGACAAATTTAACTGTTTAAAATTTTTTCGTCTTTCAGCGCTGCCACACCCCTCTATTCAAAACTTTTTGACGAAATTTCTTTTACATACATTAATGCATATTTTAAAAAATCGACCATAGATAAATCCCTGGACTTGAGCTTACTCCATAATGCAATTTATATTATACGACAGACGGATAAAAACAAAAACAACATGTTGCTCTATATATATAGAAACGATATTCCATCATACCTCTCAGTTTTGATTTGGAGAAAAACATATTTCTTTCATCTGCCATCTTCAGTGCCATTTTTTTATATCGAAAACAACAACAGACATCAAACTGGTCAGAAATGATACTATCTTACGACTATAATCTTACCGATATCAAACTAGTCTAAGCATCAACAAAAATTTAATTATTTTACAAATATTATTTTACGCCACCCTGTTTTACCCTATAACTTTCCTATACCATATTATTTTCGTTTTTAATAGTATAATTTTATGAAGGCATTAACAAAAGGCAGATTTTGTCTACAGGAATTTTTAACCTATGACGCCGCACAATGTCATTATTTAGTTATGCATCACCCTATATAAGTTAAAACGCCCTATATTGAAGATTGGCTCCAATGGAAGACTGTGCATGCAATTCATGTATAGAGACAACATGTGCCTTTGTTTGCTGTCTAAAGAATTTTAAAATCAAATATGTAGAGAGTTTATAAACAAAAAGCCATTAAGGGAATTCGCTTTTTCCTTCAAGGTGTACAGATTGAACGAATTATTGATATCCTAAGCATTAAAAAGTTGGCTTATAAAATACAATGAGAAATTATGAAAAACAATTGATCAATCGTTTCATGAACGAAATTAGAAGATTGAGAGGAATACCGTTGAAGCAGGGTTGTATTTCATTTCAAACAATTCGTTGCATATATTTAATTTACAATCCGTGCATGTCGTGCACTGTTCGCAAGACAAAGCGAATACCCCTAATAATTTGCTAATGTTATAGTGGGTTTTAAAAATATGTCTACCAATTTTTTAAATTCTCAGAAGTTACGAGCTCAATCCCATGGATCATACTTTCAACTTTGTTTTTTCTTCACACACATTCTTTAAAGATTTAAAAATTTTCCGAAAAATGTTTGAGAGTTTTTTTTTTTGTAACTTTCATCCGTAAAATTGTGATATACTCAGCGCTCCCAAATCAGAGTAAATACTGCTAAAGCCTTTTATGCAAAAGAACTTTGGCTGTTGCCTTACTTTTTTCACCAAAAAATTATATGAGCAATAAAATTTGTTTTCCTTAAAACATGTCAAATTTGTTTAGCAAAAAACTGTTTGCGATTTACTTAACTTTGCAGACTAGAACGTGAAAAGAATTAATTAACAAAAAAATACTATTAATATTGTGCTGCTGAACTAACATACGTCACTAGACTAAATAAATACACAATTTTATATTTCTCCATTGTGATATTAGAGTATTAGAGAGACTAAAGTTAAGGCAAATACATTCTGAATCTAAACTAAATTCTCTAACGCGTGTTTCTACATACTTAGTGTGATATTTGATCTACATTAAGAGTGACTAGTACACTGAAAGAAAAAGACAGGTAAAATCAACCGAAATTCAACGGAAATTTCTGTCAATTTTAATCCATCGCAACAAGATCTTGAATCAACTGCGCACAAATCGTTGATTCGTAATTGGCCGTTTTAGTAGTCAAATAAACAACCAAAGTTTAATAACCGCAAGCAAAAAACAAACCTTTCTTCCATTCTCTGGCCATCCGCGACAGCCGTTCTCACTGTCAGCTATTATTTGACAGGTAGGTATGGCAATAAAGGAATAGGAAGATTCTTCACTTGTATGAATTCACAATGGTCTAGCCAGACGACAACGCTAAAAAGTGACATAATCAAATTTGGTACAAAAAAAAGATAAAACAAAATCCACAAATATTTGAATTTTTACTAAAATTTTGAAGAAAATCGTCGGACACTGCGACTACCCAGAAGTAAGTTTGAATTTTTATTGATAAATTTTGAAATGAATACGAACTATGAGGCTATCAAGCCAACCTAATAAAACCGCACTGCGTTTTTTTAGCGCACGCAAACAACCGGCGTTTTTTGCCCCAACCCAAATAAGCATGCGTTGCGACAATGTAAAGCATGTGTGCAAACGTCAAATCTAAATGACACACAGAACAAAAATTGGAAATCGATTTAGGTTTTCACGCAGCAAATTCAATTTGGGTTGCTCTCATACAAGTTGTATGTGCATGAGACATTTTTGACAGAAAATGACTTGCGTGCGTTTATATTAGGTTTGCTTATATGTCCGTCTAGCCAGACGACAACGCTAAAATGTGACATAATCAACTTTGGTACAAAAAATTGATAAAAGAAAAATAAAAAAATTTCGATTTCGGAATTTTTATAATGACCGCCTCTAAACTTAAGAAGTCACTAAAGTTATTCATGATCGGGTGGGTAGTAGTAAAGTTATTCACGAAAATAAAGCCTTCTCGTCTGGCCAGACGCCACAATCTAACGGAGGGTTAATATGAAAGGGATGTCTGTTCATTCGAAATAACCAGCGCAAACTGTTATTGTCGAAATGACACTGACAGTGAAATCTATTGAAATAACAGATATTTCTGTTTTTTTATAGATTAATAGTGTAAACTTTTACATCAACAGAATTTTCTGTTCAGACCTATGACATTAATACCTGTGGAAAAAATTAAAGCCGGTTAAATATATTTTTAAACTTACGTAGTTTTTTTATTTGTATAAATTACACATAACTACATTTCATTTCTAATGATTTGATTTTATTGCTATATTAAGTAATATTAATTAAAATAATAATAATTTAAATCTGAATTCAAAAAAAACAAAACTTGTTCCGAATTACCATCGACAGCTTTGTAAGAAAGTATGTTGACATATACATATATGCGTAAATATTTGAATATATAAATACGCATGCTTGCTACATACATATATGTATATATGCTACTTACATATTCACACACGCGTTAGTACATGCTCTAGCGAAAATAAGGGCATGCACCGTTTGTTAAATCACATTGGCGTCGGTTTCAAGAACTTTATTTCAACTTTACATTACACATTATACACTTTATTACTTTGTTTTATTAAACGCACTTTCACCAAATTTTATTTTTTATAATTTATTTAATTTATAGTTTTGAACTTCGCAGCGCGTTACTTTACTTTTCAAATATAAATGAAAATAATAGTAATGAAACTGATTCTCAATTCTTTCAGTTGCAGCTCATTCTCAATTTCTTCTCTCGCATGTAGAGTTGCCAAACGTGATTGTTTCGAACAAAACTTGTAGTATAAATGTTGCACATAACATTTTAAATATAGATCTTGTAAGCTATAGAAAAGTAAAGAATGAAATCGCTGGAAGGTAATTCACCAATGGAGTAACTATACATGTAATTCGGCAAGGTTAATTCTCGTAACAGTTTATTTTGAAACGATTCCAAAACTACTCAAACTTAATGCTGTCGGAAATATCAACATTAAAAAAGGATGTTTTTATTATCTTATTAGATTCGTTCGCATGAGTGAAAATTCGTAAAAACTTGAACAATATATTACTAATTTTGGAAAAATCATGTTTGTTCAAACAAAACTTTTGAAAAAAGTGGGCGCAATTTTGCATTTCGCTTGGAGGAGAAGTAGCAAAATTGTACCCGATAAATAGGTGTCCCAGTATCGCATAATTTTTTGCAATGTTATGCACATTAAATTCAAAAAATGGCTTTTTTGTTTTGTATTGATAACTAAAAAACTAATTTTTTGTTGTTTTCCCAATTTGTGTGTTTTTTCGATTTGGTGGTTTTCTTATTTTGGTGTTTTTTTTTTTTTTTTTTTGAAACAAGTACCACCATATTCATAAGTACAAAGTAGAGATCGCAGTGAGCGTAAAATTCTCTCTGAAATTTGCTCATGCATTGACTGTTGTTCGCTGTTGAAATGACTTGAAGATCAGTTGTGTTAACAGAAAAATCAGTTATATTGATTAGGAATCTGTCAATTTTACAAAATTTTGTTAACGTAAGAGCGAAAATTTCTCTTCTGTTGAAATAACTAAACTAATTTGTTCGCTTGAAAAATAACTCGATCGAATTAACCATAATTCGATCAATTTCACCGAATCTCCGTTAAGTGAAGAACAACAGAACAGATTTGTTGATTTTACTGGCACCATTTCTTTCAGTGTAGTACATTTAATTTATAATATTTATTTAGGCTGTAAGACAGATTAAAAAATTAGGCAGAAAGCAAATAGATACCGTAGTTAATAAAAGAAGGAAATTCCATATATAGGCCAAATACGGGAGCTAACAAACAAATGGTAGTACATGTGCAGATAAGATAAATAATACTCAAAGTTTTAAAATTACGTCAAAATTACATTTACAAAAACATAGTATTAAAGTACGCTTATGCTATTCGGGTATGCTGTGCACTGTGTCGATACAGAAATAAATAGACCCTAAGGGCAGCCAGATAACTGCAGTGTCTTTCAGGCGGGAATTGAAGCAGTGAAGAAAGCGGCAGAAATTCTGGAGGAAACGTTTATGCTGCAATCGCTTCAATATATATATTTATAGTCAGGTGGCGATCAAGGCAATAATCTCACACAGAACTTTATCAAGAAGTGTTCTGCAATGCAAATAAGCATTAGGGAGAGTTCGATTCAACCGGACCATACAACTATACTAGTTGCCCGGCCATAGAGGAATATAAAGTAATGAAAAGGACGATGAGCTGGCAAAGGAGGGTGCAGCACACGATAAATCGAGGGAGGAATCAAAAGGAGACATGAGTTTTGCATATGATGCATCAAGCAGGAAAGGCGTGAACAGAAGCGCGGGTCTGCAAAATGTTTAAGATCATGTGCAAATTCTACGACGTTTGACTAACACAGTTGCTTATATCTCTAAATTGAGACATTTAGTATATGTAAGGTTTTTATCGATCGGCCAGTTCAACCTAAACTAACGCGTATGCTTTTTATGTACAAATAAACCTTAGTGTATTCATATTTACCAACTAATTACATACTTTCAAATGAATAAGAATATTGACAGTTGTCAAACAAAACACAATTAATAACTAATTACCAACTGCCTAAACTAAAGTTTCATCTAAATTTAATAGTTGGCAGCCAGAGTTTACTCACAGACTGTTTTATGATTATTACTGTTAAATATTAAACAACTATGCAAATTTGTTTTGTGCGAACGTCAAAGCTACTTCACGTTTTTTTTTTTTTTTTTTTTGAGAAATTAGGTAGCGCGCATTTTTTGTTTGTTATCATTATTTGTTTATACTTTTGTTATGCTTTTATTTTCAAACAAAATTTTGTGTGTCATCATTTTATATGTATTTGTTATTTTTGTGTGGTCTTAATCAATAACAACAGAGTCGGTACTAACTTTATTCAATATTCAGCTGAATTGACTTACTCTATTAACAAAAAGCAGGGTATACTTCAATATTGCGCTTGACAGAATGTGCTGGAATATTAAAAAACGACGACAGTATTGTGGAAAACATAAACAAGTGATTTTTACAGCTAAACAAGTTTATTATGGGACGATGCTTCAACAATTCACGTAAGAGGCAGTTCTACCTTTCGAAATGACTTGTGCACCAGTATCGTATTATAGGATCACGTATGGAAAAACAATTCACTCAAACGATAGATATGAATCTGACAAACTATTCGTTGAATAATAATAAATTATGTATCTTATTAGTACTCGTAGCTACTATATCACATATTTCCTTAATCCGAATCACCGTTTCAGAACTACTGCGATTTAAAAAATTAATTTCGATCACGGATCATATACGATACGGGCCCAGAGTTTTTTTATCATTTAAGACTGAAACTTCCCTCAAAAGTTAATTTTGAACTTATTACTGTTTGAAAAAGAAATTGAAATGGGAACATATTTGCCTACAAGACTAATTATGTTCGGGCTGCCACATGTACAATTTGCTTTCTGGTAATGTTTGAGAAACTTGAAACTCTCAATTTAGTATTAAGGAAAGGACCATACTAAAAAATATGCTTTTAGTTTAAGAATGCTACTAGCGGTTAACTGAGATGCTTTTGAGAATTGAGCGTAGTGTGAGTTCTCAAATGTATCTCAAATTGAGATTAAACACAAATCTGTATTGGGTAGTTATATAAAGTTATAAAATAATCGACGCTCAATTTTGATATCACTCTATACAGACTGCTAGCTCGAAGATACGCTATCTCAAAATCTGTTTCAAGTAGACCCTAGCTCAGCTCAAAATATATTGAACTTATAATCAGATAAGCTTATCTGGAAACGAAACGAGAAAGGGCGTTTTTGAAACGAATTCTGAGAAAAGTCTTCATGCCAGATGTCCAGTGAAAAAATGCGTGCCGCTTATTTTACTATAAACAGTTATCCCATTTACCCAAATGAAATACGAAATTAAAAAAAAACTACTTATGGCACTTAAAAAGAAACCAACTAAAATGATGATATATTTTGGGCCTCTAATAAACTGGAATTATTTTAAGAAACAAAACTATTAACCAAAACTGAATGAGAGTTTAAATCCATTTGGTTCTAATATTTACCATGCTACAACTTAATTGTTAATTGTCATTGCTAAATCTTCAATTTAAGTCACACCAAACCAGTTAAAGTCATGTCAACCCAAAGAAAATCAAATCGTGACTTGGCTTTATACGACAGTCAAGTCGCATCAAATTAAATCCAATTAAATTCAAAAATGAAATTTATTCAGGCAACATCAAATCAGTGTAAAATATAAGATTTAATAAATCTCCACAGCCAGAGCTTGCAATGGAAACAAACGCATTAACAACACATTAAATAAATTTAAAACACATCACAGTAAATAAACTATTGTCGCTTCGCAGCAAACTAAAATCAAATCATATCAATCAAACTACATTCACATTCTATCAAATAATACTAAAGTACATCAAATGAAGAAAACCGAAGTCGCATTACATCGAATAAGCTAAAGTGTTGTCCTATACAAAATATAAAATTAACATCACATTAAATAAACTAAGTCACTTCACAGACCAATTAAATTCACATCCCATAACTAAAACCAAAGTCACATCAAATGAAGAAAACTGAAGTCGCATTACATCAAATAAACCAAAGTCATATCCCATCAAACATATTAAAATTAAATCACCTTAAATAAACTAAATCACATCACATCAAACAAACTTAAGTCCCATCATATCAAAGTAACTATAGGCAAATTCCATTAACTACTAACTAAAAAAGACAAATTAGACAATTAACTTAACAATTAAATTCAAATCATATAAATTCATATCAAATAAACTATAGTGACATCACATCACCTAAATTTCAGATCACATCATACAGAAAGCAATCACATCAAACCAACTAAAATTTCAGTTTTTTTGCACAATTTGTGCCTTTTTCGTGTTTTCGTAACAAGAGTGTTGAAAATAATGGCACAGATTGCCACGTAATACATTTTACTTTTGCCTTAACCACGCAGTATGCAAAAAGGTTTGGTTTGGTTGGTGCAGTTGAGTTAACTATCTACAGCAGTGGTTCCTTCATTGTTATCAATAAAGCTAGATATCTTTTGATTAAACTGTATCCAATACTTGAAGATATTTCGATGCAAATAATACATCTAACATGAACCTAACAATGCTCAATTGAGCATGTACACTTCTTCCATCTTCCATGCCACACAGTGGCGACTTTAATATTCAGGATGATTGATTCTAAGTATAAATCCAATTGAGATCTTACTACTCATCGCGCATTTGAAAAGACTTCAATTGGAATTTAATAGTAGTTTTTTGTTGAAATTCAACTTTTCATACATATTGTGACTAGTATTAGCAACGCTAAGGGATACAATCATCTCTAAGCCAATAATAAGCAGTGACTTGTATGCACAAGAAGTCAATCATAACGTCTACACATATGTACGTACACGCAGCGGAGCGAAAACGCACAATCGCATGCATATATCTTATCTGAGATGCGCTCAAAAGTAGGCAATAATTTTTGCAAGTATCACTCACATATACACGCGCATATATAAACGTAGTTATAGCTGGAGGGTGGAGCCATGTGTAGAAGTCCACGAAAGTGGGGAAAGCTTCTGACCGCCATTCACCTGGGAATGGCCACAGCGATTCTTTTGCATGCGGTTCAAGCAGCTCACTACTGCCGGTCGCTTGCGGCCAAGTATCCTCTGGGTAGCCGCTAAACATCCGTGAGCTAATGTGAGATAGGCGACAACCTGGCTAGGCCACTCTGACATAATCGGTTTAAGGGCTAGCCGGGGGAGATCTCACCGGCAGCGTCTGTACACCTCTAGGTGCGTCTGCAAGCGGGCGTCTGTCTTGGAGCAAGCGGCTCGCTATATAAACGTGCCAAGTAATATTTTCACCCCCGCTAAGCGGGTTGTGCGCTGGGCTTGGGACCCGCCACGTAAAACCATACTCCAATGAAATATAACAACAAGCCTCGGATAAATACACTCTCTATTGATGACGACCATGGCAAACGTTTGAAGGACAATGAATTGAGGGCATGCACCTGGAACGTCCGCTCCCTGAATGGGATTGGTGCAGATGCCCGGCTGGTTGATGTCCTCGACAAAGCAAAATCTGGCATCACCGCCATCCAAGAAATGCGTTGGATGAAGCAAGGAAGAAAGAAGATCAAAAATTGTGACATCTATTGGAGTGGCCATATGAATAAGTTTCGGCGTCGGATTCGTGGTGGGAGAGAGACTTTGTCGTCAAGTGCTGGCGTTCACACCTGTGGACGAACGTCTCGCAGCTATCCTAATAAAAGCAAAATTTTTTAATATATCATTCATCTGCGCCCATGCGTCGACAGAGGAGAAAGACGATGAGGTGAAAGACACTTTTTATGAACAATTAGAACGCACATACGAGCGCTGCCCCCGTCACGATATAAAAGTCATGCTTGGTGACTTTAACGCCAGGGTGGGCAAAGAAGGTGCTCTTGGCCCTACAGTCGGAAAGTTCAGCATACACAATGAAACTTCTCCTAACGGACTGAGGCTGATTGACTTTGTCGGTGCTCGAAACATGGTCATATCCAGCACGAGGTTCATGCATAAAAACATACATCAAGCTACATGGCTGTCTCCTGATCGAAATACTCGCAATCAGATCGATCACGTTGTGATAGACGGACGGCACGCCTCCAGTGTTTTAGATGTGCGCACGATCCGAGGACCATTATCTCGTTGCAGCCAAAATTCGCACCCGCCTTAACGCGGCTAAAACCAAGGAACAACAAGTAAGGAAGGTTAAGTTCGGGTGTAACCGAACATTACATACTCAGTTGAGAGCTATGGTGACAACATAAGGGAAAATAACCAGGTAGGAAAATGAACCGAGGGAAACCCTGGAATGTGTTTGTATGACATGTGTATCAAATGAAAGGCATTAAAGAGTATTTTATGAAGGAGTGGGCCATAGTTCTATAGGTGGACGCCATTTAGGGATATCGCCATAAAGGTGGATCAGGGTTGATTCTAGAATGCGTTTGTACGATATGGGTATCAAATGAAAGGTGTTAATGAGTATTTTAAAAGGGAGTAATCCTTAGTTCCATAGGTGGACGCCGTTTCGAGATATCGCCATAAAGGTGGACCAGAGGTGACCCTAGAATTTGTTTGTACAATATGGGTATCAAAAGAAAGGTGTTAATGAGTATTTTAAAAGGGAGTGATGCTTAGTTCCACAGGTGGACGCCGTTTCGAGATATCGCCATAAAGGTGGACCAGGTGTGACCCTAGAATGCATTTGTACAATATGGGTATCAAACGAAAGATGTTAATGAGTATTTTAAAAGGGAGTAATCCTTAGTTCCATAGGTGGACGCCGTTTCGAGATATCGCCATAAAGGTGGACCAGGTGTGACCCTAGAATTTGTTTGTACGATATGGGTATCAAATTAAAGGTATTAAGGAGGGTTTTAAAAGGGAGTGGTGGTAGTTGTATAGGTGGTCGCCTTTTTAGGTATCGCCATAAAGGTGGACGAGGGGTGACTCTAGAATGCGTTTGTACGATATGGGTATCAAATGAAAGGTGTTAATGAGTATTTTAAAACGGAGTAATCCTTAGTTCCATAGGTGGACGCCGTTTCGAGATATCGCCACAAAGGTGGACCAGGGGTGACCCTAGAATTTGTTTGTACAATATGGATATCAAAAGAAAGGTGTTAATGAGTATTTTAAAAGGGAGTGATGCTTAGTTCCACAGGTGGACGCCGTTTCGAGATATCGCCATAAAGGTGGGCCAGGTGTGACCCTAGAATGCGTTTGTACAATATGGGTATCAAACGAAAGATATTAATGAGTATTTTAAAAGGGAGTAATCCTTAGTTCCATAGGTGGAGGCCGTTTCGAGATATCGCCATAAAGGTGGACCAGGGGTGACCCTAGAATTTGTTTGTACAATATGGGTATCAAAAGAAAGGTGTTAATGAGTATTTTAAAAGGGAGTGATGCTTACTTCCACAGGTGGACGCCGTTTCGAGATATCGCCATAAAGGTGGACCAGGTGTGACCCTAGAATTTGTTTGTAGGATATGGGTATCAAATTAAAGGTATTAATGAGGGTTTTAAAAGGGAGTGGTGGTAGTTGTATAGGTGGTCGCCTTTTCGAGATATCGCCATAAAGGTGGACCAGGGGTGACTCTAGAATGCGTTTGTACGATATGGGTATCAAATGAAAGGTGTTAATGAGTATTTGAAAAGGGAGTAATCCTTAGTTCCATAGGTGGACGCCGTTTCGAGATATCGCCATAAAGGTGGACCAGGGGTGACCCTAGAATTTGTTTGTACAATATGGCTATCAAAAGAAAGGTGTTAATGAGTATTTTAAAAGGGAGTGATGCTTAGTTCCACAGGTGGACGCCGTTTCGAGATATCGCCATAAAGGTGGACCAGGTGTGACCTTAGAATTTGTTTATACAATATGGGTATCAAAAGAAAGGTGTTAATGAGTATTTTAAAAGGGAGTGATGCTTAGTTCCACAGGTGGACGCCGTTTCGAGATATCGCCATAAAGGTGGACCAGGTGTCACCCTAGAATGCGTTTGTATAATATGGGTATCAAAAGAAAGGTGTTAATGAGTATTTTAAAAGGGAGTGATGCTTAGTTCCACAGGTGGACGCCGTTTCGAGATATCGCCATAAAGGTGGACGAGGTGTGACCCTAGAATTTGTTTGTACAATATGGGTATCAAAAGAAAGGTGTTAATGAGTATTTTAAAAGGGAGTAATCCTTAGTTCCATATGTGGACGCCGTTTCGAGATATCGCCATAAAGGTGGACCAGGTGTGACCCTAGAATTTGTTTGTACGATATGGGTATCAAATTAAAGGTATTAAGGAGGGTTTTAAAAGGGAGTGGTGGTAGTTGTATAGGTGGTCGCCTTTTCGAGATATCGCCATAAAGGTGGACCAGGGGTGACTCTAGAATGCGTTTGTACGATATGGGTATCAAATGAAAGGTGTTAATGAGTATTTTAAAACGGAGTAATCCTTAGTTCCATAGGTGGACGCCGTTTCGAGATATCGCCACAAAAGGTGGACCAGGGGTGACCCTAGAATTTGTTTGTACAATATGGATTCAAAAGAAAGGTGTTAATGAGTATTTTAAAAGGGAGTGATGCTTAGTTCCACAGATGGACGCCGTTTCGAGATATCGCCATAAAGGTGGGCCAGGTGTGACCCTAGAATGCGTTTGTACAATATGGGTATCAAACGAAAGATGTTAATGAGTATTTTAAAAGGGAGTGATGCTTAGTTCCACAGGTGGACGCCGTTTCGAGATATCGCCATAAAGGTGGACCAGGTGTGACCCTAGAATTTGTTTGTAGGATATGGGTATCAAATTAAAGGTATTAGTTGGTAGTTGTATAGGTGGTCGCCTTTTCGAGATATCGCCATAAAGGTGGACCAGGGGTGACTCTAGAATGCGTTTGTACGATATGGGTATCAAATGAAAGGTGTTAATGAGTATTTGAAAAGAGAGTAATCCTTAGTTCCATAGGTGGACGCAGTTTCGAGATATCGCCATAAATATGGACCAGGGGTGACCCTAGAATTTGTTTGTACAATATGGGTATCAAAAGAAAGGTGTTAATGAGTATTTTAAAAGGGAGTAATCCTTAGTTCCATAGGTGGACGCCGTTTCGAGATATCGCCACAAAGGTGGACCAGGGGTGACCCTAGAATTCGTTTGTACAAGATGGGCATCAAACGAATGGTGTTAATGAGTATTTTAAAAAGGAGTGGGTCTTAGTTCTATAGGTGGACGCCGTTTCGAAATATCGCCATAAAGGTGGACCAGGAGTGACTCTAGAATGTGTTTGTACGATATGGGTATCAAATTAAAGGTATTAATGAGAGTTTTAAAAGGGAGTGGTGGTAGTTGTATATGTGAAGGCGTTCTCCAGATATCGACGGAAATGTGGACCAGGGTGACCCAGAACATCATTTGTTGGATACCGCTAATTTATTTATATATATAATACCTGCCAAGATTTTAAGGGTTTTTTATTTAGCCCTGCAGAACTTTTTCATTTTCTTCTACTTAATATGGTAGGTGTCACAACTATTTTATAAAGTTTTTTCTAAAGTTATATTTCGCGTCAATAAACCAATCCAATTACCTCACCATGTTTCATCCCTTTTTTCGTATTTGGTATAGAATTATGGCATTTTTTTCATTTTTCGTAATTTTCGATATCGAAAAAGTGGGCGTGGTCATTGTCGGATTTCGTTCATTTTTCATACCAAAATAAAGTGAGTTCAAGTACGTGAACTAAGTTCATTAAAGATATGTCGATTTTTGCTCAAGTTATCGTGTTAACGGCCATGCGGAAGGACAGACGAAAGACTGTGTATAAAAACTGGGCGTGGCATAAACCGATTTCGCCCGTTTTCACAGAAAACAGTTAACATCATAAAATCTATGCCCCTACCAAATTTCAAAAGGATTGGTTAATTTTTGTTCGACTTATGGCGTTAAAAGTATCCTAGACAAATTAAATGAAAAAGGGCGGAGCCACGTCCATTTTGAAATTTTCTTTTATTTTTGTATTTTGTTGCACCATATCATTACTGGAGTTGCATGTTGACATAATTTACTTATATACTGTAAAGATATTAAAGTTTTTGTTAAAATTTTACTTTAAAAATATTTTTTTTTTAAGTGGGCGTGGTCCTTCTCCGATTTTGCTAATTTTTATTAGGCATACATATAGTTATAGGAGTAACGTCCCTGCCAAATTTCATCATGATATTTTCAACGACTGACAAATTACAGCTTGCAAAATTTTAAATTACCTTCTTTTTAAAGTGGGCGGTGCCACGCCCATTGTCCAAAATTTTACTAATTTTCTATTCTGCGTCATAAATTCAACTCATCTACCAAGTTTCGTCGCTTTATCTGTCTTTGGTAATGAATTATCGCACTTTTTCGGTTTTTCGAAATTTTCGATATCGAAAAAGTGGGCGTGGTTATAGTCCGATATCGCCCATTTTAAATAGCGATCTGAGATGAGTGCTCAGGAACTTACATACCAAATTTCATCAACATTACACAAAATTTACTCAAGTTATCGTGTTAACGGACGGACGGACGGACATGGCTCAATCAAATTTTTTTTCGATCCTGATTATTTTGATATATGGAAGTCTATATCTATCTCGATTCCTTTATATATGTACAACCAACCGTTATTCAATCAAACTTAATATACTCTGTGAGCTCTGCTCAACTGAGTATAAAAAACAAAAGGAAATCTAGACGTGGAAAAGCTTCAATCGCAACAGACTGCCAATGAGTTAGCAACTCTACTCTCACACCTGCTCTCTGAGAGCACAACACATCTTGAAGGAATACAGGAACAGTGGGGGCATATCTCGAAGGCACTTCGTACTGCCGCCGAGGAAAAAATTGGTTACCGGCGGCCACGAAAAAACAACTTGTACGATGAAGAATGCCGCGTTGCAATCGAAAGAAAAGACGCTGCCTACAGGGTTACGTTAAAAGCGAGCGCGACAAGAGGAGTGTGATAACGCTATCGTGAGTTGAAAAGGGAAGCGAGACGCCTTTTCAGGAAGAAAAAAGCAGAGGCAGAAAGGCGTGAGTGCGAGGAGCTTGAGCTGCTAGCCACCAGGAATAACGCCCGAAAATTTTACCAAAAAATACGACGACAGGCGGAAGGTTTTAAGACCGGGGCAAGCTCCTGTATGAACGAAAACGGAGACCTTGTAACTGATGTCCAGATGGAGCTTAGATTATGGAGGGAACACTTCTCTGCTCTTCTAAATGGAGGCAGCAATTCACCGCGCAGAGATGAAGAACCCGATCCCGCAATCGATGATGATGAAATATATGTCCCCCCGCCCGATTATGACGAAGTTAGAATAGCAATAACTAGATTGAAAAACAGCAAGGCCGTGTACGCTGATGGATTGCCTGCGGAGCTATTCAAGTACGGCGGCGAGGAGATGGTAAGGCGCATGCAGCAGCTTCTTAGCAAAATATGGGCGGACGAGTGAATGCCCGACGGTTGGAATCTAAGTGTTCTTTGCCCAGTCCACAAGAAGGGGGATACTGCAAAATGCACCAACTATCGTGGATTCAGCCTTCTTAATATCGCATATAAAGTCCTTTCAAGTGTATTGTGCGAAAGATTGAAGCCACCGTGAACCGGCTGCTTGGACCTTATCAGTGCGGCTTAAGACCTGGTAAATCTACCATCTACCAGATTTTCACAATGCGCCAAATCTTGGAAAAACCCCGTGAAAAAAGAATCGACACACATCACCTCTTCGTCGACTTTAAAGCCGCCTTCGGCAGCACGAAAAGGAGCTGCCTATATGCCGTTATGTCTGAATTTGGTTTCCCCGCAAAACTTATACGGCTGTGCAAAATGACGTTGAGCAACACCATCAGCTCAGTCAGAATTGGGAAGGACCTCTCCTAGCCGTTCGAAACTAAACGAGGTTTCAGAGAGGGTGACCCCCTATCATGCGATTTCTTTAATTTGATGCTGGAGAAAATTATACTAGCTGCAGAACTTAACCGCACTGGAACAATATACTATAAAATCGTGCAATTACTGGCATATGCTGATGACATTGATATCATCGGCCTAAACACCCGCGCTGTTAGCTCTGCTTACTCCAAACTGGAAAAAGAAGCGGTAAAGATGGGTTTAATGGTGAATGAGGACAAAACGAAGTACCTGCTGTCATCGAGCAAAGAGTCAGCGCATATGCAACCATGCCACTGTTGGCAGCCATAATTTCGAAATAGTAAAAGACTTCGTTTATTTGGGAACCAGCATCGACACTTGCAACAACATCAGCACTGAAATCCAGCGAAGAATCAATCTTGCCAATAAATGCTACTTTGGACTAGGTAGGCAATTAAAAAGTAAAGTCCTCTCTCGGCGAACGAAAATCATACTCTACAAGTCACTTATCGTACCCGTCCTGCTATATGTGGCAGATGCATAGACCATGACAACAGCAGATAAAGCGGCTTTGGGAGTGTTCGAGAGAAAAGTTCTTCGAAAGATTTATGGACCTCTACGCGTTGGCGATGGCGGGTACCGAAGAAGATTTAATGATGAGCTGTACGAGCTATACGCAGACATCAACATAGTCCAGCGAATTAAAACGCAGCGGCTGCGCTGGCTAGGCCATGTGATGCGAATGAAAGATGATGCTTCGGCCCAGAAAGTGTTTCTATCGGAAGCCGTCTATGGAAGCAGAGGAAGAGGGCGGCCCCCACTCCGTTGGAAGGACCAGGTGGAAAACGGTTTAAACTCCCTTGGTGTGGCCAATTGGCGCTGGTTGGCGGAGCGAAGGAGCGACTGGCGCGCCTTGTTGGACGGCCATAACTGTTTAGATGGTTAAGCGCCAATTAAGTAAGTAAGTAAGTTGTAGCTGGTAGTTTTATAGCTGGTAACTAACTAGTAAATTCTAGAAATAGATTCGCCTGAAAATATGCCAACGAAACCATTATACAAGCAGCAACAGTTGAGGTTTGGTGGTTCGAACGTTAGCAGAAGATTTGAAATAAGAGGAATGCCAAGAAAATTCGTTACAATATGTGTGTGTTGAGGGGATCTGTCAATCCTATCAATTGAGCCAGCAGAGCAAGTAAATACTTGTCCCCGTGTTTTATTATCATGATCTCCAGTGTAGTACTTTAACGAATTTGCAAGGTTTAGCGATAACATCGAGAACATTCTCTTAAAAGTATGTAGCTATACATGCATACTACATACATAATTATCAATCCAATCAACAGTTTTGTTCGGCTGAAATCGAACCCCACTTATGGTTAGCAAAAAAAAAACAATTTTATTTATTTATATACAAGTGTGTGTGTGTGAAATAAATCAGTTTCGAAATATATCAATTACCTAAAGTAGATAAGCTATCTTTAGCGCGTACATCTTGAGATCAGCGGAGCTGTCATTAAATGTCAGACCATAAATTTATATAGAATTAATTTATTATAAAGAGATTGCAAGTCATGCCATCCAAACCGATAACTTTTCTAATAGAACCTCATTAATCAATTCACTGCAGGCTATTTATCATAATTTTTTCTATCTATGAGTACTTTTCGTGCCTGCCGTGCTGTAAGATCTTTGAATTTGCTTTTGAGTATTATAAAAATAAGATAGCTAAGAGTTATCTCCACTTTATTTGCGAAATATATGCCAATTGGGGGCTATTGATTTGTTCATTATACAAATTCAGCTTACGTGGATCTAGAATACTAAAATAAAATTTTATAATGTCCAAATATCATAGAAGGTTATGAGAATTTATGTCAGATCAAATAGTTTTATAATGCGCCTAAAAAAATCTAGTCGGAGGTAATGTTCCCTTTTAATGCATGGTTAATTTTTCCGTTGCTCTTTCTATTCTATTATTTGTGAAAAAATTGCTACAGTTTACTAAACCTTGTAAAATTTTCCTATATAAATTTGTATTATTGCACCAGTGCTGTACTAACAAGCTTTGTAAGGCTTGTCGTCCATGCGCTTGCCATTAGATCTTAGATCAGGTATCAGATTGGAGACTAATTGGTTTCGGCGTTCATTTACCAGCTAGTTAGCCTGCTTGTTTTTTGTTTGTACGCGATTTTGTGCTCGTATCTATAACCTGTGATTTTTTTGGATAGTATTTTGTGGTTTTCGAATAACAATACTGCCGCTGTGTTTGTTTCCTCGTTTGCTATACACCTTTGAAATGTTTGGGACACAAAAGAACACCTGAATGGATTTGAACTAAACTGCGCCCATAGACAGCCAATAATCTGAACGATATGCTGGGAGAGCCAGGCCATTTGCAAAAATTCCTTTTTAGATATTTTTTAGACGCTTTGAGCTGGCGCGTTTTCTTTTACTTGCACAACATAATCGAGCCAGTTCAGCCTTTGAGTTGTTATTCGTTGCAATCATGTCGGCGTACAGCTCACCTTAAAAGCGTTTGCTATACATGCCGTTGATATCACAGATAGGACCATACATATTTGAAAGATTTTTTTTTTAAATACTCCAAAGACAATGTCAACTTTTTGAGATACCGTCATACATCGTACCCGGTGAGATGTTGGAATTAGATTACTTATTTTCGCTCGTCGAGGTATAACTTCAGTTTTCTATTGCTTACGCAGTCCAAGGCAGGTTTTGTTCGCAAGAGATGTTTTCTTTTTAATTTCAAAGCAGGTAGTGCTTTCGGCGTAAACTCTGGTTCTCGAATAAACTGTACCCTCGCAGTATAAATCTTCTACTAGAATTTTTTCTCCAACATTAGGTTAAAGAACAATCGCATGATAGAAAGACGCCTGTCATGTCTGTCTATTCAGCACAGTCACGTGTAAATCGCAGTCACAAATCACGTTGTTCTCAAAAAATCGCAGGATCTGCTAAATCTATTTTTGATGTTATGCTTAGGCTTGGCTAGTGTTTATGCCATTTTGCGCATGAAAATTAAAACGACCGAAATATTCTCGTCTAGTTTTTGATAACTTTTACTCCTTTTCCTTACTTTTTCTCAAAACTTGTCTACTATATATTTTCAATATCTATTGCCTTTGTCGCTTGGTATGATCTTCAGTTTCTTTTTGGGTTTTTCCTTCATTGTTTCCCGTTATAACGCATATAATATCCACAGCTTATCTGACCTAGGAAATTAATCTTAATTCAATTGTAACATATTTCATATATTAAGCTTTATATTATCCTCGCTATAAGTATAGCTGAAGTTACGCTGTGCGTTTACCGTGCGTTTAATTCGTTCCTTATCTCGTTTTGAATCTTAAACTGTTCTGGTCTAACGTGATCTTCAAAGTCTCCACAGAAACTTTTGTTATAGTAGTGTGCTTGCAATTATATAATTTCTGACTAATTCTAAATTGTCTTGTATCATAAAATATAGTTACTTGCAGAGTTGATGTGCCGGTGCTGATCGGAAGTTGATTATTGATCTCATGTGATATTAAGGTTTTTAATTTTCAACCATGCAATCGCTTAATGCCCCGCTGGGTTCATCAACAAGGTTGGGCATCACTGTTCTATTGCCAAAAATTTAAAATAATAAGTCACTACCGTAAAAAACTATCAAGTTATTAAAATAATTTAAATTTAATTGACATTAAAAATCAAACTTGATAATAAGCGTCACACAACTTTTTTTTTCGAATAAGCTATCAAAATCTACTTAATTTAATTAAATATCATAATTACTTTAGTACTCCCTTAGTTACAAACAAAAACCAATTAAAGGCAGGTCAAGCGCTAATTACCTATGTATTTGTATATATACATATATATCAAATAACACATATACCTCATCTCTTTTTTATTGATTTATGTATATTTGTTTGTTTATTCTTAGCTACTGTAACATCAGCAATTTATCATTAAATTTATATTTTTCTTCCTATTCTAACTCATTTCAGCTCTTGGCTTTGTGCTAGTAAATGCCAGTGTGCCTTCATACATACACTACTAATGAGTTCTAACGAACACGTACAAGTTAAATACAGTGAAGTAAGTCCTTTTCAGATAAGCGAGGGATTTTCAGGTGGCCGCAGAATGGAGCCAGTAAAAACAATACGAATTTTTATTGCCGCCGTTGCAGGTATGTTAAATTATAAAAAAAAAAAATGTATACAAAGGATTATACCATGAGGCGAAGTTATTTAGGTCAAGTAGACACAAGGAACTACAGTTTCCTTAAGTAAGAAAGTACGTGTTTTCGGATCCTGTTCTGTAATGAATGTAGAAAAGTTAAATACATTTTTTTTTATTTTTGTTTTTTTTTTTGATAAATAAAATTTTAAAATATATAGCCTCATTCTCTATTACGAAACGAACGTTCGTTTCGCCTTAGAGACGAATCGCTAGTGTGTTTGCCCTGTGTTAAACGATGGCAACATATCCGCTGACACTTGCTTTCGCCTTACCGTTTGAGATTAAGTAAGTTACGTAAAGGCCGAACGAAAATTACAGAGGATACTAAGCTATCGTTCGCAATACAGAATGAAGCCCTTAATTTTTTTTCGAAACTAAGTTTTAAATTTTTACTCAGGTTCTATGTTTATTTAGCAAATTAGGGAGAATAAGTTCTGTCTGTAGAATAAGATTTTCGTTTTTTTTTTTGTTAAATTTATTAGAAAACAAACATTTTTTTCTGAGAAATAAGATTCTTAAACTAAATTTTTTTTTATTCTAAGAGAAACTTAAATAAAAATGTTTTACCACGTGAATTGTTTTTTAACAAATTTATAAAAAAAACCTCTCTAGTATATCTCTGAAGATTCTTCTCTCGTTTGTGGTCCCACACCACTTTGCTCTTACAGTTGAGCCTTAGGTGTGACTTGGAAACATGGCATGTAGTAGAATTAAAGGTAATTTAGTATAAATGATGGTTTGCCAGTAGCAAGATAAAGACAAATTTTGAGTAGCGCAGGAGTAATTTAAACCGTTATCGAAGACTTGTAGCGCTTGAGAAAATTCATAGTCCAAACAAGTTAACTTTATGCTTAGAATGATAAGCACACAATAACCAACGAACGCCGGCATTGCAAGCGGGATATCAACAAATGCCTTAATAATGAGAAGGTCCAGGGATTTCTCACTACTAATCATTCCTTTAATGTCTCAAACGAACAGAATTATTTGAGAACGTTTTCTAAGCCCGCGAAGGTTCCTTGTAGTCTTCCACATTTAACCAAAATCTTCTCCAAGAATTCGGCTTGGCTTTTCTCATTTGTATATCTCTACTCCCAGCTGACTCTAACGAAAAGCTGCCTACTGATAGCCCGAAGAACTGCGAAGAACTACTACGTTTCCAAATGGGGAGTCTTTACAATTTGGAAGATGTTCTAAGTCACAAAAATATTTAATATAATTTAATATAATCCCTTTAGGATTTCTTGTATTTATAGTGTTCGAAAGATGCCTACTTACCCGTCTACTGGAGACTCCAAGGTCGGCAAGAGACTCCGTTTCCCAAGTGTGCTTGCCGTTTACCCTATAAGGTTTCATAGGGCAAGAAGAAGATGTATACCCGAGCGTTCATGGCAGTTAAGACAAAAGTTCTTCTAATTTCCTAATATACAGGTCCCAGTAAATGCTTGTAGGGTTTCTAGAACATATTTCATAACATAATACTATATATGTAGATAATCAGAGAAAAAGTGCTTGCTAGGAACTCTAAAGCCACTATCAAATTTATGTCTTTCCTATTAACCCGTTTAACTTCCAAAACCTTCTTCGCAAAAAAAGGCAGGGGTAATTTTGCTAGAAACAGTTTTGCAATAAAATTAAATAAGCAGCCACTTTTCAGATTTGTATACGAGTTGCCACCGAGGTAATGGTCGGTACTTGCATTGGCTCCCACCGGCTCAGCTCGGCTTCTCTTCTCCTTTCTTCGAAACAATCTCACCTTAAATTGTAGAGACCATTTTTATTATCTTTTTAACCCCGAAATCACCGGCAATTTTCCATCACCTTGCTGGATATTAACTGTCTATTTACCCTCAGAAACAAAATTTGCCAACGTGTGTACCAACTTCCTCCACTTTGGGGAGCCACCAGTATTCAGTATTGCAGCAGCCCGGAGATGTTCTCCGCTTTTGAGTATTTGGTGGACCCTACCATGGCCTCAATATATATTTTTTTGGCTAAGTATGTCTGCAAAACATTCGCCAGACATTACACTTCATCAGCATGAAGTCATGTGAAATCACACTGAGTCCAAGATGTTAGAATACCTGTTGCCTACGCGGCGAACAACTGCCCAGGGTAAACAACAAACGAGGAATTCTCTTAGCGGTGGTTCTATGGGTAGCCAATTTGACACAATTCACTTGTCTCTAGTGAGGGCACCAAGGGTACCTTCAAGGAGGCATTAATATTTGAAATCTTCAAATATTTTTCCAGCTGTAGCTATATGTACTCTCATATCATGCCTTCTACGTAATACAATAACCTTTAAACATAAGAGTTCATGCTTCAATTACTTCCCCTTTTTACTTCCTTTATATTAGGTCGGTTGAATGTTTGTCCGCTTTTCATACAAATCTTGCAATCGATTTTTAACTTCTCATTGAGCTATAAACGTGAAACTTTACACTTAGGTTAGAACACCGTGACAATGCAACAAAAGGAAAAAAATCCGTTAGGTGGCGCACGGATCGAAATAATTAGATAAGAATTCGAAAATTTTCAAACCAGCTTTTAAGTAACTTCTCGATGAGCTAGAGACTTGAAATTTCAAACGATACAAAAGATTCGCTATGGGGCGCACGGGATGAGATATTTAGAAAAATCGTACGAAACGGAGGTAATTTTGGGATGGACTTTTATGTAAGTTCTCATTGAGCTACAACTGTAAAACTTCACAGATAGGATAAGACGCCGAGAAAATTTAAGAAAAGGAGAAAAAAATTCCGTTAAGTGGAGCACGTATCGAAAAAATTATATAATAATTTGGAATTTGAAACCAGGTTTTAAGTAACTTCTCGATGAACTAGAGGCTAAAAATTTAGAGCTTAATTCAGAGGTCGATGACAGCCGATGACACATTACAAAAAGTTTATCTAGGGGGCGCACGGACTGAGATATTTAGAAAAATCAAACGGAACGGAGGGAATTTTGGGATGGATTTGTATGTAAGTTCTCATTGAGCTTCAAGCGTACAACTTAAAATGTAAGAAAAGGAGAAAATTAAAATAAAATAAAAAAATTTTAAGCACTTCCTTTATATAAATGGACAAATATCAGCGAAAAATGTATCCTTGTATAAAGGCATATTCTTGCTAAATTTTGATTTTTAAATTTTGTCATAGAAATTGCAAAAATATTTATGCGAAGTAAAAATATAAAAGTGGAGCTGATAAATTATCATTCGGCTGATAAATTCTTTTAAGTTCGTCTGCACTATGTATAAAATTTTTATTTGCTCTACTCGTATTTGTAAATATGTAAATTGTGTAACTAAAATGCATTTCTCTTTCATTATTTTGTAGCTAATTTATCAGCCTTTGCGGCGGGTACTTGTCTGGGCTGGACGTCACCAGTGGCTCCCAAACTAAAAGCATTAGATACCAGCGATTCACCACTAGATCATCCCATCACTACAGAAGACGACGCATGGATTTCGTCAATTGTGGCAATTGGTGCTTTAACAGGTTGGTAAAGTTATGAATATTTTATTATAATAAAAAAAAAATTTACAAACAATTTTGAGGTATTCAAATACTTAACAATTCCTTATAATACCTTATCTTGCAGCACCCTTCGTTGCTGGTCCACTCGCCGATCGTATTGGTCGGAAATGGGTTTTACTAATCAGTTCGGCTTTCTTCGTTGTCGCTTACGCTCTCATGTTGATTGCCAGCGAAGTTTGGATGCTGCTACTAGCGCGCCTTATACAAGGATTTGGTGTTGGTTTTGTGTTTACGGTGCAACCCATGTATGTTGGTGAGATCGCTACGGATGCGGTGCGTGGTGCGACTGGCTCACTCATGCAATTGTTTGTTGTGGGTAAGTAAACAAAAAAAATATTTTCAAATTTCATATTCAACTTTTGAACTGACCACATTTTTTCTCCCTCTCTTCCTCTACAGCTGGCATTTTATACGTTTACGCAATCGGTCCATATGTTTCATACAATGCTCTGCAATGGTGTTGTCTTGCTGTGCCAATTGTCTTTGATATCGTATTCTTTTTCATGCCCGAGAGTCCATACTACTTCGCTGGAAAAGGTCAAAAATCAAATGCTTTGAGTTCGTTACAATTCTTGCGCGGACAAAGCGTTGATGTTGTTCAAGATGAAATGACCACCATACAAGGTGAGGTTGAGGAGGCTATGGCGAGTAAAGGTTCATTTGTTGATATCGTTAAAATTCCTGGCAATCGCAAGGCACTCATTATCTCTGCTGGCTTAATCATGTTCCAACAGTTATCCGGTATCAACGTTGTACTCTTCAATAGTCAATCGATCTTTGAAAGTGCCGATACTGGTTTGGATCCAGCAATTGCTACTATCATAGTTGGTTGCGTACAAGTTAGCTCATCTGGCTTAACACCAATCATTGCCGATCGTATGGGTCGCAAGGTAATTTTGTTGATTTCCGCATTTGGCATGAGCATCGGTTTGGCTGCATTGGGCGCCTTCTTCTATGTACAACAAGTAATTGGTGATGCCTCAAACATTACATGGCTGCCAGTACCTGCGTTAATTCTTTTCAATATTGTATATTGCATTGGTTTTGGCCCACTGCCATGGGCTGTGTTGGGTGAAATGTTCCCAGCTAATATTAAATCGATTGCCTCATCAATTGTCGCTTCCACATGCTGGACATTGGGTTTCGTCGTGACACGTTGGTACCCAGCGTTGGATGCTTTGGGCTCATATTATGCCTTCTGGATATTTGCAGTTTGTTGTATATTTGCCTTCTTCTTCACAATATTCATAGTAATGGAAACCAAAGGACTGAGCTTACAAGAAATTCAGGATAGATTAAATGGAAAGAAGTCACACTAAATCAACTATTTTCAATTAGACTGCCCGGGGGGAAGCGTAGTGCTGGGTCGTGGGCTAAATTATTTAAGTTTGTATGTTGTAAGGTATTTTATTGTACGTATGTGTGAGCATACAAAATGTCACAAGCCTTTTTGTACCTACAAATATATGTACGTATGTATATATGTTCTTTCTTCCTAATTGTCTTGGTGATAGCTCCCTAATGGAGCGCCGCTTAGTGCGATGGGTGTGGGTAGCTGGATGAAGTCGCTTCAAAAAGTATTTTTGTTGCATGTCTTAATGTAAATTTAAAAAGTATTTCTAGTCTATAAGCGATTGTAGTTGAATTTATAAAACATATTTCATTGTAAATATATTTGTAAATTAATTGTAAATATTTTTAAATTAATCAAATAGAAACGATATTATGTTAACAATATAACAATCAAAAATGTGTAATCAAATGATCGTCAGATAAGATCAGGGCCCAAGAAGTGATCCTTCGCTATATTTCTAGACTGAAAGCGCAGACACTCACATTCACCCAGAAGTTCGTGTTTTATAACTTCTTACGTATTCGCGTTTGTCCTCTAACGTAGTCACTACGTATTCACTGCGACTGTCAAACCCGTTACGTAGCTAGTATAGCCACTTATTACTTTTGTTATTTCGGAAAGTTTGCAGTGCAATTTTTTCGCAATAATATTGTTTCAACGAGCTGGCAATATTGCAGCGAAACACCTGACAATTGTAAATTAATGAAAATAGCCATTGTGGATAAGAAAAAGTGTAACAACTTCTACATAGACGTCAAAATTACAAATATAACCGATCACCTGATTTTTAATTGACTATCGTAGTCTAATTATGTGTCTCTTTCTATCACTCGCTGAAGATAGCCGGCCCTATGTGCCGCCATATTGAACATCCTGTCAAAACGCTAAAAAGTAGCCATCTTGAACATCCTGTCAAACAGTTGACGGATAAGATATCACACTTGTTTTATCCACAATTAAAATAGCGTTAAACGAGTACAATGATATTGATTGTTAATGTTTTTAAGTGCCGAATATTAACCAGTTGCTTACTAGGGTGTCGGTTTCCGCTCCTTTATATTGAGCTCCTTTACATACCTATTTAATATGGAACATTCCGTGGCAATTCCGAGGGCAGTATTATGGCAGGCTGCAGCCTTTTAGAGTGTGTGTTCCTAAATCAAACTGGCTACGCGTAGCATACAAGCGGTTGACCTTTGTATGTTGTTAGCAATGTTTCTTTATCCTTTTCCCAAGTGCTGCCGGCAAGCGATTTGAGGATTTGTTGCGGCCTTGCACTACAGCTGCAATTTTGGTACCATGCGCCTTGAAGCTCATACCACTATGGCCCTATGGGCTGCGCTCAAACTTCCCTAGGCACAGCCTCGTTGCAGTTGTTAAAGCTATATTGTTTGTAACGTTAAACTGTTCCTTTTCATTATATACAAGCTGAAATTTTTTACAACAAACAAAATTTCTAATTTCCTTTCAAGATTTTATCTTGGGATTTTATTATAAAATGCTTCAATTTTCTTTCAAGTTTAAAAAGCCACTATTAAAAGTGTCTGGCAATGAGGCTAGAGGCTTCTCATATCGTTACGAAGACAATAAATGAGCTTTTATAAAATTACGAAAGTAAGGTCTAGTTCTTCGCACATTTTGTGCTAAATGATGAAAGTCTGGCAGTCACGGGCTCGTTGTTGGAGCAGTGCTTCGCCCCATCCAATAGATGCGACCACTCACAAATTGTCATCAATATCATCTGACGGGAGTCCTGGGAAGCTTGCAGTCTCAACGGGGGTGGACCGGAGTGAGAGGAGTTTTGGGAGCGTTGGTTTCACATTGCATTTAAAGACATTGTTGGTTTCATGTCGGTGCATATTGAAAGAAGGACATACATTATGTATGTCGGGGTTTATTCTGGATAGGTAAGAGGTTAACCTGTTACACTATCCAGATCGAAGTTGAGCTGGAGTGACTCCCGTCTCCCTAGGGAAAGTGCTTTCCTCTTCAGCGAGTACAAGGTATTTGTCTTTTAGAACTGGATTCGCCCGGCAATTCTGAGGCATAACTGAGGACCTGTTTGTGTTTTTTTTTTTCATACGGCTGTGTTCTCAGGTGCCGTATTTCCTCATAATGCTTGTGGAGATGACTTCTTAAACCCCTGGGAGGAGAGGCCTATTCAATCAGATATCTGTTGGGATGCCCAGGTTTTTGGGTATTCATCAGAAACTGTTTGTTCAGCATTTCATTTGTTTCCCTAATGGATAGTACTTTCGCTTCACTATGCAGATGGTGTTCGAGGGACATAATAAGACAGCCAGTAGCAGTTGTGAGGACAGTGTTTTGACAGGCCAGTAGTTTTTTACAATAAGTATCCGTTAGGTTTGGCGACCATATCGGGGATGTGTAGCAGCCGGCCAATGGCTTTGTAAATGGTAATGAGCGTTTCATTATCTTTACCCTAAATGCTGCCGGCAAGAAATTTGAGGAGTTTGTTACGGCTCTGGATTTTAGGTGCCCGCCAAAATGCAGATCCTGATCGGAACCCACACCCAGTGCTTTCGGGTGTAAGATAGTCGGTAGCATAATGCCATCGACGTGGATGTCCAATATGGTCGACATCTATCGTGTCCATATTGTAAATAAGGTCGCCGATGATTTGGTCGGGGACAATGTCAGGTTTCGCGAGGCCAAAAAACTGGTGAGATCAGGGATATAGTTGTTTATTTTATTACCTAGCTCATCGATGGGTGGGCCGGGACCTGTATCCATTATCGTGCGGTCATCGGGGTAGGATACAATGGTAACTCCTTCTGGTGGCGAAGGGAGCTTCGATATGTAGAAGTTAAACAAAAGCGAGAATAGGGCACCACCCTGTGGTACCCCGCGTTTAATTCTTCTGGGTTTAGATGTACATAAAAGTACGGCCCTATAACTAAGGTACGGTTCATTCAAATGAAACGAATTTTTTACCAATCCATTCTCGGATCTTTGGATTTGAAACCTTTAGGGACGCTTTACAATTTTTGTACTAACACTAGAAACTTGTTATCGAAAAACCATAACCAACTGTTGTTATAGCGATAAGGAAACTCCCCGAAGGTTTTGGGGAGTGTTATCGATGTTCAAGGTCCATTGCCGGATATATATCCGCTAAGTTCCGGTAACAAGCACCATTAGGGTAAAAGCCCGACCATCACGTGAATGATTTACATTGAACCTTCTAGGCCATACCACCAATAATTTTCTTAGAAGGATTTTTATTACAAACGAATTACAGTTTGCATCCTTGGCTATAATTTTTATAGGTTTCGCTCATGATGAAATGAAATTTCAGGTGTTTGTATGCCATTGACGTTTTCCGTTATTCTGACAAGAGCGGCATGCATAAAATATGTATGTAATAAAGTTATACCAAGCTTACATAATTTACTATATTTCCATACGGAAATGAACAAAATGGGAGCAAACATCTAAAAATAAATTGGTAGGCACTACTTTATTTCTGTCATTGTTTTGATTTGAATTTCTCTTAAAAAAAATTATTCATTGACAAAAGCCAATCGAAAAATTGCGGAAATATATTGTAAGTTTGGAAAAAAAATAGTTTTCGAAAAAGATATAACCATTTTTTCCTAAAACAGGATCTCCGGAAGTCGGTCTTCTCATCGTTTGTTCGATGAGCGCAAAAATTTGCTCTGCATTCTTTGCTGACAGTTCAAAAAATCGGTACGTGTCATTTGGTCGTTTTGCAATTATATCCTTTAATAATAATTGTTCTTGAATCACTCCTGCTCATAGCTTTCCATTCGTCTGTGACCGGGAACCAGCAACCAGCACTGCGAGCTCCTAGGCGGTTTCGATTTTCTACACATTCCAGAAGTAGCGCTGAATTTATTTCGAAGAGCGATTTCGTATTGAGTGCGGCTTCACTATCGAGGGGTATCCACGTTGTAAGTTTTGCTGGTGTGTCCTTCGGAAGTTGATATATTAAGTTTTTATTCTCAGTTTATCCATGTTGTGGGATAACATGACCAGGTTTCGTTTGACTGATCTACTGCTAGGTGTAGTTGAGGTCAGGTGGAGGATTGCCTCGAACTCAGGTGGTGGGCATTTTGGTCTCTTACGACAGGCATGCCAACCGCGGAATATTCTAAGCCCTTAACCCGCTGGGGTCGTTTGGTTGGCTTTAAAGGGTTTACCTTGAAATTCACACCGACACATCATCCCTTTTTTAGGATAAATGCTCTTTTCACAATGTCATCGGCAAAGCACTGGCATGGGTTTTATTGTTTGATACGTTTTGAAGTACCGTCCACCTCGAGGTCACCCCTTGGTGATTTTGACAGTGCCCTATACAGGTTTCATCGGTTCATTAGTAGTAGTGAATCGTCTCTTCCTCTAGATAGGCCTTTGAAGTCCACCCTACAGTAGTGATAAACTTCTGCTGGACTGCCACCTTGTGTTATCGAATGCCTCTTCAATATCTAGAAGCGCACAGGTCACAGTTTGAACGCATTTGAAAGCCCTCTGGGTCTTTGTTAATAGCTATCCCGTAAAAGGATTCTGGACGAAGTTAAAACCTATTGCAGTATCCAGACCAAAGTTGTGCCAGAAGGACGCGCGTTTCCTCGGGAAGTCTGCTTTCCAAGCGGGGTCGCTTTGAGTTTTCAAACACTCGGAGTGCATTTTTGCTATGAAAAGCTTCTTATTGAAAACTCATCTGCCTTGCAGATGCCGTTCGGAGTCGGCGTGAAATATGTAGGTCCCACCAAATTTTACGAAAAAATAAAAAGAGCACAACGCGAATTGGAGGAGAAGCTCGACCAAAAATCTTTATTTATCAAGCTAAATGATGACAACAGTTTTGGCGGCGACCGTGGTGTGATCGTAGCGTGCTTCGCCTGCCACACCGTATGCCCTGGGTGCGCACCCCGGGCAAAGTAACATCAAAAATTTTAGAAATAAGGTTTTTAAATTAGAAGAAAATTTTTCTAAGCGGGGTGGCCCCTCGGCAGTGTTTGGCAAGCGCTCCGGGTGTATTTCTGCCATGAAAAGCTCCCAGTGAAACTCATCTGCCTTGCAGATGCCGTTCGGAGTCGGCATAAAACATGTAGGTCCCGTCCGGCCAATTTGTAGGGAAAATCAAGAGGAGCACGACGCAAATTGGAAGAGAAGCTCGGCCTTAGATCTCTTCGGAGGTTATGGCGCCTTACATTTATTTATTTTTTTTATGCATCAAGGAATTCGCGACTTGATGGAAAAATAAAACCACTTTATTTTAAATGTCGAATGGATTTTGAATTAAGTTGCTAAACAAGTCTCTGAAAAATAAATAATTTTATTTTAATAACTTTAGTGCCTTTTATTTTCCTTATATCTTTTCAGAGTGAGTTATAAGCTTTTCTATAACTTAAGGAAGAAATGCTTAAAAATTGTGGAAACCATTTTTTTCTGCCGTTTTAGAATTTCACCTCTTATGCCAGTTAACTGGCTTAAGTTAGCCCAAGACGTCTGATAGTTGAAGATATATTTTTTTAGGCTACTGGTTGCATTGGGTATTTCGATTTTTCTTTTTACACAAAAACTGAATTAATACCAAAAAGGTAGTGCGGAATACTACTAAATTTTTCCCCTTTTTCGCTACCCTAAAATACATACATGAAAGCAATAGAGCTGGGGAAAGAGTGAGGCTATGTCGTTGAAATCACCTTTATTATTTCATCATGGGTTTCGCTCATGTATTTTTTCGCTACCCTAAAATACATACATGAAAGCAATAGAGCTGGGGAAAGAGTGAGGCTATGTCGTTGACATCACCTTTATTATTTCATCATGGGTTTCGCTTATGTATTTTTCCCCCCTCTAAAATTTAACAAAATATGCATCCACATTGAACGAAGTTCTAAATATAAAAATTCTTTTTTTATCACGAAATGTTGGGACTCTTAAATTTTTACTCAAAAATGATAAAAAGCGAAGTGAATGAAGCAAACGCGACCCAAAAGCAGTGGAAATTTGGCAGCAAAAATGAGTGTTCGTCACACTTCGCGTAAGACGTAAAACGTAAGACATTCACCTGCCGTCACCGAAAGTCACTGAAGTGAACGAATGCTCTTATATGATACGAGTTTGGTGTCAGTTGATTGTTTGCTTATCAAGGTCCTATCAGCCGATTCATGCTGTGCTTTAATCTTTCGCACAATTCGCTAGACAGAACTTTATGTGCGATAATACGAAGGCTGATTCCTCGATAGTTGGCGCAGTTTGCAGGATTACTCTTCTTGTAGACTGAGCAAAGGACACTTAGATTCCAATTGTAGGGCTTGTACTCATACTACCGTATTTTACATGCGCCTTACGAACTCCTCGCCGCCGTATATGAACAGCTCCGCAGGTAATTCAACAGCGCACTCGGCCGCCGAATTTCTTGGTAAGATGTGTGAACGTTATTCGTGGTGGCTGCACACAAAAACATAAAGTGTGTTTCTAACACTTTTCGGAGTAATATTAAACTCTTTTTGGTGTACTTTCGAATTTAGCATCAAAATAGTGCAATGTGAAAAGGTTAGGTATTATTGTACAGTATTACACTTTTCGGAGTGATATTTAAGCTAATTTTGGAGTCAACGCTGTTGCTCGTTGTATTGAGTAATGACAGATGTAAAGAGCAAAACGCAGTGGTGTAGTGGAAGCGTGATTCGCTTTTTAAACCGAACGTCCTGGGTTCAAATTTCGGCCGAAGCAACTACAAAAAATCTTTTTTTTTATTATTATTTAAATTATATTTTAAGAATAGCTATTTTTCAACACTTCTTGGGATGAAATTCACACTATTTTGGTTTTTATATAGAACAACACCACAAAGTGCGGTCTTGGCACGAACATTTTCTTGTGTGTAGCAGCTAAAGCCGTTCTGCCTCTGATTTATTCTTCATGTAAAGGTGTCATGCTTCACTTTTCAACTCGCGGTAGCTTATTTTGGCTGCGACGATGTAGTGACCCTAGTTGATGTTTGGTCCTCGAACCGTGTCCACATCTAAAATACTGAAGGTATGCCGTCCGTCTATCCCAACGTGGTCGATCTGATTGCGTTTATTTCAGTCGGGGACAGCCATGTAATTTGCTAAGTATTTTTATGCATGTACATCAGGCTGTATATTCCCGTGTTTCCAGCACCAGCAAAGTCGATCAGTCTCAGGAGAGGTTTCAATTTCGAGGCTGTACTTTCCGAACGTGAGTACAAAATCACTTTCGTTGCCCACCCTGACGTTAAAGTCGCGAAGCACTCATTGTCATGACCGCTCCAGTAAATGTCACATTGGTTGCTTATTTTCTTTACAAGGATATCAATCTGCTGGACAACTGCACTGATATCATCCAGGGAACGGACAAGTCCTCAAAGCATGGTCCTTTAAGCGTTTCCAATGATCGTCATGAGCAAAGGGTTTTATTTTTATCCGAGGACAAGCGCAGCGCACGACCCTCTAAGCGAGGATGAAAGTATTATTTGCGCGTTTATATAGCAGGCCGCTTGAAAAAAGCCACCAGCTCGGCCTTTAACCGATTATATCGGAGTTGTCGCCTTCTTACCACTAGGCGAATGTTCAGTGGCTACATAGAGAAAACTTGGCCGCAAGCGAACGGTAGAAGTGAGCTTCTTGCTTTGCTCATTGGCATCAAAACATGAATGGCCTGTCAATTTGTCGAAAAAAATAAAAAGAGCAGGCAACATTGGAAGAAAACCTCAGCCCAAATCTCCTCGGAGTTACTATGTAAGTATGTATATAAAACTTTACAAAAAACAATTTGCAACAAAGTAATCATATAACTTTTTTGAAAGGTGGCATAACAGCAAAAATAAAATCAGTAGACGATTCAAAAGTAAAGTTCTCTGTCGACGAACAAAAATCTTGCTTTACAAGTCCTCCTCTACACCTGTCCTGATGTATGGCTCAGAATCATGGACAGTGTCTAGAGAAGACGAGATGGCTCTTGGCGTGTTCGAGAGAAAACTGCTCCGGAAGACTTATCGTCCTGTACTCGATGCCAACGGCGATTGTCGAAGGGTGTATAATGATGAGCTTTACGTAGATATGATGATAGTGCTGCGAATAAAAAACCAGGGGTTTCACTGGCTAGGTCATGTTATGCGAATGGGTGAAGACACTCCGGCCAAGAAAGTTTTTCAGTCGAAAATACAGTTTGAAAGCAGAGGAAGGGGGTGACTTTTACTCAGTTGGAAAAGGCAGTTTGAGGCAGACTTGACTTCCCTTGGTGATCACAATTGCCGTCAGTTATCACGAAACAGGGACTTGACTTGTTATGGGACGGCCAAAATCGCTTAGATGGTTAAACGCCAATTAATGATGACATTGCACAAATCAATTTTTCTGCACACACTTAAAGTCCAGTTTATTTAGTTTACTTGCATTAGAAGGTCAAACTCCTTTTACCATGTGTGTTGAATCCTGAAGAATCTGAAGTTTTTTTCCTAAGGAATAAGTGTCTTTATAAAATAAGTAACATTTCGTGTTCATGCAACACGTTGCTAAAGATTAATTTCTGGGCTTCTGGGGTAAGAAAACAGTGTAAGGACTTATCGTAGAGAGTTGAAGTGCTGGTATGAAATGTTCAGCTTTGTGAAAGAGGAAAAATATAGGACAATAAAGTTATAGACGCTTGTCAGACCCTTATCTTTAAGTGTACTTAAAAATAACTCAGACCTGCTGGGCCATAAATATGTTTAGCGAAAACGACCATTACGAAGTTCGTTTCGTGAAAAATATTGTAACGACTTTTAGTGAAATTCCGCTTATTTGCAAGCTTTTGCTTACGTTCGTATCGCTAAACTATTGAATAAAATACTCCAATATTGTGTATTACAAAATGGTCTTTATTAGACTGCAATAACACTTAACTTCACAACTGATAGCGTGCTTAAATCAAATTGATTACGGACTACTCAGCTTCTGCTGCTTTTATACTCTCTGCCCAAATGTCTAGACGTTTCTTCTTCTAGAATCCTCTACCTAATCACCAGCAGAGTTCTGCTTTGAGTACTAATAAAATTAGTGCACTTAGTCATGAGCCAAAAAATTGTGTCTAAATGTGTACTTAGTCAAGTGCAGAAAATACTATGAGTGATTAGCACATAAAATAGAAAATACATACCCCGCAACACATATGTCCCATACATATATGACATTGTTGAGTATAAACTGAAATCATAGTCGCTTTAACTCAGTAGCTTGTTGGTTTCGTGTGTAATACACTATATACATCGTTTACTATCGGTTTTTCTTTAGCGCTGTATTCAGTTTAGTTTCGTGTACATCGTTGTGTTGCTAGCGTCAGAAGACTGATATGACTATATTCATTTGCATTGCACTATTAGTCTTACTGATTCCAATTAGTGTTTTCGTATAACACATTTGACTTTATTGCTCAGTAAGACAATTGAATACGAAGCATGACTATTTAAATGTGTTTTAGTGGATATAAGTGCTTGATATTCTTTGTTTGTGTACGCACTAATACTCATTTTTTGGTTAGTCCACTAATAACCTTAAAAGATGAATAATTGCAGCTCACTGGTCACCAGCCATACGCGCGTGTATGTGTAGTGTGTAACCATATGCGTGTGTATATGTGAGCGAAGTAGTAGCTGATGATGACATGCGTTTGTCAGTATCTCTCTGCTGCTTGTATGCATATCTGTAAATGATGATTGATTTGTTTACGTACATACAAGTGTGGTAGCTTGCTTTATTATTGTTGTGGCTTTATTTACTTATAGCGTTTTCTTTTCTGGCTATAGTGTTACGCTTTTTGTACGCCGCGTAAGGGTTGTTGTTCTATTCTAAAAAACAGGCAACGCCTTTACGGGGTATTTCGTTCTTTTGTGAAAATTGTTGCCTGCTCGCAATGGAAAAGGCAGGCATGCTTAACGAACGAAACGATATCATTTCGTTACGATAATCAACGTTAATAAACGAAACGAAGTCATTTCGTTTCGTTTATTAACGTTAAGAACGACAAATTAACGTTATTTTGACGATCTTAACGTTAATAAACGAAACGAAGTGACTTCGTTTCGTTTATTAGCGTTGATTATCGTAACGAAATGATATCGTTTCGTTCGTTAAGCATGCCTGGCAAAAGCGTTACACTATTACCCTGTATAAAATGGCGGTGTGGCAGTGCAACTCTGTGAATCTCTCAATTCGCTCTTGAGTTCAACATATACATACGTTAATATGAGTGCAGATCACCTACCAGATTGCGCATTCACGAGTTCAAAATTGCTTCGTTCTGCGCAACTACGTCACAGTTGACTGTTTGAGCGAATAAAAGAAAGAGAGAAAAAAACAAGAGCTAAAGGAAGATGACGTAAGAATTGCCATTAAAAAAGAGATGATATAATGTTTACATGCGCAATGCGCAATCTTCTTGTGTGATTTGTGATATGAGAGAAAATGGTGAGATGAAATGTTCTTTGTATGCACTATAAATGTTGACAATTTTCTGGGGTAAGAGTAACACTATTAAGGCTTTACCATTTACTTAGGCAACAATTTATTTCAGAAAAGAAAACGCTATTAGTATCAGATTAGTGACAAAGATGACTTGATACGAAACTCTCTCATTTTTTGGACTCTCACGAGGGATTTATCTAAAATTTGAGCCGGCAACAATCACAGATAAATCCCTCGCGCCAGCTGAAGCGGGTGCCAGAACAAAAAATGTGCCAGCTAAAATGAAAAACGGGCCAAAAATTTCGGTAAGCTTTAGTTTGACCTACAGCCAAAGAGGATAAATACAATAAGAGCCCTCACTCGTTATTTTGTGGCGAGTATCTCGCTGGAAATTGAAAAACTTGATGCCAAATATTTTCTGAGAGGGACATTTTTAATTGTCTCGCATTTATCCAGGCCGTGTAGGCCCCTTGTGCAACTGTGATATTTGGAAAGAGAATTAAATAAATTAATTAAATACAGTCGAAAAATAAACACAAATACCCCACGAAAATGTATAGAAGACATTTATAAACATCTCGCCCAAAAAAAATTTGCGACTACCTCTCAGTATACATCGAGTAAATGCCAAAAAAATAACGAGTGACGGCTCTTATTGTATTTATCCTCTTTGCTACAGCTGTAGAAATGCGTTCAAAAATTATGGGAAAAAGGATAAAAATACTTGTTTTAGTGTAAATATTATTAGTTATCACTAATTCAAAAGTTATCACTAAAAACAGGTTTTGTAAATATGAAGTTCCGATGCAACCAGTCCATTTTGATTACAGAACCTGGAACGTCAGACATGTAGGATAAGCTCTATCCATTAAATGATGTTAACTATTATATCGTAGGTCCGATTTACTGAAATTTCAAAAGAATATATGGTTTTCACTGTGAGTTAAATGCGTTACAATATTTGACTAATTAATTTAATCAAAATGTAAATTTGACTTAGATTTGTTTATATTTGACTCTAGCTAGTCGTATTATTGTAAAATAAGTTTAAAGAGATGAATATTTTACGACTATTATTTTATTAAATGATTGAAACTAGAATCGCCGAAATGTATGTCAAAAATCCCCATATTCAGATCTATTCATTTTTGTTTGTAGTGGCATCGTTGACAAATGTTATAAAAAATGTGCATTTTGACAACGCTCTCTCGAAACGAAGAGTTCCAAATCCATTCATCTATGTTAGTGATGTGAGTATCACTTAGTGTTACTAATATTCGTCACAATATATATGGTAACTCTGTTGCAAGAGAAAGTTCTAATTTAGTTGTACTGTGTTATTATCAAAGTATGTAGGCTCATTCCATTTCAAGACACCCGGTCCGCGCAGGATATGATTTTCGATGAAATTTTAATATGTTGATCTTTGGTCAAAACAAATGAAACACGTGTGTTTTTTTTTTGCCTCAAAAAACTTTTTTTCGGATTTATCGACACGTTATTACTTTTCTATATATATAAAAATAAGTGCACATTTTGGGTGTTACTTTACAACTTGAGACCGGCTCCACCAAATTCAACCAAATTTCTACGGTACATTTGGGCTATGATGTAGATGGTTTCTGTAAAGCTTGATTAAATTTGGTCGAGCGGTTCATGAGCTATATCCCACCAAGCTACGGCTACGTTTCACACCAATTGATGGTGCTTATTTTCATATTTGCGTTATTTCATGAAATGGAATAAGTGGTGCATTATTCAATGGAATTGACGTTTCTAGAATTATAATTTGTCGCTCGGCATTTCTCAAGTGAAAATCATACGAAAAAACGAAGTCATTTGTTTTGTTTTTTTTTTTTCATAAAAACTGTGAAAAAAATAATAAATGAACTGGATTTAAGTAAATTCGTTATATGCTGTGCTTCAATTTGTTAAATTTATTAGTGTGATTTTGTTGTGTTAAATGAACAACATTGTAATAGAATTGCGTTGCTTTTCTTCAGAAACAATCATGAATACAGTTGAAATAATCTTGGAAATTGCTGACCGACTGCATTCTGATGAAGATGTCATACATTTCGCATCGGCAAATTCATTTTTGGCTGGGATTTTGGCAACAAGATTTCAAGAGTATCGAGTTCATCGCATTTTTTACGACGAAGCGCTGATGCATTATTTCGGTCAATATTTTAGATTTCTCCAAATCAAAACCCGACATTCCGCAAATTTCAACTGGTTCTTTTCAAATGGTTGCTTCCTTACTGAAAATTTACAATATCTCTTCATTACACAACTGTCCCAACAAACAACGGTTCGGCGCAACGTGTTCAATCTTCTTTCACGACGAGAAATCACTTATTGGGAAAACGAATGTACAGAATCGTTGACTGTTGCCATTCAATTTGCAAATTTACGACTACCAAATCTGATAGCAATAAGATGTACATATACAATGCTTCTTCGAAACACGGACCAAGTCATCATTAGAAACATTCGCCCACCTGTTTTCGAATCAATATCGCTACAACTATTTGGTAACCTAACTCATGGATCCCTCGAGTTCAACGAATATATTCACCAGCGTCCCGAAAATTGTTGTTTCTACACACTTACTAACATTTTTACTCTGATGCCTTAAAAATAAAAAAATTTTAAAAAAAGTAATGAAGAAATGTATTTATGATGTGTTGTACTGATTCATTTGCATCTGATCGAGTTTTCTTAGACAAGAGTATGAACAATGAACATGGCTGCCATTCTGGCAATAGGCATTTTTTAGGGATAATGGAAAGAGATACACCATAACACAACATATCTGGGACATCGTACTTTCGGTGTATATTGACATTAGGTCTTTTTGTTATGAACTATGGAGAATCAACACGTTCTATTTCAATTGAATTAATATCAATATTTATAATACATCGGGTATTCCTGCTGTAATTATGTCGCATTGTTGAACAAAAACATAGTAGAAAATTGTGGCAATAATGTATCATGTTTTTCTCTTCAAATTTATTTTTTCAAATGTTCTTTCTTCGTTCATTTTACAGAATACATTTAGTGATTGCAACTGTATCTAATCGTGCGCACGTATTTTATTGTGTTTTTCATCAAATTTTTTGCACGGTTTGTATTTTCGTTTTGTCTTTTGGACATATACTTGTGGGTGTATTTCGACCGCTCAGTTTTTGTTTGCACATGTGCTTTTCTTAAATTAAATTTCTTCCGTTGAACATGGAGTTTTAGTGAATTTTTTTCCTTCTCTTGAAGAAAATGCCTCGAGCCAGACGTCAAAATATCGGTCGACGTACGCGTAGTGCTAACAGAACGTTACTTCAAAGAAGGGCGCAAAGTATTGATGACCTGTCACAACAAAATGAAATACGACGTGAACAATATGCACGAAATAGATCTGCAGAACCACAGCGGCAAAAAAATCCAGCCCGACCAAAACAAATACGACGTCGTGTTCTAGAAAACATGTATCGTGCTGCTTTTAATTACGATCCACAAATTGATTACAGTATGCATGGATATATTGGATTAATGAGTGCGATATGTCCACATTGTGAAGCAGCTAAGTTTCTGGGTGAAACGGCTGACATGTGTTGTGCTAATGGCAAAGTGAAATTGCCGGCATTTGAAACTCCACTTGATCCATTGCAATCGTTGATTTTTGGAGGATCGCCAATGTCGAAGCATTTTATGAACCATATACAAGAATAAAATTCATCATTTCAAATTACTTCTTTTGGTGCCACAAAAATTATAAGAGACAATTTTATACCGACATTTAAGGTGATTACTTCATGTGGAATATCTAATTATTCTGTAGATCTAAGTAACAGTTTCTACAATGTTTTTAAGGATTCTGATCCAACATCAAATTACATTGCATACATATTAAACATTGAAGGTTAGATTTATCATCGAGCGGTGCATTTTTACCATTTCCTGACGCTAACCATAAATTTTTGCAAATAGCTTTTATCGGAGATGAAAATCGTGAGTTGGATGAACATTGCACAATTGGCTCACATACAAAACGAGCGATTATTTGCGATATCCAAAGATTTTTTTATCAGAACAATGAATTGGTGAAATTGTTCAAAACCGCTTTCGATCGTATGCCATCTGATAATCACAAAATCATAATCACAGCGGATAAAACGCCTTTTGGTGAGCATGCCAGAAGATTTAATGTACCGACGTTTGATGAAGTGGCAATTGTAATTGTTGGCGATGAGTTTCAATCCCGCAATATTGTACTTCATCGTAGAAATGAACAATTACAGCGTGTTTCGGAGCTTCATCGCAGTTACGACGCATTACAATATCCAATTCTACAATGGAAAGGTGATTATGGTCATCACATTAATATATAAATGATAGATCCAAGAACCGGTAAATAATATACTAATTATATTAATCAGATATTAAATAAAAACTAAAATTTAAAATCGAGTTAGTGCGATGAATTATTATTCTTATCGATTGATGATTCGTGCACAAGAACAAAATTACATTCTGAGATGTGGTAAACTTTTACAACAATGCATTATAAACATGTATGCAAAAAATTGAAACTGAACGTCTCAATTTCATCCGATTTAATCAAGCCAAATTGCGATCTGAAGAGTACATACATTTGCAAGATGCAATAGCGAATGATGCAAATGTGAATGATATCGGACGTCTGACGATATTACCAACTTTTATATTGGTAGTCCACGCCACATGCACGAATATGCTCAAGATGCTATGTCATATGTTCGAAAATACAGCCGATCAGGTCTTTTCATCACTTGAAATTTTGTAGGAGCCCTATATTTAGTTTCATTAAAAAAATTTAATTTTCACCTTAGTTATATTTTACAATACAAGTTGTCTGGTCTCATTCCCAATTTAGTATTTTGTTGACGATACCAATGTCGGTTGCGAGTGGCGAGCGTAGCTTTTCGAAACTGAAATTAATCAAAACGTACTTGCGTTCGGCCATGACTCAAGAAAGGCTTGTCGGTTTAGCATTGCTATCAATAGAGCAGGAAATTGCGCAAAAATTAGATTTAAGTAAAATTATATCAACTTTCTCTGAGTTGAAGGCGCGGAAAATTAAGTTTTAGTAAACTCTAAGATAATTAAAAATACTTCTGTGTGTTATATTTTCGTTCCTTTGTTGAAAAAATTGTATTTAATATGCAAAAGAAATATTTTTTTTTGTTTTATTGGCACTAAGTTTGAATTTAATATTTCTGATCTCTAATTTTCTGATCTCCAATTTCTTTCTATAAATACGGGAGAAAGGGGCCGCAAATAATAACTCGCCTAGGGCCCCAAATTCTCTTGAGCCGGCCCTGCGTGTAATCCGATGTGGAACGATATGAAAAATAATTTGTTCGACGATCAGTCACCAACAGATCGACACGATGTTACAGCACCGGTATTCCGACAAAAATTGAAGGCACTGATGGATTTAATTGTGAAACTAAGCGTTTTTGGAAAGGTATAATGTTGGATGTACTCGACTGAGTGGCAAAAAAGAGGTTTGCCACACGCACACATATTGATATGGCTGGTACGTAAAATAACACCGGACGAGATTGACAGCGTCATATCAGCCGAAATACCAGATCAAACCATTGATCCAGAATTATTTGAAGTGGTAACAGAAAACATGATTCACGGTGCATTCGGTGAAATAAATATGAATTCACCATGTATGATCGATGGGAAATGTTCAAAGCGGTATCCGAGAGCATTAATTTCCGATACCATAACAGGCAATGACGGATATCCATTGTATCGACGTCGATCATTAGAAAATAATGGTAAAACAGCGATAATAAAAGTGCGCAATCAAGACATCGAAGTTGACAATCGTTGGGTCGTGCCATATTCACCGATACTGTCAAAAGTTTTTCAGGCTCACATAAATGTTGAGTACGTAACTCAGTAAAGTCTATCAAATACATAAATATGTTGATAAAGGAAGTGATATGGCTGTTTTTAGAGTAGATGGTGAAAATAGAAATGACGAAATCACTCAATATCAAATGGGGCGATACATAAGCAGTAATGAAGCAGTTTGGCGCATCTTTTCGTTTCCTTTGCACGAAAGATATCCTGTTGTTGTCCATTTGACAGTTCATCTGGAGAATGGTCAACGAGTTTATTTCACTACTGAGAATGTACAGAAGAGAGCAGCACAACCACCAGCAACTACTTTAACTGCTTTTTTTCAATTGTGTGAAATCGACAAATTTGCCAGAAATTTGATAATGTTGATATACCGCAATATTACACCTGGAATGCACCATCGAAAAAATTTCAACGACGTAAACAAGGAACACCAGTTGATGGCCATCCAAGTATTTTCTAAACAGATGCCTTGGGCAGGATGTATACGGTACATCCCAACAATGCTGAATGTTTCTATTTGCGAATGTTGTTGGTAAACGTTGGAGGACCAAAATCAATTCAGGATTAAAGAACAGTTCACGGTCATTTTTGTCAGACATATCGCAAAGCATGTCAGTTCTTGCATTTGTTAGAAGATGACACTCATTGGGACGCAACACTTCATGATGCATCGATTTCATCTCATCCACAGCAAATACGAATGCTATTTTCGATTATAATATCAACATGCATGCCATCGAATCTAATTGAATTTTGGAATAAAAATAAAGATTACATGACTGAAGATATTTTAATTCGGATGCGTCGTAGAGCAATGGATCCTGATTTACTTATTACATTGGAAAAGTACAATGAAGCTTTGATAATAATTGAAGATATGTGTCTTGCGATTGCCAATAAAGCATTGGGGCAGTTAGCTATGATTTCACCAAATCGTCCAATGCATGATTTATTTGATCGAGAGTTGCAGCGTGAACAACAATTCGATTGTGACAATTTACGTACATTTCAATCCAACATCACCAAATTGAACAATGAACAAAAGGATATATGACAAAATCATGCAAGCTGTTTCTGATAACACTGGTGGATTATATTTTTTGGATGCACCTGGCGCACCGGAAAAACATTTGTGATGCCACTGATTTTAGCAACTATTCGATTGCAACAGAAAATTGCCTTGGCACTCGCTTCTTCTGGAATTGCTGCAACTTTATTGGATGGAGGACGAACAGCTTATTCAGCTTTAAAATAGCCATTGAATATACAGGTGGTTGAAACTCCAACCTGTAACATATCCAAAAATTCAGCGATGGCAAAAGTTTTGCAACAAGCAGCGGTCATTCTATGGGATGAGTGTACAATGGCAAACAAAAAATCATTGGAAGCAATAAATCGAACGATGCAAGATTTACGTGGAAACCGAAGGTTTTTTGTGGTGCTTTAATTTTATTGTCAGGTGACTTTCGACAAACTTTGCCCGTTATTCCACGACCAAACCTGTCAGATGAGATCAAAGCAAGTTTGAAGTCTTCCCTTTTGTGGCGATACGTGAAAAAATTAACATTACACATAAAAATGCGTGTTCAGTTGCACAATGATCAGTCTGCAGAGCAGTTCTCGAAGCAATTGTTAGAGATCGGAAATGGCAAAAGTCCAGTCGACAAAACAAATGATTTGATTACATTGCCAAACAATATTTGTACAATTATCCAATCAAAAGAATAATTAATTGAACGAGTGTTTCCAAATATTGTTCAAAATTACATGAATCACGATTGGTTGAGAGAACGCGCAATACTGGCACCAAAAAATGTACATGGCAATGAAATCAATCATCACATTCTGAAAAAATTGCCGGTGTGGTGACAACATGCAAGTCAGTGGTTAGCGCAATGAATCAAGATGACGCAGTGAATTATCCAGTTGAATTTTTGAATTCATTGTAACCGTCTGGTGTGCCACCGCATTGTTTAAATTTGAAGGTCGGCTCATCAGTTATTTTATTACAGAATTTAAATGCGCCAAAATTGTTTAATGGAACAAGGCTGAATGTAAAAAAGTTGATGACGAATTTAATTGAAGCAACAATACTGACCGGCAAAGCGAAAGGTGAAATTGTGCTTATACCGCGAATCCCACTGATACCAACAGACATGTCATTTGAATTCAAGCGTTTGCAATTTCCAGTGCGCTTGTCATTTGCTATGTCAGTCAACAAGGCGCAAGGACAAACGCTTCGAGTATGCGGATTGAATTTGGAGGAACCGTGCTTTACGCACGGACAAGCTATATGTTGCCTGTTCCTGAGTAGGCATTCCAAATTGCTTGTTTATTCATATCCCAGATGGAAAAATGAAAAATGTAGTGTATCCAAAGGTTTTGGATTAAGAATTGAAATAAAGATTAAAAAAATTCTATGATATTTTATTCTTTTTCCAATATTTCTATTGGTGTAGCGAAGCACACCGGGGTCCCGCTAGTAATTTTATATAAATTTATAAACAATTGCATATAGTTAAAAAAATATTTTTTTAATATTTAGTAAAAATGTATGTCTTAAATTAATATTTCAAAAAACGGTTATTGTTTTTGGTTTAAACTTATTCTATATCGAGTGAGCTGTTTATATTTCAACTTGGATAAATATCAATTAGCCACAACTCGTTGTTTTCGAAATATGAATTTTTGAATATTAAACTTTTTTTTTGCCATATATTGATGCAATCATATATGTAATACTCCTATATTGCTACAAAAGGCTAGGTACATTCCCAAACATCAGAGTGCTGATATATTGCTGTTTAAACATTTTTGTTTTTGCATTCAATAATCTAATGTACCTAAATTTAAATTTTTTCTTGTCACACTTATGCTGCTACAATCACGAAAATTTTATAGGCTGTCTTGTTTTGATTTCGAATTCAAAACACATTGCGAGCATTTTCTATTAGCAATATAGGAGTATTACATATATGGATGTAATACATATCAGCATACAAGGCGGTCAATGCCAAATGCTTAAAATTAATCAAAATATTACCTTTATTATTGAAAACATTCATTTGTTATTATCTTTCAGAATACGGCAAAATATTTCACTAAACCTCCAATACCGTCACAAGAGCCTTTACCAAATCACTGTAATTCTGAAAAATAACAACAAATGAATGTTTTCAATAATAAATAAATATTAATTTTGCAAAAAAAAGACATACATTTTGATTAATTGTTTATAACTTTTTATACAACTAAAAGTAATAACGAACGTTTCAAAGAAAAAATCATAAGAATCGGTTAATTTTTGACAAAGTTATTGACTGTTGAAAAAATAGCTGAATAAAAAATGGGTTGCATTTTATCGAATTCAACTGCCGATAAATCCGAAAAAAAAATTTGTTTGAGGCAAAAAAAACAGGTGTTTCATTATTTTGACCAAAGAACAACATATTAAAATTTCATCGAAATTAAAAATCATGTGCTGCGCGGACCGGGTGTCTTGAAATGGAATGAGCCTGTGTATATCTTAATTTCGGGCCACTTCTCCTTTGGTTAACCGTGAAGATAAAAAAGAACAAAGTGGCGCCGCAATATAACCTCATCATGTGAGTGCACTTATCGTATACGTTTGGGACCCAATCGAACTTGACCATTATTTCAAAACTATCGCTAATCTACCTATAAGTGGAAGCAATTAATAGTTTCGACGCGATATATATCTGAAGAGATTACGACAAGGGTTCTATACTTATTTTCTTTATTTTCAATGTGCTTCTTTTCAGTTTTCTTAAAACACATATCTAGTAAGAAGATATAGCGTAGCGGTAGACTGCTGCTATAAGAAACTGACTTCTCCAGGCTACAGTGGCGTAGTGAGGTTTTCTTGCGCCCGGGACGAAATATTTTTAGCGGTGTTTTTGGTTCAATTTCTTTTCTACTGCGAAGTAATATTTTGCAGTCACATATTTCGATAAAAAGTTCTGTTCCATCGAAAACTGTATTATAAAATTCACGGAAGTTCTTACAACTTCTTTCTAAGTCGTTATCAGCATTGTCCTTGTTGAGAAATTTCACATTCTGCGGAAAGGCCAACATCTCTAGCCGATTTTCCAGGCATTTTGCGGTGCCTTTTTACACGTTTTACTATATCAATAGCCAATTGTTCACGAAGAGACTTCGCTTTTTCTATTGCTTCTTCACAGAGAGTGTCGCGAATTTCAGATAGTTCAGTCGCTAATGATTTAAGGTCATAAAACGCTTCTGTAAAAATCATCCCCGGATATTGTAATATGAGCTGCACAGGATCAATCCTCGTTTTGATTTCATACCAGAAATGAACTAATGTTATGAAACTAGAATTCAGTATATTTTGCAACAGAACTATAGCTTCGCTTCTGATGACGGTTTTGGTGTTAGTGTCCTCTGCTAATTGTTCTAAGTGTTCTACTATATTCTCTAGCCCATCGACGATAACGCTAACCGCTTGTATTCTGGCGCTCCGTCGTGTTTCAGATTCACGTTTGACAGTTTTTGTTAAAGCATTTTTTAACGTGAGAAAAAAAGATATGTGCTTTCAATTATTCCACAACCTGTGTTCTGGATATACGCATTAGACTGTGTCGAAAAAAAAGTTGCTAATGTCCGCCCCTAAATTTGAAGATTATGTTGAGAGGGTTTCGGAAAAATTTTATTAAATTTTTTTTGATCCTTCGAAATACAGCCGAAACGGTTTTTTCGACGTCCGATTTTTAAAATTGATATATCATTATTTTGGCCTTGAGAAGCTTCACATTTCCGTTTAATGTCCTTTTAAGCTATGAAGTCGTTTTCACATGATTAGGTCAGCTAACAAAATGTTAACCCCCCCCCTAATGTATGTTTTTTCCGTACCAAACGAAAGTACTTAAAAATTCAAGAAAATGTTGCTTTGAAACCATATTACTAAAATAATAAACAAAGAAGTTATAGCACTTTCAATATTTATTGCAACTGTTATTTTATCTGATTCTTATTATACTTAGACCTGAAACTCATGATATTTTTGGAGGAAAAATTGCAGGGTTTGCATTGAAAAGTTAATAAAGATATGTTTCATTGCAAACCCTGAAATTTTTCATCCAAAAATATCATGAGTTTCAGGTCTAAGTATAATAAGAATCAGATAAAATAACAGTTGCAAAAAATATTGAAAGTGCTATAACTTCTTTGTTTATTATTTTAGTAATATGCTTTCAAAGCAACATTTAAAAACATACATTAGGGGGGGGGGGGGGGGGGGGTAACATTTTGTTAGCTGACCTAATCATGTGAAAACGACTTCATAGCTTAAAAGGACATTAAATGGAAATGTGAAGCTTCTCAAGGCCAAAATAATGACATATCAATTTTAAAGATCGGACGTCAAATAACCAAACAAATTTTTCCGAAACCCTCTCAACATAATGTTCAAATTTAGGGGCGGACATTAGCAACTTTGAGGGCCAACCCAGTCTAATACTCATGCATTTTTAGCATAGAAAATTTTTCGAGAAATCAATATTTTCCAGAAATCAGTTATAATAAAAATACAAATTATCCAGGAAGTTCTGCTTTACCATTTGGCACCCCCTGTGAGTAGCAGCCGGTGCAGAATGCCCCCCTCACTACGCCACTGCCGGGCTCAATTCCCTACTCGAAGAAGAAAACATTCTAAGGGCCAAATATAAACAAGTTTCTGAAGAGTGAATCTGGCAGAACCGTTACAGGTACATAACGAAGCCCTCTAGGTTAGGTTAGGTTAAAGTGGCTGCCTCCGCTGTCCGAGGGGAGACTCACGTAGGCCCCTGTGGCCCGTTGTGTTTCCAAGCGGGGGCCGCTATTTCCTGTTTCCCTACTTTCGAAGAGGAAGAAAGTTTAAACCCCAGTGAGGCTAAACCAGCGCGTTTGCCTGATGAAACGCTAGATGTCGTTTGTGTTTGTAGATTCAAGCTCCGCAAGGCACCCAAAGTAGTGTCTGTGGAGGCATTGGTTTTTGACAGTGCGGGACAGTGGCACAGATAGTGCTCTACGCATTCTATCTCCTCCTCGTCCCTACAGCTGCGGAAGTAGTCATTTTTCTGTGGGCCCATATAGGCACCTTGAGTGCCCATGAGACAGTGACCTGTGAGAAGGTCCACTAGTGGGCTTATAGCGATACGGTTAGCAATATCACCGATTGCGAACTCTTTTCATCCAGCTTAGACCAGATTTGTTTGGATATACACATGTAGGTTCCTTGGCCCATCTGGCGTTTGCTTGATCACTGAAAAGAGATCGTAAGCAGTGTTTGCAAGTGTTTAGAGGAGGGCTGGCCCAACCAGCGGAGGTTATTGTTTGCAGGTTGGTGCCTTCCCTAGCTAGCTTATCCGCGGCGCAGTTTCCTGAGATGTCACAGTGGCCAGGAACCTATATTATGCTTAGGTTGCAATTTTCAGCTAGTTTGTTGAGGGTTTCTCTGCACTTCAATGCCAATTCCTGCATTGCAGGGATTTTATGGCAGCTTGGCTGTCAGAGAAAATTGAAATAGAATTGGTCACCTGCAGGTTAGCAAGATAGAGGGCTGCTTCCCAAGATAGCTATAAGTTCAGCCTGAAAAACGCTGCAGTGGTCGGGTAAGCGAAAGCTCCCGCTTAGATTGAGCTTCTCCGAGAATATTCCGCTGCCGATCTGTTGTTTAGTTTAGAGCCATCTGTAAAAACGGAGATTTTGTGATATCCCGGCTCCTCACCCTTTGCCCACTCGTAGCTCTCTGGGATTCTTGTGGAAAATTTGTTGTCCCAGCAAGGGGGCGGTGTTTTATGGTCCAATTTCAAGAAGGTTTCGGGGACCTGCTTCAGAATCCGGGTGTGACCAAACCTGCAGTTCCTCCATGGTTCGATAGCGTTGAGCCTTGCCGCGTTGCAAGAGGCACAGTATTTACCATATAGATCAGTGGGGAGAAGGAATAAATGGTTTCAAGAGCTTTGGTGGGAGTGGAGGGAAGGGCACCGCTGGTAAGCATTGCCGCCATCCTCTGTACTCTCGTTACTTCGCTCTTGTTAGATTCGATATCGAGTGCCGTTCACCATACGGTGACGGCGTAGCAGAGTATTTTGCAAGAATTCGCCAAGCACCGGAAGGTGTTTGCCGGTAACTGTCAAGGCTATGTCGTCGGCATATGCAATGACTTGGCATCCGGTGGGCTGCAGTATAGATAACAGAGCGTTCACCGTCAGGTTCCATAGTAGAGGAGAAAGAAGGCCACCCTGGGGGGTTCCTCTGTTGCTGTACCTTATTAACGATGAGGTGCCCAGCTCAGAGATAATGCTTCTCTTGTTTAGAAGGAGCACTGTAGGTTTGTTGCGTAAAAATTTGTAGGTAAACATGAATGGGAGAACAGACGGTATTCAAAGGAAATCCTGTGAATTGGGCAAGACATAGAAAAACTGTCGTCATTTTGATAAAGAAAGAAAACAGACTAGAAACTGCTCACGCAACAAATATCTAATGATTATTCTACTCGGCTTTCACATCACTACCTGAGTGCAAGCTCCGATCGCCGAAAAACATCTTGAAGAAGGTCGCTGTCTATCGGCAGATAGATATGCTTAGTTAGAAGGAATAATCGTGAGTACGAAAAGAAAGAGTGTGGGAAGATGACGACTTGTTGGAATAATGTCTTATAATGAGGGAATATTTCAAGACCAGGAAAAATCCAACCCATCACAAGCAATCCCGTCATCATCGTCAATTACCATGGAATCAGCCTTCTTAATAGATGTACATAGCGAATTGTGCGAAATATAAAAGCCCACAATTGAAAACTAATTGCGCCTTATCAGCGTAGCTGCAGTTGTGAGTGGGTAAGATCTTCCCGATAAAAGAAAAATTTTGATTACTTTTATATTGGTTTTTTAATATTCGGTAGTTTATCAATAAATGAATCACTGTATTCTTAATGTTTAAATTTATTTTAGATATTAGTTGTGCGCTAGTAAAGGCCAGTGTGTCTAACGACCAAGTTAATACAGTGAACTCAGTTCTTCCTAGATAAGCCAGGAATTTCCACGTAACCACAGGATGGAGCCAGTAAAAACAATGCGAGTTTTTATTGCAGCCATTGCAGGTATGAAAATTAAAAAAAAACAATGATTTATTTATAAAAGTAGACTTATTTTTGTGGTTGAAAAAAAAATGTATGCAGATACTCATCTGCCAATCTGAAGATTGTCGGTTCTTTCCTGGCAAAGTAACATCAAAATTCTTTAAAAAAAAAAGAAAAAGGAGCTTAAACAACAGTGGTTTGTGAAAGTTTAAAAGTGGCACTACACAAGTAGGAAGAACTCATGTTTATGGAGGTATACCGCAGCAAGTTATTATTATTATGTGGACCTGGTCAAGAAGAGAGATTTTAGACGATCTTGTCTTTCCAATTTGCACCATAATAATTTTGACAAATTGGCCGGACGAGAAATACATATTTTACGCCAACTCCGAACTACATCGACGAGTTTTCACTGATAAGCTTTTCATGGCAGAAATGCACTCGGAGTGTTTGCCAAAGCACTGCCGGGGGCGACCCCGCTTAGGAAAACTTATTTTTAATAGAAAAAACTTGTTTCTAAATTTTTGGTACTGCTTTGCCCAGGCCTTGAACATAGGATCCTCGGAGTGGTAGGCGGAGCACGCTACCACCTCACCACTGTACGGTGACAGCCTCCTCCTAATGCATTTAAATCAACTAAAGCTCGTCCAGGAGTAGAAATTTAACAGTGGTAACTTTATCAGAAACAAATAATTTCGACTTTATTTGAGCATAGCTTATTCGGCTTTTTATCGGTAACAACAGCAACAAGTTATTTGCTTGTTATCGTTACCAAATTATTACCGTCGAGTTCTCGACTTTTATCGCCGATAACTAGTCGGTACCACGTCGATAAAAATTTTATAATATAATAAATCGATAGCTTTTCGAAAGCAGATCGATAATATGCTAATAACAAAATGATAACACCTCGATAATAAATCGATATTGTTTCGATAACAAATTAATAAGCTTTCGATAAGAAATCGATAAATTTTAGATAAATAACCGATTTATTTTCGATAATAACAAACATACAATACCGACAATTTCTTGAATTCCAACCGTTAACTTTTCGATAGAAAATCGATAACGCTGACAGCAAATTGGTAACACCTTGACCACAAAGTGGTAATTTTTCGACAACATTTCTAAAAAATGTTAGTACATATTGATAAAATTTCGACAAATAACCGACAAGTTTTCGATAGTGATTCGATAACTTTTTGATAACATGTTTACGCTGCACATTATTTCGTTTACATTTGTTTATGTTGCGCCTTAACTCTTTTGACTACGGCTTTAGCTAAGTTTTTCACTATATCTGCGCCTTAGATTACGAATACGAATACAATTATGATATTTACGCCAATACGCTACTACACGTTAACATCAAAGCGGTGATACTGCACTATGTCACGACGCTTTAACGCTTGTACGCTGTTACGCTAATACGATGCTGCCTATAATAATTGCCTATAGACGAGGCAAAACCGAAAGAGAAAGTGTCTCGGTCCCGAAATTACAATAGAATTCACACAGAAACTTTCGTTACTACCTAGCTTGTAGTTCTAAAGCGTTTTTTCTGAATTTTCAGCTAATTTTTCAGCATTTGCGGCGGGTACCTGTGTCGGATGGATGTCTCCAGTGGGTTCCAAACTAAAAGCAATAGATACTAGTGATTCACCTTTAGATTGGCCAATCACTACAGAAGAGGATGCATGGATTTCATCAATTTTTTCAATTGGAGCTTTAATAGGTTTGTAAATATATTAGGTTAGGTTAGGTTAGGTTCAAGTGGCTGCCGTCCACATTGGAGCGGCACACTTAGGCATTTATAGGCCCATTGTGAAACCACACGGATTTCTTCCTACTCTCCTAATCAAACCACTCCGTTGAGTTTATGAAGCTAACTAAGCGTCGTGTATTGACCTCAGCTATATCAGTCAGATCTACGAGAAACATCTTGCCCATAAAACATTGCCTTCTTCTACCGAGCGCTGGACATTCACAGAGTAGATGCCTAACAGTTTCAGTTTCTTCTTCGTTGCCGCAGCTTCTATAATAATCATTAAATGGAGCGCCAATCCTTTCCGCATGCGGTCCAATACAAACATGACCCGTAAGAAGACCTACAACCAAGGAAATATCCCACTTGCGGAGGGTGAGAAGCTCTCGCGATCTCTTCTCATTCCATTCCGGCCATGTGAGTTTTGCCGTGTGGCATCTATCATGATGTTTCCACCTGGCTCCCGATTCCATCAGTAGAGCCTCCTTTATCTTGAGCTTGCAGGTGGAGAGCGGCATGCCCAACACCTTCCAGGATGGCGAAAGTGGAAGGGATGTACCCTTTCTTGCAAGCTCATCCACCATCTCATTACCTGGTATGCCCTTATGTCACGGAACCCATACCAGATGCAGAGTAAACTGTTCAGCCATCACGTTAAGTGATCTGCGACAGCCTACTACAATATTTAACTCTCAGAAAATATAAAAACAAAAAACATACTTTAATAAAATACATAAACTCAAGTGAAGTGTGCGTGAATTGTGTGTATATTTGTGCATGCACACTTGCCTGTTTTGTGTATTTCAATGCACAATAAAAGTTTCGTGTAATATTGTGCGCACACGATACAATGACACAAAACCAGTTCAAGCTTCGCCAGGTATTTTATTATTTTGTGTTTGGTATTGTGCATCGTAAAGTCGAATATTACACAAATGAATTGTACTGATGCACACTCTGGATATGTTTTACGAGCATGAGGCCGCAAAGTGAATCTGGTTAATTATGTTCACCAGTCCTTAGAATGACTACAAAATGAGGTCGAAATACCGACAAAATTAAAAGATGACTTAAACTATGAATATTTTTGTTTCGTTCGTTTCATTAACCATTGAGTCTTGCAGTTCTCAACTAGTTAGTACAGATAATACCTTAGAGCACAAGTGCTGGTCCTCAATAAATACATAAAAGGTGCGATCGTGGGATTTTCGGAGCGCAATGAGGAAACTTTCCCCCAGACCCACAAGTGCTCTCCGCCTGTTAAAAAAATAAACAGGTCTAACAGGTCCTTAGCATCCGCTGTTCTTCTATAAGAACAAACAGATACATGTAATAAGCAGATAAAATAACATACAGTCCATTAAATATCAAATAACAAAACTATATTAGTCGTTTTGACTAGCCCTCCGAATCATTAAAGCTTTGTGAAACTTTGTGTTTAACTTTGCTGCCTCAAGCTCGTTAGATTTATTTTGACTGTATGGCAGCAGACAGTATATAAAATGTGTCTCAGTTTATAAGGACCAATATGTCGTAGGGAGCTTGGTTCATGGAAACTTTGTGACTACAAATTTGTTCAGGTTAACTTATCCGAAAAATACCACAGTTTCTCTGTTGCGAAATTGCTGTTGTACAGCATAATTATTTGCAATTTTACATTAACTTTCAGCACCCTTTGCTGCTGGTCCGCTCGCCGATCGTATTGGTCGTAAATGGGACTTAATTATAAGCTCGGTCTTCTTCATTGTTGCCTATGCGCTCATGTTGGCTGCCAACGAAGTATGGATGCTGTTGCTCGCGCGCGTCATACAAGGATGTGGTGTTGGTTTTGTGTTTACGGTGCAACCCATGTATGTTGGTGAGATCGCTACGGATGCGGTGCGTGGTGCGACTGGCTCGCTCATGGTGCTATTTATTAATTGTAAGTAAAAAGAATTTTTATGTTGTAACAAATTATTTTCCTAATTACTTTTCATCACCTCTAACTCTGTATAACCACACAGCTGGCATTTTATACGTTTACCTAATTGGACCATATGTCTCTTACAATGCTTTGCAATGGTGTTGTCTTGCTGTGCCAATTATCTTTGTTGCCTTATTCTCTTTTATGCCTGAGAGTCCATACTACTTCGCTGAAAAAGGTCAAAAATTGGATGCTTTGAATTCGTTACAATTTTTGCGTGGACAAACCGCTGATGTTGTTGAAGCTGAATTGACCACCATACAAGGTGAGGTTGAGGAAGCTATGACGAGTAAAGGCTCATTTCTTGATATCATTGAAATTCCTGGTAATCGCAAGGCACTCATCATCTCTACTGGCTTAATTGCGTTTCAACAATTATCCGGTATCACCGCTGTCCTCTTTAATAGTCAGTCGATCTTCGAAAGTGCTGGTGGTGGTTTGGATCCAGCAATTGCTACCATCATTGTTGGTTGCGTTCAAGTTGGCTCATCCGGCCTAACACCAATTATTGCCGATCGTATTGGTAGAAAAGTAATTTTGTTGATCTCTGCATTTGGCATGAGCATCGGTACAGCTGCTTTGGGTGCCTTCTTCTATACACAAAAAGTCGCTAGTGATGCCAGTAATATTATATGGCTGCCAGTACCTGCATTAGTTCTCTTCATTATTTTGTATGGTATTGGTTTTGGTCCACTGCCATGGGTTGTAGTTGGTGAACTGTTCCCACCTAATGTTAAATCGATTGCCTCATCCATTGCAGCATTCACATGTTCGATTGTAGCTTTCGTGGTGACACTTTGGTACCCAGCCTTGGACGCGTTGGGTTCACAATATGCTTTCTGGCTATTTGCAATTTGTTCTGTGTTTGCGTTCTTTTTCACAATATTTGTGGCTATGGAAACTAAAGGCCTGAGCTTACACGAAATTCAGGACAAATTAAAGGAAAAAAATCACTTGAAATAAGATGTGTCCAATGCGGGGGCATGGATGAAAATATTTAAGTTTGCAAGTTATTGTGTTTTAAATATTATAAGCCGCAAGTTAAATACAAACTTATGTGGATATTAAGTATAATATAGCAACCTTATTTAAGGCTTATAGACCATTTAAAGTAACGTTATAATGAACTTTGAACGTGCTTTTTGTTACCTACTTAGATTGACCAATTACTGTATAACAAATAAGCCACTTTGAAAATCAATTTATAGCTGTAAGTACCTTTAGAATGAATTCGAAAAGTTTTGGTATTTCTGTTCTATCTGTGGAAATCTTAAGAATGAGTTTCATAAAAATATATCTATATAATTGAAAACTGTTGCCATGTTTTACTATATGTTACATATGTATATTTATTTGAAAGACAAAATCTGACTTTAAACTTGATGGCCCTGTGCCAAATGCTTTCAAATATGTAATTCTGACACACGAAAGGAAAATTTTTAAACATATTACGGAGTACACGGACGTTAAAGATTTCCCTAGCCTATGAGGTGTGGTTTTGCATACTAAACATAATGCTTCTGATAACATAATTTCGTTCTAAGGCGATTTTGGCTCCTATTTTATTTGTCACGTAGACGTAAATAGTTTCGGGAGCATGTGCAATCAACTTTTTGGGATTTCACAGAGTTTTTGAAAAAATTACCTGCTGTTGGTCTGAAGTTCTTCTATATATAAATAAATAACTGTTTGTATGAAGAGGGTGCTTATCCTTAAAACTTTTATTTGTAATTCCTGGTATGTGAAATTTATTTAAGCATCATAGGCTAGGGCTCGGATTTTTAGTACAAATTTAACTTAATTTATCAGTTTAACTACGCTTAAACCTTTTTTCAGTCTACTTCAACTTAAGTTAAATCTGAGCTTAAGCGGCCGATATGGCAGGATTAGAATCTAGTTAACCTAGCAGTTATTTGCGACCCTTGCAATAGCGTCGAATATACCGAACAGGCTTGAGAACCTTAGAGCTTATGTTGATAACTAGCATACTTCTGAAATCACAAGAGTTATTTCGAAACAGTGGCTCAACTTGAGAATCATAGCGTTCTCAGCAAAAAAGGGAATTTTTATAAAGCAAAAAATGTTGTTACTTAAGTTGAAAAAAAAAATTCGCTACTTGTACTCCAAGTGTAAGATTCCAATACTACAGTATTTTCACGAAAATAAAATTAAACATGAATAATGTTACTTCAATTTGTTACGCTTCATTAGTGCTACCAACCAAGTGCTTATTTCTTACAATAAACTGCTGTTGGCTTTGGTGGTACAACCTTGGAGAAACCCATTCAACCATTACTCATACTAGGCATACAATTTACTTGGCTCGGCAACTTAGCTTTGATTATACTTCTTTTAGCACACACGATCTGCATTACACTTAATTTTTTCCTAAATTAAAAAAAATGTAAATAAACCTATTTACTCCCGAATAAATGCAAACACTTACTGAGGTTTAAACTTATTGCAGTGACAAACAGGGGCCTTAACCGTTTGTCTGTCCCTTGGGGTCCATTTGACCCCAGGCCATTTTAATTTGTTATAATTATTTTTCCTCGATTCTCACGTAATCCAGCTTCTAGGACATCCTTGAACACCCAATTATTAACGCTTTCGAAATGTTTGTAACCCTACAATAATTCCCTAAAGCCTCATATTTTGACTTAAAGTATAAACTCACACTTGTTTCCTTTGGGGTCACACTAGCCCCAAGGGTTTTTGAGGAAATATAGGTCTAGTTATTTATCATTCCTTAGACAATCGTCATTTAATAATAAAAATAAACACAAAATAAGTGCTATAAGTTTAGATTTTCAAACGAATTTAATCCAATCCATCTCGTTCTCGCTGTGGTCCTCCTCGGCGCTTATGCATTTGCTGCGTATCATGCAAGAATGCTTCTTACAAGTGGCACGATTTGCAATAAGTGTTTACCTTACGATCATTTGATTGAGGACATTGCGCGCATCGCAAACATTTCCGAGAATTTCATGGCTCAGACGTCTGTGATACTCCTATCACTGAATATCCCATTTGGCGTATGGCACATGCCGCTTATCCGTTACGGATATTGGCGTTTGTCAGACGTTCTTCAAATAGGCGGATCCTATAGCTCTCGATCAAGTTTTTGTAGAAAAAGTTTGCGTTTCGTAGGTCTCCAATGAGGGAATCCGATGTTATACAAATTATAAGCAGCTACGGCAGCAACATCGATCATATTGTAAAAGTTTTTCTCTTGCATGTATATATAGAAACCAGATGATCCAGAGTATCGACACCGCGTTTATATTGGTTATAGTCCAAGATAATGAAAGGCTTATTTTTTTGTTCGGAATCAACCTCTGAAGTGTGATGCAAAGTATATAGCATGATATCAATTTTTCCTTTTTTTGGAATCTAACTAACCAAAGTCAGATCTCTGTTGAAGCAAAAGATGCTAGTTCCTGCCTGTCTTCCCTTTACTGGTAAAAGCTCTTCGGGGTATATCTGCCTTATTCTTCTGCGATCTTCCTACAATAGTAATGTTTTGTGTCATCATTTGCTCAGCTAACTCAACATTTATGAAAAAACTATCCATTGGTAAACTTCGACCTATAAAAAGTATATGAGAAGAGAATAAGCCAATATAAATGAACACTTAACTTTTCGAAGCCACAGCCCAGTTATTCTGTTTACTAGGGACATTGCGTAGTTTTGTGCTATCTGTATTTGGTTGACGACCAATATATATTTCGCCGTTCATTGGATAACTCTTTGTTGCGCCACAGCACCAAAATATTTTGATACGGTACTTTCCTGGTTTTGACGTATTGACGGAACGAACAACGCAGTCGAGTGATCACTAGCTGCTCATCTACAGTTAAGTAGGCAGAAGGTTTATATATGTCCTTTAGACGAGCCTGAAACATATCCCAAATATCTCGAACACCACCAATTTTATCGGAAGCAAGTCTCTCTTGTCGTGTGAGAAACTCGTCGAATCGTAATAGCAGTAACTGCTAGAAACGCTTCAATGACATTCTTGCTCGATAAATTGGACGATTGTCAGTCTGATTATATGCTGAAATACGTCTATTGGATTCAGAATATCTTGAGCGTGTCGGCTGGGTATTCCCTGTTTTTCACGTACGATTTCTACTATTCTTGGCTGATTCACTGTGCTGCATCGAGTACTCCATGCACGTCCATTCTTACCATATAGCTGATCGGCATGCGTTTCTAATGCAGATATTTTACCTTCTTCCTCTTAGGTTCCATCCTCTTCCTCCTCTGAGAAATGTATCACTTCGATATAATCGGATCCGTCAAAGTCAGAAAACACTTCCTCAATGTCTTGAGGCACATCTTCACTGAAAACTTCAATTTTTTACTATACCGGCAGTAGCAATTACTGAATTATATGTTTTCACTTCAATCCCAAACACTGAAAAACGCCTTGCGAAGAAGAAAAATCACATTTCGGGGAATCGCCGTTAAATTTTAAATTTAAAACTGCCAGTATTTATAGAGATTCCTTTTATTTTATAGTGACGTTTCATTGGGGTCATGTTGACCCCAAGAGACAGCGAACGTGATTTCATGCATGGTTAGTAAAGAGAATTTAAAATTTAAACTGAAAGCAATCATTTCTGCTTAATGTGTAGATGTGTAGAGTACGACAGTAGAGTTGGATCGTTTCGTTCTGAACTTGTTCAATTGACCGGGTCTCTCAACTGAACAAGTGAACTAGATCTTCGATTTCGTTTCTATTTGTTCTTTTAGTTCATTTGTTCTTTTTATCTAATGTCATTCTTTCTCTCTTCTCGTTCGCGACCATGGTAAATTCATACATACATACGCAGAAATTCACAGTGAGCACGAATGTCGATGATGCCACTTACAGTAAAGACATGTCGGTCATCTTTGTGTGTGGCACTGCTACAACAATATATGTATGGACTATTTATGAAAAGCATGTTTTGTAAGAAACTAATTATTACATTTATTAAAATTGAAAAGTTCATATTTACAATTTGTGTCTCTACTCTTTCAATTTCCTGAATCATCCGAAATTTGTAACTTTTTTTGAAGTTAATTATACATATGTATATTAACTTATTTATTCATAACACATTTAAATATACCTACACAAAGCATTGTTGCACACACACCACCATCTATACTTGTTGGCTTTTTTCGCGGGTGCGAGCAGCAGTGAACAAATTTGCTTGAAAAAATAAAGAACAGATGAACAAAAAGAACAACTTGTTCGTTCATCAGAAAAAAACGAAAGAACCGAATCTCTGAAATGAACGAAAAAGCACAACTTTTTACGACAGTGTAGTTTATGACACATAGCTGTCGCGCGTAACAGTAAAATTAGATGAACCGTTATGCGCCTATAACTATGCCACTTATTTTACTGTAAACCATCACGCCATCTAGCGGTCAAATATTGAATATATCTACAACTCGACGTATTGACATTTTAGCTGCAAACGTCAAGTCAAAGAAAACAGCTGTAACCAGACAGGGTTGATATGTTATGTACAACACACAGCGCAAAGTGATTTTCTTGTTTCTATTCTACAATTCAGTTTGCAATTGGACATCGAAGAAGTTAAAGTAGGAGCGCAAGTGTTGAAAGCGCTCGAAAATCGCTGTGTTGTTTTTAATCGATGCGTGTTTGTTTTTTTTGTTAGTTAAATGCCTAGTCTGCTGCGCTATCAATTAATTAATCGTTTTTCGGGTCTGATAGAAAAATCGAAAAGAAGTAAAACGAGCAGAAGTAGTGCGATTTGCATTAATAGAAAATGGTAGAAAGAAAAGTGTGCATTATTAAATTATGGAAATTATGTGGAAAATTAAATTATAATAAAATATTTGTGCGCGAGATAAAAGCCAAGTAGTGTGTAAAAGGAAAATAAAAGCGAAAAAGAAACTTGGCAAACAATGTGTGTGGAAGAGAGCGAGACAAAATCTGAGCGTTAAGAATAATCTGAAAGTGAATTAAGCCAATGAAGTTGTCAGCAAAGCGTAATAGTGATAAACGAGTTGCAAGATACAAAAATTTGGAAGAGATAAACAAAAAAACTTTGTTTTAGCTAGTTTTTAAGAGCACTATTGAGCGTTTGTGTTGTTGTTTATGTTGCCGTTGTGGTTGTGTCTCGCTGTAATTTTGGTTAACCCTCTGTAGCAATATTTGCATAATTAAAGGCATATTGAGTTGCGAAAAATTGCAAAAAAAAGATAAACGTATTGTGCAAAGAAAACCAAAAGTTCGACGAAAATAAAAAAAAAATAATTTTTGAGAATTTGGAAAAGTTTTTCACTAGGCTGCTGGTTGTTATTGTTCCTAATGACACGTACGGTCAAGTAAGCGTTTGTGGGTACGCAGTGAATGTCAACAGAAAACAAACAAACCAAAAAGTGCAGAAAAACGTAAACAACTTTCATTGTTCTAAGACGCCCACCACCCCAGAGCCGAAACGACACACGAAGTGATATCGAAAAAGGCACACCCTGTTTGCAATCGTGCGACTCATCTGCTGTGCAAAAAAAACAAGAAATTAAAAAATATATATATATACAGACGCGCCCTCTACTGACCCGCGATATCCGACAGTCATATGTGAACAAACAAAACTAAGTTGGATCCACAATTGCACTCAAATCAGAAGAAATATAGTAGACAAAGTAGAATAGAAGTTCACAAAACAAAAACAAAAGTAAAGCGCTAGACTGACGACGGAAAAGTAACATCACACATCTGCTTATTTTTACTAACAACTCCACCGTTGTTGCTGCTGCTGTCAATAAGAAACCAGCGAGCAACCCCACCACATCCTTTTTCATTTGCTTTTGATGACTGCATAGCTCTGTTCAGAGTTTCTTTGTTCGCTTGCAACGTCAATTGGTTAGCAGTGTGTGTGTGTTTACGTCCATAGGAGCGGTTATAAACATCACTCCAATTCCCCAAAGGCGTTGTCATTGCACCCTTTGCCGCTAATCCAATTGCATACAACATACTGAAATCACACAAACCCAAAACACGCCAACCCAAGATTGTGGCGCATCGTGTGAGTTGCTTCATATATGTTCCATAATTCCCTTTGCGCGCCGTTGTTCATATCTCTAAGTAGTATAACTTGTCTCTGACCTCCTTTGCACAGCTGTGCTGCCAAAACAATTTTCAACAGCTCAAAGATGCCACAACAATTTTTATCGCCTCTCAAACTAATATTATTCATCATTGCGCTGCTGGTCACCATATGTTGGCAACAACAAACGCTTGTCACCGCGAGCGTTAATACACAAACAACAAAAGGTAAGTGGAAATGATAGATTACATTCGATTTGTTATTTAGTTGGTTTTATTTTGGTATCTAGGAATTTATTAAAACCTTTCTTATCCGTTTTATTATACATATAACTTAACGGCCAATCTCACGAAACAGTTTCTATAGAACAGATCTATTTCTTTTGCACGAAAAGGAAGCTTCCCGTACCTGCCCGAGTACCCAATACTACAGTTAAGGCTAACGTCGGGAGGTGATTAGAGCACTACTTCATTTACAGAACCCACAACTCAAAACTTTTTAAATGAAATAGCGTCACTTGAAAGTAACAAAAGACAATTTTAAATTTAACAAGTAAGGACGGGACTGTCTTTGGCTGTGCCGAAGACTTCATACCTTTTGAATAGGGCTGAACAATAATAATCCCGTTCGTAATCTCCAAATAATCGGATGTATAAGATAAGAAATATATAGTGAAAAGATCTAAACGATTTTTCAGATAAATATAAAATTAAAAATGGCAAAAAACCCCCTTATCTGAACGATCGGTATGGGATATATATTATATATAGCTCCGATCGAAATGATTTTTACAGAAAATCTTCTATGATATATTAGAATATATCACCAAGTTTCACGTTTTTATATTCGAAGCTAAGGGAGGAATGGCCAAAAATTTTTTTATCTGAACGATTGGTTGTATGGGATAGGTATATACTATATACATTAGGCCGGGTCGATTTGTGGGGAGGCAAAAAAATTGCCCATTGCTCTGTGAAAATCATATTCTAGGGATCAAAATAAGAAACTTTGCCGAAGGAACCAAAGCTCTAAAACGAATTCTGATGTCCCCCCTTTGGGACGTAGGGGCAAATTTTGAAAAATCCCACTTTGAAATGCCTATGTTTTTTGTTTTGGAGTTTATTTTTCTCTTTAGACATTTATTTAGTCAGAACATATGTAAATGAAAAAATGAATTTAACTTAGTAATAGAAAAGAAATAAAAAAACAAAATTATTAGAAACTAGCGTTTTTACAACCCCCTTTTAAAACCAAGGCATCACTGTGATGCATTTGCATGTCGTAAACATAGTTGTGTGGGTTTTTCATTCAAACGTTTTAAAAAATTAAGGTATCACTGTGACACAATTGCAGATCGTAAAATTGCTTGTGTTGTTTTTTTTAAGCCACCACAAGACAGCAGGTAGAATTGAAATTGCCCCTACTCAAAAGTTCGACCCAAAGGGTGGGGGACATCAGAATTCGTTTTAGAGGTATGGTTCCTTCGGCAAAGTTTCTTACTTTGATCCGTAGAATACGATTTTCACAGAGCAATGAGCGATTTTTAAATCGACCCGCACTAATATACATATAGCTCCGATCAAAGTGATTCTTTCAGGAAATCTTCTATGATATATTAGAATAAATATCACCAAGTTTAACGTTTTTATATTGGAAATTAAGGGAGAAATCGACAAAAATCTTTCTATCTGAACGATCGGTTGTATGGGATATATACTATATATAGTTCCAATCAAAGTGATTTTTTCAGAAAATGTTCTATGATATATTAAAATATATATCACCAAGTTTCACGTTTATACTTTCTAAATTAAGGGAGAAATGGCCAAAAATCTTTCTATCTGAACGATCGGTTGTATGGGATATATATTATATATAGCTCCGATCGAAATGATTTTTTCATGAAATCTTCTATGATATATTAGAATAAATATCACCAAGTTTAACGCTTTTATATTGGAAATTAAGGGAGAAATTGCCAAAAATCTTTCTATCTGAACGATCGGTTGTATGGGATATATACTATATATAGCTCCGATCAAAGTGATTTTTTCATGATATCTTCTAAGATATACATATTAAAATACATATCACCGACTTTCACGTTTATACTTTCTAAATTGCGGCAGGAATGACCAAAATCGTCTTATCTGAACGATCGGTTGTATGGGAGATATATGTTATAGTGGTCCGATCCTACCGGATCCGACAAATGTCTAATATAATACAAAAATACATCCTTGTGCCAAATTTCATTGAGATATCTCAAAATTTGAGGGACTAGTTTGCGTTCAAACAGACAGACGGACGGACAGACGAACAAGGCTATATCAACTCATTTCGTCGCCCTGATCAATTCGGTATACTTAATGGTGAGTCTATCTTCTATATTTCTCAACGTTACAAACATCGGACCAAAGTTAATATACCATTTCATGTTCATGAAAGGTATAAAAACCGTCCTATGGAAAAGAGATTTGTCATATGTTAATAAAATTGATCAATTTGTAAATGAGAAAGCGTCAAATGTAAATCCGCAAGCATTATATGGAAATATGGATATAGACAGTTGCGAATGCGAAAGTGTCTATTCGATTGAGGCCGAAATATTCATTCAGTTGGCTCGATAGAAGTGTTGGAAGTGGGTCGTGCGATCGAAAGAACTGCACGAAGGAATTTGGAACTTCATATAACGCTGAAGCATTTTCAAATTATATTTTTCTATTAACAACTCACTTTTCTCAATATTAAATAGCGAAATCTCCTTGTAAATCTTTTCAAAACCATTTCTCCCGGGAGTAGGATTTGAACCCGCACTCCTGGGAGAAAAGGCTTTGAAGAGATTTACAAGGTATAATCGAAACAGCTGCCGCCTTGTCCGTCCCGATGTCACGTTGTTTAATTTTTTTTTCCAAATTATTAAATATATTATAAATTAAAAATTGCTTCAAATAAATGTTTTCATACATTTAAAAGCAATAAGGGCAACCCCCACTTAATTCATACATCTCCTTTTTTATTAACATGAGTTGGTAAGATTGACTTCTGCTGCAGCTAATGACTGTTGTTGTATGATATAATCATATTTGTAACAGGATTCCCCTCGCGTAGGTGAGGTTGACAATTGAGTTGCAGAAGCTCCGAAGCTATAAAGGTTTGTATTGCGCTCATCAATCCCTTGATTCGCATCTAATGATCGTCCTTGAGCTTCATTGATAGGGATATGAAATTTGAGGCATTTAAAATTGAAAAGACAAATCTATCGGTATAAATGGAATCCTTGGTTTTAAACTTTTTTGTGTTCGAAATTTTCCGATAAAATGAATTGCTTCAATGACATACGTAAAAGTTTTGTGATGAAAAGCCTTGTCTCACTACATAAGCATGGAGAATCAAAATAACGAAGCATAAATATTATGATATTATGGGCCCTTTTCTAAGTCATAAGTTGTCTTGGTTCTAGTGATATTAACATCCTCATTTTAAGGTGCCTAAAATGCCTTTTCTCTAAGCAATTTATAGTTTGTAAAGAAAGATTCAATATTTGGAAGAAACATTAGATATTAAAGCTTCAGGTGATGTCATAATTTCTCAAAAACTTGCAGGAAAAGAAATCAAATCTGTTAGTAAAGAAACAGCAATTTTTCCATAATTAATTTCAAGAAGTTGTTTAGCAAAAGCTGCTGCTGAAGTGTTTCCGCCAAAATGTCCTCTCATATTTCTAAAGAGAGTAAATTTTTGTACGTAAAGCCGTCTATAGACGAAAAAGCACGCATTTACTTCAACTGCGGCTGTTCCAGCAAGTAACAGGAAAGCACCACCTTTGGGATGATCATTACACCTTTGAATTACATCAATTAATATCAAATTAAACAGAAATTTTTTTTCCGGTTCCTCCATGCCTATGCAAAAATATCAACCCTAAAGATAACATAAAATAATACTAACCCTTATTTTCTTAGTGGTGTTAGGGTTTGATCCAATTTAACACTTTACTGGATTTCAATGTTCTTGCATGAATACTTCCAGAGTTATGCTGTATCAAAAATTCCGTTTGTATGGTAGGTGCCACCCTCTTTTTTATATTGAAGTTATGTCTAGCCTATGACCATCTTTGGAAGGTTTCTAGTGGGTGATTCAAATTAAGTTGTGATCGGCCGATCCGTTTAGGCCGCAACCCGATTTATACCTACATACAAACATTCATAATTTTAACTTTATATATATGGGGTATTCCATCCCATTTCGACCAATTTTGAACCCGACCCCTTTAGAATTGGCTGAAAGTTTTTCTTCTTTTTCTAGCTTACGAAAGACGTTTTTCAGAAGTTTTCAAATTTTTTCATCCAACTCAAAAAAAGTTATGAATTTAAAAAAAAACACCCTTTTTGTTTTCAAAATGCTATCTTTTTCAAAAATTGACCATTTGGGATCTTTTTTTTAAATTTGTTTTTAAATTTGCTTTTCGGAAAAAATTAAAAAAAAATTTTAAAGTTTTCTGTTTTTGTAATTTTTCAGTTTTTCGAGATTTTACGAATTTCGCCTTTTTTTTCTCATAAAAAACTTCAATCAATTCTGCAATCATCCCCACTAATCCCGGAGTGGGCCGAGAATTTTTTTTTTTTTTTATTTAATTGAAAAAAAAAATCTTAAAAATTTTTTTTGTTTTTTTTTCCGAAAAGTACATTTAAAAACATATTAAAAAAAAAAAAAAAAAAATGATCCCAAACGGTCAATTTTTGAAAAAGTTATAGCATTTTGAAAAAAACACGTTTTTTTCAACTCAAAATAAGTTTTAAATATTTTGAAAAAAACGGTGTTTGGGATCATTTTTTTTTAAATATATGTTTTTAAATGTACTTTTCGGAAAAAATACAAAAAAAATTTTAAAGTTTTTTTTTCAATTAAATAAACAAAAAATTCTCGGCCCACTCCGGGATTAGTGAAGAGAAAAAAAGGGCGAAATTCAAAAAATCTCGAAAAACTGAAAAATTACAAAAAAAAACTTTAAAAATTTTTTTTTTATTTTTTCCGAAAAGTACATTTAAAAACATATTTAAAAAAAAAAAAAGATCCCAAACGGTAAATTTTTGAAAAAGTTATAGCATTTTGAAAACAAAAACGGTGTTTTTTTTTTTAATTCATAACTTTTTTTGAGTTGGATTAAAAAATTTGAAAAACTTCTGAAAAACGTCTTTCGGTAGCTAGAAAAATAAGAAAAACTTTCAGCCAATTCGAAAGGGGTCGGGTTCAAAATTGGTCGAAATGGGATGTAATACCCCATATATAGATAGAAGATGCGGATATACTGAAGTTAACAAAAAATTTTAACGGCGGAAGATTAATAAACATCCAAAAGGAATAACAGCCAAACAACTCTATAGTCAAACTTTAGCTGTTATAATAACCTAAGTTTGTACGGCAGCCATAGTTCTGAAAAATCCCATCTGTAGGGAAGGTGCCACCCCCCTTTTCCCCAATTCCACATTTTACTGTAGGTGTTAGGACTTAACCTCATATAGTTCCTTACCAATTTTCATTATCCTATCATTACTACATCCAGAGATATGCAGAATGAAAAATTCCATTTATACGAGAGGGGCCACGCCCCCTTTCCCCCACCCCACATTTTATTGGGGGTGTTAGGGATTGACCTCATATAACTCCTTACTGAATTTCAATGTTCTAGCATGAATACCTTCAGAGTTATGTATTACCAAATATTAATTTTGCATGGGAGGTGCCACGCCCCTTTTATGTATCGATATATTTTTAGCCTATGACCATCCTTGTTTCTAGTGGGTTGTGCAAACTCGGTTGTGATCGGTCGATGCGTTTAGGACGCAACTCGATCTATACCTACATACATACATACATACATACATACCTAATTTGAATTTTATATATATAGATTACAGGTGACGTTTTATGTTGCGCGTACACATGCCTTCTCATTTACAGCTGGCTATTTTCATATCAAAGTGACGCTTTCGCATTCAAAATCGACTGTTCTCATTCTCGTTTGATGCTTCCCCATTTTTCATTTTCATCTAACTCATTTACAACTGACTATTAGTAATTAAAAATTACGCTTTCGAATTCGCAATTGATTATTCTTATATCGAAGTGACACAATCGCGTTTGAAATTTACTGCGCTCATTTCTATATGACGCTTTGTAATTTCCAACTGACTATTCTGATATACAACTAACTAATTCCAATTGATGCTCCGGAGTTTTCATTTGACGCTTTATCATTTACAAGTCGATGGCCCCGAGCAGCTTTGTACCAACTCGTTGCGAATTTATCTTATCTCGCGCTCAGTTCAGTAAACTGTCTCAACTCGCGTTCTCCATTTCATACTGTACTAACTCGTGAGTTACGTTCGTTTCATCTCATCTCGAACGCTGCGATGTAAACTATCTCAACTAAATCGCGTCTTTTCATAATGTCTCAACTCCCGGCGTTGCTTATATACTATCTCAACTCTGATTCGTACAATTTCGAGAACGAGCTACTTTAATGCTTAAGGTTAAAATAAAAATCCAAATCGAGTCCTTACAACATAAAAGTAATGAAAATAATGTAGAAACGTAATATCCTTCAACTTGACTATATAAAATACAACTTAACTCATATTTTCAATTTAAACAAAAGAATTTTCAGTATTTTCAATGAATAGAAATATTTGTAGGGAAAAGCAAACAAAAAATTTTACAAGCGAGTGAAATTCTAAGCACCTATAATTTAAGGTGCTTAGCTAAGCGGCGTTTATTCCTTTGAATTTCATGAAAAATTTCGTATTTTGACATGTTGTATTTTTTGTCTTGACTGCATGAAGCTTCAGAATAAAAAAAAACTATTATTTGAAATTTATACATTGAACACTTTGCCGAATTTCAAAATTTATTCAACACTTTGCTTTGTAAAATTTATAAAACGAAAGACAATTTTTTTTTCAATAATATTTTCTTGTCAACGTTTGGTTTATTTTTTTGAAATAATAGGTGCTTTTTAGCTTCCTCCCTGAAATAATAACTACTTTCCAACGTCTATCCCAAACACCTGTTTAGTGTTAAAACAAAAGAACAACAACGGAATAACTATTATGAAAGAAAAATAAAATTTATTTCAAAAATAACAAAACTTATAATTATTATTAGTGATTTTGGGCCAGAGTATAGTTTTTATTAATTTTTCCAAAAGGAGCTTTTCGGCCGATAAATAAAAAGACAAAAACTTTTGTTTTTTCTTATTCTCCTACGCGTTTCGATGTTTTTTATAACATCTTCATCAGGGAGTCTGGTTTATTCTAATACAAATAAATACCTACAAGAACAAACTCCATAACACTCCGAAAGATAAGCTTATATTGAAGGTTTTTGAGGACACTAAGAACTTCGTGAAACAACATAAAGACAATATAATAATTACAACCGCAGACAAAGGACACAAAACAGTACTTATGTACAAGGTAGACTATAAACAAAAAATGGAACAACTACTAAGCGACAAAAACACATACAAAACAATAAGAACTGATCCTACACAACAACTAGTACGGAAAAACAACAACATCATAAATGACATTTACAAGCAGAGAAACATATCTTTAAAATTTAAGAAGCAACTTACTTGCACTGCGGCTACAGCGCCAAGATTGTATGGACTACCCAAGATCCATAAAGAACAAACTCCACTTAGACCGATTTCATCTTCTGTAGGTGTACCATGCTACAAACTTTCAAAACACATTGGACAGACCTTAAAAACATAATATGTGGTACCCTCAATGTCAAAAATTCCCTCCAATTAAAACACAACCTCCAAGAAGTTAACATAGCGGAAGATGAAATTCTAATATCGTTTGATGTAGTTTCCCTCTTCACAAACATTCCCATACTATTAGCCATTCGAACAATAATGAGAAAATGGGAAAAACTAAAAGAACACACTACTTTATCAAATAAACAGTTCCAAACTTGCCTCGAATTCTGCTTGAGGGACAACAATTATTTCACATACGACGGCAAATTCTACCAACAAGTATACGGAATGCCTATGGGAAACCCCCTATCACCTACAGTAGCAGATATAGTGCTAGACAAAATACTTGACGACAGCATCACCGAGCTCAAATCCAGGGATATATATATCAAATACATAAATAAGTATGTAGACGATATATTTGCAATAATTAAAACAAAGGACGTGGAAGAAATTTTAAAAACTTTTAACGCACAACACCCAAAAATCCAATTCACGGTAGAAAAAGAGAAAGAAAATAAATTGGCCTTCCTAGATATGGAAATAATAAAATCGGATAAAAAGTTGAAAACGAATTGGTATGCAAAAGCTGTAGCATCGTCGCGAATAATTAACTATCATTCTAATCAACCATGGATACAAAAAAGAAACACGGCAATCAACTTTATAAAGAAAGTACGCGATTTAAGTGATCAGGAGTTCATAACTGAAAACAACCGAAAAATTAAAAATATTTTATACAAAAATGCGTACCCTAATAAATTAATAGACACATGGCTGGCAACAATAAAAACAATCAGCACTAACAATGTAACCAACAATGCAAATTTGAATAATGAAAACAATAAGAGACTATATACAGGTGTAACATACATACCAGAACTAACGGACAACAAATCAATGGAAAATTTTATGCGAAACAACAACATAACATTAGCACATAAACCAAACCAAACACTAAATAAAATATTTACACAAACAAAAGACAAAATTAACAAGGAACAACAACACGATGTAGTCTACGAAATAAAATGCAACGGAAAGGAAGGAGAAGTGTGCGAAAAAGTTTATATTGGTACAACGAAGAGATCATTGGGCATCCGAATTAGTGAGCACAAATCAGATGCGAAAAATATGAAAACGACTATTGCTATTGCTGAGCACCTAACCAACAAATGCCATACAGCGGACTTCGATAATGTTAAGATTTTAGATATAGAGAGGAGAGAGAGGACGCGACTAACACTCGAAGGGTTACGCATACAACAAAAAATAGAGAAGACGGTAAACTTCAAAGAAGACGTAAATAATATAAACGGCGCATACACAACTGCCATCAAATGCAATGGACGAGGCAATGGACGCAGTCGAAAATTTTAATTCAGCTAGTTTGTATATATATGTATGTTGTTGAATGAACGTTTTTGTTAATAAATGTTACATGTAAAAAGGAAACATTTTATGTTAAAGGTAAACGTTTTATGTTAAATGTTACGTCTAAAGACTAAATTGCAGTTCAAATGTTATTGTATTATGTTAAATTTAAGTGAACTGTTGGAAAATGTGTTATTGCTTGATGTTAGTTATTAATAACTTTTTAATGTTTGTTTTTTCGTTTTATGTTTTATTAGAATAAACCAGACTCCCTGATGAAGATGTTATAAAAAACATCGAAACGCGTAGGAGAATAAGAAAAAACAAAAGTTTTTGTCTTTTTATTTATCGGCCGAAAAGCTCCTTTTGGAAAAATTATAATTATTATGTTCCTGTTTTTTTCTGATAACGAAATATAATACGATTACTTGTAGGTACTTAAAAAGGGGCATGGCTACATTTCGATTACGCCCACTTTTTGTAGAAACCTCTGTCCTGATCAGGGGGAATAGTGTGCTGCTAAATTTCAATAAAATACAAATTATACCAAAAACACATATGTAGATGGATTGCAAGGCGGCCTGACGGACGGATGGATGGATGGAACTGTAAGGCAAATTTTTTATTTTATTTTCGGTTGAGGCTACCGATTAAACCTGTTGAGGCTACAGTTTATTTTCGGTAGCGTCTACCGAAAAAAAATCGGTATCCTCCACAGATTTAATCTGTTGCCTCAACAGATTAAAATCGGTAGCGTTTACCGATTTTTTTTTTCAGTGTATGAAAAAAAAAGCGTGTACGAGGCTTTGGAGGTTAGAAATCTAGACAATTATTTTCGGCGTGGAAAAACTTGATTTACAACTTACCTTGTACGTTTTCTACTTACTGTACTTGGGGAGTAATTAGGAAATTACCATTTTGGTTATAAAAGTTCACAACAAAATCAAAACCTGCACTTTTTCTTACCGATAACGATTCTCACCGTAAACACGTGTTGCCGCGTTGTACGCACCTTGTAGGGAAAATCTCTAGTTCTGAACTAGCGTGCTTCTACACCTTTTTCAGTTTAAATTCAGAAAGTTAAAATTCATGTTCAGAAAATTACAATTCAAGTTCAGAAAATTTCAGTGTACGCTTTTCTGAAATTTTCTGAACTTGAATTGTAATTTTCTGAACTTGAATTGTAATTTTCTGAACTTGAATTGTAATTTTCTGAATATGAATTGTAACTTTCTGAATTTAAACTGAAAAAGGTGCAGTGCATATGGAATCAATTGTAGATTTTTGAACTAGAGAAAATCTAGTTACTGTCGGATTAGTTCTTTTTTGGCACTTAAGATCTAGTTCTGAACCAGAAATTTGTCTCACTAGTTACTGATTCCCCTACATGGCATGTATACGCGAGTTGAGATAAAATAGAACGGAACATTTTTCTCAAACTAAGTTGTGCTATTCGGTTTAAACATATTTAAATATATAAATATATTTTTGATTGCTTTGGGATTTGCTCAGATAAATCACAATGGAAAAATATGTATTTGAAAAATAAAAAAAATAAAAAAGGCAAAAAAATGAGTTGAGATAGTATATAAGCAACGCCGGGAGTTGAGACATTATGAAAAGACGCGATTGAGTTGAGATAGTTTACATCGCAGCGTTCGAGATGAGATGAAACGAACGTAACTCACGAGTTAGTACAGTATGAAATGGAGAAGGCGAGTTGAGACAGTTTACTGAACTGAGCGCGAGATAAGATAAAACAAAACATTCGCAACGAGTTGGTACAAAGCTGCTCGGGGCCGTCGAAGTGATTGTTCTCATACCTAACCGATAATTTCACATTTACATCCGACGCTTTCTCATTTAAAACTGGAATCTTTAGATTCGTTTTACAGACTAAGCTGGTTTTAAGCCATAATAAGAATACTTTTTAGATTAATATTTTGCTCCGTCTGTGAATTAACATGCATATAACATACATATATGCATATAATTTAGAGTTCAAGTTCCATGTCACTGTAGGTACCCCTTGTATTATCTCAGATTACTTTTTAAAAAAACGCCATATCTCATGATATGTCGCAGAAACGCCCGGTCAGAAAAATCATTTTAAGAATGCCCTACCTCAGAATTTTTTACGTTTTCGAAATATTGTATTTCTCAATGAAATTCTGAGGTAGGACGCTCTTCAAACATATTCTGATATAAGCCATTTTTCAAAAGTTTTCTGCGACAGAGTGTTTTCGAAACGGCTGCCGAGATAGGTTGATATTCAGCAATCTATATGAGGTGTTTAAAAACTACAAGGTAAAGCATTCATACCTCGCTAGAATTTCGTATTTGTAGTAAAGTCATAAGTCGCATATTAGATCCATTGAAAACAGCACACCTTTGTTAATTTCGCAACTCATTTATAATCCCTAAAATACTTTTGGCTCACCCTCATTATCTTTTTGCTTACATTCCTTATCACAAAACTTGTTTAAGTGTGACCTTGAAGGCCAAATATACTTCAAAACATGGTTATACGACCCACTTTTACGTACATATGTATGTACATATGTATTGCATTTTTACAAGTACTTGTGTACTATCTGGCGAAGTCCACAAAACCACTAATTTTCTTTTGGAATATCCAAAAATATTCTTCAAAAGATTTGGTCATTTTGTTGGTGTTATATGTATGTATGTCTCTAATTCTTGTATCTAGTGATGCTTTACCAAAAAAATTAAAAACTGTTTGAATAGTTATATAACATTTTTGATACTGAAACCTAATAACTCTCACTTCATTCATTATCTCAGGCGAAGCTGAATTATAGTGTATAGTGATAAAGATAGGGCTGAATACAATTTTCTAACATGTGCTATGACAATCTGAATGACATAATTTTTGAGACCATATTTTTATACCTTTCATGAAAATGATATGGTATATTAATTTCGTCACGAAACCCAAAATTGTAAGTCCTTAAAGGAAAATAGATAGACCCAACATTAAGTATACCGAAATAATCAGGTTGAAGAGCTGAGTTGATTTAGCCATGTCCGTCTGTCCGTCTGTCTGTTTGTATGGAAACTAGTCCCTCAATTTTTGAGATATCTTGATAAAATTTGGTGAGCGGGTGTATTTGGGTGTCCGATTAGACATTTGTCGGAACCGGCCGGATCGGACCACTATAGCATATATCCTCCATACAACCGATTTTTCAGAAAAAGAGGATTTTCGTCATATCTTACTCAATTTAACAGATTGAAGCCTCAAACTTCACCATATAATTTCGTATATTGCACATATTGTTGCCTGAAAAAATTGATGAGATCGGTCGTATATATAGTATATATCCCCCACAACCGATTGTTCAGATAAGAAACTTTTCGTAAGTACTGTCCTATTTTAAGAGCTAGAGGCTTCAAATTTCAACGAATGCTTACGTATATAGCATATATTGTTGTCGGAAAAAATCATAAATATCGGTGGTATATATATTATATACTTCATATAAACTGTCATTTTTGGCCCTTTTTTACGGCTAGAAGCTTCAAAATTCATCAAATTTCATCAAATAGTTACGTTTAGGTCATATATTTTTGAAATACGTGATTCGTAGTCATAGTTTTTACATGCAGACCACGAAAAACGTGAAGCTTTGCATCCTCACACAAAGTACCTAACATATAGCATATACTGTTGTCTGAAAAAATCATAGAGACCGGTGGTATATATAGTATATATCTTATACAACCGATTGTTGAGATAAGAAACTTTGCGCAATTTCTTCCCCATTTTAACAGCTAGAAGCTTCAAATTTCACCAAATGCTTACGTGTATAGCATATATTGTTGTCTGAAAAAATCATTGAGATCGGTGGTATATATAGTATATATCTCATACAACCAATTGTTCAGATAAGAAACTTTGCGCAGTTTCTGCCCATTTTAGCAGCTATAAGCTTCAAATTTCACCAAATGCTTATTTATATGGCATATATTGTTGTCTGAAAAAATCATAGAGATCGGTGGTATATATATTATATACTTCATATAAACTGTCATTTTTGGCCCTTTTTTACGGCTAGAAGCTTCAAAATTCATCAAATAGTTACGTTTAGGTCATATATTTTTGAAATACGTGATTTGTAGTCATTGTTTTTACATGCAGACCACGAAAAACGTGAAGCTTTGCATCCTCACACAAAGTACCTACCTATTTTTTATTTTATATTTATCTTAAAAATTGTTTAGATATGTTCAAATTTCACCAAATGCTTACGTGTATAGCATATATTGTTATCTGAAAAAATCATAGAGACCGGTGGTATATATATTATATACCCCATATAAACTGTATTTTTTTGCCCCGTTTTTACGGCTAGAAGCTTCAAAATTCATCAAATTTCATCAAATAGTTACGTTTACGTCATATATTGTTGAAATACGTGATTCCTAGTCATAGTTTTTACACGCAGACCACAAAAAACCTGAAACTTTGCATCCTCACACAAAGTACCTACCTATTTTTATACCTTTCATGAAAATGAAATGGTATATTAATTTCGTCACGAAACCCAAAATTGTAAGTCCTTAAAGGAAAATAGATAGACCCAACATTAAGTATACCGAAATAATCAGGTTGAAGAGCTGAGTTGATTTAGCCATGTCCGTCTGTCCGTCTGTCTGTTTGTATGGAAACTAGTCCCTCAATTTTTGAGATATCTTGATAAAATTTGGTGAGCGGGTGTATTTGGGTGTCCGATTAGACATTTGTCGGAATCGGCCGGATCGGACCACTATAGCATATATCCTCCATACAACCGATTTTTCAGAAAAAGAGGATTTTTGTCATATCTTACTCAATTTAACAGATTGAAGCCTCAAACTTCACCATATAATTTCGTATATTGCACATATTGTTGCCTGAAAAAATTGATGAGATCGGTCGTATATATAGTATATATCCCCCACAACCGATTGTTCAGATAAGAAACTTTTCGTAATTACTGCCCTATTTTAAGAGCTAGAGGCTTCAAATTTCAACGAATGCTTACGTATATAGCATATATTGTTGTCTGAAAAAATCATAAAGATCGGTGGTATATATAGTATATATATGGTGGTATATATAGTATATATGTATATGGTGGTATATATAGTATATATATTGTAACGAATTTACTTGCAAATCCTCTTATTTGCAATCCTCTGCTAAGTTCGAATCACTAAACTGTTGAATAAATAACTCCAATATTGAATAATGGAAAAATGGCCTTTATTAAAGTACTTCACTCACAATAACACTTATACTTTGCTACTCGCTGGCTTAATAACCAAACTGATTGATAACTCAAATTAAACTCTACTATTGGCCGCCAGATCGCGTGCTTAATCAATAACTGATTGATTGCTCAACTCAAACTGAATTACCGCGCCTCTACATCTGTTGCCTTTTATACCCTTTGGTTTCCTCGTTCGCATTTTTCCAGAATGTACTAGCATTGTCCATGAGCTCTCAAACTTCTCAGCTATAACAAAAATTGCACAATTGTATACATCTTTTAGGCGCTTCTAGAATCTACTAGTCCAGTAGCTCTCAAACTTCTCAGATATATGCATGTGTTTGCGCATTGACTCTCCGCTGCTCGTATTCGTACATGGTACGTATGTGTAGACGCAATTATTTATTCGTTTATGTAGATACATAAAGATTGAATTATTGATGTGAATGTTTATAGTTTACAGTCTCTCGCGCGCACATAGGCGTATAAGTAAATGCATCTGTGTGTGACATCTCTCTGGGCTGCCTTATATATGTGTATACTTGATTTGATTATTAACGTAAATACTGCTTGGCATGGCCTTAGCATCGCCTTAGTGATGGGATAACTTAGTGATGCTAATATCCGTGACAATATATAGTATATATATATATATTTTCGCAATTTTAGCCCCATTTTAACAGCTAGAAGCTTCAAATTTCACCGAATGCTTATTTATATGGCATATATTGTTGTCTGAAAAAATCATAGAGATCGGTTGTATATATAGTATATATCTCATTCAACCGATTGTTCAGATAAGAAACTTTTCGCAATTTCTACCCCATTTTAACAGCTATAAGCTTCAAATTTCACCGATTGCTTACGTATATAGTATATATTGCTGTGTCAAAAAATCCTAGAGATCGGTGATATATATAATATATATATGATGGTATATATAGTATATATATAGTATATATATATATTTTTTCGATTTCTGCCCCATTTTAACAGCTAGAAGCTTCAAATTTCACCAAATGCTTACGTGTATAGCATATATTGATGTCTGAAAAAATCATTGAGAGCGGTGGTATACATAGTATATATCTCATACAACCGATTGTTCAGATAAGAAACTTTGCGCAATTTCTGCCCCGTTTTAACAGCTAGAAGCTTCAAATTTCACCAAATGCTTACGCATATAGCATATATTGTTGTCTGAAAAAATCATAGAGATCGGTGGTATATATATTATATACTTCATATAAACTGTCATTTTTGGCCCTTTTTTACGGCTAGAGGCTTCAAAATTCATCAAATTTCATCAAATAGTTACGTTTAGGTCATATATTTTTGAAATACGTGATTCGTAGTCATAGTTTTTACATGCAGACCACAAAAAACGTGAAGCTATGCATCCTCACACAAAGTACCCACCTATTTTTATACCTTTCATGAAAATGAAATGGTATATTAATTTCGTCACGAAACCCAAAATTGTAAGTCCTTAAAGGAAAATAGATAGACCCAACATTAAGTATACCGAAATAATCAGGTTGAAGAGCTGAGTTGATTTAGCCATGTCCGTCCCCATTTTAACAGCGAGAAGCTTCAAATTTCACCGAATGGTTATGTATATGGCATATATTGTTGTCTGAAAAAATCATAGAGATCGGTTGTATATATAGTATATATCTCATTCAACCGATTGTTCAGATAAGAAACTTTTCGCAATTTCTACCCCATTTTAACAGCTATAAGCTTAAAATTTCACCGATTGCTTACGTATATAGTACATATTGCTGTGTCAAAAAATCATAGAGATCGGTGATATATATAATATATATATGATGGTATATATAGTATATATATAGTATATATATATTTTTTTGGCGATTTCTGCCCCATTTTAACAGCTAGAAGCTTCAAATTTCACCAAATGCTTACGTGTATAGCATATATTGATGTCTGAAAAAATCATTGAGATCGGTGGTATACATAGTATATATCTCATACAACCGATTGTTCAGATAAGAAACTTTGCGCAATTTCTGCCCCGTTTTAACAGCTAGAAACTTCAAATTTCACCAAATGCTTACGCATATAGCATATATTGTTGTCTGAAAAAATCATAGAGATCGGTGGTATATATATTATATACTTCATATAAACTGTCATTTTTGGCCCTTTTTTACGGCAAGAAGCTTCAAAATTCACCAAATTTCATCAAATAGGTACGTTTAGGTCATATATTTTTGAAATACGTGATTCGTAATCATAGTTTTTACATGCTGACCACAAAAAACGTGAAGCTTTGCATCCTCACACAAAGTACCTACCTATTTTTTATTTTATATTTATCTTAAAAATTGTTTAGATATGTTCAAATTTCACCAAATGTTTACGTGTATAGCATATACTGTTGTCTCAAAAAATCATAGAGACCGGTGGTATATATAGTATATATCTCATACAACCGATTGTTGAGATAAGAAACTTTGCGCAATTTCTTCCCCATTTTAACAGCTGGAAGCTTCAAATTTCACCAAATGCTTACGTGTATAGCTTATATTGTTGTCTGGAAAAATCATTGATATCGGTGGTATATATAGTGTATATCTCATACAACCGCTTGTTCAGATAAGAAACTTTGTGCAGTCTCTGCCCATTTTAGCAGCTAGAAGCCTCAAATTTCACCAAATGCTTACGTATATAGCATATATTGTTATCTGAAAAAATCATAGAGATCGGTTGTATATATATTATATACCCCATATAAACTGTATTTTTTTGCCCCTTTTTTACGGCTAGAAGCTTCAAAATTCATCAGATTTCATCAAATAGTTACGTTTACGTCATATATTGTTGAAATACGTGATTCGTAGTCATAGTTTTTACACGCAGACCACAAAAAACCTGAAACCTTGCATCCTCACACAAAGTACCTACCTATTTTTTATTTTTTATTTATCTTAAAAATCGTTTAGGTATGTAGATCTGTTCATTATATATTTCTTATCTTATACATCCGATTATTCGGAGATTACGAACGGCATAAGATTATTGTTCAGGCCCATTCATGAAAGGTATGAAGTCTTCGGCACAGCCGAAGACAGTCCCGTCCTTACTTGTTTAGTTTGAACTGGGAGTAATTTTATCGAACCTTAATCAAAAGCTATATCCAATTAAACCAAATCGGTCATGACTTATTTTGTTTTGTTGATTTTCCGACAGGGTGGATAAATGATGTATGTATATTGCAACGAATTTCCGTCATCCCTTGTCAAATTTGGTTTCGGAACAAACCGGTTTCGGCCTTGTGCCATCATCGGTGTTGAGAACGAAAATCAACACTGATGATGGCAAAACACCGAAACCGGTTTGTCTCGAAATCAAATTTGACAAGGGATGACGGAAACTCGTTCCAATATACATCAAATCGGTCATATATATGTATATTGAATACTGTCCACAAAGTAACATAATGTCAACTTTTTTCCACTTGGAACTATGTCGTGGCACATTAAACACTTTCTCATGTAAAAGGTTTTTGTTGGTTACCCTAAAATTGATGCAAGGGCTCAGTAATATCACTTCGTAGTTGGTTTGATACATATCTTATTTTTGATTCTGTGTTATTGCTATGTGTAGGAGTGAAACACTAATCTCCAATACTTGAAGCTAACCATGGCATATCCAAAATGTGAAAGCTTTGCTGGAGTTGCCCATATTTATATTGCTCTATCTTTATAAGCGGCCACCGTGGTGTGATGGTAGCGTGCTCCGCCTATCACGCCGTATGCCCTGGGTTCGCACCCCGGGCAAAGCAACATCAAAATTTTAGAAATAAGGTTTTTCAATTAGAACAAAATTTTCTAATCGGGGTCGCCCCTCGGCAGTGTTTGGCAAGCGCTCCGGGTGTATTTCTGCCTTGAAAAGCTCTCAGTGAAAACTCATCTGCCTTGCAGATGCCGTTCGGAGTCGGCATACAACATGTAGGTCCCGTCCGGCCAATTTGTAGGGAAAATCAAGAGGAGCACGACGCAAATTGGAAGAGAAGCTCGGCCTTAGATCTCTTCGGAGGTTATTGCGCCTTACATTTATTTTATTTTTTATCTTTATAAATATTTAAGTACACTGAAGTATGTGTCACTTGTTATCAAAACAAATCTTATTTGTTATCAGAAATATATGTATATCTATGCCCAGAAGTATTTATAGCTGTACAAACTTTTGTATTTTTATACCTTTCATGAAAAATGGTATATTAATGCCCGATTTTTCGGTGCGAGTTTAAAGTACAGTTAGAATTGATTAGAGTTTAACTCTGCCACCTCGGTGGTTAAGCTGAGATGAGCAGCGAAATTTTATGTTACCGAACAAAGTGGCAAAGTAAAACTCTACTCAAATTTAACTGTAGTTTAAACTTTCACTGAAAACCGGGCATAAGTTTGGTTCGAACCTCGAAAAAGGATAAGGACAGATCCGCCAATAAGTATACCTTAAAGGTCATTAGGTCGGTATTTTGTTGCAATTTATGCGGTAATCATTAGCGACAAAAAAAATGTGTCGCTCTTTTTTAGTGCTTTTGGTTTGGAGCTTAGCTAAGTTTAAGTGAAGTTATCTAAGCACCTTCAAAAGTACTTACGTACACTTCTCTGATCGAAATGGGAGTGAGCTGGTATTTTGTTCACTGTTTTTTAAGTGGTTTTTGTTTTGCATGCTTCGCTAAGTTCATGTCAAAATGTCACTACTTTTTAAGCGAGTAGCTAAGTTCACGACTACCTTTTAAAAACTTAATTATACTTCACCGATTGAAATGCAACTTAGCTGGTATTTTGTTGCGTACCTAGTAGGTATGCTTTCTGCCAATAGCTATATGGTGGCCTGTTTCTTGAAAGAACCTATTGTTATTGTTGTAGCGATAAAGACACTCCTCGAAGGTTTTGGGGAGTGTTCTCAATATTGATGGCCATTTCCCGGATGTAAATCAGGAACGTTTCGATAACAAGCACTATTAAAGTACCAGCCCGACCATCTCGGCAACGATTTAATATGACCACATTGAACTTTCTAGGCTATCCCGCCCCTAGCCTCTAATTCCATGAGGAGCTTGTGGTCGCCAGAGCCTCGCCTGCAAAATATGTGTACGATGCATTCAGATTAGTAACAGGATTCGCCTACCGTAAGTGAGGTTGACAATTGGGTTACACTTAAATCCCTCTTGAAAGGATCTCATCACAGCTGGCTTTCCTATTGGGAAAAACAAATCTTTTTGCGAAGTTTTTTATTTTGGTCCATGTCGCCTCCAAGAGACGAAATTCCTTCAGCATGTTTTTGCTACTAAGTCTACCCAGTAAACATATAGGCTAACGTCAAATTAGCCAACAGTGGCTCCACTTCAGAATCATAGTGTTCTGAACAAAAATAGCATTATTTTCACTTGTACTTCTTTAAAATATAGTTCGCTCAATTTCCATTGGTTGTTTCTCCTACATATGTATGTATATACCTAGGTATCTTTACCAGAACATAAAACATTTGTTCTTCATTATACATTAAAGGTGTTAATTTTAATGCTTAAATTTACGAAGTGATAACAGCTAAGTCGCATTTATATTAGTGAAGGGTGGCAGGTTTTACGGGGTGCACTTAAAAAAGTGGGACAATTTTTGCTTTCCGCACTTATTTGGCGACAATTCGCGACAAAATAATGACCCATTAATTTTTAGTTATCTGCACAGCCGAAAACAGTCCCGTCCTTGCTTGTTTTTCTTTTTTGGTTACCGCAATTATATCTTTTATGGTATTTTTAAATTACTTATGAGTAAACAAACAACTTATCACTGCACGTGAAGGTCAACAATTATAAGTATTATTTTAATGAACTCGTTTGCAATTAAATTTTTATTTATATCCAAGCAATTCAAAAGAGTGTCCTATGCATTGTAATGTCTTAAGTGTTAAGTTGTTTCCATATTTTCGAATATAAAATTTGATTAAAATATAGCACATGCTAACAACGAGTAGGCGACCTTGAAAATTGCCTAATTATTATTCCTTTAGTTTATGCAGCTTAAGTAGCTTAGATTAAGTTGTGAAATTTTCAATATTTTTTACCAGTTTGTATATAAGTATTTATTGATAAGATATATTATCTTATTTACCTTACTACTTACGAAACAATTAGTTCAAGTTTACTATGATAAGTATTTCATCGTTCGACAACTTTTTGATTTATTACAGTCGATAAGCTTATACAGCAAGGATTATGGAAGTCTTGGGTTATTTTTGTAACATTTCCGCTGGCCTCGAATGCGTACTTCTAAATGAGTCTATTGAAGCATTTACATTGGAATCATTCGCATTTTGCTTACCTTCCCTGCAAGACTCGACTGCCAGAATAACAATCCATCGCAAGAAAATGCACTGACGTAATTGATTAAAAAGAATACAACAAAACAAAGAAGAAAAAAATTCAAATACAAAACAGTTTCTCTTAGTTTTGTCAGTTTGGCTTTAAAAACTATTGAAAACTGATATTTATTACTCTGTTACAGCACTAAGCTTATAATACGTTATTTATTGCATTTCCAAGCCAAATGCACCGAAATACGATCAAATTAGTCATTTTGAGAGTGCTATTTGCATGAGGAAATGCGTCGCGTTTCGAATAACGCATTTGGCGCAGTGTAAATGTGATATTGGAAATTTTGTTGCGATGTATTTTAAGTCTTTCTTGTCTTACTTCTTTCTATAAAAAGAATCAATGTACATAAAAATAAACTAAAATAAATTGGGAAGATATACAAATTCGTTCCCAGTTCAATGCAACTTTTATAATTCAGCTGGCTTAACTACCCAGCCTGTTTCCCTTAAGTCTGTCTTAAACATTTTGTTCATATTGCTGCAACATGTCATTCAAAACGCACATTCAACATAATAGTAACACGAACTTTCAATGAGTTAAAACACAAAATAAATTGTTGTTAGCAAAGTTTTACTTGGTTTAATATTTTGGTGTATGGGATTTAAAAGTTCTCAAACGCTTTTAAAGGCATGCCTTTCACAAAAGTTTTTATGTGGTTGGTAACAAAAATTTCTAAATTTACTGAGAAAAGTATGAACGCCAAAAATCACAAACATATTGTATAGCTATACAAGAAAGGCCGGGACTGTCTTCGGTTGTGCTCAAGACCACATACCTTTCATAAATGGTGCTGAATTATAATGTGTTGAGATTTCAAAAAATCTGAACAATCGGTTGTATGCGATCTATGTTATATATATGACCTATCTTGACAATTTTTTCAAACAACAATACATGCCTTATATGTAAGTATCCTGTAGAATTTCAATCTTGTGAGGAATAATTGACGAAACCCCTCTTTCGAAAAATCGTTTGTATGAAGGATATATGTTATATTGGTCTGATCAAATATCCTAGCTCAGCAAATTTCATCAAGATATCTCAAAGTACAGGCTTTAGTTAAAGAAATTTCCCAAAAAAATATATTTCGTGCTTAATTTTATTGGCTCCGTCCAACTCTAGCCAGTTAAGTTGTAAAGCTTAGTTTCAAATGAAGCTTTCGCTTTTGAGCACCATAATCATGTTAGTATTGAAGCAATACAAACACACATAACTGTAATTATGTATGTACTGGTCTAATTGGCACAGCTTTTGAATTTGCTACTGTATAACGGTCCAAAGAGAAGTTCGAAAGCATATTCATACATTAGGGTGATCATGATTACCTGTAATTATTGATTACATCGGGCCTTTTTCAGATATGCGATAAGTGTCCCAAAAAATTATTTTTTAAAATAAAAAAATATATATGTACTTAAGGCGAATATATACTTAAGTGAAAGTTACGCCTCTGCACACAAACCTCAAAAGGGAATAGAATCTATCAAGAACCTCGATAACTTAACCGATTTTAGAAGTATTGACCAGTACAAGAACCATTTTTTTTTTTTTTTCAAAAATGCGCTATTTTGAAATTTACTTTGTTTCTCAAAATTTAAGTAGAAAAAAAAATTGTGTTCTATAAAAACTGGCCATCCTAATATATATTTTAGCATGCCTACTTATGCTATGCACAGCACTTAACTAATAACCGCCAATAATCATTTCTAATTGAAAATCATGAGTTTGCTGCAGTAGAAATTGCAGTGAAATTGAAAGTTAGTTGAAAGGCGGAAAATTCAATTAGCTCATTGGAAATATAAAGAGGGGGACAGGTTTGGAAATTTAAGTAATTTCAATATTTTTTTAAGTATTTATTTGTTGGTGCGTCTATACGTACTACTCAATATAGCAAATTCACCTATCCCAAAAGTAATGTCTAAGCTTAAAAGTTCACTTAACAAAGACGTACATTAACGAAATCGTTAATAAAGTCGTAAAAAGGTTGTAACAAACAAAAGGGGCGTGTCACATCTCATAAAAGGGGAATATTTCATACTAAACTCACATCTCTGGACGCATCTAAGAACTGTGTGGGGCAAAAAAAATTTTTAATAAATAATAATAGCAATTCCAAACATTTATTAATGGAGTAATGCTTATCGCCATTGCCCGACAGTTGATCATACCCAGCTCAAAGTGTAAACATCAAAAAAGGACGTAGTCTGCGGACCGCGCTGAGATCGAACGCAAGGAGGGAATTTGTGGAAGCTGTGATTTTTTTCACAAAGAAAAAAGTAGATGCAGAGAACTGTGACTATGAATATCCTGAGCTACTAGCGAACATAATAGCGTCTAATTTTACCAACATATCCGGTAAAAGGGTTTTAATCCACGGGGGGAATCCCATACTAAACTGTGACCTGGTTATGTATGTCTCTGTGGTTTTGCTTAGCATAAAGGGAACACTGCTTGTCCTCTAAGACGAAGGCATCAATTAAGCGCTCAGGGAGGATACTGATCAGTTCACCACACTCTGATGACGCAAATAAAGCAGAGAATTACCATGAGCTACCAAGGCAAGTCGCAAGTAGAGGTGGGGAATTGAGGTGTAAAGTCATGTCTTCGCAAACGAAAACTGACTCAAAAACTCACTTGTCGTTGCAGTTCCGCTACATGGTGCAGACGCATATATGCTACAAAATTAGACATGGTGGTTGTGGAAGAGCACTCGAGAGAAGTTCTAAGGGGGGTTTGTAAAAATTAGAATATTAAGACACAAAGCCTACGCTGGCTAGGCAATGTTACGCTAATGAAAAAAGATGCTCCGTCCAGGAAGGTACTCTCATTGATGCTTGCCCACAAAAAAAGGGTAAAGCGCCCGAAGCAATAAATGCCGTTATTGTTGTTGTTGTAGTGATAAGGAAACTTCTCGAAGACCTTGAGGAGTGTTGTCGATGTTGATGGTCCTTTGCCGGTTGCAGATCCGGTACGTTCCGGTAACAAGCACAATTAAGGTACTATCCAGACCACTCGGGAACGAATTGGAATGACCACATGAAACTTTCTAGGCCTCCCACCCACTAGATGCATGAGGAACCTGGTGTCGCCAGAGTACCGGCTGTTAAAGAAACAGGATTCGCCACGTATAGGTGAGGTTGACAATTGGGTTGGAGAAGCTATATATTGCGCTGGCAACCCCTCAAATGAGTTGCGCTACACAAAACTTTTGTATCAATTTGGTATTTTAGTCGCCTCTTACGACAGGCATACCTGCCGCGGGTTTATTCTAAGCCCCCTAACCGGCGGTCTGTCACCTCCCAGTTGAAAAAGGTTGCCCACATCCCTTAATTGTGGTAATCCAAATAGCCTATAATGAATTCTAAAGTGTGGCTCAAATGCTAAAGCTGTGTTTTATAGTAGAAAAAATATTTCCGCGTAAAGACGCAAAAAAACAAAATAAAAAAGTTGTTATTCGCGACTGCCTGTGTGTGCATATTTTCGCCACCATAACACTGTTAACCCTACGTTTCCACCAATAATTAATCACTCAAAATCCTAAAAACATTTATAACAAATAAATTTTTTTTTTAATTGGCACAAAAGTTCAAATATTTCAGTTTTTAGGCCATGACTACTTCCAAACAACAAAATGTATAAGAGCGAATAAGACAAAAAAGTTTACAAGCAAAAAATCGATTTACATTTATGTATTTTTTAAATACCGAGATAACTTTTTGCTTTGTTTGTATACTTATAAGAATAAAATACAAATATAGATGCATAACTGTATGTTAATATTCTTTTATAAAAGTGTCTTGTATTTCTAAGTAGCTATTGTTTTGGATAACTATTCAATCCAAAATAATGCATTTAGTAATACATTTAGAAAAAAGTAGGTACATAACTTGAATGAGGACAACATTATATTCTATTTACTAGAGTCTGTAATTTTAAAGAAATAGCATAACATATTGTGGCGAATGTTAGCATTTCGACACGTCACTATACTGCTAGTAAATAGATGCACAACAACATCAAAGCCAGCAGCCACACATACATGTAGTCAGCAGCTAAGAGCGAAAAGGAAAGAGAAACAATCACACATGATGTAATCATCAGCTAAGAGCGAATATGGCATTACTCACACACACATGTACATATATAGCTAAATAACCAAGTACGAGATACAACTGTTCGAGAAGGCTGTTCGTGAAAAGTCTAGCCCTAGAAGAAATAAGCGAGTGAGGTAGTGAGAGTATAAAAGCAGAGCCAGCTGAGAAATAATGCATAGATGAACTGCAAATCCGTTCTTTGTTTCGAGGGAGCGCTGTCAAAATACATATTTTTTATAACATTTGTCAATGATGCCACTTCAAACAAAAATTAATAGAATCGAATATGGAGATTTTTGATATACATTTCGACGATTTTATAGTTTCAATCATTTCATAAAATGATTGTCGAAAAATATTAATTTCTTTAAACTTATTTTACGTTAAAGATAAACAAGTAAAAGAAAAGTTTACATTTTAATTAACTTAACTAGTCCAATATTGTAACGCATTTAGTTCACAGTGAAAACCAAAGTATTTTTGAAATTTTTGCAAATCGGACTTGCATGTCTGACGTTCCAGGTTCTGTGATCAGAATCGACTGGTTGTATCGAAACTTCATATCTACAAAAACTTTTTTTTGTGTTAACTTTTGAATGAGACATAATATTTACACTAAAACATGTGCTTTTATCTTCTACCCATTATTTTTCAACGCATTTCTGTAGTTGTCAAACTAAAGGTTACTGAAAATTTTGGACCGTTTTTCGTTTTACTTGCACATTTTTTGACCTGGCACCCGCTACAGTTGACGCGAGGCATTTATGTATCTGTTGCCAAATTTGAGATGAATCCCTTGTGAGAGCGTAAACAAATGATCCGCGTCAAGTAATCTTTGGAATAATCGTTCAGTGAAGTAAATTACTACTACCAAAGTTGTGTAAATAAAGACCATTTTGCTATACTTAATATTTAAGTTATTTATTCGGCAGTTCAGAGATTCGAACGATAACAGGAGGTGCCAAATAATCGTAAAATGCCCCAAAATTCGCTACAATATTTATCACCATAAGATTTATTTGTTGGTTTTTGATACAAACTTTGAACCTAAAAATCGCTTTAGAAAGTTTCGCAAAAAATCGCTTAAAATTAGCGACTTACTTTTTCCTCTATTCAAGTCAAACTTTTCCTGTTTTTGGAAATAATCTAGTATGAAAATATCAAAACAAGAAACCTCAGAAGTATTCTTATTGTAACGAATTTTGGAAAATTCTGACTATTTTGCACCTTCTGCAATCGTTGAAGTCGCTGAACTGTCGAATAAATATCTCCTTTATTTACAAGTTTACTGTAGTAGTAGTACTTCACAATTACAATACTCGCGTACTTCACTAATATCATGTTAAAATCAAACTGATTGATTCTCACTTGCACCGCTTTTATACTCTCAGTTAGCCTCGTTCACCTATTTCTCCTAAGGTCTAGACTTTTGACGAACATGCCTTCTGGAACAGTTGTATCTCATACCTGGTTATATATGTATATTCTTCGTTGCCTTCTATGTATGCGTGTAAATGGCTTACTGTCGTTGTTTTTATTTACTAACAGCATAGTGATGTTAGAAATGCTAATATTCGCCACATTATTTTATCTTACTGGAAAGTGTATACAAAAACAACAGTTAATAACAACATTGACATACAAAAGTATAAGTAAAAAAAGTCATGTCACAACTTCCAAGTTAGGTTACAATAATACCAATAACAATATATATCACAAATAAGGTCAGTCAGCCATGACATGCCTTCACTTTATTTGCGAATAGATATATTTTATATATACTATGTAGGCAGAAATTTATGAGTACCGCGGTGTCATAACTGCCGACTAGGTTAAAGATAATAAGCATTTTGTTATTATTGTTGCTTTTGTTTTATGTTATTTATTATTATTGCCTATTATTGGTATACAAAGTAAGCACAATTACGTGCAATTATGCCAACAACAATGAAGATGGTAAGCGCAATGCATACGTTTTTGTTGTTGTACTCCGTAAATACCTTTACAATTACTAACATTTACTCACGCTTACTATGGTTGAGTATTAAAAAAAATTTTTCTCTCTTACAGGCATATTTATTCCAACTGTTGGCCGTAACATTGTACTCTGTAAATCTTGTTACCGAAAATTTTAACCACGACATTTTAACTCAATTCAACAAACACAGTAACTGTTTAGGATGGAAGATGTTGTTATTTCGCGTTAATATCGCAGTACAACAAAACTTTCTAATAGTTAATCAATATGGAGTTATTTTTTTTTTCGCACTTAACGATTTAAGAGTCCCAAGACGCCTTCGGTAAAGTTCCAATTTTGGTGTCCTAGAAAATATTTCTCCCTGCGAAAAGCTTAAAATTTCATACGTACACTTCAACTCTTCACGATTGGTCCTTCCATAGTTGTTTTTTTACGCGAGAAGTGTGAATTCGGAGTAAATCTTAAGCAACACGCTGCTCCAACACAAAGCAATTTCCTATTGCCTCCGGAAAAACTGGTAGATGGAGAAATGGTGAAGTTTTCAAGAGCTGGTATGAACAGTTACGCATTTTATGCAGACCAATATTTTTAAGGAGCGAAAGCTTAAACTCTTCAGGACTCTGCACAATGACCGAAAGACACCTGGTGACTGCTATTTAAAAGTAAACTGGACGTGTTGGACTATAAGTTTGTTTAGAAAAACTTATCTGAACTTGGCCACTTTTCACCATGGTTGCTTTATTGAAAATTGCGGTTGCAATTTCAGGTTGTTATAGATCGTTACCACTTATTATGTGGTTACTAAGACGGAATATAGGTTTAAATGTAAATATGCAAATTTAAATGCATTCTACATTCCGGGTTCAGGCAAAACAGCTTTAATAAGAAAGATTTAAGCTTACGTGCATACATACGTTAATTTTAGCTTGCAGCATTGGCAATGCATTTTTGTTACAGTGGTTCGTAATTTTTTCGATTTACATTTTTGTATAAATTTTTGTTTTTCATTGTTTTGCTTAGATAATAAAAGTTATTATATTTTAGTCATTTGTAAATGGAGAGCGTCAGATTTTATTTGCGTCCATATCGTATATTTTTGACCTTTGAATTTACTTTTTCAGGGAACATTCTACGGTCATTTGGTAATTATTGTTGGGATAAATTTGGCATAGTTTTAAGAAGAATTTCAGAATTGCCTCGAAGCGCTGATGAACAAATAAGTTTGTCTTCATGGAATACTTGGTGTTCTTTGAGAAAACGTTAGATTTTGTTTCGGGTTCTGATAGTATATATTTGGGACAATTTTATACTCACTTCGGAATTGTGATTACTTTGGGGCCACTTCTGCGCCGGTTGCCGGAAAAAAATAGATTTGATTTATACTTTCTTAAAAATATAATAAAACAAAAATACGATATTTGACAGCTTTCGAACAGCGTTTCCTTTCGAATCCAATTATAGAATAAGAATCTCAATTTCCGGAACGTGCCAGATCAATATCCGGCAAAGAACCATCGTCATCGATATTATTCCCTAAAACCTTCGGAGGTGTCCTTTTCGCTAAAACAAGAAGAATGTGTGCAAAATATGTAATTTTTCCCAGATAGAATATGAAAAAGAAAGGAAATAAGAAAACAAACAAAAATTAACGAAAAATAAATGCAAGGCGCGACAACCTCCGAAGAGATTTTAGGCCGAACTTCTCTTCCAAATTGTCTCGTGCTCCTTTTAACTTTTCCTACATATTGTCGAGATGGGACCTACATGTTTTATGTCGACTCCGGCAAGGCAGATAAATTTTCACTGAGGCCTTGGAAATATCCACGGAGTGCTTGCCAAATTATTGTATTGTTGAGGGTTGTTTCTAAAATTTTGATGCTGCTTTGTTCGGGGCGTGAACCCAGAGTCTTCGGTGTGGTAGACGGAGCACGCTACCACCACACTACGGCGGCGGACCTACGAAAAACTAGCTAGATGTCAGCAGGGATTTCTTTTGCGAATCATGTTGGGCACAATGAACCAGTCTACAACAAGTGATTTGGGGTTGCTTACATAGAGTATGTGCTAGTAAAGATTACCAATGTATATACAATCTGATAGTTTTTCCGTAAAATTGGTCCCAGATGCTGTCAACGAATTACGCAAGGGTCTGATGTTCTCAACGAATTGAATTGGGTAACGGCGTGATCAGAAAAACGCTAGTACCTTCAACTTGTTAGAAATTAAACTATAAACTAAATATTCAAGGGACAAAAGGGAGACCTTTGGAAAAAACCGAATATTTCCATGTATTCTTTGAAAAAAAAAAAACAAAATCATACGAGGGACATTTGAACAACAGAAGTGTTCCTTAATACATTTTAATTTTTTTTTATCAAATTCATAATTACCTACTAGGCCAAATATATATTTTGTAAAACCAGATAATAGTAAAAAAATGCATGTAAATCTTAGTAGAAAATGATAACGGAGTTAAGAATTTTGTGTATTTGGTGTTAAAAACGTTGCTAAGCAAATGAAAGCTACGGATCGTGAACAACTTTTTTTCGTTTTCAGTTTTTTCTTTGCTTATTTTGTTTTGTTGATTTGCTATTGAAAATTGAAAAAAGAAACTACCGGTTTTGATGTTGCGTATTTGCTATGAGGTAGCAAATGTATTACCGTGTATTTTGTTAGTGTATTGTGTAAAATATGCCACACAAGTTTGCAATGCAAAGATGCTAGACCATTTGCACAAGATTCTAAACTCCCGTGATATGCTAAATTCGTGCAAATCATAAAATGTATTGTTTCAATATTTTTACCCCAAATATTCTAACAACTTGCGGCTTCTAGAATTCTGTTTTCAACATATCTTACCAGATAGCCAGGTCGATGGGAATGTCACACAAGTTTTTAGAGTAGGTGATAAACCCTATTTTAAAACGAGTACATTTTATTGTACTTAGCTACCCCTATGTTAATCCAAAAGACATTTGTACCCCTATTACCGTTTACAACTCAACTCTGCAATTTGGTATTACAGATTAAAACTCAACCTGTCAAAAACAGTATTGGTTGAAGTTGCCAGGTCTAACAACTTTTTGTGGCATTACCGTTTACAACTTTGTGTTGGTGTATTTGTCGAAATCTGAAAACTGATTACTAGCAGTTGTCTCTTACAATTTTGCAATTGTTTGGAAAGGTAACCTTTTACAAGACGGTTCAACACCTAATTTTTATCAAAAATTATCATAGGTGATATCAAAAGTCGCGTTTCGACCTCCGTTTTTAGAATCCGAATTAAAAATTTTAATTATGTCAAAATATATAAGCAAAAAATCAGTTGAAATTTACATGTGGTTGTATTTTGCCAAATTTGTTGTACACACACATACACTAATGCAGAAAAGTGCTGGGCCCACGCAAGGTCATTTCCATAAATCGCCGCCGAAGGTCGCACACGCAGAAAGGTGTTCTGTGGAAAAGAAACTATGGATCGGGCCCCCTTATTTCGGACCCTCTTGGGGCGATTTTGTGGGTTTTGTAAATAGAAATACAATTTTTAATTTCCGCTTTCGGATCCTAAAAACCGAGTTCCAAACGCGTCTTTTGATACAACCTTTGATAAAAGTTAGATGGTGCGCGGGAATCGTGTTTTAGAGTAAAATACAATTTTTGCTGCTTGGGTTTTAATCCACTTCGCACAAATATGCTCCCCAATAATATCTAAAACCAGTCCAACACCAAAATTATTTCCACAGCATATTTGATAGCTGCCGTCAGCAAGGAATCGGAGTGTGGCGCATAATTGGAAATGGTCCTTAATTTTGTTTAGTAATGAGTAATATGCTTCCTTTCAAATCTGCAAAATAACTTCATTAGAAGCTCCTCATTTGTCACTTAAACATTTTCTTACTTGATGCTTGGTAGTTCCAACCTTGCAAAAATCGCGAGTACTCCATGCATGCATGTCCAATTCACATTGCGATGTCCTAGGACCGGACCATATACTCCAGCTCCGCATTACATCAGAGTAATCCATGGAGTACCCACAGTCCAGTAAACATCGTGTAGTGATTACAATCGTTAAAAACGAGCAATGATCGGCATACAATGTGATCGTGTAGAAACATGAGTTGGTCCATTGCTGCATTACAGTGGAGTATAGTGGTAAGTACTCTAGTGGACCACATGATCCAAAAATTTTTGCAGGGAAGTGATTGGAATGTCACGCGAATGTTTTCCGTATTCGCGACATGCCAATCACCAACATTTTCCCCAGCTTTTCATTTTTTATCTGTCAAATCCTCACTTATGCTTTTAAGAGCTTCGGAAAACTATTCGGCGTTCACCTACATTTCGTTTGAGCGCAGCGACAGAGATTTAAGCGCCAAATACACGACACGAACATTTCCGCGAACATTCCCGTTATGTCATGTTTCTGCGACCTTTTCTGTCGTGAATGGTGGTGTTTGCCAGTTCGCGCAAATGTTCGCCAAAAATCAAAATATTTTGTATGCGAAATAGCTCATAATCGTAGTAATTTCTGAACGGAACAGACGTGCGCGGAAAAGTAAAATGGACAATAAAAAATAAACTAATGTTCGGCCAAAAGTTCGTATGGTGTATGGCCAAAGCTGCGAACAAGATTGCGGAAGATTGCTCTCTGAGAGCGCTTGAAAATGTGCATTCTTTATAATATTGGCCATAGATGCCATCACGCTCAAAATCAAATTTGGGCATTTCAGAATAACTTAGCGGTATTTTACATGGTAAAGGTTTAATTTATGATTTTCATCGAAAATTTGCTCAAAATTGTCCATTGGAATATCAAAAAACTGGAATTGATGTCAGGATTACAAACCCCAAGAAAAAAATAAATCTTTTTCACCCGTGGAAAATTTATCTGTGACAACACCTTTCAGCGAAGGGGTGCACACGAAACGGGTTTTGGGAGAGAATTTCGATTGGTGAAAAAGTTTGCTTCTTAGCCTTCGCATTAAGTGGATGGATAAAGGCCATGTTTTTGTGGCGCGTTGCGACATTCCATTTTTACACTGAGATAAATTGTAGGTATACGTATAGGTTAACGCAACATGTTTAATTAACAGCCTTTTGCGGACGACAACGAAGATACTTCACCAAGTGATCTAATTTCGTAATTTCTTATACATTTTTTGCGTTTTTTTTATTGTATGTGGATATATGTACATAAACGTTTTGGTCGCATCAAAGTGAAAAAAGGGGCTAGCCGTTCTTGTTATCTTATGGCGATGCCAGAGCAACAAATCAAAGCAACGCAATCGAAATATATTATTTCATATTTTTCACTTATCTACAAAACTTTCCCTTTTTTATAAATTTTAATAAGTTTTTATCAGCTTACTTGCTGATTTATTTGAAAATAATGAAACCGAACGAATTTCTTGGAGTTTTTTTTTTGGCGAATTTTAATTTTTAGGCAACTCTATAGCCATCTGATGTTCAAGACCCATTCTTGGAAACGAATGAAGTTTTGTTTCCAATCGAATGAACTTCCAGACCCATTCCTGGAAACGATTTGAGAGAGAATGGATGTTTCGTATCAGGTCATCAGTGGTTTTAGCTCGTACTTCAAGCCATGGCGGAACGATACAAGGTGGCAGCATGGGACAGCTGATTATACGCTTTTTTTAGTTGATACATCAACTTCCGGCGCAATACCGTTTTGACATTTGTCCACCGAATTTGCAAAAACAAAGTACATGGAAATTTATTTATGTTTTTAGGTACGTCACCATTCTGCCACCTTGTATCTTTCCGCCATGCTTCCAGCAATAAGCATCTGATACTCAAACATTCTCCATGTCAACACATACTTCTACAAAAAAATATTAATAATCAACATTATACCACAAGAGTCTTGCGCACATTTACAGCCTTTCATCGCCAAAAATTTGTGCATGCGTAAACTTAAATTATAAAAAAATACGCAATTTAGTAAGAAAGTTGATAAATTTCTACAAACTAAAATTACGAGAATATGTTTTCGAGTAACAACAAGCGAAGTCAACTTAACTACTTGAAAATGCGTAACTTATGTAAATTTTTGTTGGAAAAAGAAATTAATGGAAAAACAAGAAATGAAAAGAAGTTGTAAGCAACCACGCGCAATATTAAGCCAAAGTACAGGGAAAAGGAGTTAAAGAAATTTCGTGCTTTCAGGTTGATTTCCTCATTGCATTTCTTTGGAAAAAGGCGTTTGCAAAGAGACGGCTTGAAGTTAAGTGGGTAGTTTGAAGTAGAAAACCTCAACAACGAATAGTTATTTACGTTCAAGAGGCAGTCACTTTAAAAGCAAGCTTAAATAAAATGAACTGACTTATGTATGTGGTGACTTCATGCCGGTTTATCTGTATCAACAAATAGATATATGCATTCAAAGCATTTGTATTGTTCAATTATTTTGACCTGACTCAATCAAGTCAAGATTGAGTTGTCGTCGCTGTCACTTAGAGTTTGCATTCGAAGTGAACTTTTCCTACTCATCTTTGATTACACCGTGTTACAATGAACTTTTTAAGTACTTTCGGTTGAGTATAAAAATCGGTCCCACTACTTTATTGCTGTTTCGAAGAAAAAGATGTTAGAAAGAACGACTAGTTCTCATTATGAAGGACAGAGGCGACCCCAACTCTGTAACGGCTAGAGATTACTTTTTGAAGCAACGCCACACAGAAGGTATAGATAATGGGCGCGGTCTATCGCGTCGATATCGTGGTTTCCGGAGAGCGCACTTCAGTGTGTCATAGCTGAAGTTATAGACAGAGTTTAGAAGCCTCACGCAGTGCTCTACTAAGCAAGATTGATATGTAGTCGCTATGCTGTCACGTTGAATGTCAAAAATGGCTATTACTCAGCCTGTTGGTACGATGTGCTCCAGTCCTAGAATGATCCTTTAAAGTAGCCCAATATCAGTTAAATATTTTGAGATCACAGCTGAGAGACCGATGTTTAACGTATGCAACGACATACAGTCAAGAAAATGTGAAGTTAACAAGTGAGGCAGCCTTGAAGTACCAGGTTGGTCCCGTTCTTTTAAATGTTACGTGCGACAGTCTACTTCATTGGATCATGCCAAACAGCACCTTTTACGTTGATATTACAGACACTATATCGTAGCTTTGAACTAAACCAAGTTATGCGCAGCGTAAATTGAGAGATGATTGATCACAGGTCTTAAGCTGGCAACAGCAAAAGCTTTATTGAAGCTGGATTGACGTTTGGGAACCAAAAGTAGAAACGCGTATTAAAATTCATAATTGATCCCTATCAAACCCCGTACTTTACCGTATGAACTTGAATAAGAGCGAAATATCCTCGTGCCTAACTTTCGCACGGCTACAACAAGATAATAATTTTAATCATATAGTCTGTAGTGATAGCTGCGCCGAGGAAGCTTTTTGGTATGCGTAATCGACGAAGCTTCGGTACGAAAGCCCAATATTCTGTGATGACGTCCGTAATTATTCTCACTGCAGAACTTGTTTTAGTTTCAGAGGGAAGTTCATGCCATTTCTATCCATGCAGGAAGCTTGAGACTTTGCAATCGTCCTGAAAAGGTCATAGCAAGCTCGTTACCCAAACAGTGTATTATTAAATCATCCCAAAGCAAGATTTTTGCGACCCGTTTATGTGCATTTGGAGCCTTTCCTTGCCATATCATCTGCAATTTCGTTCCTTCAAGAAGTCGTATATTCTAAAGCATTTTAGAAAACTGCCAACAACGCTTCTGGAGCTGCTGTTTCCATGACAAAGACCTCGGCATGGAAGTCATTGCAGGAGTCAGCAAGCAGGTAATATTACCTAACTTGCAGATTCGTCGTGCAAAGCCTGGCATATGTTCCTTTTCCTATTTTTAAGCCATCTTCACCTTTTAGGAGTCCTTACGCAACATGCGTAAAGGCTGGAAACACTGTCAATCTGTTTGTATTCGCACCGGAGTCTATACTTTTGTATATTGGTTGGATGTAATGAAATAGAGGTACCACAGAATCGCTCACTCCTCGGTCCAACGCCAAGGAGCGCTACGAATTGCTTAAGCTTATTTTATGGTTTCTCCAGGAGCTGTTCTGGTGTTGCGGGAATCAGCGATATATCCTCTCGCTGTTTATATAAAAGAAATCCAAGGCATTGGCGCGGAGGGAAGTGACCATACGGGAATTCTACCCAAACACGGCCAACTGTGTCTTTCTCGAAATATACCAAAATGAAACTAGTCCAAATAAGACCAAAAAGATTATATTTCAACCTTACTTACTTAATTGGTGCTTAACCATTTAAACGGTTTTGGCCGTTCAGCAAGTCGCGGCAGTCGCTTCTACGCTGGGCCAGCTGGTGCCAATTCGTAAGACCAAGAGAATTTAAATCGATTTCTGCTGTGTTCTTCCAGCGGAGTCAGGCCGACCTTCTTCCTCTGCTTCCGATTAGAATACCATTCTACTTATAAGTAAAAAAAAGTTAAATGTGCTAGGCATAGGGAGTAAAAACTTGACTCACAGGAAAAGAAGCACGGATTGGAGCCCTGGTGGTGTAAAAAGCATCATCAAAACTCTGTTCAACAGTACTGGCCAAAGCTTGAAATTTGCGTTGACACAAGCTTGATATTTTTGGGCTCAATTTGTCATCAGTAATTTAGTGTTTCACAGCTGGATAAATATTCGTGGTGCGAATATTTTTGTTTGTGTTCGAGTTTAATTGGTATTGTCAGCAAGTACAAAGGAAATACTCACTTGTTTGTAGATCTACTTCAAAAGTACAAATGTAATAAGCTTAATAACTCTTTTCTGCACTATTTTTGTTGTTGTAGTTGCTGTCAGTTAAATGAACTGAAGTAGTTTAATGCATGACGATGAACACTTTAAGGTTAAGATTTCTTAAGCCATTTAATGACCGTAAGAAACTTAAAAGAGTGTTTTGATGAAATCACTAACTTATTCTTAATTGAGTACTTGAGGTGAATTTAAATGCTAAGTGTCACCCTTGTATTGTTCTGCTTCTCCTTGTGGCAGTCCCTTCTATTCTCCTGACATGTGCTTGTCCAAACTTAGGCGCTGTGCTTGATATAATCGTTTTCCCAACTGTACTTCGGCTTTCACCGAATTTTATCTAAACAAAGGGTTGCTAACCCACATATTCAGCCGTTTGAACCTCATGAGCATTAACAGGCCCTCAGCCTCATCCAAGATGAGACGGCAAAGTTCTTGCAGCTAAGGAAAGCGGTCTTTCCAAGAAGACGCGCCAACGCCACTAACACACATGTCTTACTAGCTCAACCCTACTGAAACTGCAAGTTTCTTCGGACCTCCGTTAGAGGATGTCGATTACACTTTGTGGGTGGCCGCTTCTCTTGAATGAGATGAACCAATGTTCTAAGAAGAAGTCCATAGATCCAAAAAATGACTCTTTCTCAGTATATAGATATTCTTGATAACAATATACCGCTTGAATTTACTCAAGAGTCACACATTAAAATACCCATAAAAACGAAACTTCCCTATTTACTTTGAAAATTTGCTATTTTTTCAAAGAATATGGCTTAAGCAAGATCATGTTGTGCAAATACAACTTAAACAGAATTGAGTCTACGTTGGAGTGTTTGCTTGGTTACGGCCCTGTCCTAGGGTAGGGATTATCATTTCATTACACAATTATGCAAATTCGATGTTTTGGTCGTAGCTGAAAAAGCGGAGTAGCAGCATCGGAAGGGTCTATTATCAAATTCAATTTGTACATCATATTTACAAATTATGTTTTGAGTATTGGAAAACATGCGTACATACGTCTTGCGTCATTGCTCGTTAATCAACGACTAAATCGTGGTGGTGGTAATAAGTCTTGAAACATAGTCACAGATAGTTTTGAGGAGCCCTGCTGTAAGGTAACACCCACCCATCTACTTATGAAGAGGAGCGAAACTAAAGGCGAGAGGCAAAAGTTACTCTCGAATACATTTTTTCCTGGATATTGTTGTAGAACAAATTCTTATTCATTAAGCTAAATACACACCGTAAGCTTTTTTAATATAATGCAATGTCACGAACATTCATAAAATTACTTCAATTACAGTTCACCCTTCTCACATTTCTCCCAGTTAAAATAAGTGTGCTTGTAATATATATAAGTATTGTATAGTCAAGGTACTCAAAATAAACTATAAAATAAAAATACTCCACCATTATAAAAGTGGTTGATTAAACAATGCAAACAAATTATAAGTACATAAAGATACTACCCAATAAACTTTTTTTAAATATCAAATTGCAATGCATTGGAGAATTACCTTATTCTCAAATCTGAAAGCTTAGTTCATTAACGCTGCTATAATATAAAATCTGATAACGGATTTTTAACTTAAAAGATAAATTATAGTGAGGAATTTTCGTTATTTTTCATATTGAAACACACTTCAAATGTTTCCCAAATTGTATTTAAGATCAACGTTTAAGAAGATTTTTGCAATACGTTAAGACTCAGCTTTTGAACCACGCTGAAGATAAAAAAAGAATTGTCTTCAAACTGAGAATTTTCGCTCTGTTGTTTATTAGGATCATATGTCGTGTATATATGGTTGTAGGTGTATCAACTTTTATTATGCATAATCACCAAAAGTAGTAACGTTTGTACGTCACACATTTTCTATTGCTGCAATAAAAATAATGATGATCAATACTAAAGTGATTTACAGTGAGAGCCCAAATGTCAAAAAAAAATTTGGCTACTGAAGTAAAACGTATCACAAGCGCTCCAAAATAGCTGCGAGCCGCATTCCCTTCCTTGCGGGTAGCGCTGAATTCAACTCGCCCAGATCATTACAACAAAGCACTTCAGTCCCCATTCTTCCACTGCGTCCAAACTCTTTTAATGGATATCATTTCTACGTGAACTCTTAAAGCTTTTCTTGTTATTTTGAATTATTATTATTTGGCCTAATTATAATGTAGAAATCTGTTTTAGTGGCCAGTCCTGTTTGAAATGCATATATATTTCATACATATTTCGCGATAGAAGCACTGTCTGTCTCAAACTCCTTATGAATGCAGGGACTGGCATTACCGTAAAAGTTCGACGTGGTCGTATTAAAATGTTCACAAGCTCATTGGGCTGGTAACTTAATGTTGATAGTTTCTGAAACGTACCGTATTATCCGTCATCCAAAGCACTATTTTCTAAAACGATAGCACTCTGTTCCAAGAAGAGGGACCACTCTGTCTGTGATCCAACGCAGAGTAAATTTATTATATGCAGGAATTAATTTGAAGTACAGTAAATTTTGAGAAAAATTGCTTTTCATAGATAATTTTTGTAAAAAGTATGCATGTCAAAGTGTGTAGTAATCTTTTCATAAGAGAATTTTGTATGAAAATAGAGAAAAAGGAGTGCTAAAAAAATATGATAGAAAAGTTATGAAGCACACTTCTTAAAACCAACAGTATTAGAATAAGTCCATTGACCATAAAGAAATACGAATACACGAATACAGCACTTGTAAAATAATTTTCTAAAAGACATTTGGGGGATTTGCTTTGCCTTGCAAAGGATGCACGTATTGCACGAAATGTATAACTAAACAAAAAATGCTACAAAACTAATGCGAATTTCGAGAGACTCATAACTTGTACTTTTTTTTAACTAAAATTCATTATGCATCTGCCTTTACACTGGTATGAATGTTGGAGATTCGAGTTGATGAAGAAGTGGAATTCAGAAACATGTCCTCGTAACCATCGCCGTTTGTAAACTTTGCAATTTTTCTCCTATATCAATAACAAAACAATTGTATAAAGCAATATGAGCAAGTCTCGCTAACTAAAATTCATTAGGCTAAAAAACTGAATACGCAAAAAAGTCAGAAAACTTTAAATAAAAAGTTCGAGATTTCTCAAATCTCCACACTTTTTCGAAAGCGTTTTTATACTCAGTTGAGCAGAGCTCACAGAGTATATTAAGTTTGATTGGATAACGGTTGGTTGTACATATATAAAGGAATCGAGATAGATATAGACTTCCATATATCAAAATAATCAGGATCGAAAAAAAATTTGATTGAGCCATGTCCGTCCGTCCGTCCGTCCGTCCGTCCGTCCGTCCGTCCGTCCGTCCGTCCGTTAACACGATAACTTGAGTAAATTTTAAGGTATCTTTATGAAATTTGGTATGTAGGTTCCTGAGCACTCATCTCAGATCGCTATTTAAAATGAACGATATCGGACTATAACCACGCCCACTTTTTCGATATCGAAAATTTCGAAAAATCGGAAAAATGCGATAATTCATTGCCAAAGGCGGCTAAAGCGATGAAACTTGGTAGATGGGTCGACGTTATGACGCAGAATAGAAAATTAGTAAGATTTTGGACAATGGGCGTGGCACCGCCCACTTTTACAAGAAGGTAATTTAAAAGTTTTGCAAGCTGTAATTTGGCAGTCGTTGAAGATATCATGATGAAATTTGGCAGGAACGTTACTACTATTACTATATATGTGCTAAATAAAAATTAGCAAAATTGGATGAAGAACACGCCCACTTTTTAAAAAAAAAATTTTTTAAATTCAAATTTTAACAAAAAATTTAATATCTTTACTGTATATAAGTAAATTAAGTCAAAATTCAACTCCAGTAATCACATGATGTAACCAAATACAAAAATAAAAGAAAATTTCAAAATGGGTGTGGCTCCGCCCATTTTCATTTAGTTTGTCTAGAATACTTTTAATGCCATAAGTCGAACAAAAATTTACCAATCCTTCTCAAATTTGGTAGGAGCATAGATTCTGTGACGGTAACTGCTCTCTGTGAAAATGGGCGAAATCGGTGAAAGCCACGCCCAGTTTTATACACAGTCCACCGTCTGTCCTTCCGCTCGGCCGTTAACACAATAACTTGAGCAAAAACCGATATAGCTTTACTAAACTTAGCCCACGTACTTATCTGAACTCACTTTATCTTGGTATAAAAAATGGCAGAAATCCGACCATAACCACGCCCACTTTATCGATATCGAAAATTACGAAAAATGAAAAAAATGAAAAAAATGCCATAATTCTATACCAACTACGAAAAAAGGGATGAAACATGGTAACTGGATTGGTTTATTGACGCAAAATATAACTTTGGAAAAAAACTTTGTAAAATGGGTGTGACACCTACCATATTATGTAGAAGAAAATGAAAAAGTTCTACAAGGCGAAATCAACAGCCCTTGGAATCTTGGCAGGAATACTGTTAGTGGTATTGCATATATAAATAAATTAGCAGTACCCGACAGATGATTTTCTGGATAACCTGGTCCACATTTTGGTCGATATCGCGAGAACGCCTTCACATATACATCTAAGGGCCACTCGCTTTTAAAACCCTCATTAATACTTTTAATTTGATATCCATATCGTACAAAAACATTCTAGAGTCACCCTGGCCCACCCTAATGGCGATATCTCGAAAAGGCGTCCACCTATAGACCTAATGCCCACTCCCTCTTAAAATGCTCAGTAACAACTTTCGTTTGATACCCATATCGTACAAACATTCTAGAGTCACCCCTGGCCCACCCTAATGGCGATATCTCGAAAAGGCGGCCACCTATATACCTAATGTCTACTCCCTCTTAAAATGCTCAGTAACACCTTTCGTTTGATACCCATATCGTACAAACATTCTAGAGTCACCCCTGGCCCACCCTAATGGCGATATCTCGAAAAGGCGTCCACCTATAGACCTAATGCCCACTCCCTCTTAAAATGCTCAGTAACACCTTTCGTTTGATACCCATATCGTACAAACATTCTAGAGTCACCCCTGGCCCACCCTAATGGCGATATCTCGAAAAGGCGTCCACCTATGGACCTAATGCCCACTCCCTCTTAAAATGCTCAGTAACACCTTTCGTTTGATACCCATATCGTACAAACATTCTAGAGTCACCCTTGGTCCACCTTTATAGCGATATCGCGAAAAGGCGTCCACCTATAGAACTAAGGATTACTCCTTTTTAAAATACTCATTACCACCTTTCATTTGATACCCATATCGTACAAACACATTCTAGAGTCACCCTGGCCCACCCTAATGGCGATATCTCGAAAAGGCGTCCACCTATAGACCTAATGCCGACTCCCTCTTAAAATGCTCAGTAACACTTTTCGTTTGATACCCATATCGTACAAACATTCTAGAGTCACCCCTGGCCCACCCTAATGGCGATATCTCGAAAAGGCGTCCACCTATAGACCTAACGCCCACTCCCTCTTAAAATGCTCAGTAACACCTTTCGTTTGATACCCATATCGTACAAACATTCTAGAGTCACCCTTGGTCCACCTTTATGGCGATATCTCGAAAAGGCGTCCACCTATAGAACTAAGGCTTACTCCCTTTTAAAATACTCATTACCACCTTTCATTTGATACCCATATCGTACAAAAACATTCTAGAGTCACCCCTGGCCCACCCTAATGACGATATCTCGAAAAGGCGACCACCTATAGACCTAATGCCCACTCCCTCTTAAAATGCTCAGTAACACCTTTCGTTTGATACCCATATCGTACAAACATTCTAGAGTCACCCCTGGCCCACCCTAATGGCGATATCTCGAAAAGGCGTCCACCTATATACCTAATGTCCACTCCCTCTTAAAATGCTCAGTAACACCTTTCGTTTGATACCCATATCGTACAAACATTCTAGAGTCACCCCTGGCCCACCCTAATGGCGACATTTCGAAAAGGCGTCCACCTATAGACCTAATGCCCACTCCCTCTTAAAATACTCAGTAACACTTTTCGTTTGATACCCATATCGTACAAACATTCTAGAGTCAGCCCTGGTCCACCTTTATGGCGATATCCCTAAATGGCGTCCATCCATAGAACTATGGCCTACTCTCTCTTAAAATACTCTTTACTACCTTCCATTTGATACACATGTCATACAACCACATTCCAGGGTTACCCTAGGTTCATTTTCCTACATGGTGATTTTTCTTATTTTGTCTCCATAGCTCTCAACTGAGTATGTAATGTTCGGTTACACCCGAACTTAGCCTTCCTTACTTGTTAGATTTGTTTACATAGTTTCAGTTACAAAAAAATCAAAAGCCTAAGAATTTTTCATGGTTCAATTATATGGTTGGCTCATCTCATCAGCTGATTTTATTTATTTCATTGCATGGCCGAAGGGATTGTCAAAAGGAGATGGCAAACTCAAAATGAAACCAACACATTGGCAACAGTTTCTTACACATACTAAAACCGCTGTTTCCATTCCATATAATTCGCACCAACACCAATACACAGATTTTGACAATTTGAACAGACATATTTTGTTGCTCTACAGATGAGCCAACCGTATAATTGAACCATGGAATTTTTCTAACGTAGTTTAATTAAAAATGTCACTGCTCTTTTTCTGTTCGCTGCTATAAATATTGTGATAAAAAATGGTGTCAAAAAAGGTGACAGATGAGTCGGACTCCCCTTTTTATACTCAGTTGAGCAGAGCTCACAGAGTATATTAAGTTTGATTGGATAACGGTTGGTTGTACATATATAAAGGAATCGAGATAGATATAGACTTCCATATATCAAAATAATCAGGATCGAAAAAAAATTTGATTGAGCCATGTCCGTCCGTCCGTCCGTCCGTCCGTCCGTCCGTCCGTCCGTCCGTCCGTCCGTTAACACGATAACTTGAGTAAATTTTAAGGTATCTTTATGAAATTTGGTATGTAGGTTCCTGAGCACTCATCTCAGATCGCTATTTAAAATGAACGATATCGGACTATAACCACGCCCACTTTTTCGATATCGAAAATTTCGAAAAATCGGAAAAATGCGATAATTCATTGCCAAAGGCGGCTAAAGCGATGAAACTTGGTAGATGGGTCGACGTTATGACGCAGAATAGAAAATTAGTAAGATTTTGGACAATGGGCGTGGCACCGCCCACTTTTACAAGAAGGTAATTTAAAAGTTTTGCAAGCTGTAATTTGGCAGTCGTTGAAGATATCATGATGAAATTTGGCAGGAACGTTACTACTATTACTATATATGTGCTAAATAAAAATTAGCAAAATTGGATGAAGAACACGCCCACTTTTTAAAAAAAAAATTTTTTAAATTCAAATTTTAACAAAAAATTTAATATCTTTACTGTATATAAGTAAATTAAGTCAAAATTCAACTCCAGTAATCACATGATGTAACCAAATACAAAAATAAAAGAAAATTTCAAAATGGGTGTGGCTCCGCCCATTTTCATTTAGTTTGTCTAGAATACTTTTAATGCCATAAGTCGAACAAAAATTTACCAATCCTTCTCAAATTTGGTAGGAGCATAGATTCTGTGACGGTAACTGCTCTCTGTGAAAATGGGCGAAATCGGTGAAAGCCACGCCCAGTTTTTATACACAGTCCACCGTCTGTCCTTCCGCTCGGCCGTTAACACAATAACTTGAGCAAAAACCGATATAGCTTTACTAAACTTAGCCCACGTACTTATCTGAACTCACTTTATCTTGGTATAAAAAATGGCAGAAATCCGACCATAACCACGCCCACTTTATCGATATCGAAAATTACGAAAAATGAAAAAAATGAAAAAAATGCCATAATTCTATACCAACTACGAAAAAAGGGATGAAACATGGTAACTGGATTGGTTTATTGACGCAAAATATAACTTTGGAAAAAAACTTTGTAAAATGGGTGTGACACCTACCATATTATGTAGAAGAAAATGAAAAAGTTCTACAAGGCGAAATCAACAGCCCTTGGAATCTTGGCAGGAATACTGTTAGTGGTATTGCATATATAAATAAATTAGCAGTACCCGACAGATGATTTTCTGGATAACCTGGTCCACATTTTGGTCGATATCGCGAGAACGCCTTCACATATACATCTAAGGGCCACTCGCTTTTAAAACCCTCATTAATACTTTTAATTTGATATCCATATCGTACAAAAACATTCTAGAGTCACCCTGGCCCACCCTAATGGCGATATCTCGAAAAGGCGTCCACCTATAGACCTAATGCCCACTCCCTCTTAAAATGCTCAGTAACAACTTTCGTTTGATACCCATATCGTACAAACATTCTAGAGTCACCCCTGGCCCACCCTAATGGCGATATCTCGAAAAGGCGGCCACCTATATACCTAATGTCTACTCCCTCTTAAAATGCTCAGTAACACCTTTCGTTTGATACCCATATCGTACAAACATTCTAGAGTCACCCCTGGCCCACCCTAATGGCGATATCTCGAAAAGGCGTCCACCTATAGACCTAATGCCCACTCCCTCTTAAAATGCTCAGTAACACCTTTCGTTTGATACCCATATCGTACAAACATTCTAGAGTCACCCCTGGCCCACCCTAATGGCGATATCTCGAAAAGGCGTCCACCTATGGACCTAATGCCCACTCCCTCTTAAAATGCTCAGTAACACCTTTCGTTTGATACCCATATCGTACAAACATTCTAGAGTCACCCTTGGTCCACCTTTATAGCGATATCGCGAAAAGGCGTCCACCTATAGAACTAAGGATTACTCCTTTTTAAAATACTCATTACCACCTTTCATTTGATACCCATATCGTACAAACACATTCTAGAGTCACCCTGGCCCACCCTAATGGCGATATCTCGAAAAGGCGTCCACCTATAGACCTAATGCCGACTCCCTCTTAAAATGCTCAGTAACACTTTTCGTTTGATACCCATATCGTACAAACATTCTAGAGTCACCCCTGGCCCACCCTAATGGCGATATCTCGAAAAGGCGTCCACCTATAGACCTAACGCCCACTCCCTCTTAAAATGCTCAGTAACACCTTTCGTTTGATACCCATATCGTACAAACATTCTAGAGTCACCCTTGGTCCACCTTTATGGCGATATCTCGAAAAGGCGTCCACCTATAGAACTAAGGCTTACTCCCTTTTAAAATACTCATTACCACCTTTCATTTGATACCCATATCGTACAAAAACATTCTAGAGTCACCCCTGGCCCACCCTAATGACGATATCTCGAAAAGGCGACCACCTATAGACCTAATGCCCACTCCCTCTTAAAATGCTCAGTAACACCTTTCGTTTGATACCCATATCGTACAAACATTCTAGAGTCACCCCTGGCCCACCCTAATGGCGATATCTCGAAAAGGCGTCCACCTATATACCTAATGTCCACTCCCTCTTAAAATGCTCAGTAACACCTTTCGTTTGATACCCATATCGTACAAACATTCTAGAGTCACCCCTGGCCCACCCTAATGGCGACATTTCGAAAAGGCGTCCACCTATAGACCTAATGCCCACTCCCTCTTAAAATACTCAGTAACACTTTTCGTTTGATACCCATATCGTACAAACATTCTAGAGTCAGCCCTGGTCCACCTTTATGGCGATATCCCTAAATGGCGTCCATCCATAGAACTATGGCCTACTCTCTCTTAAAATACTCTTTACTACCTTCCATTTGATACACATGTCATACAACCACATTCCAGGGTTACCCTAGGTTCATTTTCCTACATGGTGATTTTTCTTATTTTGTCTCCATAGCTCTCAACTGAGTATGTAATGTTCGGTTACACCCGAACTTAGCCTTCCTTACTTGTTTTATTAGAACTTCAAGTGCACTTCTTAAAAAAGTAAAAATTGCAGTAAAATTATTATTTAAACAATTAAAACTGCAATATAACATATGAATATGATACAAAATATGTTAGCAAGTCTTTTTTTTATAGTGAGAATGTTTAAAACAGTGCTTTGCGAAATTTTGTATGTGAATGGGCAAGGCGAAATAAAATTCAATTTCCAAGTCTGAACTTCCTTGATATTCGTAAATGCAACATTTTGGTTGATTGTGGCGATTTTAATGAAATGCATAAGCTTGCGTCAGCTTGGGTTAAACGCATCTATATGAAAAATTGCATTGCCGCGGCCTTTAAGTTGAAAGTATTCCCGGTATTCCATGATTGCTTTACGATAACACAAAAATCCAAGTACAGAAAAAGTTTTAGCGGTAATATTCGTTTGGTGATGGACCTTATTATTGCTTAAGTTATAGGGGGAAATATTATATTTTTCCACACATATTTCATAGCTCAATGTAGAAACTATCAAAATATCAAATCAACTAATGCATATTTACATTTGCGTATGAAGTCAAACTGCTGACAAAAAATCTCTTACTGGTAATAAAGCTCTAATCTTTATAAAAAAAAATAATTTTTATTAGCGTTTTAAATGCATCTTTATATTAGTACTAATATTTTTTAGTAATGCCTGAAGCGACAATCATTTCCTGTTGCCCTATTTTCATAACACTTCAAAATAAGAGAATTGGCCACTCAAACAAAAAATTTTAATAATCAAAAACTGTAAAGTCGTGCGCTATGCGCATTTACGCGCTCGAAATACATAATAACAAACACAAAAAAAAACCTTATTTTCGGCAACTAAGCGTTGTATGCCCAGCCGCAGTTGCATTTACAGCTCGCTGCTTCATTATCTCGCGCCCCAAATGGAGCTCAAAGCAGACAAGTATGCGTGCTCCCAAGCACTAATGTCCGCGTCACATTGGAATTGCTCATGTTCATGAGTTTTGATACGAGAGCGATCATCGTCACAATCGCGCAAGATGTTGCGTTTGTAAATAAAAAAGAACTTCAGACTTAGCAGTTGAAACTTCTTGCTTGCCCATTTACTAAAAAATTTCTCGAAGTACTGTTATAAACATTCCCTATACTATACTAAAAAAATACTTGGTAACATATTTTGTTTCCTATTCAATTGTTAAATTGCAGTTTTTAACTGTGAAAAATGTTAAAAAAGTACCAACGAGTGGGAAAAATAATTTCAACAAAAGATATGGTCGAGAAACAATCACCCCTATTCTGCATTTCGACTTGGATTGGAATTTTTTCGATTTGGCAACTTTGGTATTCTGTGTTCCAATCTCTTTCGATCCAACTTCGAATCGCTCGATTTTGTGTATTCTGCATTTCGATCGTAGTTCCGTTTTTCTAAGTTGCAAATTTGTTGGCGGAAAAATATTTTCTTTTTTTTTTTTTATTAATTTATAACAGAATTTTAACACAAATGTAAGTAAAACTTGTTGAGAAACGTAAAAGGCTTGATGGTGATTGTTTTTTATATGTTTCCAACACAAGTGCAGTATGAGACGTTGGCTAATTTAATGGCAACAAAGCGGGATATGATGACTCCTGGGAAGCCAGCCTTCGCATTAAATTCTTGCTTCGCTTGTATTTTCTCCTCTTCACTTTGTTCAAATGTTATCCACTGAGGGCATAATTTTGGTTGCATTACATCCAGAAACGTAGACATTGACTTTGACACTGTTGACTCCCCCATTCCTACATTATAATCCGCCCCTATTCCATGCTGGTAACTGCCTTCTGCAAAAAATCTCAAAGCAGCTACTACAAGATTGAGGGCAGATGTCTTTGCCGAAGTCTTTGGACGAATTTGCCCCGCAAAAGTATCTAACACATTATTGAAAGCATCCTTATTAAGTGAAGTTTTTTTTTGAACCTAAATAAGAAAATAAGTCAATAAACTTACCACTTTTAAGTTCAATTTCTTACAATTCGTCACTCATCTCAAATGGTTTACACAAATCTCGCAATATTTGCCTTTCCATTCTCGCCTGGCCATTTTCGTATGCGTTGCTTTCCAACTCCACAAATAATGCCGCGGCTATTGATTTCATTATAATAGACAGCTATAATTTGTGTCTGTTCGTTGGGTCCAGTTATATGCCAAAGCAAGCTGCCGGAGTAGAGGAAGGTGAAGCGAAAACGTAAACAATCATTGCGGAAAGAATAAATAAATCTTTATAAAGTATTTTAGGCCAGTGCAATGAAACTAGCGTCCATAAAATTCAAAAAATGTCAACTAACTATATTCGAGCAGGAATCCGTTTTAACAAAACTTGGTGGCCACGGCAGGGAATTGGCCAAAAGAACGACAAAAACACACTTACAATTATGAAAGCACTTCACTCAAAAAAATATAACACTGCGGCAATATATTCTATTGCTTTTTTTTTGTACAAAATGGCGTGGACAATAAAATATAAACGTTTTCAGTGTTTTTTACAAATTTTCTTTAATTTATTTTGTTCCAATGTTCGCACATTCCGTACAAACAGCTGATTTCGAAAAATCATTTGCTCTTCCTCTTCTCGTTACAATTCCGTCGTAATGCAGAATACCCAACTTCGATTAAAGCGGAGCGTAGAACGGGAACGTAATCGAAATGCAGAATAGGGGTGAAGGAATTTTTTCATATAGAGGGGTTCAACGCAATCTTATGCATGTCAATAGCGTCGCCCCAATCACGCAAGATGCTGCGTTTGTAAGACTTGGCATTTGAAGTTTATGTCGCCTTGCCCATTCACGTACAAAATTTCGCGAAGCATTTATATATGCATATGTATGTATAATATCTCTATACATACAACGAAAATACTTCTCCAAATATTTTGTGTCGTATTCATTTGTTATATTGCAGTTTTTGACTGTGAAAAATATTAGAAAAGTTACCAACGAGTTGGAAAAATAATTTCAATTGCAAAGTGTGAAAGCACCCTTAGCCAAAGCAGATGTCAAATTCTTCTTCTTATGCTTTGCTTGGAGTCGGCTACTTTTTCATGTCAGATGGCGCCAGTGTCGGTCAATCTGCCTTTCTCTCATCAGCGCTTGATGCTGCATCGAAAATTTTATGTGACGGCGCTTTATGAGACAAACACAGGGATGCGAGAAGTTGAGAATTTTTTCAAATACGTTGGAGCTCTAAGCACTATGATCATTTTGCTTTCGTGTATTCTTTTTTCTATTTTTCATCTTTTTTCTTTTATTTTTTTTTTTTCATTTTCTTCAATGTAAATGCAATCTGGTTTTCAACGAGTCAGTAGCCTCTGATGCAGTGGAGTTGTTTTATATAAAATCAAAATAAATATTGTGAGAAGTGTTCAACGAAAGAAGGGGAACAAAACAAGAAAACCCATTTCGCCTCACGTTTTACTTCGTTTAAATAATGTATGCGTATGTGGTTTCCACGTTCTTTATTTGTTGTCTTTTTGATGTTTTGTTTTGATATATTTGTTTTTTGAAGTGCATTATGCAGTTCGGAAACAAAAAATTATGCGTGCGTGCATTTAAATTTATCTTAAGATACTCGAGCATATTTCTATATTTAGAGAAATGCAGACTATTTTTACTATGAAATCGTCATTGCAATGGTAAACTGTGTGTCTTAGAATTGATTTATGTTCTTACAGTGGTGTCAAAAAATAGATGCAAAATTCCAAAAATTATTGAATCTTGCCAACTAAATAAAATATCCCGTAACTAATCACTTGAAGTATGTATATATGTACATAAATAACTGCATTACTAAAAGGCTTAGCGGATACAATCAGATTTATTTATAAGCCAATAGCATTGCTAAATTTTGCACACAAATTTTCCACAAACGCATTATCTAAACTACTAAAAAAATGCATTGCAACATATGCAACGGGTCTGACGTACGTCAAAAGAAGAAAGTTGGCAAAGTTTGACAGAGGCCACGAAATCAGTGGACAGGGGCACGTCGCAAGGGGTGCTATCACCTCTGCTGTGGACGCTGGTCATCAACCAACTGCTCAGGCGATTCGATGAGGGACCCGTAAAACTTACGGCTTACGCAAATGACGTTGCAATTGTCATAATTGGAAAGTCCTTCCAACGATTAGTTCTTTGATGGATCGGGTGCTTCGGGATATTCATACCTGGGCATCTAATGTCGGGTTGAAAGTCAATGCGGAGAAGACGTATATGGTCTTGTTTACAAAGAGGTACAAGGTCCCAAATTGGGCTAGGCCCAAGTTAGGAGGGGTGACCTTACAGGAGAAATCTTGCACAAAATATCTAGGAAGCATCCTAGACAGTAAGCTGTCATGGAAGCTCAACGTGGAGGAGAGGGTCAGGAAGGCCTAAACCGCACTCTATGTATGTAAAAGAATCCTGAGGTGTACGTGGGGCTTATCGCCCTCTCTTTCTCATTGGGTTTTTACAGCGATTGTAAGCCCTATTCTATACTATGGAGTTCTTGCTTGGTGGAAAGCCACACAAAAAACAACATACCTCAAAAAATTAGAGGGGGTGTGCAGACTATCGATGCTTAGTATTACGGGAGCCCTGATAATAACCCCGACGGTTGCACTGTATGCCATTCTGCACATTCCACCTGTAGACCTGGTAGCAAAGAACATAGCATTAACAACCGCAGCCAGGCTCGGTGCCTCAGGGCAGCTTGAGCGCCGACCATATGGCCATAGTAGTATAGCGTCATCAATCACAAGACGAACAGACTACCTGATTCCCTATCTGCGCTTCGAGAGGGATCTTAAGCCCACAATAGAGCTGGACGGTTGGCGCAAGTGTGCGCAAATGGCGGACGAGGCGATAAATGTGTACACAGATGGTTCCAAAGTAGTGGAAGGAGTAGGGTCTGCGGTATACTGTGCTGATCCTGAAATAAGAAGATCCTACAGGCTGTCGGATTACTGTAGCGTTTTCCAAGCGGAAATATTAGCCGTAACCAAAGCAGTAGAAACCATGGAAGAGAATAGCTTAAGCTGCAACCGTTTTAACTTTTATATTGACAGTCAAACAGCAATTAAGGCAATAATCTCGCATAGCACAGCTTCTAAATGCGTGTTAGAGTGTAAGCAGTATCTGGAGAGAATCGGGACAGGGAGAAGCATACATGTATATTGGGTCCCAGGGCATATGGGAATAGATTGGGATGAAAAAGCGGACGAACTATCTAAAAAGGGCGCATCCCTTGACTGGGCGAGATTAAGCGAAGGCGAGAGGTGCACATGATCGACCAAGCGGGAAAGGCGTGGGTTCAAGCGCAGGGCTGTAAAGTGTCGAAGATTATGTGCAGGTCTTACAACCTTAGACTAACAAAGTTGCTTTTATCATTAAAAAGAGATGACTGTAGACTCATGACGGGTATTCTGACTGGACACTGCCTTCTGGCGTCACATGCCTTTAAATTAGGCTTGGTCAGTGATAGCAGATGTAGGAAGTGCGGGTGGGAGGAGGAAACGATCGAGCACGTTCTGTACTCGTGCCCTGCACTTGCCAGGCTAAGACTCCAGCTATTAGGAGTGATGCAGCTGTCAGATCTATAAGCAGCAAGTGGCTTAAGTCCTAGGAAGCTTCTAGTATTTGCGAAGAGGACGGAGTTATTTTATAACATAGGTCCTGGTTTTTGATATGGTTTTTCAGTTTGTTCGTTAAAACAAACTTCTGGTAACACTACGGACTCAATCAGGACCGGCCAGTTTATACGTTGCTCACATGACGCTCTACCATTAAAATACACGCAACCAACTCGGCTGTTCTTGTCGGCCACATATGGAACGCCTTGTATCTGTCCAAGCCATTAACACTGCGTTATACTATGTCCACACGGAACCCCTTATTCTAGGTCACTCCCACATTCATTTCTTAAATTAAATTTAGAAAAAATGTTCGTATGCAGTTTTGAAGTCCATAACATTTTTGTATAATAAGTTGAAAGTGCCCAAGATTTGTCCTTCTGCGTCTGCCTTTCCCTGTGTCTGCCCTCTCTTCCTCCCTGACCATGTGCCTCTATGATTTATGCACATCTTCCTTTCTTTTTACCACTCGGTCTCTCTGGCTCTGTCTCGTCCCTCTATCTCTCTCGATAGTGATTGTGCTCCCAGAGAAACCAAAATCCAAACTGTACCAATGTTATTTCTGGGAGAAGCTTGCCCTTTGGTCTGCAGATATTGGCTAAAGTAAGCGTATAAGTGAATTGCATTCAAAAAATAATCTTTCCTAAACTGACAACGCTAGAGGAGGCAAACCAACGAGAGACTTTTGGTCATTTCGCGGGCATGTTATCAAACTTTTTCATTTATTTTTAGGAAGATTTTTTTTATAAAAATATGGTTGGGTGAAATTTTACCCTATCTTAGATTTCCTTCAGAAAAAAATATGTCTTAGATTGTTTTAAGGACACTGAATCTCGGATTTTTTTTGTATTTCTTCAAAATGCCTTATACGGAATTGGGTTGAAGAAGGTGTTGCACATTTTTTTCCGAAAACATCATACAGAAAAAATATTAAATTATATTTTTCGAGCGCACTTCAAACGAATTTTTTAAATAGGACAGTACTTACTAAAGAGGGGGTAGAACGTTTTGTAAAACAAACTCTGTTGCAGAGCGTTCATAAAAAGTAACCAAGTGAGATACGATGGTCGTACACTCAGCCGTGATAATCAAAGAATGCCACCTCAACTTTGGGCGCATCGTTTACTAAGAGGTACAAGGTCCCAAATTGGACCAGGCTTAAGCTGGGAGGAGTGACTCTGAAGAAGAAACCTTGGAAAAAATATCTAGGAATCATTCTAGACAGTAAATTATCGTGGAAGCTCAACGTAGAGGAAAGAGTGAAGAAGGCCCCGACGGCACTTTTTGCATGTAAAATAATGCTGGGGTGTACGTGGTGTTCCTCACCCTCTCTCTCATTGGGTATTTACAGCTACCGTAAAGCCTATCCTCTACTATAGAGTTCTTGTTTGGTGGACAGCAACACAAAAAAGAACCTACCTCAAAACATAAACAAGTAAGGACGGGACTGTCTTCGGCTGTGCCGAAGACCATACCTTTCATGAATGGGGCTGAACAATAATCGTATGCCGTTCGTAATCTCCGAATAATAGGATGTATAAGATATGAAATATATAATGAACAGCTCTACATACCTAAACGATTTTTAAGATAAATATAAAATAAAAAATAGGTAGGTACTTTGTGTGAGGATGCAAAGTTTCAGGTTTTTTGTGGTCTGCGTGTAAAAACTATGACTACGAATCACGTATTTCAACAATATATGACGTAAACGTAACTATTTGATGAAATTTGATGAATTTTGAAGCTTCTAGCCGTAAAAAAGGGGCAAAAAAATACATTTCATATGGGGTATATAATGTATATACCACCGATCTCAATGATTTTTTCAGACAACAATATATGCTACACACGTAAGCATTTGGTGAAATTTGAAGCTTCTAGCTGTTAAAAGGGGGAAGAAATTGCGCAAAGTTTCTTATCTCAACAATCGGTTGTATGAGATATATACTATATATACCACCGGTCTCTATGATTTTTTCAGACAACAGTATATGCTATACACGAAAACATTTGGTGAAATTTGAACATATCTAAACGATTTTTAAGATAAATATAAAATAAAACAAGTAAGGAAGGCTAAGTTCGGGTGTAACCGAACATTACATACTCAGTTGAGAGCTATGGAGACAAAATAAGAAAAATCACCATGTAGGAAAATGAACCTAGGGTAACCCTGGAATGTGGTTGTATGACATGTGTATCAAATGGAAGGTAGTAAAGAGTATTTTAAGAGAGAGTAGGCCATAGTTCTATGGATGGACGCCATTTAGGGATATCGCCATAAAGGTGGACCAGGGCTGACTCTAGAATGTTTGTACGATATGGGTATCAAACGAAAAGTGTTACTGAGTATTTTAAGAGGGAGTGGGCATTAGGTCTATAGGTGGACGCCTTTTCGAAATGTCGCCATTAGGGTGGGCCAGGGGTGACTCTAGAATGTTTGTACGATATGGGTATCAAACGAAAGGTGTTACTGAGCATTTTAAGAGGGAGTGGACATTAGGTATATAGGTGGACGCCTTTTCGAGATATCGCCATTAGGGTGGGCCAGGGGTGACTCTAGAATGTTTGTACGATATGGGTATCAAACGAAAGGTGTTACTGAGCATTTTAAGAGGGAGTGGGCATTAGGTCTATAGGTGGTCGCCTTTTCGAGATATCGTCATTAGGGTGGGCCAGGGGTGACTCTAGAATGTTTTTGTACGATATGGGTATCAAATGAAAGGTGGTAATGAGTATTTTAAAAGGGAGTAAGCCTTAGTTCTATAGGTGGACGCCTTTTCGAGATATCGCCATAAAGGTGGACCAAGGGTGACTCTAGAATGTTTGTACGATATGGGTATCAAACGAAAGGTGTTACTGAGCATTTTAAGAGGGAGTGGGCGTTAGGTCTATAGGTGGACGCCTTTTCGAGATATCGCCATTAGGGTGGGCCAGGGGTGACTCTAGAATGTTTGTACGATATGGGTATCAAACGAAAAGTGTTACTGAGCATTTTAAGAGGGAGTCGGCATTAGGTCTATAGGTGGACGCCTTTTCGAGATATCGCCATTAGGGTGGGCCAGGGTGACTCTAGAATGTGTTTGTACGATATGGGTATCAAATGAAAGGTGGTAATGAGTATTTTAAAAAGGAGTAATCCTTAGTTCTATAGGTGGACGCCTTTTCGCGATATCGCTATAAAGGTGGACCAAGGGTGACTCTAGAATGTTTGTACGATATGGGTATCAAACGAAAGGTGTTACTGAGCATTTTAAGAGGGAGTGGGCATTAGGTCCATAGGTGGACGCCTTTTCGAGATATCGCCATTAGGGTGGGCCAGGGGTGACTCTAGAATGTTTGTACGATATGGGTATCAAACGAAAGGTGTTACTGAGCATTTTAAGAGGGAGTGGGCATTAGGTCTATAGGTGGACGCCTTTTCGAGATATCGCCATTAGGGTGGGCCAGGGGTGACTCTAGAATGTTTGTACGATATGGGTATCAAACGAAAGGTGTTACTGAGCATTTTAAGAGGGAGTAGACATTAGGTATATAGGTGGCCGCCTTTTCGAGATATCGCCATTAGGGTGGGCCAGGGGTGACTCTAGAATGTTTGTACGATATGGGTATCAAACGAAAGTTGTTACTGAGCATTTTAAGAGGGAGTGGGCATTAGGTCTATAGGTGGACGCCTTTTCGAGATATCGCCATTAGGGTGGGCCAGGGTGACTCTAGAATGTTTTTGTACGATATGGATATCAAATTAAAAGTATTAATGAGGGTTTTAAAAGCGAGTGGCCCTTAGATGTATATGTGAAGGCGTTCTCGCGATATCGACCAAAATGTGGACCAGGTTATCCAGAAAATCATCTGTCGGGTACTGCTAATTTATTTATATATGCAATACCACTAACAGTATTCCTGCCAAGATTCCAAGGGCTGTTGATTTCGCCTTGTAGAACTTTTTCATTTTCTTCTACATAATATGGTAGGTGTCACACCCATTTTACAAAGTTTTTTTCCAAAGTTATATTTTGCGTCAATAAACCAATCCAGTTACCATGTTTCATCCCTTTTTTCGTAGTTGGTATAGAATTATGGCATTTTTTTCATTTTTTTCATTTTTCGTAATTTTCGATATCGATAAAGTGGGCGTGGTTATGGTCGGATTTCTGCCATTTTTTATACCAAGATAAAGTGAGTTCAGATAAGTACGTGGGCTAAGTTTAGTAAAGCTATATCGGTTTTTGCTCAAGTTATTGTGTTAACGGCCGAGCGGAAGGACAGACGGTGGACTGTGTATAAAAACTGGGCGTGGCTTTCACCGATTTCGCCCATTTTCACAGAGAGCAGTTACCGTCACAGAATCTATGCTCCTACCAAATTTGAGAAGGATTGGTAAATTTTTGTTCGACTTATGGCATTAAAAGTATTCTAGACAAACTAAATGAAAATGGGCGGAGCCACACCCATTTTGAAATTTTCTTTTATTTTTGTATTTGGTTACATCATGTGATTACTGGAGTTGAATTTTGACTTAATTTACTTATATACAGTAAAGATATTAAATTTTTTGTTAAAATTTGAATTTAAAAAATTTTTTTTTTAAAAAGTGGGCGTGTTCTTCATCCAATTTTGCTAATTTTTATTTAGCACATATATAGTAATAGTAGTAACGTTCCTGCCAAATTTCATCATGATATCTTCAACGACTGCCAAATTACAGCTTGCAAAACTTTTAAATTACCTTCTTGTAAAAGTGGGCGGTGCCACGCCCATTGTCCAAAATCTTACTAATTTTCTATTCTGCGTCATAACGTCGACCCATCTACCAAGTTTCATCGCTTTAGCCGCCTTTGGCAATGAATTATCGCATTTTTCCGATTTTTCGAAATTTTCGATATCGAAAAAGTGGGCGTGGTTATAGTCCGATATCGTTCATTTTAAATAGCGATCTGAGATGAGTGCTCAGGAACCTACATACCAAATTTCATAAAGATACCTTAAAATTTACTCAAGTTATCGTGTTAACGGACGGACGGACGGACGGACGGACGGACGGACGGACGGACGGACGGACGGACGGACGGACATGGCTCAATCAAATTTTTTTTCGATCCTGATTATTTTGATATATGGAAGTCTATATCTATCTCGATTCCTTTATATATGTACAACCAACCGTTATCCAATCAAACTTAATATACTCTGTGAGCTCTGCTCAACTGAGTATAAAAATAGGTAGGTACTTTGTGTGAGGATGTAAAGCTTCACGTTTTTTGTGGTCTGCCTGTAAAAACTATGACTACGAATCACGTATTTCAAAAATATATGACCTAAACGTAACTATTTGATGAAATTTGATGAATTTTGAAGCTTCTAGCCGTAAAAAAGGGGCAAAAATGGCAGTTTATATAAAGTATATAATATATATACCACCGATCTCAATGATTTCTTCAGACATCAATATATGCTATAGACGTAAGCAATCGGTGAAATTTGAAACTTATAGCTGTTAAAATGTGGTAGAAATTGCGAAAAGTTTCTTATCTGAACAATCGGTTGAATGAGATATATACTATATATACAACCGATCTCTATGATTTTTTCAGACAACAATATATGCTATATACGTAAGCATTCGTTGAAATTTGAAGCCTCTAGCTGTTAAAATGGGGCTAAAATTGCGAAAATATATATATATACTATATATATATAATATATATACCACCATATATATACTAGTTACTAGAAATTTGAAGCCTCTAGCTCTTAAAATAGGGCAGTAATTACGAAAAGTTTCTTATCTGAACAATCGGTTGTGGGGGATATATACTATATATACGACCGATCTCATCAATTTTTTCAGGCAACACTATGTGCAATATACGAAAGTATATGGTGAAGTTTGAAGCTTCAATCTGTTAAATTGAGTAAGATATGACAAAAATCCTCTTTTTCTGAAAAATCGGTTGTATGGAGGATATATGCTATAGTGGTCCGATCCGGCCGGTTCCGAAAAATGTCTAATCGGACAGCCAGATACACCCGCTCACGAAATTTTATCAAGATATCTCAAAAATTGAGGGACTAGTTTGCATACAAACAGACGGACATGGCTAAATCAACTCAGCTCTTCAACCTGATTATTTCGGTATACTTAATGGTGGGTCTATCTATTTTCCTTTAAGGACTTACAATTTTGGTTTTCGTGACGAAATTAATATACCATTTCATTTTCATGAAAGGTATAAAAATGTATGCATGCAGGGGCGGATTAAAGATTTACGAGGCCCGGGACTAAAATGGGGAGCAAAATATAATAATTTTTTTAAATCAATAAAAACTGTTATAATGATTTTTATACTTTATTCTCGCAAATGTTTTTTCTTTGGTACTTATATATTAAAAACTATAATTATTATACAATTAAAAATATTTTTTTCTTGATTTTGCTCTGGCAAAGTCACTTATCAAATCATCAAAATCAATCAATCGAAGTAAATCAACTTCAATGCTTAACCTCATCAATGCGAACAACCTTTCATCTAACATAGTTGATCGATACATATTTTTTATTTTTTTTAAAACCGAGGATGGCCTTTCAGATACGTAGTTTGCTATTGGAATCGTAACCAAAATCCTGTAAGCGATGTAGATATTCGGGCATACTTCGATCATGTTCACATTTACAATCCAATTAAGAACTTGGAATGGGCACAGAATTTGTTCTGTTTCGTTATATAATTTTTCTGTTCTATTAGAGAAAACACCTTTTGGCTGTAGTTTAAAGCGGGGTATAAACTGTTTGAGTTCTAATTATAAGTCATTTTGCAAATCATCCGAATAAACTTTTATCAAATTTGTAGCTTTAGTTTCCAATTCATCTATTATTATTATTATCTGATGTTATGAATAATAATTGAGTAAGAAAACTATATTTCGTCTTTCGTTGTTTTTCCGCGAAAATAAACATTAAACAAGTATCGGGTGGTGCCCGCTCGCCGAACGGCAGCTGTAAGAGTGCCCAATGGCAGACGAGGCGATACATATGTACACCGAAAGTTTCAGAGCAGTGGAAGGAATAGGGTCTGCGGTATCCTGTGCTGATCCGAAAGTAAACAGACCCTACAAGCTGCCAGATCACTGTAACGTTTTCCAAGCGGAAGTATTAGCCGTAACCAAAGGAGTAGGAACTATGGAAGAAATAAGCTTAAACTGCAGCTGCGTCAACTTTTATATTAAGACAATAATCTCGCATGGCACATCATCTGAAAGTGTGTCAGAGTGTAAGCAATCCCTGGAAAGAATAGACCCAGAGAGAAGCATACATCTATATTGTGCTCCAAGGCATATGGGAATAAATGGAAATGAAAAAGTGGATGAACTAGCTAAAAAGACGCATCCCTTGAAGCTTGCTCCGTAGGAGCGATACATCTGTCAGATCTAGAAGCAGCATGTGGCATAGGGCCTAGAAAGCTTCTAGTATTGGCCAAGAGGGTAAAGTTATTCTATAATAGGTTCTAGTGTTTGGAAGGGGTTTTCATTTTGATCTTCAAACAAACTTCTGGTAACACTACGGACTAATTCAGTCTATGTGAGGTCCTCGTGGACCGGTCAGTTCAACCTAATCTAACCTAGGTGCAACGCAATGATCTCTGTAGTACGGATGTTTTAAAAATTAGTGAGTTCCCAGAACGATTATACGTTCATTAAACGGATAAACCATATTTGTTTTCCATTATGTTATCCTTGATCATATTAGGTACATCTGCGAAGGCAAAACGCAATAAAAAACAATATAAAAATTAAAGAAAAAACAACTTTTTTAAAAATAAGCTTTTATTATTGGTTAATTAAGTTAACTAAAAAGTAAACAATAAATTGACTCTAAAGAAATATAACACTTTATAAGTTCATTGTAAGCTTTAACGATAATTAGGCTTTTTCGTCTGCGACAAAAGAATTCTATATTGTACATAATTATATATGTTTAACATTAAAACTTTACACCTAAATTATTAAACCTTACAGTTTATATCACAGTTCTAATTGTTCTAATAAAAAACGTGTTGAATTTTGATGGTATAATTAAGAACATTTAGGATCTCCTTTTCTTGCTATCGCAATGTAACACGCTTTTATTAGAACAATTAGGACTGTGATATAAACTGTAAGGTTTAATAATTTAGGTGTAAAGTTTTAATGTTAAAAATATATAATTATGTACAATATAGAATTCTTTTGTCGCAGACGAAAAAGCCTAATTATCGTTAAAGCTTACAATGAACTTATAAAGTGTTATATTTCTTTAGAGTCAATTTATTGTTTACTTTTTAGTTAATTTTATTAACCAATAATAAAAGCTTATTTTTAAAAAAGTTGTTTTTTCTTTAATTTTATTTTTTACTTTTTGGTTCGTTTTATTAACAAGTAATAGAAGCTTGTTCTTAGAAAAGTCTTCTTCTTAAATTTAATTTAAATAGGAATTTTTTTTTAATTTTTAGTAGGGTAAAATATTGTTTAAATTAGTTACGTAATCTTTACTTAGTTATTTGTAACGTTTCTCATCCTATCCATTTCTTTTAATGCACCAACTTACTTTTTAGTTAATTTTATTAGCCAATAATAAAAGCTTATTTTTAAAAAAGTTTTTTTTCTTTAATTTTATTTTTTTCTTTAATTTTATTATATCATAATCCGAATATATTGGGGCATATTCATAATCGAAATAAAATGTGACTAAGTTAGTTGAAGCATTTTTGACAGAGAGCACATATAAAATTGTGTCAAACAGTGTTAAATAACTTAACTCTGCCTATGCCGCGTTCAGTTTACAACTACTTATTGCAGATCTCTCATCTGTGGGTTAAATCTGTTTTAAAATAAAATTCTACTTTCGCTTAGCTAAAATTCCATCGCCAAAAATCTGTAAAACAAAATCAAGTGCGGCGTTAGCGTTCGTTGTATCACAGAATTTTTACACTTTGAAAATGACGGCTGTTGTTTGCAAGGTTGCATTCCTTCGAGTCTTCGTTTTCACCATCTGGATTAACAAAGTCACGAGCCTGGACATTCGTGCAATTTTAGTGATGTAAATTGCATGGCGCCAGCGCCAATGCGGTGCCAGCTCAATGGTAGCTCATTGACGAAATGACTCCAATCGAATATTTGACGTTACTTAGTATTGAGTGCGTAGTACATTTCACTTGCGCTATTGAGTGAAACGACTTTTGTGTGTCAGGCACGAGTTTGGTGTTATTGGTGCTACTGGCAATGATGACAAACAGCTGATGGCGGTAGCGCTGGTAGTTCAGCTTTTGAGTTGTATATTTTAAATTTAATGCACAATTAATATGGGTGTGTTTGAGCGGCCAAATAATAACAGTAGTATTGCTAACGTGCTGCTAAGTTGATGGAATGTCGCTAATTTCCTAGCGATTATCAATAGATTGTCAATATTTCGTTCAACGGGCACGCGTAATTGCCACATCTGCTCAAATTTTCCAAGTTTTTCCATTCTTGATTTAACTTAAGCTGTTATACCAATATTTTTCTGCCAGTTTTTTTCAAATACGTAATTTTTCCAAAAGCAAAATAAATTACAGAAAAGATTACAGAGTTAAACAGCCTTAAAAATTCAGCTATGTTGGTTATACACAGAAATACAACAGAGGGTTGTGTCTCCGCTTTTCGCAAGCGTTGAGATTCACCACGCGTGATTCACCACGTCCAAATATCACAGTCCACGGATAGGTACTGGCGGGTTTGTATGGGACTTAGGCTGTTATGCCAAAGTAAATACAAATCTTTACCGATAACTGTGTTATCGATTAATTTATCGAATTCTAACAAAGTAATATTGCATTGTCATCGGAGTTATACATGTGTGCAAAATTTCAACTCAATCGGACACCGGGAAGTGTATCAAATTTAACTTGCAAGATTCCATTACAGACAACAAAAGTGAAACTAAATAAAAGCTTATAAAAAAAAGAAGCTTTCCGTTGCCATCCTTTTGCGCATTTATGTTAAGTAGTTAGTGCCTGTTTTCAATTTGCATATTTGATACACCAATGTATGTAGAAATGTATATCCCACACCTACAATAGACAATTAATAACTGAAAACAACTTTTCACTTTGTATCGACTACAAAACGAAAAGGTGTAAATAGTCAGCAGAAAAATTGAAAACAATAACAATGCATATGCATTTTTTATACGTATGTATACAATAACAAGAATCAGAAGTAACCAGGGACGTCTACAGGCCCTAAACCGACCTTTTTGAACCACATTAACCGCTTTTTGTTTACAAAATAACCCAACCCATTATTTTCATAGAGTTCTAAGATCGAGTCGAAAGCCAAACAAATTTCTTTCGCGAACATTTCAAATATGCTGCTAAAACCGTTAAAATGTGCTGAAAATCAAAATTTTTCAAAAAAAATTTGCAAGTGTTCCAGGTTAAACTAAATCAGATCGGCCTGGTCTAAAGTGCAGATAATTTTTTAAAATTTTTGACGGTGCTACCAGCGAATAAAAACTAGTATTCATATGAAAAGAAAACAAAGTTGTATAGACCAGTTTAGATGGCGGACTCCGTTGAGCCGAACCAACCAAATATTTCAATCGATTTACCTCCTTGTAAATGAAAAACAATAAAACAGATTTTTTTGTTTGACTTGATTTCCCATTTGTTGTGGTGAGTTTGCACGTGTTAACTTGACTTTTATGAACATACGATTAAATGTTAAAAGCTATTCAAAACTCGTCTTTTGTATTGCAGCACTGCTCCATGACTCACTGCACCCATAACAAGGGGACTGGTTGGAACAAAATTCAGCCATGATGTTTGTACAACTGAAATGCAAGCTTAGACACAAAATTCGAAATGTTTTTGCCCTAACTTGTTGTTTGGCAGAAAAATATGATAAATTTCGAAAGCAAAAAAAAAAAAAAACAAGTAAGGAAGGTTAAGTTCGGGTGTAACCGAACATTACATACTCAGTTGACAACATAAGGGAAAATAACCATGTAGGAAAATGAACCGAGGGAAACCCTGGAATGTGTTTGTATGACATGTGTATCAAATGAAAGGCATTAAAGAGTATTTTATGAGGGAGTGGGCCATAGTTCTATAGGTGGACGCCATTTAGGGATATAGCCATAAAGGTGCATCAGGGTTGACTCTAGAATGCGTTTGTACGATATGGGTATCAAATGAAAGGTATTAATGAGTATTTTAAAAGGGCGTGGACCTAAGTTCTATAGATGGACGCCTTTTCGAGATATCGCCGTAAAGATGGACCAGGGGTGACCCTAGAATGCGTTTGTACGATATGGGTATCAAATGAAAGGTGTTAATGAGCATTTTAAAAGGGAGTAATCCTTAGTTCCATAGGTGGACGCCGTTTCGAGATATCGCCATAAAGGTGGACCAGGGGTGACCCTAGAATTTGTTTGCACAATATGGGCATCAAACGAAAGGTGTTAATGAGTATTTTAAAAGGGAGTGAGCCTTAGTTCTATAGGTGGACGCCGTTTCGAGATATCGCAATAAAGGTGGACCAGGGGTGACTCTAGACTTTGTTTGTACGATATTGGTATCAAATGAAAGGTGTTAATGAGTATTTTTAAAAGGGAGTGGGCCTTCGTTTTATAGGTGTTCGCCTTTTCGAGATATCGCCATAACGGTGGACCAGGGGTGACTTTAGAATTTGTTTGTATGATATGGGTATCAAATGAAAGGTGTTAATGATTATTTTAAAGGGGCGTGGGGCTTAGTTCTATAGGTGGACCCCTTTTCGAGATATCGCCATAAAGGTGGACCAGGGGTGACTCTAGAATTCGTTTGTGCAATATGGGTATCAAACGAAAGGAGTTAATGAGTATTTTAAGAGGGAGTGGGCCTTAGTTCTATAGGTGGACGCCTTTTCGAGATATCGCCGTAAAGATGGACCAGGGGTGACTCTAGAATGCGTTTGTACGATATGGGTATCAAATGAAAGGTGTTAATGAGCATTTTAAAAGGGAGTAATCCTTAGTTCCATAGGTGGACGCCGTTTCGAGATATCGCCATAAAGGTGGGCCAGTGGTGATTCTAGAATTCGTTTGTGCAATATGGGTATCAAACGAAAGGAGGTAATTAGTATTTTAAGAGGGAGTGGGCCTTAGTTCTATAGGTGGACGCATTTTCGAGGTATCGCAATAAAGGTGGACCAGGGGTGACTCTAGACTTTGTCTGTACGATATGGGTATCAAATGAAAGGTGTTAATGAGTATTTTTAAAAGGGAGTGGGCCTTCGTTTTATAGGTGTTCGCCTTTTCGAGATATCGCCATAACGGTGGACCAGGGGTGACTTTAGAATTTGTTTGTATGATATGGGTATCAAATGAAAGGTGTTAATGATTATTTTAAAGGGGCGTGGGGCTTAGTTCTATAGGTGGACCCCTTTTCGAGATATCGCCATAAAGGTGGACCAGGGGTGACTCTAAAATTCGTTTGTGCAATATGGGTATCAAACGAAAGGAGTTAATGAGTATTTTAAGAGGGAGTGGGCCTTAGTTCTATAGGTGGACGCCTTTTCGAGATATCGCCATAAAGATGGACCAGGTGTGACTCTAGAATGCGTTTGTACGATATGGGTATCAAATGAAAGGTGTTAATGAGTATTTTAAAAGGGAGTAATCCTTAGTTCCATAGGTGTTCGCCTTTTCGAGATATCGCCATAACGGTGGACCAGGGGTGACTTTAGAATTTGTTTGTATGATATGGGTATCAAATGAAAGGTGTTAATGATTATTTTAAAGGAGCGTGGGGCTTAGTTCTATAGGTGGACCCCTTTTCGAGATATCGCCATAAAGGTGGACCAGGGGTGACTCTAGAATTCGTTTGTGCAATATGGGTATCAACCGAAAGGAGTTAATGAGTATTTTAAGAGGGAGTGGGCCTTAGTTCTATAGGTGGACGCCTTTTCGAGATATCGCCATAAAGATGGACCAGCTGTGACTCTAGAATGCGTTTGTACGATATGGGTATCAAATGAAAGGTGTTAATGAGTATTTTAAAAGGGAGTAATCCTTAGTTCCATAGGTGGACGCCGTTTCGAGATATCGCCATAAAGGTGGGCCAGGGGTGACTCTAGAATTCGTTTGTGCAATATGGGTATCAAACGAAAGGAGTTAATGAGTATTTTAAGAGGGAGTGGGCCTTAGTTCTATAGGTGGACGCCTTTTCGAGATATCGCCGTAAAGATGGACCAGGGGTGACTCTAGAATGCGTTTGTACGATATGGGTATCAAATGAAAGGTGTTAATGAGCTTTTTAAAAGGGAGTAATCCTTAGTTCCATAGGTGGACGCCGTTTCGAGATATCGCCATAAAGGTGGGCCAGGGGTGACTCAAGAATTCGTTTGTGCAATATGGGTATCAAACGAAAGGAGTTAATGAGTATTTTAAGAGGGAGTGGGCCTTAGTTCTATAGGTGGACGCATTTTCGAGGTATCGCAATAAAGGTGGACCAGGGGTGACTCTAGACTTTGTTTGTACGATATGGGTATCAAATGAAAGGTGTTAATAAGTATTTTTAAAAGGGAGTGGGCCTTCGTTTTATAGGTGTTCGCCTTTTCGAGATATCGCCATAACGGTGGACCAGGGGTGACTTTAGAATTTGTTTGTATGATATGGGTATCAAATGAAAGGTGTTAATGATTATTTTAAAGGGGCGTGGCGCTTAGTTCTATAGGTGGGCCCCTTTTCGAGATATCGCCATAAAGGTGGACCAGGGGTGACTCCAGAATTCGTTTGTGCAATATGGGTATCAAACGAAAGGAGTTAATGAGTATTTTAAGAGGGAGTGGGCCTTAGTTCTATAGGTGGACGCCTTTTCGAGATATCGCCATAAAGATGGACCAGATGTGACTCTAGAATGCGTTTGTACGGTATGGGTATCAAATGAAAGGTGTTAATGAGTATTTTAAAAGGGAGTAATCCTTAGTTCCATAGGTGTTCGCCTTTTCGAGATATCGCCATAACGGTGGACCAGGGGTGACTTTAGAATTTGTTTGTATGATATGGGTATCAAATGAAAGGTGTTAATGATTATTTTAAAGGAGCGTGGGGCTTAGTTCTATAGCTGGACCCCTTTTCGAGATATCGCCATAAACGTGGACCAGGGGTGACTCTAGAATTCGTTTGTGCAATATGGGTATCAAACGAAAGGAGTTAATGAGTATTTTAAGAGGGAGTGGGCCTTAGTTCTATAGGTGGACGCCTTTTCGAGATATCGCCATAAAGATGGACCAGGTGTGACTCTAGAATGCGTGTGTACGATATGGGTATCAAATGAAAGGTGTTAATGAGTATTTTAAAAGGGAGTAATCCTTAGTTCCATAGGTGGACGCCGTTTCGAGATATCGCCATAAAGGTGGGCCAGGGGTGACTCTAGAATTCGTTTGTGCAATATGGGTATCAAACGAAAGGAGTTAATGAGTATTTTAAGAGGGAGTGGGCCTTTCTGGACCACGGGTGACTCTAGACTTTGTTTGTACGATATGGGTATCAAATGAAAGGTGTTAATGAGTATTTTTAAAAGGGAGTGGGCCTTCGTTCTATAGGTGTTCGCCTTTTCGAAATATCGCCATAAAGGTGGACCAGTGGTGACTCTAGAATGAGTTTGTACGATATGGGTATCAAATTAAAGGTATTAATGAGAGTTTTAAAGGGAGTGGTGGTAGTTGTGTGTGTGAAGGCGTTTTCCAGATATCGACCAAAATGTGGACCAGGGTGACCCAGAACATCATCTGTTGGATACCGCTAATTTATTTATATATGTAGTACCTGCCAAGATTTTAAGGGTTTTTTATTTCGCCCTGCAGAACTTTTTCATTTTCTTCTACTTAATATGGTAGGTGTCACAACCATTTTATAAAGTTTTTTCTAAAGTTATATTTCGCGTCAATAAAATAATCCAATTACCTTAACATATTTCATCCCTTTTTTCGTATTTGGTATAGAATTATGGTATTTTTTTCATTTTTCGTAATTTTCGATATCGAAAAAGTGGGCGTGGTCATAGTCGGATTTCGTTCATTTTTCATACCAAGATAAAGTGAGTTCAGATAAGTACGTGAACTGAGTTTAGTAAAGATATATCGATTTTTGCTCAAGTTATCGTGTTAACGGCCGTGCGGAAGGACAGACGGACGACTGTGTATAAAAACTGGGCGTGACATCAACCGATTTCGCCCATTTTCACAGAAAACAGTTAACGCCATAAAATCTATGCCCCTACCAAATTTCAAAAGGATTGGTTAATTTTTGTTCGACTTATGGCGTTAAAATTATCCTAGACAAATTAAATGAAAAAGGGCGGAGCCACGCCCATTTTTAAATTTTCTTTTATTTTTGTATTTTGTTGCACCATATCATTACTGGAGTTGAATCTTGACATAATTTACTTATATACTGTAAAGATATTAAATTTTTTGTTAAAATTTTACTTTAAAAAAATTTTTTTTTTAAAAGTGGGCGTGGTCCTTCTCCGATTTTGCTAATTTTTATTAAGCGTACATATAGTAATAAGAGTAACGTTTCTGCCAAATTTCATCATGATAGCTTCAACGACTGCCAAATTACAGCTTGCAAAATTTTTAAATTACCTTCTTTTAAAAGTGGGCGGTGCCACGCCCATTGTCCAAAATTTTACTAATTTTCTATTTTGCGTCATAAGTTCAACTCATCTACCAAGTTTCGTCGCTTTATCGGTCTTTTGTAATGAATTATCGCACTTTTTCGGTTTTTCGAAATTTTCGATATCGAAAAAGTGGGCGTGGTTATAGTCCGATATCGTTCATTTTAAATAGCGATCTGAGATGAGTGCTCAGGAACCTACATACCAAATTTCATCAAGATACCTCAAAATTTACTCAAGTTATCGTGTTAACGGACGGACGGACGGACATGGCTCAATCAAATTTTTTTTCGATCCTGATTATTTTGATATATGGAAGTCCATATCTATCTGGATTCCTTTATATACGTACAACCAACCGTTATCCAATCAAACTTAATATACTCTGTGAGCTCTGCTCAACTGAGTATAAAAAACGAACAAAACATTCAGACGGAAAAAAAGGGGAAACGGAGACTAGCTAATGGCATTATTGAGATCAGCGAAGCGTGCTGTCGCATTTCCGATTCGAGTGGGGTGAATAATCGTCATGCTTGGTTATTCTTAATTCATCAGTCCTCATGGATATATGTATGTACAGCAGCGAACACGATATAGCAGTAGCAATATTTTTCAAATCGTCAATTAAATTTTGTTTATCATTATATGCGAAAATTTAAGAAAAAACATTCATAAATTTTATAACTGAAATTATGCAAACCAATCGCAACAACTTTTGGTAGTCAAAATGCGGAAAATCAACACATTTTAAAACTTTTTGGTTAAAATTTTCTGAGTTTTTTTGAGTATGCAGTTTTATAGCCCAGTTTTAGTCGAACAGTTATAGGTCACTCAAAATTGGCATTAATTTTTTAAAGACCCTATCTGGCTTAAACTAAAACATCCTATCTACTGGGCCGATTTTCATAATTCAAGTCTTCAAATGGCATATATCCGCCCCAGATTTACATTGGGGTATTATTTAAATTAGCTTTTATGTATAACAAATTAAGGATCCTATCTTACAGCAAATCGGCCGATCTAATTAGCTGATTTTCGTAACTTAAGTCTTAAAATGCCGCCCTTCATTTACTTGGAAGTAGTACTATTAAAAGTATTCTTGATATATTTTAAATTAAAGACCCTATTTTGCTTAGAGCAAAACAGCCGAACTTCTCGTCCGATTTTCATAATTAAAGCCTTAAAATTCCATATGTCTGCCTCAGATTAACATGGGGTATTTTTTATAATAGAAGTATAATCTAGATATATGAAATAGGATGTATGTATGTATGTATGTATGTATGTATGTATGTATGTATGTATGTTTGTATGTTTGTATGAGGTTTATGGACTCCGAAACTGCCACGCCGATGTTATTCAAATTTTCTGGATAATTTAATAGGAACCCGGAGAGTGTTTGTGAAAAGTTTCTTTTCCGGGAAGTGGACCAGGGACCGAGTTATTCTAAACCATCGTATATATGGCTCGATTTGCCTGAAATTTGGTATGTAGGTAGTGTTATATCTAGAATAAAAAGTCGGATAATTTTTCTTCCGGGAAGTGGACCAGGATACATATTGGTGAGTAGGGTCTCGAGATATAGGACAAAAAGTGGACCCGGGCACCCCCAGAATGTGTTTATACAATATGGTGACTAAGGTCTTGAGATATAGGCCAAAACGTGGACCCGGGCACCCCTAGAATGTGTTTATACAATATGGATATCAAATGAAAGCTGTTGATGAGTGCTTCAGTACAGGGTAGTTTTCATACCTATCGGTGAGTGGAGTCTCGAGATATAGGTCAAAACGTGGACCCGGGCACCCCCAGAATGTGTTTATAAAATATGGATATCAAATGAAAGCTGTTGATGAGTGCTTTAGTACAGGGTAGTTTTCATACCTATTGGTGACTAGTCTCGAGATATAGGCCAAAACGTGGACCCGGGCACCCCTAGAATGTGTTTATACAATATGGATATCAAATGAAAGCTGTTGATGAGTGCTTTAGTTCAGGGTAGTTTTCATACCTATTGGTGACTAGGGTCTCGAGATATAGGCCAAAACGTGGACCCGTGCACCCCTAGAATGTGTTTATACAATATGGATATCAGATGAAAGCTGTTGATGAGTGCTTCAGTACAGGGTAGTTTTCATACCTATCGGTGACTGGAGTCTCGAGATATAGGTCAAAACGTGGACCCGGGCACCCCTGGAATGTGTTTATACAATATGGATATCAAATGAAAGCTGTTGATGAGTGCTTTAGTGCAGGGTAGTTTTCATACCTATTGGTGACTAGGGTCTCGAGATATAGGCCAAAACGTGGACCCGGGCACCCCTAGAATGTGTTTATACAATATGGATATCAGATGAAAGCTGTTGATGAGTGCTTTAGTTCAGGGTAGTTTTCATACCTATTGGTGACTAGGGTCTCGAGATATAGGACAAAAAGTGGACCCGGTCACCCCTAGAATGTGTTTATACAATATAGATATCAGATGAAAGCTGTTGATGAGTGCTTTAGTTCAGGGTAGTTTTCATACCTATTGGTGACTAGGGTCTCGAGATAGGACAAAAAGTGGACCCGGGCACCCCTAGAATGTGTTTATACAATATGGTGACTAAGGTCTTGAGATATAGGCCAAAACGTGGACCCGGGCACCCCTAGAATGTGTTTATACAATATGGATATCAAATGAAAGCTGTTGATGAGTGCTTCAGTACAGGGTAGTTTTCATACCTATTGGTGACTAGTCTCGAGATATAGGCCAAAACGTGGACCCGGGCACCCCTAGAATGTGTTTATACAATATGGATATCAAATGAAAGCTGTTGATGAGTGCTTTAGTTCAGGGTAGTTTTCATACCTATTGGTGACTAGGGTCTCGAGATATAGGCCAAAACGTGGACCCGGGAACCCCTAGAATGTGTTTATACAATATGGATATCAGATGAAAGCTGTTGATGAGTGCTTTAGTTCAGGGTAGTTGTCATACCTATTGGTGACTAGGGTCTCGAGATATAGGACAAAAAGTGGACCCGGGCACCCCTAGAATGTGTTTATACAATATGGTGACTAAGGTCTTGAGGTATAGGCCAAAACGTGGACCCGGGCACCCCTAGAATGTGTTTATACAATATGGATATCAGATGAAAGCTGTTGATGAGTGCTTTAGTTCAGGGTAATTTTCATACCTATTGGTGACTAGGGTCTCGAGATATAGGACAAAAAGTGGACCCGGGCACCCCTAGAATGTGTTTATACAATATGGATATCAGATGAAAGCTGTTGATGAGTGCTTTAGTACAGGGTAGTTTTCATACCTATTGGTGACTAGTCTCGAGATATAGGCCAAAACGTGGACCCGGGCACCCCTAGAATGTGTTTATACAATATGGATATCAAATGAAAGCTGTTGATGAGTGCTTTAGTTCAGGGTAGTTTTCATACCTATTGGTGACTAGGGTCTCGAGATATAGGCCAAAACGTGGACCCGGGCACCCCTAGAATGTGTTTATACAGTATGGATATCAGATGAAAGCTGTTGATGAGTGCTTTAGTTCAGGGTAGTTTTCATACCTATTGGTGACTAGGGTCTCGAGATATAGGACAAAAAGTGGACCCGGGCACCCCTAGAATGTGTTTATACAATATGGATATCAAATGAAAGCTGTTGATGAGTGCTTCAGTACAGGGTAGTTTTCATACCTATCGGTGACTGGAGTCTCGAGATATAGGTCAAAACGTGGACCCGGGCACCCCTAGAATGTGTTTATACAATATGGATATCAAATGAAAGCTGTTGATGAGTGCTTTAGTGCAGGGTAGTTTTCATACCTATTGGTGACTAGGGTGTCGAGATATAGGCCAAAACATGGACCCGGATACCCCTAGAACGTGTGTGTATTTTGGATATCAAATGAAAGCTGTTGCTGAGAGCTTTTAAGTAATTTTCGTTGTGATATTCGATTTAGTCGTATCAACCTGGCAAAACTCATAAATATGCATGCGAAGCCGAAATTCATGTCTACCCACATACCTATTTACATACGTCCTATTCGATTTGCGTGAAATTTGGTATATAAAAATGCCTATATTAGTATTTACGATGCTTTTTTCCGGGAAGTAGACCAGAGACGGACTGGGACTGGGATTAGGACTGGGACTGCGACTGAGACTCGGAGTGGGACTGGGACTGACACTCGGAATGGGACTGGAACAAAATACATACCACCCTCTGGGACTGGCAATAAGATATGAAGAAGAATGAGAAAAACTTGAGAGAAGAGAAAAGAGAGAATGAGAAGGAGACTGAGAAAGAGATAGAATGAGTCGAAGATGGAGATAGATGAAGCGAAAAATACGGAGGGAGGTGTGAATACAAAGATTAGGAAAAAGTGTAGAGGGGCGAGGGCAGAGTTAGACGGAAAAAGCTTATTAAAATATATGCAGATATAACAAATTTAGGGCAGAACAACGTCTGCCGGGTCTGCTAGTTAATAATAAAAACATATCTTAGTAAATGGTTTAATTTTTCAACGGCCAAGCCTTACCTAACCGCTTACGCTTGGGAAAGTTTACCATAGATGAATGGATTTGTACCTCTTTGTTTCGACAGAGCGCTGTAAAAATGCACATTTTTTATAACATTTGTCAATGATGCCACTCCAAACAAAAATGAATAGATCTGAATATGGGGATTTTTGACATACATTTCGGCGATTATAGTTTCAATCATTTAGTAAAATGATAGTCGTAAAATATTCATTTCTTTAAACTTATTTTACAATAATACGACTAGTTAGAGTCAAATATGAACAAATCTAAGTAAAATTTACATTTTGATTAAATTAATTAGTCAAATATTTTAACGCATATATCTCACAGTGAAAACCATATATTCTTTTGAAATTTCAGTAAATCGGACCTTTGATATAATAGTTAACATTATTTAATGGATAGGGCTTATCCTACATGTCTGACGTTCCAGGTTCTAAGATCAAAATGGACTGGTTGCATCGCGACTTCATATTTACAAAACCTGTTTTTAGTAATAACTTTCGAATAGGAAATAATATTTACCCTCCGACTTCAAACTAATAATATTTACACTAAAACAAGTATTTCTATCCTTTTTCCCATAATTTTTGAACGCATTTCTACAGTTGTAGGTCAAACTAAAGCTTACCGAAATTGTTGGCCCGTTTTTCATTTTAGCTCGCACATTTTTTGTTCTGGCACCCGCTTCAACTGGCGCGAGGGATTTATCTGTGATTGTTGCCAGCTCAAATTTGAGATAAATCCCTCGTGAGAGCGCAACAAATTAGAGAGAGTTTCGTATCAAGCCATCTTTGAAGTTAACCAACAACGTACTGCTCTCTTACTTTCTCTTTTTGCGCGGTTGCTATATGAACCACACAAACCCGTATACAAATTGCCGGCAATAACCTTCGCTATTACCGATTAGGCCTGATTACATTCACGACTAAGCTACATCTGTCAAATTATTTTTACACATTTTCTTATGAGTGTCGTTATTTTCGGTGCGAGCAGCAAAACAATCAATCACGAAAGCCGTTGTAGCCAGATTAAACCAAATTATATTTTTGGGAAGCGACAGTGAGTGGCGTCCTTTTTGTTTTGTCAATAAAATATAAGTAAATAACAGATAATAAAAGCTAAAATCATTCTTTTAAACAGTTAATATTTTTTTCAAAAATTTTCGCTACTGTTTGCTGTAATTTATATTGAATGTAATCAGGCCTATTGATTGGCGAGAGAGCGAACTCAAAAATTCTTTCTGAGACCATTGTGGATAAGAAAAGTGTGATAACTTCAGCATAGACGACAAAATTACAAATAGAACCGATCACCAGATTTTTATTTGACTATCGTGGTCTCATAATGTATCTTTTTCTATCACCCAGTGAAGATTGCCGGTCTAATGCGCCGCAATATTGAACATTGCTCTCAAATCGCTAAATAGTAGTCATATTTAACATCCTGTCAGAACAACTGAAACGTGTTAATCATTGTGAATCAAACTAAATGTGATATCTTATCTGTCAACTGCCTGACAGGATGTTCAATAGGGCCCCCCCCAGCGGGTTAGGGGTTCAGAATATACCCGCGGTAGGTATGCCTGTCGTAAGAGGCGACTAAAATACCAGATTGAAGGGGCTGTGTAGCGCAACCCTTCAGGTTGCCAGCGCAATATATAGTTTCTCCAAGCCCAATTGTCAACCTCACCTATCCGCGGCGAATCCTGTTTCACTAACAGACGAGGCTCTGGCGACCCCAAGCTCCTCATGGAACTTGGGGGTGGGGAGGGAGGGAATGGCATGAAGGTTTAATGTGGCCACATAAATCGTTCCCGAGATGGTCGAGCTAGCACCTTAATGGTACTATGGTACCGGAGCGTACCGGATCTGTATCCGGAAAAGGACCATCACATCGATAACACTCCCCAAAGCCTTCGGGGAGCAACCTTATCGCTACAACAACAACAACAACAACATGTTCAATAGGGCTACTTTTTAGCGTTTTGGCAGGGTGTTCAATATGTCGGCGCATAGGGCCGGCTATCTTCAGCGGGTGATAGAAAGAGATACAAAATGAGACAGCGATAGTCAATTACAAATCAGGCGATCCGATCACTTTGGAATTTTGACGTCTATGCAGAAGTTATCACACTTATAGCGTTTTCTTTTCTGAAATAAATTGTTGCCTAAGTAAATGGTAAAGCCTTAGTAGAGTTACTCCTACCCCAGAAAATTGTCAACATTTATAGTGCATACAAAGAACAATTCAACTCACCATATTCACTCATATCACAAAGTACACAAAAAGATTACGCATTGCGCATGTAAACATTAGATCAGCTCTTTTTTATGGGCAATTGTTACGTCATTTTCCTTTAGCTCTTGTTTTTTTTCTCTCTTTCTTTCATTCACGCAAACAGTCAACTGTGACGTAGATGCGCAGAACGAAGCAATTTTGAACTCTTTTGAACTCGTGAATGCGCAATCTGGGTAAGTGATTTGTGTGAGCGAATTGAGAGTTTCACAGAGTTGCACGGCCACACCGCCATTTTATACAGGGTAAAAGTGTAACGCTTTTGCGTTGCGAGCAGGCAACAATTTTCACAAATGAACGAAATACCCCGTAAAGGCGTTGCCTGTTTTTTAGAATAGAACAACAACCCTTGCGCGGCGTACAAAAAGCGTAACTCTATAACCAGAAACGAAAACGCCATTAGTCAACTTAAAAAATTAAACTTTTCATCGCTAGAAAAGGTCACTGTGCAGCGTAAGCAAATTACTGCAATCTCAGAAGGCAATGGCTCAGCTCCTTAATTATGAGCGTACTCGTAAATATTGAGTATGACTCAGTGCTGATGCTAAAATTAGTGACTAAGAGCAAAATGAATTGTTTCAGGTTAAATTTAGGTAAAACAGGTCATTAAGGAGGTGGTATCGATAACCTTACTACATACTTATAACTTCATATTCTAGACATTTGCGGCTGATTACGTATTACATAGTTATAAAATAAAAAAAAAAAAATAAAAAAGAAGAAAAGTTAGCAAAAATTAATTTACGTAATGAATGAAGCAATGTAAAAGCCTGCAAGATTAAATCAAGAAAAATTATAATTTTGCTTGCAACTATATGACGTAAAACAGTAATGAAAAACACGTAATCATGAGGCGACACCTTCAGGCACTTCTGTACAGCGACTTGTTTAAAGAGTGCGATGACCCAGTTGGAACTCCCTTGCCTACCATTACTTATTATTGACAACACGAGCTGAGCATACGGTGACTGACTGACATGATTCAGTCTCTACATTCTGTACACAAATAATACAACTGCGCCTTCCCAGGAAATAAGGCTCGATTTCATGTTTTGGACTGTGCCCTGAAAGCACCACATTACCAAATATAATAAACCCCTAGAACTCTTTGTCGCATTAAAGCGGCAAGGCATTCCATTGTTATCTTACGGCACCAGTAAAATCTTAATTGCAGTTAAGAACTGGCAGGAGGTGACGTCTGTCCAGCAATTGACAGAGCCGTGGTAGAGGTTGGGCTCCTTCGATGACAAAAATGCCCACCACAAATTATCTCTGTAGTGAACCCTCTTTAATTTCTAAAACCGAATGATGAGGAGTATCGCAAAGATCAGCCAGGCAGTCAAGTGTTTTTTAAAAAGAACGTAGACAAGAAGATTGACCCTAAATTTTTCAGAGATACTGGCAAGACTTTCTCCGCGTTTGAAATGACAGTGACTTTGACACATTCACATTCCAAAGCTTGTGAACATATCACATTATGTATGGCTTGCATAAATGGTGGTCAGTCTACTGCAGGCGACCTCGTAAAATATCTCAAATTCGGCAAGAACTACCCCTACATTCGACTCCGGTTACTTGTAGAGGTTAAAAGAGTTGATGAAAACGGCAAGTTGGTAACACTCAATTGGGATGGATGCCTTACCTCTTAGAACGGACCTTAGAACAAAGGCAGAGAGTGAAGTAGATTACTTCACATCTGATATATCCAGAAAACGAATTAAAGTTATCGTACAGTTTTCATCCACATCTCTCGGGTGCGAGATCCCTTTTTTGGACGATTTCCAAGGTATTCCGCTTGCCTCTCCTGATCTTCGATAGTCCGTTGGCACTTTTGAGAGCCGCCTATTACACGCTTTGAGACCACTAAATGTCTCGTACCGAATTTTCCCCTATCACTGTAAGTCGTCGTTGGCCGGAATAGTGGAAAGCATTGTTACATGTCAAGTGCTCCTCCTGTCAGAAAAAGTGTTAAGAAAATATAAAATCGTGATAGGTTTTTAGCAAGTAACGCAAAGGTTTAGTGCTGAATTAAATTAAGTGGACCTCAGGTTTGAGTTCAGTGCATCAGCTCAAGAGCTGCTACTGGCCTGTCTCCAATTATTTGGTTTCAATTTAAAGCAATAAACCTTAACACTGGGTGCCCATAAATTCAGAAAACAAAAATTCAGAAACACATTTTTTCAGAAAACATTAGTCAGAACCCTTTTTTCAGAAAGCCAAAATTCAGAAGTCAAAACTCAGAAACAAAAATTCAGAAATCAAATTTCAGTAGTCAAATTTCAGAAGTCAAAATCCAGAAGTAAAATTTCAGAAGTAAAATTTCAGAAGTCAAAATTCAGAAAGTAATCACACAGCAAAAAACATTAAATTTGGCGTTATATTCAGTCGAATTATGGAATATATATACTATCACCAAATTGGGTAAAGTCCGTACAAATAATTCCATCGAAAGGTGGCGCAGCGTCAATCGAAGTGCGTTTGAGACACACCTTAACATATTTAATTGCGTAAATAAAATAAAAAACTAACAGGCAATAATAGAAACAAAACTGCAGCAGTTTTCAGCTAGAGGCGAGCCATATCGGAAACGCAAGAAAAAATATAAAGCCTTTGTTTTTTAATACTGTAAATTCAAAAGGTCGCGGGTTCGAATCGAGCTCAAGGCCTAACAATAATTATTTTATCATTATTATTCTTTTGATACATTTTTGCTTAATTGAAACAACAACAAATTGTTAATACATCCCAGAGCACGGGGAAAAAGTGTCATTAAATATGACAAGTCCAATTTTCACATCCATTCTGAAACAGATGTCGCAGACAACTTCACGTGAAGTTGGCTGTGCACCATAAAAAAGTTAAATTTTTTTTTCGAAAATATAAAATATTCCACTTATTTACGGCAAATTCGTGTACAAAATTATTTTCTTAGCTGGTCTCTAAAGTGGTTTTCTGAGGGTGGCACGCTAACTTCACGTGAAGTTGGCGTGCCACCCTATATTTTCTAAAATATGGCCGCGGCAAATTTTTTTGTTTCACGGATAAATTGCGACAAATTCGCGGCAATTTTCCCAATAGGTAATTTTTTTCCACGTAAAAGTTGTCTTGCCAACTTCAGAGAGGTTCTGAATTTTGCCTTCTGAAATTTGACTTCTGAATTTTCACTTCTGAAATTTGACTTCTGTAATTTGACTTCTGAGATTTGAGTTCTGAGTTTTGACCTCTGAATTTTGTCTTTCTGAAAAAAGGGCTCTGACTAATGTTTTCGGAAAAAATGTGTTTCGAATTTTTGCTTTCTGAATTTTTGGGGGGCACCCTTAATACTCTACCCATTCAAACTCCACTTCCTACTGAGAAACTTATAGTAATGCCTTAATCATACCTACATGATGAGCTTAGAGACTGCCAGCTAGCTTACAAATATAAAGAAAACGAGTTTTTGTACAAGTGCACTGGGAGCACGTGCATTCCGCCTACAAGTCGATTTAATTGCAAAGTGGGTGATGCGGTTAGTGCTGCCACATCTTGCACGATATTGCATCAAGCGGGTAGGGTTGATTTAGTGACATACAAATGCAATATGATGAGACATGAATGAAATTTAACGGTAACCAGCGATGGTGTCTTTGGCGTGAAACAAGCGATGCAATTATTTTGTTATCATAAATGTTTGTATGTAATCTGTGTAAACATATCTACCTAAGGCTGTGTTGGGCGGGTGTAACTTTTGTGCATATTGCAGACATTTTTTGGTACCATGCGATGCATTGAGGTGTAGGTGTTATGCGCTTGTGGCACGACAGTGAGTATAAAAAATGAATATGTAATTTGCAACCATATGTGTGACAAATCGAAAACGACAACTTCAAAAGTTTCGCAAGAAGTCACAAAATTGTATAATTCGTGGAGTGAAAAGTTGAAGTTGCTTTTGTTTTGTTCTAATTATATTAAAATTAGGTGTGGCACAAGTGAAATATATATGAGGGGAGTTCCGGTTTTTTGCACTATTAAAATTTGTTTGCTTTTTTCAATGACTCATAAGTGAACATATACATAAGTCGCAGAACATTTCAGCGAAAGAAATTAGTTTTTTCTTCTATTTCCCAAATACATATTAGGTGAACACGAAAACTTTACCCAGAATTGAGAAATCTTTACCAAATTTTGGATTCCCTAGAAGCACAATAGATTTACTTATACACTCAGAAAAAACTTCGTCCGATTGAAGAAAAATGGGAATGAAATGGTACTTAAGAAATTTTATCCTCATTCGCATGGCCAAAATTTCTTCGAATGAGGATCTTTTCTTCATTTTGAAGAAATTTTAGCCATGCGAATGAGGATAAAATTTCTTAAGTGCCATTTCATTCCCATTTTTCTTCAATCGGGAGAAGTTTTTTTCTGAGTGTATTGAAAAGGCCCAACGGGAAAAATTCGATGATCCCTTAAAGTGATGAAACTTTGTGTGTGAGTTTATACTTTATTATGCAATATAGATATTCAGGAAAATTAAAAAAAAATGGGCGTGGCATCGCCCACAAAATTTCAAAAGTTTTGCAAACCGTAAATCAAAAGCCGTTATTATAATGTTGACCTTGGGGGATAATTGTTTTTGCTATTATACGCATATAGACCTGAGGAAAATCGGTTGACGACTACGCCGAATACATTATACAGATATTCCAACTCAGAGCGTCATTAAGCGAAAACAAATCTCCGAAATTTAGTGCAAACACTGTTTTTAAGACGATAACTGTTTGCTTTGAAAAAGGGCGGAATCGGTTGGTAACCACGCCCACTTTTAATACTCGGTCCATCCGTTCTTGCACTAATAAGACACATTTAATGAGAACGGTGAAATCTACATTTAGTTCAGGACACGAGCTTGATATTAGTATGATCGCACTTTTCCGATGTTATAAATTTCGAAAAATACCAAAAAAATGCGAAAATTCATTTACATAAACTATTCAGTACAGCATAATATTGTTTATTTACAAAACTACTGTAGTAGTTTGCGCTGCTTTTATACTCTCACTTGCCTCGTTCACTACTTCTCCTAGGAGCTAGACTTTTTCCGAACAGTCTTCTCGAGCTCCTTGTTTATTTCTCATTTCTGTATCTGATAATCTCGTTTGTCTTCCAGTTATATTCATATATATGTGTAGGTAAAAACTTTTGGTCTTAGATGATGATTACATGATGTAACACCCTATTGTGCGAAAGCAAGTTTTCGAGAAAAATGCGTTTAACCCTAGAACGCATAACCCGTGTATCCAGTTGCGACTTTAAACTACTTTAGTGAGAGAACCACTGTCACTAGAGTGTTGAACCTTCTAATCTAGGAAAGTACAGTATTTCTGTATCGTTTAAGTCAATCCTTGCAGGTTTAAGTTGAGGCGTTCCCCAGATATAAGTTCCCAAAGTCGACACCTACGTGAACGCATAACCGGGTACCCGTATACCCTTCAAATATTTAACAATTTATTTGTTTTAATAGGAAATTTTTATTGCGGATTGTAAAAACATATTAGAAAACATGAATCTTTAAACAAAAACTGTTGTATTTTGTAGACATATACTAATTTTTCTGCTCGCAAACAGTGCAGATACAATTTGTCACCGATTGTACCAGGTACATTGGTTTTTTGCAGATGCTGCGTGCTTTTCGCGTTTTTTTTCTTCGTTTGGGGGTTTCAGTATAACATAGGTAGCAGGATCCAGTTACCGGTTTTCTCGAGCTTGTCGCAGTAAGTAAGCAACTCACTGATCAGCACACAATCTGTATTAATTTTTACTTATGAATTTTGTTACTGTGCATTTGTAACGGTAAAAACTTGTAAGTGGACACACGGGTACCCCCGTTATGCGTTTGTGTGGTATTTTTTGGTTATGCGTTCTACGGTTAAAGTTTTTGTTTAGCTCTGTGGCTCTGTGTAGCGGCTGGCCGTTGTGAACGAATTTAGTAATTAGAATTTAATTAACTTCCGATAAGCTACAAAATTGAACCCGATGACAATGCCATAATAAGAAAAAACTCCGATAGGTGGCGCATGTATCGAAATATTTCAAAAAATCGTATTTGTGGTGCGATTTGGCTTTAAATGCGATTTGTGAAAAAACTAAGAATGATAGAAAACTGCTGTTTGTTCCATTGGAAAGAGCGTTAAATTTCCTTCCTTAAAAAGTGATGGACGGTATTTTCGCACAATAGGGCCGTTTCATGATTCCAGGTCACATATTTTAAATTCGACCAATTGTAACGAAGTTTGGTAAGAACAATGTTTTTATGTCGGTAACTGTTGTTTAGCCTCCTGCAAAAGACCATAACTGCATACATATGTATAAGTAGTATATTTCAATCTTCATATTATTCAACGTTTGTGACATTTCTTTTAAAAATCTCCTGTATGTGGGAGCGCACACAAGGAATATCACTGCTAGGGATGTTCAATAGTAATAATTTCTATAATCCAACGCTTGTCGAATGTCACGTGGCAACATAATAATTAAAATAGGCTTTACATTCATTATGATTTATTGAAATAATAATTATTTTTTTGGTTGAGCATGTTATAAAGGCATCAATAATGACATCCGTTATAATATTGCTGAATACAAAAATTTTATTACGATCACTTCGTGTCAATCTCAACTAGGTTTCAAACTCAGATGGCTATGTCTACTATAGCATCGCACACACGCAGCTAACCTTTACAGCTCAATTTTCACAATTTATGTACCTACTTAGGCTAACCCTTACTGCTGTATTGTTGTAGTAAACATTTGTGCAGTAACAACCCCTGACTTTTAGCATGAACCCAAGCAACCCTTGTAAAGAAAATTTATAATCTGAGTTGAAATGAAAACATGTAATGAAAACGAAAGTTTTTCACAAGTGAATGAATCTGGATATGTTTATATGAATACCTACATACTCATCATTGAATAAAAGTAGATCAGATATTATGAAATGAATGTAATTGCTAATGCATTTCAACGGTGCAATTCCACTTATAAAAAAATATAACAATTATTATACTCAGTTGAGCAGAGCTCACAGAGTATATTAAGTTTGATTGGATAACGGTTGGTTGTACATATATAAAGGAATCGAGATAGATATAGACTTCCATATATCAAAAGAATCAGGATCGAAAAAAAATTTGATTGAGCCATGTCCGTCCGTCCGTCCGTCCGTCCGTCCGTTAACACGATAACTTGAGTAAATTTTAAGGTATCTTGATGAAATTTGGTATGTAGGTTCCTGAGCACTCATCTCAGATCGCTATTTAAAATGAACGATATCGGACTATAACCACGCCCACTTTTTCGATATCGAAAATTTCGAAAAACCGAAAAAGTGCGATAATTCATTACAAAAGACCGATAAAGCGACGAAACTTGGTAGATGAGTTGAACTTATGACGCAGAATAGAAAATTAGTAAAATTTTGGACAATGGGCGTGGCACCGCCCACTTTTAAAAGAAGGTAATTTAAAACTTTTGCAAGATGTAATTTGGCAGTCGTTGAAGATATCATGATGAAATTTGTCAGGAACGTTACTACTATTACTATATGTACGCTTAATAAAAATTAGCAAAATCGGGGAAGGACCACGCCCACTTTTAAAAAAAAAATTTTTTTAAAGTAAAATTTTTACAAAAAATTTAATATCTTTACAGTATATAAGCAAATTATGTCAACATTCAACTCCAGTAATGATATGGTGCAACAAAATACAAAAATAAAAGAAAATTTCAAAATGGGAGTGGCTCCGCCCTTTTTCATTTAATTTGTCTAGGATACTTTTAACGCCATAAGTCGAACAAAAATTAACCAATCCTTTTGAAATTTGGTAGGGGAGTAGATTTTACGACGTTAACTGTTTTCTGTGAAAATGGGCGACATCAGTTGATGCCACGCCCAGTTTTTATACACAGTCGTCCGTCCGTCCGTCCGTCTGTCCGTTAACACGATAACTTGAGTAAATTTTGAGGTATCTTCATGAAATTTGGTATATATGTTCCTGGGCACTCATCTCAGATCGCTATTTAAAATGAACGATATCGGACAATAACCACGCCCAATTTTTCGATATCGAAAATTTCGAAAAATCAAAAAAGTGCGATAATTCATTACCAAATACGCATTAAGCGATGAAGCTTGGTAGGTGAGTTGAGCTTATGACGCAGAATAGAAAATTAGTAAAATTTTGGCCATTGGGCGTGGCACCGCCCACTTTTAAATGAAGGTAATTTAGAAGTTTTGCAAGCTGTAATTTGGCAGTCGTTAAAGATATCATGATGAAATTTGGCAGAAACATTACCCTTATCACTGTATGTCTGCTTAATAAAAATTAGCAAAATCGGAGAACGACCACGCCCACTTTTTAAAAAAAATTTTTTTTAAATTCAAATTTTAAAAGAAAAGTTAATATCTTTACAGCATATAAGTAAGTTATGCCAACATTCAACTCCAGTAATGATGTGGTGCAACAAATTACAAAAATAAAAGAAAATTTCAAAATGGACGTGGCTCCGCCCTTTTTCATTTAATTTGTCTAGGATGCTTTTAATGCCATAAGTCGAACAAAAATTAACCAATCCTTGTGAAATTTGGTAGAGGCTTGGCTCCTAGGACGGTAACTGTTTTCTGTGAAAAAGGGCGAAATCGGTTGAAGCCACGCCCAGTTTTTATACACAGTCCACCGTCTGTCCTTCCGCTCGGCCGTTAACACAATAACTTGAGCAAAAATCGATATATCTTTACTAAACTTAGCACACGTACTTATCTGAACTCACTTTATCTCTATATAAAAAATGGCCGAAATCCGACAATAACCACGCCCACTTTATCGATATCGAAAATTACGAAAAATAAAAAAATGCCATAATTCTATACCAAATACGAAAAAAGGGATGAAACATTGTAACTGGATTGGTTTATTGACGCAAAATATAACTTTGGAAAAAACTTTGTAAAATGGGTGTGACACCTACCTTATTAAGTAGAAGAAAATGAAAAAGTTCTACAAGGCGAAATCAACAGCCCTTGGAATCTTGGCAGGAATACTGTTAGTGGTATTCCATATATACATAAATTAGCAGTACCCGACAGATGATTTTCTGGATCACCTGGTCCACATTTTGGTCGATTTCCCGAGAACGCCTTCACATATACATCTAAGGGCCACTCGCTTTTAAAACCCTCATTAATACCTTTAATTTGATATCCATATCATACAAACACATTCTAGAGTCACCCCTGGCCCACCCTAATGGCGATATCTCGAAAAGGCGTCCACCTATAGACCTAATGCCCACTCCCTATTAAAATGCTCAGTAACACCTTTCGTTTGATACCCAAATCGTACAAACATTCTAGAGTGGCTCCTGGCCCACCCTAATAGCGATATCTCGAAAAGGCGTCCACCTATAGACCTAATGCCCACTCCCTATTAAAATGCTCAGTAACACCTTTCGTTTGATACCCATATCGTACAAACATTCTAGAGTCACCCCTGGCCCACCCTAATGGCGGTATCTCGAAAAGGCGTCCACCTATAGACCTAATGTCCAATCCCTCTTAAAATGCTCAGTAACACCTTTCGTTTGATACCCATATCGTACAAACATTCTAGAGTCACCCCTGGCCCACCCTAATGGCGATATCTCCAAAAGGCGTCCACCTATAGACCTAATGTCCACTCCCTCTTAAAATGCTCAGCAACACCTTTCGTTTCATACCCATATCGTACAAACATTCTAGAGTCACCCCTGGCCCACCCTAATGGCGATATCTCGAAAAGGCGTCCACCTATAGACCTAATGCCCACTCTCTCTTGAAATGCTCAGTAACACCTTTCGTTTGATACCCATATCGTACAAACATTCTAGAGTCACCCTTGGTCCACCTTTATGGCGATATCTCGAAAAGGCGTCCACCTATTGAACTAAGGATTACTCCCTTTTAAAATACTCATTACCACCTTTCATTTGATACCCATATCGTACAAACACATTCTAGAGTCACCTCTGGCCCACCCTAATGGCGATATCTCGAAAAGGCGTCCACCTATAGACCTAATGCCCACTCTCTCTTAAAATGCTCAGTAACACCTTTCGTTTGATACCCATATCGTACAAACATTCTAGAGTCACCCCTGGCCCACCCTAATGGCGATTTCTCGAAAAGACGTCCACCTATAGACCTAATGCCCACTCCCTCTTAAAATGCTCAGTAACACCTTTCGTTTGATACCCATATCGTACAAACACATTCTAGAGTCACCCCTGCCCACCCTAATGACGATATCTCGAAAAGGCGTCCACCTATAGACATCATGCCCACTCCCTCTTAAAATGCTCAGTAACACCTTTCGTTTTATACCCATATCGTACACACATTCTAAAGTCACCCTTGGTCCACCTTTATGGCGATATCTCGAAAAGGTGTCCACCTATAGAACTAAGGATTACTCCCTTTTAAAATACTCATTACCATCTTTCATTTGATACCCATATCATACAAACACATTCTAGAGTCACCCCTGGCCCACCCTAATGGCGACATTTCGAAAAGGCGTCCACCTATAGACCTAATGCCCAATCCCTCTTAAAATGCTCAGTAACACTTTTCGTTTGATACCCATATCGTACAAACATTCTAGAGTTACCCCTGGCCCACCCTAATGGCGATATCTCGAAAAGGCGTCCACCTATAGACCTAATTCCCACTCCCTCTTAAAATGCTCAGTAACACCTTTCATTTGATTCCCATATCGTACAAACACATTCTAGAGACACCCCTGGTCCACCTTTATGGCGATATCTCGAAACGGCGTCGACCTATGGAACTAAGGATCACTCCTTTTCAAAATACTCATTAACAGCTTTCATTTGATACCCATATCGTACAAACATATTCTAGAGTCACCCCTGGTCCACCTTTATGGCGATATCTCGAAAAGTCGTCCACCGATAGACCTAAGGCCCACTCCCTCTTAAAATGCTCAGTAACACCTTTCATTTGATACCCATATCGTACAAACAAATTCTAGAGTCAGCCCTGGTCCACCTTTATGGCGATATCCCTAAATGGCGTCCATCAATAGAACTATGGCCTACTCTCTCTTAAAATACTCTTTAATACCTTCCACTTGATACACATGTCATACAACCACATTCCAGGGTTACCCTAGGTGCATTTTCCTACATGGTGATTTCCCTTATTTTGTCTCCATAGCTCTCAACTGAGTATGTAATGTTCGGTTACACCCGAACTTAGCCTTCCTTACTTGTTATAGCATAACTTAGTTGTACAAACGAGGGAGAAAATAGTTTCTTATGTGAAAAATATTTAATGCGAAAAGTGTGTTGTGGCACGTGTCTGATGCGATACGTCAAATGCACGTATGGCGTACATTGGAAATGATTGAATTTTGAATCTTTCCTTTACAAAATATTCACATTAATTTAGCTTAATATAGCAATATTTGTTACAAAAATAAATTCCTTTGTTAAAAACAACTTTGTTGAACATTCTTAGGTATTTATTTAGTTTCCTGCTTCGAGTAGCACGACATCACGTTTGTATAAATTTCGAAATTATTTGTTTGTTTGAAGAACTTCAAAATCGAGTGTCTTGTGTTAATCGTAGTGACTATAAACTTAACGATATTTTAAACACAGTAAAGCAAAGTATATGACTTTTCACGAATTGTGCTTACTTTCATGTTAAAATAACTATTAAATGAACATTTTCGGTGTTTCTGTCATAATTTTAACTCTCATTCGAATTCATTTGATACAACGGATTCAGTTTTTACTATAAAGAAAACTGTCCTTCCTATTTTAACTCGTAACCAAAAAAAAAAAAAAAAAAATAGAATAAAAAAGAAGTATAGTTGTCTAACTTCGGGTGTAACCGAACATTATATACTCAGCGTGAGCTTCAATTGTACATTTCATTTCAGATAAATTACTTTTCTACATAACACGTGGCACCGCCCGTTTAAAAGAAAAATGTCTCCCCATTTCCTCTTACAGTAAAACTTGATAAGTGAAATATCATTGATTCAAAACAATTTTTTGCTAAGTTATAGCTTATTATTCTAGTCTACGACCCTTTTAAACTTGTTTTATATCTAAGTCGCCGTGGTCTTTAACCGATCCCGTCCATTTTTACTAGAAATATTTTCTGCTATAACGAAAATATGTGTACACAATTTCATTACGATATGTTAATTTTTCTTCGAGTTATTTCAATTAAGAAAGTAAAACTCTATTGGTACAAAGCTCTTTTTTGCTAAGACAAAGCTTATTATTTTCATCCACGACCCTTTTACAAATTTTGTATATAAAAGTTGGCGTCTTTAACCGATCTCGTCCATTTTTTCTAGAAATATTTCCTGCTATAGGGAAAATTTGTGTACCCAATTTTATTACGATTCGTTAATTTTTCTTCGAGTTATGGCTCCCGAAACATAGAAAATTGCTTAGCCATAAAAGGGGCAGTGTCACGCCCATTTTTTAAAATTTGAAGTTTTTCCTATTTATTGTTATAAATCCACTTGGGAAATGAAATACCATTGATATAAGGTTCTTTTTTGCAAAGATGTAGCTTATTTTATTCGTCCACGACCCTTTTAAAAATGTTTTATATAAAAGTGGGCGTGGTCCTTAACCGATCTCATAAATTTTTCTTCAAAGCATTCCTTATAGTAAAGGCAACCTCTCTGCCGAATTTTTAAACGAGAAGTTTAACGATTTTTGATTTATGATTAATAATATTTGTAAAATTGATTTTATCACAAGTGGGCGGTGCCACGCCCATTTTAAATTTTTTTTCTGATTTGTATCAATATCACGTCAAATTTCAACATTATAGGTGTATTATTTACTAAATTATCAGTTGTTTGTGTTTTCAAAAATGTTATATATATAAAAAGTGGGAATGGTTATCATCCGATTTCGCACGTTTTCAATACCAATCTATTCTCGGTCCAGATAAGCTCGTGTACCAAATTTGGTGAAGATATCTCAATATTTACTCAACTTATCGTGTTAACGGACATGGCTCAATCAAATTTTTTTTCGATACAGATGATTTTGATATATGGAAGTCTATATCTTTCTCGATTCCTTTATACCTGTACAACCAACCGTTATCCAATCAAAGTTAATATACTCTGTGTGCAAAACACGCTGAGTATCAAAAATTTTACGTACTAAAAATGTTCCCTTGTTTAACAATGTAGAATATGTATAATTTCCAACTGTTATGTATAATACTCAAGTGATGATTTTTATTCTGTAGCTGAGCAGTTTTAGATCTCGACGCTTATCAACAACTCGGCAAAAACAAATTCGTGCGTCATACGGATGCGACCCTAGCGTCGGTTGGGCGGGCTTTGGCGGGTATTAATCCGTTTGGCATTATCCCATACTCGCTGTTGTTCAAAGTAATTTATTTTTCACCAATAACTTAAGAGCTTTCCAGAAATACCCCTCGACAAATATAAATGTTTCAGCTAGACAACAATAATTTAGAAGTGCATTTTGCAAAGCGATTTGACCGTTTCGTGCCAAGTCACGCCTTAGTCAAAGTATAAAATTAATAAATCTTTAGCATTCTAAGATGTTTGCAGAATCAAAATGATCAGGAACAACTATAATAATAATTATTGTTATTATTATTATTATTATTATAAGGTCTCGATGCACTGCGACCAATATTAGGATCTATTGTGCTTGACCTTTCAGCTGTGAATTTTACTTTGTTTGGAGGCCTTTAATGTTTAAGTACCTCTTCAGGCTTTTTACTCCATATCACGAGGGGATTAAGAGTCACGCCACCTAGATGAGAGAGTCTCTGCCTTGTCAGAGCGACGCATTCGTAGAGAATGTGAACCAGCGTTTCATCCTACAGCTCACAAAAGCAACAGATTTGTGTATCCGTTACTGTCTAAGCTTTGGTGATTCGACGGGCGAATAGTTTTTTTGTTATTACATTATTATATTGTTATTTTTGTGGACTGTATGTTATGTTATTATTTTTAGAGAGGGAGGTCGCTATGCACCTGTTACACCTTGTATTTATTCATTGGGGGCGAGCACTGGGGGCTCCAAGGTATTGGCTGCGGGTTGAGCCACCTTGTTTTGCTTTGAAAAACCCCGCTTTGGGATAAAAAATTTAAACTATGTCTTTATAATATTTCACTAACCAGTTGAGAATTACAAGCACACTCAATGGCTAATGAAACAAACGAACGAAAAATGTTCATAGTTTAAGTCACTTTACATACTGGGGTTATATCGTAGACTACATTGCCCCGTATAATATCCATTGAGAGTTCGTAGGTCTTCTCTACTTAGATTAATGAGTTTTTCTCATAACCCAGCAACAGGTTTGTAAAAAACGTAGCCTGTTTTCGTTTTTTAGCTACTTGTGGGTTTCTTATGAGTCCAAAGAAGGGCTCTGGACCATAGAATGCTGCTATGTCAATAGCACCATGCGCAACTAGACTTCTAATCTTCTCCGTGCCCTATAACGAACCCACTTACAAATACAGTCGTGGCTATTTGATTACAAACTATGCATATAGAAAAGAATATCTGTCTTAGGCATTTTCGTATGCTGTGAATACTTATCGAAAAATTTTGAAAAAAAAAATTAATAATGTTTAAAAACGTCAAAAACAACGATTTTGCACAAAATAAAAAATACGCCACTCACTGACGCTACCCAAAAATAGAAAAAGGTTTAATCTGGCCATAAAGGCTTTCGTGATTGCTCTGTTGCACCGAAAATAACGACCCTCAGAAGAATATGTGTAAAAATACCATCTAAATCGTAAACTCCCCCCCCCCCCCCCCCCCGAGCTTTATAGAGCTTCCGAGAGTATCTATGGACGCAACGTCAGATTCTTAGCAAAGCGAGCAGCAGTCAATCGGTTCTTGCTTGTGCTTTACGCAGTAAAGATCTCATGTGTAACTTTTGCGCTCAAACACCAAGTACACATACTAACAAAAAAAAATTACATATGTATTCGAAACTCCGCTGACGTTGTGCACTACTGAGCTAAAGATTTAAATTCCTACACCATATGAAGCACCTTTTTCCCTAATATTGCTTTATTCTGCATCATATTGGGTAGTTCTAGCTCACCTTATAGTTAATTTTTAACAAAGCGCAATGTTTTACGAGTTTTCTAATTCTTCAACAAAAGTCGCATAACAAACCTGAAAGCGACTTAATATAAACGTAGTCAAAATATTGTTTGATTTTTTAAAATTTATATACATATACACCTACGAGTTAAAAAATTGCAGCAAAAAGTATATTTTCGCTAAGTTTATGTAAAACTTATATAAAGTATACCTATAACGGAAATTAAGAATTTTTATCGAAAAAATTCGAAAATTCTCGCAGATTTTAAAAAATTTGTGAAATTTTCCAAATTTTTATTTAGAATTTTCGGAAATTGTTTTGGCACATATGCCGGCTTATAGTCCAAAACATTTAACTAATTTATTCATAATGATATAAAAAAAAATCCACAGGGTGTTTCATACATAAAAACAGAGAGCTCAGGCTAGAGCTTCATTAGATTAAAATAAATTAGATTAAAGAAAGCATTGTAAAAGATTTTGCTAATACCAATTTCACATACATTTATGAAATAGTGAGTCAATTTTTTTTACATTAAAGCCCTTATTGAGCTCAATCTTCCATACAAAATACAAATTCCTAATTATTTCATTATTGCTTTATTGAATGCCTAATTGGGTCTAAAATGTAGTACGTCTTGCTCCAATTTTATTGTAAATTTAACAAATAAAAATCAAATATAAATTATTTTCAATAATTCACGAACAGAAAATTGAACAACGCCAAAAAAATTTAAAATTTTATTTTCGCTGCATTTTAACAAATTACAATCAAAAATGAATTATTTTCTTTAAGGCTGCTAACAGATGTTTGCTTAAAGAAGCAAGTGGCTCTATGTGGAAAGGAAAATTTCATTATTTCATTAAACAACATTTTGATTCGATTAATTTTCTGTGTGAAATCGGCATAAGACTAAATAAGCATTTTACAACCTTTATGATGAGTACAAATTTTTCGAACTATTGAACTTTGTTTTGAAAGTGATATTGATATTGGTTTAAATAAACCGAAAGTTCTTGCATAATTTAAGATTAGTATATACATATATAGTTAGATATAACCAATAAACTTTTTTTTAAATGTCGCTGCTACTTATTTACTCGTTAGTGTATTCTTTTCTCAAATCCATTTGCATTTGTAAACATAAAAGTGCTTTCGTCTGTTTACTCACATTTGACTCTTTTGTTTATATCGCTTGTCAACATGGGGGAGATTAACTGTTTATACTCAGCATGTTGCTGGTAAAAAGATCGAGCGTTCTTCTCCCTTCTACAGCATTACAGTTACACAAACAACTGAATCAGTCTGCACTATAATTATTATTAATTGATAAACAAAGTAAACTCAGCAACTACAAAACAGAAAAACCCCAGAGGGGGTGGAGACATTTGAGCAAGAAAGAGTAGCTTGAATGACAAAGTATCGAAAAAAAGAAAATAAAAGCACTTTATGTATTAAAAGGGCTACAGCTAAAAGTTACTCTTGTTCTTGCATCCATTTACATATAACGGCGTTGTTCCTCAATGGTTTAGTAATTTTTATAGTGCCTTGTTAATGTAGCAGGACTTAACAAATCGGTTATTCGCAATTCAAAGAAATGCTTCATTGTTTAAGCAACGAATATTTTGCTGGTTCTGCTTTGTTGGTGCTCAAGCGAAACTTAAGATCTTTCAGACAAATTGATAAGCGTATGACTTGAGTGGTACGTGGTATCAAATTTATATACTTGCTGTAGATGCACATTATGGTGGTTCCTTAAATTCAAATGCACCTTTTTTAGTCTCACTACTTTAAATGGTTATACGACATTCCGAGATATAAAATGTAAGCTTTGCTCCCGGTTGAAGACGGCTAATGTGTGCCGTGCAGTAAAAAGTTCAGATTTCGCTCTGGGGACTTAAACTATGTGTATTTGATTTTTCTTGTTTATCTAATAGCAAAAATGAACAATCCTCAATCAAAATCAGTAAAATCAGCTAAAATATAAGTCAGTTCAACCGAAATGTTTGTCAATTTTTATCCATCACAAGTAGAATCATGTTGGCACAAATTGTAGATTCTGAATTGACAGTTTCAAGAGTCAAATCAGCAAAAAAAAAGTCATAATACGTAGGCCATAGCCCTGTTAACTTATCATATATTTCTGTCGTCCGAAGGATCCCAATAAAAAAACTATAAAAACAACACTAGGGAGGCTGTTGATATGACAGAGATTTCTACGGCACCATGGCCATAAGATTAAAATAGTGAGCGTCGTGAGCGTAAGCTTTTTTTAAAATCATCTGTTGTATTTACATAATATGCCAGTTGTTCGCTGTTGAAACGACCAATGAAATCAGTTAAATTGATTAAGAATCTGTAATTTTTACAGAATATTGTTAACTTGAGACCATTCGTTGCTCTTTTTTTTAAACTACTCAACAAAGTTGCGCTCTGGACAAAAAACTCGGTTGAATCAACCACAATACGATCAATTTTAAAGAATGTCTATTAATTCTAGAAGCGCAAATCTGATTTGTTGGGTTTAGGTTAACACAATTTTTTCGGTGTATTGATGAAGATGTCACGTATAAATTTTGTTTTCACAGAGGCCAACGTTTGGGCCACCCTCGGAAGACATACCTTAGCAGACTCCAATGGAAATCTCTAACTAAAGAATTTTCTATTTTTTATAACTTTCAGTCTGCGTGATGTGATCTGATCTTTGACCCCCTGAGGGACATGCTTTAACCGGCTGCAATAGGCTCTAAGATTTCATATGTTATGTGTATCTTTGACCATACGGTTTAAAAGAGGGAGACTGTAAAAATCGTTAATTTTGAATTTTAAGGATACCCTAATGCATGTATATACATACATCAGCGAACAAAAAAATTACAGTACTTGTTATTTGCGCTAATTTAAAAAAGAAAATTCATGAATTTTGTATCAAAAAAAAAGTTAAAAAACGGTTTCCAAATGATTCGAAAATTCGCTTAAATATTCGAAAATTTCGAACCTTTCATTTAAAGTTTTCGGAATTTTTTTGAGTATGCAGCTTTGGAGTCCAATCAATTTTAGTCTAAGAAAGTATGTACAAATTATAGGCCTTCTAAAATTCGTATGGATTTCTGACAATTTATTTTCGGAAGGGTGTTTTATATTTTCCAATATACGAAGTTTTATTTTTATATGGAAGATAATTTTGAACACCCTTCGCAACAAATACTGTCAAAAATCAATGGGAATTTTGAGAGACCTATTACTTGTACTATCTTAGACTAAAATCAATTGGCGTACATACTGCATACTCAAAAAAATTCAGAAAACTCGAAATAAAAAGTTCGCGTAATTCAAATTTTTTTTTTTTGAATTTCTTTTTTCGAAAACGTGTTTGAGATTGTTTGCATTTTCTTAAATTATAAAAAATAAAAAAGTAGAATTTAAATGAAAAAATTTAATAAAAATTTCCACTGCTATTTTTTTTTTTTTTTCGCTGTTGTACTTATACAATTTATAAATGCAAGCTAAGTACATACGATGTTTATGCAAATTTTTTTACAACCGACTTGCATCTTAAATCGATAGTAAAGTAACAGGCATTGATTTCAGCTGGAGCATGCTCAGCTTGTATTGTAATTATATACTCATGAATAAAAAAACGCTTGATTTGCATGACTGAAAAAAAAAATATTTTGTGGAACAGTGACAAGCTCGGTGCATTTGAGAGACTCGTCGATCGTCGTCACATCGCAAACTAATTTACGAATTCATCTTATCAGGATCTACACATCGTACAAATCAAAGTCTTAAATTTTGGAAAGAGCTAATCTCAGACGTATTGGTCTGCAACTTTCTTTAAAAAATATTTTAACTTATCTCTATAAATTTCTGAACTGTTTAAGAACTAAGTATTACAATTTTGTTCACCACACATAGCATTGCTACGAACGGACACAAATTGAGAGCTCTAGCGGCAAGAAGGGTTATTGTGTGAGCCGTAAATTAACGTATATACACTATATATAAGTCGCGCAACCTGGATAGCTAGTATTACAAGTTGTTCACTAAGGTTTAGAGCTCAGACTGCTTTAGAGGTATGGACCAAAATGTGGCCCTAAGTGTACCCAAAATATGTTTAATCGATTTTGATCTCACACGAAAGGTAGTTATAGGTACAACAGTGGGTGGTTAGCTTCATTTTGATCTCTCAGTCAGTTTTGGAGGTATCGAACGAAAAAGTGCATGAAGACCGGTCCAAATTCTGCTTGATTAACACTACATACATATTTACGTGTAATAAAATAAATTAAAAAAATAAACATTGTATTTTTTAATCCAATCAAGAGAAGCGATCGTAAAATTTTTTAAACTGAATGATTACTTTATGGCACATGCTAACAGATTAATTGCTGTTAATTGTAGTCGCACTTTCACATACTTTTTGTTGCCTTGGAATATTTTAATTCTGAAATATGACGATCTGCTGAAACTAGATGTAGGTATAACTATTTATACATATGTGATAAGGACACATACATATTGTAACGAATGTTAGCAGCACTGAGCGATGCTATCGTCTCTAAGCCGATGCTAAGCAGTGACGTGAATGCACATCAATAATTCAATCATTATGTATCTACATAAACGAAACAATAACTGCGTCTACATATACGTACCATGTACGTATACGAGCAGCGGAGCGGCGATGCACAAACACATGCATATATCTTATCTGAGTTGTCACAAGAGAGAGTAATAATTTGTGCACGTAGTTGTGGCTGGCGATTTTGTAGCCGAAACTAACTAGTAAGTTCTGGAAATCGAAGAGCCTAGAAGTATGCAGCGTAAACTATAAAAGCGGGGCAGGCGAGTAAGAAGTAATTCAGTTTGATTTGAGCTGTCATGCAGTTACCACTAAGACGATATCTAGCCGGCAATAGCAGTATTATTTTGAAAGTCAGTTTGGTTATTAAGCTATTCCTTGCACAGTTTGAGTGTTATTGTGAAGTATTTTAATAAAGGCCAATTTTCCATTATTCCATATTGGAGTTATTTATTCAAAAGTTTAGCGATACGAACCTAGCAAAAGGGCAAATAAGAGGATTTGCAGCAAATTCGTTACAATTGGTGTCAGAAGAGGAATTGTTGAATAAATTCCAGAGGACAACAAGAACATGGCAAAGTTCAGTGAATTGAAAATCCAGCAACTAAAGAAGAAGTTGGAGAGCCGTGGATTGAATACAAGCGGCGTTAAACTTGAACTTCAGGCACGGCTACGAGAGGCAATGGAAGCAGAAGGAATTGATGTGGAAGAGTATGACTTTCATCTTGATGGCGAGGAAATAACAAAAATGGAAGAAACACCGCAGACAATGGCGAACACAGACCTGAACATGATATTGGCTGCAATATCGGCACAAATGTCCGAAATGTCATCACAAATATCTACCAATATGTCATCACAGATGGAATCACAGGAGAACCGTATAACATCGAAGATTGAAGCACAAGAGGCACGAATGTCCGAAATGTCGGCACAAATATCAGCGCAAATCTCCGCACAACTGGAAGAGCAAGAAGGACGTATTTCTTCGAAGATGGAGGCGCAAGACACAAAAATTTTGCAACTTGAGAACAAAATCGATCCCGAGATTGAAACATTGAGAGGTCGTATACAGGAGTTGCAACGAATTCGCCCAGTTGTTTCAGCAAGCAATACGAAGGTAAAAACTCCATCTTTTGACGGTTCTGTTCCTTTCCAGGTCTTCAAGCTACAGTTTGAGAAGACCGCAGCAGTGAACAACTGGAATGCGGAAGATAAAGTTGCTGCACTGTTCGTGGCATTGAAGGGGCCAGCAGCGGAAATCCTACAGACGATTCCCGAAGGAGAGCGGAACAGTTATGATGCATTGGTGGCTGCTGTAGAACGGCGATACGGAAGCGAACACAGGAAACAGATATTTCAAATAGAATTGCAAAACCGCTACCAAAAAGCTAACGAGAATTTGCAGGAGTTTGCTTCGGACATTGAAAGATTGGCTCATCTTGCAAATGCGGATGCACCCGTGGAATACACGGAAAGAGTGAAGATTCAGAGCTTTATAAATGGCATACGGGACGTCGAAACGAAGCGAGCCACATACGCGAACCCAAAGCAAACATTTTCTGAAACGGTATTCCATGCATTGACTCAGGAAACGGCGTCATTATTGAGTAAACCAGCATACAAAGCTCATCGTGTGGAAGTAGAAAGGCCAGAGTGGGTAGATACAATTTTGGAAGTTCTGAAGGGATCACAACAGAAAAATGCCGGAGTTATGGAATGTTTCAAGTGCGGCAACCCAGGTCACATTGCACGTCATTGCGATCTTGGTCCTAATAGTTCCAACAATGTGGGTGGCCGTAAACGCAAAGCTGGCGGAAATGAGCAAGAGCGTGTCGGATGTAGAGGACGAAACCTTGCCCCGGCTATTGAATGTCCTGTGATATCTGTGTCGCAAATTGGAAGGAAATCAGGCAGTCTTACCGTCAGAGGGAATGTGGATGGCAAGGAGCGTGTACTGACTGTAGATACGGGCGCATCTCATTCCTTGATCCGATCTGATTTGGTTAACAGGAAAGTAAAGCGGTTACCTGGAGCAAGGTTGCGTACGGTCACTGGCGAGTATAATCAAGTCCAGGGAGAAGTAATATGTGAAGTCTTAATTGGGAAGGTCATGGTTTTACACAAATTCGTTGTGGCGGAGATTGTCGATGAAGTTATATTGGGAGTGGATTTCTTGGTTGACCATGACATCAAGATCGATATGCAGAGAAGGGCGATGCATTATGAGAACCAAGATGTGGCACTTAACTTCAGTTTGGAAAAAGGGTCCAGCAGTAAGCGAGTGCTGCTGCAGGAGATTCGACAGAGACCACGAGAGTCAAGGGAAGTAGATCGAGCAAAGGTTGATGGATTGAATAGGCCAAATAAAGCGCAATCAAAAGTACCTTCGAGAAAAACACTGGCATTGACAAACCCTAATGGACGCACTAAAACGACTGAAAGAATGCAAGGGTGGTTTCAAGCCAGCGCGCACTACTGTTGGGAAACGTCGGAACGATACTGAGTATGTGAAGCCAATCCGTCAAGAACAAGCTCTACAAAGTAGTTCTTCATTGGCCAAGCAACAGAATGCGAGAGATCGATCCAGAATAATGAGTAGTAAGATGGAACACAGGTTCGACAAGGAAAATAATTCGGAAGGTTTCTTGGAGGGAGATTTGGTACTATTGTACAACCCTCACCGCCGGAAAGGTGTTCCAGCCAAAATTCGGTGCATTTGGGAAGGCCCGTACAAGGTTGTGAAGAAGATAAGTAATTCCATCTACCGCATACAAACCATTGGGAAACCACGAAATAGAAAGGTGGTTCATTTGGAGATGCTAGCGGCGTTTAGATCGAGAGATTTGTCTGATCGGGACGATCAGACTTAGGTGGAGGGCAGTGTAACGAATGTTAGCAGCACTGAGCGATGCTATCGTCTCTAAGCCGATGCTAAGCAGTGATTCACGTCACATCAATAATTCAATCATTATGTATCTACATAAACGAAACAATAACTGCGTCTACATATATGTACCATGTACGTATACGAGCAGCGGAGCGGCGATGCACAAACACATGCATATATCTTATCTGAGTTGTCACAAGAGAGAGTAATAATTTGTGCACGTAGTTGTGGCTGGCGATTTTGTAGCCGAAACTAACTAGTAAGTTCTGGAAATCGAAGAGCCTAGAAGTATGCAGCGTAAACTATAAAAGCGGGGCAGGCGAGTAAGAAGTAATTCAGTTTGATTTGAGCTGTCAAGCAGTTACGACTAAGACGATATCTAGCGAGCATAAAGGCCATTTTTCCATTATTCCATATAGGAGTTATTTATTCAACAGTTTAGCGATACGAACCTAGCAAAAGGGCAAATAAGAGGATTTGCAGCAAATTCGTTACAATATATTTATTAAAAAAAATTTTAATTTAAAATTGTTTACAGCTCGCTTGCTTTTGTTTAGTCTGTAAAAATTTTCAAGCAAAATTGAAATTTAAAACTAAAAAAGGAAAACAGCAATAAATAAATTAATTGCAATGTCAACTTCTGTCATCAAAGTTTAACTAGCCACAGTAATTGAATTAAGCCCCAACAACATTTTTTTAAAGCAACAAAAGTTGCCACAGAGCAATAACTAAAAAATTTTAACAAAATATGCCCAGAAGGGAGTGCTTCGCGTTAATGCTGTGCGTTTAGAGGAATTTAAAGAGTCGGTACTTGAGTGTTCGGTTCAGAGCAGAGTCTGCTATAAGAACTGGCTTCTGTTTTGATAACATGATGACCTTTTTTTGTAAATGCTAAATACCCTTTTTATTTAAAAGTTTAAATTTTCCAATTAAAAATTCATCTTTCTCCGATTTCACTTTACTGACTTTTTGCAATGGATGCCAGTAAAGATTCTTAGATTGTGGTCCAAATTAAATGAACGCCTTGTCAGCTTCTTGCTTCGCTTTCCACAATGACCGGTCATGCTCTGAGTTTAGTATCTGTAGTGGGCGTTCTTTGTAAAACAAAACTTATTAATACATTTTTTTATGAGTAACCACTAGAACACTAAAACTTCGCTTGACCTCCTCAGTCGGCATTACCATGTGTAGTTTGAAAAAAATAAATAAATAAATGGAATTGTAAATAATCCATTTACCGAAAATGAACGGTTAACCAAATAAACAAAAGGTAGAGCTTACTCTCCGCACAACGATGGTTAATAAGAGATTATGCCAAGCCTTAATATAAATGGCTAATAAAAAACCATTTACATTTTCCAGAAACTTCAAACATATTAGACTGAGACCGATTGTACTAAAAAACTACATACATACATATTGTCTGAAAAACTAAAGTCCTCATAATCTATTACGTAATAAACGTTCGCTTCGCCACAGAGACGAATCTTTCGTCTATTCGCTTTATGTTAAACGAATGCAACATATCATTTGACGTTTGGAATAACTTCCTCTTTGACATAACTTAAGAAACGTAAAAGTCATTTTGAAGTATTTTCGAATTTTTTTTTTAAAGTTGTGTTATAATGAAGTTTTCAATAAAGATTAAATTTTTCTAAGTTTTTTCGAAACTTTTTATAGGGCTTTCTACAGAGCTAACTATTTCTTCTAGAAACCAAGTGAGAAATCGAGTACTGGATTTCTCGTAAAATTCTCAAATCTTGAAATACTCGTGAAGCTCGCGAGCTCCTCGGCATTCAATTTATTCGTTGCATTAGTAGTATTGCGTTGCATGATTAAATTGAATTTCGAGAATTTTGCGATGCTTACTAGTATATCGAGATTCCAGCCTAGACTCGAAATTTCTTCTCAAACAACCTTTTAAACTCATTATCCAGTAAATTTAAACAGTTTTCCGAATATTTGAGACTCTACTTGATAACTAGCAAGAACCGACGGCTTCTTTGAAGATTTTCTTGCATCGCTTCCTCAGTTCTATGCATCACTAGTCAGCATCCAGAGAAAACAAAAATACAATTATCCATGTTTATTGCCTAGCATTTGCCGGTCATTGCTCGTCGTAGTTGTCGTCGAAAGCGAAAGTTTTGATCTTTACAACTACTAAGCATACATATGTACATATTTTATTATCAAAATTGTATGTACATACATATATACTTATTTACATGTGCAAATATGTACCCAATATACAACGGATAAAGAACTCGAGAACGCAAAAAACTTTCTTAGAAAAAGGAAAATTTAGAATTTTTTCTATAATTTAGTTTAGAATTGTTTTATGAATAAAAGGTTCACCGCGCAGGATATTTTTCCTTGCTTTTTAAAAACTTGTATTGTTTTGTGAAAAAACTTCTAACATATGTCCAAAAAAATATTTTTATTCCATTTCGTTTAAATCATGTTTGAGATGGGTTTGAGAAGTTCACATTTCTTAACTTGTCAACTGATTTAAACTTTTCAAATTCTCTATTCCATTTCGTTTCGATCATGTTTGAGATGAGTTTGAGAAAATAAAATTTTTCAGTTTGAGTACTGAACCAACATTTCTGATTTGAAAATCATATTAGCTCACCGATACTTTTCTAACTATGACTGAGAGTTAAAATGTTTGTTGGGTAAGCAAATAAAGTTAATGCACATAAACTTTTTCACTTGCAAATATTTACTTAAATACACATATACAATTGCAATTTCTTATCTTAAATTTATGCGGTTTTAAGTCGCCTTTGTGGTACGTTTTTAAATTTTTTTAAATTGATAACACTTGGTATCAACTGCGTTTTTTCTTTCCTATATCGTTCAAAATTAATATCTTATTAACTCCGTTCATTGTCTTTATATTCCTCTACTTTCTTCCATTTCTGCTTAATACTCAGGCTTTTATAACTTCCGGCAATTGGATGTTGAGAGCAGTTTTAAAGATAAATGCAAAAGTTTCTCGCTACATCAAATTGCTAGCTTTTCACTGGATTTATAAAATTTCGCCCATTCTACGACTTGTGCCCAAAATTTTCAAAGATTGATGCCAAAATCCACAAAAAATGTATTTTTTTTTTTAAACAATTGGATCGTCTTTAAAAAAAAAAAATCATTTAAAAAAAATTTTCCATAAAAAGACCACAACAGTTTGGAAGATTCGGCTACATGTTGAACAAGGTTGTTGTCTAATTTTTATGGGTTATTGTTGATTAGCCTTGCTACATAGTATAGATTCCTGAGAGGTGCTTTCAAGAAAACAAGCAGGGTTCCCCACCTCTGGGAGCAGTTACTTTGTAATTTGTTTTAGTCATTACAACACTAAAAATGTTGACATTGACTTAAGTACACGGATTATATAAATCGAGGTCTTGGGAATTTTTTTAATGCGGGCTGTGCTATACCCGACCGCAAAACCAACAGCCTCCACTTCGGCGCTGTTTCGTAATCTTTTACGAGTTATTTCAAATTACATTGAGACAATTCGGATAACAATTCGGCTTGTTTTTGGGATTATATCGAAATAATTTCCGAATATCCGGATCTTTCAGTATAATTTTTGGATTGCTTCCGGTTTTGGGACCATATCGTGATGATATCGAAAATATTTCGGGAAAATTCTTTACTATCTACGGATCATTTCTGAACTTATTAAGGTTGATTGTGAAAGTTATTTCGGATCATTGCGGGATTGTTTTCAATCATTGCTGTTTTATTTCGCTTCATTAAGGAATTGTTTTTGGGATAATTTCAAGAATATTTCGTGAGTCAAACTGTTTCCTCTTAAGAGTTATGTTTAGACTATATGGGAAAATTTGGAGAACATTGGTTTGCTTTTAGGGTCTTATCGGAACCATGTCGGTATAATTTTAGGTGTTTCAGTATAGCTTCTAGATTTCCCATTTCGGAATAATGTTGAGATTGTTGTCAGGATGATTTCAGGACTTTTGTGTTCGCAGATATTTTTCGCAACGGTTCAGAATAGAGGTATGTCCTCGGAATTACTACGGGACATTTTCTGTATAATGTTCGATATCATTTCGGGACTGTTTTCGGTATCAAATTATGACTATTTCGGAAACTTTTCGGAATCACTTTGCGACTTTTTCATGGTTTTCTAAAGATATTTCGCGAATACTTTGGAAAACTTTAAAAATAATGTCTAGTTTGTTTTGCGGAACTTTCGCGGGATCGATTTAAATTTCAGGCTTAGCTTCGAATCAACTCAGAATTTTTTCAGGACTGTCTATGGATTATTTAAGCAATTTTTCTTTGGGAATATTTTGAAAATATTTTCAGGCTCATCTCAGCACAATTTCTAAATCTTTCAATATAGGTTAATTTTTCCAAAAGGAGCTTATCGGCCGATAAATAAAAAGACAAAAACTTTAGTTTTTTCTTATTCTCCTACGCGTTTCGATGTTTTTTATAACTTCTTCATCAGGGAGTCTGGTTTATTCTAATAAAACATAAAACGGAAAAACAAACATTAAAAAGTTATTAATAACTAACATCAAGCAATAACATATTTTCCAACAATTCACTTAAATTTAACATAATACAATAACATTGGAACTACAATTTTGTCTTTAGACGTAACATTTAACATAAAATGTTTGCTTTTTACATGTGACATTTATTAACAAAAACATTCATTCAACAACATACATACATATATAAACTAGCACAATTAAAATTTTCGACCGCGTCCATTGCCTCGTCCATTGCATTTGATGGCAGTTGTGTATGCGCCGTTTATATTATTTACGTCTTCTTTGAAGTTTACCGTCTTCTCTATTTTTTGTTGTATGCATAACCCTTCGAGTGTTATGCGGCAGTTACTCACGAACGTACGTGCCAAAAACGTGTCAGCTGACACGACCTGTCTTATGAGTGTGAAATGTAAACGAAAACTCACCGACGTGCAACGCCCGTACGTACGTAGCCCGGAACGTAGAAATCAAAACAATTTTGATTTTTTCCGTAAGAACGTGTCAGCTGATCGCTCTCTCACTAGACAGAGTTGCCTAGTAAACCTTTGTGCGCTAATTTTTTGACCGTTTGCACTTTTATGCAAAAACACCTAATTAAAGTTTGAAAAATTGTGAAATAATTCGAAATAATTATGTAAAAGTGCAGATTATAATAATGTAATCTATTTATACTTATTTAATATTTATTCCGGCCTTTTACAATATCAAAAATTAAATTGGAAAAAGTTGATGTTTCCATAAGCATACATGCAAAATGGTCAATGGCAACAGTGCTTATCTGTAAACAATACACACACAAATATGTTATGACCATGTACACAGACGCACACATTGATTCCTACGGGCTTGAGAGTTCGGTCAAACGTGCTTCGTACGACAAACGTCCTTACGTACGGCACACGTCGGTGGGTTACTGCCGCATTAGTCGCGTCCTCTCTCTCCTCTCTAGGCTTTAGCGCTAAATTGGCAGGACTATTCATTTACCTGAGTGGTATAGGCTTGGCACAACCGTAAGCGTATGGTCTTTAATAAAAAATTTGCTATTCAACAATACAAAACAAAAAAGAAAACAAAGTTTTGCGAAAAAACTATAAAAGTTGATATAATTTGCTTAAATTACACAATAATGCTTTAGTCTATCTACAATATAAAAAACACATAAAACATATGTATCTGGATGTATGTAAAGTTGTTTGTACAGCAGCGAACAGAAAAATAGCAGTGGCATTTATTATATAAATTTCCTGTCTTAAATTATTTTTTTTTTTGTGATATTTTAAGAAAAATTGCAAAAACGTTTTCGAAAACACTCGAGAAGATTTTACGAAAATTTCGAGCTCTTTATTAAAAGTTCTCTGAATTTTTTTAAGTATGCAATCTTGTAGCTCAGTCAATTTTAGTCCAACAAAGTACAAGTTATAGGTGTCTCAAAAATCCCATTGATTTTTGAAATATTTTTTGCAAAGGGTGTTTAAAAGTTTCCTTAAAATGAAAAAAATTTTACACTTTGTATGAAGAAAATATAAAACACAACCTGTAACTTGAACTTAGTCATACTAAAATTGATTGGGATTCAAAACATCAGAGGACTCCAACTTTTCGACTTTTAAATTTTTTCGAACACATTTTGAGATTGGTTTGCATATTTTAAGTTGAAAAAATTTGCATCTGCTATTTTTCTGTTCGTTACTGTAAGTATATATGTAGGCAATAAAGTACATAAAATAAACATAAAGTCGTATCCTCTTCCTTTTGTATGGTTGCCAACGTCACACGCCGTCGATTATTGTACACATATATAAATACATATCCAGGTGTGCACCACTGACACGCACACTAAAATGATTAAATTTTAATCAGTTCACAAATTTGTTTTATTTTTATATTTTGCAATAAATATATACACAGATATTTTTCAAAATATTTATTTTGCCTTTCCACTCTAATTATTTTCTTGATTTATTTGCTATGATTGCCCGCTTTTTACGTTTCGCTGCATTTCAACTGTCATTGGATTGAATGGGCAGACAGTGAAAGAAATAATTTGCTGCCAATTCGAACGTGACTTCCTCACGCAGATCATCGTCATAAATATATGTATATTTTATGCATGTATCTACTATGTTAATGTACTGAAATGATTACATTACAATGAAAAATTACCTAGGTAAGGTAAAAGTGACGTAAATCAATTGAAGGGCTTAGAACCAAAAGGAACTAAGTAACATCGACGTTGAATTGAGTAAATTACTTATAGTAAATTCTGGGTAAATGCGTTTGAAATGATTCCTGTCTAAATTAATGCAGGTTAGTCAACTAATTCAAAGGATGTTTATTGCAGATGGAAAATAACTGTAAATTTCCAAAAAATTATTGCAAAAATTTCCAAAAATGATTGCAATAAATTTTCGAGCGTTGATTGCTCGGCCAAAAGAACATGAATAATTTTTTCGAGTATGCAGTCTTGTAGCCCGTTTAATTTTAGTATAATAAAGTGCTTAACTTAAGTTCGTAGAATGTATCGCTGATTTTTGGCAATTTTTTTTTCTTACGAGGATAAGGACTTTTTTCCATATAAAAAAAATTACGTTAAAAAATTCTCATGGGTTATAACTCAAGAAAAAAATTGCCAAAAATTAGGGAAATTTTTTACAAAATTAAGATTAACTTACTTACTGGCTACAAAACTGCATACTTGAAAAAATTCTGTATTTTCTTTTGGCCGAGAAATTAAATTTTATTGCTTGGAGGAGCGCACTTAGATCCTTTTGGCTCCAATCATTAATGCAATAAAATTTAGTACGTTTTTGGCCTGGAAAATATATGGCACTAAAATTTCCAAAATGGCTTGCCAACAAATAGACACTATATTAAATATACAAATATGGGTATAACTCAATTTAAAAAAAAAATGTCACTTAGATCCTTTTGGTTTCTCATCGCTGCAACGCTTCACTTGCCAACTGTAAGCAATTTTCTAAAGTCAATAGCAGCGAGCAGAAAAATAGCAGTGATAATTTTTATCAAATTTGGACAGTTAAATTATTCTTTTTTATTTACGATATTTTAACAAAAAATCTTCTAATAATTTGCATTCAAAACGAACCTCAAAGACGTTTTCGGAGAAATTTGACGAGTGTTTCTTACTTTTTGTTTGGAGGACCGTGGGTTTTTTCCTGTACGCGCTTTTGTAGCCCAATAAATTTTATTTATTTGTTTTTTTTTTTTTGTATCTCGAAATTCTCACTGATTTTTGAAAATTTGTTTTCCCAAGGGTGTTTTTGATTATCCTCTATGCAAAGTGTGAAATTCTCGTAAAATTTTCTAGAGTTTTAAAATGTTTTCGAAAACGTCTTTGAGGCCGGTTTGTATGGTTCTAAAAACAAAATGAATACAAGATTTTTGTATCGAAAATAAAAAGCAGAAAAATTTAACTGTCGAAATTTGTTAAAAATGTCCACTGCAATTTTTCTATTCGCTGCTGTATGTATGCAGTGACCATTGGCTTTTGTTGTAAATATTTTTTTCTGTTTTCTTATGGGTGTGTAAGCTTTTCGCGATAAGTCTTTCTGCTCAATGAGCTAACTGTTTTGCAGAATTTACAGTTTACGCGTGACTAGACACCCAACTTTCAGACGCTTCAACTCTTGCTTTTAAATTCTCCTCGAGCACTGGTTGTGCGTGTGAGAAGACAATCGTGTGAAAGTGGATATAATACACAAAAAGTAATGCAAACAGAATAGATTACAAGTGTTGAATCGCCCATAGATACCCTGCCATACTTCATCATTTCATCACTCCCTCATTCTTCCCATATTGTAGATGTAAGAGAAATATATGCGCTCAGTGCTGCAAATGACAAACGTCCAGCTGTCATCATCTAGACTGTCCATTACGTTAATACATTGGCCGCATATTTCTTGAGGCTATGCATTTGAATACAGTCTTGTGCATTAAAATAAGTACAGGTAGGTGGCCATTTTATGACGTCCTCTAAAAGAATCAGACATATTCATAACATAGTTTATTGACAAGACCACCAAAGTTTTCATATTTAAAGTCAGTCAAAATTTGATGCACAAGCCGCAACTTCACTAAACGCATTACTAACATTCTCATAACGCAACTGCCAATATGGTTTGTGTAGCTACCCTGCAGCGAATCGCACTAGCTCCGAAATAGCGAAATATCTCATTATGATACTTGCGCTAATTCTGACCCCTCGTTGGTTTCAACCGACACTTTTAAAATTGGGATGTCCTACAAAATAGAATTCGTCCCCATTTGCGGACCTTTTGAACGCGTTCTTTACTGGTTCAACCGTAGGTGGTTCTAAATATTCGATGTATTTGAGAAATTAATTTAAATTTATATAGCTCAGATTTAAGCACTATTGTACTTGTATGGCAACAAACTGTCGCGCTCTGCATCCTATTAGCACGAGTTCGGAGTAAGTCATTAAGCCCGTGAAACTGGTGCTTTACGTAACTGTCACCCATTTCCGCTGCCGGAAATTTGAATGTTTTATTGGATCATAATAAATATCGATTGAGTGGCGCCCGAGGAGAGACATCTAAAAGGCAATAAAAGGATAAGCGCCAAAATTTAAAATTATAGCGCTATATTCTCGATTTCATTTCATAATGACGTCATAGTAAATTTAAAACCCACTTAAATTATTCGAACCAACGCCAATATAGTCCACGATTTTTTTTACAGAAGCGAACTACTAATTTCCTCTAATCGATAAAGTCTTTCGATTTAAATTCGGGCGCCTTAAATTAAAGCGAATGAAAACAAATATGTTTCGTTAAAAACTCTATTAAGTACGAAAACAACACTCACCTATGTAATAAGTGATCTAATAAGTATTCTAATCTATAAAATATTGTCCCTGTTTTACACGTATTACCGAAAAATGGAAGGTCTTAAAACCAATATAACAAAATCTAAAAGGAGCCGCCAAGGCCTTCCATGTAAAAATGAATTATTTGGAACAGCGTGTAACTGATTTGGACGAAGCCAAAAATACGCCTAATTGTGCTTCTCACACCGAAACCAGGGAAGAAGTGGTGACTCAAGCCTCCGTAACTGGCTCGAACCTTTGCAAAATATTAAGTCTGCCAGATTGCATAATAGCTGAAAAAAGAACGAAGAGTTTATCTCCTTACTCTACTTCGATGAAAACGCTTCATCTGTACACTAGAACACAAGGTGCATCAGTTGCAATGGAGACAAAGAAGCTACAGAATTGTTGAGTTTTACCCCAAAATTCAAATGTGTCGCTGTATTTATTCATACGGGTCACAAATGGCGAGTTTCGAATAATGTAGTCTCAAAATGTAAACTATAGGAACTTCTCGTTGCACTCAAACCTAAACAATAATAGTCTAGCACTGAGTTTTGATCAATACGTTGAACTAAAAAAAACCTTCCTTCGAGACGAGTCACCTGTGATGCCACAAAATCCCGCGTCTGGCGTCAGGAAAATCTTACGATTCCATTCTATAAATTGCGGAGTTTTGCAAAATACAATCTTGCTCCAGCCGTTACTTAGTATATTAATCTCGCATAGAAAAGCAGACGGCACTACGCTATCACCGCTTGTCAGGTTCAGAGGACCTACCGAGCATAGCACAAAGGCTTTTCCATTCAAAAACTGCTGCGAAGATGATACTAAAAATGTAAGTGAGGTAAATAATGAGGATGATGAAGACTTTCTTTTGCAGCGTACCTTATCCAATTGGCACACAGCTAAATAAAAACTTTATCAACGCTTGTGTTTTTAGGTGACCTTGTAGAGAAAGTATTCCACATTAAATCGCTCGGGAGGTACAAATTAACAAAAAAAAATATGATTTAAATGTTTAAAGTCGTAGACTTTGCTTCTGACATAGTTTTCCTCGTCCTCCCGGCACTAAAATCCATCGCCATGCCCATTGCGGTACAATATTTGTCTTTTTTATCCGGAAAGTTTGTCGTGAAATTACTCACAAGAAAAGAGACGCCAGCAACCAACGTAATAGAACAAACAATAGTTTCAAGAGAGGAAAAAAGAGAAAAAACATTAAAATTAATCTTCGGGACGAATCAGAACAAAATATTTGTACTGAATGGTTTTACTTTGAAATTTTTGGGATTGACAGGTACAACATACATTTTATTCTTTTTTCTTCGAAATTCAATTAGGCCTACTTTACTGTTTTTGTTTAATGATGTTGGATATCAACTTGAGATCTAAAGGTTTCTTAAAGATCGTAGAAATGTGTCTTTGGTTCTTGTTGGGCTACGTCTCTAATTAAATGAGTTAAGAGTAGGCTGATCGCGTTCTTATTTTTTTGCCGCACTGCTGTATTTTCTAAGAAATTGGTTTGAACAAATGCTAAATAATGCTTTTTTGCTGTTATTTTTTTAAACTTATTTATTTATTCTTTCTACCATGAGATAATCACATAGTATAAAACACATGACAACTGTAAATTACATAAAATACGCGATTGTCTCCAATTCTTGGCTCATACCATTCGACATTTTATTTCCTTTAATAAATTAACACACAGTTGCTTGCGGTCGCGCATGTGCTGTCACTTCTTGATGTTGGCTTTGGAAGTCCATGGTTACAGCGTTTTTTTCTAATCTAAGCTTTTTATAGGCCTGCCAAAAGTTGTTACTAGGTCTTTTGAACGTACAGGTTGGACCAAATGTAACATATTTATCTTGAAGCCAAGTATCTGTTTGTTTTCCATATTGAAAATTCCCAATTTTTAAAAGTTTTATCGATATGAAGAAATGTAATAGGTTTTCGAAAAAACCAGAAACGTCGCTGTTTTTGTGGTTAAAGACATTTTGTCTCGTTTGCACAAACTTGTATGTTGTTGTTGTGGCGATAAGGACACTCCCCGAAGGCCTTGGGGCATTACGTTACTAATCCGCCCATCTCGGGATCGATTTAGTATAACCACATGAAACCTTCTAGGCCATACCGATCTCCCACCCCCTAGGACTACCCCAGCGGGTTAGGGGGTCAGAATATTCCCGTGGTAGGTATGCCAGTCGTAAGAGGCGACTAAAATACCAGATTAAAGGGGCTGTGTAGCGCAACCCTTCAGGTTGCCAGCGCAATATATAGGTTCTCCAAATCCAATTGTCAACCTTACCTATCCGCGCGAATCCTGTTTCACTAACAGACGAGGCTCTGGCGACCCCAAGCTCCTCATGGAACTTGGGGGTGGGGAGGGAGGGGATGGTCTGAAGGTTTAATGTGGCCACATAAATCGTTCCCGAGATGGTCGGGCTAGCACCTTAATGGTGCTGGGGTACCGGAGCGTACCGGATCTGTATCCGGCAAAGGACCGTTACATCGATAACACTCCCCAAAGCCTTCGGGGAGCAACCTTATCGCTACAACAACAACAACAACAACCCCCTAGGACTTGGAGGAGCCTCAGCTGTTAAAGAAACAGGATTCGCCACGAGTGGGTGAGGTTCACAATAGGGTTGGAGAAGCTATATATTGCGCTGGCAACCCCTTTAAAGAGTTGCGCTACACAACCCCTTGAATAAATTTGGTATTTTAGTCGCCTTTTACGTCGCCCCTGCCGGGGGTATAGCCTAAGCCTCCTAACTTGCTGGAACCTGTATGTATGTATTGTGTGTAAATATTTTTTTTAGCTAGTTATAAGCCAATTAATGTTTTTGTAATCGTATTATGAATGCAGTTTATTAAAAAAAAAATTCTATAATTATTTACAACTTGCACATAATCCTTAATCACTTTATTGCTTTTCTCATTTATTTTCCTTCACATTTTAAGCAAATATAATTTCAATGCAGTCATGCCAATAAAATCGAAAAGCGAATATTATTAATAGCTTTTACTAAAATCCATCATAAAATAATTGAAATGTGTTAAGTAGCTGCTGCTTGCTATATTTACACAAGGGTGATTTCACAATCCGCCGTGGCCGCCGTGGTGTGATGGTAGCCTGGTCCGCCATCCACACCGAAGATCCTGGGTTCACGCCCCGGACAAAGCAACATCAAAATTTTAGAAACAAGTGTTTTCAATTTGAAGAAAATTTTTCTAAGCGGGGTCGCCCCTCGGCAGTGTTTGGCAAGCACTCCGAGTGTATTTGTGCCATGAAAAGCTCTCAGTGAAAACTCATCTGCCTTGCAGATGCCGTTTTGAGTCGGCATAAAACAAGTATGTCCCGTTCCGCCAATCAAAGAGAAGCACGACACAAATTGGAAGAGAAGATGGGCCTAAAATCTCTTCGGAGTTTATCGCGCCTTTCATTTATTTTTATTTATTTTATTTTCACCATCATCAAGCCTATAAAGCAATAGTAAATGGAAATACAGAACATTGCCAAAAATTTGATTTAAAATTAAAAGGAACCTCTTCGAATCTTTCAAACCAAACTAAAGATTAGACCAGACAACGGAAAAGATAAATCGACAGATGAACTAAGCTGCGAAGGCACACGTTATTACAAGAGCGTACAGTCAGAGAAAAACGCTGTTCTAAATTCCAGCACCACCGGACTCAATTCAAGCTCGGCATGTTCCTACTTTTTATACCTTTCATGAAAATGAAATGGTATATTAATTTCGTCACGAAACCCAAAATTGTAAGTCCTTAAAGAAAAATATATAGACCCACCATTAAATATACCGAAATAATCAGGATGAAGAGCTGAGTTGATTTAGCCATGTCCGTCTGTCCGTCTGTCTGTTTGTATGCAAACTAGTCCCTCAATTTTTGAGATATCTTGATAAAATTTGGTGAGCGGGTGTATTTGAGTGTCCGATTAGACATCTGTCGGAACCGGCCGGATCGGACCACTATAGCATATATCCTCCATACAACCGATTTTTCAGAAAAAGAGGATTTTTGTCATATCTTACTCAATTTAACAGATTGAAGCTTCAAACTTCACCATATAATTTCGTATATTGCACATATTGTTGCCTGAAAAAATTGATGAGATCGGTCGTATATATAGTATATATCCCCAACAACCGATTGTTCAGATAAGAAACTTTTCGTAATTACTGCCCTATTTTAAGAGCTAGAGGCTTCAAATTTCAACGAATGCTTACGCATATAGCATATATTGTTGTCTAAAAAAATCATAAAGATCGGTGGTATATATAGTATAAATATATATAGTATATATATGGTGGTATATATAGTATATATATATAGTATATATATGCCCCATTTTAACAGCTAGAAGCTTCAAATTTCACCGAATGCTTACGTATATAGCATATATTGTTGTCTGAAAAAATCATAGCGATCGGTTGTATATATAGTATATATCTCATACAACCGATTGTTCAGATAAGAAACTTTTCGCAATTTCTACCCCATTCTAACAGGTATAAGCTTCAAATTTCACCGATTGCTTACGTATATAGTATATATTGTTGTGTCAAAAAATCATAGAGATCGGTGATATATATAATATATATATGATGATGATATATACGATTTCGGTCCCATTTCAACAGCTAGAAGCTTCAAATTTCACCAAATGCTTACGTGTATAGCATATATTGATGTCTGAAAAAATCATTGAGATCGGTGGTATATACAGTATATATCTCATACAACCGATTGTTCAGATAAGAAACTTTGCGCAATTTCTGCCCCGTTTTAACAGCTAGAAGCTTCAAATGCTTACGTATATAGCATATATTGTTGTCTGAAAAAATCATAGAGATCGGTGGTATATATATTATATACCCCATATAAACTGTAATTTTTGCCCCTTTTTTACGGCTAGAAGCTTCAAAATTCATCAAATTTCATCAAATAGTTACGTTTACGTCATATATTGTTGAAGTACGTGATTCGTAGTCATAGTTTTTACACGCAGACCACAAAAAACCTGAAACTTTGCATCCTCACACAAAGTACCTACCTGTTTTTTATTTTATATTTATCTTAAAAATCGTTTAGGTATGTAGATCTGTTCACTATATATTTCTTATCTTATACATCCCATTATTCGGAGATTGCGAACGGGATAAGATTATTGTTCAGCCCAATTCATGAAATGTATGAAGCCGAAGACAGTCCCGTTCTTACTTGTTTGTTCTTGAAAAACGAACGACCTGTTCTTAAAACAACAACCTTGTTCTTGAACTGGTACCATTTTCTTGAAAAGAGAACGGCTGGTCTTAAATTACGAACAAATGTTCTATTCATGAGAACGAATGTTCTTATATTAAGTTCAAGAAAAAAGAAACGGTACAATTCGAGTGACTACAGTGTTAAATGCAACATTTAGCACGAGATACGAAGCAGTTGTAGTGGCCCAGCGGCTATGATGTTGCGGTTGTGATCGTGTGGCGCGAGTTCGATCACCGTCAAACTCTAAATTTTTTTAAAACAATTTTTTTATGTTCTATTTTTTTAACTCTTATTTTTCCTTCAGTTCCATTCACATATGCACACCTAATTGTCAAACTTGTTATTAAATGTTTTAAGTATATATGCAGATTACGTCTTCAAATAAGAAAAATAAGAGAAATGTATGAAAAAAGGCATATTATGCATTTTTTCTTCAACTTTTGGATCTTAATAAAGATTTTTTTGTTATAAATATTTTTATTTATTAAATCGACCCCAAATCGTTCTCGAAGCGTGAGAACAAAAAATCTTAAATCAAGCCCATGTAGTGCTTGAAATGAGCACAGATGTGTCACACATAAATACCAAACTGGTCATACAATACGAACGGTGCGCTTCGAAAAACTGTTCTTAAAACAAGCCCATTGGTCACGAGTTAACAAAAAACGTATTTAACAGACTTTTTTCAACGAATGTTCTTAATTTTGAACTTGTTTCGTTTGTTTTAGAACGATTTTTTCTCTCAGTGTACAATTGCTGGTGAATGCTGGTGATATTGAGATCATTTTACTTAATAAACGAGTCGAAGGTTCCACTTTCTCTAACCTAGACAAAAATAATCTATTAGAAGATATAAATTCGAAACTGTAAAGAACTTTATCTTATTGTGAAAAAGTATTAACCAGCGAAAACAATGTCAACCTAAAAATCAAGCGAAGAATCACTCTCGCCAACAAGTTCTACATTGGACTGAGTGGGTTAGGTTAGGTTAGGGTAGGTGGTAGCAGCCCTGATAAGGATAGCTCACTTGGACAACACGAAGGTCCGTTGTGATACCACATCCACCAAAAATAAGGGTGACTTAGATCTAGCTACTTAGAGAATCATTGGGTAGCAACGATAAAGCTCCGAATGATACCGATCTCAACTTTGTATAAATCCTCGGGAGATCCAAGCGAGTCGCGACCGAGGTACTTTCGCCTAGTTCTGGAAAAAGCTGGGCAATCAAGCATAAAGTGATTTGGTGATTCCACCTCATCATCCTCCATACAGCTGCAGCAGGATAGAGTATATTGAGACGTACCGCATGGATACACATGGGAAAGTGCCCTGTCAAAACCCCAATGACCATTGATAGGTGAGTCTTAGTGAACCCAATTATTTCAGCAGACCTTCTGCCATCCACTTTCGGCCAGAAAGATCTTGCTACCCTGCAAGACGATGTGTCCGCCCAACGTTTGCTGAGCTGGACTGAGTGAGTACTTGAAATAGAAAGTCTACGCTCTATAAGTATCTTCTCATATATGTGCTGATGTTTGGCTGGGAACCATAAACGGTGTTGAACGAAGATTTTAGGTGCCTATGAGTAAAGTTCTAGATGGTGCAGTTATAAAAATCTTGAAAAATTCGATGCAGAGGACGAAGGTGGTTAATTGAGTTCTGCGAAGCTCTCCAACCACTATCATGGAATAGCCCATATTTGTATAACTTTACTATTACTTTTACGTGTGGTTTCATTTAATGTTTTTTTTTATTATATGAGCACAGTTGTACAGAAAGTTATAGCTAAAGGTTTTAAATCAATAAACACAGTTAACTAACATTAGGCGCAAGTAGATGGGGCAAATAAAAATGTGTCTTTTCCCCTTGGTATAGTGAAGATATTCTTCAGGACATAGAAGAAAAATTTAGCCCGAAGAAGATTCAGGTTTTAAATTTAATATTGACTTCAAAGCTGACATTTTACCTGGAATTATGTGTTTGCGTATTGCAAAGTCACTTGTCAAACCCAAAATAAGTTTATAATTTTTGTTGTTGTTTTTTTTTTTATGTAAGAAAAGCCTTAAGAGAGTTTTACTGTGGTGAAAATACAGAATGAATCTTAGGCTGGTGCGAGTTTGCTTAAATTGCTGCCGAAATATTTAGGAAAAAATCTTAATCCATGGAAAATGACGGTATAGCAGTACAGAAGCTTAAATTTAAATTTTTGTGGATCATACTTTGCAAACTAAATTCAAATGTCATAAAGTAAAAGTAAGAAATATTCTATTTTTTCATTTCATCATATGAAAGTGATGCACATAAAACAAATGGCTGAATTTAAAATTGTCCGTTATATATTCACCGAAAGCAAAGAACTTAGAATGTCAAATAAATTTGTACTTCGCAAAACTCCTCAATGGGATTCGAGCCCCAAGGTATATTCGAAACAGCTGTCGCCTCGTCCGTTCTGATATCACGTTGCTTAAATTTTCCCTAATTATAAGGATAGGTTAGGTTGAACTGGTCAGTCACAAAGGCTGTACGTGTCCATAGCGTTACCAGAATTTGTTTGACGACCAAACGTAAGAGCCCTAAACAGGTGACAGGACTTATGTTATAGAATAACTCTGTCCTCTTTGCAAATACTAGAATTATTCTAGGACCTAGCTTAATTGCTGCCTTGAGGCCTTTCAACTCTGGCGCCCCTTATAGCTGGAGTCTTGACATGGCGAGCGCAGAACGCGAACACCGAACGTACTCAACTGTTTCTTCCTGCAGATCGCGGCTACTGTTACTGACGACGCCCTTCTTATAAGCATGTGACGCCAGAAGGCAGTGTCCAGTAAACAGTAGACCCGACCCCTTCCATTAATTTGGAACCATCCGTATACACATGTATAATGTGTTCTGCCACACTTCTGTACACTCCGGCTCAATGCGGGCCTCAAGATGCCTTCGAAGCTCAGACACGGGACCATATATTTCGTTTGTCCGACATTAGATGGCGCTATACTGCTGTGGCCATAAGTTCCGCACTAAAGCTGCCGCGAGGCCTTAAGCCTTGTTACTAACGCGATATTTTTGGCCATTAGGTCTGCAGGTGGGATTTGTAGAAATACATGCAATGCTGCTGTCGGGGTAGTATTTAAGACGGGAGCCTTAATTATGGATACTCTGCATACCCCCTCAAGTTTTTTTGGTATACGTACTTTTTTGTGTGGCTGTCCACCAAACAAGAACTGCTTAGTAAAGTATGGGCTTGACAATGGTCGTAAATACCCAATGAGACAGTTTGGATGATAGGCTCCACGTGCATCCTAGCATCTTCTTTCATGCACACAGTGCTTTATTCGCTCTCTCTTCCACATGGAGTTGCCAGGGCAACATCATATCTATTATAACCCCTAGATAGTTTGTGCTGTCTTTTTCTTGTAGGGTTATCACTCCTACCTTAGCCATAGTTTAATTAGGGACCTTATACTTCCTACTAAATAATACTTGATCAGGTTTTTTCCGCGTTGGCGGCTTACCCGACTCCAGATGCCCAGGCATGTACATCCCGAAGTGCCTGGTCCGTCAGAGAGCTGAAAGTTAACAGTTTAGTTTTAATTTTAAACTTTTTTTTATGTTTGATTAATTTCAATTTTTTTTTTCGTTTTATTTTATTTTACTTTATATAATTTAATTTAATTAATTTTATATTATTGGATTTTATTTGATTCTTTTAATTTAATTTTATTACATTTTATTTTATGTTTGGCTTATTTTAATTTTTTAAGTTTTTTTTCACTGCGCTTCCTTTCCTTTCTTTTTATTATTTTCTTACGTTCTTTTCTAACTTCACATGTCTTTGCAGCTTACAAATGTCTGATCTCATGAGCGCCTTTGGCGAAATTTAATTAATAGCAATTACACCACTTAGCTTCTGCCCCACATTTCCGGAAGTGTGAAAAATTGTGTTCAGTAAAATATTTGCGCATACTCACACCTACACTTACGGTAAAAAAAAAACGCCGAGAAAAATGTGTTCTTTGTTACGGCGTTACTACAGTCACTACAGATACGTAACGAAACTTTTCAGTTATTGTGGTTAATATCGAAAATTCCTTAACTCATTATGTTGTATCTTAAGGCGAGAAAGTTAGAAAGTCCCAAGCAGTTTTCGTAATATCAACTATATTTCATATAAGTAATAGTTTTAACCTTGAAAGAAAAAAAACTTAACATATTTGTCTAAAAAGAACAAATCACGCCAAATATGGAAAGGCCACTGAACGCGTCAATAGGAATATCGTCACGAAAGCTCGTCTGAATGCATTTAAAACTGTTCCATAATCTTTCGAGGAATTATGGGATAGTATAAACATGAAAACTGTAATATTATTGGTCCTCCGTCACTTGATGTAAAATAACCACAAAAATCCTTCCGCCCCCACTAAGCTGGTTCTGCAAAAAAAAAAAAAAGAAACTGTCCTCGGAGCGACTAGGGACGAGTCATATTCTCTGATTAGAGCAAAATAAATATATTCAATTAAGTTTTGTAATGCGTGGTTAGCCACAAAAATACAAAATATGGATTCACAGCTGCGTTCAGATTACCGTGCTCGATTAGCCCACAAACTCTTGTTGAAATATCGTCTTTAATGCTGTCAATGTAGGCGGCGGAGTTAGTTTAACTCCCCATTAACAAAATCTAAGCAACTCTCACGGTTCTTAATGCGTACCACACCATTATATACGGAGAATCCTTCACTGTTGCCTTAACACAGTTCTGACTCAATCTTCCTGGTTTTTGGGACTTACTACGCATCGCGAACCTTAACTGAATAAAATTTGTTTTGCACTCATAAGAGAATATGAATCATAGACAATCGTTACCTGTCCAAAGTATGTTTTCGTAATACCAGTAAAGTGAGGGATCGCTTTTTTTATGGAAAGCGGGTTTTTTTTAGGCATGGGCCATCAAATTATTTTACCTCAAGAGACGCTGAACCGTTGCGATTCTAATTTTCTTGTTTATACCATCCTTAAACGCAATGGCAATTTCTGCAATAGTTTTAATTGTGTTCGGAAGAGCTACTTATCTTGATGATATCCCTATCATCGCATTCAGTTGCCTTTCGTGGTCGTCAGCTTTCAAAATGACCGCATATAGTCTCCGATTATATATATTTCATTCATTGCAATGTACCTCGCCTTCGCTTTTCACATTTTGGGTTATTTGCGGTTTGTAGACATTTATGTAAATTTCTTTCTTAAGGATAACACTATTACTTTATTAAATATCATTGCTTTTACGAAAACTCCTAGGAACTTAATAACTTTTTTGTCTTAACATATCATAAAATGAGCTGAGGTATTATCAATACTGACCACAAGAGCTAAAGACGTTCTTTGCGTAGCTGTAGTGACCGTACAATAACTGTAAGCGGGAAACAATTTTCGTGGCCTTTTTTTTTGACCGTAAGTGTAACTACATATATTTAATTCATGAACTTGTTTTTTTTTCTGTTTATTAAAACAAAAACAAACAGTTAAGTTGCAAATGTCTATTCGTTAATTAAATTCGCGCGTTTTCTGTGTTTGATCTCTTCTGTTGCGCCATTACAGCAGTTTTTCAACGTTTTGTTAATTAAAACTTTTTACGTGCGCTTTGTTTTACACAGATCTCAATCATTTTTGCTTCTCTCAATTTACCTTTAGCTCACGTTCAGCGCACTCATGAATCATCTTAAATTACAGTAAATTTTACTAAAGAATTGTTTTTCATATTTGATTGTAGTATCATCTTTGCCTGTGCATATCAAAACAATCTGCATTTATGAATTCGTAGAAAAAGATGCGTAATTCGAGGAATAAAATGCTGAATTTCAAGAATTTTCTATATACGTTTTTGCATATAAACTATGTTGTGTAGTGTACTAAATATTTGTCTATATCGTCATATATGAACGCATGGCTGTATAATTCAATATTCTGCCTCGTTAGCTATGATTCTGCTCAATTTATACCTACAGCATCGTCTTTAATATTATTTGCTTTTTTATTTCTGAATATATACATACTAAAATGTGTTTTATGTTGACTACCTCTTGCTGTGATGTGTAGTTCATGACTTTATGTTGATTATGTCTATACAAAACGACTTTTGACCTAATTTAATTAAAACTTCCTAATTCGTTGATTTTTTCTTTGTGCTAAAAGTTTGGTTGCAGACGACTAAAAGGCAATATGAAAGATTTAGTATGAGTGGAAAGATGGAAAATTAATATGGAGCGCCACATTAAATTTTGGGCGGTGATGAACATTTATTGCTGGGTTAGTGGTTGTTATCATAGCTTCATGGTGCAAGAAATAAGTTTTTGGTAATCATCCTTATACAAAATTCATGTTCTAATATAATTCAATTTAATGATAATTTGCCACTTAGTCAAAATACTTTAAATTATTAATCCACAAAAAGCGCCAGTAATCCAATAATCAGATTAAGTGACAAAATATTGTTATTCACTAATTTTCAAACGTTCTAGTTTGAAGTACATATGCATTTCGTTGTATGATATTGTGTGATTCACTAAAGCTTCTTATCAGAGCAATCAGTTTATATGGTTTATATACTACTAGTGTAACCGGAAAACTTTGTTCTGCCCGAAAATTTGGTTTGCGCATATTTCAAAAGTGAGTCACTGTTCCCTTTTTCACTGTCTGTTCCATTCTCCTATAATTCCATTTTTCTTCCTAACCTTGTCCATCCGTTATAATAGGTTGGATCGATTTTTTCGTTAGGTCGGACCGAAATGTAAACTTTTTTTTTTCCAAAAAAAAAATCATAACTCAAGAATGGCTAAACCGATTTGGAATTTCAAAATCAACTAACCATCATCTTACCTACCTGTATCTTTCCTAAAAATTTCATGGGAATCTGTCAAGCCGTTCTCGAGTTATGGAGTGACAATACAAATGTACACTTCTTTTTATATATATAGATATATGCGACCGATCTCTACAATTTTTTCAGACACTGATATATATGTACTATATACATAATCATTTGGTGAAACTTGAAGCCTCTAGGTGTGAAAATGGGGCAGAAATTACGAAAAGCTTTACGAACAATCGGTTGTATGGGATATATGCTATATATACGACATAAATCTACGATTTTTTTAGACAACCGTATGTGCCATATACAAAAGCATTTGAAACTTCAATTTGATAAATTTAGTAAGATATGACAGAAAACCCCTTCTCAATAATCTGTTGTATGCGAGATATGTGATATAGTTGTCCCAGTGGCGGATCCAGAATTATGGCTAGGCACATTTTTTTAGAACATCTTTTATCTACAGTTCCTCAAAACTTCTTATTTCTTAAATAAGTCCAGGGGTGGCCTTTTTTACTTGTTTTTCAATTAAAATATTTGTTGGTATGAGTTGTAGTTAAGAAAGCAAGATCTTGGGAAGCCAAGAAATTGGCAGATGATGCTGTGAATGAATTCAAAGAAAAGCTGCAAAGCTCTGACTCGTGCTTTCATTTTATCTCTGGGAGGGTTGTTGAAACTTGTTCCAAGTACGACACTGAAATCAAAAAGCCACGATTATGCAAGGAATTGAAGACTAATTTAGAATCCGAATAAATTTTGCAAAGTCTCGGCCAGTTATTTCTCAAGCAAGAAATCGATGAAGGTAATGCACAGAACTTTCAAACCTTTATGAATAATTACTGGATTGTTCCGAAAGTTATTTCGTCTTTGATGTCAAAATGTGGAGATCTTTGCAATCTTAGAATCAAAATGTCCAGGACCCTATAATTTTCGCTTATTTTCAGGTAATAAACGTGAAGGAATTTAAAATGTAAAAACATTATTACGAGTGTTGGCAGTATTGCCAGTTACTACAGCGAATCCAGAACGTTCATTTTCAACCTTGAGAAGAATCAAGAATTATTTGAGAAGTACGATGGGATAAGAGCGTCGCAATGGTCTAGCTTCTATGAATATCCATCGGACTCGAAATCTATCTCTTCTCCTTTAAGGACTTAAAATTTTGAATGAAGTCAATTGACCTTACGACCATTTGAAGTGGTTATAAGCAATTCGAAATCAGCATTACATTAATTGACCTTTTGGCCGTGTAGAACTGCTTATACAATTTGACTTGACCAATGCCAATTTCCAGAGACTTATAACTTGAATTTTGTAAGGATATAACTGATTGGCGGCCACCGTGGTGTGATGGTAGCGTGCTCCGCCTATCACACCGTATGCCCTGGGTTCAACTCCCGGGCAAAGCAACATCAAAATTTTAGAAATAAGATTTTTCAATTAGAAGAAAATTTTTCTAAGCGGGGTCGCCCCTCGGCAGTGTCTGGCAAGCGCTCCGATTGTATTTCTGCCATGAAAAGCTCTCAGTGAAAACTCATCTGCCTTGCAGATGCCGTTCGGAGTCGGCATAAAACATGTAGGTCCGGTCCGGCCAATTTGTAAGGAAAAATCAAGAGGAGCACGACGCAAATTGGAAGAGAAGCTCGGCCTTAGATCTCTTCGGAGGTTATCGCGCCTTACATTTTTATTATTTTTATAACTGATTGGGCTTGATTTTATCAGCTTCTAACTGGAATTATATATACATACATATGTATGCATGTGCTTCTGTGTAAAGTCATCCATCAATAAATTTGTCTAATTTTCTGTGTTAACAAGCAACATGTTGCTAAGTTGCTGTGCTCACCCCAGATGCTTGTTATTTTGTAATTGATAACTACGTTTGTATAATGTTTGCACATCAATATCATTATCACCATGTTCGACCAGCTGTTGTTATCTATGGGTTTACAATTTATCGAATAAAACTCATTAGTGCAGACTGCAGACTGCAGAGGTGGTAATAACCGTAGCGGTTGAAAGTAGCTTGTTTGTGTTAATAATTTCAAATAACCATTATACAAGAAAAAGATGCACCACTATAATTAGTGCAATTATGATTCTATCATATAAAAATTTCATTGTTATTGTGTGTTCTTGTTCATATCTCACTACTATTCTGTAAAATGAGCGCATAAAATCAAATAGAATAAAAAAGTAAGAGCGTCTATGTTATCTTCATCTTCTTCAACAAAAATAAATAAACTAAATACACACAACAATGAACCACTACCTTGATACTGGTTGTACAACTTTGGCCAGCACTGTATACAGCAGCTTCTCATTGCTTGTATATATGTACCACGTAAAGAAAATCTCTAGTTCAAAACTAGTGCGCATCTAGTGCAATCGGTTCCACTACTAGTTCGGCCTCTTTCTCTTTTACATGCTTGCAACTGGCGAGTTTAACATGGCGATGTCCTAGGCGGTGGCAACTGTCCCCTCTGCATTACCTTTTCTCTAGTTCCGGACTAGATAAAAATTTCCACTTTGAAACTAGTTGTTCATTAGCACTGTTTCGATAGTTCCGAACTAGTGTAAATATTTACAGTTTAGATCAAATTATTTTCTTAGTACTATTTCGTTGGCTCCGAACCGGACCGAAATTCTACATGTTGCTTCTAGTACGTTATTATCCCCTTTTTCGATAGTTCCGAACCGGTGGGAAAGTTATACTCATAGTCGAAGCTCCTTAAAGCTGGTAGCAGTTTTTTTGGTGGCCTATTTGAGCCGTTTATTTTGAAAGTGGCATAAGTCATTTCCAACTCATGGTCTTAAATGCATTATTATTTTTGAACGAATGCATATATGTATAGATGGTTCTACAATTATAAAATAATAATAGAATTGCATCTTTTGGATATTGGACTCTAACAAACTGGAGGCGAGGAGAGATACAAACAAATTATCACTGAACCTAAAGATATGAAATGACTTATGCCACTTTCAAAATAAACGGCTCATTTCTCAAATACATATGTATATGTTAAACATGAAATATAAAAATCCAAACTGTTGATTTTATAACTGAATAAACTCTAGTTACTAACAAACTAGGACTTATTTGGTACTTTAGGTCTAGTTCAGAAACAGAAATTTGTATCACTAGTTAGTGACTTCCCTTCAGGGTATTTATTGCTAAAAGATATGCGTGAAAATTACTAAATTTCATTACGGCCTGAGAAGAAGGAGCTTATGAGCCTGAATTGTATCTCCAATAGTCACAAATCCTTTCAATAGTAAACTGAATGGACGATTAAGATACAAATTCCAAAGCGAAGTATCAAAACCGAAAAAAATTACACAAATAACAATAACAAATAATTCAGCTAAGAAATAATCGTATTTGATTAAAAAGTACAAGACGCCCGTATAATACCCTCATAAAAATGAAAGAACAATGCGTGCTGAACAACTTGTTTAGGCTTGAGTCCTTTCTCAGCAGCCGGCTGTCAGCAGCAACTCAACGTGTGTGTTCCTCTACCTTTCGCTTATTTATAGCCACACTTTAACACACTTCTTTTATTTAAAACACGAAACAAAAGTGAAGTTTCAAATTTCACTACTTTTATATGTAAAAAGGTGTAGGTGTGGTCCCATTTGTATTTATTACTTCATGGGTGGTTCTGCTATTAAGGTGAATCATTTTATAATCATAACGCCCTTAGTAGAGTGCGGCATATATGAACCGTCAGTGCTACAAAAAGGATTTATATTAACAATAAATAGAAGCATAAGTTATAGGGCAGTGAAAACGGGACTTGCCGTTTTTACCCATTCAAACTAGGACACATCGATTCGTACAACAAAACAGGCACTCATCGTGTTTTCCATAGGAAGAGAACCTTGCAAATCATATCAAGAGAGCTAAGTACCACCATTGTCCATGAGTATCGGACAGACGGATTACTATCAAATTTATAAGAAGATTGAATTGTGTCGTATTTTCTGGGATCATTTTGGGACTATTACGGAACTGTTTCGTGGGCATCCCGGAATGGCTTCAGCAACACTTCAGGATTATTTTAAGAATCATTTTGAAACAATTTTGGGTAATTTCAGGATCACTCCTGGATTATTTTCAGAATCAATTTCAAGATCACTTCGGGGTTATATTAGATATATCTTGGGGTCACTTTGAGACGGCTTCGGGGCGGTTTTGAGGCAGTTTTGGCGTCATTTAGAGTTCACTTAGGTGCTATTTAAGGAATAATTCGAGACAATTTCGAAAAAATTTTAGGGCTTTTATAGGATAACTCCAGAAATATTTCCTGCATCATTTGGAGATTGCTTCGGAACCAATTTGAAACAATTTCCAGATCATTTCGCGATTATTTTAGGTATCATTTCGGCAAAACTTCAGAATTATTTCAAGACAATTTTGAAATAAAGTGTAACATGAACCAGATCCCATGGTTTTTTTTTTAGGAACAACGAAGAAATATCTTTCGTAGAAAAAATATTACTATATTGGCACTTAAGCAAATTCGTGCGGGATGGGCCCAAACATAATCAAGTGCTGACTCCAAAACTGTTCCCAAATGGGGTCAAACAGTTTCATCCTTCCGAGCTTTTTTGTTAAGTGCTGTTCTCAATTAAGTAAAAATATGACTATGGCATTTTTGCCCGAAATAGTTACACAGTCAAACGAAGATTTCCTCAATGGCCATAACGTCAAATTTAAAAAGGTTATAAAGTCAATTGCCCGTATGACCATTCGATTTGTTCACAAGGGCAATTAACCGTATGACCATTTAAAGTGATATATATATTCAGTTGACCTTATGACCGTTGCCCTTATGTCAACCCACCGAAAATAGCAAGAGGGATTTTTATCAAGTTTCGCCAACTACTAAAGTTCTTCTTTTTTTATTTTCGATAATTTAAGAAAAATCGATGAACTCTGAAATTATGCAAGCCAATCTGAAAAACGTTTTCGAAAATAATTCGGATCTACGAAAATTTTTATTTGGCTATTTTTTAATTGTTTTGAGTATGCAGATTTGTACATAGCTCAATCCATTTTAGTCTTTCAAATTGCAAATTATATGTCTCTGAAAATTCGTAATGATTTTTGACAATTTTTTTTCTGAAGGCTGTTTTCATATTTTCCTCAATATAAAAATGTAAACTATGCGCACTTTGTATTGGAGAACATATATGAGACCCTTTCAAAAATTAAATTTTCAAAATTCAGTACGAATTGTGAGACTTATAATTTGCACTTTGATAGACTAAAATTGATTGGGCTATAAGGCTGCATAATCAGAAAAATTTAGAAAACTATATTCGAATATCACAGCATGCATAAACCTACAAATATTTGAAGCATACTTACATATAAATGATGCGACAATTTACGCCCTTATCTAGTGATTTAATGCGGTACCTTTTCATTACAGCTCGCATGGTAGATATCTGATTTTACTTTTACCACTACTTAAGTACAATTTGTTCTAATTTGACCTCTTGCTTCTTTAGTTCAACTATTTATTATATATCTTAGCCCCTTGCTGAATTTGCTTTCATTCTATGCTCCGTGCAACACCACCAGCGGGTTTAGGGTTCATTACAATTTTATAATTTATTACATTTGTTTGCAACATGCTGGGGGTGTGTGTGTGGTTGTATTATTTACTTGAAACACTCTAAGTAATTGCGTTACATCTACGGACGTTAAAATGCTGGATAAATTTAGTTGAGTGGACATCATTGCGCCATTAAGTCGTGAGTCACTGAACTGCGGAATTCATGCTTCTGTGGTAATTTTTAAGAGTTGTAAAACTTGCTGTACGTGATATGTGCGAAGCTCAGTCACACCTTCCTAGCAAATTTATTTTAGTTTTTAGCAACCCCGTGGAGTCTGACAAATTATTGCAATATTGACGCCCAGTGCGGTAGCAAAATACTTACATCTGTTCATTTAGATACTCAGTCGTTGTGTTGCTTATATTGCGAGTAACTAAACATTTAGAGATGTTTTGAGAAGCATACATTCTGGCAAATATCATACTCGTATTAAAGTTTTTCTTTGAAAAATGCACAATTAAAATAACTCCATGCGTTTCGCTTGGTTAATAATTAGTTATGTTCTCAACAGTTTTACTAATTAAAGTTATGTGCTAGCACATACTACAGAACGGTAGTTACAAATGCCCTATATTTATTTAATTTTTTAAATAGTTTGTTCGTATCCATTATGTTGACTTTCACAGCCTTCGTCTACGGACAGAACAAATTTGTTTTTCTTATTCCTTTCACCTGTCTCTGATTTTTTGTTTATGTACGTATGCACATCTGTAAATATGTTTATATGATTTCATAGAGCAGCTGAAAAAATTATATTCCCATGATTACTCACAGTGTTAAAATTCTTAGTTGTGTATTTTAGGAATTAAATAGCCGAGTGTACTTAGCTAATATTATTCCCAGAGGAGTCAACATTTTCCAAAATAATCAACATGGTGTGAATATTTTCAATGAAAGAGAATGCAGTAGCCATAGACTTTAAATTGTGCTTTGCTTGAGTTGTTGCTAAGCAAATTAACGTCCAGGTGTCAATTGGTTAGAGCGCCCTTGAAGCCTCTCAAAGCGTGGTTTAGAAGAGTACAGTGAAACGAGTAGGCGAGTGTGAAAAAAACTAGTTGGAATGGGAAAAAATATTTAAAATAAAACCATATAATAAGAAATGAAGCAAATTATAATAAAGTAAAATAATATAAAATAAAATAAAATTAAATTAAATTAAATTTAATTAAACTAAATTAGACTAAATAAAATAAAATAAACTAAAATAAAATAAAGTGAAGGTACGAGCGAGAAAGGAAGGGTTTTTTTTAAACGGTATCCAATATTTGGTATATATATTCTACACATAAGGTAATTTAGATAGGATAAGTAAAGGGAGTGAGAGTTGTAGACTATTGTATGTTATAGAGAGTGATAGTGGGAAAAGAGGCCTAGGTTTGAGAAAGAGGGCAGGACAACGACTGCAGGGTACGCTAGGAAATAATAATTGCCAAAAAATATATGGTCATTTGAATCATTCATACGCTCGACCCTGTCAACTTGTAGTAAGTAATTACCTTCTATTCAATGCATTACTCTATCAACTTCCAAGCGAGCTTTCAGTAAAATATGTGGAATTAAGCTTGCTTTGACAACAAAATAAAAAGTCAGTTTTAATTGTATTCCAAGTTTTACTTGCTCTGTACATATTTATATACAAATTAAAATTTTTCGTATAATGGTATAATTTAATGAGCAAATGGTGTTAATAAGTGCATATATATTTTTCGTATATTTTTAAAAACTCGTATACCTAGGATAATGTACAGCAGCGAAGAGAAAAACGGCAGTGACAATTTGTATCAAACTGTGTCAGTTGAATTCTTCTTTCTTCTATCTTAGATATTATGAATTTTATTACTGAAACTATGCAAACCAAACTCAAAAACGTTTTCGAAGAAGTTAGAAAATTCCAGAAAAGTTTACGAACATTTTTGAACTTTTTAGTTGGAGTTCTTTAAATTTATTTATTTTTTTTGTTTAATGTAGTTTGTAGCAGAGAACAAGTTATGTGTCTCTAAAAGTTCGCAAGGATTTTTGATGTTTTTTTCGGAAGTTGTTGCAAATATTCTTTCATATAAAAAAAAATTCACAACTTGTATGAACGAAAATCAAAAGAAAAATTGCCAAAAATTAATGTGAATATCCAGAGGTCTTAAAATTGTACTTTGTTAGATAAAAACTAATGGCAAAACTACATACTTAAAAAAATTCAGTGAGCTTCAAATAATGTTTGAAATTTTCGTAAAATTTTCTCGAATTCATGAAATTTTTCGAATACCTTTGTAGATTGGCTTACATAGTTTCAGTTACAAAATTCATAAACTTTTTTTCTTAAAATATTGAAAACGTAGAAAAGAGGAATTTAATTAACAACATTTTAATAAAACTGCAACTTATATTTTCCTGCTCGCTACTGTACATATATAAAGTCTAAATAAATGCTAAAACAAGTGCATAACTACTTGTACTTTATAATTTTTACATTTCAAAATACACTACACTAAGTTTAGCCAGTAATTTAAGGTTGACGAAATAGCTGGTTTCTTCGTCTCGTTTTTGTTTTAAGTTTTTTTTTTTACAAACTGTGTTTTTTTTTTGCAATTTAGTTAATGTCACGTTGTATTAAGTACGGGAGCAATGTACTCCGCTGTGCTATGTTAACGTTGGTAGCTCCATAATTGTTTTTTAGATGTCGCTGCTTTTGTATTTAATTGTCAAACCGGATGGTGTACGCGTCCCAAAAGTGTATAAAAACCGCAGCATTTCAGGTAAATGATGTTTTGCCAAATATGGTGCTTTGTCATTTGATGGCGCTGTGTGTTTGCAGAGATTTAATGACGAATAGCTCAACAAGACTTGGCTATTCCATAGAGCCAAGTTGTACAAAGCCAGTAAGCTTACTGTTGAGACGTTTGTTTAATTTAATAAATTTTTGCATGTGCCCATTTACTTATAACAAGCTTTTATAAATTTTAATATTTAAAAATTCATCCGTTACGCTGTCACCTTAGAACGAGACGCTGTCTCATACTTACACATATGTATATGGTAATAGTATAGTTGATCTGTGACGAGACCAATATAGCTAAGAGTCAATTAATAAATATAATAATGATATTGTTGTTCTGTATTTTATAGCCATTCATGACATTCAGAAGCGTTATAGTCCAGATGGTTTTTCCAATTCCAGCTGTTGACAGTTTACTTTAAGGAGAAACGACTCCCAATCTTGTCTGGTCCTTATTTTTCATAATTAGTAAGTCATGATATCGGGTTGTAATAAAAACCGTCTATTCCAAAAATTAATTTCTGTTAATAAAACACAAAGATTTCATTTAACGATTAACCAAACAAAGCAAATCGGCTTATCACGGCTAAGAACCGTTTTTCATGAACCAAAAATGGCTTTCTCAGTGAGATATATTTGTTCTTGAATTTTTTCGGTTTTTACAGTGACTGATTTTTATTTTCATAAGTTTTTCTCACTATCACCGAGATCGTTTAGTGTGATTAATAGCCAAATGATTTTTTAAAACTATTATATTAAATCTCTCGCCTGCTAGATTAGAATGAATATAATGTAAACTTAACAGTATTTCATTAACTACCAAGGTCTGGAAAAAATTGTTATGCCGCATAAATTAAAACTAAAGATTCTACTGCGTCCCGATTTTTTGGTCTTTTGGTCATGCTGAGACTATTTCCGGGACCATTTTGAGATCATTTCTGGGCTGCTTGGAGATCAATTTGGATAACTTCGAGACTTTTTTGTTATAATGGTGGAATTATTCCGCGAATATGTTGAGAACATTTTGGTATTATGTACGACCATTTCGGGATACTCTTGGGACTAATTTGAAATCATCATGAAATCATCTTGCGATAATTCCGGAGCCACTTCGAGGTGATTCCTGTACTACATTTTACTTTCTCATTCTTGAATACTAAAAATTATTGCGCTATTATTACAATTATTATTTTCGACGTAATATTGGGTTGGGGTCGATGTGTTACCGATAACCACTGTTCTCAAAGAGTTATCGGTTTATAATCGATGTGTTGTTGGTTAATTACCAAAGAGTTATGGAAAAAATCAGTTTGCTATCGAAAAGGAATCGATAAGGCAGTATTAATCTTAATACCATATACTAAGCATCTCACATGGTTGCTATCAAATAACGACGGAACAATATTCATTGGAGTTCATACATGCTCAAAGTTAAAGAGTACAATACAGCCTGAAAGAGCACCTTGACCTAGAGAGGCGTTCACAAAAAGTCTGTGCGTTGAATACCAGATAATCTCCATATTTCAGAAATAATGTACGATTATGTGTATGTTTGTAATTGCAAGCGCTAAAGTTTACAACTAACAAGTAAGGAAGGTTAAGTTCGGGTGTAACCGAACATTACATACTCAGTTGAGAGCTATGGTGACAACATAAGGGAAAATAACCATGTAGGAAAATGAACCGAGGGACACCCTGGAATGTGTTTGTATGACATGTGTATCAAATGAAATGCATTAAAGAGTATTTTATGAGGGAGTGGGCCATAGTTCTATAGGTGGACGCCATTTAGGGTTATAGCCATAAAGGTGGATCAGGTTGACTCTAGAATGCGTTTGTACGATATGGGTATCAAATGAAAGGTGTTAATGAGTATTTTAAAAGGGAGTTATCCTTAGTTCCATAGGTGGACGCAGTTTCGAGATATCGCCATAAAGGTGGACCAGGGGTGACCCTAGAATTTGTTTGTACAATATGGGTATCAAAAGAAAGGTGTTAATGAGTATTTTAAAAGGGAGTAATCCTTAGTTCCATAGGTGGACGCCGTTTCGAGATATCGCCACAAAGGTGGACCAGGGGTGACCTTAGAATTTGTTTGTACAATATGGGCATCAAACGAATGGTGTTAATGAGTATTTTAAAAGGGAGTGGGCCTTAGTTCTATAGGTGGACGCCGTTTCGAAATATCGCCATAAAGGTGGACCAGGGGTGACTCTAGAATGTGTTTGTACGATATGGGTATCAAATGAAAGGTGTTAATGAGTATTTTAAAAGGGAGTAATCCTTAGTTCCATAGGTGGACGCCGTTTCGAGATACCGCCATAAAGGTGGACCAGGGGTGACCCTAGAATTTGTTTGTACAATATGGGTATCAAAAGAAAGGTGTTAATGAGTATTTTAAAACGGAGTAATCCTTAGTTCCATAGGTGGACGCCGTTTCGAGATATCGCCATAAAGGTGGACCAGGGGTGACCCTAGAATTTGTTTGTACAATATGGGTATCAAAAGAAAGGTGTTAATGAGTATTTTAAAAGGGAGTGGGCCTTAGTTATATAAGTGGACGCCGTTTCGAAATATCGCCATAAAGGTGGACCAGGGTGACTCTAGAATGTGTTTGTACGATATGGGTATCAAATTAAAGGTATTAATGAGAGTTTTAAAAGGGAGTGGTGGTAGTTGTATATGTGAAGGCGTTTTCCAGATCGCGACCAAAATGTGGACCAGGGTGACACAGAACATTATCTGTTGGATACCGCTAATTTATTTATATATGTAATACCTGCCAAGATTTTAAGGGTTTTTTATTTCGCCCTGCGGAACTTTTTCATTTTTTTTTCATTTTCTTCTACTTAATATGGTAGGTGTCACAACCATTTTATAAAGTTTTTTCTAAAGTTATATTTCGTGTCAATAAACCAATCCAATTACCTCACCATGTTTCATCCCTTTTTTCGTATTTGGTATAGAATTATGGCATTTTTTTCATTTTTCGTAATTTTCGATATCGAAAAAGTGGGCGTGGTCATTGTCGGATTTCGTTCATTTTTCATACCAAAATAAAGTGAGTTCAAGTACGTGAACTAAGTTCATTAAAGATATGTCGATTTTTGCTCAAGTTATCGTGTTAACGGCCATGCGGAAGGACAGACGAAAGACTGTGTATAAAAACTGGGCGTGGCATAAACCGATTTCGCCCGTTTTCACAGAAAACAGTTAACATCATAAAATCTATGCCCCTACCAAATTTCAAAAGGATTGGTTAATTTTTGTTCGACTTATGGCGTTAAAAGTATCCTAGACAAATTAAATGAAAAAGGGCGGAGCCACGCCCATTTTGAAATTTTCTTTTATTTTTGTATTTTGTTGCACCATGTCATTACTGGAGTTGAATGTTGACATAATTTACTTATATACTGTAAAGATATTAAATTTTTTGTTAAAATTTTACTTTAAAAAATTTTTTTTTTAAAGTGGGCGTGGTCCTTGTCCGATTTTGCTAATTTTTATTAGGCGTACATATAGTAATAGGAGTAACGTCCTTGCCAAATTTCATCATGATATCTTCAACGACTGACAAATTACAGCTTGCAAAAATTATAAATTACCTTCTTTTAAAAGTGGGCGGTGCCACGCCCATTGTCCAAAATTTTACTAGTTTTCAATTCTGCGTCATAAATTCAACTCATCTACCAAGTTTCGTCGCTTTATCTGTCTTTGGTAATGAATTATCGCACTTTTTCGGTTTTACGAAATTTTCGATATCGAAAAAGTGGGCGTGGTTATAGTCCGATATCGTTCATTTTGAATAGCGATCTGAGATGAGTGCTCAGGAACCTACGTACCAAATTTCATCAAGTTACCTCAAAATTTACTCAAGTTATCGTGTTAACGGACGGACGGACATGGCTCAATCAAATTTTTTTTCGATCCTGATTATTTTGATATATGGAAGTCTATATCTATCTCGATTCCTTTATATATGTACAACCAACCGTTATCCAATCAAACTTAATATACTCTGTGAGCTCTGCTCAACTGAGTATAAAAATTATTGATTTTTCGCGATTACAAATACAAAAATCAAAAATGATTTATATTTCATCGACTTGATTGCAGTCAGTGCAGATACGCAGTTAATTACCGTGCTTGCAATGACATAACGGCAATCAATTCCTTCAGCCGAAGTTGGAACCCTTGTTGTGTGACTGATGTGACAGTCAAGATACGGATGCGACAATTTAGCGCAATTGCAAAGAATACGCAAGACAGGGAGACGCTTTGCCACGGAGAGCCGATGTCATCTCCAGCAATACTAGCTGAAAGTTTTCTAAAAACCACAAGAAAACAAAATAAACCACAACAAACACTTTGGTTGACCTTAATTTGTAAAATATTTGATCGCATGTATTATTTTCAGCTTAATTTTTTTCCACATAAAATTCAATTATTAAACTTATATACAAACAGAAGCCAAATGTGTCGTTTTTGCAATAAACGTTATTTCGTTATTCTTTTTATACTCAGTTGAGCAGAGCTCACAGAGTATATTAAGTTTGATTGGATAACGGTTGGTTGTACATATATAAAGGAATCGAGATAGATATAGACTTCCATATATCAAAATAATCAGGATCGAAAAAAAATTTGATTGAGCCATGTCCGTCCGTCCGTCCGTCCGTCCGTCCGTCCGTCCGTCCGTCCGTCCGTCCGTCCGTCCGTTAACACGATAACTTGAGTAAATTTTAAGGTATCTTTATGAAATTTGGTATGTAGGTTCCTGAGCACTCATCTCAGATCGCTATTTAAAATGAACGATATCGGACTATAACCACGCCCACTTTTTCGATATCGAAAATTTCGAAAAATCGGAAAAATGCGATAATTCATTGCCAAAGGCGGCTAAAGCGATGAAACTTGGTAGATGGGTCGACGTTATGACGCAGAATAGAAAATTAGTAAGATTTTGGACAATGGGCGTGGCACCGCCCACTTTTACAAGAAGGTAATTTAAAAGTTTTGCAAGCTGTAATTTGGCAGTCGTTGAAGATATCATGATGAAATTTGGCAGGAACGTTACTACTATTACTATATATGTGCTAAATAAAAATTAGCAAAATTGGATGAAGAACACGCCCACTTTTTAAAAAAAAAATTTTTTAAATTCAAATTTTAACAAAAAATTTAATATCTTTACTGTATATAAGTAAATTAAGTCAAAATTCAACTCCAGTAATCACATGATGTAACCAAATACAAAAATAAAAGAAAATTTCAAAATGGGTGTGGCTCCGCCCATTTTCATTTAGTTTGTCTAGAATACTTTTAATGCCATAAGTCGAACAAAAATTTACCAATCCTTCTCAAATTTGGTAGGAGCATAGATTCTGTGACGGTAACTGCTCTCTGTGAAAATGGGCGAAATCGGTGAAAGCCACGCCCAGTTTTTATACACAGTCCACCGTCTGTCCTTCCGCTCGGCCGTTAACACAATAACTTGAGCAAAAACCGATATAGCTTTACTAAACTTAGCCCACGTACTTATCTGAACTCACTTTATCTTGGTATAAAAAATGGCAGAAATCCGACCATAACCACGCCCACTTTATCGATATCGAAAATTACGAAAAATGAAAAAAATGAAAAAAATGCCATAATTCTATACCAACTACGAAAAAAGGGATGAAACATGGTAACTGGATTGGTTTATTGACGCAAAATATAACTTTGGAAAAAAACTTTGTAAAATGGGTGTGACACCTACCATATTATGTAGAAGAAAATGAAAAAGTTCTACAAGGCGAAATCAACAGCCCTTGGAATCTTGGCAGGAATACTGTTAGTGGTATTGCATATATAAATAAATTAGCAGTACCCGACAGATGATTTTCTGGATAACCTGGTCCACATTTTGGTCGATATCGCGAGAACGCCTTCACATATACATCTAAGGGCCACTCGCTTTTAAAACCCTCATTAATACTTTTAATTTGATATCCATATCGTACAAAAACATTCTAGAGTCACCCTGGCCCACCCTAATGGCGATATCTCGAAAAGGCGTCCACCTATAGACCTAATGCCCACTCCCTCTTAAAATGCTCAGTAACAACTTTCGTTTGATACCCATATCGTACAAACATTCTAGAGTCACCCCTGGCCCACCCTAATGGCGATATCTCGAAAAGGCGGCCACCTATATACCTAATGTCTACTCCCTCTTAAAATGCTCAGTAACACCTTTCGTTTGATACCCATATCGTACAAACATTCTAGAGTCACCCCTGGCCCACCCTAATGGCGATATCTCGAAAAGGCGTCCACCTATAGACCTAATGCCCACTCCCTCTTAAAATGCTCAGTAACACCTTTCGTTTGATACCCATATCGTACAAACATTCTAGAGTCACCCCTGGCCCACCCTAATGGCGATATCTCGAAAAGGCGTCCACCTATGGACCTAATGCCCACTCCCTCTTAAAATGCTCAGTAACACCTTTCGTTTGATACCCATATCGTACAAACATTCTAGAGTCACCCTTGGTCCACCTTTATAGCGATATCGCGAAAAGGCGTCCACCTATAGAACTAAGGATTACTCCTTTTTAAAATACTCATTACCACCTTTCATTTGATACCCATATCGTACAAACACATTCTAGAGTCACCCTGGCCCACCCTAATGGCGATATCTCGAAAAGGCGTCCACCTATAGACCTAATGCCGACTCCCTCTTAAAATGCTCAGTAACACTTTTCGTTTGATACCCATATCGTACAAACATTCTAGAGTCACCCCTGGCCCACCCTAATGGCGATATCTCGAAAAGGCGTCCACCTATAGACCTAACGCCCACTCCCTCTTAAAATGCTCAGTAACACCTTTCGTTTGATACCCATATCGTACAAACATTCTAGAGTCACCCTTGGTCCACCTTTATGGCGATATCTCGAAAAGGCGTCCACCTATAGAACTAAGGCTTACTCCCTTTTAAAATACTCATTACCACCTTTCATTTGATACCCATATCGTACAAAAACATTCTAGAGTCACCCCTGGCCCACCCTAATGACGATATCTCGAAAAGGCGACCACCTATAGACCTAATGCCCACTCCCTCTTAAAATGCTCAGTAACACCTTTCGTTTGATACCCATATCGTACAAACATTCTAGAGTCACCCCTGGCCCACCCTAATGGCGATATCTCGAAAAGGCGTCCACCTATATACCTAATGTCCACTCCCTCTTAAAATGCTCAGTAACACCTTTCGTTTGATACCCATATCGTACAAACATTCTAGAGTCACCCCTGGCCCACCCTAATGGCGACATTTCGAAAAGGCGTCCACCTATAGACCTAATGCCCACTCCCTCTTAAAATACTCAGTAACACTTTTCGTTTGATACCCATATCGTACAAACATTCTAGAGTCAGCCCTGGTCCACCTTTATGGCGATATCCCTAAATGGCGTCCATCCATAGAACTATGGCCTACTCTCTCTTAAAATACTCTTTACTACCTTCCATTTGATACACATGTCATACAACCACATTCCAGGGTTACCCTAGGTTCATTTTCCTACATGGTGATTTTTCTTATTTTGTCTCCATAGCTCTCAACTGAGTATGTAATGTTCGGTTACACCCGAACTTAGCCTTCCTTACTTGTTAAATATACTTTTTGGAGCTACGAATTGGCAACGACCTTGGCAAAGTGTCAAATTTCAAAAGCATCCCCACAAACATTCTCGGAGCGCTCATAGCTTAAGATTCCGATATGAGTTCGAAATATGTGAATAATATGAGCAGAGTTGCTCAACACCTATACACTTAAAGCACTTTTGCTTTTATTTTTCCCTGATTCGATTCATATGAAAGTGCCTGAATTTCATATGAAAGTGCAAAGAAAAAGTACTTCCATATGAAGCCAAGGCACTTCGGTATGATACGGAAATACATAAATTAACAATTTTTTCAAAAGCATTGGAGCACTGCGAAAAATTTTAGTTCCAAATTTCTTCATTAAGAGGACCACCAAAATACTTTAAACATTTAAAATCATTTTTTTTCTTTTTAAAAGTTTCAGTGTACATATAATTTTGTATACGTATAGTGATTTGCACTTCAATATAAAAATTCTTGAACAGCCCTGAATATGTGCGTCAGAAATATGATCACGTAGGATTCCTTTATGGCTCGAATTTGATCAAATTATGAGCAAACGAAATTTATGAAAATTATCAAACTAAGCAACTTTGGGAGATAAAATCAAAAATTTTCAGTTCAAACATTTAATTTTGAATGCAAATTGCAATAAAATGGACTTAATTTCAAATGGGAATAAAAAAGAGGGTTGATTTTGATAATAACCTGCCTTCCTGCTCCCTTTTTTTTATTGCCATGGACGCTTTTCCTTTATTGCCTCTGTAAGTCTCTGCATCTTATCGATGTTAGTGTTTTGGACATTTTGTGATTGCCAACTCTCCGTTATTCTTTGGCATACCAGTCAGTCCCCTATATAACCGATTAGCGCTAACTGCACGGGCATCGATATGTCCTACTTATGCATAACCCACCACTGTTTTCCTACTCTGTTTATTCTAAGGGCGTCCTCCCAAATATCGTTTTTTTCAAATAGGTTCGGGAATGATTCGCAATTACAACGTCAAACATATGTTATTTAGCTGCAGTGCCTAATGGCTCTGAAAATCGCCTTTAAGGAGTCTTTTCTGACTCCAATAAGTGTAGAAAACTATCTGTTTATGTTAGACTCATATATGACTCCTATTCAGACATAAGGTTTATGAAGTTAAGCTCATATCTGGCGACCATCGGAAGAAGGCAAATAAATTAGTTCCCAACTCATAAATTAGCGTAAATTAGGACTCTCTTCTGACCCTTTTCTCACTCCGAATGTTTGCTGGCATATTATCTGATGGAAATTTTTATTGCTATTGTATATGAGATTACTTAAGTGTATAAGTGATTTGTAATCCTAGGACACTATAATAAATAAACAAGTGCAAAGAAATAGAAGTTCCAAATACCAATAAAATTTTGTAGCTTTTGAGTGTTTAGATAAATTGTCTCAATATCAATGATAGAAAAACAAGCATGGTTTTTTATGGGAAAGATAAGAGAAAAAATAATAAACTTTTATTGTTTTATTCACCTGTTCAGTCATTTGATTTTTTTCTATTCTATACGAGCGTCTAGTTCTTGTCTAATTCTTTATCACCTCTAACATATCATATTTCCATGTTCAAGTTCACTTTTTGTCTACCAATTTATGCCTTTCTATCTTCCCTTTGTTGTGGTGTGATTATGTGTGCACTTTGTTGCGGTTTCCCACAGAAAACAAATTGGATATCGATTTCGTTGCCCACATAATTACTCGTGTGTATATATTTACAAAGATGTCATTTGCAATTATAAACAAAGATAGCGATATATATCTTATTTACTATCTTTTGTAAATAACCTCAATTCATTCATTCTATAACAAAAGCCGCTGCGCCTTCTATTGAACTAGTTATGAACTAGTATTGATTCAACAGTTACTCTATATGAATTTACAAACTACAGAGAAATCTGTGTATTAAGCTTTTTAAACTAATTTTTAACTTGGTTAAATATTAGCCTTATACCATACTTAAACAATTTTATTTAAAATATTTATTTCTCTTTTCGTTTTTATTTTTGCAGGTAAGCACCAACTTATTCATGAGTAACTCAATACATATTTAGTTATATCAACGGAAATTCATTGCGACGTCAACTAACGAGTGAGTCATCGATGTGCAAATTTAATACTAAGCAAGTTCTATAATTCATTCATAATTAAAAATCCAGTATTTCGCCATTCAACAAAGGCAAATTAAAATTTTATTATCGTATTCGCTTATGGGGCGGCCAATGAAAATTCTCGCGTTTTGGTTGCAGGAGTACATTTTATTCAGTTTTAAATATTTTTTCTTCAAAGTTTTCCCTACAGCAATATTTGATAATATGTTATAGGCCTTGAGCTCGAATTCGAATCTAGAGAAGTACTTTGAGGAAAAGTGAGCATTATTTCAAATTAAGTTTACGTTCACTCTATGGCTGGTCCTGAAACAATACGTTAATCGGGGGCTACTCTCACAGCTGCTGTTCACTATACAGTTTTAAGAAGCTTACGGCTATTCTTTTCCTGAGGTGTGTTTGGCTACAGTTCTGTGCTGTACGTCGCCTGAGTCTAGCCACTCTTTCGTGCGTATCATGACCTGATTTAACTTTATGCGTGCTTCTTCTGTGTTTCGGGCTGTAATGACTGTGACAATGTCGTCTGCGTATCAACTAAAAATGAATCAGGCGGCATTTTAAGATTGAAAATTTCATCGCAACTCAAGTTTCACTGATTATAACCAAGAAATTATCCCTGTTCTGCTTCGCATGTGACCTTTTTGATTCGGTAACCCTATGAGGTTTGATATATAAGGATGCGATCACTGAGCCTGTCTAGTTGGGCAACGCTGTTTAAAGATTTCTTACATACGTCTTAGGTTACAATGTGATGTTACCACCAGCCTGCTCTACGGGGTATGCAATACGTAGTTCCAAGCCTTACCAAAAATTTTGCGGCCGTACTGAGCATGCTTAACAGCCGGTGAACTGATGGCGAATTCGGGTCCACCTCCCTATGCCAATAAACAAAAGCTTTTTTCATGCTTCGGTAAACAATCCGTCCTTTAGACATTATCTTTTCCAACGTTTCGCAACTATATCGGAACCATTGTGAGATTATGTTGACACCATTTCCAGGTTAATTTGACATCATTTTGGGATAATGTGGAGACAGTTTCGTGTTAGTTTTGCGTGTGTTTTCAGAATCTTCTTGTTTTCCGATAATTTAGTGACTATATGTTGATTATTTTGGTATGGTTTCAGGTATTATGGTACGACTATCTCAAAATAAATGTGATATTTTTTCGAGACTAATTTCGGAATATTTCAAGTTTATTTCAAGGATCATGTGGGTCGTTTTCGATACCGTTTGGGATATTTTATCGGTATAATTTCTGAACTATTTCGGGATTATTTAAGAGCTATCTCCGGGTAATATCTAAACTATCTCCGAACATTTCTGGATTTTTTTGGATTTCGAGTTCATTGCTGGATTGTTTTAAGGATCGTTAAGACACTGTTTTGGTTCTGCTTCGGGACTACTCTTCTGGAACTACTCTTTCTGGACCATTTCGGATTATTTTAAGGAACACATCGGAACTATTTTGGATTCTAAAAATCTTGAAATCAGTTTAGCGTTGTTTTTAAGTTTATTCACTATTTCACATTGGGCGAATTTTTATCAGTCCTCCCAAAGAGCCCGAACTCGTTTTGCTGCATGTTTCAAACAACAATTGCAAATAATTATTTTGCTACCGGGAAATTTTCTAAAAGCCGAGAACGCAAAAGTTATTAGAGAAATGCAGCGCTCAATAAATATTAGTCATATAATATAAATTGCAGTTAGTGTTCTAAGCAGTGAGATATCCCAAATTGCATTGAATATTTTATGTAACGCTACAAATATCAAAATATCAACACACAAACTAACCAAAAATTCATTATATGCTGTGTTTTTATACCTTTCATGAACATGAAATGGTATATTAATTTTGGTCCGATGTTTGTAACGTTGAGAGATATAGATGATAGACTCACCATTAAGTATACCGAATTGATCAGGGCGACGAACTGAGTTGATATAGCCATGTACGTCTGTCCATCCGTCTGTCTGTTTGAACGCAAACTAGTCCCTCAAATTTTGAGATATCTCAATGAAATTTGGCACAAGGATGTATTTTTGTATTATATTAGACCTTTGTCGGATCCGGTAGGATCGGACCACTATAACATATATCTCCCATACAACCGATCGTTCAGATAAGACGATTTTGGTCATTCCTGCCGCAATTTAGAAAGTATAAACGTGAAACTCGGTGATATATATTTTAATATATCATAGAAGATATCCTGAAAAAATCACTTTGATAGGAGCTATATATAGTATATATCCCATACAACAGATCGTTCAGATAGAAAGATTTTTGGCAATTTCTCCCTTAATTTCCAATATAAAAACGTTAAACTTGGTGATATTTATTCTAATATATCACAGAAGATTTCCTGAAAAAAAACACTTTGATCGGAGCTATATATAATATATATCCCATACAACCGATCGTTCAGATAAGGGGTTTTATTCATTTATTATTTCATATTTATCTTAAAAATCGTTTAGGTATGCAGATCTGTTCACTACATATTTCTTATCTTATACATCCGATTATTTGGAGATTACGAATGTGATAACGTTATTGTTCAGCCCCATTCATAAAAGGCACAGCCGAAGACAGTCCCGTCCTTACTTGTTTTTTTTTTTTTTTTTTTTTTTTTGTTACATGTATATACATATGCACTTAAACTTTATATGGACTGCTAAGTGCATAACTTTATCAACACTTATGAAACTGTTGCGCAGAAAATTACTATTGCTAAATTTCAGTATGCATTATACTCAATTGCACCTGAAATGTGTCTCTCCATTTTATTTCTACACTACCCTCAACTTATATCACCAAAAAGGTGCGTGTCTCCGCTATTAAGCACAACCCGTTTTAAAGAAATTTATTTAACCACTGCCGCGAGTCTTCCTAAAAATTATCTAAGTGGTGATAAGCGTTTTTTTATACCCGCAAATGTAGATGTATATAGGGGTAAAAAAAACACGGCTATTAATACTCACTTCTAGTGAAAGATTTGGGCGAATCTTTTGCTCAAGTTACCGTCGAGAACATTTTGGACAAAAACTATCTCCCAGTAAATTTTTTAAACTTAGTGCTTCGACCCACTTATAATGCTCTTAAAATGCCTTTCTTAATATCATCTCGGTCTAATATAGAAAACTTGTTGCTGTTTTCAAGCTCACATTGTAAAGTAAAATATTTTAAGCTAATATTTATTTTGTTCAAAAAATAAAGCTACAGGCCAAAAACTTGCTGCTGTAGCATTTCCAAAAATGTCTGAAAAAAGGAAAAAGATACATAAGAACTAAATATGGAAGCTACCAATATTTGCACTCAAGGCCACTAAAAACGAGTAACTAACAAACAGAAAAAAATAAAACATTTTTCGTTGCACATTTAAAGCCAAACAAAAGAAATTTGGCACAGAAACAAACACAAAGAACAAAATAATAAAAATAAACGAGACAAAGCTCAAAAGAGCTTGCTTCTGGCTTATGTGCAATTTAACAAACGAATCTGTGCGAGTTTAAACTCTAGTAAAAGTTGACTTGAGCAGTGGTGGACAACGCCGGCAGAGCTTTTAATAAAAACAAGCAATTTCTTTTGTAGTAGTATACGTTTATATGGGAAATGTTTGAGCATGGAATTCACGCAGGAGATGCTTACTGCTTGCTTTATTTACTGCTTCTCTGTCGCTGCGCTCGCATGACATGTAGATGAATACCGTAAAGTTTTCCGAAGCTCTTGAGTGCGCCACTGTTCTAAAGTTTAACCTTGTCACTTTGTTCGATAACATAAAATTTTGCTGCTCATCTCAGCTTAATTGACCGAAGTGGCAGCGTTAAACTCTAGTCAACTCTAACTGCAATTTAAACTCGCACTAAAAAACCCGGTCTTACTATTTTCAATGGGTTTTGGGTGTTGAGTTGCTTAACCTAAAGTTTGGTTAATATATATATAGCTAGGCGGCAATTAAGGTAATAATATCGAACAGTACTTCATCAAAAAGTGTCCTGTGATGAAAAGAAATACTGGAGAAATTTCGCTCAAGCCCGACCACACATCTGTACTGAGGTCCAGGTCATAAAGGGTGAGAAGGTAACGTAAAGGCCGATGAGTTTGCGAAGGAGGATGCAACACTCGCTGAATCGGCGGCAAGAAGGAGTTGCATATGATCCATCTAGCAGGAAAGGCGTGGAATGAAGCGCGGGGCTGCAAAATTTCAAAGATCATGTGCAAATCCTGCGATATTAGACTCATAAAATGGTTCCTATTTCTGAAGACAGAGAACTTAAGGCTCACAATGGGCTTAGTAACTGGACATTGCCTTCTGGCGTCACATGGTTATAAGCTGGGGCACGTCCGTAACAGCAGATGTAGAAAATTCGAGCTGCAGGGAAAAACGGTTGAGCACGTTCGGTGTTCGTGTTCTGCGCTCGGCAGGCCAAGGTTCCAGCTATCAGGGCTGCCAGGTCTCGAGGCAGCAATTAAGTTAGGTCTTAGAAAACGTTTAATATTTGCCAATAGAACGGAGTTATTCTTTACCATAATTCCTGGCACCTGATTGAGGTTCTTACGTTTGATCGTTAAACAAATTCTGGTTACACTTTGAACACATTCAGTCTATGAGAGGTTTTTATTGACCGGACAGTTCAACCTAAATTAACCAAAGTCCAAAGCTGCAATCGTAACACTAATTATCTCGTTGATGTGACAAAACGCAATTGAATTCCAATTCGTAGGCATGCCGTCATCTGTACACATTATTCATAAAAAGTAGATGCATGCTTCTAACCAACAGTTGTTATTGTTGTATTAACATTAAAGACACTCCCCGAAGGTTTTGGGGAGTGTTATCGATGTTGATGGTCCTCTGCCGTATACAGATCCGGTACGTTCCTGTAATAAAGCACCATTAAATACTAGCCCGACCATCTCGGGAACGATTAATATGACCCCCCACCACCTAGTTCCATGATGAACTTGGGGTTGCCAGAGCCTCGTCTGTTAAACATGTGTATGTTGAATTCATATTTGTAACAGGATTCCTCTCGTGTAGGTGAGGTTGACAATTGGGTTGCGGAAGCTTTGAAGCTATAAAGCTTTGTATTGCGCTTATCAACCCCTTGAATCCCTTCTAACCAACTCCTCTCGATCTTTGAGAAGAAGAAGTTGGCGGGTGGTCCATCGTATCCTCCCGGTCTTCTTATTTAGAGCCACCGTAGTGTAATTTTCATTTTCGGCTTAATTGATTGGAATATCGTATTCTCCCTATTCCCTACCTAGAAGAACAACAAAAGTGCACACTGCACAGCTTTTATATGTTTCCCGCGCCTAGTTTGTTTCCGCCACTAGCGCGCTGCTGGAATTTATCCCCGTCTTGAAACTTTCTTGCTCTAATTCCTCGTTATAAATACAAAGTAATGAAAACTATATGTCTCTTTTTCTTTCCTCCACACATTTATGTCACAAATATTTCAATAGTTTGCTATAATCTTCAGAAAAATGTTGACGATACTTAGTTAATTTTTATATACTTAGAAATTTCCACAAACCAGCATATGGTCCACTTATATTTGCTTGTATGTGTGACGCAAGAAAAACTGTTAGACCATTCGACCCAGATTTATATAACAACGCATATTTTCCATCATCATCAGCTCGAGCTGTAATTACTTTGCCTGTGAGACACCGCCATTAGCCAGCTGCCAAGGCAAAATCCTTCAAAGTTTCTACATAAAAAAATATAAAAAAATATAGAATAATTGTGGATTACGAGTATGTAGTAAACTATTTTAGGTCAACTATTAAAACAAAACAAAGAAATCTATTCCTACACGAGTTTGTAATTCTGTAAGTCAAATAAGTCGATCTTATGTTTTCGGAGGGGGATGTGTATGCACTGTATGTTGACGGAAGCAAATCGTGACGGAAACAAATCATTAGCAACGCCTACAGAATGCTGAAAAAGTATGCGAGAAAAAAAGTCGTTCTAAACGAAGGATATTTTTCTGCTTTTGTGAACGGAACAGTAGTAATTCATCATAGAAATGAAGCTGAAAAGAGAAATGCTTTGTTATTTTGGTGAAAAAAAAAAATAAAACTAGAAAAAAATAATAATAAAATTCGCTCAATTATAGGAATATAGCTACGGTAATTGAAAGGAACCAAACCGGGGCACAAAATATAAAAAAACGAAAATATTGTTGAATAACGGTCATAAATTTTCCCTACTTTTTACTTACTTTATTATTTAGTTTGCATTTGTCGAAATTGAGCTTGATGGCCCTCGGCTTTATTCTAAATAATTTGTGTAATAAAATTTGAAAAATAAGAAAATTACAAATAACCGCCATAGCTGTGCTGATAAAACTTTTCTGAAATGCAACACTTATAAGGGAAATTATGGCTCGTTGAGACGCCAAGTGCTCTATCGATGAACTATCGAAATCACGCTCTAAGATTCTCTCATCATACCTGTGCTGATGTATTTCCCTACGATATAGCTCTCTGTCAATCCAACCTGCTACAAAAGCAACTTCATACATGGTGGCCGAGCATGGATGCGCGCCGCATTAGAGGCTTGTGGGAAACAACCATAACGAGCGCCAATACTGCCGAGACGTGAACGACGATCGCTCTTGTTGTACTTTGAATTCACAGATGATTGACAAAGCAAGCCAACTTTAGTGTGATGAGTTAGGGTAGGACAGCCTCTGAAGTAGATATAATGCGGTTAATTTTTTTACATACTTATATTAAAATGTATTAATATAACTCCAGAATGGTTCTAAGAACTTGAATGATATCAGGCATAGAAGTAGCCAATAAGACATTTATAATTTTTTTGTCCCAAACCCCTTCAGTATAGTTGCATTGCAACACATGCTTTTTACAGTAATTGTGACTTAATCACCCCAGAAATTTAATAGCTGAGAGCTTAGCTGCGTTGGTTTCGTGGGGTTTCGTAGATGGTTTATAAGTGGTTTTCAATTCCATATCACATTCGTTTGGGAAATAACGACCAAATTGTAGACCAAGGGCGACGTTTTTTGGAACGATTTTCCTTCATCCTTTGTCAATAAGGGAAAGTCAAATGTAGGAAAATGAACCTAGGTTAAGCCTGGAATGTGTTTATATGACATAGGTATCAAATGAAAGGTGTTAATGAGTATTTTAAAAGGGAGTGGGCCTTAGTTCTATAAGTGGACGCCTTTTCGATATATCACCATAAAGGTGGACCAGGGGTGACTCTATAATGTGTTTGTACGATATGGATATCAAATTAAAGGTATTAATGAGAGTTTTAAAAGCGGGTGGCCCTTAGTTGTATATGTGAAGGCGTTTTCGAGATATCGATCAAAATGTGGACCAGGGTGACCCAGAACATCATTTGTCGGGTACCGCTAATTTATTTATATATGTAATGCCACGAACTACGGCACCCCACTATTGGGTGCTGGTCTGGTGGAAAGCACTGGACACGGCGAGCACCTCCAAAATGCTAGTGTCAGTGCAACGGACGGCGCTTATCGGTATCAGTGGCGCTATGAGAACAACACCTACCTTGGCACTGAATGTCATGCTGAATATACATCCAGTAGATATTGCGGGAAAGGCAGCCGCGGCCCGGTCGTTGGTCAGGCTTCGTGATATGGGTTATATGCTTTCTGATTTCGGACACTCTAGCCTTCTTACTAGTTTCGACTTTATCCCGGACAAGACGGACTATTGCATGCCGGTGGCCGCTCCCTATACAACCTTCACCCCAGTCATTCCCCCGAGGGAGGAGTGGAGAAGAGGAATTATCTGGGGCATGGGACCGGTTAACTTGTTCACGGATGGGTCGAAGTTGGACGGAAAGGTTGGCGGGGGGGTCTTTTGTCAAGAGCTAAATGTAAGCCGCAAGTTTAAGTTGGCTGATCACTGCAGTGTATTCCAAGCGGAAGTTGCTACGATTAAGTATGCGGTGGATGAAATGCTATCCAGCGCTACTACGGTTAGGGAATTTAACATCTACTCTGATAGCCAAGCGGCTATAAAGGCCTTGAGCTCAACTACAGTGCGATCGAGGGTGGTCTGGGAGTGCCTGACCACACTTGCGATTGCATCGAATTATTTTACAATTAAGATTATCTGGGTCCCGGGCCATAGTGATATTCCGGGTAACTGTCAAGCGGATCTCTTAGCCCGAATCGGTACAACTGAACCGGATGAAGATGGCTGTAGGGATTTCGGGATTCCGCTAGCCACCTGTGGATTGCTCTTCCATAGCTGGGCCTCGAGTCAGCTCAGCAAACGTTGGGCGGACACTACGTTTTGTAGGATATCAAGATCTTTCTTATCTTGGATGGCAGGAGGTCTGCTGAAATAATTGGGTTCACTAAGGCTCACCTATCAATGGTCATTGGGGTTTTGACAGGGCACTGTCCCATGGGTATCCATGCGGTACGTCTCAATATATTGGAAACTCCATCCTGCTGCAGCTGTATGGAGGATGATGAGGTGGAATCACCAAATCACTTTATGCTTGACTGTCCAGCTTTTTCCAGAACTAGGCGAAAGTATTTCGGTCGTGACTCACTTGGATCTCCCGAGGAGCTATCCAAGGTTGAGATCGGGATCATTCGGAACTTTATCGTTGCTACCCAACGATTCTCTAAGTAGTTATATCTACGTCACCGTTAGTTTAGTTTATTATATGTGGTATCACAACGGACCGTCATGTTGTCCAAGTGAGCTTCCTCTATCAGGGAAGCTACCACCCAACCTAACCTAACCTAATGCCACGAACAGTACTCCTGCCATGATTCCAAGGGCTTTTGATTTCGCCCTGTAGAAATTTTTCATTTTCTTCTACGTAATATGGTAGGTGTCACACCCATTTTACAAAGTTTTTTTAAAGTAATATTCTGTGTCAAAAAACCAATACAATCACCATGTTTCATCCCGTTTTTCGTATTTGGTATAGAATTATGGCATTTTTTTAATTTTTCGAAATTGTCGATATAGAAAAGGTGGGCGTGGTAATAGTCGGATTTCGCCCATTTTTAATAGCAAGATAAAGTGAGTTCAGATAATTACGTAAACAAAGTTTAGTAAAGATACGTCGATTTTTGTTCAAGTGTGTAAAAACTTGGCGTGGCTTCAACCGATTTCGCCTATTTTCACCGAAAACAGTTATCGTCATAGAAGCTATGCCCTTACCAAATTTCACAAGGATTGGTAAATTTTTGTTCGACTTATAGCATTATATTTTGTTGCACCATATCTTTACTGGAGTTGGAGCAACGTTCCTGCCAAATTTCATCATAATATCTTCAACGACTGCCAAATTACAGCTTGTAAAACTTTTAAATTACCGTCTTTTAAAAGTGGGCGGTGCCACGCCCATTGTCCAAAATTGTACTAATTTTCTATTCTGCGTTATAAGGTCAACCCACCTACCAAGTTTTATCGCTTTAGCCGTCTCTGGTAATGAATTATCGCACTTTTCCGGTTTTCCGATATCGAAAAAGGGGGCGTGGTTGTAGCCCGATTTCGTTCATTTTAAATAGCGATCTGAGATGAGTGCCCAGGAACTCACATATCAAATTTCATTAAGATACCTCAAAGTTTAATCATGTTATCGTGTTTACGGACGGACGGACGGACATGGCTAAATAAATTTCTTTTTTCGCCCAGATCATTTTGATATATACTAGTAGAAGTCTATATCTATCTCGCTTAGTTTATGCCGTTACGGATTACCGTTATGCGAATAAAATTAATATATTCTGTGACCTCTGCTCAGCTGAGTATAAAAAGGAACGGGCTATCCTACGCCTCTGGGAACCATTTATTTTTAATAAATTTTAAATCAATACAATTCTGTTTATTGAAATTGCAAATTATATTACATAAAATGGTCGTATGAATCGAGGTCTAAGAAAATTTTGGGAAACTTCTCTACATCATTTTAGATAATTTTCAGGACTATTTTTGGACCGCTTTGGGTTTCTTTTTCGGATTATTTTAGGACCGCTGTGGGTTTGTGTTTCGGATCATTTTGGGACAACTAACTTATAGAAATATTTAGTGATAGTTATCAGAATTCTTTAGTAATATTTTGGAAGCATTTTCGGGAATGCTTTAAGGGGAACTATTTTAGGACCATTTCGGGATCATATCGAAAACAGTTCGGAACGTTGTAACATTTATTTGGAACTATTTCGGAAATTTTTCTAGGTTTTTTTTGGGATTACTTCCGCACAGTTTTGAAGATGCCATAGGAACCATTTCTGGATTGTTTCGGGTCGATAAGGACCGTTGCGTTTTTTTTTCGGCGTTATTTCGGAATTACTCCAAGGCCGTTATGGCATCACTTTGGGACTGTTTCAGGGACCTTTTATCATCATTGCGGAATAATTTCGGAACAGTTGTCGGCACTATTCGGGGGTCGTTTTTTGGAGTATTTACCATATTTTACGGATAATTTCGCGACTATTTCTGGATTTTTTCGGAATCGTTTCGAGACTATTGTTAAATTATCATGTGGGAGATTTGTGAGGTGATTTCTGGATTTTCTTGATTGTTGGACCCCATTGTTAAAATTTTGGAATAATTTCGATAAATCTCTCGGGACTTTTTCGGAACTGTTTTCTGAATCGTTTGGAATTTTGCAGGACTGTTTCGAAATAGCTTTGGACTGAATCCGGATCATTCCGGCATGATTGTCTTTATAATGTTTGAACTATTTTCTTCAGGATAACTTCCGGACAATTTTGGTATCATTCGTCTATATTTCCCTATTGAAAACTCAGTCGGAAAACATGCGGCAACTCTTGTCGATTATAAAAGAAAATTTATGCGGAAGCAGAAAATCCAGCTTAATAACGCATTCTTAGTATTGTTCATATATTTTTTCAATATTTACTGTTATTGCTTGATCGATTTTTGATGCCATAAAAGGTTTTGGCAACAATTTCGCATGAATCAACAACATATGTATCTCCAGTCCTAATAGCGCCAGCTCACAAATGCAAATGTCTTTTAAAAGTGGGCGGTGCAACGCCCATTGTCCAAAATTGTACTAATTTTCTATTCTGCGTTATAAGGTCAACCCACCTACCAAGTTTTATCGCTTTAGCCGTCTTTGGTAATGAATTATCGCACTTTTTCGGTTTTCCGATATCGAAAAAGGGGGCGTGGTTGTAGCCTGATTTCGTTCATTTTAAATAGCGATCTGAGATGAGTGCCCAGGAACTCACATATCAAATTTCATTAAGATACCTCAAAGTTTACTCATGTTATCGTGTTTACGGACGGACGGACGGACATGGCTAAATAAATTTCTTTTTTCGCCCAGATCATTTTGATATATACTAGTAGAAGTTTATATCTATCTCGCTTAGTTTATGCCGTTACGGATTACCGTTATGCGAATAAAATTAATATATTCTGTGACCTCTGCTCAGCTGAGTATAAAAAGGAACGGGCTATCCTACGCCTCTGGGAACCATTTATTTTTAATAAATTTTAAATCAATACAATTCTGTTTATTGAAATTGCAAATTATATTACATAAAATGGTCGTATGAATCGAGGTCTAAGAAAATTTTGGGAAACTTCTCTACATCACTTTAGATAATTTTCAGGACTATTTTTGGACCGCTTTGGGTTTCTTTTTCGGATTATTTTAGAACCGCTGTTGGTTTGTGTTTCGGATCATTTTGGGACAATTAACTTATAGAAATATTCAGTGATAGTTATCAGAATTCTTTAGTAATATTTTGGAAGCATTTTCGGGAATGCTTTAAGGGGAACTATTTTAGGACCATTTCGGGATCACATCGAAAACAGTTCGGAACGTTGTAACTTTTATTTGGAACTATTTCGGAAATTTTTCAAGGTTTTTTTTGGGATTACTTCCGCACAGTTTTGAAGATGCCATAAGAACCATTTCTGGATTGTTTCGGGTCGATAAGGACCGTTCCGTTTTTTTTTTTCGACGTTATTTCGGAATTACTCCAAGGCCGTTATGGCATCACTTTGGGACTGTTTCAGGGACCTTTTATCATCATTGCGGAATAATTTCGGAACAGTTGTCGGCACTATTCGGGGGTCGTTTTTGGGAGTATTTACCATATTTTACGGATAATTTCGCGACTATTTCTGGATTTTTTCGGAATCGTTTCGAGACTATTGTTAAATTATCATGTGGGAGATTTGTGAGGTGATTTCTGGATTTTCTTGATTGTTGGACCCCATTGTTAAAATTTTGGAATAATTTCGATAAATCTCTCGGGACTTTTTCGGAACTGTTTTCTGAATCGTTTGGAATTTTGCAGGACTGTTTCGAAATAGCTTTGGACTGAATCCGGATCATTCCGGCATGATTGTCTTTATAATGTTTGAACTATTTTCTTCAGGATAACTTCCGGACAATTTTGGTATCATTCGTCTATATTTCCCTATTGAAAACTCAGTCGGAAAACATGCGGCAACTCTTGTCGATTATAAAAGAAAATTTATGCGGAAGCAGAAAATCCAGCTTAACAACGCATTCTTAGTATTGTTCATATATTTTTTCAATATTTACTGTTATTGCTTGATCGATTTTTGATGCCATAAAAGGTTTTGGCAACAATTTCGCATGAATCAACAACATATGTATCTCCAGTCCTAATAGCGCCAGCTCACAAATGCAATGGTCATTGTACCGAAAAACACGCGCACAAGAAATTACGTACAAATATAGGAGTACAGAGTACAGGAATCCATCGTGCGGTATGCCACATTGTGGGTATGTAAGTTCAACGCATGTAAGCTTAATGAAGGGTCTCCTCTATAAACCATTCCAACATATGCCCTTCTCTCTCACTTTGAATTCCTAGTAAAAGCAATAAATAAATGTAAATGTTTGTATTTCCTTTTGTTAGGCTGCCGTTGCGCTGCTCTTGCTTTGCTGCCACATTTCACATTGGCCATGACCATTTTTGTGGCATTATTGGATGAGTACTTTTAAGAATACTTACTTACATGCAAGATTATACATTATTTTAAGAATCTTAATGGACTTGCCGCCTTGCCAGTTAACACATGATTGTAATGTATTTTAAGTTACACAGAGGCCCACTTTCCAATACAAACTCAGCTAAATACAATGTGTCCACTTATATGGCAGAAAAATCTCCTTAACAAAAAAAATCTAAGTAATGTTGCGCTGGTGTTTTGGGCAAGAATAACATCAAATTTCAATTTGTGCTGATAGAGCTGCAACCTGCATTGCTTCTTCGATCAGCCCTTCACGTGTTAAACTGACTAATCAAAAATCACTCTATCTCACCTTACACTGTAAGGCTTACAGGCTTCCTCTGCCAATCGAGCACAAAGAACTGCGACTGCAAAGGGAATACCGAGCTACTGCAACAACAATGTGACATACTCGAGCCTCGTTTCAGAAACTCTCACTCCAAACTCTCTCATTTGTGCATTTGCAAATGTTGATAGCTTTATTGATAGGAATAGGAAATTGGAGGCGATTAAAATGGAAAGCCATATCTGTCGATATCAATGGAATCCTTGGTACTAAACTTTGTTGTTTTCGAAAATTCTCTAAAAATTTAATTACTTTAATGGCATTCGGAATAGATGGGACCTACTTGTTTTATGCCGACTCTGAACGGCATCTACAAGGCAGATGAGTTTTCACTGAGAAGCTTTTCATGGCAGAAGTACACTCGGAGTGTTTGCCAAACACTGCCGAGGGGCGACCCGCTTAGAAAAATTGTCTTCTAATTGAAAAACCTTGTTTCTAAAATGTTGATGTTGCTTTTGCCCGGGGAATGAACCCAGGATCAGGCGGAGCACGCTACCATTACACCACGGCGGCCGCCAATATTTGGAAATACATTAGCTATTCAAGCTTCATGTGATGTCTAAAGTTCGCAGAATTTTTGAGGAAAGTTTGGAAATCTGGTGGTAAAGAAATAGGAATTTTTCCATTACTGATTTCAAAAAGTTGTTTAGCAAAAGCTTTTGCTGAACGGTCTTCGCTCAAATACGCTCTCATATTTGTACACAGTGTCAATTTTCGTATGTGATGCCATACATATGACGATTTTAAGCTCGCACTTACTTCATCTGTAGCTATTCCTTTCTTAAAAACTGAGAGTGTCGAATTTTCGAACAACCTACGAGCAGTGTTGCCGTCATCGGTATTGCCGAAACCTGGTTTTGGTTTACCTACTATCAATCCAAGTACACTTTTAAATTTATTCTGGATTTCGTTTGAACGTAGCTTTACACTCTCTTTATCTGCCTCATTCATAAGCTGCCATTTTTTTACTTCGAGGCGATAACTTATGTGAAGCAAGCATTCAAAACATCTTATCCATGCATGGAGAGTAGACAAACCAAAACCAAGATTATCTAGGTTGGGCGTAAAGTCCCGTAACTCATTATTCATATCTTTTGGAGTGGAACCACAAATATAACACTTTTGTGCGGAAGAAGTTTCAGTCAAAGCATTGCAAACTTTGTCAATCATTGTAAGAAGCATATTGTGATTTACGGAAACTTTGTATTCTTCGAGCATGTACTTTGTTGGCAACAACGCACTTATCTCCTCTAAAACTTTGTTCGTTTCAAAAAGAATAAAATCTTTTGTTTCTTTAGAAAAAATAAATTTAATTGGTAGAAGAAGGTCGAGGATTCTGCCAAACAATGTTACCTTTTTCATCCTGTAATTGAAGAGGAACGAAAGAAAATATAAACAAAAACTCATCAGTGTCAGAACTGCATGTAAACTTTTGCTTATAAGTGCTATGGCCAGAGCTTCCATCGCAACCCCACTTGCTGATTAAAGTATACGTCAAGTTTGTAGGTAATAAACTAACAAAAACTTCTTGATTTGCTAAAACTAAACGCTCAACCGTTTTATTTAATACGGACTGGACTTTAATCTTCGCACGTGTTTCATCCACATTAATTTCATTTGGATAGCATTCTGCCTTAGCTTTTCTTAGACTATAAAATGATGGATAAACCTTATGGCCTGCCTTGATGCTCCACTTCCAAGTCGTTTTGTACCCATGAGTCGTCGACTTGATATCTACGTAGTATACTAAAGCTTCTACATTGCTCAATTATCTTGCATCTGGCTCACATGTCATCTTTTTGCCGGATATTTTAGTGGTTTCCTGTGATTTTTTTTATTATGTTAGCAACATTGCCGGACATACGCGTTGATACTTTTGCCGCATAAAGTAACTCACCAGGACTTCTAGATTGCAAGAGGTCATCCACTCGACGCCGTTTGGTTTTTTCACTGCAGCTAACAAAGTCCTTTCGTTTTCCGGGTTCGGGGTTACCTGAAGAAGTGGTTGGTTGGTCTGATGGCAACTTTGAATCCACCGTTATTGTAAATGTGAAGTCTGGACTCGAAAGCCACTCCGAGTTTTTATTCAAAAATCGCTCCTTATGTCTTCCAGAAGTGTTCCACTTTTGATCCAGCTTCGACGAATATGCCGATATTTGTAAGCTTAAACTTTTTATCGAATACTCTGCTGCTTCGCTTAAATCGTACCTAAGTACGACAAAACTCAATAATTCTTTATATCTGGTTTCCTTCGAATGTTGAACCCAAATGTCAAAAAACTCCGTTCTTGGTACGGTTATAACTAAACTGCTTTGTGTTGTTGATTTTCCGACAGGGTGAATAGCTGATGATTGTTGTGCTGCCATCTTAAGTGTCGTTGATCGTTCTGATTTGTTATCAGTTATGCAGTATTTATATTACATTCAGGTATTGGCGTAGATGCTACCAAATGGGGTTGTTTTGTGTAGCGTTCCTGTGTGGTTATACCTGCATTAGGATTGTTTTGTATGTACCTGTTTTTATGCCCTGGTGACTGGTGCGGTAGGTTGTGGCAGGTTGAAGTCAGTGATCTTCACCTTTTTGCTTTTGGTGTGCTCTGGTTGACCTTGCGCGTTTAGTTTTGTGTGTTTTATGGCTACGTGTTTGTTCCCTGTATCTGGGAATTGGTTTTTCCGTTTGTAGATCAGCTTTAAAGGTTCAAATATCTCGTCGGAGCTGGTACGTAATACAATCTATTTTATATGTGGAGATAACAAAATCTACCAAAAAAAAATCACAAAAAAAAAAAAAATAGATGTGCAAAGAATTCACAATGGTTTTTTCTTTCTACTATTAGAGATTACTTCCGACTATAACATATGTAAAATTTAGCCCAGATGTCCGCGGATGTATGTAACTTTTTTGTCCCTACATTTAAAAATATAGAGGAAAAATACCATTTCTTATAAATAACGGAATGTTAAATATATTGAAAATACTCTAATTGCAAAAGAATTACTATTAAAAAATTTTACTTACCTTCGGGCTTAGAATGCGTCAAAAAAATTATATAAAAGTGTTCACTTAAAAGAAATATGAAGCTTAATATTCAACAAGAATTTTGCAAATTAATCAATGCATTTTACTGTCACTCCTGCCTTCTTACTTCAATTACTCAATATATATGAGCAAAAATATCAAAAAAAAGCAGAAATCCCGTTATTTTGTTTGTTTTCTTTCATTTCTCATTACACTTTTCTTGGAATAAGAACTTTGTTTTTGTCCAGCTAGCTTGTTCTACACGAAACACTGTGCGTTGCCCAGAAATTTCTGTCATTACAGCAGCTCTCATTGTTATTCTAATGATGCAGAAAATCTCTTATTTTAATTAAATTTGTATTCCTAGCGTGAGTGGAATGGTTGTTAGCAGAGCTATAATTGGTTAACAGAACTATGTTGATTTGACTGTTGATTGACCGTTTGACAATTCAGAATCGACAATATGTGCGAAGTTGCAAATAGCTATTTGTGATGGATAAAAATTGGCAGAAATTTGGCTTTATTTCCTTCAACGAAGAGACAGATTATTCTGAAGCTCTTAGCAAATGTGCGAGAGAGCTCTTTCTTGATATAATTTTCCTGAGCCTTGTAGCCTTCCACGTTTTCGCAGAAATTTCTCCACGAATCCCGCTTGGCATTTGTGATTTCTGATTTGATTGTATACTCCTCCTGACTCTATTCAGTAGTTATGTACTGAAAGCTGTGACATCCTGAAGAAATTCGTTAAACTCACTTGGCCCTTTTCCTATACCGCCACGACATTTGTTAAGATCCACCACGATCAGAGTGGCAATAGTTTCTCCAAATCCCTACATTACAGAACCTGGTTTGTGCTCCTAGGCTTTCGAATAGAAGTTTACCACTTCATAAGCATACAACTTAATAAACTAAGAAATAATGCTCGACAATTGCCCTCCACAGAGGTTTACCGGTTGCTTAGTAACCAGAGTGAGGTACAAAACCTCCCTTATCGTCTTTTTCAACATAGTACGTGAAGAAACCTTAAATAATATAAAAATATATATGTGGCCTTCTAACATGGATGTACTTTTTGCTGTTTGTAGACTTTTTTTTAGAAATCGTAAAAACGTTGGTTTTTAAATTTTTGGTTCCAACCAGCTGTTATAAACAGTACTTGCCATTTTGAATTGGCAAACGAGCCCCGAATAAAAGTTAATGCGAATACATACAGCAGCAAACAGAAAAAAAGCAGTGCAATTTTTGTTAAAATTTGATAAGCGGGTATATTTAGGTGTCCGATAAGACATTTGTCGGAACTGGCCGGATCGAACCACTATAGCACATATCCTCCACACAGTATATTTTTTCAGAAAATAGGACAGTCTCGTCCTTACTTGTCTTTGATTATTTTAAAATTTAAAAAAACAAAACTTATAATTTTATAACTGAAACTATTCAAACCAATTTTAAAAACATGTTTGGAAAAATTCAAAAATTTTGCGAAAATGTCGAACTTTTTATTTGGAACTCTCTTAATTTTATTGGATTTGCAGTTCTGTAGTTGAATCAAATTTAGTCTGTTAAAGTAGAAGTTAGTCTATCAAAACTTGCATTGATTTTTGAAAATTTTTAGTCGAAATTCAATGCGAGTTTGGAGGAAGCTATAACTTCTACTTTGTTGTACTAAAATTTATTGGGCTACAAAGCCGCACAAAATCATAAAACTCCAAATAAATTAAGTTCGAAATTTGCCTAAAATTTTCCCGAAATTCCGAGATTTTTCGAAAACGTTTTTGAAATCGGTTTGCAAAGTTTCAGTTACAAAATTCATAGACGTTATTTCTTAAAATAGTGAAAATAAAAAAGGAAGAATGTAGTTAACGGAACAATATACTATAAAAGCGTGCAATTACTGGCATATGCTGATGACATTGATATCATCGGCCTAAACACCCGCGCTGTTAGTTCTGCTTACTCCAAACTGGAAAAAGAAGCGGTAAAGATGGGTTTGATGGTGAATGAGGACAAAACGAAGTACCTGCAGTCATCGAGCAAAGAGTCAACGCATATGCGCCTTGGCAACCACGCTACTGTTGGCAGCCATAATTTCGAAATAGTAAAAGACTTCGTTTATTTGGGAACCAGCATCAACACTAGCAACAACATCAGCACTGAAATCCAGCGAAGAATCAATCTTGCCAATAAATGCTACTTTGGACTAGGTAGGCAATTGAAAAGTAAAGTCCTCTCTCGGCGAACGAAAATCATACTCTACAAGTCACTTATCGTACCCGTCCTGCTATATGGGGCAGAAGCATGGACCATGCGAACAGCAGATGAAGCGGCTTTGGGAGTGTTCGAGAGAAAAGTTCTTCGAAAGATTTATGGACCTCTACGCGTTGGCGATGGCGAGTACCGAAGAAGATTTAATGACGAGCTGTACGAGCTATACGCAGACATCAACATAGTCCAGCGAATTAAAACGCAGCGGCTGCGCTGGCTAGGCCATGTTATGCGAATGAAAGATGATGATCCGGCCAAGAAAGTGTTTCTATCGGAACCCGCCTATGGAAGCAGAGGTAGAAGGCGGCCCCCACTCCGTTGGAAGGACCAGGTGGAAAACGATTTAAACTCCCTTGGTGTGACTAATTGGCGCCGGTTGGCGGAGCGAAGGAGCGACTGGCGCGCCTTGTTGGACGGCCATAACCGTTTAGACGGTTAAGCGCCAATTAAGTAAGTAAGTTAACGGAATTTGAAAAATATGACCACTGCTATTTCTCTATGCGCTACTATACGTTTGTTAAACACCATACGTTTTAGTATATGTTTCCGCTATAAATATTTTTTATTCGCCATTTGCGAATTGCGTTTTACTGCACGCTATGATGTTGCATGCAACTGTTTCAATATCCTCTTTGTTTGCTTTCTTTTTCGGTCAGAGCTATTTTAAAATTTTCTTGATATAGGGTAGGTGATTCTATTCTCCCTAAGCAACAAAGTTGTTCCTCCTTGTAAGTCGCTCTACCCGCAGTGGTTCACAATTTGTTGCAATACACGTTATGTTGTCATCAATGTTGACAGCTGATCGCATAAACACCAACAGCAAGCATAAAAATGTGTGCCCCATCAATAAATGTTGGAACAGAGTCTTCAAGTTTTGTACCGGCAGAGCAGTAATTTACTAGGAGGTGTGTAGTATGTTTTGTTTGATCCAGCAGTGCCTTGTATGCATGCACCAGCTGCTTTCAGGTTGCACATATTTTGCTAAAATTAAGCTAATTTGTGCCCTGCCTTTTATTTTAATGACGGTCTACAGCTTTTTCACGTTTGACGTTGAGACGCATACACAAACAAAGTTTACTCCAATCAATTACGAAAGCGTCTTGTCTTTGTTTAGCTTGCAAAATATGAATTTTGTTTGCACTTCATTTATAATATTCCAATCCATTGGTTTATTTCGCAGCTGAGCCACACTGCCGTTGCTTTTTGTTTGCAGTAGATGTTTATTAAGTGTACGCAGATTTTTCGACTTGTGTCATGTCTGAAATAGATTTGCTTTTCAAAAAGGTTGCAAGGCGATGCATTCAACTCTTATAAAAAAGGGAAGGAATAACTAAAGCCAGAATAAACAATATGTTTCGGATCCCTTTGACTTTGAAATTCAAAACTTCACATGCACACATAGGATAAATAGAAATTTGTTTAAATTAAGTAAAGATGAAGAGAGGTGAAATGGATCTTGCAGTAAATGAGGACAAGACTGCTGTCATCCAAGAAAGAATCGGCGAATTCGCGCCTTGGCAGCCACGTTACTGTTGAGGGAACTTGCATTAACAGCAAAAACAATGTCAGCTTAGAAATCAAACGGAGAATAACTCTTGCCCACAAGTGCTACTTTGGACTGAGTATGCAATTGAAAATTAAATTTCTCTCTGGACGAACGAAAACTACGCTCTTCAAGTCGTTCATCATACATTTTCTGATATATGACTCGGAATCATGGATGGCGACATGAGAAGATAAGATGGCTCTTGTAGTATTCGAGAGAAAAGTTCTCCGGAAGATTTATGATACTGTCCGTAATGCCGACGGCGAGTTATATATATATATATATATGAGGTATTCCGATAAGATTTATGCTTATGCTTATGAGCTTGACGCAGGTATGACGATAGTGCAGCGAAAAACCTCAAACACTTCTCTGGCTGGGTCATGTTATACGAATAGATGTAGTCGCTTCGGCCAAAAAAGTATTTCAGTCGACATTACATTTTAGAAGCAGAGGACTGGGGAGACTTCTACTCTGTTGGGGGGATGTAGGGGAAGGAAAACTTGACCACCCTTGATGCCCTTAGGGTCAGAATCAATGCCGACATATATAATGTATGTATGTCCTGCTTGAAATGCAATGTCCTCACATGACACTAACAATCTCTTTAATTGCAACATGGAAACAACGCCTCTAACACCCCTCTCATTCTCGTTTATCCCTGTTAAAACTGCAAGTTTCCTTTGACTCCCGTTAGAGGTTATTGATGATAATTTTTGAGGTGTCTCGCCTATTGGATGGAGTGAAGCACTGCACCAACAACAACAGCAACAACTCCTAAGCAAGCAGGTCAACCGGAAAGAAACCAGATACCACCAGAGCAGCGTCTTCGGACACTGTGCAAAATCCAGAAAATACTAGGATTGCACGCAGGCTGCGGCTGTAACTTGCTAACTTTTACTTATAAGTCCGCGGCTCCATTGAAAGCTACTTGTACGTACTCGTTAAACCTTTAGCTGATGGCACATTTTTTCCGAGTTATTTTATAGCTAGTTTGGAATGTATATCTCTGTCTTCAAGTCAAACTGCTGCCTAGCTTCATTCTGTTGCAACCAGCTATGAACAAACCCTGTGTTTTTAGTCTTCGAAATCGAGTCTTATACTCGTCATCCACTCCTACATAGATTTAGCTGTCACGTTCGCAATAAAATCAACTTCATTCAGGTTTTTTTCCACTGCTATAACAGCAATGTGTCTGCAAAGGTAATAATATTTGCTTGCCTAGGGAAAAGTATCTTAATTGCGTTATTATATGTCATCTTTCACAACAACAGTCCCAACAGTGATCGCTGGGACACCCCGTCCGAGACGCTACGGCAAACCAAACCCGTATCTGTCTCGCTTTATAGTGTACGTGTAATAGCAGCAATGTTGACTGTAAAAGTCAGTTATGACTTTGAAAGCGTAATATGGCCACCACTGCGTTAAGTTTCAGTCCATATCTCCTTTTTTCCCAAAACTATTTCATACTTATAATTTTCTCTTACCCCTCTCACCATTGCAGAAGCTTTAAACTTTTATTAATAACAAAAACGAAAGTGAATGGTTTACAGTTCTACAAATACGATGATTCATCAGAAGTTAGAAAGTTCAATTCTAGTAATCCCTACCATAATTGGCATATATTCTACATATACTTCTTTTGTACATACCTATTATTTATATATACATATGTCTATCTAGATTGTAGATTCTACAAGTAGATCTCATATACAACCCCACAAGTGCATATGTCAAATACAATGTAAGTACATATGGATGTGTGTACTGCAAAGTCTAAAGAAAGCTTTTGATTGACTTGCTGTTCGGCTGCAGATTTTCGCAAATAAAACTAAGTTAATAGAGGATTTGCATAATTCCCTAGCTTTATTTTGATTTTTTCCATAATAGATACTTACAAAGCTGCTTGTGTCACTAGACTGCGCTCACTAACCATAACATTAATCTACAACGTATTTTAATTGGCTCACTGGGCTTACCGCTGTCCCTATTGAGAACGGGGTTGCGTTGTTGGCGGCGATGTCATTGAACTGGCGCCTATTTGACAGCTAACAGTCATAATGCAAAAAACTTACCCACAGAATCATATATACTCAAACAAATTCCACATTCCCACACATAAAACAATCGTTCTCAATCATTGAAACGGATGACTGAAACGTATAAAGATATGGAGCAAATTGTATTCGCTTGGGGGTAACGCACTATGTTTGCCTTTACATATGTATAATATATAATAATATACATAATATATAAATACATATAATTAAAAGAAAACAAAATAAACTTGTTCTAAAGCCTCTATTTCGAGCTGGTTACACCAATTTTATTACCGTTAATGTTAACAGTTACAAGTAACTTCTACACTTTTTCTTTACTACCAAACTGCGAATAACGTCATCAAATTTTCACATCATTTTTAAATATTTTTGTTAAAAGAGTGAGCACAGTTTTGCATTCATACTAGATTTTGCAATCGTGGTAATAAAAGTTGATTTCTAGATTTGAAATTAAAAATTCACCGGTTACTTCTATTATTACCGACAGCAGTTGGAATAAGGCCGTGCTATCACGTTTCTGCTCACAAAAAAAAAAAATAAAAAAAAACTTTTGCTGTGGCTGTGATATGATTGCAAAAATGCTTTTTTGTGTGGGTGTGTGTTTTGTGAAATGCCTGCCAATTCATATCTTTGTTTTGATTAACTCCCGGTAGCAAAACGACAGCCACATGACAAACAATTAAGATTAATCACGGCGTACACACGTAGATCTAATATTATTTTATTTTTTTAAATAATAAAAGAGCTGCTACAGGTTTATTCTTACTAAAGAATAAGTTTTTATCTCGCACTTCTTTTCGTCTCCCCTTTCAATTTCTATATTCTCTAAGACTCCCTTTTTAGAAATTAAACCTCTTTCTTCCTGCTATCCATCCCCACAAACCCATCGCACACCATCTTCCTCTCTCTCCTCCTCTTTATCGGTATCCCAATTCTTATCCTTATCTTGATCCCTGTCCTTATCCTTATCCTCATCGTTATCAATGTCCTTATCCTTATTCTTATCCTTATCTTTAACATTATCCTTATCTTTATCCTCATCTCTATCCTTTTCCCTATCCTTATCCTTATCTTTATCATTATCCTTATCTTTATACTTTTCTTTTTCCTTATCCTTGTGCTTATCCTTAGTTTTATCGATATCCTTTTCGTTATCCGGACTCATATTCTTATCTTTATCCTAATCGTGATCCCTGTCCTTATCTTACTTTTATCCTGAGCCTTTTCTCTGTCCGTCCGCTTGCCATTCTCCTGGTCCTTGTTTTTGTTCTTGTCATGAACCTCCCTTTATTTCTAATTTTCCCTCCTACTGACCATCTACTTCTGCCTCTAAATATACCACTCTCTCTCACTTTCCTCTAAAAGTACCTCTCTATCTTTATAACTATCTCTTTGTTTATCTCTTAATATCGCTTCCTCTCCATACGTCCCCTAGCACTTCCTACTTCAATTTCCCTTTACCACCCGTTCCTTTAAGCAATCTCAATCATCTTCCTGTTTTCAATCTTTCGCCTACTCTTACGTCTCCTTCAAAATCTGCCCCTCTTTTCCTCTGCTGAAGTTTTCCTCTTCATTTCTCCATTTCTCTCTACTTTTAATTGTACTCCTCTCTTTTATTTATGAAGCAATATATTTCCCTAACACAGCCTTACACGAATTATACGGTGGATCCACAGATTAAGTGATATATGGCTCTATTCGTATGGACTTGCCATTTCCCGCATACCTTAACCCCTTATCTTCAAGCTGCTGTTTCTATTATAGTTTCCGAAAGATGGAGATCACTGTATATTCCTGTCCTGGTGCTCTATTTCTTTCCCCTTTCGAACGGTATGCAGTGGTCTTAGATTCTGCAAAAACCTCCTAAGCTTTTGATGATCCTTCACCCGAGATTGATTCCCAACGCTTCGCACATCTCTTTGGATTTCTACTATTTCTATAGCATTGATTATGAAATTTGTTGTTGTATTTCACCTCTTATCTTTTCATCAAACTTCCTTACCTGCACATGTACGCATATGATTGGTTGGATCCTTTCTATCATCAGATTGTACGAAACTTTTTTCCTCTGAGCTAAACTGTCTGACTTCATTCATTCGCAATGCAACTTCACAGCCGCTTTAAGCGTTTCATGCCCGAATAAGCAGCGCTGTAGCTTCCCTTACGTCCTTGCCTGCCTTACTCCCGTATTTCGTCGATTTTTATCTGCTCACCATGCACTTAGGTCTGACTGTCATACCGCCAGTTGAGACACGGGTGCGATACATCAACACGATGAGTTCAGTTAATTAGTTACACTTGATACTGCGGCTATCAGCTATAAAAACGACTATTGTTGTATCTTTCCTGCCCCACGTTGGGCGCCATTTCGTTTGTTATCCTATGGGGAAATGGACTTAATATTTTAATTCTTGTTAGCAGGAAAGTATATAAACCAGGTTTTATAATGAAAATTCTAGGCCTAACTTATATTGAAAATATATAAACTAAATGGTGAAAACAAATCTAAAATAGTCGAGCATGGCCTTCAACTCTGGTAAATGTTAAATTGAAGACATACAGTCGCCTTAACATTTCCCTCAAATATCAATAATTCATGACAACCATTCATAAATTTCGAAATGTGTGAGGACCACCATTTTCGTGAATGAAATAAAAAAAAAATTATTAAAAATTTACTTTCCAGCTAAAATCCTTAAATCTTAGGTAAATAATTTAAAACACTAAAACAAACAATCATACATACATGCATACACCGAACAACACTTCATCAAAATCGTTGCTTTATGTCAATAATCATAAATACCTGAGGCGATACACTTGCACAAATAATCTTTTACGTCAATAACATTTCTGACAGCAAAGTAATAAATAAAAATAACAAATGCACGTGTAAGAATTGTATAAATTTTGAAAAACTGTGAATTTTCACGCTTGAAACAACAACAGATTAAAGACCTTAAAACCGTCAATAGATTCACTTTTTCATTTTACTTTACTTCTATTGTCTCCTTAACTACCTGAACCTATACTAACTGCGACTGTATATCTTTACCTTAACTATCGGATTTTCCAATTCTTGTAAATGGTCATAAAAGTCCTACATATAAATAAAGGAATATGATAAAGCAAATTGTTAAGCAAAGTGAACACCTGCTCGCTCACAGGCATTGAAGAGAAACGAGAGAAGTGCTATACACTTGGAAACTAAGCAACAAATCAAAGTTGCAAAATGAGCTAAAGGACAATTGGCGGAGAATAACACACTAACATACAATAGAAAATGTCTTATAATATATGATGTGTGTGTAGGTGGATACTAGACAAACACAGCAGGATATACATAGTAAACCACATGGTGAGTTCAAGTGAGGAGCAAACCGGTGTATAGAGAAGTGAGAAGCAGGTAACAAGATATCAATACTCGAAAAGCAATTGAAAAACAGCTGGAGGATAGTCGAAAATTTGTTATTGGGTGAACACATGTATGTGTATTTACATGAATATACCCAGTAAACGTTTTTGCTTGACATAAACAAGACAAGGCAAGGAGAAGAAAAAAATAGACATTGTAAGTCAAAGCCAAACGAATTTGCGTGAATTTGCTATCAAAATGCTAACATTAAGTAATCGATGAGTTATCGTTTTTTATCGACGGTATAAGGGATATTTATCTTTCGTCTTATAGTTTTGTTGTACATAGAGGTTGTTTTGAGTGATGAGATCAAGTTCGGTTATCGATTTGTTATCGAAGTGTTATAAATTTGCTATCGATAACAAACATCAATAAATTACTGATTTTTCATTTATCGATATGTTGTCAAGAGATAATAGATTTACTGTCGAAAGTTGCCGATTTGTCATCAACAACTTATCGATTTTCTATTAAAAACGTATCGATTATTTATTCAAAATTTATAGAACGTTTATCGAAAATGTATCGAAACCTACCTAAAAATAATTGATTTGTTATCGAAAGAATGTCGATTCGTTATTGAAAACGTATAGCTTTGTTATCAAAAAGTTGAGCTTTAGCTTCAACGCCTGGACAAGCTAAGTAAAAACAGTAATTTTTTAGACGTTTACCTGGATGTTTACACATCGAACTTCACGAGTACTTGGTACATACAACTTTATACTTCCTCTTGCCTTTTTCCAAGTTAAACTCGAAGGATATTCTCCAATATACCATAGCAGGCTAAAACCCGGCAGGAGCACTAAAGATTTTTCAAAATTTTAAGAATATTTTTTCTTGGACTTATTGGGAATACACATGTTTCCCAATGTATGTTAGTTTATGTACATCCAGGTAAGACAAACACTTGTCGCACGATTGCCTACTTCAAACATCGATTTGGTGTTGTTTTTGCCGAGTATGTCTGTTATATTAACCTCACACTCTGCAGTTTGCAGGATATGTAGCTATAAACGTGCTTATCAGGGCTGTAAACCGGATTTGAAGAGATACGAGCAGCTCTCAAAGTGGAATTCAGTCGTATGCACCCGCGGAATATTGACTTCAGCCATTCGCTCTACCCCGATATTTGTAACATGACAAGAAATATACCATCTGCGCCCAGCGATTTAAATTAAAGTAAACTCCCGGTGACACATTCGTAGCACGCCTGGAACTACCACACTCTTTTTCATTTTTATTCCCTGGTCTTCATCTCCTCTAGACTGAACTTTCCCCAACCACGCTGTGTGAAATTTTTCCATAAGAATCTCTTCGCCCTGTAAATTTTACGCTTATAATACCTCAAAAAGGGTAAGACATTCAGTAGTAAACGCGGAATCCGCACCCGCTGAGCCTATAAGCCCTTCTTCCCGATAGGATCAATGCCACGTTAAACGAACCCTCCTCAAATAATGGAAGGAGGGCAATAGACGCTATTTTACTATTTTGGAAGTCTATCTGTAAGACACGCACCACCATTTGACCTCCTAAAACTGACTTTGGCTGTTATCGCTTTTGAGCCCAGATATGATGTTTAGTTAAGCATTTTTCTTTATTTTTGCAAAAAAATTTAGTGCAGTGTGCTATTTAACACAGTGTACCCATCTATGATAGGAAATATAGTAAGCAGATCCGGCGATTTTTGAAGAACAACGTTGTTTTCGGGAGTGTAACAAGCACTATTAAGGTACAACCCCGACCATCGCGGGAACGATTTAATATGACTATATTGGACCTTCTAGGCCATCTCGCTCCATTCCCCAGTTCCATGAGAAACTAGGAGTCGCCACAGCCCCGCTTGCTAAATATGCCTATGATACTTTCATATTTGTAAGAGGATTCGGCTCGCGTGGGTGAGGTAGACAATTGGTTTGCGGAAGCTGTGAACTGCGCTTATCAACCCCTCGAATCTCTGAAGCACAACATGATTTGTAACTGTGAGTTGTCAAACGTATCGATTTAGAAAAAACCGGGGCGGTATAGCCATGTCAACAACTAGCTCATAGTAGGAAATGACTATAGCTATCTGGCGTGATCTGGCATGTTTGGAGGCCATATCTGCACAAAATCAGCTCTAAGGCAGCAGCACTGCCACCAAACTATGGAAGTTTTAGGTTGATACCCTATGATTTCCTAAACACTCAAACATCAATAATTCAACAAGAGAAACAAATCGGACGGACTATTTGATGACGAACATTGTCTTCCGTAAAAGAAAAAACCCAAACTTACAAAAAATATCTAGGAAAAAACTATGAAAATTGTTGATGAACAAACTTCCAACTGCTTTCTTAGCATTCAAAAGATTTATAACGGTTATAAATGTTACTGATTGTAATCCTAGTGATTAACTATTCTTCATAAACGCCGATGCCTGTAGAAGGGACATAAAAGTAAAAAGATTGAAAGAAAACCTTCATAACATCATACCTGTACTCGCACATGCATACATACATACATAAACTCATAAAAAAAGTCAATACAATAACAAAACAGCATGTTTATTGCTGTCCAGCCTCTCACCTCAGAACAAAAGAATACCGTCAAATATCTTCAAAGATGATCAAGTAGAAAAATGTGTGTCCTTAGAAAATAGCGTGGTAAGAAAAGAAAACCATTTAAGATAGCAGATATATACTGACATATGTTCAAATGTGGAAAGCGAAATAAATTAATTATCTTATCTCTACGTATCTTTCTTCGCAACATGTATAGTTAGAAAAGAAAATTGGTACATACATTTTTGAAGAAAAATGTAGCCACGAATATCCTGCCGTTAAGGATATAAAGAGCAGGCTAACAGCGAAAAGTGAACACAATCAAAAAAGTGAAATGATACCTGTCTGTATGTAGGTATATTATTTAGAGTTTATTCTCTTATTTTTTTATTCTTTTATTTTTGCAAAGTGGCTCAGAAACGACGCGACGGCAAGGCATTTTACCCATACCTAAGCGATTTTATATGAAATAAAAATAAGATAAAATATTTTGAAGTACTTCCTTTATATAAATGGACCAGAAAAGAGAAAGATGTCCCTTTAAACAAAGACACAATCTTGTTGAGCTTCCATCATCATAAAACTTATCAAAAAGTTTGCGTCTTTGTTTAAAGGGACATCTTTCGTTTTTTTCTGGGCCATTTATATAAAGGAAGTACTTGAAATTTTTTTATATATTCTTTATTTTCTCCCTTCGTTGCATTGTCAAGGTGACCTGAACTATGTGTACGGTTTCATGTTTCTAGCTCAATGAGTAGTTATTTTAAAACTGATCACAAGATTCAAACTGGGCTTTTCAATACCTCTAAATATCTCGATCCCTGTCCCACCTAGAAAACTCATTTGTCCTAAATATTACAACCTATTGAAGGCTGAAGTTTCATCCAAAGCTTCAGTTCTTGGGGTTATCGAGAAGTTCCTTAAAACTCGAAACCAAAATTTCCAAGTTCAGATGATTTTTTTAATATTCACAATCCCTGGACCACGCAGCGGAAACTTTTTTCCTTGATGTTGCATAGTCATGGAGTTCTGAAGTATGTTCTTGATTGCAAGAATCTAGTACTACGGGAAGTTACTCAAATAGCTGTCGCAAGATTTCACATGCTGTAAATGAACTTTCTAAATATTTCCTATTATCTCGATCCCTGTCTCATCAAAAAACTCTTTTTTACTAAATATGATAACGATATAAAATCCAAAGCTATGTTAAAAGTTTCAGGTCACTGGGTTAACGGAAAGTTTCTTAAAAATCGAAAGCAAAATTTCCAATTTCGGAACATTTTTTAAGTTTTCACAATCCCTGAACCACTTAGCTGAAATTTGTTTCCCTCACGTTGCATTGCCATCGGGATACAGGAAGCTACTCAAATAGCGGTAGCAAGATTTCATATGTTGTAAATGGACTTTTTAAATATCTCGATTCCTATCCCATCTGTAAAACTCGTTTTTCATTAATATTACAACTTAATAAAGCCGAAAGCTATTTCAAAGTTTCAGGCCGCTGGTTTATCCTTAAAATTCGAAAGCAAAGTCTCCAAGTTCGGACGTTTTTTAGAATTCCCACGATTCTTGGACCGCATAGCAAATTTTGTATGGAAATTGGCGGAAAAATACCAAATGAAACTATAACGAAGGAAGTAAACAAAATTTACCCGCCCTAATACACACCTTACATTTGGAATGTTTATTCCTTTAGCCAAATGTGATCACCTGCGTACAATTACAAAGCATTTTTTTTTTCTTTTTGCCACCAGGACCACGCCTGGCTTCGTTCGTACATCCGAGAAGAAGCCACTACCACCAATGGCGTTTGGAGTGGGTCAGTGATTGTGCTACGTCATACTGCTTTTGCCATTAATTTGAATAGGTACCACCCGCAACTTTATCACTTCACTGAAAAGGCCAGCAAATAATCTATACAATAGAAGTGAAGTCAGAGATGTGAACACTGTCAGAATAATGTTACCAAATGTGAGGAGCAGCAAAGAATGCTTTAAAGTAAAACCCATAAAGATTGTAGTGGCCAAAAAGACAGTCAAAAAGTACAATGAAAAATCACTTCAAAAAAATATGAACAACAAAAGCCAGGATATAAAACATTCTGCTTCTCAATAGCCAATTGTGATTGTGTTGGAAATCACACTCTTAACAAAAGGGTAGCAAAATAACAGTAGTGTGAAGTAAATAAATGTGAATGAATTTGTGAAATATATATGTAGATAGATGTGTATGTAGGTGTTAAAAAGAGTTTACGTCCATTTTCTTATATCAACGTTCCAGTTAATTCCAGTAGGTAGAAATTTTCACACTAAAAATAATTCGACATATTCCGCCGTAAGGCGCGAAGCCGATGAATATAACAATACAAATTTAGCCAGAGGCTTATTTTTGGATTACTCAATCATCTACGAGATTATGGATATAAAATATTTGGATCTCATTTAAAAAGTGAAACAAACAGAATGTTTATGTCTGTTTGGAAGGAAAAGACTTTGCTTCGGAATAGGTCTAATGTACATACACACCTATGCATAAATAGAAGCATATGCTTCTTGCTGGAGTGTACTTGTTAGGCTGGTGTGAAAAAATATTGACACATTTTCTATAAGTTAAATTAGCGGCGGCCACCGTGGTGTGATGGTAGCGTGCTTCGCCTACCACACCGGATGCCCTGGGTTCAAACGCCGGGAAAAGCAACATCAAAATTTTTAGAAATAAGGTTTTTCAATTAGAAGAAAATTTTTCTAAGCGGGGTCGCCCCTCGGCAGTGTTTGCCAAGCGCTCCGGGTGTATTTCTGCCATGAAAAGCTCTCAGTGAAAACTCATCTGCCTTGCAGATGCCGTTCGGAGTCGGCATAAAATCATGTAGGTCCCATCCGGCCAATTTGTAGGGAAAATCAAGAGGAGCACGACGCAAATTGGAAGAGAAGCTCGGCCTTAGATCTCTTCGGAGGTTATCGCGCCTTACATTTATTTATTTTTTAAATTAGCAGAAACATTTGTTTAAATATATTGTGACGAATATTAGCAACACTAAGGGATACTATCATCTCTAACCCGATACTAAGCAGTGACTTGTATGCACATCAGCAAGTCCAATCATTATATCTACACATATGTCCATAAAAGCAGCGGAAAGAAGCGCACAAACACATGCATATATCTTATCTGAGATGCTCACAAAAGTAGGCAATCATTTATGCAAGTATCACTCACATATACACGCGCATATGAGAAAGTGCATCTGTAGCTATAGCTGGTAATTTTATAGCTGGTAAACAAATAGTAAATTCTAGAAACGCCTAGAAATATGCAAACGAGGAAATCGAATATTATAAAAGAGCACCAGCTGAGGCATGGGAATCAGTTTGATTTAAGCACGCTATCTGTCGAGAAGTAGAAGTGTTATTGTGAAGGTAGTCTAATAAAGACCATTTTGCATTATTAAATATTCAAGTTATTTATTCAACAGTTAAGTGATTCGAACGTTAGCAGAAGGTTGCAAATAGGAGTAATTGCACTAAATTCATTACAATATTTTATAAATTTAGTAACAGACCCTGCTCTGATTCTGGCAGAAATTTATTTACCTGATAGATTTAACAAAGTTTTCGAGAATGTTGTCATTTCTTTCTCTTTGTTCCATTCCCCTCTTCTCCATCTTCACACCTTCTATAACTCTGACTCATTTTGTTTTGTTGGTCGTCCGACGCGCCTAATTGATGTATATGTGAACGATTTTCCGTCATCCCTTTTCAAATTTCGTTACGAGACAAACCGGTTTCGGCGTTGTACCATCATAAGTGTCAATTTTCGTTCGAGGGCGGCACAACGCCGAAACCGGTTTGTCACGTGATCCAGAAAGCTAGACCACCTTGTAGATAAGAGGCGAAGATAATGGGAGTATGTTACTTACTTACTTAATTGGCGCTTAACCGTTTAAACGAAAATGGCCGTCCAACAAGGCGTGCCAGTTGCTTATTCGCTGGGTTAACTGACGCGAATTAATCACAACAAAGGAATTTAAATCGTTTTCCACCTGGTCCTTTCAGCGGAGTGGGGGCCGCTCTCTTCCTCTGCTTCCATAGGTGGGTTCCGATAAAAATACTTTCTTAGCCGGAGCATCATCTTTCATTCGCATAACAAGGCCTAGCCAGCGTATCCGCTGCGTTTTAATTCGGTGGACTATGTTGATGACTGGGTAAAGCTCCTAAAGCTCGTCATTTAATCTTCTACCATACTCGCCGTCCCCTAAGCGTAGATCCGTAAATCTTTCAAAGAACTTTTCGCAGATTTGATGTTGTCATGGACCTTGCTTCTGTACCAAGGCAGTTTTCTACATTAAGACGCTTATTGAGCTCAATCTTCCTTCAACAAAATTCGAATCTATAATTATTTCATTAGTAGCTAATCGAATGCCTAATGAAGTCAAAAGCACAATGCAACTCTCTCGCGATAACCTCCGAAGAGATCTAAGGCCGAGCTTCTCTTCCAATTTGCGTCGTGATCCTCTTGATTTTCCCTACAAATTGGCCGGACAGGACCTACATGTTTTATGCCGACTCCGAACGGCATCTGCAAGGCAGATGAGTTTTTACTGAGAGCTTTTCATGGCAGAAATACACCCGGAGCGCTTGCCAAACACTGCCGAGGGGCGACCCCGCATAGAAAAATGTTCTTCTAATTTAAAAACCTTATTTCTAAAATTTTGATGTTGCTTTGTCCGGGGTGCGAACCCAGGGCATACGGTGTGGTAGGCGGAGCACGCTACCCTCACACCACGGTGGCCGCCATTTTACTAAATTACTCTTCAAAAATACTGCGGAATCATTCTGCGGAGCAAATGTCTTACTCTATAACTCCAATTGAAGAACACAATCAGTACATCGGATATATTTTTCCTCAAACAATTCTATAAGCATTTGCGTTTACTAATCGTGTACATAGATATTTTCCAAAAAGAAGGGTTAATAGTGCACAGAGATTCATATTTGTGGCAAGGTACGGTCCCCTTGAAATTCTTCCAAAGGATCTTCATCCTGCCTTGATAGTGCAGCTTAATGTGTGTTTGAAAAGACATGACCTATAACTACTTAAAAAATTGTAGAACGTGCTTCTTGTTCCGCATGATAAAGTTATTCTTTAATATATATTTGATGAAGTTCGGTTTAAAAAGCCTGTTTATGCAACTAATTATTATGGCTCGAAACAATGCACTACTTTGTTCGCAAAATACATTTACATTTACAATACATACAACACAGCGTATCTTAATTCGCTTGATCATAAAATACTTTTTTTAGAGCTCCAATATTATTTCTAGCCATCCCATAACTTCACACCGCTCTTGTATCTAGTAACATCATTAAATTATAATATTCCTTTTTGCTTTTTTTGCTTTTATTTTATTTCGTTTATTTTTTGCACATTGGTCTGCGACTCCGATAAACGTCAGAAAAATAACCGATTCTAGCTTAGTTCACTACTGGTTCAGAATAAACCAAAAAGCGACAGAGATTGTTCTCTTAACAAACATTTTATGTCATTTGACATAGTCCGGCTCTAGAAAAAGTGTTCCACTTTTTTGTCGAAGGCGACTTTAAAATCAACGAAAAGGAGATGTCTGTCAATTTTATTTTCGTGGGTTGTTTTCAAGATTAGGCGTGTAGTGAAAATCTGGTCGATGGTAGATTTACCAGGGCTGAAGCCACACTGATAGCTGGGAAGTCTTAATAAGCGATACTAAGAAGGCTGATAATTTCATCATCATCGATTGCGTGCTAGGTATAATTTGTGGTCTTTATTCCTCAGTTCAAGCTCTCCGCACTCACGCCTTTCAGCCAGTGCTTTTTTCCTGTAAAGCCGTCTAGCTTCTCTTTTCAACTCGGGGTAGCGTCCATACACTCTACTTGTTGCGTTCGTTTTTAACGCAGCCCTGTAGGCAGCGTCCGTTGCATTGGAAATCAGAAATTTTCGCATGCAAAATAGGTCGAAATTAAAATGCTAATGAATGTACTTTCCTTCAATTTAAACTTTACATTTGCTTCAAAAGTAAGTAAAAACAAACCAAAAGTACAAATTACAATTAAAATACACTGCACAAGCCAATAAGTCATTCGGATTGACGTTGATTGCGCTATTCAGTCAAATCACCGTTAAATGCCCTCGCTTTCGTCGAACCTACAAACGTGCAACAAATTAAGGTCAGCGATCTGCTTGTTGCTCATACAAATACTTACACGAGATTTGTTGTTTTAACCTCGTCAGTGTGTAAGTACACAATTGTGTATGTTTAATGTTTATACTGTCAACAAGTATTGATTTATTTAATATATTTTTTTTTTCATTTTTATGTAAAAATATTTGATTTCACGAATCGCATTTTTCATGGCGATTAAGTGATGAGTAGACAACACTTTTCAAATGTATGCCAATCTTAAGAAATCAACAAACCATAAACGCAGACATACTGCAGAAGTGGAAGAAATGTGCATGCAATTGAAAAGACGGGAGTGATAAAAATTAATTGAAAAGAAATGCAGAAAAATCTATTAATATGCAGTTTGTTATAACAAAGTGCCGTAGAGTGACGATTGCTTACTAGGGTATCGCATTGGTGTAAAGGATTTTTTAATCTAATTTTGATTCAAAAATATTTCACTTCATTTTGTTAGAGTCGATATCTTTTTCTCTCTTTATATAGAGGTGCTCCTTATTATTTAAATAAACGATTTTTTTCCAGTCCCGCCCCTTCAAGCTATGATACCAATTTCAATATATCACATTTACAGTTTGGTTCCGATTGAAAACAGCTAAGGCCTGCTGCAAAGGTATTCATGTACAGAACACGGTATGAAGACTTATTATGAACTTTAATCACTGTGCAACAGCCCTTAACCGGTACCAATCAGGAGCAAAATTTATAATATGAGAGTTTGAGTTTCCATAACTTTGACCCCTTGTTCTTGCTAGAACTTACGGTTTCTTCTCGAACACAAGCGAGAATTTCTAGACCCGAAACTTGGCTTCTTGTGAGATTCTCGAAACACTTGTAAGCTTACCGATATTCAATTTAGTTGCTGTATTAATTGTATTTCTTGTATTCCGGTTTTGTTTATTTGTGGTTTTGTGGAAATTTTTACTTGTACTCCAGAAGAAATCGTAACCTCTATATGAAACTACAGCGATTCAATTGAATATGGAGAAGCTCGCGAGAATTTTTTTTTTTTTGGTACAAATACGAGAGCTCGTAAGCTCTAGTTCTTGCTATATCTATTTGCAGGAGTGAGACTAGAAATTTTCTATAAGCACGCCCTAGTACACAATCGCGCCATCGATTTTTCGAGAGGATTTGGGCTCAGGAAAAAAAGTTCCACTACGCATACCCAAAAAAATAATTTTCGAGCCTGCGAAAAAAAAAAATGGCGAAAGGTCAATTTTTTGACCAAAACACTCCCCATGGTCTAATAATAGGTATAAGGAAACCACACTCTTGCTCTTGGCCGCTCTTACTTCCCTGCGCTATCTTATCGGGCATGCTCTGTGCACAGCACTTCATGGTCTCGATAGATGTATACCCTCTCGCAGCAAATCATGCAATAGGCACAACCTGCACAGCACTCTGTCCTAGAGAAATTGTAAAAAGTTTTAGTACTTACAACTTTTATGCTCCATAAGTGGTTTGATCAAATAAAGAATGCCTTTCATAATGTGTACATTTTTGGTGGGTTCTTAGTCATGCTCTTGACTGCGTTTGTTAGCATGCTGGAAGCGAATGGGGCCAACAGGCAGGCGTATGCAACTAATTAAAGCTGAAATATAAACACTGTGAACAGAATAAATTATTGTAATTATTACTTGTGAAAGTGGAAAATAGTGCACAATTTTGAACACTTATACCACAAAAATAGCACCATGACGTCTTCCGCGCATCGGCTTTCCAATATTCTTCCTATCTCATCTAGACTTCTCTGGGAGGTGATGTTAGAGTGGAAGCCGACTATAGTCAATAATTGTGTTGTAAATCCTATAAATTTGCATATACATAGCATCCAGGATTGATTTGCTGGTCTTCGACGGCGCTTGTTCTGTGTTACATAAGTTAGCAGCATGCAATGGCCGGGAAGTTAGCAACTACTTTCCTTATTACATACCAAAATATCGCTTAAGGGCAGCACTCCTTGTTGAAGCGATCATAAGTGTGCCCCAGGTTGGGCGCCTTTTTCGTTTTGTATGCAAAATTTTTAAGATACAAAAGTTACACATTTAGTTTATTAACTTCATTATGACTAACTAATATCGACGAATAAAATTGTTTGCTGCGGAATAGCTTTCCGACAAAAGTTTCCAATAAATAATTAAAAATCTAGTAAACAACTTTCTCTATTTCTCTTTGTTTATTTTATTTTGCGCAATATCTTTATAAGCTGAACTAATTATCTAAATAAATTACGCAATAACTACAATAATTTTTAATCACACTTTGTTTTTTTTTTCTTTTCAGGTAAGCAACATTTAATGAACGAGTGAATATATATCAACAATAATTGTCATAAATTAATGTCACATGCTTAGCTGACAAAAAATAAGTCACAAGGGAGTCATTTGGCGTATTTGTGTAAAATTCCTAGCAAGCAGTTACGTTCGTATTGATTACATATATTAAACTAGGTATTAGTGTTTGGTTGTTGTTGTTGTTGTAGCAATGCTCGCCCCACCTAATAGCCGCGACCGATCACAAATTGTCATCAATATCCTCTAACGGGAGTCCAAGGAAACTTGCCGTTTCAACAGGGGTGGACCATAAGGAAAGGGGTGTTAGAGGCGTTGGTTCCACATTACAATTAAAGAGATGGTTGATGTCATGTGGGGACACATTGCAAGCAGGGCATACATTTTGTATGTCGGGGTTGATTCTGGATAGGTAAGAGTTTAACCTGTTACAGTATCCAGAACGAAGTTGAGCAAGAGTGACACGCGTTTCCCTGGGGAGTATGCGTTCCTCTTCTGCGAGTTCTGGATATTTTTCTTCAAGTACTGGATTCACCGGGCAATTCCCGACATAAAGGTCCGACGCCTGTCTATGGAGTTCACCAAGGACCTGCTTGTGTTTTTCCGCTTCATACGGCTGGGTTCTCAGGTGCCGTATTTCCTCAAAATGCTTACGGAGATGACTCCTTAGGCCCCTAGGCGGTGCTGGTTCGTCAATCAGAAGTCTGTTGGGATGCCCAGGTTTCTGGGTATTCAACAGAAACTGTTTGGTCAGCATCTCATTTCTCTCCCTGATGGGGAGTATTCTCGCCTCATTATGCAGATGGTGTTCTGGGGACATAAGAAGACAGCCCGTGGCGATTCTGAAAGCAGTATTTTGGCAGGCCTGTAGTTTCTTCCAGTGGGTGGTTTTTAGGCTTGGTGACCATATGGGTGACGCGTAGCACGTAATCGGCTGGCTAATTGCTTTGTATGTGGTCAAGAGCGTTTCTTTATCTTTTCCCCAGGTACTGCCAGCAAGGGATTTGAGGATTTTATTACGGCTCTGAATTCTTGGAACAATTGCGGTTGCGTGCGCACCAAAATGTAGATCCTGATCAAACGTCACACCCAAGATTTTGGGGTGTAGGACAGTCGGTAGCGTAATGCCATCGACGTGGATGTTCAATATGGTCGACATTTGGGGCGTCCATGTTGTAAACAAGGTCGCGGAAGATTTAGTCGGTGACAATGCCAGGTTTCGCGAGGCGAAAAAACTGGAGAGATCAGGGAGATAGCCGTTTATTTTATTGCATAGCTCATCGATCTTTGGGCCTGAGCCTGTGGCCATTATTGTGCAGTCATCGGCGTAGGAAACGATTGTGACTCCTTCCGGTGGTGAAGGTAGCTTAGATATGTAGAAATTAAACAAAAGCGGGGATAGGACACCACCCTGTGGCACCCCTTGTTTAATTCTCCTTTGTTTTGATGTTTCGTTTCTGAATTGCACCGATGCCTGCCGACCACCCAGATAATTTGCGGTCCACCTTTTAAGACATGGGGGAAGGGTGGACCCTTCCAGGTCTTGCAGTAACGAGCCATGGTTGACCGTATCAAAAGCTTTTGATAGGTCTAAAGCTACGAGTACTGTTCTATGGTGGGGATATTGATTCAAACCGCAATTTATCTGGGTGCCAATGACATTTAGCGCGGAGGTAGTGCTATGGAGTTTTCTGAAGCCATGCTGATGAGGGGCTAGCTGCAAATGTGCTTGGAAATAAGGGAGCCAAATGGCTTCAAGCGTCTTTGCCACTGGCGATAGGAGAGATATCGGACGATATGACTCACCTACGTTAGCTGGTTTCCCAGGCTTTAGTAGCGGGACCACCTTGGCCATTTTCCATTTCTCGGGTATGACAAAGGTGGAAAGAGACAGGTTGAAGACATGCGCTAAATATTTGAAACCCTCTTTCCCTAGGTTTTTAAGCATCGGCATGGCTATGCCGTCTGGGCCCACTGCTTTGGATGGTTTAGCGCGACCAATGGCGTCCTCAACCTCTCTAGCGGTGATGGTAATTGGTGACGCGCTGAGTTTGTGTTTATGCGCGTGCCTATTGGCTCTCCGTCTATCTTTGTCGACCGTAGGATGCATTATATATTGTCGGCAGAAAGCGCTCGCGCATTTTTTCGCATCCGACAGCACCTTATCGCCAAAGGCGATGGAAACTTTGTCTTTGTGCTTAGTCGGATTCGATAGGGACTTTACAGTGGACCAAAGTTTACCTACACCGGTAGAGAGGTTACAACCTCTTAGGTGCTCTTCCCATTTCGCCCGCTTGTGTTCGTCCACAAGCAATCTGATGCGTTGGTTTATATCCCTTATTTGGGGGTCGCCTGGATCAAGCTGTCTTATAAGGTCGCGTTCCCTCGCTAAGCTCGCGGCCTCCGCCGGGAAGTGGGGCCGGATTTCGGGAATTCTCCCGGCGGGAATGAAATGTGCCGAGGCGGATTCAATGACCTTACGGAAGGCACGCTCCCCTTGGCGGGCATCAGTCGGGATAGGGAGGGCAGCAAAGCTGCTGTCTGTTGCAGATTTATATTCTTCCCACTTTCCTTTTTTGAAGTTTATGAAAGTGCGTTTTTCGGTGACGATGAAGTCGGCGGTACGCTCGAACGAAATAAGTATGGGCAGGTGGTCGGATGCCAATGTTACCATCGGCTGCCAGTTGACGCAGTTTACGAGTTCTGCGCTTACGATTGAGATATCTGGCGAGCTATGACAGCTTCCTACCATACGTGTGGGGGCGTCTCCGTTTATTGTGCAGAACGTCGTTTCGTCTATTTGATCCGCCAACATCTCACCCCTACTGTCCGCCCGCAAGTTTGAATGCCATAGGTCATGATGGGCATTGAAATCGCCTAAGATAATGCGATTGTTGCCAGTGAGTAAGGCCTCGATATTGGGGCGGTATCCACTGGGGCAACAGGTGACAGGAGGGATGTAGATGTTGATGATTTCTAGATTTGCATCGCCTGACCGGACAGATAGGCCTTGACGTTCTAAGACATTGTCACTGCGGTCGATGCCAGGATCAAATATATGATATTGCACAGAGTGGTGTATAATAAACGCGAGGCCGCCTCCATTTCCGCTCTCGCGGTCTTTCCTGTGGACATTATAACCAGAGCAGGTCTGCAATGCAGATCTTGCTGTGAGTTTAGTCTCTTGAATCGCAGCAATGCGGATGTTGTGCCGCTTCATGAAATCGACTATCTCCGTAATCTTCCCAGTTAGTCCATTACAGTTGAACTGCAGAATTCTGAAGTGCATGAGGGGTGACGCCGCCACTCTAGGGGTAAGTGAGGGGTGACTACGCCTAGGTTGTGGAAGGCCAGGACGCAATTGCTGTTGTGGCCTTGGGACTGGGCGCCCTTGGGCATGCATTGGGGTACCCGGATGATTTGGGTTTGCGACCTGGCAACATGGCGCGATGAAACCCGTCGAGGGGTTGCCGTCGCGGAAACCAGAACATCTAGGAAAGTGGCACCACCCAAGGCAGGAGCTGCATTGAGCGGATGTCGCGAACCTATATATTCTGTGCTGGCAGACGGTGCAAACGGAGGCAGGGACTAAGAGTCTGTTTCCCTGACCTGCACGATTGCTGCCAGAAAAGAGGGGGGGGAGAAGAAGACAGGGGCAGGGGCTGATGCTCAGCATTGCTACCAGCTCTACTACGAAGGTAGTAGTTATGAGTGGTATCAGCTGTTTGAGTTGTTGGGCAGCAGCGGGTACTTGTTGTGGCTTGCTGAGCAGCGAAGCTGCTGGAAGGTAGTGGGGATACGCTTAGGCGTAGACTACGGGACGCCCTTGGGCGTGAGCAGCAAGGAGCCACAAAAGATTTATAAAAGTTACGTTGACGTCGGGTTTTGGGATCAAGCACAGAACAACCTATCCGATGCAACCATCCCTTGCACGAGACACACTGAACAGAGTATGACCGTCCTAAAAAGATTCTTTTCTGGCAGATGCAGCAAAACCATTTCTCATGACCGGGGTCAGGAGACGGACCCGGATTGGGTTCGATACCTTCCCGGAGTAAGAGAATATGTAGCAGTCCTGCTGCAAGGAGCTGCTGGGAGGATGACAATTTGTGGGAGGGACGAAACAAATTAAATGGGGTCACACTGAAATGACAGTCCTTGGTCGGGAAAAATCCCGAGTCGCTCCGGTACATAGAACCGACTGCCTTGGGAAGCGTATTAGTGTTTGGTATTAGCATTTGGTGTACTAAATATCTTAATCACTAACAGCAGCTTAGTGATGAACTTAATTACTTTAAAGCATTTAGACTATTCTCATTAGATATTACTCATACAACAACTTTGTTCTGGAAAATGAACATGAAAGGAGTAGAAATTGTCATTAAAAGCCGGTGAGTCCCCACGAAAAATGTAATTTCTTTGAATTGAAAATCCAAAACTGATTGGACCTCGATTTAAGTATATGACCCATTTACTAAATATTATTCGTTATAGACTCAGAGTTATAGTGATTTAAGAAAACGTTTTCAGGAGGAACAACTTTCTAGAAATAGTTTCAAAAAATTAAAAAAAGAACTTCGGGAATAACATTAAAAATAATTTCAAAATGTTACCGAAGTGATTCCTAAGTAGTTGCAAAGTAATAAGAAAAAAATAAAAATAAAAAATTATCTGTTCCCAAAAGCAATGCCAAAGAGTTCAAAACTAGTTGTGTTAGGATCCTTAAAAAAATACCGAAATGGTCCTAAAATTATTTCAAAGCCATCCAGAAGCTATCCTGGTCCCGAAATGACCCCTTAAACAATTATCCCGAAAAAACTTGGAATAAGTCTGGACATGATTTCGAAATGGTCCTGCAATACTTTATTCCATAAAATCACATAAATTTTTCCAAAGTTATATCGACACCACTATCCCAAAATTTTTCGGGCATAGCACAGAGTTTGACCCTTATTAATCCGTGGATTGTCTGGAAGTTGTTACAAAATGATTCAAAGGTGGACCCCTAATGATCCCGAAAAAAATTATAAAAAAAAGAGTTTAATTGATGTAAACTGATAAAAATTGTCATTGCTATTTTTCTGCTCGATGCTGTACTCAGAGTCATACCGATTTTCAAATCGCTGTTTCCTGTGCAGTACTGATTTTTTTCAAATACGTCCAACCGTTCTAACGTAACAAATAGTGTAAGCTCAATTTTTTAACATTAGAGAATCAAAGAACAAAACTATGCAATTCATTTTCGTAAAGTTTTTCGAAAAATTTGGAAAATTTTTTATACAAATTTGGGAAATATTTTGAGAAATCAGTTTTAAATTAATTTTAGTCTGGTGCTAATTTGAAGTCTCTAAAAGTTTGCATTGATAAAAGAAATAAAATGTTCCTCACAAAAAAAAAAAAATTCTTGAAAACCGTTGCGAATTTGGGGAGGTTTCCAAACTGCGTACTCAAAAAGCTTCCTAAAACTCTAAACATAAACTTGAAAATATTCTGGAAGATTTTCAAAACCTTTGTCGAATTTTCCAAATTTTTCACAAACGTTTTCGAAATTAGAGTACATAGTTTTCGCTACATAACTTAATCAATTTTTTTTTGTTTAATTGGCGAAAATAAAAAAAATAACGGATACAATATGCAAGTCATTTTCGCTGCTATTATTAATAATTTAATTTTATATAAGGTGAACATCTGTAATAATAGGCGTGTCTGCATAATAAGCAATCTAAATAAATATATTTGAACACAAAATACTCGCCCCAGGCTGGGAACTCCCAAGTATACTAGGCATTTTACAATTTTCTTTTTATTTTACAAATTTATTTTAACTTATGCAATGCGACTGCACTTTTGCAAACGATTTTCAGCTCTTACTCCAAATGAAATGCTCGTTTTTTATGTATGCATATATGCACATATTGGCGGCCACCGTGGTGTGATGGTAGCGTGCTCCGCCTATCACACCGTATGCCCTGGGTTCAACTCCCGGGCAAAGCAACATCAAAATTTTAGAAATACGATTTTTCAATTAGAAGAAAATTTTTCTAAGCGGGGTCGCCCCTCGGCAGTGTCTGGCAAGCGCTCCGATTGTATTTCTGCCATGAAAAGCTCTCAGTGAAAACTCATCTGCCTTGCAGATGCCGTTCGGAGTCGGCATAAAACATGTAGGTCCCGTCCGGCCAATTTGTAGGGAAAAATCAAGAGGAGCACGACGCAAATTGGAAGAGAAGCTCGGCCTTAGATCTCTTCGGAGGTTATCGCGCCTTACATTTATTTTTTTTATTTTATATGCATATATATATTTTCAAATGTACGACACGCCCAGATGTAGGGTGGACAGCTTGCCACATGCTCGTACACATCCTCTGCCCTCTTATTCCATATATTGCTTTCACAACAACAACATTTTCGTGCGCTGCTACTAAAATGCCACTAAGGCATATGACCGCAACCCCAAAAATAATCGTTCTACATGCCACACTTGGATGCAATTCAGCACATTTCTTACGCCAACTCCCAGTCAAAGCACGCATGAATGACGAGCGACACTCCAACAGTAGCGCACTGCACTCGAGGTGCACGAGTGTTTTATGGGAAAGATATTTTTAGTCAGTGCGTTAGGGTTGCCAACTTTTTTTAAGGTAATTTTAATGTTTTTTTTTTCAATTACTCAGGAATTTTCTCCTTCACATGTCTGATTTGAGGTTCCTGAAAAGAGCATATGGCTTTCAGTAACACTATCAGGTCAGTAAAGATGGGATATCTGCCACTCATTCGAAATCAATCGAGGCTTCAGACAAGGCGACTCCTTATCGTACGATTTCTTTAATATGACACCTGAGAAGATTGTTCTAAACCACCGTCAGTTCCGGCTTCATTTGTATGGATAAAGTGGAGGAAAATGCGGAATGAACGACGTCAAGACAAAGAACTTGCTGCCATCAGAGAACAAATCTGCGTATTCTCATCTTCATAGCCTCGTCACTGATCACGAACATAAATTCAGTGAAGAATTTCCTTTTTTAAGGAACCAGCATTGACAGCGGATGCAATGCCGACAATGCAACTTTCGACTGAGTAGACTATTGAAAATTAAACTCCTCTCACAACGAACCAAAATCATGCCGCTGTAGGTCTATAGGTCACCTACCTGTCTTGATGTATGTGTCCGAATAAGGTTGACCTTTGTGGTATTTGAAGAAATTTCGGAATATCTATCGTCCTTACTTTGATGCCAAAGGCTTGCATCTAAGAAAAGTACACGCAAACATGCACATAGTGCAGCGTAGAAAACCCCACAGGCTTGGTTATCTAGGTCATACGAAAAGTATTCCTACTACATACCAAAAGCTAAGGAAGGCCTCGTCGGAGATGCGTGAAACAAATGGAAGACATTAGATTAGGTTGGGTGGAGGCTGCCTAGTTAAAAAACGGCTCACTCGGACCTCTTCTTTTGGACCGTTGTGTTACCACAACTCATATTTAGCTTTCAGTTAGTTAGCGAATAGCTGCATGTCGACTTTAAAGTTACGAGAAAGGCAGACTTCGATCTGGAATTTTTGATCCGGTGAGTTGACTGCGTCCCGACCCTCAAAAAAGTCTGTAAAGTGTCTGAATGAATACTCCGTTGGGCTGCCCCGTGCATTAAGGCGCACAGTATTCACACTCACTACTTTTGAAAAAAAGTAGTTCGAGTTGAACCTAATAGTTGGCATACCTTGGGGTTTAAAAAGCAGCCTGACTCTTGAAGTAAATATTGAATCCAGTGGCAGTTACAGCATCCCACCTATATAAGAAATAAATAAATGTATGGCACGATAACCTCCGAAGAGATGTTAGGCCGATCTTCTCTTCCAATTTGCGTCTTGCTACACTCGGAGTGCTTGTCAAACACTGCCGAGGGGCGTCCCCGCTTAGAAAAAATGTATTCTTATTGAAAAACTTCGTTTTGATGTTGCATTCCCGGGGCATGATTTCAGGATCCTCGGTGTGGTAGGTGGAGCACGCTACCATCACACTACGGCGGCCGCCAACAGGCATCCCACCTACCACAGTCTTAATAGCGTCGACCTCCACCTAAAGGCACTGCAGTGATCATCTGGCACCTTGAATTTCCTGCTGACACCGAGCTCCTAGCACAACCAGACACCTGTCTCATATTAACTCCTCAATTTCTCCATCGAGCTGATAGGAGTGGTGAATCCGGAAACAAAAGCGAAAGCCGGCTCACAATAACCTGTCAAAATTTCTATAAATGGCAACCCTTTCTAACTGTATAGCACGAATATTCTTAGTTAAGCTTCCTAGTATTGCTAGTAGTTGTGTTGTTTCAATTATAAGTTTTTTAGTTTAATTTTGTTTGCATTCAACATTTGTATTATTTTTTTTGTAAGTAGTAATCTGAGTTTTTGGTTTTGTATATCTGCACTTTTATAATTAAATGCAAATTTTGTCTACGTACATTTGTTTACCCGAGATATTACATTACACGGTGTGTTTAAAATGAAAATAAAATATATAAAGTTTTGCATAAATTTGCATTACTTTCTAAAATAGAAAGTTAACTGAAGTGGGCAAGAGCAAGTGGGTGGTTGACTTTTTCTATGATATTGTATTAAAGTAGATAGTGTTAGTGAGTTTTAGCAAGGATTATAATAAGAACTTTTGTAATACTTCGAAGCTTCAAGCTGTTCGTTTGTTGTTTTTGTGTTCTTTATAGTTGTTTTATTTTTTTCATTTTGTTCTTTGTATGGATGGATGGTTTGTATATATGTATGTCCAGTTGTTCTTATGCATATAAGGCGAGTTTCGTCTTCTTCTGGATTGCTGTGCATGACTTTCATTTTGCGTTTAGTACTTTTTCAAGCGCCGTGATCCTTTTTATTGCGTGTTTCTTATGTTGTTGTTGTTGTTGTTGTAGCAATGCTCGCCCCACCTAATAGCCGCGACCGATCACAAATTGTCATCAATATCCTCTAACGGGAGTCCAAGGAAACTTGCCGTTTCAACAGGGGTGGACCATAAGGAAAGGGGTGTTAGAGGCGTTGGTTCCACACTACAATTAAAGAGATGGTTGGTGTCATGTGGGGACACATTGCAAGCGGGGCATACATTTTGTATGTCGGGGTTGATTCTGGATAGGTAAGAGTTTAACCTGTTACAGTATCCAGAACGAAGTTGAGCAAGAGTGACACGCGTTTCCCTGGGGAGTATGCGTTCCTCTTCCGCGAGTTCTGGATATTTTTCTTCAACTACTGGATTCACCGGGCAATTCCCGACATAAAGGTCCGACGCCTGTCTATGGAGTTCACCAAGGACCTGCTTGTGTTTTTTCGTGTTTCTTATGTCTTCCTTTAACGTTGCCTTATGCAATATAACCAAGAATAATATAAGTATACTAGCAGACCCGGGAGACGTTGTTCTGCCCTAAATTTGGCCTATATGCATATATTTTGCATATAGGCCAAATATAAATATATATTTTAATAAGTTTTTCCGTCTAACTCGCCCTCCCTCCTTTATTCACTTCTCCCTCCGTCTTTTTCGCTTCATTTATCTCCATATTCGTCTCATTCTATTTCTTTCTCAGTCTCCTTCTCCACTCCGATTCTCAGTCCCAGTTCTAGTCCTAATCCCAGTCCCAGTCCGTCTCTGGTCTACTTCCCGGAAAAAAACATCGTAAATACTAATATGGGCAAATTTATATACCAAATTTTAGGCAAATCGAATAGGACGTATGTATGTAAATAGGTATGTGGGTATTATTAATTCATGTCTTTATTTCGGCTTCGCATGCATATTTATCAGTTTTGCCAGGTTGATGCGCCTAATTCGAATATCACAATGAAAATTACTTTAGAGCTCTCAGCAACAGCTTTCATTTCATATCCATATTACCCACACATTCTAGGGGTATCCGGGTCCACGTTTGAACAAAATCGACCGACGAATCTCTTCAAACACCGGCGACTAACTAACACACATTTCTTTGCTTTTGAAATTCGGTATAAAAATTGCACATGGAATAACTAAAGATTCTCCGGAATTAAAAAAAATGTCTTAGTACTTCTAAATCGCGGGCCCCCAGAAACCCCGGGTCCGGGGGTAATCCCCCATTCCCCCCCCCCCCCCCCCCCCCCCCTTCTCGCCGGGCCTGGTGATGTGCTATACTTGATATCATTCGCTATAATATTTTTTACTGATAAGCACGTTGTTTAATTAAACACCAACCAATTACACGGAAGTATATCCGCACCACCTGAAAATATGAGTGCCGGTGCGTATACGTAACATTTTATTATTACGTATAAACATATAAAAAATTTTGCAATAAAATAATATTGCCACTATAAACTGAAATATAACCTATCCTATATTTCAAGTTAGATCAAACTACACACGGTGTGCAAAACAAATTCAAAATCGGTTCAGTAGTTTAGGAGTCCATCGCGGGCAAACAATGTGACACGTGATTTGTATATATAAAGATAATCACAAAGAAAATAGCGTTAGTAATGCAAAATTTTAAGCTTTGATGTTTATTTGATATTGAAAACAAACAAAAATTAATATCTAATGTCTTCATACATAATACTTGTCTCATACTTAAACTACACTGTGACACAGCAATTTCGGGGGAGAGGAATAACTCCAACTGCAAATGAAAGATTCAGACCCATAAAGTAAATCCTCACTTCTTCTTTGGTATCTTATGCTGTTGTAGAGTTCGCACAAAGCTGTCTTGTTATTGTAGATTTACATAAGACAAAAGTGCGACATGGCTAGTATTTTCCAGATTTACGCTTACGTTTTCAGTACTTTTCCACAACAGCGTACTTTTTCCCAATCGGGTACTTTTGTGATTCCTGGTCTTTTTCCGAATTGCTTACCCTTTAACAACTGCATACCTTTTAATAACCAGGTCCTTTTCACAACCAGATATTCTGAACCGAAACGAGGTACTTTTTCACAAAAGGGTACATTTGTATTTCCGGGTATTTTTCGGATCTTGGTTTATTTTTTGAACTGAGTACTTTTTGGAAATCACGCTTGTTTTCCGAACCTGTTGCTTTTCCTAAACCGAGTCCAAATAGATTTTTAAATACTCTCGATATGATCACAACCATTTTCTCGAAACCGAATGGAATATTCATACTTAGTCTCGAAATTGTTTCTAAATGGTTGCCAACACAATTTCAAACGGTCATGGAGTAATTGTAAAAAATATTGTTGGGCCCCGTTTTTCAGTGCGAGTTTAAACACCAGTTAAAGTAGACTAATGTTTAACCCTGCCGCTTCGGCCGCTTTAGCTGAGATGAGCAGCAAAATTGTATGTTATCGAGCAAAGTGGCAAGGTTAAACTCTAGTAAACTTCAAAACGGCCGTTAGAAGCTATCGATGTACCAAATTTTAACAGCTTACGAGCTATGAGATGGTATTTAAGAAATTAATTTATAGGATAAGGTGATAACACTAAGTGGCAACTCAACTAGGAATATTCTTTTACCTAACGTGAGGTAATACACTTTTCATTTGATACTCATAATAGCGCTGGGACGTTTATCTGCAACAATTGCCTATTTTGTTCTCAATTTAATCTGAAAGTTTATTCAAATTGATTTCAAAACTTCACTCTCAAAAAAAAAAAACTTGCGCTTCTCCGCCTAAGAACTGATTTTCAAACATATTTATGATATCCGGGTAAAGTCATCAGCCCTAATAGACAAACACAACATTTTTCAAAATTCTTTATTTGGGGTCAGTGGTTGTGATCCTAAACATTTTTCTTTAAAATCTCCAATGTACAGACCATTATACAATATTAGTATATATATGTGATGGTTTAGGATTAGTAAGGCTTTGTTACTAAATATCCGCCCATCTAAAATTTATCTACAATCTTAAAATGCATTTTTCTAGAGAGTTAAGTATTACTTTGAATAGCTTGGCGGTGGTCTTCCCGAAAAAAAAAAAATATTATACATTTTAGTGTGACTAATACACAGTGGGCTCTTATAGTCCTTTTCATAAATATATTAAACAAGATAAACTTGATAAGTATGTTGGTATGTCCAGTATAAGGGTGACTGTCATATTTTTAAGCCAGTTAAACTATTAAAATTAAAAGATTCGCTTCGTAAACATAGAATTGTAAGTAGAAATACGTACTGCTTCAGATTCTTTTTCAAAAACGTCCTATCCGAGCATAAATAAATTTTCGGTAATAAGAAACCATTTAAACTATTTTTTTTAGTTTTATCAAAATTTTTCTTGAGTAACGCCAACCCACAGTGCAATTAAAGAATAATTTCGATTTAAAAAAATGCATATTACGGAAACATTCTTTTACCATATCCAATGCGCTGTTCTTAAAGACCAGATTAAGAAGGATAAACTAATAAACCTGTTTCCAATCAATTCGTTGTGCGCGTTTGCTACATAATCACGAATAAGATTATGCAATTCACTCATTAGCAGTAATCAAAACTTCATTAAAAAACGAATGCGCTATAGAATAAGAACTTTGGTGTAACGCTTTGATTACTTTATTAGGGCCTGATTGGTTGAATTATAATAAAAAAATTTTAATATTTGTTTTTGTTTCTTTTCATTTTTTATGTGAAAAATCTATTTTCACAATCATAACAAATCAGGAATACAAACGCGGCATGGCGCTACAATGCAGACCTCCCTGGGTGTTGGATTTTTGTGTTAGCATTCCTTACCACAAATGCATTCGTTACAGCAGCATCACAAAATAAACTTCCCATTCTTTTTCTGACGTGTTTTTTTTTATTTATTCTTCATGCATTTTTTTTTGTGATATTTATATCTATACTTGATTTGATTTGGTTTTATCTAAACAATCACCTTTGAGGAAAAGAAAATGCCACATACACACAGTGTGAAGTATGTGGTAACATCGATAAATACATAACTGCATATATATAGAACAAAACAACAAAGCAACGACTCTATTCAACAAAATTTATTTGGTATAAAGAAGTAAGAAGAATCAAAAATTACTCTTAATCAAATTAAATCAGTTTGCACCTCTCCAGCTATTAACTACTAGGCAAGGTTTTCGAAATGAACAAATCACAAAATCAACGCGAAACACAATAAAACAATTTTCGAATTTTTGATATCGCCGCCCGCTTGCCAGAAGCATGAATGTGCCAAAAAGAAAATGTTGGGAAATCGAGTTTCAAAGTTTATTGCTCTCTCAAAATTAGAAGAATTAGTTTCTAGTGTAAAAATGTACTTATATATTATACTCACACTATGCTCTTTTAACTGAGATAATTGTTCTGCTCGCATCCCTTCTATTCTCCGGATTTATCATATTCATTTTTCTTCTGGCACAACAAAAATTTAAAAAAACTGATATATTTGTTGTTAACACATCTATAAAAAAAATTAAAAGTAGTCGGATCAGGTTAATCTGTTCTGTAGTTCTTATTCTCATCAAAATCTTCTGAAATGTTGGGTTCGGGAAAAGCGTTGCCGTCAAGATTTTTATAAAAAGAATGATATTATTTTGGTATAACCAGTTTTTCACACAATTTTTCCAAGTATTTTAGTTTTCATTCGGGAAGAGGCAACGGCTTCGAATAAACCGGTTTACCTTCATTTAAACAACTATTTTTTTTAAGGATATTAAGCTATTAAAAATTCTTCATCGGTGTAATTTTTTTTTTGAGGAATACCAGGCACGTATACCCGAACGATGGAACATACGAATATGTGCATGTGCCGTTCTTTTTTTTTTTCAAAAATTGTAAAAATTGTTTAGCCATATCAACGAATGTGCCATACAATATGCCACATTCATTTTTCTGGCTCAACTTAGTGTGATTGAATTGTACATTCGTGAAAATGGCATTGCAAATTTTTTGGGTTTCCAAGTACGTAGGAAGCTCTAGATTTAAATAGAACCTAGAAGATCTAAAGGGTAATCGAAAGAGGGGGAAAATTGCACATGCATTCTTCTGGCTAGCGGGCGACGATATGCTCTTTAATTTCTTAAATCTTTAGATTGAATCAATTGTTTGTGTCAAAGCACTATCCAGAAACTTAAAAATTAATACCACATGGAGGCCCGAGCGAAACTTTACCCCATCTTGGCTTCCAGTACGAAAACAGAATCTCAGAATTATTTTGAAGAACGCATCACCTCAGAACCTGTTCCAAATTCGATCAATGAACACGCTTTCTTCGAGTTTGTTTCATAAATGCCCTTTCCCAGCTCAAAATGCATTGTGCTTATTCTCATATAGGCCGCTTTTCCAAGTTTTTTTGACTCATATACAAATGAAATTTTCGCAACGGCAGACGAGATATGTAAATATTATGCCTTGATAACTCTAATCGGAAAAAGTTTAACGGCTATTAAAATATAGCAAGGTGAACCTGGAACCAAACTTAATGCACTTCAATGGTATTTTTGGTTTGGAGTCGTCAATCAACAAAAATGTGAAATATATTTCTGGATAAGAATTCTGATGATTAATAATGACTTGGAAAGTTTGTCTGATTTGTTTTTGTAAAAAAGGTTTAGTTATGAAAGAAGCAAACCATAGTATAGAAGATATATACACAAATAAAAATTAACAGTTAGTTTTCGATAATGGTAACGTTCTGGTATATAATACTTTTAAAGAAACATACTCTATATTGACTTTGGGTTTGACAATTTTTTTTTTCAGGAATTATTTCGATAATTCCTTGTCCTTCAAAATTACCATATCTTACCATAAATTGAATTATATCTTAAGCTGAGGTAGACCATTTTCGTAGGGCATCATTTACCGAGTTCTAGGAAAGGGTGTTTAGGACCAAAAGCTGTTCTGCTAGAATACTCAGAGCTAAGGTGTTTTCATACCGATGTTTTCAACATAGGGTCGAATTAATTTAAGAGCAATAACTGCGATCTAGTTGCCTGTGACCATGGCTCAGCTCTTGTGGGAGGAACATCAATCTGCCCTTTTAATTGAAGTCCGCAAATAAGCACCAATATAGGTGTTCAATCAAGCCCACAATCGAATGTGATGAAATTAATGCTCCCCCATCCAACTATAGAGAAGTTCTGTAAAAAATTATGTCTCAAATAAGGTCATAACAAGCATACCGTGCCAAAGATTGAAGACCACCTTAGATCAATTGATTGGATCTTGTCAGTTTGGTCTATGGCTGATATAAAATTGCGGTGAGGAACAAATTCCGCCCGTTCGGAATAGGGAGCGCCGTCTTAGAAACTACGCTGTAACATTATTTATAAGAACATGCTGGTAGAAAAGCATTGTAAATAGGTTATTGGTATTCTGCAAATTGGGTAAATGTGTCATTTAGGCCAAATGTACTAATGTAAATATTCAATGAACTAATACAATTACCCACAGTTATTTAGAGGTTGTTTTCTCGTCAATAATGATGAATCTTCTACGTTCATTCATTATGTTTTGTTGTCATACCTTGTGAAGTTGCGCCACCATCGGAACGTAAAATGACACTGAAGATAGCTCAACGCTGAAACCAGTTTGTCTCCAAACCAAATTTGGCAATGGAATACGGAAAATCGTTCCAATATAAATCAATTCTTAGTTCAAGTACAGGGAACTTTGTCCCATAAAAAAAGCGGTGGCATCCTGGTAGGAAGATATCTTAGCAGAGTGTATAAGACACTATATATATATATTACGAGTATCTATGTATCAAATTCCTTTCAATTCAGCTAAGCCGCCTCAGAGATAGTTGAGGATATATAAAGGGATATATGTACATATATCACAAAAAAGGTGGGAAGAATAGTTGGCAGACCCTCCTTCAAACTGTTTCTAATAATACTAAATGGTGCAAAATACCGTGCACTTTATACCCAAATTGGCACATCTCATTTATTATTTCAAATATTTTAAATAACTGCCAACTTTAAAAAAAAAGCGTCCCCTGTCTCCTGCATTCACAGTTTATATTAGCTTGTATATGTTCATATTATCATGTATTCACTGTACGTAAAACGAATAGTTTTGGGGCAAAAGTGAATTAATCAAAAGCACATAAAAAGAATAAGAATTTAAAAAATAAAAATGTACAATTCATTGTTTTCACTCCACACTTTTTGAACTTATAAATTCAGCTTTAAATATGCGCAAGTGACTGCCACTTAAAGTCAAGGATGCATGATGTATGCAACAGCCAACAAAAACAAAAACACACACAATGCCAGGCACAGAGAAAATAAGCAGGCAGCATGGCACACGAAAATCACGTAACAGTGGCATTAATCTTTTTTTTTTTTTGACGCGTTAGTAAATAAAAGAAAATTGGGAAAAAAACAAATTTCATGCGAGGATAAAATTGAACGAATAATAAATTTGTATACATAAATCATCTGCATGCGTTCAATTCACACAAGCAGGCCCAGAAACATACAATGCCAGACAACCCGAAGAGTGCATTAGCGAATTTAAATGCATTAAGTAGGAAAATAAGGAATAAATAAGCAGCTAGGCCGGATATTAATCGTGTGGGGCCCCAGTCGACAGCGTACTTCCCTAAGCTCTTTAAGAGCTCACTCAAACAAGCGGGCCGGCTCAATGGTTCTGAGAAAAATATGCATGCTAGAGTTAAAACAGTGTTTTACTTGAAATTCTTTGGTGACTTAAGTCGAGCCCTGGGACTTAATTTCTACTTAAAAAAGTCGATACCCTCATGTTAAATCGCCCGCTGAGTAGAAGATCATAAACGTAAACAGATTTATTATATTAACGTCTAGCACTTGCTTGTATAATTATTTTTGATGTGACGAGCCTTTTCAATGAAATTGAGACATCGTAGCCTCTGGTACCACCTTCATTTTATTCTCCATTACCTCTGTACAACTTCAGGAGCACAAAGTGTTACAAGTCAAATGTGTATTTTTATGTGTGCGTTTATCTTTATTGAGAAATATATTATACTTAATGTTCAAAGCAACTTGACATTTGGTGTACCCCATCCCAAAGGTCACACGAAAAAATAGTAGAGGCAATTCTTATCAAATTTCGCCAATTAAAGCCTTTTTTTATTTCGTTAATTTACAAAACAGATCTAGGAAGAAAACAATTCCATGAATTTTGTAATTGCAACTATGCAAATCAATCTACAAAACATTTTATAAAAATTCGAAAATTTAAGAAAGTTTTACGAAAATTACGAACTTTTTAATTTAAATTTTCTAAATTTTTTAACTATGCAGTTTTGTTGCCCAATGAATTTAGGAAAAAACTTCCATGAATTTTGTAACCTACTTTTGCCACTCAATCTCAAAAAAGTTTTCGATCAAATTCGAAAAATTTCCGAAATTTTCGAACTTTTTACTTGGAGTTTCTTGAATTTTTCTGAGGTTGCCGATTTGTAGCCCAATTCATTTAAGAAAAACTTCCTTGTAACCGAAATTTTGCAACCCAATCTCAAAAAAGTTTTCGAATAAATTCGAGAAAGAAAGAGTTTTTTGATTCCATGAACTTTCTTACCGAAACCATGCAAAAAAATCTAAAAAAATCGAAAATTCAAGAAGATTTACGAAAATTTCGAGCATTTTTCTTAGATTTTCTTGAATTTTTTTGAGGGCGCAGTTTTGCAGCCTATTAAATTTTAATACAAGTTTCAGTTTCTCGAGATTCGAATTGTTTTTTGAAATTTGGTTTTCAGAAGAGTGCTTCAGATTTTCTCCCGTATAAAAAGTAGGCTATGCGCTCTTCGTATGAAAAAAAAAACAACTTCTCAAACGTCAGACTAAATTTGATTGGGCTACAAAACTGCATCCTCAAAAGAAATCAAATTAAGAGAACTCAAAGTAACAAATTTCGAAGTTTGGGAGATTGATTTGTATATCTTCAGTTACAAAATTCATGCAAGTTTTTTCTTCAACTAAATTGCATACATAACAAAAATTCAGACAACTCAAAATAGAATGTTCTAAATTTTCGTAACATTTTTTTCGAGTTTTCGCAATTTTCCGAAAACGTTTCTAAGGTTGATGTGCAAGATACAACATTCATCGAACTTTTTACTTAAATCCTCATAAATAAGAAAAATAAAATTTTAATTTACGAAATTTGACAATTTTCACTGCTATTTTAATGTTCGCTGCTGTGTCTGCTATCCTTAATGTTCTTACCTTTCTTTAGTTTTGCTTTCTTCTTTTGAAATTCAAAACCTGTCACTCTTTTGACTTCACTAGGAATTATTCCATTTAATTCGTAACCACACCTGGCTGGTTCAGTGGTTTGTCAATTACTTCTTTCGTATACACAAATGCTTGTCTGGTTACTATGTTTTTCATACACTCGCCTTCACATGCTTTCTTTTTCATTCCACTATTGCCTATCCTTAAATACTAATTTTAAAAGAACGCCCATATACTCGTACTATGAAAACTTAGGGGCTGAATAAGGTAGGTACAGGTTGGTGTACTTCTTTCTTTTATTGTCATCGTTTCCCCTTCTCTGCTTGTCTAATCAATGGCGTTGTCGTTTGGTTGTCGAAGCCAAGAATTCGTTCTATCATTAAAATGCTCTCTTTCAGAGTTAACCTGGACCGCAAGACGTTTAAGCACTCTCTATTTTCGCTATTTAAACCCAATCAAGTGATGTCACTGTACCAATACGGCTTCTTTCTCGATACAGCACTGAGACCCGATCAGTATTTAAGCTGATTCTGTTGCATTCACAGGATTGTGAAGTCTAGTAGTAATTGGTTCATGACTATGTTTATAACGTCCGTCGAACCCGGCTTAGGTGGTGCTGTTACCCCTGCACTGGCTTCTTAGTATATCTTGTTGAATTTTTTGATAATGTATAGCTTATCTAAGGCGGGCCACCATACTATCGCCAAATAAGTTAGTATGAGTCTTACGCCAGCTGTGTACATCCGCATCACTTGCTTGGCCTTTATACCCTAGTTGTGCAGACAACTCTTTCCTTATTGCGATGTTTTTCATGTTAGATATTTACAGACGAAGTTAGATTGAACTGGCTGGTTCTTGAGAACCTCACATAGCCTGAACAAGTCCATACCAGAAGTTTGGTTAACAACCTGAAAAACGCTTTCTAGGACATACATATGCTGCGCCGAGGTACTTTAAGAGGGCGCACGTTTGGTGCCATTGAGTAAGGGTAGTCGAAATTGCAGGTTTTGGGGTTTTTGCTGAACAATATCACTTCCGTTTTGCGCCTCCGAATCATCTTTCTTACGATTGACTTAAAGTAGCTCTGATACTGTTTTAACTAAGCCATCATTCGAGTTCGTGTTTTATCTCGTTCAATGCGACAACCGGCAGAAGTAGAAAGAGTAGACTGCCCAGGGCTGTTCGGGATGTTGTCAATTCGGCTGGTTTTCCATTTTACCTAAAGCCACATCTATATCTAAATAGGCTGCTTTTGCTTAGTGTGAAGTAAGGGCATCTTTACACGCTGCTTATGAAATCTAGAAGGGCAGTTTTAGTTAACTTACGTTTCAAATACGCTTGGTGAGCCTTGGATAGGATAAGCCCTGTAAATAATTGATATTTTGTTAATTTCAAAAGCCGTTACGTAGTCTTCAGCATGAAGAATGCTAGGCTTACGGGTTTTTAGGTCGTTGGCTCGCTCGCCAACAAGCTGTGTATATTACTTTTACTCCTCCAGCTTTGCGAAATCTAACCCTTGGGCGATACTTGCTTGTTAACCCTTGGTATAAAGCAGGCCATTTTATCACCGAGTATCACAGAAGTGATTCCGCTACGTGCAGTTGATTTGTAGGGAAAAGGGAATTTTAAATTTTCCCTGTCTATCAACGTTTTCAGTAATATCGGGTTTCGTGGCTGCAGTCCAAAATATTTATTGTCATGACGAGAAAGCCTTCCGCCGAGTTGGATAGGCGCTGTAATTATCGATATTTTGTTAATGTCAAAAGCCGTTACGTAGTCTTCGGCATGAAGAATGCTGGGCTTACGGGTTTTTAGGTCGTTGGCTCGCTCGCCAACAAGCTGTGTATATTACTTTTACTCCTCCAGCTTTGCGAAATCTAACCCTTGGGCGATACTTTCTTGTTAACCCTTGGTATAAAGCAGGCCATTTTATCACCGAGTATCACAGAAGTGATTCCGCTACGTGCAGTTGATTTGTAGGGAAAAGGGAATTTTAAATTTTCCCTGTCTATCAACGTTTTCAGTAATATCGGGTTTCGTGGCTGCAGTCCAAAATATTTGTTGTCATGACGAGAAAGCCTTCCGCCGAGTTGGATAGGCGCTGTAATTATCGATATTTTGTTAATGTCAAAAGCCGTTACGTAGTCTTCAGCATGAAGAATGCTGGGCTTACGGGTTTTTAGGTCGTTCGCTCGCTCGCCAACAAGCTGTGTATATTACTTTTACCCCTCCAGCTTTGCGAAATCTAACCCTGGGCGATACTTTCTTGTTAACCCTTGGTATAAAGCAGGCCATTTTATCACCCAGTATCACAGAAGTGATGCCGCTACGTGCAGTTGATTTGTAGTGAAAAGGGAATCTTAAATTTTCCCTGTCTATCAACGTTTTCAGTAATATCGGGGTTCGTGGCTGCAGTCCAAAATATTTATTGTCATGACGAGAAAGCCTTCCGCCGTGTCGGTTTATGTTCCACCGTCTTTTCTTATGAAGTGTTTATTGACGTCTTTCTTACTCCTTTTTTCGAAGCTATTGGTCCGAAGTTCCTATCACCTTTAATAACGCTTAATTGTAAATAAAAGCGACTTAGGGCCGCTTTCACCATCTTCAGTTAATCACCTATCTATAAGTTATAAATATTTTCGTGTTCAATAATAAGGACTAAGCCCAATAGAGCTGCGTGTTATTTATGACAGCTCTTCGATTACAGCTGACTGCCATGTTTTCATTCATGCTTTATGCAGAACAAAAAATTTTCTTTTGCAATATTCTGGTTTTTCCTTCAATCGCACTTATTCTACTCACCGCCAATTCAATCACAGCTATGATGGCCAGTTGTAGTTGTTGTTGGTGGTCACAGCAGCCATCAGGTGAAATCACTTTTAATTTGAACCAATTTGATTTCACTACAGCTTTCGATTTGTTTAGTTTGTTTTTATCTGGATTTTGTTGTACAAGTATTTTACTCGCAGCTCTTTGTGTTTGGAATTTTTATGAGCGATTTGTGTGCGAAATTGAAGCTATTTGTACAGAAGTTTGCTGCTTGTTTTTTTATCTGAATGCCGATCAGTGATTGAAATTCAACAAGCAGTCTCTTAGCTTGTTTGGAGTAATTGATATTGGTAGATTGTTGGAGGAGAGTGTCCAAGCTGGTTTCACAAAACTGATTTGCATATATTCATGTCGTGCTTAAATACACTTTAGCGAAAGAATATCTATTTAATTTAAGTAACTGCAGAAAAATGTTAATTTGTCTACTATGAAAAATTTGATTACCGTTATCGCACATCGTTATTTTCCCCCCTCTTCATGCAATAAAGTTTATCAAACCTGTTTTAAATAATTTTAAAAATTTCAAAGGCTTCACTTTTATACGAAAACGAATGAAATATAACGAGTGATCATTAGGCTTATCAGCAACACATGAGTGAGTTACACGGGATATGACTGCTCAGTGAAGCATGCATATAATTAGCATCACACCAGCAAACTTCTAAACTGCGTTTTTCACAGATATTAAAATACACCCCCATTCAAATTTTCAAGTGTCGGAGCCGATAATAAGCGAGTTATGCCACTTTTGCTTCTATTGAATGTGAAAATCAAAGGTATTTAGCTTCCCCTGTAAAATTTTGAATATGTTTGCTCCTTTTTAAATAAGGCTTACCTGATTCAAATTCAATCCACAGAAGGCCTTTAGAAACGTATAAACTCATTTCAGCGTCTAAAATTTCTTGGCATGTGTTAGCTCTATGCTGCATTTTGATTATGTTCCCGCATTCCACTTATCAATAACACTGTGTGACACCAAAAAAAATGCCTGGGAAGTGATACCATTTTTCTAGTAGATCTTGAAAATCTATGAATGACTGCATGCAAGATTTTCCCCGAGACCTCCAAATTCGTGAGTAACGGGTTCTTCATATCCGTGTGAGGTGGTAATTTAGTTCGCCGTGTTTTCGTTCGTACCATTCCGCTATATTCCGAACTAGCATGAAGGTCCAGCGCACGTTCTTCGCTTCTTCCCACCGTTCTTGCCACCTGTTGTTGCATCTTCAGATGGTCGGCTGATTCCAATACCATACAGATCGGCCATTTCACCTGACAGTAGATCTACTGAGATTTTCCTGGATAAAGCATGGATCGCGTCGTCGGACACCGTCCGATAAGTACATTCGTATAGTAGTAATACGATAGGCTGCTAATATATCTTTTTGGTGGACCATTTTAGATCTGGTGCTGCATATAATATTATGGAGCTGGTTACGTTAGATAATAGCTAACGGGAAGCTTCTTCAGGGACGTCGATATTGGGCACTATTCGTGTTAGGGCTTCACTAACTCTAGGAACTCTCTCCCCCACCGCCCTAAAAGGCTTTAATTCGGTTGAGAGCTACATAAGTTACAGCATATTAGACAAAAACTGCCAAGGCAATATATCTGAGTTGTTCTTTTTTTTTATATGAAAATTTTAATAACTCAGTCAGTTTTCGACACAAAATAAAATGAGTACTCACTGAACTTATAATTAGTTTGCAGTTCTGGTGCAAGTCAGGGTTGGTGAAGACTGTCCATAAAATTGACAAAACCCGAAAAGACGTGAAAAGGAATTGTTTCTTTGGAAAAATTTGGCATCACTTTCCAGGTATTTTCACTTTTGTAAATATGTGTAATCGAGATTTAGTTATTGACGACACTATTCCAACATCTTTTTCCAAAATTAGATGTTCTACCACTCAAGCTTGAAAATATAAATATACTACCTTTGTTTAGGTTTTCTGAATAAAATTTAGCTGTTTCAAAATTATTCATGTAGTACATATTGCAGTTGTACGGTTTTCAGGGATATGTTTAAGAAATACGCTTTTATGAAAACAAAGCTCCATTGATTCTCTGGCAATCTCAATTATATCGGCTTAGGCCTAAGAAATTAGATTGGATTTTACAACAGATAATTCCAGAATACAGGTCTGTTAGATGTTGTGAGTCTGTCAAGCCAACACTGGCAGCTCTTCCTTGTTTACTGATGATTTTTAGCTACATAAGTGGTAGGTGGCTCACGCGTCCGTCTAATTCCAGGATCACAGCAACTTCAAGGGGAAACAGTTAATTTATGACATCTGAATGGAAGATACCCGAGTTATAAGAAAGCTAGGAAATTATTGCCCAAGTTGGATCAGGAGTTTAAGAAAGCTCCGCGTCTATTTTAAAAAAAGGGAAGAAAGCACACTGACATAACACTGTGTTGTGTATCAATACGAAGAAAGGCTACCTAAGATGAAGAAAAATAAGAACTATTATTATAAATGTCTTACTCTGAGTTGACCAGTGTCATAATTTGCGACATCTACTCATCTTCTTTAAATAGGTGCTGAATTAAATTAAGATTTCGGCTGGTGCAAACACGAAATATTTTGGTCTCTTCATAGATGTTTGAGTTCTTCATTTCCATTTCTACTACATGCATCAGAATATCTTGATAGACGATTCATTAATGTATCTTTCCTATTTGTCTGAACTTCCTCTTTGGGTTGCAAAACCCTGCGCTGTAGACATATTTTGGTTGCAGTACATTTCTCATATCGGCATAGTGTTGCAGGAATGCGCAAATTTAAAATTTGTAAATGTTTACTCTACCCTTCTACGCTTTTCAACGTTACTATGTTCTTCAGGGATATCAGTTTTTTAAATAAAAAATATTTATTAAGTTAATAAAACCGATCTCCTTGTCCTTTCTCGTTCTTTTCACTAAGAGTTAGTTATAGTTTCAAAGCTCTCAAAGTTTTCGTTCCAAAATTGCATTATAGCCCAACGAATTAAAACGCAGTGTCATGTTATGCGAATGAAAGACGATGCTCCGTCTAAGAAAGTATTTGTACCGGAGCCCGCCTATGGAAGCAGAGCAAGAGGGCGACCCTCACTCCGCTGGAAGGACCAGTTGGAAAACGACTTAAATTTCCTTGACGTGAGCAATTGACGCCAGTTAGCAGAGCGAAGAAGTGAATGGCGTACTTTGGCGGACGGTCACAAATGTTCAAACGATTAAGCGCCAATTAATTAAATAAGTAATATAAAAACACTGATACAATAACAACGACAGCGTAAGTAGAAAATAATTTATATAGAAAGACACGGAACCTAATGATTCAGTTAGTTTTCATATCGTTGTAGTAGCACAGTGAAGCTTTAAAGCAAACAGTAGCGAAAAAATACACCCAAGAGGATTATTTTAGCTTTCATTATCTGTTATTTACTTCTATTTTGGTTTTGATTGAGAAAATAAGAAGAATGCCACTCACTGCCGCTACGTGAAAATATAATTAGGTTTATATGATTTAATCGGGGATTGCCCGTATTGCTTTTTTAAATGTATGAAAACATTTATTTGAAGCAATTTTTTAATTTTATAATTTATTTAATAATTTGGGAAAAATTTAAACAACGTGACATCAGGACGGAAATGGCGACAGCTGTTTCGATTATACCTTGTAAATATCTTCAAAGCCTTTTCTCCCGGGAGTGGGAGTCGAACCCGCACTCCTACGATAGTTGAAATGGTTACAAACGCATTCAGCTACGTCATGCCTTAGTTGTTTTAAAGTTTTTCCCAATTGCCTTCTTTTTGCATATTTTAATCTTTTACACATTGCATACTTCGTATGTCATGTTGTCGGATGTCATGTCACGTTGTTTATTAAGTAAATTATAAAATTAAAAAATTGCTTCAAATAAATGTTTTCATACATTTAAAAAAGCAATACGGGCAATCCCCGATTAAATCATACAAACAGACAAAATTGGTTAATTCGTTGTAGTTCTATAAATAGAACAAAAACAGCAACAATACCAAAGTTTCTTTGAAAACCGCCGTACCAAGCATAGCTTTAACACATAATTGCATACGAAGTATGCAATGTGTAAAAGATTAAAATATGCAAAAAGAAGGCAATTGGGAAAAACTTTACAACAACTAAGGCATGACGTAGCTGAATGCGTTTGTAACCATTTCAACTATCGTAAGAGTGCGGGTTCGACTCCCACTCCCGGGAGAAAAGGCTTTGAAGATATTTACAAGGTATAATCGAAACAGCTGTCGCCTTGTCCGTCCTGATGTCACGTTGTGTAAATTTTCCCCAAATTATTAAATAAATAATTAGGTTTAATCTGACTACAACGGCATTCGTGATATATTGTCGTGCTGCGACTCTCACGAACATGTGTCACAACAATTTGACAGATGTCGCTTTGCAGCCGCCGTCGTGAATGTAATCAGGCCTATTATTCCCGTGTACAGTATTTTTGTTAATTTATTTGGCAATTCAGTGAGCCCTACTGTTAACACATAGAGATAAATCTTCAATTTCGACTCATTAATATTAGAATTTTTTAAATTATTTAATTCCATAAAGAATTAAAGTGATTTCAGCTTCACACTTTTCTTAGATCAGACTATAATGAAAAAATAATTAGTTCAAATGCATTCTATGGATCAGCCTACCGTACCATTGATGTTGATATGTATATCTCCCGCGCCGCCATTAACACTCAGCGCTCTTAATTAATTTGTTGAATAAACCAAAATGCAATAATAAACTTTACAAAACTAGAGGCAATTCGATTGAAAACAATGCATATGCACTTCCAATATATGTATGTATATGTGTGTGCGTCGATTTACAGAAAAGTTGGTCTTTCTTTATTAGAAACAATTAAGCATTTTTTATGATTCAATTTAGAGCGTCATAAAATCGACCGCTATTTGTAAATTTTGTGATAAAGTTGAGAGTATTGAATTTGTGTTCGGATTTGGGCGCGTGTTTCGATTCATTTGCTGTTGTGCAGTCAATTGTTGCATATCTCACCTATTCACGCGTATCATACACGGGTGCAAGTGAATACATAAAAGCAGGAGCAACCACAATAAAAATGCTTTTGTGTGGATTTTAAAAAAAGGCATGCAACATTTTAAAGCTTTGTGTGTATTTTGGTGCTTGCGAATTAGGGATGTCAAAGCAGAGATACCAACTTTTTTGTGTACCGAAAACGCCAGGAATTCATAGTTTAAAAAATGTTCAGTATATTTGCCCGCACCCGTTTAATGCTGAGTCCGAATCTGAACTCGAATTAGCTCCTATCACCCTTGCAAATGTTGCAGTTTATAACGGTTCTAAAAAATGTTGTCGATAATTTTGGGATTCTCGAGTTATATATGAAAGGCCGACAATAAAAGTTGTATTTATTTTAAGAGTGAATAAAATTTAAACTTATAATAAAGATATCCGTAAAAGTACGGTAAAAAAACTAAACGGTAGCAAAAGCTGGACTTATAAATTTTTCCCATAAAACATTGACTTCTGATTTTTCCATAAGAAGCAGAAATACCGGAAAATTCAATTCCGAACAATTTCAGAATCACTTTGGGGTTAGGTATCATTTCGGGAAATTTCAAAACTGTTTCCAGACCGTTTGGAGACAATTTGAGGTAGTTTAAGCATCCTTTCCAGACCAGAAATAGTTTTGAAGTTTTCCCGAAATGATACCTAAAATAATCCCCAAGTGATCCTGAAACTGCTCTGCTTCTTATAGAAACAAACGGTAAGTTCATGTTTTTGGGAAAAAATTATAAGTCCAGCTTTTACTGCCGTTTTATTTTTTTACGGCACTTTTACGTATATATTTATAAGTTTCGCCTTTATTTACTATTAAAATAAATACAATTTTTATTGCCGGCCTTTCATATGTGAGCCTAAGATTAGGGCAGCTCATCGAAATACATCTAGGTATGTGATTCCGGGCAAATATACGCACCACTTACTTAGTGCTCGCCGCTATGAAGAGGTTATCATTATTTTCTTCGAGTTTATTTGTTTTTTTTTTCCTTTCTTGAAACTTTTAGTTTTGTGTTTACAAATCGGATACAAAACAACCTTTTTTAATAAAGACTTAATGTTTTATCAGCCAAACAACTAGGTCATACACAAGAGTGTCAAATTCGTGGTAGTGTCTCGAAGTCTAAGTTTTTTTCATGATTTCCAATATAAAATTTGATTAAAAAGGGCAAATCTCATACGACGAGGTCTGCTGTTTGTCGCAAGATAGTGTTTAACTTTCGCCTCTTTTATTTTATAAGCTTTTAAGGGTCTCTGGTTTTTTGGTCTTTTTTGATGGGTGATTTTAATGTACCGACGAAAAAACTGCCGTCCTCAGTTTGAATATACTCAACTTTATTACATCAAGCAAAAAGCATGAAAATCTAATCAAATCATTTACATATACCGTATTGAATACCAATCATTCCATCTACTTGATAGCGTACTAAGCTATGCACATTTTCAGTAGTTTTCCTCGGTCAGACACATACACCCGCAACAAAGTAAACAATTTCGAAACTGCTGAGAGTTGCTCTTATGGCAGGCTGGTCCCATTTGTTCTTGGTTTTACGAAAATACACCAATATGTATATATATCCATATGTCGATATAAGTACAGCAACGAACACGAAAATAACTGTGGCAATTTCTGTCCAGTTTCGTGAATTAAATTTCTCCTTTTTATTTTCGATAATTTTAGAAAAAATTCGATGAAACGGTTTCGAAAAAATCTGAAAATTCCAGAAAGTTTTGCGAAAATTACTACTTTTTATTGGGATTTTTCTGAAGTTTTTAGAGAATACAATTTTTTAGCCCAATCAAATGAAGGCTTACAAAATAGGTCTCTCAAAATTCGCATTGATATTTAACTTTTTTTTGGCTGTTTTGAATTTGTTCCATAAGAAGGGCGCATACGCAGCAAACACAGTTTCTAACATTAGAGATATATTGTGATTTTACATTAGAATTTAATGTAGTTCTATAATGCATCTCTAACCGAAAACTAGGTTGGAGAATTAGGTTAGAATTCGATTAGAGAACGATTTGAGAATCACTAAAAATGCGACGTTGTCACAGTTTTATCTTGTACCACAAGTTGTGCGAAAATATTTTTAGTTGCAGAGTCAGTCTTTAATTTGTAATAATTATTATTATTTGGTGAAAATTAATAAAAAAAAGTTAAAGAGGGAAAGTGAGCAAATTGTTGACATGCTATTTGACTGTCATTATGAAGAAAACTTGTCCTTATCCATATCCCAAAACAACCAGCTAAATACTAAATGAACAAGGGGCAGCGAAATTTCGTTTAAGATATGTTTTGAATTATTATTAACTGTTTAAGCTTATAATCCATTAAAAGTATTTGAAATAATATAACAATGAATATTTAATCAATTTTAAATAATTTAATTTAATTGCGCATCAATTTGAAATTTACTTTAGAAACAAATTAGAACTCGACTTTAGAATCTATTTAGAATTCTTACCCTTTTCTCGATATCGAGAACAACGTCCCCTGCTGTATTTCTCGACAGTTTCCCAAAATCTTCTTCTTACTTTTTACCTTAGAGAAATACGTTAGAAATGGATACGTTCTCTAACCCAAATGTTTGTTTGGTAGCTTTATTGTTTGTATGAAAAGCAATCTGTTTGGAAAAAAAAAATTGTCAAAAATCAAAGCGGTTTTAAGAGACCTGTAACTTGTACTCCGTTGGACTTGGATTAATTCGGCTGCAAAACATCATACTCAAAAAAATTTTTTTTAATTCTAAATAATAGATAAGTTCAAAATTTTCGAGTTTTTTCGAAACAAGTTTTTAGATTTATTTGCATAGTTTTAGTTGAAACTTCGTAAAAGCTTTTTCTTTAATTATAGAAAGTAAAAACAGAATTCGTTAAAAAAAATGCCATTGCTATTTTCATGTTTGCCGCTGTACATATCTACACTTATTCTCATACTTATACCTATGTATTCAAAAACCAAATGCATGGTGTATTGAACTCTGAAAGCAAACATTCTGTGCATATAAAATAATAAAAATTGATTTTCGATACGAATTTTGTTATGCCGGAGTTTTTTTCACATTTCCTTTTGTTGTGTGTTTATCTAACTTTAGTATTCCTTACTACTGCTGGTTAGTTAACTTCCACTTAGGTACTCCATGCAACTTATTTACCAAAAATTTTGATTTTTTATATTATCCTTTATAATACAGGTTTAATTCCTCTTTTGTTGTTGTTTTTTAAGTACATATGTTGTTCCATAGACTCTGCCACTTATTTATTTATATACAACTCGCATTTTTTTTTTTTGCTTCACTATTTGTTATAAAGAATTAGAGTACACCAAAGAAATTCTATATTATTCGCATATTAGCACAGGCATTGGAATAATAAGTAGCTTGTATAAAAAGGGGTTGAAGGCCCTTGTGCAGGTAGAAACTGTCTCCAAATGCTTAAAAGGACGTGCCTAGAAAGTAGCTTACGCGAAGTGCTCAACAATGTATTCATGGGTACAAGACGACCGGATTGGTTAATATGTTTCAGACTATTGAAACCCTAAGCTTCAATTCAGATTACATATTTAAAGTTTTCTATTTGAAACAGTGATTGAAAATACTTACTGTGTAGTTTTTTTTGCTATTGTTCCGGCAATGAACATGAACAGAGCATAGAGCAGAGCTCTACAAAACAACGCCCAACAGAGCAGATAGTAATATATTGATTTTTGCTATCGCTTCACTATAAATAGCATTTCGTTCGTAGTTTTTATTCTGCTATTTGCATCAAAACACGTCGTAACTCATGGCAGTGCCTAGGGAATAATATCACTTTTTTATGCCACAGCTCTGCCAAAGATTATCGAAAATAAAGATGTTGCAGGGACGAAAAATCGTGTGAAGCAAGCTTCACAAAACTTCTAGTAGGTCACATTCACCACTTCCAACAGCAGAATTTGTTAACTACCACTGTCTGTATTTGTTATTTAATAATTATTTGTACACTTTTTATTCAGGTAATGTGTTCAGAATTTTAACTTTTACTCTCTAAAACTCCAATCAGTGTATTTCTGTGCTTAAATTATGTTAAACATTGTGTTAAAGTTTTTGGTGTGGTGAAAGTGACCTACTAGAATTTTGTTACGCTCCGCTGCTTTCCACCGAAGTTTGCGCCTGCAACATCTTTATTATCGATAATCTTTGGCTCTGCTATATGATCTGCTCATGTTCATAGACGGTAGCATAGTATATTTTTCGTTGCTACTGCTACTCTGGCGTAGCAAATGCAAACATTGATTTGAATTAAGATTTTCTTGAGACTTTGTATTTATTGGGATTTACTTGATTTTGAGAAGATACTACTCTGAAGTCTTTTTATACAGATTTCTTTACCTACGTTGTTATAACCCCTTAAATAATGCTTCCCGTTGCAACAAACTACAAAAAAAGGAAATAAGGAAAAACTACTCAAACGGAGAGTAAAAGAAATCAGAGGGCCTCTGTAGACCACAAAAATAACATATTAATTTTAAAAGCCATGTATCGAACAACAAAGCTTCAATAAAAAATAAAACATTTCGTCTTGTACTCTCTTGTACTCTTTTACTTCGTATGGGGGCCGAACCAGTCTAATGGTTAGTGTGCTTTTCTCCCATGCATTTGTGCTATTGAAACTTAAAGAAAAAAATTAAAATGGCGTTGGCGCACGTTCAAACGCCTATTTTTAGGCACTTAAAGATCTCAAAACGAATCGCATAAAAATAAGAGCATAAGTATTGTATTGTACACACGCACAAATTAACATGTATAAATTTATTTATATTCCTAATCATAAGTACATATATTATGCGTAAAGCTTATTGCCACACAAACACATAAGTTAGTCCTGAGCCCTAAAATTGAAGAACTTGCCACTCATTTAAAGTGCTTTTTTATTGTATTAATTAATGCTCAATGGCATTCATAATTTTTAGTTGCCTCGAGATTTCCGAACCAATTAAGTTTAATAGCATTTTTGTATTGCTCGAAAAAATATTTTCTATTCCTAACATAGCGACTTACTAAATGGTAAAATTAGGTATGGATGAAAAAATAAAGACATCTCACTTTCAATGTGAATGCCAATTATAAATACAAAAGAAAATTCAAATTTTCAAACAGGGAATTTAATTGCGTATTTATTGAAATTTTGTGCGTTTGTGTGTGTCATCGTCAACATTCGCATTTTATATGAAAATTGTATGCAATCACTATTAAATACTTACGTGCATACATTTATCTACTTATCATGAAATTTTCAAGTCTACGTATGGAAATTCAATGCCATCGAGAATAATGGTGGAAATGACAGCAGGGCAACCTCGTATTTGATCATAAGCACACTTTTCAATTAATTACATATTCAAACCAACATACATCCATATATGCCCACAAAGTTAAAACCAAACATACTTACAGGGCTGCAAAACGGAGTTAAACCGAATTACCAAATCTCCACACAGGTTTTTACCGGTTCCCTCATAACTTCAGAAAACAAAAATTCTGAAACACATTCTTTCAGAAAACATTAAACACAACCCTTTTTTAGAAAACCAAAATTCCGAAGTCAAAACTGAAATTAAATTTCTGAAGTCAAAATTCAGAAGTCAAAATGCAGAAAGTAATCAGACGCCAAAAAAAATATTAAAATTTGTGCAAAATGAAATGCTCTTTTGTCGTCTGACTACTTTCTGCAATTTTTCCTTCTGAAATTTGACCTCTGAATTTTTTTCTCTAAAAAATGGTTCTGTCAATTGTTTTCTGACAAAATGTGCTTGACAAAATAGGCAATAAATTAATAAAATAAATATAGTTAACAAAAACTAAAAAACACGCAAATATGGTGCTGTTTTTGTATGTACAATCCACTTAGATAATTGATGTTGATAGCACCGTAGCACACAGGATCGTGTATCCGCTGCCGCGAGTCTTCAATAAATGCCCTTAGATTGGTCTAACTCTCCTTTGCGCACCCAGCCTATATAGTTACAAACAAGCACACATACAAGTGAAGCTAACATAAGCGTGTTAAAAAGGGGCATTTACACATCCCCAGCCAACATAAAGTGTCAATTTGTCACAACTATGCATCAATTTGGTTCAAATTAATGATATTTAGATGTAGTCATCGTCATCATTATTCGGCTTTTAATCGCCTGCAATCATGCTTCGTGATAGCTAACTCCAAAAAAAAGTCTTAGAGGGAGAACAAGCCTTCCTCTTCCTATCTTTCCCAACTCAGCAAAAGTCTCCTTTTTCTGCTTTTCATAACTGGACTGGACACTCTGGCTGGAGTCAACAAAGACCCTCGCTATTTCTGAATCTTTATATTCCCAAAAGTCTTTCCTCCTTGGAAACAACTGACCGAGTAGCTTACTCTGCTTTCTGAGGGTTACGTTAGTTCACTTACAAGGTCACTGCTGTAGGCCACTTCTTGGTCTTTATCATATATATTATTTCTAATTGCTGTTTTTATGTACAGGTCCCTTTTTCGCTCTTATTTGGAATCCAAATCTATAAATAAAGTTTCGGTTGTAGATATGGAGATTCGGGCTATTAGCGAGCTTTGAACAGTTTTGGTCGTAGTGCTTTTGTTTAGCTATATTTTATTAAAATAATTTGTTAAAATAAACGATTGTTAGCACACAAAGAAATCTATTTTTACTATGTCACTATTGTGAATATTTGCACTGCATTACCGGCACTTGCTATCATACGCTAGATGGCAGCGCGTTGATAGAACAACTGATATTTGATAAGAGACTTTTATATTGGTTGCGCAAGATGCGCACGGGTCCGGCTCGTACTTAATAATACTGATTTATTTTGTTTTGTTGATTTTCCAACAGGGTGGATAAATGATGTATATTGGAACGATTTTCCGTCATCCCTTGTCAAATTTGGTCTCGAGACAAGGGAAAGACACGGAAAATCGTTCCAATATACATCACTTAATAATACCATCCCTCATTTTGATGGTGAAGAACTTTACTTAGGCGATAAATGCCACTAAAAGTTGTGCTGAGTTGTTAGCTCCCAACTATAACTTCCCATTTCGAAGAGAGCTCGGTTTGCGGTTTCCATTTATAAATCTCTCAAGTTTTCATTCGCCATTGGAAACCGTGTTTGCAGCTCTATTTGATATGTTTGCTTGATATGTTCGCTATAATCTCAACTCCGCCAATCAGTATTTCATAATTATCCAGTTCTACTTCTGGAATGTATGTGTAGGACTTCAGCTGCACGCCTTTTTAAGTTTACGAATAGTGCATCTACTTTGTCTTCAGCATTCCATTTTTTCACTACTGACGCCTTGCTAAATTAGAGTTTAAATAGCAGGAGAGGAACAGAACCTCTTTGCAACTCCATTGGCCTCAACATGTTCTTCAATCGGTTTTATTTTTTCGTCTATTGACACCTCTGCTGAGAATCGTGAAGATTTGTAAAATTATTATTATGCATAGCGGATAATGCAGAAAAATATCATGTTCACTTCCATCTTTTCACTTCTTGCTAGTCCACTCTAGCTTTACCGTTTACTCCTCAGTGTCCATATAAAAAACATATTCATTCACACTGTTCTCTCTCGATTTTATAGGCTCTCATAGTCGTGACGTACTTCAGATTTATTGGCGTTTGTTTTTAATCCAACTCCTTTGCTAGAGTTGGAGTAATAGGATCTTCAATTTACGTAACTAAGCATTGCTTGGAAATCTACGGGATTCACTTAGTATACATATTTATCCTACATAAGCTTTTTCACCACTTGTAATAGAAGTACAAACTCATACTTAAGTATACTTATCCATTATTTACTACCAACGTGTTGAAATCAAACTGATCCCATGTCTTGTTTGTCGCTGCTTTTATAAACTGGCATTGCTATAGTCTCTCCACTTAAATGCTCAGTGCATAAAATGACACAGCCAACCAACATAGACCTGTTTTTTGGTTTGCAGCCTGGTCTTTTTGTATAGAAACAGTGTTAGTTAGAATAATAAACAATTCATTTTGTCAGTTAAATGGGCGCCAATTATAATTCGCGGTTTCAAAGTGAAGTTCAATGAGATTTGCCTACAAAAGTAAATGAATATATATCAAAATACATTACAATTGACGAAACAACAAAATAATACAACCGAGCAACTGCCAGTCATTTAAGAGCGCAAGAGTCTCTCTGGGCTAAGCTGCCGTGGGGGGTTTTTAGATGTAAATATGAACTTAGAACTTGATTAATTATTTTTTTTAATCGAATATTTAATATGTGAAATTATATCACTTACTTAACTGTAGTTGTTCAATTGCATGTCTATTAGGGTGATTTTTTCTGTTACATTTCTGCAATACTATTCAGAAAAAAAAACGTTTGTTGACACACAGAGGCTTTGGAATGCAGTGACGTCAGAACTGTCAAATTTTTGTCTTTCAATTATTCAATATTTTGCTAAAAATTTGAATAATGTGACATCTGGACGAACAAGGGGACAGTTGTTTCGATTAAAGCTTGTAAATCTCTTCAAATACCGTATGTGGAATTCGAACCTGCACTCTTACAATGGCTCAGTCATGTTAGTGGTTCTGAAATATTCGCTGCCTTTGATTAATTAATTAAAACAAATTTTTCTCAGTTTTAGCGCTGTGGGTAAAAGATTGCCTGCCAACTTTTCCGATGTGCATCCGATTAGCATCAGTTCGAAGATAGTCATTCAACCCCCAGGTTTTAAACGACGGTCTCAAATTTTTTCTACAGGGTATTGCTGCGTTACGGACAATTTGATTACTTTGAGCTAGAGGTATTTATTGCCTTCGTGGATTAAGGTTCATATTTCAATGGAGTATGAACTGGGTTCCGTAGTAAAAAAGGATCTCAGCTCTTATTGAGAGATTCTAGAATATTAAATTCCATATGCTTAAGAACTTGTATATCTCTCTACCAATATTTATTTCTGGCCAGTCGTCAGTGTCACCAACTTCGGTTGATGAACTTCTCCACTACCGTCGTTTGTTTGTTGGTGTGACATTAGCGCCACAATAAAAAAATGTATGCATTATAATTAAAAAACAGAAATAGCTGTAAGTGTACTAGACGTAAACAAAAATCGTTAAAAGTATTGTACTGCAGATATGTTAAAACAGAGGGCGGACATACAGCACTGAGCATGAAAATAGCAGTGGCATTTTTTGTCTAATTCGTCAATTAAAATTTTCTTCTTCTAATTTCCATAGTATTAGCAAAAAAAACTCTCATGCATTTCATTACTATGAAACACTATGGAAACCAATCTCAAAACGTTTTGGAAAATTCTTTAAGGGTTCTCGAAAATTTTGAGCTTTTTGTTTGGATGTATCTAGATTTGTCTGAATATGCAGTTGTGTAGCCCAATCAGTTATAGTCTCACAAAGTACAAGTCTCTCAAAATTCTGATTTACAATTTTAAATTTTTTTCAGAATGAAGTTTTAAATATTCTCTCATACGCATAGTTTTATTCTTTATATGGAAGAAAATTTAAAACCACTTTCGAAAAAAATTCTCAAAAATCAATGCCTCAAAGAGACCTACAACTTGTTCTTTGTCAGGCTAAAATTGATTGGGCTATAGCATGCTCAAAAATAGGAAAACTCTAGTTAAAAATTAAGAAATTTTTGCAAAATTTCGAATTTTTTCGAAAAAAATGATTTAAATAGTTTCAGTTAACAGTTTTCTCCTAAATTATCGGTAATATAAAAAAAAGTTGACGAAATTTTATAAAAATTGCCGTACCTACTCAACTATATTTATTTGGACGGGAGACCAGAGTATGTAAGTATGAGTTTTAAAATGAACACTTTTTCTTTATATAATTTGTACTAGAAAACCCGGCAGACGTTGTCCTGCCCGTTTTTTCGCTTCATCTATCTCCATCTTCGTCTCACTCTATCTCTTTCTCAATCTCCTTCTCTCTTTTCTCTTCTCTCAATTTCTTCTCATTCTTTTGCACCCCTTATTGCCTGTCCCAGAGTGGGTATGTATTTTATTCCAGTCCCACTCCGAGTCTCAGTCCCAGTCCTAGTCCTAATCCCAGTCCCAGTCCGTCTCTGGATAATATGTTACTCTGTACTAAAGCACTCATCAACAGCTTTCATTTGATATCCACATTCTATAGACACATTCTAGGGGTACCCGGGTCCACGTTTTGGCCTTTATCTCGATACCCTAGTCACCCAGGGGTATGAAAATTACCTACCGCTAAAGCACTCATCCACAACTTTCATTTGATATCCATATTCTATAAACACATTCTAGGGGTACCCGGGTCTACGTTTTGGCCTATAGCTCGAGACCGTAGTCACCCAGGGGTATGAAAATTACCCTCTGTTAAAGCACTCATCCACATCTTTCATTTGATATCCATATTCTATAAACACATTCTAGGGGTACCCGGGTCCACGTTTTGGCCTATATCTCGAGATCCTAGTCACCCAGGGGTATGAAAATTACCCTCTACTAAAGCACTCATCAACAGCTTTCATTTGATATCCATATTCTATAAACACATTCTACGAGAGCCCGGGTCCACGTTTTGGCCTATATCTCGAGACCCGAGTCACCCAGGGGTATAAAAATTACCCTCTACTAAAGCACTCATCAACAGCTTTTATTTGATATCCATATTCTATAAACACATTCTACGGGAACCCGGGTCCACGTTTTGGCCTATATCTCGAGACCTTAGCCACCCAGGGGTATGAAAATTACCCTCTACTAAAGCAATCATAAACAGCTTTTATTTGATACCCATATTCTATAAACACATTCTAGGGGTACCCGGGTCTACGTTTTGGCCTATATCTCGAGACCCGAGTCACCCAGGGGTATTAAAATTACTCTCTACTAAAGCACTCGTCAACAGCTTTCATTTGATATCCATATTCTATAAACACATTCTACGGGAACCCGGGTCCACGTTTTGGCCTATATCTCGAGACCCTAGCCACCCAGGGGTATGAAAATTACCCTCTACTAAAGCACTCATTAACAGCTTTCATTTGATATCCATATTCTATACACACACTCTAGGGGTACCCGGGTCCAAGTTTTGGCCTATATCTCGAGATCCTAGTCACCCAGGGGTATGAAAATTACTCTCTACTAAAGCACTCATCAACAGCTTTCAGCTGATATCCATATTCTATAAACACATTCTCCGGGAACCCGGGTCCACGTTTTGGCCTATATCTCGAGACCCGAGTCACCCAGGGGTATGAAAATTACCCTCTACTAAAGCACTCATCAACAGCTTTCATTTGATATCCATATTGTATAAACACTGTCTAGGCATTCACTGGCCCACGTTTTGGCTTACATATATCTCGAGACCCTAGTCACCCAAGGGTATGAAAATTACCCTCTGCTAAAGCACTCATCCACAGCTTTCATTTGATATCCATATTTATAAACACATTCTAGGGGTATCAGGGTCCACGTTTTGGCCTATATCTCGAGACCCTAGTAACCCAGGGATATGAAAATTACCCCCTGCTAAAGCACTCATCCACAGCTTTCATTTGATATCCATATTCTATAAACACATTCTAGGGGTACCCGGGTCCACGTTTTGGCCTATATCTCGAGACCCTAGTCAACCAGGGGTATGAAAATTACCCTCTAATAAAGCACTCATCAACAGCTTTCATTTGATGTCCACATTCTATAAACACATTCTAGGGGTACACGGGTCCACGTTTTGGCCTATATCTCGAGACCCTAGTCACCCAGGGGTATGAAAATTACCCTCTACTAAAGCACCTATCAACAGCTTTAATTTTTTTTTTTTTTTTTTTTTTTTTTTTTTTTTTTTTTAATGGACGTTGTGGCAGCGCGCTGCCCTCAAGTGGCCCAATGAAACCAGGCTAATCCTGTTCACGCGATCGATTTATATATATATATAATAACTTTTTTTTTTTTTTTTTTATTTTGCCGAGTCTTTGATGGGCAGCGGTTTGTCAAGCGTCACGATCTGAGACTGCTCAGCTACAGAAGAAATTTCATCAGCCAAGCGTAATACTTAAAGAGAACAGAAGCAAACGTATTATACATTAATTTAGAGAGGTGAGAACAATCTTTTTTATAGAAAAAAGGGAGTCCGAGCTATCAAATGTGTTTGAGTGAGAGTTATAATCTTGGCATAAACGCCGAAAAGGTTCATTTTGTTCGAAATTCGTTCTACATTGTTTCAGCAGAAGAGGTTTGAAGTGTCTCGATGTCCGAGAGGGAACGCAAAAGTTCACTTCATTCAGAAGGAATGGGCTCGAAATTGATCCATTTAAAAGTTTTGTCATAAATATCACACCAAGCATTTCCCTTCGACTAGCAAGAGTTGGAAGATTGATAAGCTTTAATCGATTAGTATAAGGTGGAAGATTAGTTAAAGAGTCCCATTGGAAATTTCTTAAGGCAAATAGTAAAAATTGTTTTTGTATTGATTCGAGACTGTCTGCATGGACTTGATAACGCGGATTCCAAATTATCGAGCCGTATTCTAATATTGGCATAACTAATGTTGTAAAAAGTGCTTTAGTTATGTAAGGGTCGTTAAATTCTTTTGACCACCGTTTAACAAATGCAAAAACACCTTTGCCTTTATTCACTGTAGCATTAATATGAAGATTGAAACTAAGTTTGGAATCCATCATGACTCCCAAGTCAATAAAATTATTTACAGTTTCTAGACTATAGTTGTTAATTGTATATGAAGCTGGTGGCGAAACTCTCCGAGAAAAACACATGAATTTACATTTTTTGAGATTGAGCGGCATATAATTTACATTGCACCAGGTAACCAAGTGATTTAAATCCATTTGAAGCAAGGAATGTTCCTCAACCGAGGCACATGATTTGAAAAGTTTTACATCGTCTGCGTACATCAAGATTTTTGAGTATTTAATTGTACCAGATATATCGTTTATGAACAACAAGAACAGAATCGGACCAAGATGGCTGCCCTGAGGAACACCAGAAGAAACATTGATGACCCCAGAAAGTGTATTTTTAAAGATTACTTTTTGCGTACGATAACCAAGATACGAAGAAATCCAACATATAAGACGGGGTTGAAAACCGAGTTGACTGAGCTTATGAATAAGTAATGGGTGTGATACTTTGTCGAAAGCTTTACTGAAATCGGTGTAAATTACATCAGTGTGAAGGCCTTTTCTAAATCCATTAGAAACGTGGGTGGTAAATTCTAGTAAATTGGTGATAGGTGATTTGCCCTTACAGAACCCATGCTGCGAGCTTGCAATTATGGGGGAAATAGAGAATGTTAGGTGGTATCAATATTTCTATAAACACATTCATATATCAATATTCTATAAACACATTCTAGGGATACCCGGGTCTACATTTTGGCCTATAGCTCGAGACCCTAGTCACCCAGGGGTATGAAAATTAGCCTCTACTAAAGCACTTATCAACAGGTTTGATTTGACATCCATATTCTATACACACATTCTAGGGATTTCCAGGTCCACGTTTTGGCCTATATCTCCAGACCTGAGTCACCCAGGGGTATGAAAATTACCCTCTACTAAAGCACTCATCAACAGCTTTCATTTGATATCCATATTCTATAAACGATTTCTACGGGTACCCGGGTTCACGTTTTGGCCTATATCTCGAGACCCTAGTCACCCAGTCACCCATCCTATATTTCAAGTTAGATCAATCTACACACGGGGTGCAAAACAAATTCAAAATCGGTTCAGTAGTTTAGGAGTCCATTGGCCTCAAACCTGTGACACGTGTTTTTTATATATTAAGATGAAAGAAAAGTGAACATTTCAAAATTCATGTTTACTGAATACAGCCTCAGGAAAGGAATTTAAGTTTTGGTAAACGATGGAGTAAAAAAAATGTTCTTACATTCAATGAAATTTTTGTTTGAACTCTTTTTTAACTTTATCTGGTCACAGAATGGTAATTGCCCCACAGAAAATAAACCAACCTAGTATCCAGATCACAAGAAAACTCTTAAGAAATTTGTTTAACTGTTATCTTGTAAATGTGTTTTTTCCTATTTGATTATGCATTTTCTGTATACAATTGCTTCCGAGATAGATGCTGCAACCATAACTTAAAGGCTGGAGGTATTTCATGAGCATCTCTTGGACCCTTGAAGAAATGCCCTACAAATCCTTATAAGTTTCAATTGATGCATGCAGACCGCATCTTAAACGAACTTTTGTAAAGAATGTAAATAATAGTGGGGGAAAATACATATTTTCAAATAAAACAACTTTAATTTTTGCTTACAAAGGGAAAACAAAAAAGTTGTTGAACGTTTTCTTATGAGGTGGATATCGCCCTATACAATAAACAAAATGGTACAAAAACTCTTGAAGTTTTTTGTTTTATAAGTTTTAATTGCTTAGCGTATATATTTTTGGTTGCTGATAGCCCCGAGGAGGTGTGTGCCTAGCTTTTCTTCCAATTTTCGTCGTGCTCCTTTCTCACAATTGCCGACTACGAAGGGCAGCTGCAAGGCAGATGAATTTCCATTGAGAAGCTTTTCTTGGCAGAAATACACTCGGGGTATTTACCAAACGGCTGCCGGGAAGCGACGCCGCTTAGAAGAACTTTTGTCTAATTTAGTAAAATTGTTTCAAAATTTTTTTATGCTTCTTTGCCCGGTACCGGGTATTGAACCTAGGGTTTTCGGTGTGGTAGGCGTTGCACGCTACAACCCACCGACGCGTAATGATTAAAAAATCAAAACTTTGTAATTAATTTCAAAAAACTTCGTCCTTGGGAACAGTGGATAGGAATTAAAGGTATCAATAGTTTAAAGAAAAATACTTCTTTGGGCCTAGTCTCGTGTGCTCGAGTAGATTTTCTAGTCGATTTTTTTCACATTCAAGCATGAGTCGTTTTTTAGGCTTGATTGAACACCAAAGTATCCATTAGCATAACGTCTCATTTTAAAGGTGCTAGTGTTTACATACAACGTTTAACTAAACTCTCGACTCTTATTTTCCACACATTGTTAGTTTCAAGTGGTCTTGTACAAGTCATAAGTGCGATTATAATCTACCGCCTGTACTGCTGATCTAGTTTTAATTGCTGTCATCTGATCCTTTTAGTATGAGAAAACTACTCATATTACATACATAAATTCATATGTATATTAGACCGTTTAAGAAAATATTTAAAGCTGTTCAAAAACTTTCGTTTCTTGAACCTGCATTCCTCTCTTTACAGTGATAAAATAGACTTTGTTAGTCTTATGTCAAGTATTTTCTTATTAGTATATCATGTGCTACTCTTGCCTTCGTCTTATCTCTTTTAATACGATAAGGATATTTACCGTATATGCTTCAAACTTTGCGTCATCCGTTGACAGCTCATTTCTAAATTTTGAAATACAAAAAAATGTCTGCGCCCAAAAGTATTTTCTTTCATAAGAACTACAAATCACTGCCACAAATTTGAAAACTCAAAAACTTTAGGACGCACTTGCAGAACGGCAAATTAGTTTGGCTCAGAGCTAATTAAAAAAGTTTGTCAAAAATGTATCAGTTTAACCCCTCATTTTAGGTTAACTCAGAGTTAAAAAGTTAACTTGCTGTTCGGCATGTGGGCCTAACTGACGCAATGTCAATAAACAATACAATTATTTAAATGTATGGCTACAGCTCCGCACTGGCAACTATTGCCCAGCAAATAATGAATGAGTGTAGATTGATTGTTGAACCATTTGCTTTGAGTGTGTGCTATGCCCAAGCCAAACCAATTCCAACATGTGATGATATTATTCCGAAGTTAGGTTAGGTTGAACTGGCCGATCCATGAGGACCTCACATAGACTGAATGAGTCCGTAGTGTTACCAGAAATTTGTTTTAACGACCAACTGGAAACCCCTATCAAAAACCAGGCACTATGTTATAAAATAACTCTGTCCTCTTGGCAAATACTAGAAGCTTCCTAGGACTTAAGCCACTTGCTGCTTCTAGATCTGACAGCTGTATCACTCCTTATAGCTGGAGTCTTAGCCTGGCAAGCGCAGGGCACGAGCACAGAACGTGCTCGATCGTTTCCTCCTCCACCCCGCACTTCCTACATCTGCTATCACTGACCAAGCCTAATTTAAAGGCATGTGCCTCCAGAAGGCAGTGTCCAGTCAGAATACCCGTCATGAGTCTACAGTCTCTCTTTTTATTGATAGAAGCAAGCGGCTTTGTTAGTCTAAGGTTGTAAGACCTACACATAATCTTTGACACTTTACAGCCCCGCGCTTGAACCCACGCCTTTCTCGCTTGGTCGATCATGTGCACCTCTCGCCTTCGCTTAATATTGCCCAGCCTAATTGGGACGTCTACGGAGCAAGCTTCAAGGGATGCTCCCTTTATAGCTAGCACGGTTGCAGCTCAAGCTGTTCTCTTCCAGAGTTTCTACTGCTTTGGTTACGGCTAATATTTCCGCTTGAAAAACTCTACAGAAATCCAGCAGCCTGTAGGATTTGTTTATTTCCGGATCAGCACAGTATACCGCAGACCATACTCCTTCCACTACTTTGGAACCATTTATTCCGAAGTATTTCACTGAAAAAAATTTATTTATTCTTGGAAGCCAAACGGAAATAATGTAATGTGATTGTGGCTCATATTTTAAAAGTAAATTTTTTAGAACCCATATAAAACGATTGAGTATATTTAAAACAAAAAAATTAATATAATAAATTTAAACGGTCTAATGTTCATTGGTTCATATACACCACCAAGTCGCTAGGGTGGCTTAATGTTTGTTGTCATAAAAAGTCGAAATATTTACATTACTACTCGTATTGCTCTAGCATGCAGTGCATTGGCATCTCTTTTTCAGATATTGATTTTTCTGCATTGTCCTCGGGCGCGGTTGGGGTCTGACTTGTCAGCAACGCAGTCAATGAGTTACAATGTGGCGCCTCAAATTTTTTAAATGTGTATATTATGTATGCTTGTATATACCAAGGCACCATATTATGTATGTATCCTACATTACTTTTGTATGCGACTCGTTATCGGATTCTACAATAAGTTAGGCACAAGGAAACTTTCTTTTCGATTCGTTCATGCTTCAAAACGTTGGCTGGGTATGTTTGCATTTAATATACAAATTGCTTATGACAAGTGCAACCATATGAGCCCAAGGACACATGTCCTTACAGTTGGAGGTCATATTCGGTTATTAAAAAAAATGTATGTAATTAAGAGAAAGGAATGTGGAAATATTCGTCTATATGTGTATACATGTACTACCATCTTTGTCAATGTTTAAGGATACTTTACATGATTTAATTATTTTTATAATAATAATTAAATTCTCACATTTTTGCTCTCAGATATCATCCTTTATCTCTCGCTTTAAGTATGCACTCTGACAAAGCCAACGTAAATCAAAGAATGTTGTGATAGTTTTCAGCATTAATCTACCGAAATCGATTTGTTTGTTGATGGGAGCCAAACAGAGCCAAAGTTATATTATTGCTGGCAGAATAGAGCCATAAGTGACATTGTGAGAGCATTCAAAGAGTTCGGTGATAATTTTCAGCACCAATCTATCGAAATCCTTGTATTATTATTTATTGTTGGGAACCAAACAGAGCACAACTGATGTTGTTATGGGCATTAAAAAGCCATTACAAGAGCATCCTCCAGTGCTATATTAATAACTTTTTCGAAATTTCGAACTATTCATTTAAAGTTTTTTTGAACTTTTCGAGTATACAGTGTTGTAGCGCGCTCAATTTTAGTCTCACAAAGTATAAGTTGTGTGCCTCTCTGAATTCGAAAATAAAAGCAGGAACCCAAACTGTTATTCCTTTTATAATAAAAGTCCTAAAAAAAAATTATTTTATGGAACGGCTCATCCTAATAAAACAATTTTTTTCATACAGAATCATTCCTGTTTCCACAGAAAGCGTTGTATCAAATTTTAAGGCATTATCTCAATTAGATCAAACTTTATGGCGAAAAAACAGTTTACTGTGGAAAACTCTAAGTTTAGTACTATGAGAGTTGGTTTTAGTTTTTCAAATGACCATATAGGTTTCAAATCTAGACAATTATAAGAATTTACTGGTAATAAATTCGTTTCATTTGGATGAACTTTCCATAGTTATAGGGGCGGATTTTAATGTGTCCTTAAAAAACAATAGCCGGGTTTTAACTTTTATTTTCGGATTTATAAAATAAAAGTCTGGACTTTACTTTTATTTTTGAATTTTTTTTTTTTTTAATTCCAAAAAATAAAAAGGGTACATGATCGTCATGAAAATGCTATGGGTATCCGCGGGACCCCACAAACTTTCACCTAGAACAATTTTTTGACCCGACCTTTTACGACTCAAAAAACAAAATAACTGTTAAAATGGGTCCCTAAAAAAAAGAAATTATCAGAAAGCAAGAAAGATCAAGAAAATTCAGAAGACTTAAAATATAAAGTTCGAAATTCCCGATTTTTTTGGAAACGTTTTTGAGAGTATTTCACACAGTTTTAGTTACAAAATTCATGGATGTTTCTTCTTAGTTATCGAAAATAGAAAGAACTTGATAAAGGAAATTTGCTAAAAAATGCCAAAAAATCATAGTAATGGATGTTCATATATTTTTATAGAGTACTAATTCAGTTCTAGCGTAATTGGGAGCCATGGTGAAAAAACATGTTCTTTCTGTTATTAGCTTCCTCACATTCGATAAGAATTCTGTGTAAAACATTAGCTTATCGTGAACCTCTCATGAATAAGTTATTGCTATTAAGTTGTATGCAAAACAAAAATTAATTAGGAAAACATGTTTTTGTTTTACATTATATCTAATTTATGGAAGTTTTTTTTTTCAAATGAGGTTCATGATAAAGGCTGACTCGCGAAAAATATACACTGCGCCGTTGTGTGGGTCAATACTTTTCTGAGCATTTTTCCATTTTCAGTGCTATTTAAGTCTTTGTCTATACAGTCATCTCACATTTCACCTCCCACAACTAGCTTCATACATACTCACTAAGAGCAAGATAGAAATCTAAAGCACTCATTATTCATCATTAACACTCAAATGATTTAAGTGTTCGCCAATTAAGAATGGAAAAACACGTGTTCGATAGTGGAATTATTATAAAAACTACATAAAAAGAACAACAAAGGCAACTTTTGTAGTGTGACATAGCTGTCTTGTATGAATATCTCATCCTCACATCTGAGTTCATGTTTGAAAGCTTACGCACATACATGAGAGTACATAGATTTTCATTCACCACGGGTTAAGTCACCGTTGACACCGCACACACAATGATGACACATTTGCTTAAGCGATTTGTTGTACGTGGATAAACATAACGTACACATATAGATATCTATCACAAAGTTTTGTATATTTACGGCAGCAGTCACGCACCTTGTTGTATTGTCACCTAATGCCATGTAATTAGAGACCAACCACTTTTTCACATGTTCAACTAAGTTGGTGCAGCAGCCGTTTTAGCCCGTTCAAAATGAACCACACACACACATCAAATGGCCCTCTTGCATTTCCCACTGTGACATCATAAATCTGTACACTTCTAATGTCTGTCAATGTCAATGTTTTGTGCCACACATTTGTTTGTGTATTTCCATAATGCATTCGACTGCATTTAAATGCGTCCACAGTAGTAAACTACTAAGTATGTCAAAAGAAGTACTAGTTTACAACTACCCCGAACAAAGACACTTGATTACTTACAGCTGTGAACAGAAAAATAAAAGTGCCAATTTTTATCAAATAACGTCAATTAAATTCTTCTTTTAAGCAAATTTGAAGGTCAATCAATTTTAGTCAAAGAAGTTATAAGTTATAGAGCTCTCAAAATTCGCATACAATTTTGACAATATTTTCCAAAAAGTGTTTTAGATTTTCCTCCATACAAATTGTGAAAAAAAAAAATAAATATGAAAGATTTGAAGCACCCTCCTGTTTACGGAAACGGCCTCCTTATAGAGTTTTGTGGTGACTTTGGCAGCCTCATATACGAGTAGAGTTTCACAGGAAGTTGCTTAGCTGGTCCAGTTAGTTGTTTACTTTTTCTGGCCTTGAAAATATCAACAGTGAATTGTACTGCAAGTTGAAAAACAGTATCTAGATATGTCAATGGTCTTCCGCTCGCTATCCCCAGTGAAACCTTTCCAATTATAAGGAAAATTGAATACATCTACTTACTTAGTTGGCGCTTGACCGCTTAAACGGTTATGGCCGTCCAACAAGGCGCGCAAGTCGCTTCTTTTCTCTGCCAACCGGCGCCAATTGGTCACACCAAGGGAGTTTAAATCGTTTTCCCCTGTCCTTCGAGCAGAGTGGGGGCCGTCCTCTACCTCTGCTTCCATAGGCGGGTTCCGATAGAAACACTTTTTTTGCCGGAGCGTCATCTTTCATTCGCATAACATGGCCTAGCCAGAACACATCCACACATCTAGCAAAGAGACTAATTCGCATCTTCATCAAGTTTATAATAAGAGTCAGCAAGCCCCGTGATATCAACATAATCTGTGATTGTGTCTTCCAAGTCGCAGCGATTTTCAGCCGTGACTGTAACGGAGAGAGAAGAAAAATCGCATCCAGATTCGGAGTCTTTGTTCCATAGCACAATTCTGCCATCTTAAAAATGTCATAATTTGTAAAAAGTACAATCGGAGAAAATTGTATTTTTATTTGCAATGTTCAAGATTTTTCTAGTAAACATTAAATTTATAACCTGGTTTTATCTTTCAATCTAAATTTTAAATACGTATTTACTTAGTTAATGAGTAAATTGTAATAGCAGAAATCTATTGACATAGAAATAGTTGTGCTTTCATTGCTTATGCGAAGGTACATAACCCAATTCATACGTCACAATCACGCTTGCCAACCACTTATCCAGCAAATTGTTGATGCAGTCACAGTCATTCAGTCACGGCAATTTCTTCCAGGCTGTATCTGCTGTTTTCTGTAATATCGAGTTCTATTTAACTTTTTGACTTGCTGGTTTTCTCTCTAAGAACCCCATACTCATTTTTCTTTATAATTTATAGTGTGTATATTTTTTGTATCCTTATTATAATGCCGTTGTACATATGAAGTAGTTTAGAACTAGTTCGATTTACTGCTAGGCTTGTATGCTCACCCGTCCATTTATATTAAAATTTATGACTTACAGCTACATATATATTTCCTATTTATACTTCTTCAAATGGATTATGTGGTTGTCTTTTGTTTCGCCGAGATGATGCGAAAAATCTATTTTCTTGTAACTTGTGTGTACTTGCATTTAAAATTTCAAATGTCATCGGGTCCTTAAGTTTTTATTAATCTGCCTTTGAATCGGTAAGGTTTGGTCTTTACTCAGATCCAATGTAGGCCTTGCGTTTTATTTACAATCAGCAAATCCGTCAAACTGAATACATACATGGAGGTGGAGCATTTTGGTTGAAAATGGCTTTCTCACTAATGTTCCCAAAAATTTAAAATTTTATCTCGTTTTCCGACTAACGTATTTAGTATTCGGCCACACATTTAAGAATTTAGTTAGATTTATTTCTATTAAAATCTTATCCTAAGGAATATACTTGAAAAAAGAGCTGGGGAACTTCGATTAGAATAAAAAATCATTACGATTAGAAAAATAAAATTATCTAATTAGTTTTTTTTTGATTCTTTAATATTTTAGATTACTTATTGATTAGATTATAACAAGTCAAAAAGCTAATGGCGATTAGCGACGATTAGCATATCTAATCAAAACTAATCAAAAAAGAATTCAATTGGATTTCTTGATTAGTTTTGATTAGATTTGATTAGATCCACTATTTTGAAATATTTTAGTTGTTTTTTTTTTCATTTAATTCATAAAGTAACAAACTTGAAAGAACTTTTATTCAAAATTTCACTGTAAACATAAATCTTATTAAACAAGTAAGGACGGGATTGTCTTCGGCTCATATCCCTGGTCATTTCGGTATACTTATTGGTGGGTCTATCTCCACTTTTTCTCATACTAGTTGTAGTATAAAAATTAAAGGCACGTTCTGAAAAAAAAACATAAGATTCTCGACGCTTTAAATGTATGCTGATTTATACTTCTAATCTAATCAATAAGTAATCGATTTGTATAGCCAACTAATCCTAATTAATCAATTATACTGCAAAATAAAAGTTTCTAAACCGATTACTAATCACTAGGATTACTAATCATTATTCCCCAGCTATGCTTGAAAAGCTATTGCGGGAACTTGTCCAAACCCAAAAAATGAATTTCAACCGAGTACATATATTGACATCTTATAACAAGTATATTTCAAAAAACAAACTGTTAGCGCCGTGTTATGTGAATGATTTAAAAGTTTTCCGGGTACTCGACATTCCGGGAAGGCGGGAGAAAGTTGTGACCCTTTTCACTGAAGAGCAGATTCCATTAAGAAGCCTCTCTAGAAAGTATTCTTGCAGATGAATAAGTTGTATTTTTTAATTAAACTGACTAGCATAGAAAAGGAAAATAAATTCATCTTAAGTACTACAACTGGATGTCGTATAAAATTAGTGCTGCAGTGAGGGAATGCTGATTTACAGGACATCAAGATTGAAATCATACATCATTCCTAGTATACAGTATGGGTAGTTACGGTAGCTATACATAAATAAAACCAAAAAAAGGTTTTCTATCATGCTGAGAACAAAATGTTTCAAAAGGATGGCAAAATCGTCATTTCGGGAAAGTTCCCAAATGATGACCTTTAGTAAGCGACGGTTTGACGGCTTTAGCTACTTCTGAGCTTGTTTACTACATATATTGGCTGCCCCTCACCCAATACTTTCATGAGGAACTTGGGGTCGCCAGAGCCTCGGCTGCTAAAGAAACAGGATTCGTTACGGGTAGGGGAGGTTGAAAATTGGGTAGTAGAAGCTATACATTGCGCTACACAACCTCTTGAATCGCTTATCTGCCGCGGATATATTCTAAGCCCCCTAACTCGCTGGAGGAAAAATCTCAAACGTCATTTGGAAACGCAATCATCAAACTGGGATATAAAACGATACTGCCTGATTTGGTGAGGAGCAGTGGTAGGCAGGTCTGCTTGCTGGGTCCCACCGCACGCGTAAATAAAAATATATACATAAATGCCCATGATGTACATTTTTAAATGGTTTTATTTAGCTTGACTTGACAGGCTGGCTGGCTGGCTGGAACGAATTTTGTAATTGAAATTTAAGTAACTTCCCGATAAGCTACAAGCTTGAAACTTGGGATATAGTTAAGAACCCGATGACAATGCAATAATAATAAAAAACTCCGATAGGTGGCGCATGGATCGAAATATTTAAAAAAATCGTATTTTTGGTCCGATTTGGTCCATATTTGGAACACATAATACATACATGAATAGAAAGCGACATATGATACCTGATTTGGCTCATATTTGGAACAAATATGACATACAGTCCGGTAGAAGTGACATCAAAATATTTTGGAGTCGGATGAGGTACAAGCATACGTGGCGCAGAGTCGAGTAAAGTCTTTGAAAGGATTATGTATTGAAGACTTAGGTTGTAATAAATTGTCAGGAAATACTCCTTGTTGTAATGAGTCACTAAATGAACTAAATAGAATGAGAAATAATAGGCAATTAAATAAAGACTAAAAACTTGAAAATAAAGTAATTAAAAAAAAATTTATAGTTAAACGGTTTTATTGAAAACAATACTTACATAGAGTAATAATAATATTAAAAGATAGATAATAATTAGATAGGTCCTAGGTACTAGTCATCACACTCCTCATCAATATAGGGCATTGCTCAGACAATTAAATAAAAGCGTTGGACGCGTCAAATTTCTATTGATAGTCATATATAAGACCAACTGAATCTCAATAATGTTATGCTACGCCTCACATTATTAGAAATTTGACGCGCCCAACGCTTTTATTTAATTATCTGATCAACGCCCTAGATTGATGAGGAGTGTGATGACTAGTACCTAGGACCTACCTAATTATTATCTAGCTTTTAATATTATTATTACTTCATGTAAGTATTGTCAATAAAACCGTTTAACTTAAACATTTTTTATACCTTTCATGAAAATGAAATGGTATATTAATTTCGTCTTACTCAATTTAACAGATTGAAGCTTCAAAATTCTCGATATAATTTTGTATATTGCACATATTGTTGCCTGAAAAAATTGATGAGATCGGTCGTATATATAGTATATATCCCCCACAACCGATTGTTCAGATAAGAAACTTTTCGTAATTACTGCCGTATTTTAAGAGCTAGAGGCTTCAAATTTCAACGAATGCTTACGTGTATAGCACATATTGTTGTCTGAAAAAATTATAAAGATCGGTGGTATATATAGTATATATATATATATTTTCGCAATTTTAGCCCCATTTTAACAGCTAGAAGCTTCAAATTTCACCAAATGCTTACGTGTATAGCATATATTGATGTCTGAAAAAATCATAGAGACCGGTGGTATATATAGTATATATCTCATACAACCGATTGTTCAGATAAGAAACTTTGCACAATTTCTTCCTCATTTTAACAGCTAGAAGCTTCAAATTTCGCCAAATGCTTACGTATATAGCATATAATGTTGTCTGAAAAAATCATAGAGATCGGTGGTATATATATTATATACCCCATATAAACTGTAATTTTTGCCCCTTTTTTACGGCTAGAAGCTTCAAATTTCACCAAATGCTTACGTGTATAGCATATATTGATGTCTGAAAAAATCATAGAGACCGGTGGTATATATAGTATATATCTCATACAACCGATTGTTCAGATAAGAAACTTTGCACAATTTCTTCCCCATTTTAACAGCTAGAAGCTTCAAATTTCGCCAAATGCTTACGTATATAGCATATACTGTTGTCTGAAAAAATCATAGAGATCGGTGGTATATATATTATATACCCCATATAAACTGTAATTTTTGCCCCTTTTTTACGGCTAGAAGCTTCAAAATTCATCAAATTTCATCAAATAGTTGCGTTTACGTCATATATTGTTGAAATACGTGATTCGTAGTCATAGTTTTTACACGCAGACCACAAAAAACCTGAAACTTTGCATCCTCACAAAAATTACTTACCAATTTTTTATTTTATATTTATTTTAAAAATTTAGGTATGTAGATCTGTTCACTATATATTTCTTATCTTATACATCCGATTATTCGGAGATTACGAACGGGATAAGATTATTGTTCAGCCCCATTCATGAAAGGTATGAAGTCTTCGGCACAGCCGAATACAGTCCCGTTCTTACTTGTTTTAAATTATTTTATTATATTAATAAGGCTAATAGAAAACGATAGAAAAGAAGAATGTAACATAAATTTGAATTTAAATCCTTTTCAAACCAAACCGTGTCTATATTCCATATTACAGTTCCAGTATTTTGAATTTATCCAAATATTACTTCTCTTCCATTCCATCACATATATTCCATTACTTAATCAACTTAACTAATTTTTCTTTGTTTTTTATTTTTTATCTTTTCAGCACATTCAACTTATCCACAGACTGGTAATTTTTTTCCTGCCCTTAATGAGTTTTCAAGCCATATCGTGATACGACCTGAAATACTACATGGGCGACATAAACAAGCGCTACAAAGTACATTGGACGCAAAGGTAAGCTGATAACTAAGAAAATAGAGAGAAATGAAATAAACGTGTTAGTCTAAGATCCGGCTAAGTATTTTAAAGGAATAAAAAATAAAAAATAAAAATAAATGTAAGGCGCGATAGCCTCCAAAGAGATCTAAGGCCGAGCTCTCTTCCAATTTGCGTCGTGCTCCTCTTGATTTTCCCTACAAATTAGCCGGACGGGACCTACATGTTTTATGCCGACTCCGAACGGCATCTGCGAGGCAGATGACTTTTCACTGAGAGCTTTTCGTGGCAGAAATACACTCGGAGCGCTTGCCAAACACTGCCGAGGGGCGAACCCGCTTAGAAAAATTTGCTTCTAATTGAAAAACCTTATTTCTAAAATTTTCATGTTGCTTTGGCCGGGGTGCGAACCCAGGGCATACGGTGTGGTAGGCGGAGCACGCTACCATCACACCACAGTGGAATAAAGGAATAGGTTCCTTTATTTCGTACGAACATTGCCGTGTTTTTGACTTAGATGGGTTGTAGTAAATTGCCAATATTTTACCTATCTAAGCACCTTTTCGATTCACGAAGTTTTATAAATGGAAACTCCTAAGAAATGCGTGGGAGAATAAATAAGTTAAAGATTAATACAAAACTTTTCCTTACCGTATATGGAAGTTACGTAATGACCTTTCAGCTCATGGCAACAATCAACTGTAAAAACTGTAAAGGGTTATGACAAATCTCCTATAAAGCTAATAATTAAAAAGGGATGCCAATTAGCTTTTCTGCATAAGCGATTTCTAATCTGATGGTAGATTTTCCCACCTGATGGCAGATTGTCACGAGTGCATGTCCGTGGCTAACGCACATTTCATACTCTACTACATTTGGTTACGCAAATAGACAACCTTGCCATTAAATTGGCAGCACTCGTGCGCTACAAGCCGAATATTAAAAATACGCCCATAATTTGCATGTTAAAATTAAATTTGTCTGCGGAATTATGATCTACCGACGGAAAAATGTTAACGTTGTAATTGGTGGCCATTTAATAGTTAACTAAGAGGATTGCGTTATAGCTGCCTTCATTCTATGTTTGAATGTTTATCGAGTTAAATGTTATTAGGGGATGTAGAGAAATACGCGTTGAGTTCACTCGGGAATTTCGTAATGAAAGATAGGAAAAGCTATCTTAATTCGAATCACCAATTTAATATAATTTACAAAAATGCTTACAAGCAAATATTTATACAAAAGCAGACAAAAAATGGCATTGGCAATTTTTTTTTTTTAATTTCAAACCAGTCTAAACTTTTTCGAAAAAAATCCAAAACTGGAAAAGTTTTACAAGAACCTTTTAATTAGGGTTCTCTGAATTTTATTTGAGTACGTAGTTTTGTAGCCCAATCAATGTTAGTCTAACAAAGTACAAGTTATAAGTCTATCAAAAGACGCATTTATTTTTGACAGTTTTTTCCCGAAGGGAGAGAGTATGGAGAAAAATCTAAAATCCCCTACGAAAAATGAATTGTCAAAAATCGGTGTGAGTTTTCTGAGGCCTATAACTTGTATTTTATTGGACTAGAATTGATTTGGCTACAACACAGCATACTCAAGAAAATTCGGAGAACTCCAAATTAAAAAATTCGAGATTTACATATTTTCAGTCGCAAAATTCAAAGAAGTTTTTATTAAATAATCAAGTATAAGGAAAAATTTAAATTATTTGACGAAATTTGTTAAAAATATCAACTACTATTTCTCGGTTCGGTACTGTATACATACAGAGTATGTACGTATATTTTCATTATTTTTCAAATTCTAGGATGGCCAACACGTTCCACACATAACATTCACATATCAGCACGAAGGTCAACGTGTCCTTATTGACCTGCACCGTAACGATGAGTTGTTGCCAGCTGAGCATTTTCTACGCTATCAAAATTCGAATTCGCCAGAGGGGCGTGTTATAAAAAATTTCACAAAGACTGAAATGGAATTGTGCCATTACCAGGTGAGTCGAAACCACATGTGATTTTTGTGATAAAACTATGTATGCACCAATGAAGAATTGCAAGATCTTGGAAACTAAGGAAGGGACTAACAAAAGTTTGTTTAATTTTTTACTCTCAAATCTTTCCTAAAAAGAAGTACAAAACACTTTCCAATTTATCTACTACTTTTCAGAAATTTAATAAGTTGTAGCCATAAATCAATTGCTAGGTAGAATATTTCCTCTTTTGGCCCTTGTTTCGAAAACGCTTTATCCCAGGAAACATTTGAAAAACGCCATTTCACAATTTTTTGAGGAACGCTCCACTTCGCAACTTTATTCAAAAATCACCTTTCTGAGCCTAACACGAGATGGCGGTTTTATGAAAGAATTCTGAATTTAAGGCCTCATTCAGCTGAACTCTATAATGGGACGCTTTTGAAGCAAATTTCAGTGTTTGCAAAATATTGTTAAATAGAACCTCTTTGAACTGGCAGCTGAACTAGGGTAACATTCCACTGAGCAGTCGGAATTCCAATTCAAGAAATTAGATTTGAAGTTCAAATTATTCTTCTAAATCCAGATGGGTGTGATTGAAGTTCAAAAACTCCGTTTAAAATCAGAAATGTATAATTTTTGTTCAACAAATTTTAATTTAAGAACACAATTTTTATTTCAATCTCGATAGATTACAATTCAAGTTCAAAATCCAGTTTTATTTTGGAAAGTTATGATTATTATTCAAAAAACTGTGATTCGCGCTAAGAATTTACCTTTAAATTCTGAAAACTGCATTTCAAGAAAATTTTAATTTAAGTTCAGAAAATTGCAATTCAAATTCAGAAAATTTTAGATTCAAGTTCAAAAAATTACGATTCAGATTTGCACAGTTACAAGTCAAGTTCAGAAAATTGCAACTCAATTTCAGAAAACTACAACCGAGGCTCTGTTTCAGAAAATTACAATTCAAGGTCAGATATAACGATTCAAGTTCAGAAAATTATGACTCAAGTTTAAAAAATTGTAACTCAAATTCAGAAAATTATATTTCATTCAAATTACAATTCATGCTCAGAACTTCAATTTGAATTCAGAAATTTACAATTTAAGTTCAAAAATTTTTATTGAAATAGAAAAAATTTCAGCTGAAATTCAGAAATTGGCCGCCCAAGTTGAAAAAAATACAATTCAAGTGCTCATTTACAACTCAAGTTCAGAAAATTGCACCTCAAACTCTGAAGATTACAGTTCAAATTCAGAAAATGATAACTCAAATTTAAAAAATTCAAACTCAAGTTTAGAGCATTAAATTAGAGTATCGCGCTATACGATCTCGTATCGAAAAGCAATTTCACTCAAGCAATAAATCAGAAACTGTCAAAATATTCGATATTATAATAATGATGAGATTCTAGATGGCTCGTTTTTCTGCCAAAAACGAACGTCGAGATTATGACTTATAATTCATTTTGTTTTTTTGATTTACCGACTGTGTGGCTAATTGATGGATATTGGAACGACTTTGTGACATCCTTTGTCTTATTTGATTTGTAAATAAACCACTTTAGACATTGTTCCATCTTCAGTGCGATTTTTCGTGCAAATCTCTCTATATAACGTCCTCTTCTGAGCTCCAACATTGACTATAATCTCGCATTTGCATTAATTTGCTATATTTTTACAATTTTTATTTTACTAAAATTTCCATCTCACTTGTTATTCAGGGCATAATTCGTGGCAAACCACATTCAAATGTTGCCATATCCACATGTAATGGTGCTGGCGGTGTGAATGGTATGGTTTTCGATGGTACTAATACATATTTCATACACTCAGGCAGTGATGGGCGCTTGCAGGACGAGCATTTTTTATTTCGGTAAGTAAAGAACATGTTATTTATTTTTGACTATTCACAGTTTTTTTTTTCAACGCAACGGAAATTCATTATCTTTTCTGAAATTCTGTATGACCGAAAGCCATAAAAAGTGAAATACATATTTTGAAGTTTTCCGTTGAGCCTTGCCTGGAAGTTAACAATGCTAAATGGGATCGGATTTTTAGTGTTTGAATTTTTAAATTAAGAAATTTTCTTCGTCTACAATAAATCTTATTAAAGTGTATATTAAAATTTAAATCAGTTTTTTGTTTTTAAGATGAAAAGCATTCTTAACAAAAATTTCAAAAATAATTTAAATATTGGGTTTTTAGCGATTTCATCATTTTTCTTTTTTGATGTATTTTTGCACATTGAACTTTCTATCAACGTTGTTCTCATACTTGGACTACCTGATTAAAATTCGTAAGCCATCAAGTTTATTGACTGCCCACGGGGCAAACTCACTGCTATGTGCGGCTATTTACGTTTAATGTCAATATTTGGTCAGTACATATCTGCCAACAAGTCGGCGCGGTTTTAGCCTCTTTGACGATTACCGTCAACGCAATGGCCAAAGCTTGTTGATCTTTTTTTTTTTTGGCATATACAAATGTATGTATATTTGCCTTATGTGTAACTTGCAAGGTTACGTGTTTGCATATAAATTATGATGTTTAGTGTTATTTCCTGTTTTTTCTTCCGTTCAAACTTCCGCTGAGGGAAAGAATGTTTTTTGCACAAATGGTTTATTAAAATTTTTTTAATGATTTTTGAATTTTTTTTTTTTTTTTGAATTAAAAAAAAATAAATAAATGTAAGGCGCGATAACCTCCGAAGAGATCTAAGGCCGAGCTTCTCTGCCAATTTGCGTCGTGCTCCTCTTGATTTTCCCTACAAATTGGCCGGACGGGACCTACATGTTTTATGCCGACTCCGAACGGCATCTGCAAGGCAGATGAGTTTTCACTGAGAGCTTTTCATGGCAGAAATACACCCGGAGCGCTTGCCAAACACTGCCGAGGGGCGACCCCGCTTAGACAAATTTTCTTCTAATTGAAAAACCTTATTTCTAAAATTTTGATGTTGCTTTGCCCGGGAGTTGAACCCAGGGCATACGGTGTGATAGGCGGAGCACGCTACCATCACACCACGGTGGCCGCCAGCAGCAATGGCAGATTTTATCAAGATTCGGTAAATAAAAAAAAAAATGTTTTTTTTTTGATAATTTAAGAAAAACTTTTAACGAATTTTGTAACTGAAACTATGCAAAAACTTTTCAAAAACGTTTCCGAAAACAATTCGAGAACATTTTACGAAAATTTCGATTTTTTATTTGGGGTTTTTTGAAGTTTTTTAAGTATCAAGTTTTGTAGCCCAGTCCAGTAAAGTATAAGTTATAGGTCTCTCAAAATTTGTATTGCCTTTGGAAGTGTTTTTCCGAGGTTGTCTTATATTTTCTTCCATGCAAAATTATTTTTTTCATAGAAGAAAATCTATAACAACTTTCTGAAACAAATTTTTTAAATCAATAGGAATCATATATGTATGTATGTAATACTCCTATATTGCTAATAGAAAATGCTCGCAATGTGTTTTGAATTCGAAATCAAAACAAGACAGCCTATAAAATTTTTGTGATTGTAGCAGCATAAGTGTGACAAGAAAAAATTTTAATTCAGGTACATTCGATCATGGAATACAAAAACAAAAACGTTTAAAAAGCAATATATCGGCACTCTGATGTTTGGGAATGTACCTATCTTTTTGTAGCAATATAGTAGTATTACATATATGATAGGAATTAAGATTGTAACTCGTTCTTTGTTAACTAAAATTGAATGGTCTTCAAGACTACATCCTCGAGAGATTCAGGGGATTGATAAGCGCAATTCACTGCTTCCGCAACCCAATTGTCAACCTCACCTACGCAAAGTGAATCCTGTTACAAATATGAATATTGACACATTTTCAGCAGGCGAGGCTCCTGTGACTCCAAGCACCTCATGGAATTAGGTTGTGGGGGCGCAAGGCCAGGAAGATTCAATGTGATTATATTAAATCGTTCTCGAGATTACCGGCTAGTACCTTAATGGTGCTTGTTACCGGAACATACCGGATCTATATTCGGCAAAGGACCATCCACATTGGTAACACTACCCAAAACCTTCAACTGCATCATCGTTAAAAATTCAGATAGCACTTAACGAAAAGTTTGAAATTTTCGTAAAATTTTCTACAATTTTCGAATTTTTTGGAAAACGGTTTTGAGATTGGTTCACATGGTTTCAGTTAAAAAATTAATCGATTTTTTTCTTAAATTATCGAAATCAAAAAAAAAAAAAAAAATTGATAAAATTAGGTTAAAATTGCTACTGCTATTTTCGTGTTCGCTGGTGTACATCAAGTCAGAGTTTTCTAATTCAAAAAATTGGCACGACTTTTTGTCATCCTTTGTCAATAAGTATTGGTGTGGAGCAAACCCTTTTCATTCTTGTGCCATCTTCCGTGCGCATTTTATGTTCCACCTAATATGCCAAGAGATGGCAGAAACTGCTTCACAAACTCTAATTTATTGCGCTGAATTTATAAAAGATATTATTATTTTAATTATATTTTACAGATATGATGATTTATTAAATAAAAATGCCACTTGTGGCTATAGCAACACTGAACACAATCACGCTCACGAAATGAAGGCTAAGAGTTTGTTGAGTGAAAATGGAGAATTTGCGCAAGTACCAAACCAAATTGATGGTTCAGAATTCAATCGAATATTAAGGGTAATTTACTAACTGCAAATTTATATACAAAAGTTTACAACTTCTTATTCTTAACTTTCAGTATAAAAGATCCTATGAAAATAATGATGTGATACGTGGCCCCTACAATGCCAATAAGCATTCTTCCTATGTGGAATTAGTTATTGTTGTCGATAATAAAGTTTATAAATCATTTGGTGAAAGTCCGCGAAAAGTGCATCAACATTGCAAAGATCTAGCAAACATTATTAATGCGGTAAGTTAGATAAAGAACATTTCCATATATCGCTTATGAGCTAAGATAAAACTGAAATAGGTTCTTCGAATATTTACCACTAAAAATCGTTATAGTACAAATTCTTTAGTGCGCTTCACCGTAGTCCACTTACAACGAGTTTTAATCAAACTGCTCGCCATGGTGCTACTGCTACTCGGATTTTATAGTCTACCTCTGCGACAGTGTCCACACCCAGATAACTCTTTACGGATTCCTGCAAGAAGCTACTTTGGAGCGAGCAAAGGAATAAAAACTGCGCTCTTGATATCTCGGTTGGTTTTTTCCCAAAGTACTACACCATGATCTATAGGTAGGCGCAGACGACGACGGTAGGTCTTATGAATAAGAGAAATCGGTGTTCGGACAAATAGAAGAAGCGGACATGCTATCCAGACCTGCATATGGCATACCTTGAAATTAAAAATTGGTTGTTATGCACCCCAGCGGATTACTTGTTCAATACCTTCCTTCCAAGTTTTTTCTATTAAGAAAAACCTCCGCTGTCTAGCGAGAAAAGGTTTTGAGAAATTTCATTTTGTTTTGTTTTTGAAACCTTAAAATAACATTGGCGCATATGAGGAAGGTAATCAATTGTTCGTTCCGGCAAAGGACGATCAGCTCCAGATCTTAACTAGTGTTCGATTATTTAGATTTTCTGAAAGAATACTTTTTTCGCGAAGTTTTCTATAAGAAGTCTATCTGATTCGAGATGAGAGCTGGAGAGGAAAATGGAGAGGAATAAAGAGAAGAAGGAGATAAAGCTACAGAGGAAGAGAGAGCAAGTCCGTGGATACGGAGAGAGAGACAAATGAAAGGAAGATGTAGGGAAATGGGGCGAAGGAAAACAGACATCTTTTGGAATACTATAGTTCAGTACTAGTAGAAGAGGAGATACCGAATTATTAGCATAGTGACCCTATAATGAGTAGAATAGGAAAAAAGACAAAAACATGCAAGGTATAGTAAGAGAGGGAGTCGGATTCAGGAAGCAAAAAATGGGAATACTGCAAGGTGAAGAGGGAGGAAAAGATTAAGGAGTGCCAGAGTAGTAAAAATAAAATTAAACTTAAAGAATAGGGTAGGGAACTGGAAGAGGGGTAAAATAAGGCAAAGGAAGGCGGAAGGAAAACGAAAAGCGTGAAGCGGGGCAAAAATTCGGTTGGGAGGCTTAGGTCCAGGTGGAAAGCGAGATGATGAGAAAAAAAAAGATGACAGGAAAGGGGAAAAAATAAAGAGAAGGACCAGAAAAAATGGAAGAGGGAATACTACCCTGCGAAATTCGGAAGTGTTTAAGGATTATATCAAAACTATTTTCGGACCATTTCCATACTATCTGTAACATTTAGGAAATGACTTTGGAAGCTTTCCGAGACTATTTCGGGATGATTTCAAATAGGTTTCGTTATCATTTCGGGATTATTTCTGTGATATTGCGGTATAATTTAGAGACCAATTAGGAACTTTTTCGGGTTCATAGAAATATTAACTTCAGGATACTTTCAAAAATATTTCGGAATAAATGACGAATTATAATTATATATATCTTTGGGTTTGTTTATATGGACCATATTTTAAGAATCACCATCCAATAAAATGGGCATCAAAATCACATCAGGGTTTTAAACCTAATAATCAATCTTCACTTCTTTCTTCTCTATCCTCAGCTCTATGTGCCATTGAACATCTTTGTCGCTTTGGTAGGCGTCGTCATATGGAATGAGTACAACGAAATCGAGTTTTCCACCGATGGTGACTTAACGCTGCGCAACTTCTTGAATTATCGGCGCTCAAAATTGGTGCTCGATCATCCCAATGACAATGCACAATTGCTGACCAAAGAGCAATTTAGTGGTGGCGTTGTTGGTAAGTACCTATTGACAAAATAATCTTCAATCTATTTATACGCAGTTGTCCTACTAAACGTACGCATTTTTTGTCGTTTGCAGGCAAAGCTCTCAAAGGACCCATTTGCACACACGAATACTCTGGTGGCGTTTCGAATGAACACAGTCAAATTGTAGCCGTTGTTGCAACAACAATGGCACACGAAATGGGACACAACTTTGGCATGGAACACGACTCCTCCGAATGCAAATGTCAAGATGAAAAGTGCATAATGTCCGCATCATCCACCTCGGTAGTGCCGGTGCATTGGAGCAGTTGCAGTATTGATCAATTAAATATAGCCTTCTCACGTGGCATGAACTATTGCCTACGCAACAAACCCACCAAACTCTTCGAATCACCACAATGTGGCAATGGGTTCGTTGAACCCGGCGAACAATGTGACTGTGGTTTGCCAAATTATTGTGAAAATACTTGCTGTGATCCACATACCTGCATGTTGCATACGAATGCATCATGCGCCACCGGTGAATGCTGTGATTTCAGTACGTGTCGTCCGAAAGCGGCTGGGCAAGCGTGTCGTGTAGCTGAGAATGAATGTGATTTACCAGAATATTGCACCGGTGAATCGGAATACTGTCCAGCAGATGTATTCAAACGTGACACAGAAGAATGCGATAAGGGCCAAGCTTTTTGCTTTCAAGGCAATTGTCGTTCGCATACGCTGCAATGTCGCATACTATGGGGACCGACTGGTGAAACTTCTGAACATTGTTATTGGAAGAATACGGAGGGTAAACGTGGTGGCAATTGCGGTTACGATCGTATCAATAGCACATTTATACCATGCGAAAAGGAACATGTTAAATGTGGTATGTTGCATTGTAGACATTTGAATGAACGTCTCGAATTTGGTATGGAATCGGCAGCAGTACTTTCGCATTCATTCATTAATCATGATGGCAATATAGTGCCATGTCGCACGGCGCTAGTTGATTTGGGTTTGCAAAGCACGGATCCGGGGCTTTCGCCAAATGGCGCCAAGTGTGGTGAGGGTAAAATGTGCGTTGACCAAAAGTGTTTGACAATAGAACGCGTACGTGCTGCAGGCTTTGGCAGAGAATGTCCAGATAATTGTAATGGTAATGGTGTGTGTAATAGTCTTGGCAATTGTCATTGTCATGTGGGTTATACTGGCTCGACATGTCGCCTACCCGGACCGGGAGGCTCTGTGAATAGTGGTCCGGCAACTTCGCCGACAAGTGAGTATTTTTGTAAATACATACGTACATATATTTTATATCGAGTAGTTTTGAAGCTTAGTGCGTTACAAATTTATCATATAAGATAGGAAAAATTAAATGAAAAAGTAAAGATAGAAAGGAAAAACCAGATAAAAAGTAAAAGCCAGAGAGAAGAGAGGGAAAACATATAGGAAGAGGTAGGAGAGCGGTTAGGGAAGTAATAGTGGGAGAGGCAAGGAGAGAGTGGGAGACGGAGACCAATAATAACAAGAAGAGAAAGAAGAAGGAAAAGGTAAAAAAATTAGAGCGGAGCAGAAGTCAAGGGTGACAGGATAATGAAAATGAATGAAAAACAAGGAAAAGGGTGGAAAAGTAAAACGGTTACGGAGTGGAAAAGGAATCAAAAGGAAAGGGAATTTCGGTTAAAAAAAGCGGGGAGGGAAACCGGAACTCAATATGAAGAGAAAGAGAATGAAGTGAAAGAATTAAATTTAGAATGAACAAAGCAGAAAAGAAGTGAAAACTAAAAGGACGATGAAAAGAAAGAGACGGGGGAAAAGCGGATAGACAGAAAGAAAGAGCGATGGATGACGAGGCAGAGGCCAAGTGAAAGCGAAACAAGTAAGATGAAAAAGAACAGAAGCAATGGGAGCAAGAGCAAATTAAAATGTAAAGTGACAAAGGAAACAAAACTAAAAGGCAGATGGTTCGTCAGAGAGAAATACTAAAAAACGGCTGTTTACGCGGTGTAGGCTGTCACCCGTCCCATCCCTCTCCTTTTCTATATGTATATCTATGAATTTATATACATCCCGTCTCTTGTATTGTATTCGACTATATTGAATTATATTATATTGAATAACCCCCAAAATCAATGCATGGCATTTACCCTTAAATTCCCTATTGGGAATCCTCATGTCCGTGTGGCAGCCTCCACCGCGCAAAATCCACCCAATCGAATTCGCCGCAAGTACAGGATGGCGATCTGGCATGATCGCCACCTGTCAGAAAACCACCACCTTTTGGGTATTGAAATTATTGTCATTTGTGCAGAAATCAAAAATCCTGTTTTTTTTCCTGTGCTGCAAAAAAAATTATTATAATTTTGAAGAAGCTTCGCGGTTTCCTAATTTTTTATGATATTGTGAAAAAGTCGCCTTTGTATGCAAATCAAACTCTCTGACTCTTCCTGAGTTTGTAACATAATCATTATACCTTTTTTCTGAAAACGCATCGCCAAACGCGCGTGAACACAACAAAAGTAAATATTTAGCCGCCCGCGGATTAAGTTTGGTTTTGATTGTCGAGTAGAGACAAATCAGTGCAAGCATATTTCAAAAAACTCGCTCGTTGAATCTTTAAATATCTATCTCTATAAATAAAGTTGTAGCACATATTGTGTGAAGTTGAGCTTCGCGAGCAAAACTAAAGCGATTTCAATACCTAGAAGAGTAATTGTATAAGGAACAAATTTTATAAAGTTAAGCGCAATACGCCATAAAGTGAAACGAGCTGGTCGATTCGTGCATCACTAGATAAATGAGAGGTTGGTACTCACCAGTTGGTATGGGCAAATCAGTACTAGTAGGGCTGCTAAGGGCCTTCCGGATTGCTGCCGATATGGTACGCTGGAGGGTTGGTTATGTTGTGCTGGCTGTCGCTGCTCCACTCTCTGCACGGTGATACCTGCGCTGGTGTCTGCGGCAAGCTCTTGTCTTCAAGACGACGGAAATGGCGCTCCTGGGGAGAATATCTATACCGCAGTCACCTTACAATAAGGATGCAAACGCAAAAGGTGGCTTGATGAAATTGGGCAATACGAGTGTACACAAACGATATTCACACTCTATTCGAATGAAACAATTGGGTTTCTTTTAATGTTCACAAATTCAATGTAAAATCTTGAGTTGGTTATGCACGAATCGACCAGCTCGTTTCACTTTATGGCGTATTGCGCTTAACTTTATAAAATTTGTTCCTTATACAATTACTCTTCTAGGTATTGAAATCGCTTTAGTTTTGCTCGCGAAGCTCAGCTTCACACAATATGTGCTACAACTTTATTTATAGAGATAGATATTTAAAGATTCAACGAGCGAGTTTTTTGAAATATGCTTGCACTGATTTGTCTCTACTCGACAATCAAAACCAAACTTAATCCGCGGGCGGCTAAATATTTACTTTTGTTGTGTTCACGCGCGTTTGGCGATGCGTTTTCAGAAAAAAGGTATAATGATTATGTTACAAACTCAGGAAGAGTCAGAGAGTTTGATTTGCATACAAAGGCGACTTTTTCACAATATCATAAAAAATTAGGAAACCGCGAAGCTTCTTCAAAATTATAATAATTTTTTTTGCAGCACAGGAAAAAAAACAGGATTTTTGATTTCTGCACAAATGACAATAATTTCAATACCCAAAAGGTGGTGGTTTTCTGACAGGTGGCGATCATGCCAGATCGCCATCCTGTACTTGCGGCGAATTCGATTGGGTGGATTTTGCGCGGTGGAGGCTGCCACACGGACATGAGGATTCCCAATAGGGAATTTAAGGGTAAATGCCATGCATTGATTTTGGGGGTTATTCAATATAATATAATTCAATATAGTCGAATACAATACAAGAGATGGGATGTATATAAATTCATAGATATACATATAGAAAAGGAGGGGGATGGGACGGGTGACAGCCTACACCGCGTAAACATCCTGGGCCGCCTAGGCGCACTAAGCGCCTAATGTCTGTTTCAGCTCCTGCAAGGCGCGTACTGCTTCCTGGATCAGGATCTTTCCAACCTTTTTTTTATACATGGATGTGCGTAAGCCGGTGGCAGTGCACCGGATGGTACGGTCTCCGACGCTAGGTCGCGGGGTTGGATGCGTGGGTGGTGCGCGCCCATTAGATTGTTGACGACGACGAGCAGTGCGATGTTGAACGGCGGGATCGGGACGGCGCTGCTCCGGATGACGTGGTTGTGAACGAGTTGCCTGTTGTGATGGTACGACGTACGGCGGCTGGCGACCTCCGGTTTCCCGGTGTAGCAATGTATGGTGAGGATGCCCGCAGACCCGACAGCGTTCGGTGGACGTGCACTCGTTGGTGCGATGGGACAGCGCCAAACAATTGAGACAGTACTGGTGTGCCCTAGCGATTAACGTACGTTGTTGCGGCTGCATAGTTGCGAAGACAGGGCACCTCAGGAGTGCGTGATGCCGCATGCACAATCGGCATTTTCGATAATCCGACACTGCCTCGTTACGTTGCGAGTGGGCCACGGGCACAACCACTTGCGATGACAGCGAGCGTCGGGGTGTTGGAACCGAAGGGAGCATATAGACGTATGTTAGTTTTACGCCTGAGAAGACGCGTCGAGTTAGGGACTGCCTGTGAGAGACACGGGATGATTCAGTTGGGTTCTGAAATAGTGTCGATAGGTAAGCTTAGTGGACTGTAGTTGGTTCGGGCGATGATAGGGAACTATGGTGATCTGAGTCGGGCTCTGGTGGTGGCAGGAAGCACAATTTTGTCAGCGGCCTGGTGAGAACGCCATTCTGGGTGCGTACATCGACTACTCGGATATGGCCGTCTCTTCCTAGATGGGTGTCTTCCACGCGTCCTAGGCGCCATTCGGTAGGGGGTAGGTTGTCTTCCTTGATGACGACTAGATCGCCGATTTTAGGGGGAGGCTGAGCGGTTTGCCTTCGATAACGCTTGTGTAACTCCATGAGATAGTCATTCTTCCAGCGCTTGCTGAATTGGTGATGTAAAACTTTCAACCGTTCCCAACGGTTGATCAAAGAGAGGTGTTCATAGTTCGGCTCGGGGATGGCGAGAATGGGTGCGCCTCGGAGAAAGTGGCCGGGTGTGAGGGCGGTGAGATCCGCTGGGTCCTGAGAAAGCGGGGAGATAGGACGAGAATTGAGAACGGCCTCGATACGAATTAATAGAGTCGAGAATTCTTCAAAGGTGAAGCTGTGTGTTCCGGCGACCCTTTTAAGATGGGTTTAAAAGCTTTTGACGGCAGATTCCCATAATCCGCCCATGTGGGGTGCGCCGGGGGGTATAAATTTCCAATCGATGCCTTGTGGCGCATACTTTTGGACAATATCTGTCGAGACTTCGTTGAGGAAGGTCACGAACTCTACTTCGGTAGCTCGCTTAGCACCAATGAATGTTGTACCGTTGTCGCTCATCATTTGTTTCGGGTACCCTCGACGCCCTACAAACCGGGCGAAGGCAGCGAGAAAAGCCTTACTGATGAGATCCGAACACAATTCCAAATGGATCGCTTTGGTGGTGAAGCAAACGAAAACGGCCACATAGCCTTTTACGAGTGTTTGAGATCGGAGCATCGAAGCTTTTATTAGGAACGGACCGGCGAAGTCTACGCCAGTAGTAGTGAAGGGGGGCGCGAAAGTGCATCGTTCGGGGGGTAAAGCTGCCATTATTTGGGATTGCGTTTATCGATTATGGATGGTGCAGACTTTACATTGGAAAATACATTTTTTCAGCTGAGGTTTGAGTCGGGGGGTATAGAATTCCTGCCTCAGAGCTTGTTGCAGGAGGCGGAGGTCCGCATGGAGGAAGCTCTCATGTAGAAACCTTATATAGAGCGAAGTAAATCGAGCCTTTTCCGGGAGAATGATGGGATGACATTCATTGTAGGTCATGTCGGCGTTTACTAATCTTCCGTTGGCACGGAGAATCCCGTTTGTATCCAGGAAGGGGTCAAGTGCCAGTAGGGGACTTCGCTTTCCGATTGGTTTTGAATTTTCGAGGGAGGTTCTTTCGGAAGCGAAGAACCTCGACTGAGTCAAGCTCAGCAGACGGATGACGTCGGCGTAAGAGAGGGCGGGATCGTTAGGGGTACGATTGCCTCCTACAGCATTTCTAAGCCGAGTTACAAATTTCAACACGTACGCTGTTACGCGTAGGGCACGGGGATAGGAGGAGAACCGTTCCAAGAAGTCTTCTGACTCTTCCGCTGCATGCAGTGATTCGACTCGGCGAAGTTCGGGGGGTACAATATTTCTGGCCGTTGGTGTTGGCCAGTCCTCGGGGGGTCGGGAAAATTATGTATTTGGCGGGAAAACTTTGTATTTAGCGGGAGCCTCCAAATATACTTGGGGGGATATACGTTATGTATGTGTAATTTTATTATTAAGAGGCTGGTTTCATCAATGGCGACCAAGGACCACTAGATATCTGAGAGGTTGGTACTCACCAGTTGGTATGGGCAAATCAGTACTAGTAGGGCTGCTAAGGGCCTTCCGGATTGCTGCCGATATGGTACGCTGGAGGGTTGGTTATGTTGTGCTGGCTGTCGCTGCTCCACTCTCTGCACGGTGATACCTGCGCTGGTGTCTGCGGCAAGCTCTTGTCTTCAAGACGACCTCTTATAATATATTTGTATATATAAATACAAACATACGAAAATGCATTAAAAGTTTTAAAAGAAGAATATGATTTAAAAAAAGGATGAATCCGTTTTGTTGAACTGATAGATGAAAATGTATACAGCACGCTGCGTTTAATGGTTCACAGCGAACAAACACGCAAACTGATTTTTTCATCAAAAAATATTGTTTGATAAATTTTGTTTTTATTAGTAAGTAATCAACTTGTTCTCTGCAGTTTAGTTGTAAATATTATATTTCTCGATTTGTATACATTAGGGTGGTCCTTATAAATCAAATAAAAGATGTGTTCCGTTCTCGCCCTTTCAGACGGTAATACCTCAGCCAAAAACATCACACGTGAATTTTGGTCCCGATTGGAGATGGTTGAGGGGTGGTCAAAGCTAAGATTGCTCTATGGAGACTTCAAAAATTAAAAATGATTTTTTTTGTTCTAAGTACTCAAAATCGATATTACACTAGTTGGCAATATCGCCAGAAATGTTGGCCACCAGTAAAAATTGTTAAGGCATGTTGTACAGGAACCCAAGCTCGGATTGCTGTATGAAGAATCGATATATTAAAATTTTAACTTAACGTTGTCCCCTGTGCAACAACCTTAATTCCTCTCCATAAGGGACTAAAATTTATACGTGATATTTTGGACTTGGGTATTGCCGTGTGAAATGTGTGGGACTGGAAAATATCGTTAAATGGATTTAAAGGGACCACCCTAATATATATATGTACATACATAATAATCAATATTTTCTTTTCCTTTTTCCATCTACAGGTCATGAAGCATTCCAGAACTTTATGTACATCTTCTTCTTTGGCGTTATACCGTTCATGCTGTTCCTACTTTGGCTCACCTATTACATACGAAATCGTCGTTTCTTCTTTGGTGGCAAATTGGCCGAAAATATGTATGTATCCACACCGCATAAGTCGGTTTGCTCATTTAGCACATCCACTAGCAATACAACTACTCCATCCCATTCTTCCAACAACAATACCTCATCTAATTTATCTTCTTCTTCAAATGCATCTTGTGCATCGTCTGCGAGCGCAATTAAAAAACTAAAAGGCACAACATTAGGGTCCTGCATTTCTAAGCGCCCTATTCTGCTTAAACGTTCAAATACACTCAACACAAGCACATTAGGGCATGTATACAACACAAATAGCACAATTACTACTAGTCCACCATCACCCAGAACAACACCATCTAGTACTACTACTATTACTACAACAACAACAACCAATCCAAATCAAATGCTTATTAGCCATAGCGCTTCCACTAATAATATAGCGCGTATTCATAATAATTTATGTTTAACCAAAAGTAAAACTAACGATAATTTTAATTGTGTTGTACCTAATCAAAAAATTATTTCGGTGGCGGATATTAAACAAAATATTACACAAAATACTAGTTTAAATAAGAAAAAGTCAGCAGCAACACCAACAAAAATACCAACAATTCCAACTACAAGTGATAATAATATTTATTCAACAACACCAATAACAACACTTAAACGTAGATTGAAAAATCCACCAGCAGTGCCAACAAAAACACTCTCTAATATAACAACAACACCACCACACACCTCGAATACGACAACAACACATCTGAATGCGCGTTCCAATCAACAACACTCGAGTGGCGATAGCTCGAAGACCAATTCACCGCCGAATAGTCAAAATAATACTCTGCGTCGTAAGCTAGAAATAACGGATATTCGTTTACAATCCACCACAAATCCAAATGCATTATGCGATGGCGCTCAATATATAGCCAGTGGTGATTCTGCTAGGTGTGTTTATGTTTTGGATAATCAAAGTCAGAACGCTTTTATCAAGCAAAGTAATGGAAATTTAAAAGATATTGAGAATTGCAAGAGAAACAATAGCGAGTGAAAAAGTATTTGCTTAAGCTGAGCTTGCAAGGCATAGTTACAAAAACATAGGGTAAAATGGGGAACATTTGGCACCAGTTTTTTGTGAGAATATTTCTCGAAATAAAATTGAAATATTTCAACAAATAATATTGTTTCACGGCAGGCAATTACTGGAATTTTAAGATATAATAGAGCGCAGCGCATTTAAAAATGAATTTTGATACACGAAAGCTTAATTTTTTTATTTTGAGTAACAGGGGGAAAGCTTTAAGCAGCTACATTCTTCTATACAGAATGTGGATATATGGACAAAAGTGGGTCTTCTTTCAGGCACGTGCAGCAGCGAACAGGAAAAAACCAGTGACAATTTTTATAAAATTGGGTCAAGTAAATTCCTCTTTTTTGATTTTCAATATTTTAAGAAAAAATGTCCATGAAGTTTGCAACTGCTTTGAACTGGCTGAGCCGTGAGGACCTCACATAGACTGAATGAATCTATAGTGTTTCGATGGCACCGAGCAAGACATAGTTAAACGCCTCTTCTCTGTCTATAAAAGCACCCAGATCCGGGGCGCCCTCTGTTTGCTTCATAAACGAATGAAAATCTGTTTCCCTTGATTTTCAAGTATTTCTGTAGCGAACGTAAAAATAAGTAAGGTGCTCAAACGTTTTTAGGTGAAACGATGAGATACTGGTTAGTCTAAAGTCCTTCAAAGATATGTAATAATGTTACTTTGCCTGGGAATTGAACCCAGGACCATCGGTGTAGGAGGCGGAGCGCGCTACCACCACACAAAGGCGGCTTGTCTTCAAGAGGTAGCACAATTTAAGCCAATGACAGGAAATCTTCATCAGCTTCATCGCGCAGCCACAATTTTCATAACTTCAAGTACTCCTAAAGGCGGGATTCCTTTCTTTCCTTACTAGCATACTCGTAGCATTCTTCTTGCTTGGGAAAATAGTGTTTTAAAAAAATATTGAGATCAACCTCGGCTTCTACTCAAAAAAATTCCAAAAATTTCTGTACTCGAAGCCATATTTTAGTATATTTAGTTATAACATACACCCTTTTAAAAAAAACTTACCAAGGAATCCTGCTGGAAACGTGCTGCTCCTATATATACTATCTATCTTCCATTTCATAACAATGTTTGAGATGATCCATTTTATCATATGCTCCCCTGCTAAGAAGCGCCTTTACTTTTTCAAAGACATATGTTAAAAAGTTTTTAGTCAAACTGTTTTGCAAGTTTGCAGTTTTCAAAGTTAAGACAGAATCAATCTTTTTATGTCTGGACATTTAAGAGTCTATAAAAAACTCAAATCGCTCACAAATTAAGCTCCTAAAGCGTTTTAGTGTAAAAATGTAACTGACTACTTAATTAGCTGACTGGTGTCGAAAAGTCAAAAGTCAAATGTACTCCAGTTTACCCTATATGTTTGGTGTACATACATAATTACGACCCTATTAAGACTTATGAATTTTGAAAAAGTTTAATGCTGTTGCTGATTTTTAATTTAATTGCGCTTTGGAATGTTTGCTGTCAGTGTCTTCGAGGAATATTTTGTTGTCTCAAGAAAAAAATATTAATACATCCCTAAAACTTAAAAATGCGACTTAAATTTATTTTGGATGTACGCGCATGTTGCTAATATTTTTAAAACGTTGTTGCCGCTCAATGTAAACACCTATAACTGACTTTTATTTGAACTTTTATCTAGTAAATATTTTGGTCTGTAAGGAATAGTAAGTAGGTTTATTTCTTAAGTTTATACCATAATCACAAACACACTACTTAAGTTGTTAGTTTTAACGTTTTGCTTATATTAGTAATAGAAAGTAATCTTCTGCTAATATTTTTCGTACATATGACATTTAGTTTCAAATTAGTCCAGCTCAATTAAAATTTAGGTCAACATATATACTAAATTAAGACTAAGTCAACAACATAATCATAGACCCCCACTCGATGACTAGATAGTAAGCTGTAATGTTTGGTTGTTAAACAAATTCTGGTAACACTATGGACACAATCAGTCTAGGTGAGGTCGTTGTTGACCGGCCGGTTCAACCTAACCTAAGTCTTTTTAAAATAAATTTTAAAATAGGAAATTTTTCAAAAGCTTTCCGAAATAAACGACAGCCGAGATAGGCTGATATCTCAGAATTCAAAATTCCCAGAACACGTTTCTCAAGCAGTCCCGAAATCCATAATTTCTATATTTAAGAAAAAAATAGTAATCGTGAACCGATCCAAAATCGGTTAAGCGATCGACAGATCTTTATCGACCCTGCCACACGTGACCAGTTCAGTGTTTTAAACAAATTTAACTAAGCAAAATTAGGAATGTAATTGTCAAGCTCAAAATACTCGAAGTTGTGCTTATCGGTTTCAATCTTTTAACACTTTACATAAAAACATCTTTTGATTCCACATTTAAATTCTTAACTTTTCAATTTTTATATAAGCGAAATTACTATTGTGCATGTAATTTAAGTATTAACCTAATTTATTATGTACTTTTATTTAAATAAAATGTGTGCTTATTGTTTTTATTTGTGTTGTTTTTAATTTAAATTTTATTAACAAACTTAACTTACATTAAGGGAGTTCAAGATTTTGTGTATTTGAATTGGAAAACGCTGCTATATCAAATGTAAGCTATATATATATAATTTTTTTTTTTGTTTTGTTTTGAAATTTGATAATTTGCTATTTAATATTGAAAAAATAACCTGTGGTTCTCGATGTTACGTTTTTGCACTGACTTAGCAAATGCAAAGCCGTGTATTTTGCTAGTGTACTGTAAAAAATATGCTTCGGAAGCTTACAATGCAATGATGCTAGGTCGTTTGCACAAAATCCTAAGCTCCTTTATATAAATTTTTATTTTTGTATCTGTAACTTTGTATGTATGTATTGTTTGTTTGCTTAGATTGCATGATTGTAGCTATTTTTTGTTGTGAAGCAAATGAGTTCTGTGGTGTTGGTTAACAAGCAAGTTTACGTCCTAGTCAATAATAGATTATGCACTGGCTGCTAAACTTTCATGTACAACTGGATGTGGTATGTGTACTTTTAATTTTTCAAATTTTCATTTTATCTTATATAGCTAACAGACTAATTACAACTAATATAACTTGCATATATTTTTTGCTATTGCATGAGGTCCCTATTGTGCGAAAACAAGTTTTCAAGAAAAACGCGTTCAAAGTTTTTGTTTTTTTTTACTCTGTGTAGCGGCTGGTCGTTGTGAACGAATTTTGTAATTAAAATTTTATTAACGTCCCGATAAGCTACAAGCTTGAAACTTAGAATGTAGTGCAGAACCCGATGACAATACAATAATAAGAAAAAATCCGAAAGGTGGCTCATGGATCGAAATATTTAAAAAAATGGTATTTGTTGTCCGATTTGGCTTTAAATGCGATTTGTGAAAAAAACTAAGAAAGATAGAAAACTTCGGTTTGTTCCATTGGAAAGAAAGAGTTAAATTTCGTATAAGAATCACTCAAAACGTGAAGAACGGTATTTTCCCACAATAGGGTCGTTTCATGATTCCAGGTCACATATAATGAATAGACCTCTACTACCAATTTAATCAATTTTTATTTGGATAATGTTGATTTCGCTGTCAACTAATCTTATTGATGGACTGGATTTGGACATTTTTGTTTGCCCTTCGAAAAATATTCCAAAAGGCAATCCCATATTCTCTATCCCATGATCGCAAGACATACATACATCTGAGCACGTATGGTGAGAGACTTTTCAAATTAGCTACTCATGCCATTTGGCTAGAGCGGTTATACGTTCACTTTTGCCATTTTCACTTCGTCAAAGTGACGACTGAGGAATCGGGCCCATCATCTTCCTCGCTATCTGGCAATGAGAAATATTCCCCCATGGCCTAAGAATATCCTGTAGGAACCTGTCTAGGTCTTGAAATCTTCCGTCAATCACCGATTTTCTGTTAGAATTTCGAGCTTTGTTTGCATCAGCCAGCATTAAAACTTTTGGCACTAACGCCTTCCAACCTTACTTTTGCTTCGGCAAGGAAGGCGTCTTTCTCTCGCCCATCTAACCTCACATTTCTTTCGTCCTTGTGGCACTACGTACACTTTCTTCGCAGCACATAAGATTGTGCGGAACCGACTGCTCTACCCACTAAGATAATTCGTACATAATCAATCGGTATTAGTAAGCGATCCTTGTATGGTCAAGCGTTCCTTAGACACGTGTGTATTGGCGCATCGTGAGGTAAAGCCGACGTCGGCAGGTACTCACTAAATCAATGGTTTTGTTGTACGACTAAAGATCCCTTCCTTTCCCACTAGCGTAAACTCGCCAAGCTTATTTTAAAAGGGTCCTTATTCACTTATCCACGTGCGCCGCGATAAATTTGATATTTAATAACTTCGCCTTGATACCGATCGCGTCCTAATGCATGCTGAAATCCGTGAACGACAGTACATGGTGGAGGCGTGGTTTGATTTTTCATTAGAAGTAATTTTAATGTGGCGCGCCCCAAGCCCAACATATAGAACGGATATTGGACTAGACATTTGTATGATGACACATTTGTATAGTGAGGCGGTTAATCCAGGACAGACACCCGCTTGCGAATTCATCCCATAGTGAACAGACATCGATGAGCGTTTATGTCAGAAGTGGGCCTTCCGGGTTTCCTCTTCCTCTGCCGCGATCCTGCCACATTTGTTGTTTACCACACAAACGAGAACGTAGTTGGGAGTCGAGATTGAAAATGACCGCGCTACTTGGTCTGCTTTATCAGCACATCATTGCACTTTTGTATGTTTAGAAAATAACCGGACGTTTTCTGCTGCCAGATTCGTTCTTTATTATTTTGTCATTAAGGACTCGGACACCGTCTGTTGATAGAACATATTGGTACACCATACGCTTTTTGAATATTTTAGCTTGTAGCTAGAAGCTTATATTGAACAGTGGGCGCCTTTTCATTTATCAGAAGTTGCGCATATGAATTTCGGTTTGCAAATCAGCGTACAAAAGCTGCCTAATAAAACTAATACCTAACAAATTTTCTTCATCATAATTCAAAAAACCATGCTACTACAAAACTACGTATACCTACTTTTATTAATATTTAAATGCCTTTTCCCCTCACACTACTTTAATCCCACTGCATTAATAACTTACTCACCAAATTTTGTCTCTCTCTCTATATTACAGCATCAAAGCGGCCACCGCTAAGCAACCTCCTGCACGCCCAGATCATGGACCACATGGTGGTAATGGTGGCAACAACGGTGGCGGCGGTGGTGGTGGTGGTAGCGCAAATACACTGCCTAAATCAACGCCCAGTAGTACCGACGACATGAACTCTGCGTTATTAAAGTCCCCCAACGACTCGAATGACACAACTGAAGGCAATGGCATGTTTGGCAAATTCAAAGGTTTCACATTGCGACCACTCAGTGATACAACATCACCAACGAATAATTTCAATGCGCCCAATGTCGCCTATGTACAACCTACAGTGCAGGACACGACAGCAATGAACGGTGGTGTACCACAACGTTCCGCGCCACCACCACCACTGATCAAAGGCACAACAACAGATGCGCCGCAACTAAATCGTTGGGCGCCACCGCCACCTGCTGGCAAACTAAATGCGCCTGCGTTACCACCGCCAAATCCCGGTTCAAATGCGCGCCCTATTATATCAATGCCAGTGCTGGAGACGTCAACCTTGACGCTGCCATTGAAGCAATCAAGCGGTGAAATGTCACCAACGCGCGCTGCGCCGCTACCGCCTGCCGTTGGTGCTAATCAAACTGGTTCACTGCCGCGCCCAGCGCCACCACCGCCAGTGCCGCTGCACGCGGATCCCAAATTGAATATAAAACGCGACGGCACCATAAGGCGTATAGCTTCTTTTCTGAAAAAGGACGAAAAACCACCGCTAAAAGAGAAAACCTACATTGATCGCGAGAAATTGAAAAATATCGAAATATCAGCGCCAATGCCAGTAGCGCCACAAGGTGAATCATCCAATTCAGATTCAGAGACAACACCCAAAGAGGAGGAGACCAAGAATTTAGTAAAACGCGCGCAATCTATGCGCTCGCCAACAAAGAAAACCAACGTGCAGACATTCAGTTCAATGCGTTATGCGCCAGGTAGCGCGCGGCCCAAAAGTGTAGCAGCTGCGGCAGCGGCAACGCGTCCCAAAAGTCCACCGCCGCGTCCACCACCACTCAAGAAAACAAATTCAACAACATCATCTGGCTACGCGCTGCCTGTCGCCACTGCCAAAACAAATGTAGAGAATACATATGACGATTGTGAGTTCATTGAACAGCCGCTTAGCACGGTAGGTGAGACGAGCGAAGCAGACTCACCAACTTCAACTGATAATATTTATTCAGTCATTGATGAAATACCGCCCGCAGCGCAAACAGTAAAACGAAGCGATTTCGTAAATGAAACTAGCGATATGGGTTTATTGGGGGAAATTGTGAATGAGATAGAAAAGCGTAACGGTGATTCAATATATACCGCTTCAACGCTTGTCAAAGGTGATAAGCCGCTAGTCAATGCAGCTGAGGCGAAAAATAAAGTGGCTGATTTAACAAGTCAAACAAAACCAACAGCTGGCGCGCTAAGCGTTAAAAGCGGAACACCAGCGGATGTGACAAAAGCGCCTGTGAGCGCAACAACAGCACCACAAACTGTGCCTACATACTTGCGTCCAACGCCAGTGAATGCACCTGTAGCGCGTGTAGCGCCAACGCGCGCTGATCTCTCACCAACGACAGCATTCTCTAGTTTTAAGCCTACAAGCGCAGTGCAGACGCCTAGCGCTTCAAATACTGCAACAGCAAGTAAAACGAGTTCAAACGCGACCACGCGCCTCCCCAGCAGCAGCAATACAAGCGCAGCGCGTAATAAGAGTTTTAGTAAAACACCCGCTACTGTTAGTTCATCTATAGCAGCGCGCGCAGGCAACGCAACTACTACAAGCAATAGTACAGCGCCACCCTCAGCTACGATATCAAAACCAAAACCACTTTCAGCGAAGCCTTCATTTAGTAATCAAAAGAAAGTTACACCAGCCTCTAACGTAAGCGGCAGCAGTACGTTAGCTAGGGCGCGTTTAGCAGCGACGGGACCAGCACGCGCTGCGCCTATTGTGAAAACAGGTAATATAGCATCGTTGACGCAGCGTTTCGAGAAAGGTGCAACAACAACAACAACAAATGCGCGAAAGTAAGAGAAGTGCTCTAATAAAAAAATTACTGCAATCATTGACTCTTTACACACTACACTTTTATGTCAGACGCTTTTGAAATAAAAAAAAAAATTCACCTCTAATATGCCCACCAATGATTATACTCAAAATAATGTCTACTTTGTGTATATAGCTGTGAGTGTAGTTGAGTGGTAATAATGAGGAATTAGTTTAATTAATCATGCGCTCGTACGACGAAAAAGGCACGAATGCGCAGCGCAACACAGCACTACGATTACAGCGATATTATAAATTTTATATTGTTACAAATAGATAAACGAATAATAAAAGCTATTTATATAAGATTAGCATTTAAAAAAAATTTAAACAAGTAATTATAACTTAGACGAAAAAAATTACTAAATCAATTCAAAAGTGATATTCATTCCTTGGCATATTTGTAGTAGCGTCTAACGAATTCGTTATATTTGTATGTATGTAAATTATACGTTCGCGCCTAAAATTATGCTTTAAAATTATTTTTTATATTATTTTCTTTTCTAAATTATTAATTATTAATTAATTATGAGACACTCAATTGTAAATGTATTGCAGTAGCTTTAAATAAAAATATTTTAGTTGAACTTTTGTAAATTAAATTTTTATTTGTGTATAACTTTTTTATGTCCATGTCGAAGATTTCATAGCTTAAAAACTTAGCCTTAAATTTTAATATTAATTATATGTATGTATTTATGTTAAAATGCTGCATAATGTCAAAAAGAAAGCAAGCAAGCTGGAATTTTAAGTTAATAAAACTAAATTTAGAGCTTTATAAATTGAGGTAGTTATACGAATATTTATGTATATATTTTTCATAATTGTAGTAGATTTTAGCAGCTCAATTAAACTCAAATTTGTAGTAGTCTTTATTAAAAAAAAAATTTGAAGCTCTTGTTTTAAAAATCAAAAACATACATATTTAAACATTTTGCAAAGCTCTGAGCCCTTGTGGATTGTTTGTACACAATGATCTAAACTGTAAATTTTTTTAAAAAAATTTAATAAATTTGAAAAAGCATTTGACTGACGATATACAAATATATTTATTTTATTATATGTTCGAAAACATAACGATTACACACCTCGTGTTCCAATGACACATGATCGAGATACGATAGAGATTTAACATGAACATGGTTCACATTGTTGTTGCATTTGCGCGTTAAATCTCTATCCGAATCTGGTTCATGTGTCATTGGAATACGAGGACAAACATATGTACGATAAGATCAGTTTTTTTCTCAGTGTTGAAACAAACCAAGTTTTTTTAACACAGAAACGCGCAAAAATGGTTTCGCCCTTTTTCGTAGTCAGCCCCAAAATATTACGCCAAGTAGTGCAGCTGAGATTTTTATGTTTCCGGCCACACACTGCTCAATAGAGCTGGATTTCGATCCGATTTTTAAACGATTCAACCGATGCTTGTTTAAGGAATGAAGAATCGATTATTTTTAGAATCGTTCAATATTTTAAGCTTTCCAAGTTTTGATCATATTACAATAGCAGTAAATACATTTTCATATTTTTTTATAAAAACGGGTAAAAAATATATTTATTGTAATTTTTTTTTTTTAATTTAGCTTCATTGGCGCATATTCCTGGTCCACATAAAATAGTTTTTCAATTAATTTGGAACCATAAGCAATGAACATGAGCCATTGTGTTGGTAGCTTTAAGTGAAAGGAGAAATATGAAGAAATTTTATCATCACCATCAATTGGCGCTTAGCCGCCCAGAAGATTCTGACATTGCGTAAGAATCAAGGGAAGCTATCTATGTTTCGACATAACAGACACCAATTGCGACCATAAAGGGAGATGGGGTTCAAGGGGTTGTGTAGCGCAATATATAGCTTCTCCAACCCAATTGTCAACCTCACCTTCGAGCGGCAAATCCCGTTTCACTAACAGACGAGGCTCTGGCGACCCCAAGCTCCTCATGGAACTTGGGGGTGGGGAGGGAGGGATGGCCTGAAGGTTCAATGTGGCCATATAAATCGTTCCCGAGATGGTCGGGCCAGCACCTTAATGGTGCTGTGTTACCGGAGCGTATCGGATATGTATCCGACAAAGGACCATCACATCGATAACTCCCCAAAGCCTTCGGGGAGCAACCTAATCGCTACAACAACAGCAACAGGGAGATCAAGTCTGGTTGCCGGAAGTCTCTCCTTTCGTTTGTTTCTAAATATGGGGCCTATAGGAATAATTTTTTTGCCGCAACGTCTTCATGCATTCTCATAACATGACTTCGCCGTTGAAATCACGAAGAGGACCTTAAATTGTCGGCAGGACTTTTCCCTCAAACACTCCAAAGGGCAAACCCATTGACTTCAGACACGTTCCATAATTCCGACCCATACATCAGATCAGCTATAATGAGAGATTTATAGAGGATTATTCACAAGAGTTTATCTCCGTTTGATTTCTTAGCTAAAAGTGAAGAGAAAGCAGACTTGATGCGCACAAAACTGTAATGTGTTGAAAAAAATTATATACTATGCTTTTTGGAACTCGAGGTCGGTTTATTTACCACAAATAAATTTAAAAAAAATACAGAAAGTATGCTATTTTAGTATTATATTTATTATGTGGTACCATTTGATGTTGCCAATTAGCCCAGGTAACGAAACCAGGAAGAAATTGGCGAGCTTAATTAAACGTTAAAAATTTTGCAAACAATTAAGTAGCAATCAATTTTTATCGACTCGATTTAATTGATTCCCCAAAAAATCTAATCGAATTCAGCTCTACTGCTCAAACTGAGTAGTATCTCTACATGCCTTCGATGGCCGAAAAAGAGTGTGCTAGTAGTGGTTTCAGTTCTTGGAATGGCTGTGTTCGGAGTTTAATGCCACTGTATACGCCGGCTGTCGTTTCGAAAGCGCCCTATCTTAAAACTCGTTCGAAGGATAATGTATTGTAAAGAATTTAGCTTGGACAGCCGAAGCTTACTTTACAAGTTCATGTAAAGGCGAGTGTTCAATGTTGTGGAACGCGTGAGCCTGCGCTTGATAGTAGGTATATAACTAGCTGTTGTTGTTGTTGTTGTTGTAGCGATAAGGCTACTCCCCAAAGGTTTTGAGGAGTGTTATCGATGTCATGGTCCTTTGCCGGTTGCAGATCCGATACGCTCCGACCATTAAGGTGCTAGCCTGACCATGTAGGGAACGATTTATATGGCCACATTATATGGCGACCTTCAGGCCATCCCTCCCTCCCCACCCTCAAGTTGGATGAGGAGCTTGGGGTCGCCAGGGCCTCGTCTGTTAGTGAAACGAGATTCGCCGCTCGAAGGTGAGGTTGACAATTGGGTTGGAGAAGCTATATATTGCGCTACACAACCCCTTGAATCCTCAGAAAAGGTAGCCGTGGGTGCCTCACTTCTTAAGAATACGGACGAGACGATGTACCAAGCATTGTAACTTGAGCGTCAACAAGGATTTTGCAGGAAGCTCCAGTTCATTACGCAGTACAGCATGATTTCAGCTCTGTTGGATGAGGGTCCGCTCCACCAAACCAGTTACTTAAGTTTTCATAGTTTCAAATGATTTCTTTGAAAAAAGCATCTTCTAATTTTATGCGTATGTCCCATTGTTTTAAATTTTTTTACTAATTCGTACCTACAATAAGGGAGCATAATTTGAAAGTCATGAAATGAGTAGTTTAACTAATTTTATGTTTTTTTATTTTATAACTATTATTATTGTTTGTTAAGCTTAGTGTCCAAATCAAAGAAAAACGTTCAAGTAAAAATTTAGTGATCTTTGTTTTGAGTGAAATAGTAATGGTGAAAAAAATTTTGCATTTTCTTTATCTCTCCGGTCTCTATGAAGTGACATATCTTCCGTGCAAGGCACAGAAATCAGACACAGCAATGCATTATGTATTAAAAATGCCCTTAAATGAAAGAGAAACTAGAATACTAGTGCTCAAAAACAATTGCAAATTTAATAAAAAACAAAAGAGTATATAGTGATTTATACCTGGTATCTAACCAACTATGTTTTTACAGGGTAGTTTCTATTGGAATATAAGACGCACACTTAGTTCTTGGCAAAATCAGGTCTCCTCTGTGCACTATTTCTAAAAATCTTTAGAAAAAGTGGCAGAAACATATGAGTTTTCTTGAGAGGTGGAGACTACTTAAAGAGAAAAAGACGTTTTTTTGAGCATTTTTGATATGGACTTTTCGCTTTTGTTTTGATGTGGATCATAGTGTACAACAGGCATGCTTAACGAACGAAACGATATCATTTCGTTACGATAATCAACGTTAATAAACGAAACGAAGTCATTTCGTTTCGTTTATTAACGTTAAGAACGCCAAATTAACGTTAATTTAACGTTGATTATCGTAACGAAATGATATCGTTTCGTTCGTTAAGCATGCCTGGTGTACAAGTACAAGTGTGTTGACTTATCTGTCAAGCATTCTGACAGGCACTCGCTGGATTCGGAATAACAGCAAATTCAAAATGGATACCATTACCGAATGCCCGAATGATTGAAAAAATGAAAAAGTCGAGACGATTGGTAGACAAAAATGTTGTCGTTGAGACCAAAAATGCGACTCTAGACCTGAGATTTCCATCAGGTGAGCGAGGCTGTTTGTAGTTTTGACGTTTATCGCTTAGTGAACACACTTGTATAGGTACACTATGATGTGGATACTAATTTCGGTGATATGTATTTAAAAACACTGCCTAATCTTAAAAATTAAACAAAAAATCGGCAACTTTGTAAAACTTAATCAATACGCTTTTGAAAGCTGCATATTCATTATTACTGTATTGTATTATAAAATAAATAAAATAAATGTAAGGCGCGATAACCTCCGAAGATATCTAAGGCCGAGCTTCTCTTCCAATTTGCGTCGTGCTCCTCTTGATTTTCCCTACAAATTGGCCGGACGGAACCTACATGTTTTATGCCGACTCCGAACGGCATCTGCAAGGCAGATGAGTTTTACTGGGAGCTTTTCATGGCAGAAATACACCCGGACCGCTTGCCAAACACTTAGAAAAAATTTCTTCTAATTGAAAAACCTTATTTCTAAAATTTTGATGTTGCTTTGCCCTGTGTGTGAACCCAGGGCATAAGGTGTGGTAGGCGGAGCACGCTACCATCACACCACGGTGGCCGCTATTGTATTGTATTATGCTCAAAAATAACTTGAAAAGTCGGCGTCAGATAGAAGCTTACGTAAATTAAAGATGCAGACATTGGTGCTTTATCGGTAACCGTATCGGTAACCTTATAACAGCTGATTCGACCAACCTTATGGGAATCAATGCAATCGATTATTGGTGCCGCTAAGGTCGTAACCGTATCGTAGCCAACCAATTGGTTTTTGGTTAACCGTCGTAACGATAAACAGCTGATTACTTTAGGGATACGACTACAGCGATACGACATACGGCACCAATGACTCCCGCTTTAAGTTTGATTTTGGAAATAAAGTTAAAGCATACGAATTTCGTGAATGTGAACAGTTAACTTGTAACGTTGGTGCTTCTCGCTTTAAAGCTCTAAATTGTCAAACTTAAAGTGTTGCCTAAAGTTCTATTTGATGCCGGCCGTAAATAACGAACTGAAGCCAAAGAAATCAACAAGTGACCCCCAGCGGGTAAGGGAGTAAGAATATACCCGGGGTAGGTATGCCTGTCGTAAGAGGCGACTAAAATACCAGATTCAAGGGGTGTGTAGCGCAACCCTTCAGGTTGCCAGCGCAATATATAGCTTCTCCAAACCTAAATGTCAACCTCACCTATCCGCGGCGAATCCTGTTTCACTAACAGACGAGGCTCTGGTGACCCCAAGCTCCTCATGGAACTTGGGGTGGGGAGGGGGAATGGTCTGAAGGTTTAATGTGGTCACATAAATCGTTCCCGAGATGGTCGGGCTAGCACATTAATGGTGCTGTGGTACCGGAGCGTACCGGATCTTTATCCGGCAAAGGACCATCACATCGATAAGACTCCCCAAGGCCTTTGGGGAGCAACCTTATCGCTACAACAACAACAACAACAAATCAACAAGTGCACTGCGATTTTTACGTTTCTTATATAAATATGCTATGTAGGATAAGATTAAATTAATAAAGCTATTAAATGTATTATAATTGACTATTTAAAATAATGAGCCTTTATTTTTAAAAACAAAAGAACTATAAATCTTTTTCGCTTAACTTAGACAAATTTCTGTATCTTCAATTTAATTGTCAATTGTGAGTATGTTTAATATACACCTTTTAATGTATATGGGGTATTCCATCCCATTTCGACCAATTTTGAACCCGACCCCTTTAGAATTGGCTGAAAGTGTTTCTTCTTTTTCTAGCTTACGAAAGACGTTTTTCAGAAGTTTTTCAAATTTTTTCATCCAACTCAAAAAAAGTTATGAATTTAAAAAAAACACCGTTTTTGTTTTCAAAATGCTATAACTTTTGCAAAAATTGACCGTTTGGATCTTTTTTTTTTAAATTTGTTTTTAATTGTACTTTTCGGAAAAAATTCAAAAAAATTTTTAAAGTTTTTTTTTTGTAATTTTTCAGTTTTTCCAGATTTTTCGAATTTCGCCCTTTTTTCTCATAAAAAAACTTCAGTCAATTCTGCAATCATCCCCACTAATCCCGTAGTGGGCCGAGAATTTAAAATTTTTTTTGTATTTTTTCCGATAAGTACATTTAAAAACATACTTAAAAAAAATTATCTCAAACGGTCAATTTTTGAAAAAGTTATAGCATTTTGAAAAAAACACCATTTTTTTTCAAAATATTTAAAACTTATTTTGAGTTGCAAAACGGTGTTTTTTTTTCAAAATGCTATAACTTTTTCAAAAATTGGCCGTTTGGGATAATTTTTTTTTTTGAATATGTTTTTAAATGTACTGTTCGGAAAAACAAAAAAAATTTTTGAGTTTTTTTTTTTCAATTAAATAAAGAAAAGAAAATTCTCGGCCCACTCCGGGATTAGTGGGGATGATTGCAGAATTGATTGAAGTTTTTTATGAGAAAAAAAGGGCGAAATTCGAAAAATCTCGAAAAGCTGAAAAATTACAAAAAAAAACAAACTTTAAAAATTTTTTGGAATTTTTTCCGAAAAGTACATTTAAAAACAAATTAAAAAAAAAACAGACACCAAACGGTAAAGTTTTGAAAAAGTTATAGCATTTTGAAAAAAAAACGGTGTTTTTTTTTAAATTCATAACTTTTTTTGAGTTGGATGAAAAAATTTGAAAAACTTCTGAAAAACATCTTTCGTAAGCTAGAAAAAGAAGAAAAACTTTCAACCAATTCTAAAGGGGTCGGGTTCAAAATTGGTCGAAATGGGATGGAATACCCCATATGTATGTAATTAAAAATCAATATAGATCTGTTCACCCATATATTTATATCTATCCAAATAATATCGCACCACTGGCTGTTTTTACCAACTCCGGTTAATACTAACTGGCACCTTATTTGACAGAAATCATTGATCATTGTTCTGTCAGATATTTTGCCAGTCAGCTTTTACAGAAATCGTTTCGAGATCTGTCAAATAAAGTGCCAGGTAGCATTAACCGAATATGGTGAAAATGACCGCAAGAATATCAATCTTTAATAGGTATATAAATGTATTTCTATTCTAAAAAATATTGCGAAACGACTGATAAACTCTCGTCCCAAGAATATACAAGATTTAGATTTTCTGTTAACGACATGCTAATCCGCTCTCTGAGCGTGACGTCACCTTTCAAAATACGTCACGCGCTTGACTGTCTCCATTAATAGCATTGAGTTATTTTATAGTTCAGAAGTGAATTTGACAATGTAGATGCGCAGATCGAACAAAAAATTATTCGCAATCAGCGAAATATTTATTTTACGGATCTAGGATAGACCCAATAGGTTGTCTTTAATTGCAGTTTTGATATGTTGATGCCTCAGCTACTAATTGAATCGATTTGTTTTATCACTGCACCGCTATTTCGAAATATGTCATATCCTTAAATAAAAAAAGAAATCTCCTTAGGCCCTGAACTTATCAGCTGTATTTGCAAGTTACTTTGCTCATCTATCAAATAATAAAAAACAGTTTAGATAGACACATCTCAATGTATTTTGCTAGTTAAAAAAATGTGAGCCAACTTGCACAAGGACAAATTATCTTTTTATCTCAGAGTTAACGTGATATGAGTTAACTCCTCATACATTTTTGACCAATTTTTTAAATTAACTATCCGCTAAAGTGATAACTTTTTCTTCTGCAAGTGGGCCCAAGTGTATTGTTTTTTCGGAAATGTAAAAAAAATTTATAAATATAATTAAGTAGGTACATATTAAATAACTATTAGGCCTAGTATCAATAAGTTGTGTTAAATTAAACAAAAATAAAAACTCAAACAATTTAGCTACAAAAATATGTATGTATATAAAAATTATTATCATAATAAAACTGTACAACAAATCAACTTTTTTATAATACTTCATAAGTTCAATGACAGATATTTTTCAATAATTATTTTTTTAAATGAAAAAAAATTATGAAATTAATATTTGGTCTTGAATTCATGAAATATTAAAAACAAAGCAATTGATAGATCGCAAAAGAATAAAAAATAATATTAACTAGATAGATCTAAGAAAGAAGTGATGACACAAATAAACTACTTTTTCATAAAAATTAATGTAAATAATTTATTTTATTTGAAAAAGTATTAGTTACACAGTGCATCTCTCGCCTGTGTATTAGAGCAAACTAGTATTTTTGTACGGATTGCTTCGTAACCAAAAACTAATTTCCTCCTTTATCGAAGTCAGCCGCCAAAACATAAATAATGTCTTTCGGAATTCGAAATCGAACCCATTTCAATATATATTGTGTTGAAAAAAGTAAAAGTGTGGGCGTGCCTTCTGCTTTTATTTGAATAGTAGGCATTATTTTCTTTTCAATCTGTTGTAACAGGTGTTATAAGGCGTCAAAAGGCATTTAAAAAATCACTGGGGATTGAACGTTTTTAAGGTTAAGGGTTAAGCGCTTTCAACCGGTCGTGCGCCATGAGCGCAGTCTTGTTCGACTTTCCTTAAATTTCAGGATAGCAATATGGAAATAAACATGTTGAGACCAGGAATTGGAACGCTAAAGCTTCCTTCAAGCTTCTAAAGCATCCGTTTGTAAAATGTGGGGTATAAGGGATCCCTAATCACCCACAAAAGCTCTGGAGACTATAATCAACCTCCCCCTAATGGTAAACTCCGATCAAGGTGTAATGCGGAAAGATGAATGCAGTTGCCCTGCAACGAAATTAAAGACCATATTATATCATATTCCGGAAACTATTGCCTAAAATTTATTTCAACTAGTTTAGCTAAACCGGACCTTTCTCTTGACAGCAAGTTTCTAAGTCCATGGATGTCTTTACAGATAACTCCAAACCTATTGGCGATGTGGAGTATGATATCTTATTCAAAGGGTTTTCACTCTAGTAAAGGCCTGCAAAGTCGTCTATAACGTACAATGAGAAGTCATAAAGAAGGCCGCACCTGGCTGCTTTCTCACATCTGTGGCAATTCGACTGTACTAAAAGAACCGACCTTTCGGTGTGTCATAGCAATTATATAGGTCCCAGGTCACAGAGGTGTACATGAGAGCTATCGTGTGGATGAACTAGCGAGAACGACGATATGATCAGACAGGTAGGTAACATTGCACCTTCCTTAACAAAGGACTTAGCCTCGGAAGAAGTTTAGGCCGAGATTTCCCTGCGGTTTGCGTTGTGCTCCTTTTTAAGTTTTCAAGGTGTTTCATGCCGAGTCAGAGCGTTAAAATACTGACTAGTGTCTGTTATCACATAAAACATGTATGCCAAATAGGCACAGAAACCCTAAAAGGAGCTTTACAGGCAAACGTGAAGATGCATAAATGAGAACCGAACTAGGTTTCTTATTAATTTTAACCATTTCTGCTTAGGCCCATTCATTAGAATATTTCGCAACCACAGTCCCAACTAATGATTTACGGCGGAACGGCATGTACGAATATAGGATTGAAAGTACCAAGAAAATAAAGTGTAGGTATCACACTTTGGTCACTGCACAGAAGATAAAATTCATCGACATCGACCCTGATAAAATCTGAGACATTCTGAGTACCATTAAGGCGGGCTTGCCTACATAAAAGGGTGGGTCGTTCAAGCGAAAAACACGTTAGGCGTTTAACTCTTATCCGATATAAAAGCCTTGAAGCAAAGCTACGCAAAGAAATGTTTCATGTAAATCCGTCTTTGGAGTTTGGAGGAACAATTTGGTCAAAATTCCTAAATATATAAAGGACTCTAGCTCATCTCGTGTTATCTCAAGAGGCCAGCTGACTAAACTGGATTACTCCAATGCTTGCAAATACACAAATACAAAATAAGTGCGTTTTTTATTTATAAAACTAAGACCCGTTTCACTTTGAACCTTTGCAACGCTTCCCTTTGATGCTTTGACTTCACCCTTAAGTCCCTATTATGAGACAAATTCTATCTTCGACTGTGATGGAAAGAGCTGATCGAACGAATTTTCATTCGTTTTTATGATGCGCGTTCGATGAAGGCAACTGTTATTGTGAATTTCGATAAACTAAAAAGTTCACAATAGCACATTTCCAATACCCTGTCGATTAAAATAAAATAAATAAACAAAATCCGAACTAGTTATTAAATGCAAATATTAAAAATAAAAGTACGACTACGATGGAATTGTGGTTTGACGATTCGTCAGATGAAGAGGAAAGCTTACTGGATCTAGCCAGAAAAATAAGACGGGTGAGGGATGCTTCAAATCCTTTGGAAATGAATTCTATCACGTAAGTGTAGCGATCTAAATAAGTTGTTAAATTGTTGAAATTATGAGTTTTGTTTATAGATTTATTTAAAACTTCAGACTGTCCAAAAAAGCGTTCATTGAGTTGTTGTCCAGTACAGATGAACTGCTGCAGCAATGCACAAGAGCCAAGTCTATTCCTAATATTCTAAAATTGGTAACAGTTCTCCGATTTTGTACTCAGTGATCCTACCAACTGAGCATTGGAAACGAAAACGCACTCGAACTTGCCCAGCAGACTGTGTCTGTGATACTATCAGAGGTGTTGAATATCTTGGAAAATTTTATTTGTGAAATATGGATAAAATTGAATTACGAGGAGGCTGAGCTGCATCAAGCAAAGTTGCATTTCTATAATGTGCAAGTTCCTCTTGCTAATCCCCATATAGCAATCTAATCCCCATAATTGAAACCAGTCTTTCAAGCTGTTTTTTTGTACTCACGACCTTGGACCTATATAAAATTAATTCAAATAGTTGAAAATTACTACTAAGTGGTAAAAAAGTAGAATATAAATACAAAAAACTTACATTTTAAACAAATCTTTTTCTATTCGATACAGCGTCGACAACAAATTTCTATTCGCTTGAAAATTAGATACACAACGAAAATTTCGACAGAGATGAGGTGTCATAATAACAATTTCAAATTCGATTTTCGATAGCCAGCGATGGTCGAAGATTGAATAATGCTCATAATAGGGGCCTTAATAACTTTTGCCTCGCCTTACATTCCACAAACTTTGTGTAGAAGCAAAGAGGATAAATACAATAAGAGCCGTCACTCGTTATTTTGTAGCGAGTATTTCGCTGGAAATTGAAAAAATTGATGCCGAATGTTTTCTGAGGGACATTTTTAATTGTCTCGCATTTATCCATGCCGTGTAGGTCCCTTGTGCAACTGTGATTTTTGGAAAGAGAATTAAATAAGTTAGTTAAATACAGTGGGAAAAATAAACACAAATACCACACGAAAATGTATAGAAGACATTTATAAACATCTCGCCCAAAAAAAAAGTAGCGACTACCTCTCAGTATACATCGAGTAAATGCCTAAAAAATAACGAGTTACGGATCTTATTGTATTTATCCTCTTTGGTAGAAGATAGATCTGTCTGGCGACGCTCTGCAACAAAGCCTGAAAGATACGTAGCCTGGCCAATATACCAGTTTTTTTACGCGTATATACGTCTACGTTTGCGCATAAAAAACGCTTATCATCACTTAGATAGTGCTTAGGAGACCCATCAGTGTAAACTTTACTAAGTAGCGCAACTAACAGCTGATCGCTCAAAATTTGCACACACACACAAACATAACTAATGGCCATATTACGGAAATCTTACGGAAATTGAAATTAAATTTTTAAACAGACATAAAATGTTATAATATTGGAATATATAGCATCTAGGACACCTTAATTAAAGTAATTGAAAGAAAATGTTTGCTTATTCTCAAGTATTTAATTATTTTTTCTAAATTTATCTTTAATATTGATGCAATGATTGGAGTTATATTAATCCAATGCAACTCTGCTCTTGCAACTGTTCTTCATTCCACTCCATTACTGTGTCTCTTTCACTGAATTCGAGTGCCTTCCACTCTATTCGCAACATAATCTCAATTTAAGCTGCCAAACTATATAGTAAATATTGAGACCCATCCAGCGGCAACTAGCTACAGAACATGTTGTCAAAGAGGATAAATATAATAAGAGCCGTCACTCGTTATTTTTTAGGCATATACTCGATGTCAACTATGAGGTAGTCGCTACTTTTGTTTTATGAGGGACATTTTTGAATTGCCTTCCATTTATCCATGCGGTGTTGTCACTTTATGCAAACGTGTTTTTTGGAAAGAGAATTAAATACAGTCGGAAAAATAAACACAAATACCCCATGAAAATGTATAGAAGACATTTATAAACATCTCGCACAAAAAAAGTAGCGACTAACTCATAGTTTACATCGAGTTAATGCCTAAAAAATAATGAGTGACGGCTCTTATTATATTTATCCTCTTTGATGTTGTACCGAAAAGCGGAGACAAACTTCTGAATCGGTTGCGATGAATAGTGGACACACACCATTTGTAGGGGTGAAAAAAATACACATATTTCAGTTGCATTTGAGTATAATACGTATTGAAATTTATGAGTACTAATTTTATGCGCTGCAATTTAGAAGAGTAGATAAAGTTTAACGCTTAGCAGTCCATATAAAGTTTAAGCGTAAAAGTATAAAGATGTAAAAAAATAACAGAAATAATTTAAAACTGTGACAGACTCCGTAGGTTATTTTAGTACCAACGAAAGCAACTCTGCAGAAACGCCGTCCGGTTTGTGTCACTGCTGATGTAAATAAAGAACAGCTGTTTCGCAACTGTCAAAGTAATTTGTATTGCAAAATTACCGGAAAATAATTTACCAGTGGTTGAAAAAGAATAAGATCTCTGCTGTAACAAAAACAAAGAATGCTTTTAAATAAACTAAATGCTTTGCGATGCTATTGTATGCAAGCCAACAACAATTTTTACGCCACAACTCCGATTTACTACGTTAACGCCGGTAAGTTTTTAGGTTACTCTGCATAAGATGGGTTACATATAAATATGCCCATTTACAGCTCCACACATAGGACATCTATATTCGGCTTTAATAACAGATGCGCTATGCCGGTATGAACGTTTGCTTGACCCCAAAAAGACAGTTCATCTCTGTACTGGCACTGATGAACATGGTACAAAAATCCAACAAGCAGCAGCTCAAACCGTGCCAGTTGCACAATATTGCGAGAATATATCAGCGCTATATCGTCATGTATTCGCCGAAGCGAAAATAGCAAACACCGATTTTATACGTACTACTGAAGAGCGCCACAAGAAGGCTGTAGCGCATTTTTGGGTAAGTAGTTGCCGTTGTTTTAACGATAAGTTCTTTTTACTAGTGCCCCTTCAAAATTGAAATATACATTTACAGCGCACTTTAAAATCGCGCGGCCACATTTACTCTGCTGCATACAGTGGTTGGTATTGTGTTTCAGATGAAACTTTCTTAACAGAATCACAGCTACGTTTGGACACACAGACGGGCGCACGTTTATCGCTTGATTCTGGTCATCCGGTTGAGTGGACTGAGGAGACAAACTATATGTTCCGTTTATCGCAATTCCAAGACGATGTTCGCTATTGGGTAAAGCAAGGTGATCATATACGTCCTGCCAAGTTTGAAAAAATACTATTAGACATGTTAAGTGAGCCATTGCCTGATGTCTCTGTTTCACGTCCTTCGAAACGAGTGCATTGGGCTATTCCTGTTCCTGACGATGAAACACAAACCGTTTATGTTTGGTTAGATGCGCTTACCAATTATCTCACTTCTGTTGGATATCCAGACGAAGCGGTAAGCGAGTTGGTATACCAATTTCCATCTAATTTACTTATCTTTTTCAGTATCGCAAGTTTTGGCCACCAAATGTGCAAGTGATCGGCAAGGACATTTTAAAGTTTCATGGTATTTATTGGCCTGCATTTCTTATTGCAGCAGGTAATTTGAATGTGTGATATAGTTTAGTAAAAGCTTTGCATATAGTGCTGATTCACTATACTTCACCAATATGCAATGTATTTGAAGTGCAAAAAGTATAAAACGCTTTGGCTTCAGTGTTTCATTGCATTTATTATGGTTGCTTTGACCGGTATACTCTCCCTGAAGGTTTCAAAGAGTGAGCGGAAATAACAGCCTTGGCCATGAGAAACGAAGTAGACTGTTGTTGGTTTGGACATCGGCTGTCAGCTAGCACATGTAAAGGTGTTTGTAATGTTTGTGAACTTCCTCATGGAACTAGGGCGTGGGCCAAGATGGCGTAGAAGGTTCAATGTGGTCATATTATATATTTCCCGAGATGGTCGGGCGTGTCCCTTAGGTGCTTGTTACCGGATCTATAACTGGCAAAGGACCATCAACATCGATAACACTCCCTAAAACCTTCGGAGAGTGCTTCTATCGCTAGGACAACAACAGGCTCAGCTAACACATTCCCTCGTGGAAGTGTAGTCAAGTTCTCCTGATAGAAGTAATTTTCAAAACGGGAGCTGCATTTCTTTTGGCATATTGATTATGCTGAAGTCGATGAGAGGTGTCGTTTGATACGGTCAACCATGGCACGTTACTGCAAGACCTGGAAGGGTCTACCCTTCCCCCATGTCTTAAAAGGTGGACCGCAAATTATCTGGGTGGTCGGCAGGCATCGGTGCAATTTAGAAACGAAACATCAAAACCAAGAATAATTTAACAAGGGGTGCCACAGGGTGGTGTCCTATCCCCACTTTTGTTTAACTTCTACATATCAAAGCTACCTTCGCCACCAGAAGGGGTTACTGTCGTTTCCTACGCCGATGACTGCACAATAATGGCCACAGGCCCAGGCCCACAGTTCGATGAGCTTTGCAATTGAATAAACGGCAACCTCTCTGACCTCTCCAGTTTTTTCGCCTCGCGAAACCTGGAATTATCACCGAATAAATCCTCCGCGACCTTATTTACAACATGGACGTCTCAAATGTCGACCATTTTGAACATCCACGTCGATGGCACTATGCTACCGACTGTCCTACACCCCAAAATCTGGGGTGTGACGTTTGATAAGGATCTACATTTTGCGGAGCGTGCAGCCGCAATTGTACCGAAAATCCAGAGCTGTAATAAAATCCTCAAATCTCTTGCTGGCAGTACATGGGGAAAAGACAAAGAAACGCTCATTACCATTTACAAAGCAATTGGCCAGCCGATTGCATGCTACGCGTCCCCTATATGGCCGCCAAGCTTAAAAATTACTCACTGGAAGAAGCTGCCGGCCTGTCAAAATACTGCTTTCAGAACCGCCACGGGCTTTCTTATGTCCCTAGAACACCATCTATATAATGAAGCGAGAGTACTCCCCATCAGTTAGAGAAATGAGATGCTAACCAAACAGTTCCTGTTGAATACCCAGAATACCTGGGCATCCCAACAGATATCTGATTAATGAGCCAACACCGCTCAGGGGCTAAAGGAGTCATCTCCGTAAGCATTATGAGGAAATACGGCACCTGAGAACTCAGCCGCATGAAGCCAAAAAATACAAGCAGGTCCTCAGCAAACAGGCGTCGGACCTTTATGCCAGGAATTGCCCGGTGAATCCAGTACTCAAAGAACAGTACCCAAAACTTCCGGAAGAGGAATGCATACTGCCAAGGGAAACGCGAGTCACTCTAGGTCAACTTCGATCTGGATACTGTAACAGGTTAAACTCCTACTTATCCAGAACAAACCATCTCTTTAATTGTAATGTGGAACCAACGCCTCTAACACCCCTCTCATTATGGTCCACCCCTGTTGAAACAGCAAGTTTTCTTGGACTCCCGTTAGAGGATATTGATGACAATTTGTCATCGGTCGCACCTATTGGATGGGGCGATGCACGCTACTACAACAACAACTTACTTTAAGTACTGTTAACATAACAATAACAGAACTTACTTACTTACTGCTCGATGTCTGCCCTTGCCCCGGATGTTATCTAATAATCATCTCCATTATTACTTTCCTATTTTATTCACACTTAACTAAGCTTATATTAAGCTGAACCACTTAAACATTCTGTTTCATGCAATAATTTCTTTACATTTCCCTCTTTACTACAGGATTGGAACCACCACGTCAACTTTTTGTACATTCTCATTGGACAGTGGATGGACAAAAAATGTCAAAAAGTAAACAAAATGTCGTCGATCCGGTTGTGGCAGCAAAAACTTACACAATGGAGGGCCTGAGGTATTTCCTGTTGCGTGAGGGTGTGGCGCATAGCGATGGAAGTAAGTTCAAATAAAACATGAATGCACAATAATACGCACATACTTATATATATTCATGTATGTAAGCACTTTGTGTGCAACAAGAATGCACCACAAAGTGCTTAAAGTTAAAATAACACTACTTAAAACATTTTAGAAAAAAGAAAACGATTTGAGTGAAGCGTAATCTTAGTGGATATTGTTGTTTAAGCACTAGCAGGACTGGATTTGAACAGGAGTAACATTGGGACTCATGGGGTTGTGGAGCTCAACCGTTTCAAGGATTTGCTAGTGCAATTTATAGGCCAGGTGTCAAATACACCTGCCCTTGAGGAATATTCTTTATTTAACAGGCGAGGCTCTGGCCTCTGGAAGGAGGGGCTCGGGTGACCTAGAATGTTCAATGTGGCCATGTTAATCCGTTCCGGCGATGTTACTAGCCCGAACATAATGGTGTCGGATCAATAGAAAGAGAAACATTTTTCGCTGTCCTAGGGAACACTGTTAGAAACTCAGTTTCTTAAGTGGAAAATCAAATGAATTGAAAACGAACAGAAAAAACGGGAAAGGTTCTAAACGCAAAGTTTCTCCGTTGAATGAAGTGAGTGATACTTACATCCCACCAAAGCTGTTGTTTATAAAATCGATTTTTATGTAACCACCGTTTAGACTAGATACCTGAATATTGACGCATGTGCACAATCCGCTGACAATGCAATATAGGGAAAAATATTGATAATACACTGATCGAGATAATAAGGGAACCTTTTCCAATCCTGCGAGTGATTCATAGTCTTTCCAATAGGCTAGATACTTGAATATTGGACTGTAGCATTGACAAAAAATTTATTCTTCTTATGAAATTTTAAGTAACGTCCTGGTGAGCAAGATACTAGAAACTTAGAACGTGGTCAATTGAGATATCATGATTTGAGAAACAATTCCCTAAGATGGGGCAGTGATATATTTAAAAAATTACTCTTAAGGCGATGGGATCTTGCATAAAGCATTGTTAAAAACCCCACCACAGGAGGCGCACAGATCGGGATCTAAGGAAACAACGCCTGCGGGCTAATCCAAAGCGGACTAAAACAAATTGAATACGCCACAAAACTAAAATTGTGTGCACCCACAGGCGCTTGTGGAGGTAAATCCGGTCCTGCATACTTGCTGCTGTTCTTCCATGCAGCCGCTGCAAAAATGTTTCTTATACTTAAAGCAAGATACTTGTGGCCAAAAGCGTAAGTTTGACACACAAAAAATGTTTAAAAAAGAAAAGCAAAACAAAGTAAAAGCAAAGCAGACAAATTAGCTGCAAAGCGGAAGGAATTTGACTTAAGTTTAAATAATACTTAACGGAAGAAATTAAATGATTGTGGTTTAGAAGAAGTTGGTAAAATTATGCAAAATTTAATGGAAGTTTTGTAATTGTGCAAATTTACGGGCGTAGTAACAGCTCAACAGCTGCACAGATGGCAATTTTAAAGAAATTTAATTGAAATGAAATAGACGGGGAGGTTAGCTAAGGCTGAACTGGGTAGTCAAAATACCTGGGGTTGGGTTTACCTCATATACACTGAATGTGCCATAGTAATACCAGAATTTGTTTGACGACCAAACAGAAAAACCTCACTAAGATAGCACGACCCACGTTACAAAATAGCTATTTCTCTTAGCAAACACTAGAAAGACGAGTAAAGCTAGAAATGAGAAGAGAATACGCAAACTATTAGCGAATGAGATAAAATATATAAGTATGTTTAAATTAATTAATGAAAAAGGGTCCCTTTATAAAGTTTATATACATCCACGCTTAAATTAATATTATTAAAATAAGTGGAGAAGTTGGAGTGCAAATAGTGTAACGAATTTACTTAAATTCCGCTTATTCCAAATCTGCTAACGTTCGAATCACTAAACTGTTGAATAAATAACTCCAATATTGAATAACACAGGTCAACAAAAACAATTTTTTTTTGTACATAGGTTTTGCCCTATATATTCGGATTCTATGTTCAATTCTATAAAAAAAAATGTGATTACTAATCAAAAATATTTGGTTTTGGTTTTAGCGATTTGAAAATTTTGCATTTTTGCACCAGGCTAATGTAGGTCCTTTCGCGCTATTTCGGTTCGATAGACGGCGGCGGGTAGCTACCTGATGCAGCGATGCATCAAAAAAAGATCTAATTAAAGCACAACATACTCATCTTAAAAAAAACCAAAAAAATGTGCCTGAGAAACAGTAAAAAGGATATAAAAGGTCCCAGATACACATAATTTTAAGTAGATTTGGCAATTCGTTAAGTACATATTAAGAAACTCATCGAAACTTTTACTGACGGATTGGCAGGCCTTGCAATAGAGCATGCCAGCTACCTGATAGCGTTTTTGTAAGTAAAATTTTGTTTAAGAAGCTGTAGTTTGTTGGGTCACTCGTTGTGGGCGACACTATGTTTTTGCATATCACAGAGGAATGATGTCTTCGAGAAGTTGTAAACGAGCGGCTAATTCGTTTTGCTATATATGTGGCGAATGTATTAAAAGAAGACAAAAAAAGTTTGATTTAACTAAAAACACAAGGATTTGCGAGACCTACCGAGCCAACTTCGGTCTACCTGTTAATAACCAGGACAAAAAATGGGCTCCACATGTTTCATGTAACTCTTGCAGAAGCATTCTGGAGCATAAGTTTATTTTCTCTTTTTTATTGTACTAACTGTTTCATATATATATACATATATCTACATATATATAATTGCATAATAACTGAAATTGTTATGAAATGCTTTACGTTATATTATAGTTTGGTAACAGGGTGAGAAAAGAGCCATGAAGTTCGCAGTGCCGAGGATTTGGAGGGAACCGAGTAATTATGACACTGATTGCTATTTTTGTGTAGTGAAACCACTGAAAGGGAAACGTTTAAGGAAAACAATTTATCCGGAACTACCATCGACATCCGCTCCAGTACCACATTCGGAACAAAATCCTGTACCTGATCCACCTGTGTTGGAAAAGAAACTACTCCCTCAAGGCAGCTTTCAAACATCGAGTTCATCTGCATCCGTACATTCCGAATTTGTTCCTCAATTTGAACCAGGAATACCACATCTCATCAACTCTGAAGATCTCAATGACTTAATAAGAGAATTAAATCTATCAAAGGACAAAGCAGGTTATTAGCATCGCGGCTTAAACAACGAAATTTACTTACTTCTGATGTTCGAATATCTCGGCAAAGAAAGCGTCATGAATAATTTTCTTGTTTCTACAGTAAAGAAGATAGACTCTGTTTTTGCTATGACGTGAAAGGTTTATTTGAATCAATTGGTATTCCTTGTAATACAAATGAATGGCGCCTCTTTATCGACAGCTTAACAAAAAGCAGTTCTACTACACAATGGGAACAAAATTCCATCTATTCCACTGGCACATTCCATACATCTCAAAGAAAATTATGACAGTATTAAAATGATATTAACTGCAATCAAATATACGGAATACAAGTGTGAAGTTATTGGAGACTTCAAGATGGTTTGTTTTTTTACTGGAATGCAAGGTGGATATACCAAACACTCCTGTTATTTTTGCCTATGGGATAGCAGAAATGATGCCGCCCACTATCGCCAAAAACATTGGCCTGAACGTACTGAGTATGGAGTGGGAAGATTTAATATTAAAGCATATATGACACTACTTTATTTTTGCTCGGATTCCAAGCTAAAATAACTGACGAAACTTTATCGGAACTTCAAAACACAAAAACAATTTCTATCATGAAAAAGCGAGACCACTATTCCCTCAAAATTAATGAGTTTGACATGTTTTCATTTATGTTTTACATTTTATTTTTACATTAACACTTTTAACAATATAAACAATGCAAATAACACGCGAAAATTATTTCGGTCTCTAATGGTTCACTTTTTTCACAAGAAAGTTGATTTTAATTGTGTTTTTATGCACCAAATTTTAAGACTAAAAACAAAATTTTCATATGAAAAATAAAGAAACGGCCGAATGTCAAAAAAACCTATCGAAATACAAACTGGCTCGTTTGTTTTTAATGAACTAGATTGTATTTTCCTTGTATTTCGTTAGTTTTTTGAAATATAGTGACAACAAATTGAAGATAAAATACAAGAAAAAATACACGAAAATAAAGTAGTGTCATATAGGTTTAAACATGAAGCAATTGTCGATCCTAAAGATATAATGATGCCGCCATTGCATATTAAATTGGGTCTTATTAAACAATTTGTGAAGACTCTTAATATTGAGTCTAAAGCTTTCAAATATTTGCGGACTTTTTTTCCAAAGCTTTCAGAGGCGAAAATTAAAGCTGGAGTCTTTGTTGGCCCTCAAATAAAAAAAATTATGAACTGCGATATTTTCCTGGACGTATTTAGCAATGAGGAGAAACTAGCGTGGAACAGTTTTAAGGCAGTAGTTCATGGCTTTCTTGGAAATCATAGGGATGAAAATTATGATGAGCTGATAACTGGCATGATTACGAATTTTTCCGCCATCGGATGTAGAATGTCGCTAAAGATGCACATGTTACATTCACATCTGGATAAATTCAAAGATAATATGGGAGCTTATTCAGAAGAACACGGGGAGCGATTCCATCAAGATATAATGGAGTTTGAGAAACGCTACCAAGGCCAGTAGGTATACGGAAAGTATGATGGGGGACTATATTTGGACGGTAATAAGAGAAACTGTTACCGAATATGGAAGGAATAGCAGGAAAAAGCATTTTTAAACATTTAAACTGTATTCTAAAACTAAATTTATAAGAATAAATCTTAAATTGATTTTTACTATGCTTCAATAAATTAAATCTATATCAAATTTTGACGAATTTTCATGTTTTTCGTTTTTCTCATTTTTTTCGAACAAAACCAAATCAAAAACTTTTTTATGTCCATATTCTTATTTCTGGGTACAAAAGCAATACAAAAAATATACGCACGACCCATGTAAAAAAATGTTGTTGACCAGTGTAATGCAAAAATGGTCTTTATTAGACTACTTCACAATAACACTTATACTTCGGAACTGATAGCTTGCTTAAATCAAACTGATCGTCGTGCCTCAACTGTTGCTGCTTTTTATACTGTTTGGTTTTCTCGTTGACATATTTCTAGGCGCTTCTATTTCTAGAATTTACTAGTTAGTTATCAGCTATAAATTTGTCAGCTATAACTACAGATGCTCGATTTTATAGCTTCTCTCATAGCCCATGCGCTTGTATATGTGAGTGATACTTGCAAAAATGATTGCATACTTTTGGGAGTATCTCAGATATATGCATGTGTTTGTGCGTTACCCTCCGCTGCTCATATGGACATATGGGTAGACATAATGATTGATTTGTTGATGTGCATACGAGTCACTGCTTAGTATCCGCTTAGGGATGATAGTATCTCTTAGTGTTGCTAATATTCGTCACACTGCCCTCCACCTAAGTCTGATAGTACCGATCAGACAAATCTCTCGATCTAGACGCTGCCAGCCTTTCCAAATGAACGACTCATTTTGGTTCGTGGTTTGCCAATGGTTTGTATGCGGTACACTACATCGTTGATCCGTTTAACAACTTTATATGGGCCTTCCCAATTACACTGCAATTTCGTAATCGTATCTGGCTTTCATCTTGTCACTCATAATCTTTGCTCGTTACCTTACCAGATCGTGTATCTCTCTCAGCTCTTCTCCCAAGACACCAGTGGATTTCTTAACATTTCTCTCCGCATCGGCATCTATCCCAAACTTCAAATCAGCTGGCAGTCGAAGATCATTGCCAAAAATTACCTTTGTGGGAGTTTGGCCCGTTGTCTCATGCACTGCCGATCGGTAAGCCATCAAGAATAATGATACGTGTGTATCCCACTCCTTATGGTACTTGCCTACTACTTTCCTTAAATGATCCTCCAATGTTCTATTGAAACGTTCCACCATACCATCGGGCTGAGGGTGCAATACAGTTGTCTGTGTTTTTCGAATGCCCAACTTCTTACACATTTCTTGGAACACAGCTGATTCAAAATCCCTGCCTTGGCCAAATTCCGAATGTAACTCCATTGGTACACCATACCTTACAACCCAATCGTTTGTAACCACTTCTGCTACTGTTTCCGCTTCTTGGTTTGGGATTGGGTATACCTCTGGCCATTTACTGAAATAATCCATAACCACCAGTACGTATTCCGCGGTTGCTAGTAGGAAATGGACCTGCGACATCCATGGCGATCCTTTCAAATGGTGCACCTGAAATATACTGCTTCATCTGGCCATGACTTCGTATTTTGGGACCTTTCGCTCTGTTGCATACCTCGCAGTTGGCAATCCACTCGGTGATCGACTGACGGCAACCAACCCAATATAATCTCTGCTTAATTTTCTCGAGCGTCTTCGTGATTCCAAGATGACCTCCACTTGGACCATTATGCAGCTCGCTGAGTACGTCAGGAATCCTCTTTCTGGGAACAACTATCAGTTTTTTTTTGCATTGACCATCCTCACTCTCCGATACTCGATGCAAGCAACCGGATATTAATTCTAAACTGTTCCACTGTGCCCAATATGACTTCGCAATGGGACTCTCGCTGACATCTCTGCTTGGTCTTTCGTTTCGTTCGAGTCCGTGCATAACATGTGACAGATCTGTATCTTCTAGCTGACACTTTCTTAGTTGTTCCTTGTCCCATTCATCCGTACACGTTATAGTCATTAGCCGGAAAGCCACTTCTTGCTCCTTCTACCATTCAAAAGCTTTTTTTTTTCTTGTAAGCTCATGGAGGCTATGGGCTACGCTGGAAAAGTTTGGTACAAATCGGCGGTAGTATGTGCACAGCCCAAGGAAACTTCTTAGTTCATGCAAGGTCTGTGGTCTTGGCCAATCCTTTACTGCCTCTATCTTTTTTTTCATTCGCTGTACAGATGCCTTCTGTCGTTACCTTGTGACCCAAATAATTTACTTCCTTTTTAAACAGCGAACACTTTTTGGGACTTAGTTTCAGACCAGCGCCAGCTATTCTCTGGAAAACTTCCTCCAAGTTCTTAAGATGTTCATCAAAGTTCTTGCCCAATACGATGATGTCGTCCAGGTACACCAAGCATGTTTTCCAATGTAGTCCTTTCAGTACCTGGTCCATGAGTATCTCCAAAGTAGCTGGTGCATTACAAAGTCCAAAAGGCATCACTGTAAATTGGCAAAGACCATCACCGACACTGAAGGCTGTTTTCTCTTTATCTTCCTCCCTCACCTCAACTTGCCAGTAGTCGCTTTTCAAGTCCAGTGTGGAAAACCATTTCGTACCATATAGCGAGTCCAGAGTATCGTCAATTCTTGGCAATGGGTAGCTATCCTTTTTTGTGACGTCGTTCAACTTGCGGTAGTCCACGCAAAACCTCATTTTTCCATCCTTCTTCACAAGTACCACCGGTGAGCTCCATGGACTAGCTGATGGTTCGATGACGCCGCTATCGCTCATTTCTTGTACGATTTGACTCACAACTTCCCGCTTCGCCAGTGGAACACTACGAGGAGCTTGACGTATAGGCCTCGCGTCTCCAGTGTCAATTTGATGTTTCACAACATTGGTGCGGCCTGGTTTGGAACCATCCTGGTCAAATATGTTTGCGTACTTCAGGAGCAGTTGCTTTGCCTTACTCTGATAATCTTCCTCTATCCCCTTCGTCCATGCCGTGATGTCATTTGAAAGATCAGTATTACTAGATGAAACGTGTTCCTGGAGCTGTTCACAGTTAATAACTACTTCAGCCTCTTGGCATCTTCCCAAAATAGCTCCTTTGGTCAGTTTGAGTGGTGACTTGAATTCATTGAGTACTCTTACCGGAATACGTCCATCTTGTTTTGTTATAGCCAGGGTTTTTCCTACAAGTATGTTCGGTGCTGATTTGTTTGCTGCTTCGACAACCCACAATTTGTTTGTCCCACAGTCTCCATCAACCTTTGCCCAGATGACTGCTTCGGATTTTGGTGGTATTTGCTGACTCTCTTCCACCAGCACTCGTTTACTGCTGCAGCCTCTCTCGTAGCCGAAACTATGTGGCGCATCCATGTTCTTATATCGCATCGTTTTGCTTTGCATATCGATCTTGATGCCTTGGTCGATTAAGAAGTCCACTTCAATTATGATTTCATCAACAATCTCTGCCACTATAAAATTGTGTAGTACCGTGACGTTCCCACTTGCTACTTCACATGCTACTTCTCCAATTACCTGGGTGTCCTCTCCCGTGGCTGTACGTAATCTTGCTCCAAGCCGTGGTCTTATCTTCTTGTTGACTAAATTTGATCGAATGATGGAATGGGATGCACCCGTATCTACAGTCAGTAAACGTTCCTTTCCATCCACATGTCCTCCGACAGTAAGATTGCTAGACCTTCTTCCAATTTGCGAGATAGAGATTATGGGGCATTCAATTGAGGGAGCCAGCTGTCGCCCCTTGCGGCTGACTCGCTTTAGTTTAACGATTGAGTGGATTTGGAGATTTGATCATCTCCTTCAGCTCTGCGCTTACGGCCACCCACATTGCTGGAACTGTTAGGATTGGTACTGAAATAACGTGTAGTGTGCCCTGGCTTTCCACATTTGAAGCATTTGACGGCACCATCGTTTTTCTGCTGCGTTCCTTTTAATTCTTCCAAAATTGTGTCTACCCAGTCTGGTATTTCCAATTCTACGCGATGAGCTTTGTATGCGGGCTTACTCAAGAGTGACGCTGTTTCCTGAGTCAGTGCATGGGATACCGTTTCTGCAAATGTTGGCTTTGGGTTTGCATATGTAGCTCACTTCGTTTCAACGTCCCGTATGCCATTTATAAAGCTCTGAATCTTTACCCTTTCAGTGTATTCCACGGGTGCATCCGTATTTGCCAAATGAGCCAACCTTTCAACATCCGAAGCAAACTCCTGCAATGTCTCATTTGCTTTTTGGTAATGGTTTTGCAACTCAATTTGGTATATCTGTTTTCTATGCTCGCTTGCATAACGTCTCTCGACAGCGGCCACTAATACTTCATAACTTTTCCGTTCGTTCTCTGGAATCGTCTGTAAGATTTCCGCTGCAGGTCCTTTCAATGCCACGAACAGTGCAGCAACTTTATCTTCCGCATTCCAGTTACTCACTGCTGCGGCGGTCTTCTCAAACTGTAGCTTAAAGACCTGGAAAGGAACAGAACCGTCAAAAGATGGAGTTTTTACCTTCGTATTACTCGCTGAAGCAGCCGGGCGATTAAGTTGCAATTCCTGTATACGATCTCTCAAAGCGTCCACCTCTGCCTCGAATTTTTCTTCAAACTGCATTATTTTTTCGTCCATGCCCGCTTCGAGTTTTGATGATATACGAGCCTCTTGTGCTTCTAGTTGTACTGTTATGCGTGTCTCTTGTTCTTTCAGTTGAGTTGCCATATATGTCTTTTGTTCTTCCAGCTGTGATGAAATTTGTGTTTCCTGTGCTTCAATCTTGACCGTTATACGTGTCTCCTGTGATTCTAGTTGCGATGACATGTTGGTGGATATTTGCGACGACATTTCTGAAATGCGTGCCTCCTGTGCTTCCATCTTGGATGTTATACGGTTCTCCTACGATTCCAGTTGAGATGACATTTCGGTTGATATTTGTGACGACATTTGCTTCAACACTGCTAGTATCGCGTTAGTGTCAACACTTGCCAGTAGATTCGGAGTCTCTATCCTCTCCTCCATTTTAGTCGCTGCCTCTTCTACATCAGTATAAAAGACATACTGGTTCACATTAATTCTTTCCAACTCCAATACCTCTCGTAGCCGTGCTTGAAGTTTGATCTTATTGCCGGTTTTATTCAATCCACGGCTCTCCGACTCCTTCTTCAGTTGCTGGATTCTCAATTCACTCAACTTTGCCATGTCCAAGCTGTATTCACAATCTTCGGAATTTATTCAACAATTCCTCTTCTGATACCAATTGTAACGAATTTACTGAAATTCCGCTTATTCCAAATCTTCTGCTAACGTTCGAATCAGTAAACTGTTGAATAAATAACTTCAATATTGAATAATGCAAAAATGGTCTTCATAAGACTACTTCACAATAACACTTATACTTCGCACCTGATAGCTTGCTTAAATCAAACTGATTGTCGTGCCTAAACTGTTGCTGCTTTTTATACTGTTTGGTTTCCTCGTTGACATATTTCTAGGCGCTTCTATTTCTAGAATTTACTAGTTAGTTATCAGCTATAAATTTCGCAGCTATAACTACAGATGCACGATTTTATAGCTTCTCTCATAACCCATGCGCGTGTATATGTGAGTGATACTTTTTTTTTTTTTTTTTTTTTTTTTTTTTTTTTTTTTTTAATGGACGTTGTGGCAGCGCGCTGCCCTCAAGTGGCCCAATGAAACCAGGCTAATCCTGTTCACGCGATCGATTTAAATATATATATAATAACTTTTTTTTTTTTTTTTTTTATTTTGCCGAGTCTTTGATGGGCAGCGGTTTGTCAAGCGTCACGATCTGAGACTGCTCAGCTACAGAAGAAATTTCATCAGCCAAGCGTAATACTTAAAGAGAACAGAAGCAAACGTATTATACATTAATTTAGAGAGGTGAGAACAATCTTTTTTATAGAAAAAAGGGAGTCCGAGCTATCAAATGTGTTTGAGTGAGAGTTATAATCTTGGCATAAACGCCGAAAAGGTTCATTTTGTTCGAAATTCGTTCTACATTGTTTCAGCAGAAGAGGTTTGAAGTGTCTCGATGTCCGAGAGGGAACGCAAAAGTTCACTTCATTCAGAAGGAATGGGCTCGAAATTGATCCATTTAAAAGTTTTGTCATAAATATCACACCAAGCATTTCCCTTCGACTAGCAAGAGTTGGAAGATTGATAAGCTTTAATCGATTAGTATAAGGTGGAAGATTAGTTAAAGAGTCCCATTGGAAATTTCTTAAGGCAAATAGTAAAAATTGTTTTTGTATTGATTCGAGACTGTCTGCATGGACTTGATAACGCGGATTCCAAATTATCGAGCCGTATTCTAATATTGGCCTAACTAATGTTGTAAAAAGTGCTTTAGTTATGTAAGGGTCGTTAAATTCTTTTGACCACCGTTTAACAAATGCAAAAACACCTTTGCCTTTATTCACTGTAGCATTAATATGAAGATTGAAACTAAGTTTGGAATCCATCATGACTCCCAAGTCAATAAAATTATTTACAGTTTCTAGACTATAGTTGTTCATTGTATATGAAGCTGGTGGCGAAACTCTCCGAGAAAAACACATGAATTTACATTTTTTGAGATTGAGCGGCATATAATTTACATTGCACCAGGTAACCAAGTGATTTAAATCCATTTGAAGCAAGGAATGTTCCTCAACCGAGGCACATGATTTGAAAAGTTTTACATCGTCTGCGTACATCAAGATTTTTGAGTATTTAATTGTACCAGATATATCGTTTATGAACAACAAGAACAGAATCGGACCAAGATGGCTGCCCTGAGGAACACCAGAAGAAACATTGATGACCCCAGAAAGTGTATTTTTAAAGATTACTTTTTGCGTACGATAACCAAGATACGAAGAAATCCAACATATAAGACGGGGTTGAAAACCGAGTTGACTGAGCTTATGAATAAGTAATGGGTGTGATACTTTGTCGAAAGCTTTACTGAAATCGGTGTAAATTACATCAGTGTGAAGGCCTTTTCTAAATCCATTAGAAACGTGGGTGGTAAATTCTAGTAAATTGGTGATAGGTGATTTGCCCTTACAGAACCCAAATGCGCAAATGATTGCATACTTTTGGAAGTATCTCAGATATATGCATGTGTTTGAGCGTTACACTCCGCTGCTCGTTTGGATATATGGGTAGACATAATGATTGATTTGTTGATGTGCATACGAGTCACGGCTTAAAGATGATAGTATCCCTTAGAGTTGCTAATATTCGTCACAATAGGAATACTCTAATACGATTAATGCTATATCGCTTTTACGCACCCCAGCGGGTTAGGGGGATTAGAATATACCCGCGGTAGGTATGCCTGGCGTAAGAGGCGACTAAAATACCAAATTGATTGAAGGGGTTGTGTAGCGCAACCCTCTTAAGGGGTTGCCAGCGCAATATATACAGCTTATCCAACCCATTTGTCAACTTCACATATCCTTGGCGAATTCTGTTTCATTAACAGCCAAGGCTCTGGCGACAGCAAGTTCCTCATGGAACTAGGGGGTGAGGAGGGCAGGATGGCCTAGAAGGTTTAATGTGGTCATATAAATCGTTCCCGAGATGATCGGGCTAGTACCTTAATGGTGATTTGATACCGGAACGTACCGCATCTATATCCGGCAAAGGACCATCAACATCGATAACACTCCCCGAAGCCTTCGGGGACTGTCTTTATCGTTAATACAACAACAAAAACAACAACTCTTTTACGCCATCTCGTTGTTAAGTTGTCCGATTACGCTAATACGCTCTACGCAATCCCCCTTAGGGTAGTAAGCGTTAAGCTATAAGATTTTTCGCAGTAATGCGTACGCTAATACATTAAACGCTATTATGAGCTTTCAAGATGTCACACTTGCACTATAGCGCTGTAATGATGTAAGTAAGATATGCGTTTATACACTGTTACACTTATACGCTTTATGTGCTGCTTGAATAGAAAGTTCGGTGTAAGCTAGCTAGATAATATAGATATGTATATCTATCGAAATATTTACCATAGCACAGAGGTTCGTATTTCCGCTATTAACATAAAATATGTATGTGAACATGTGTGCATAAAAACAACAAACACAAGTTATTTAGCTGGCATCTTTGAGGTAGGAGGGAACTGTTTCTAGTACTACTTTTTTCTCAAACACAAATCAATATGACTGCCATCCATATTGAAGTATCTTATACTCATTGTTTCATGCCTAATGCCCGGTTTTTCAGTGCGACTTTTAACTTCAGTTAAAGTTGACCTGCTGTTTGCTGCTCGCCTCAGCTCAAGCGGCCAAAGTGGCAGGGTTAAACTCTAATTAACTTTAACTGTAGTTCAAATTCGCACTGGGAATTTGAGTAATATAAAGGAAGCATTTAAAAATTTTTTTTTAATGGAATATTTAAATTATGATGAAAATATATCTGGTCTACTATGACGTGGTGTAATCTATTTCTGTCCTTGTTAACTTTTAAAACTTTTGCTAAGCTTTCTATTCACCAACGCCTGCTTTTAAAATCCTAAGTTAATTTAAACTTCAGTTTGTTAAGTTTGCTCTCTGTGTTAGTGGGATAAAGTCATGTGTCGCAAAAAGTTTATAACGCTCACAAACTTTGTTTATGACCTTTCTAAAGATTAGGCGCCTTCAAATCTCAAATTACAAACATTTATTTGTTTCTATAGTTTCCCAGCCAAATTTTCAAAAGATTTCTTAACCAGCAGTATTGTATACATACATATGTATGTGTAAACTTATTTATGCGTCGAAATGTGTTGTAAAGATTTGCGTCTTTGCATGAACTTTGTTTTAGGTACCACTATGATTTATCAACATAATTGAATGCAGTGTGAAAGTGCGTAAAGTTATTGATGTGTGTGTGAATAGACGTGGGATATGATAAAGGTTCAATCAACTGTCAAATTTTATTTTTTAAGTGTTCTTTATTTGCTAACGTCAAGTGTTTTTTAGTTACCTTAATTCCCACCTCGTTTGGAAGGACCAGGTGGAAACCGATTTGATGTTGCCAAATGGCGCCAGTTACCCCAACGTAGATGCGACTGGCGCTACTGCTGATCGCCGAAACATTTTAAGCGGTAAATAATGATAGAACTTTTAGAAAAAGTATCGAACCAGTACACGTATAAAATAATCGGATCAAAGTATCGATGCTAGTACTCATACTCAGTAAAAGGTATCGAGTATACTCGATCGAAGTGAGTACTTCGGAACTTTTATTATAAGTGAAGAAACTTTTTTTAAAATGAGATCGTATGTTTTGAATTTAATAAAAAACAAACAAGGAAGTGTTTGGACGAAATCGAACATTATGGCTGGGTGCGAGTTCGCCTAAATTTTAGGTACCTAAACTAATATTCCACTGGAACTTTCCAGCACTGCAATTAGGAAAAAGCTGTCAAAACTGTGCGCGTTGATTTGAAAACCTAAATTGTTTATTTATACTAGAAAATAACAATACGGGAATTTTGGTAATTTTGACGCGTTTTCATTCTTAAAAACAACAGAGGTCAATTAGGGTTCGCGGTAAGTACCTATCCTAAGACAGCACTACAAGAAAATGCAGTGGCTCCGTTTTATAAGGCTTTATTTCCGGACATAGTGGAGCACATGCACAATGACCTTTTCCACAATCTCGAATTCAAGACTGTGATGTTTGTACTCCTCCAATAACTTCTTTAGGCCAATTAGTCCATTTGGTTGCCAAATATGTTCAGATTGTGGTCCACATTTCAGAAGGATACAATTCTTGTGTCGCCACCATAAGCTTGAATAAATTTGAGCTCACCATAACGTACAATCGATCGGGCCTTAATCACAGCAGGGATCATCGCTCTATGATCTATTATTTACTTACATACATTGAATGGACAGAGCCATTTATGTACATACATATTTGCATATACAATGTTGAAAAATCAATATTTTTGTTTTTGAAATTTGACATTTGAATTTAGGTTGAAAAGTATGCTCATAAAAATTCTAAATTTTTATTTGGAACTGCCTTACCGGCAGTTTCCAGTGATTTAGGTTTTTCCATATTTATGTAGAAATTTAGGTCAACTCGCACACAGCCTATATACGCATTTGTGTGCTCTTACAAATATTTTAAGGATACATTTAAAGAGAATCGTCACGAACATTAAATGATTTAAAAGATTTTTGATCGACTTATGGCGTTTATAAAAAAAGTTTTTTCAGTTAGAAAAAAGTTTTTCTAAAAAGAGTCGCCCCTCGGCAATAGTTTGGCAAGCACCTTTCCCATGAAAAGCTTTCCAGTGAAAAATCAGCTGCATTGCAGATGACCTTGGGAATCGGCATGAAATATGTAGCACGAAGCAAATTGGAGGAGAAGCTGGGTCTTTATCTCCTTGGAGGTATATCGCGTCAACTATTTTTTTTTAAATTTCATTAAACGTTTTATGCAGAGATTACCTAAATAGCACGTATGTACTTTGTACTGCCATATATCTACTGGTTGTTGTTGTTGTATCACTGCTTCGCCCCATCCAATAGGTGCGCGCACACAATTGTCATCAATATCCTCTAACGGGAGTCTAAATAAAGCTGCAGTATCAACAGGGTGGACCACATTTAAAGGGGTGTTAGAGGCGTTCGTCCCACATTGCAATTGTCAAGTGGTTGACTCGGGGTAGGTTAGACTTTAGCCTGTTACAGTATCCAGATCAAAGTTGAGCTAGATCGACGCGCGTCTCCCTAGGGAGATCGCTTTCCTCTTCTGCCAGCTCTGGGTATTTAACTTTAAGAACGTGGTTCGCCGGGCGTTTTCTGGCATGGAGGTCCATCGCCTTTTTGTGGATATCACTGAGGAGCTTTTTTTTGTTGTTCTTCTACTTACGGCTGAGATCTTAGTGCCGTTTGCGAAGATGACTCCTTAAAACCCTTGGAGTGGGGTCCTTTAATTGGATGTCTGTCGGGACGCCCAGGTTTCTGTGTTTTCAGCAGAAACTGTTTGTTCAGCATTTCATTTCTCGCTCTAATGGGGAATACTCTCGCCTCACTATGTAGGTGGTGCCCTGGGGACATTAGGAGACAACCCGCATCAGTTCTCAGAGCGGTTTTTTGACAGATCTGTATATACTTCCAGTAAGTAACCTGTAGGCTCGGCGACCATATTGGAGACGCGAATCATGCAAGTATTTATTTATTTTTAGCCCAAGTGCTGCCGGCAAGAGATTTGAGTGTTTTGTTACAGCTCTGGATTCTTTGTAAGTAAAAGTGCGGATGCAAGCTCGCCAAAGTGTAGATCCTGATCGAACGTCACATCCAGTATTTTTGTTAGTCCTGTGGGTAATGCCATCGACGTGGATGTCGAATATGGTCGACATTTGTTTTGTGAATGTTGTAAAAAAGGCCCCATATAAACCATAGGTCGGTGACAATGTCGGGTTACATAAGGCGAAAAAACTGGAGAAATAAGGGAGATAGTTTTTTATTTTTTTACATAGCTCATCGATGGGTGTGACAGGACCTGTAGCTATTATCGTGCAGTCATCGGCGTAGGAAACAATGGTAACTCCTTCTGGTGGCGAAAGTAGCTTCGCAATGTAGAAATTAAACAAAAGCGGGGAAGAACACCACCCTGTGGCACCCCTTGTTTACTCCTTCTGGGATTAGATGTCACGTTCCTGAATTGCATCCATGTCTGCCGACAAGATAGATAATTTGCCGTCCACCTTTTGAGACTAGGAGGAAGAGGGGACCTTGCAAGCCTTGCAGTAAAGTGCCGTGGTTGACTCTATTAAACGCTTTTGATAAGTCTACCTCTTCTGGTAAAATTGTTACGTACCATATATAGATTGGAAATTTTGTTAAGATTAAAACTGTAAGCCAATTTTCTTTAAAGTAGACGTGGTCCCTATCCGATTTTGATCGGACCAATATGTTATACCAAGGACCATATTACCACCATATTTACATATAATGTGCATCGCAACTTTTTTATAAACTCCCCAAGTTTCACCACTTCATCAGTATTTGTTAAGGCATTGTTCCTTTTTCCCATTAAAATATCGATACCTTACTTTACTTTTGGAAAAGTATTGATACTACTCACTCAGCATTCGTATCGTTCTATCACTAGCGGTAAAGCGCTAATTAACTAAGCAAGTAACACACTCCATGACTCGATGACAACGCAATATGGGGAAAAAACCTTTCAGTAGGTGAAACATGGCTCGTCCTAAGAGACTTATAACTTTGAGAATAGCCCAATGAAAATGAAGCATTTAGGATAAAATATTTCTTCAAATCAATGCCCGGGTCAATATACTATCTGTATATGTCGGACGGTCGCCGTGATGTGATGGTAGCGTACTCCGCTTACCACACCGAAGATCCTGGATTCACGTCCCGGGAAAAGCAACACCAAAATTTTAGTAAACAAGTGTTTTCAATTAGAAGAACATTTTTCTAACCGGGTCGCCCCTCGGTAGTGCTTGGCAAGCACTCCGAGTGTATTTCTGCCATAAAAAGCTTCTCAGTGAAAACTCATCTGCCTTGCAGATGCCGTTCGGAGTCGGCATAAAATAAGTAGGTCTCGCCTCACCAATTTGTAGGAAAAGCTAAAAGGAGCGCGTCGCAAATTGGGAGAGAAGCTCGGCCTAAAATCTCATCGGAGGTTATCGCGCCTTACATATGTATATAAGGAAGGATGTATGTTTGTATGCAGCTTATGGACTCCGAAATCACTGCACCGCTTTTTTTCAAATTCAACCCGGGGATTGTTCCTGTGAAGTATCTTTCCAGAAAGTTGGCCATGGACTGATCTATTCGAACAAATTTTAATAACGGTTCCATTTGCATGAAATTTAGTATATAGGTACTGGAACTGGGACTGGGACTGGGACTGAGACTGGGACAGGGACTTTTACTTGGGAGTGAAGAGAAAAGAGGGAAGGAAAAGGAGGCCGAGAATAAAATATAGCTAGACGAAGTAGAAAGATGGGAGATAGAGAGGGATAAGGAGACGCAGAGAAGGGGAATGGCAGGATGAGTAAATAAATAGGCAAGCAAAAGGAGGAGGAGAGGGAGAGTAAGGTGTAGCATATTGTTACGAATATTAGCAACACTAAGGGGTACTGCCATCTCTAAGCCGATGCTAAGCAATGACTGAATGCACATCAATACTTCAATCATTATGTCTACACATATGTACGTACAAGCAGCGGAGAAGCAACACACAAACACATGCAGATGTCTTATCTGAGATATGCAATTATAATTGTGTAAGTGTCGCTCACAAACACACGCGCATATGAGAGCTATACACGTACATCTGTAGTTATAATTATAGCAGATGACCAACTAGTAGATTCTAGAACAGAAGCGCCTAGAAGATGCAACGAGGAAATCAAAGAGTATAAAAGGCAGTAATAGTAGAGGCGCTACAATCAGTTTTGATCAAGCACGTTATCTGTTGAGCAATAGTAGAGTTATTTATTGTGAAGTATTTTAATAAAGACAATTTTGCATTACTGAATAGTGGTGCTATTTATTCAACAGTTTAGTGATTCGAACTTAGAAGAAGGTTGCAAATAAGAGGATTTGCAGCAAATTTGTTACAATTGGTGTCAGAAGAGGAATTGTTGAATAAATTCCGAAGATTGGGAATACAACTTGGACATGACAAAGTTGAGTGAATTGGCGATCCAGCAACTGAAGGAGGAGTTGGAAGTCCGTGGATTGGCTACTTTTGGCGATAAATCCCAGCTACAAAAACGACTAAGTGTAGCTATGGTATTTGAAGGAATCACCAACGCTACAAAACAACAACAAAAATGGAAGAAAAGAAAAAACGAAACACCGCAGACAGTGACGAGCACAATATCTGTACAAACATCGACAACGGCATCTCAGCTGGAGTCACAGGAGGTACGCATTTCAAAAATGGCGTCGCAAATGTCATACCAATTGGAAGAACAGAAGACATATATGTCATCTCAACTGGAAGCGCAAGGGGCACGTATATCTGGAATGTCGACAAAAATTTCGGAACTGGTATCATCGCAGCTCTTTGCGAAACTGGAAGAGCAGGATGCAAAAATTTTACAACTCGAGGACAAAATTGATGCCGAGATAGAAGCGTTGAAAGGTCTTATGCAACAGTTACAACTAAATCGCCCAGATGTTCCAGCGAGCAATCCGAAGGTAAACACTCCATCTTTTGACGGCTCTATTCCTTTCGAGGTATTCAAGCTTCAATTTGAGAAGACGTCAGCAGTGAACAACTGGAATGCTGAAGATAAAGTTGCTGCTCTATTCGCAGCATTGAAGGGGCCAGCAGCCGAAATCCTACAGACGATTCCCGAAGGAGAGCGGAACAACTATGAAGCATTGATGGCCGCTGTCGAGAGACGTTATGGAAGCGAGCATAGAAAACAGATATACCAAATTGAGTTGCAAAACCGTTACCAAAAAGCAGATGAGACATTACAGGAGTTTGCTTCGGATGTTGAAATATTGGCTCATCTTGCAAATGCGGACGCACCCGTAGAGTACACTGAAAGGGTAAAGTTTCAGAGCTTTATTAACGGCATACGGGACGTCGAAACGAAGCGAGCCACATATGCGAACCCAAAGCCAACATTTGGTGAAACGGTATCCCATGCACTGACTCAGGAAACAGCGTCACTTTTGAGTAAGCCCGCATACAAAGCTCATCGCGTGGAAAGGCCAGATTGCGTAGACACAATTTTGGAAGCACTGAAGGGATTACAACAAAACAATGCCGGAGTTATGAAGTGTTTCAAGTGCGGTAACCCAAGTCACATTGCACGTCATTGCAGCACCGGCCATGGTAGTTCCACCTTGGCTGGTCGTAAACGCAAAGCTGGAGGAGATAAACAAGAGCGAGTCAAATGTAAAAATTGAGAACTTGCTCCAGCTATTGAATGTCGTGTGATGCCTATCTCGCAAACTGGAAAGAAATCGAGCAGTCTTACCGTCAAAGGATATGTGGATGGCAAGGAGCGTGTACTGACTGTAGATACGGGCGCATCTCATTCCTTGATCAGATCTGATTTGGTCAACAGGAGAGTAAAGCCATTACCTGGAGCAAGATTGCGTACGATTACTGGCGAGTATAACCAAGTGAAGAAGTGGTATGTGAAGTCTTAATTGGGGAGGTCATGGTTCCACACAAATTCGTTGTGGCAGAGATCGTTGATGAAGTCATATTGGGAGTGGATTTCTTAGTTGACTATGATAAGCAGAGAATGATTATGCAGTATAAGAACCAGGATGTGCCACTTAACTTCAGTTTGGAAAAAGGGTTCAGCAGTAAGCGAGTGCTGGTTGAGGAGATTCGACAGATACCACGAAAGTCAAGGAAAGTAGATCGAGCAAAGGTTGATGGAACAAATGGGCCAAACAAAGCGAAATCAAAAGTACCTGCGAGAGAAACACTGGCATTGACAAAATGCACTAAAATGACTGAAAGAATTTTCCAGAAAGAATGCAAGGGTGGTTTCAAGCCAGCGCGCACCTCTGTTGGGAAATGTCGGAACGATAATGGGTATGTGGAGCCAATCCGTCAAGATCAAGCTCTACAAAGTAGTTTATTGGCCAAACAACAGAGTGCGAGGGAACGATCAAGGATAATGAGTAGTAAGATGAAACGCAGGTATGATGAGAACAATAATTCGGAAGGTTTCTTGGAGGTAGATTTGGTACTGTTATACAACCCTCACCGGCGGAAAGGTGTTCCATCCAAATTTCGGTGCAGTTGGGAAGGCCCGTACAAAGTTGTGAAGAAGATCAGTGACACCATCTACCGCATACAAACCATTAAGAAACCACGAAGTAGAAGAGTTGTACATTTGGAGATGCTAGTGGCGTTTAGATCGGGAAATTTGTCTGATCGGGACGATCAAACTTAGGTGGAGGGCAGTGTTACGAATATTAGCAACACTAAGGGGTACTGCCATCTCTAAGCCGATGCTAAGCAGTGACTGAATGCACATCAATAATTCAATCATTATGTCTACACATTGTACGTACAAGCAGCGGAGAAGCAACGCACAAACACATTACATCTGTAGTTATAATTATAGCAGATAACCAACTAGTAGATTCTAGAACAGAAGCGCCTAGAAGATGCAACGAGGAAATCAAAGAGTATAAAAGGCAGCAATAGTAGAGGCGCTACAATCAGTTTTGATCAAGCACGCTATCTGTCGAGCAATAGCAGAGTTATTTATTGTGAAGTACTTTAATAAAGACCATTTTGCATTACTGAATAGTGGTGTTATTTATTCAACAGTTTAGTGAGTCGATTCGTTACAATGTTTTTAACAGTTATGCAGATAGAGCAAAGTTAGGACAGAGCAACGTCTGTCGGGTCTGCCAGTTATTATTATACTTAACGGAAAATATAAAATAATGAGTATAATAAATATAAAACGAACTCCGACAATAACCGAACTTTTGTGAAATCCGCCATTTACGTACGAGGTTTAAAAGTTTATTTCTAGGCATACACTTTCTTGCGCGCTTACATGTCTGCTTTACAAATTTCTCTCTTTGTGATGAAAATTGGATTGGTTTTAACTCTCCTAGAAAGTTTTAGCTTAACTTTATTCCCTATTCTGCTCTTTTTGATTAAGGTAGCTGAAATGCCATGAGCTGAATTGCGTTTCAGTTATCGTGCGTGTCCAGTAGATTCGGGCGGACGCTTGCTATTTTTTATGTCGTATGGAAACCAATCTAGTCTAATTTTAAATATGTATGGAAATATGAGGAAATAACATCGTAAGGAATGGTGTTTTATTTTCTGACAATAATGTCGCCCTGTTGGTTTTTCTTATGAATTTAGGTGTTCCACTCACAAAATACATTTCACTGAATAAGAAAAAGGGTCTCATTGCCTATAAAGAGAGCCATTTTGCATAGCGTGAGGTCATCAAAAATACAAATGTTAGAACTTAAGGTGCAGCACGGGGGTCACATTTTTTCCAAAGCAGAAAGTGCGATTAAATAAAAAACTTCTTTGTACTTTACAACGGTCCCGGTTGTTGTTGTGGCAGTACTTAGCCCCATTCAATAGGTGCGACCACTCACAAATTGTCATCAATATCCTCTAACGGGAGTTCAAGGAAACTTGAAGTTTCAACAAGGGTGGACCAAAGAGAAATTGGTGTTAAAGACCACATTGCAATTCAAAAGATGGTTGGTTTCATGTGGGGATACGTTAAAAGCAGGACATACATATATTTTGCGTGTAAAGGTTGATTCGAGATAGGTAAGAGTTTAACCTGTTACAGTATCCATGGTGAAATTGCTTTCCTCTAATGCGAGTTTAGGGTATTTGACTTTTCCCGGCAATTTCTGGTATAGAGGTCCGACGCATTTTGGTGCTGTTTGTGCTTTGTTTCTTCATATGTCTGAGTGTAGTAATAAAGCTTGCGGAGATGACTTCTTAAGTCCCTGAGTGGCGGGCCTCTTTAATCAGATGTCCAGGTTTCTGGGTACTCAGCAGAATTTCTCTCCCTTATGGGGAGTACTCTTGCCTCGCTGTGTAAATGATGTTCTGTGGACATAAGAAGACAACCCGTAGCAGTTCTGAGAGTGGTGTTTTGGCAGGCCTGTAGTTTCTTCCATTGAGTAAGTAGGAAGGCGTTGCCGCACTCGGTCGATAAAAGGCCGACTACATATAAGACAATTACATGGTGGACTTTATGCCTTACTATCACAATTTTTTTTTGCAAGAGTCAATTTCACTATATTTCTTGTTCTTGCCTGACCTGATAAATTAAATTTTATTTCACTTTGCTTTTCTTTATTAAATCGTACTTTTTCAGAGTTCAAACTTTTATATTGTCAATGGCTCAATAAGTACAAAGTTAGGCTGTTGGTTTTTCAATGTTTGATTTCTTTTATTTTTCAGAAATCTCTATTTATAATTTAAACGTTTGTAGTAACTTTTTACAACTCACTGCTTTGTTTTCGGTTTTATTGGTCTATCAGATTTTGAAACAAACAGTCAATTTACAATGAATTCGATCAAAACAGCGGTCAACTCAAAATATCACAATTATCAAAAAAAAAAAAAAACGCAATAAAACGTCTGCTTCTCCCATATGCTCCAATGCATTTTTTTATTTTACAAAGCCTTTTCTCGCTGACTAGTGCAGGTATTAGTAAATCAAGTATACAGTTCGGCAGGTATTGATGTGGGAAGCCTGGAGGTACTCATAACTTCGAAATTGCAGATTTTTCAGTTAGCTCGCTATTGATCTAGGTGTGCGTCATGCCTTATTATACGAGGTGTGTTCAAAAGTATCGTGAGTTTTGTGTTTTTTCAAAAATGATTTATTTATTCATGAATATCTATTTTGTCCTCTTCAAAGTAATCCCCATGAGATATAATACACTTGTGCCAACGGTTTTTCCAATCTTCGAAGCACTTCAAAAAATCATTTTTTTATCTTGTTCAGTTTTTCCTTCGTTGTCCTTTCATGGGCCTCTTCAGTTTAGGGAACAAGAAAAAGTCACAGGGGGCCAGATCTGGGGAATACGGTGGCTGCGGCATCATTAGTGTGTTGTTTTTGGCCAAAAAGTCGCGTCGAAATTGAACAATTTTGGTACGAATTTCGCGGCGACCCGTCTCATGCCCAAATCATTGATAAAAATCTAATGACACGAGCCAATCGATATGCACAGGTCCTCAGCAACTTCTCTAACGGTGATTCGACGATTTGCCAATACCATTTTCTTCACTTCATCAATTTTTTCGTCTGTTGTTGAAGTGATCGGGCGTCCGGCACGCTCTTCATCATTCACATCTTCTCGGCCTTCTGAGGACATTTTGTACCACCGATAAACGTTGCTTCCGTCCAAGGTAGCTTCTCCGTATGCCGCAGTCAACATTCGGAATGCATCCGCGCACTTAATTTCGTTTTTCACACAAAATTTTATACAGGTTCTTTGATCCATTTTTTTGAATACGTAAAAATAGAAGGCGAGCCAAAACACGTGCAAGCAAAGCAGCTGTCAACAATTAAGTGAACACTCAAAATGGCCGAAGTTGTCGGCATAAGTGAGAGACATGAGTACCAACATAACGCCATAAAAAAATCGAAATTCGAATATACGTAACCCGCGAAAATTCAAAATTCCCGATACTTTCTGAACACACACACATATACATATGTACATAGTATACCAAAAACATGGGTAAACTTTTTGAACTTTGCTATTAAGTACACAATCTAAAGTACGCGATGTGTCCATATAATTGTGCAAAAAAAAAAAAAACCACAGAAATATATCGAGCCATAACCGCACAAAGGGCTTAACCGACATTATTTTTGATTTTTTGTTTTTGATGGAAACCGCAAGGCCATTACCATATGCACCAGCTCCAAAAAAATTACAAGTCCTACGAAATACCGATACGAAGTTATAGATAAGCCAATTTTGGCTCAAGTGCACAAAACACTTTGTTTATATTTTTTGTGCTCGCAATGTGTAGGTTAAGCCTTTTTTCCGAGAAAAGTTTGTCATTTTAATACAAAGTTTTTACATTTTGGTATGCATGTTTCGTAAATTTCGTGTTTTTAATTTAAATATGGACTTCTTGCAAACACATATGGTTATTTTTTAGATAAAGATTTTTCTTAATAAGGATTATAATGAATATAGCCAGATGATTGTTGCAGATTTTAAATAAAGTTGCACTAGTTCCATACAGCGACACCGATTTTTCAGAGGAAATAGTTGAAGAAGATACTTGTGTTGGGAAACAAGGTAGGAGGATCCCGAAACCACTACCCAAAGGGCTTCTACGAAAGTAGGGACCTTCTACTTCAGTTTATACATGAGCTTACAGATAATTTCATCGTTAAATTATTAAGATTTGAAATCACTTTGTGATAATAATATTATTCCCGAAAATTTCCACAGAGAGTACCTCAACTTGAAACACAACTCTTTTATCACAGATACATTACCAGTTACTGATGTAGAAGACGGCAATGTGAAATGAATAGATTGTACCTTAGTTATACAGCTTTTATTTAGAAAAACTTAGTTTAGTTGTAAATTTATATATATTTGTTAATCAGTCTGCATCTTTAAATATGAATTCCGTTTTGAAATCTGAATAAAAACATTAATCTGCATCACCAACCACTGTTTTTATTGTTTTCAAATGTGTATTTTTTATTAGTTTAGTTTTGGCTTAACCGACACTTCAAGTAATGAAGTCTTTTTTTTGGAAAGCAAAAAGGGCGTAAGCGGCAAATGCGCCATTATTACTAAAGAAATGCAAAGAAATCCCACATTAATATACGTCAATTATATAGTCTTATATACACACCAACTTTAACGTTACTATCTAAAGTAATCGCAATATAAATACAAAAAAACGTCTACTGAACAATTTTGTTTATGCCGGTTAAGCCCTTTCTGCGGTTATGGCTCGATATATAAAAGTAAAATCAATAAAAATTAGTGCGATTGACAAAAAGGTTAAATTTTTTTGTCTGAATTTTACTGTGCTTGCATTCACATATCTGTGTGTGTTTTTTTTCGATAAAAGCAGTGGTATAACTGTGGTATAGATTTTTAATTCCTTCCGTTTTATGATAAGACGGCGGCCGCCTTGGTGTGGCGGTAGCGTGCTTCGCCTACCACGTCGAAGGTCCTGAGTTCAACTTCCGGGCAAGGTAACATCAAACTAAGAAAACAAGGTTTCCAATTAGAAAAAAGTTGTTCTAATCGGGGTCGCACCTCGAAAGTGATTTGGCAAACACTCCGAGTGAAGCTTCTCAGAGAAAATTCAACTGCCTTGCAGATGCCCTTCGGAGTGAGCATAAGACAGGTCCCGTCCCGCCAATTTGTAGGGACAATTAAAAGCAGCACGACTTAAATTGAAAGAGAAGCTCGGCCTTAATCTCTTCCGAGGTAAATCGCACCAAGTGTTTATTTTTACATTTTTTTATGATAAGTGAGTTCAGAGTTTTTTTGCATTTGGTATTTGGCCGCAAGGCTTACCACTGCAAAAAATGGGAGACAGTCCAATAAAACGGCCGCCTCGAACCAAGTCTGGATATACATATAGCTTTTGACTCGTTGTCTCGACTATATAGACTAAACTCTTTTGTCATGCAAAGCAACTTAACCTTAATCGGATGAACAGCGAGACAATTTGCAGCTACACTTGTACCAACACTCAGAGAAAAACGCCGTTCTAAAATCCAGCACCACCGGACTCAATTCAAGCTTTTCATGTTCTTACTTTTTTGTTTTTGAAAAACGAACGACCTGTTCTCAAAACAACAACCTTGTTCTTGAACTGACAACCATTTTCTTGAAAAGAGAACGGCTGGTCTTAAAATATGAACAAATGTTCTATTAATGAGAACAATGTTCTTAAATTAAGTTCAAGAAAAAAGAAACGGTATAATTCGTGTGCACTAAAATGTTAAATACAACATTTGACACAAGCTATCAAGCAGTTGTTGTGGCCCAGCGGCTACGATGTTGCGGTTGCGATCGTGTGGCGCGAGTTCGATCACCGTCAAACTCTCAAGTTTTTTTTTCTATTTTTCTTTCAGTTCCGCTCATATATGCACAGCTAATTCTCAAGCTTGTTATGAAATGTTTTAAGTATATATTCAGATTGCATTTTTTTATTAATTACAAAAAAATTATTATTAATAAAAATAGTAATTAAATGGGTATTGGAAAAATCACCTTCCCAAACCACACCCCCCTCCCGGCCCCCAAAGATCAAGAATTGAGACCGAAAAATGTTAAATCGACCGCAAATCTTTCTCGAAGCGTGAGAATGAAAATTCTTAAATCAAGCCCAAGTAGTGCTTGAAATGAGCACTGAAGGTTCACACATCAATACCAAAGTGGTCATAAAATACGAACGGTGTGCTTGGAAAAATTGTTCTTAAAACAAGCCCATCGGTCACGAGTTAAGAAAAAACGTACTTAACAGACTTTGTCAACGAATGTTCTTAATTTTGAACTTGTTTCGTTCATTTTAGAACGATTTTTTCTCTGAGTGAACGACGCTTAAATCTGAGCTATGTATATCTATTTAATTAATCGATACAGGGCAGCGACTCTCTCAAAACCACCAATTTTTAACAAATTTCGTCATTGAGGTTAGGTTGGGTTGAACTGGCCGTTCAATAAAGACCTCACATAAACTGAATGTGTCCATAGTCTTACCACAATTTGTTTGACGACCGTAAGTACCCCAATCAGGTACCAGGACTTATGTTATAGAATAACTCCGTCCTATCAGCAAATTCTAGAAGTTTTCTATGACCTAGCTTAATTGCTGCCTCGAGATCTGGCAACTCTGCCGCCCCTAATAACTGGAGCCTTGTCCTAGCGAGCGCAGGACACGAACACAGAGCGTGTTCAACCGTTTCTTCCTGCAGCTCGCTCTTCCTACACCTGCTGTTGCTGGCGAGACCCAACTTATAAGCATGTGAATATCAAATAAAATTATTACAACCTACTTTGAATTCCTTTCAATCCGTCATTTGGAGCACTTACAGTAAAGGGCACAGCAATCGTTCGACACTTTCGCATTGCTGGCTGACCAAATATGGTAAATGCGTTGCTTTAGCAACATATTTTGTCTTTGCTTAATCGCATCGTTAAGACGCTGTTATTTTTTTACTCAGCTGAGCAGAGCAGATAACGGTAATCCGTAACGGCATAAACTAATCGAGATAGATATAGACTTCTATATATCAAAATGATCTGGGCGAAAAAAGAAATTCATCTAACCATGTCCGCCCGTCCGTCCGTCCGTAAACACGATAACTTGAGTAAATTTTGAGGTATATTGATAAAATTTGGTATGTAAGTTCCTGGGCACTCATCTCAGACCCCTAGTTGAAATGAACGAAATCGGACCATAACCACGCCCACTTTTCCGATATCGAAAATTTCGAAAAACCGAAAAAGTGCGATAATTCATTACCAAAGACGCCTAAAGCGATGAAACTTGGTAGGTGGGTTGAACTTGTGACGCAGAATAGACAATTAGTAAAATTTTGGACATTGGGCGTGGCACCGCCGACTTGTAAAAGAAGGTAATTTCAAAGTTTTGCAAGCTGTAATTTGGCAGTCGTTGAAGATATCATGCTGAAATTTGGCAGGAACGTTACTCCTATTACTATATGTGTGCTAAGTAAAAATTGGCAAAATCGGAGAACGACCACGCCCACTTAAAAAAAAATGTTTAAGTCAAATTTTAACAAAAAGTTTAATATCTTTACAGTATATAAGTAAATTATATCAATATTCAACTCCAGTAATGATATGATGCAACAGAATACAAAAATAAAAGAAAATTTCAAAATGGTCGTGGATACGCCCTTTTTCATTTAATTCGTCTACAATACTTTTAATACCATAAGTCGAACAAAAATTTATCAATCCTTGTGAAATTTTGTAGGGACATAGACTCTATGACGATAACTGAAATCGGTTGAAGCCACGCCAAGTTTTATACACAGTCGACCATCTGTCCTTCCGCTCGGCCGTTAACACGATAACTTGAGTAAAAATCGATATATCTTTACTAAACTTCGTTCACGTACTTATCTGAACTCACTTTATCTTGGTATAAAAAATGGCCGAAATCCGACTCTGACCACGCCCACTTTTTCGATATCGAAAATTACGAAAAATGAAAAAAGAATGCTTAATTCTACCAAATATGAAAAAAGAGACGAAACATGGTAATTGGATTGGTTTCTTGACGCAAAATATAACTTCAGAAAAGACTTTGTAAAATGGGTGGGTATTAAGTAGAAGAAAATGAAAAAGTTCTGCAGGGCGCAATCAAACGCCCTTGGAATCTTGGCAGGAATACTGTTCGTGGTATTACATATATAAATAAATTAGCGGTACCCGAAAGATGATGTTCTGGGTGACCCTGGTCCACATTTTGGTCGATATCTCGAAAACGCCTTCACATATACAACTAAGGGCCAATCCCTTTTAAAACCCTCACTAATACCTTTAATTTGATACCCATATCGTACAAACACATTCTACTGGTCCACCTTTATGCGATATCTCGGAAAGGCGTCCACCTACAGCACTAAGGATCACCCCTTTTAAAATACTCACTAACACCTTTAATTTGATACCCATATCGTAAAAACAAATTCTATAGTCACCTCTGGTCCACCTTTATGGCGATATCTCGAAAAGGCGTCCACGTATAGAACCAAGGCCCGCTCCCTTTTAAAATACTCATTAACACCTTTCATTTGATACCCATATCGTACAACACACATTCTAGAGTCACCTCTGGTCCACCTTTATGGCGATATCCTGAAATGGGGTCCACCTATAAAAATATGGCCCACTCCCTTTTAAAATAATCTTGAATACCTTCTCATTTGAAACCAATGTCATACAAACACATTTCAGAGTTACCCTAGGTTAATTTTGATAAATGGTGATTTTCCCTTATTTTGTCTCCAAAGCTCTGAGCTGAGTATGTAATGTTCGGTTACACCCGAACTTAACCTTCCTTACTTGTTTTGGCTCAGTAAGTTTTGAAGCTATGAAGTTCGAACGCAAAAGTTTGAAAAATGTGTCATTGATTTCTTGTTATTGAGTAGCAAAGCAGGAGGAAACATTTAGTTTTTATTATTGCGAGAAGGCAGCTCTTGTAATTTTTATTGTCGTGTTTGCCATATGACTTCGTTAGACAAATTTCTTCAGCAGTTGAAATTTGCCAATTCATAAGAACCTTAATGATAATACTTACAGCAGCAAACAGAAAAATAGCAGTGGCAATTTTTGTCAAATTTCTTCAGTTAAGTTCATTTTTTTTTGTATGAATAAAGTGGGGATTGCCATCATTGCTTTTAAATGTATGATGAAAACATTTATTTGAAGCAATTTTTATACCCAGCTGTACTTGTACACAGGGTATTTTAACTTTGATTGGATAACGGTTGGTTGTACAGGTATGAAGGAATCGAGATAGATATAGACTTCCATATATCAAAATCATCACTGTCGAAAAAAAATTTGACTGAGCCATGTCCGTCCGTCCGTCTATCCGTCCGTCCGTCTGCCCGTTAACACAATAACTTGAGTAAATATTGAGATGTCTTCCCCAAATTTGGTACACGAGCTTATCTGGGCCTAGAATAGATTGGTATTGAAAATGAGCGAAATCGGATGATAACCACGCCCACTTTTTATATGTGGGATATTCCATCCCATTTCGACCAATTTTGAACCCGACCCCTTTAGAATTGGCTGAAAGTTTTTCTTCTTTTTCTAGCTTACGAAAGACGTTTTTCAGGAGTTTTTCAAATTTTTTCATCCAACTCAAAAAAAGTTATGAATTAAAAAAAAAACACCGTTTTTGTTTTCTAAATGCTATAACTTTTTCAAAAATTGACCGTTTGGGATCTTTTTTTGTTTAAATTTGTGTTTAAATGTACTTTTCGGAAAAAATTCAAAAAAATGTTTAAAGTTTTTTTTTTTGTAATTTTTCAGTTTTCGAGATTTTTCGAATTTCGCCCTTTTTTTTTCTCATAAAAAACTTCAATCAATTCCGCAATCATCCCAACTAATCCCGGAGTGGGCCGAGAATTTTTTTTTTGTTTTTTATTTAATTGAAAAAAAAAAACTTAAAAATTTTTTTTGTATTTTTTCTGAAAAGTACATTTAAGGCAGGGCGAAATCGAAAGCCCTTGGAATCATGGCAGGAATACTGTTCGTGGTATTACATATATAAATAAATTGGCGGTACCCGACAGATGATGTTCTGGTCACCCTGGTCCACATTTTGGTCGAAATCTCGAAAACGCCTTCACATATACAACTACCACAACTCCCTTTTAAAATTCTTATTAATACCTTTAATTTGACACCCATATTGTACAAACACATTATAGAGTCACCCTTGGTCCACCTTTATGGCGATATATCGACGTCCACCTATAGAACTAAGGCCCACTCCCTTTTAAAATACTCATTATCACCTTTCGTTTGATACTCATAATTTACAAACGCATTCTAAAGTCAACACTGGTCCACCTTTATAACGATATCCCGAAAAGGCGTCCACCTATAGAACTAAGGCCCACTCCCTTTTAAAATACTCATTAACACCTTTCATTTGATACCCATATCGTAAACAAATTCTAAAGTCACCCCTGGTCCACCTTTATGGCGATATCTCGAAAAGGCGTCCACCTATAAAACTAAGGCCCACTCCCTTTTAAAATACTCATTAACACCTTTCATTTGATACCCATGTCGTACAAACAAATTCTAGAGTCACCCCTGGTCCACCTTTATGGCGATATCTCGAAAAGGCGTCCACCTATAGAACTAAGGTCCATGCCATTTTAAAATATTCATTAACACCTTTCATTGGATACCCATATCGTTCAAACAACACATTCCAGGGTTATCGTAGGTTCTTTTCCTACATGGTGATTTTCCCTTATTTTGTCTCCATAGCTCTCAACTGAGTATGTAATGTTCGGTTACACCCGAACTTAGCCTTCCTTACTTGTTAAATTTGTTTTTAAATGTACTTTTCGAAAAAAAAAAAATCGGCCCACTCCGGGATTAGTGGCGATGATTGCAGAATTGATTGAAGTTTTTTATGAAAAAAAAAAAAAAAAAAAAATGGCGAAATTCGAAAAATCTCGAAAAACTGAAAAATTACAAAAAAAACTTAAAAATTTTTTTTTGTATTTTTTCCGAAAAGTACATTTAAAAGCAAATTTAAAAAGAAAAAGATCCCAAACGGTCAATTTTTGAAAAAGTTATAGCACTTTGAAAACAAAAACGGTGTTTTTTTTAAATTCATAACTTTTTTTGAGTTGGATGAAAAAATTCTGAAAAACGTCTTTCGTAAGCTAGAAAAAGAAGAAAAACTTTCAGCCAATTCTAAAGGGGTCGGGTTCAAAATTGGTCGAAATGGGATAGAATACCCCATATGTATTATTGTGCAGCCTTGTAACACTATTATGCACACAAAACAAACAGCAACAGCATTTCAAGTGTACATCTGGGTATGTAATGTTCGGTTTCACGCGAACTTAGACCTCCTTACTTGTTAATTTTTAATTTATTTAATAATTTGGGAAAATTTTAAACAACGTGACATCAGGACGATAGCTGTTTCGGTTATACCTTGTAAAACTCTTCAAGGTCTTTTCTCCCGGGAGTGTAACTCGAAAGCACTCCTACGATGGTTGAAGTTTAACAAAGGCCTTCAGCCACGTCATGCAGTACTTGTGGTAAACTTATCCCGCTTGCATTCTTTGCATATTTTATTTTTTCCACAGTACATACTTCGTATATTATCATGTGTCAAAGCTATGTTTTTGTTGTTGGTATGTTTTAAAGAAACTTGTATTTTGCTTTGTTTTATTTTTCAGAAATACAAAGAATTAATCAATGTTGTCTATTAGTATGAATTTTTTACTTTAATTTGAAAAAAAAAGTGCCATTATTTTTTTAACTAAAAAACCAATTTTAAAAAAACTTTTCAAAAAATTCGACAAGTCGAGAATATTTTTCGAAACTTTCGAACTTTCCATTTAAAGTTGTCTGAATTTTTCCGAGTGTGCAATTTTTTGTAGGCCAATCAATTTTAGTTTAACAATGAACAAGTTTTATTTCTCCAAAATTCGCATTGATATTAAAACATTTTTTTTTTCGAACGGTGTTTCAGACTTTCGTCTACTATGTATGTATATAAAAAACAAATGTTTCAAACTTCGATGGAGATGGAAGAAAAAATTTAGAAAAAATGATTGCGATCTATAACTTGTTCTTTGGCAGACTAAAATTAGTAGGGCTACAAAACTGCATACTAAAAAAATCTAAGAAATCTAATAAAAAAGTTCGAAATTTTCCTAACATTTTCTAGAATTTTCGAATTTTTTCGAAAACGTTTTGGGGATTACTTCCAGTTACAAAGTTCATGGAAGTTTGCTCTTAAACTATCGGAAGTACAAAAAAAGAAAGAATTTCAATTACGAAATTTGATTAAAACTGCCAATGCTAATTTCGTTTTCGCTACTGTACATCCAACATAAATATTTATAGCCCCATTGCGCGAGTGCGACTTTAATGAATCACTAAATTAATTACAGTCACAAATTTGTGGCACATTATGAAAATAGTGAAATGTATTTTTAATGCTAACATAACTGTAAACGAATTGAAAATTGTTGGTTGTACTCAAACAACAAAGTCATTATAGAAGTCGTAACTCGATCGAAAAACGGCAATGAATAGAAATCATAACAACAAATGAAGCTATTACTTAGAAGAAACTACAAAACTGTTGTAATAAAAACAAGTAAGGAAGGTTAAGTTCGGGTGTAACCGAACATTACATACTCAGTTGAGAGCTATGGTGACAACATAAGGGAAAATAACCATGTAGGAAAATGAACCGAGGGAAACCCTGGAATGTGTTTGTATGACATGTGTATCAAATGAAAGGCTTTAAAGAGTATTTTATGAGGGAGTGGGCCATAGTTCTATAGGTGCACGCCATTTAGGGATATAGCCATAAAGGTGGATCAGGTTGACTCTAGAATGCGTTTGTACGATATGGGTATCAAATGAAAGGTGTTAATGAGTATTTTAAAAGGGAGTTATCCTTAGTTCCATAGGTGGACACAGTTTCGAGATATCGCCATAAAGGTGGACCAGGGGTGACCCTAGAATTTGTTTGTACAATATGGGTATCAAAAGAAAGGTGTTAATGAGTATTTTAAAAGGGAGTAATCCTTAGTTCCATAGGTGGACGCCGTTTCGAGATATCGCCACAAAGGTGGACCAGGGGTGACCCTAGAATTTGTTTGTACAACATGGGCATCAAACGAATGGTGTTAATGAGTATTTTAAAAGGGAGTGGGCCTTAGTTCTATAGGTGGACGCCGTTTCGAAATATCGCCATAAAGGTGGACCAGGGGTGACTCTAGAATGCGTTTGTACGATATGGGTATCAAATTAAAGGTATTAATGAGAGTTTTAAAAGGGAGTGGTGGTAGTTGTATATGTGAAGGCGTTTTCCAGATCGCGACCAAAATGTGGACCTGTGACACAAACATCATCTGTTGGATACCGCTAATTTATTTATATATGTAATACCTGCCAAGATTTTAAGGGTTTTTTATTTCGCCCTGCGGAACTTTTTCATTTTCTTCTACTTAATATGGTAGGTGTCACAACCATTTTATAAAGTTTTTTCTAAAGTTATATTTCGTGTCAATAAACCAATCCAATTACCTCACCATGTTTCATCCCTTTTTTCGTATTTGGTATAGAATTATGGCATTTTTTTCATTTTTCGTAATTTTCGATATCGAAAAAGTGGGCGTGGTCATTGTCGGATTTCGTTCATTTTTCATACCAAAATAAAGTGAGTTCAAGTAAGTACGTGAACTAAGTTCATTAAAGATATGTCGATTTTTGCTCAAGTTATCGTGTTAACGGCCATGCGCAAGGACAGACGAACGACTGTGTATAAAAACTGGGCGTGGCATAAACCGATTTCGCCCGTTTTCACAGAAAACAGTTAACATCATAAAATCTATGCACCTACCAAATTTCAAAAGGATTGGTTAATTTTTGTTCGACTTATGGCGTTAAAAGTATCCTAGACAAATTAAATGAAAAAGGGCGGAGCCACGCCCATTTTGAAATTTTCTTTTATTTTTGTGTTTTGTTGCACCATGTCATTACTGGAGTTGAATGTTGACATAATTTACTTATATACTGTAAAGATATTAATTTTTTTGTTAAAATTTTACTTTAAAAAAATTTTTTTTTAAAGTGGGCGTGGTCCTTCTCCGATTTTGCAAATTTTTATTAGGCGTACATATAGTAATAGGAGTAACGTCCCTGCCAAATTTCATCATGATATCTTCAACGACTGACAAATTACAGCTTGCAAAAGTTTTAAATTACCTTCTTTTAAAAGTGGGCGGTGCCACGCCCATTGTCCAAAATTTTACTTATTTTCTATTCTGCGTCATAAATTCAACTCATCTACCAAGTTTCGTCGCTTTATCTGTCTTTGGTAATGAATTATCGCACTTTTTCGGTTTTACGAAATTTTCGATATCGAAAAAGTGGGCGTGGTTATAGTCCGATATTGTTGATTTTAGATAGTGATCTGAGATGAGTGCTCAGGAACCTACATACCAAATTTCATCAAGTTACCTCAAAATTTACTAAAGTTATCGTGTTAACGGCCATGCGGAAGGACAGACGGACGACTGTGTATAAAAACTGGGCGTGGCATCAACCGAATTCGCCTGTTTTCACAGAAAACAGTTAACATCATAAAATCTATGCCCCTACCAAATTTCAAAAGGATTGGTTAATTTTTGTTCGACTTATGGCGTTAAAAGTGTCCTAGACAAATTAAATGAAAAAGGGCGGAGCCACGCCCATTTTGAAATTTTCTTTTATTTTTGTATTTTGTTGCACCATGTAATTACTGGAGTTGAATGTTGACATAATTTACTTATATACTGTAAAGATATTAAATTTTTTGTTAAAATTTTACTTAAAAAAAAAATTTTTTTTAAAAGTGGGCGTGGTCCTTCTCCGATTTTGCTAATTTTTATTAGGCGTACATATAGTAATAGGAGTAACGTCCCTGCCAAATTTCATCATGATATCTCCAACGACTGACAAATTACAGCTTGCAAAAATTATAAATTACCTTCTTTTAAAAGTGGGCGGTGCCACGCCCATTGTCCAAAATTTTACTAATTTTCTATTCTGCGTCATAAATCCAACTCATCTACCAAGTTTCGTCGCTTTATCTGTCTTTGGTAATGAATTATCGCACTTTTTCGGTTTTACGAAATTTTCGATATCGAAAAAGTGGGCGTGGTTATAGTCCGATATCGTTCATTTTAAATAGCGATCTGAGATGAGTGCTCAGGAACCTACGTACCAAATTTCATCAAGTTACCTCAAAATTTACTCAAGTTATCGTGTTAACGGACGGACGGACGGACGGACGGACGGACGGACGGACGGACATGGCTCAATCAACTTTTTTTTCGATCCTGATTATTTTGATATATGGAAGTCTATATCTATCTCGATTCCTTTATATATGTACAACCAACCGTTATCCAATCAAACTTAATATACTCTGTGAGCTCTGCTCAACTGAGTATAAAAATTGCCAATGTTGTTGTATTATAAATATTTATGACCATTTGTGTCTATGAACTACAAGTAGCCCATGAGTACCACCCCACCCCACCCACAGGGACATTGAACGTTTTATTATTGTATTGCGCTAATGGCATATTTTGCATAAATAGTTCCTGCGGCAAGTGGTAATGGCAAATGAGTGCAGTTGAATGACGAACATCTGTGGCAGTGTTTCACTCATTTCACTTTTACGCTAAAGTGAATGCGCAAAAAATTTGCCGGCATGAAATGAAAGCGTAGTACTAAATATGCGAAAAAATACATTAATGAAATTATAATAATAAATTGTGATGTTCAGCTGCTGCGAATGCAAAATGGTGAAATGAGTTTAAAATGTTTCTGTGCCATTGCTGTTGCGGCTTCCGTTAGAAGTTTAATGTTGTAGGTAAGTTAAGTTGATTTTCTGCTATGATGTGATGTTTATAACCTTGTACATGGTACTATCTATGTAATTTGTTATTTTTTACTAGCACTTCAGTGTAATTTGATATTGAAGTGCAATTGAAATTTGTAATGTAGGAAATAAATATAATTTGTAGAAATGAGAAATACTTGGAAAGAAAAATGCATTAAAGACTGGGTTGCTTTTATGCGATAAAAATTGTTTAAAGTTGAAGCCCATGGTAGGACGCTTTGGCAAAATTAACAAAAATGTACCAGGTCCTTTCGAAGTATTCAAATACATACCTATGTACATAAATACAAGTATAAGAAAAGGAAACTAAGTGCATCAGTGTCAAATTCATTTTGTTGTGGCGAAAAAAATCACTTTTTGCAATCGCATACGTGTTTTTAAGTAGATAAACTCAAGCGATGCGCACGTTTCTTGTACTCTACGTACTTAGCTTAATGATTCCATGACGGCTATGGTTCAGCACTATTCAGGTTTTTACTAGGACTTCCATTTAAAAAATTCGGTTACTTACTTGCCTTAAATTGATTTCAATTTGCTTTGTTTGAATTGATTTGACGTGACTTGACTAGAATCGACTTGACTAGAAGTGACTTGACTTGGCTTGGCTTGGCGTTACTTGACTTGGTTTTACGAGACTCGACTTGGCTCAACTTGACTTGAATTGACTTGACTTGAATTGACTTGACTTGATGTAACTTAATGATTTGATTTGACTTGACTTGATTTGACTGAACTTAATGACTACGCCAGTGGCATGACTGTACCTATTTTGACTTTACTTGACTTGAATAACTGACTAATTTATTTTGACCTGATATGACTTGACTTGATTTAACTTAACTTAATGACTTTGCTAGTGACAGAACCTATTTTGACTTCACTTGACTTGACTAACTGACTACCTTGCGCTTGACTTGACAAATTGGCTTTTTTTGTTTTTTGTTAGAGTTTCGTTGAAGGAGGAAATGCTTTATGCCCTGACTGGGATATTTGAGCCTCAATGTGTGACTCTCCCAGTAGGACTCCGTTCTTCCATGAAAGGCTACTCACTAAAACCGAACCTCCTACGGCCCACCCATTTCACTGTGGCTGCGCGTACGTACGCGCTACGTGAACTTCACGGCTACTCTCATGCTAATGTGTTAGACATCAGTCTTCTCGTTTGCTGAGAAGTATAAGCCTTACAAAATCGCTGACCGTATCCCATCGGTCGTTTCGGCAGGTCATGTTATTGATGACAGTGCCCGGGGATAGCTCGCCAAGTATCTTTTCTTCTGACTTGATGACTTAACTTGGTTATACTCAGACCGGATTAACCCTCTACGGGGTCAATGCAAAGTATACCTAACATCTCGAGTCGCTCTTGTCGCGTTGTGGCTCTTTCAGCAGCTTTGATTCTTTTTAATTTCGAGAAGGATCGTTCGGCAGAACAATATGTGATCATTAATGTTAAAAAAATCCGAAGATCTATTTCTGTGTTAGGAAATAGATCGGCTAATTGATCTTCCATTAGAATCTTATACAAATGAATATGAGTTTTTTGTGCATCAGTGTATCTGGAGTTCACGTAACTTTGGAATTGTTTCATTTCAATGAAAAATTCTTCCAAGTCTCTAGAATAAAAAATAACTAAAGCGCTTTCTTTTCTGGCTATAGTGTTACGCTTTTTGTACGCCGCGCAAGGTTTGTTGTTCTGTTCTAAAAAAAAGGCAACGCCTTTACGGGGTATTTCGTCCTTTTGTGAAAGTTGTTGCCTACTCGCAACGCAAAAGCGTTACACTTTTACCCTGTATAAAATGGCGGTGTGGCAGTGCAACTCTCAATTCGCTCTTGAGTTCCACATATACTCTGTTAATATGAGTGCACAGATCACCTACCAGATTGCGCATTCACGAGTTCGAAATTGCTTCGTTCTGCGCATCTACGTCACAGCTGACTGAGCGAATGAAAGAAAAAGAGAAAAAAATAAGAGCTAATGGAAAATGACGTAAGAATTGCCCATGCGCAATGCGCAATCTTCTTGTGTGATTTGTGATATGAGTGAATATGGTGAGATGAAATGTTCTTTGTATGCACTATAAATGTTGACAATTTTCTGGGGTAGGAGTAACACTATTAAGGCTTTACCATTTACTTAGGCAACAATTTATTTCAGAAAAGAAAACGCTATAAGTTATTTATAGCTTCGTGGAGGTCTCCATCACTTAGAGAAAAATTGATGAGAAATGCAAATCTCTCTGAAACTTCCATATACTTTCACTGTGAAGATTGTCGATGATTTCGAGGAAAAATTTTGTCCTAAAATCATCGCGAGGCGAAAATTCTACTTCTGGAGCATTTCCGCCATTACGTTGTTTTTTTCTACGACGAGTACGTTTTACGATTTCTGTATAACCTACACAGGTAATAATTGTTTTGTTTTTTCCTCGAAATAATTGAACTTTTCACGGAATGAAACTAAACTCTCTTCTAACGATTCGTACAAAAAAGCACACGTTTTACAATCTGCCTTTTTACAATGCAATGACTTACTCACTGAACGCATAGCAGTTAAAATAGAGTTAAAGGCTACACCCTCTGTTCCAAAAATAATCGAAATTTTTCAATATAAAAACAACCAGTGTACATTTTGAGATAATTCTTTTATATTATTCAATATACTCTCCTGTCACTTCGATACACTTCTTTGCGCGCTAATACAATTTGTCAAATGAGTCGGAAATGTCCTTTTAGGAACCTTGTCTAGTTCGTCGGTCATCGCCTTTTGAATGCGGTCAATTAAGTTTTATTTATTTGAGTAAAAATTATTTTCAGTTCTGATTATATTTTTCTTTCACTCTCTAGAATTTTATGTTTGTAAGAAAATTTTAGAAGTCTTTTTCATCTTTCGGGGGCCCAGGCAACTGCCTATTCTGCTTCTTGTTAATCCGGCACTGGTTATACTTGACTTGATTTAACTTGACCTAGTTTGACTTCACTTGATTAGAATTGTCTTAGCTTGTCACTTTTCCTCTCGTTTTTTTCTTTTACTTTGGTTCATCTCTTTTATTTGATTTCCCCTCCCAACATTGATAATAAGCGTAAGTATCCTCAACATTATCCTCACTTTCGGGAATGTAGTGGTATTGAGGATCGAGTAAGATATTGACTTTCATAGCTAAAATTTAATAGCTTCGAAAAAGATTTTACTTGAGCTATGCCGGCCGTCCGTCAGCCCGTTCGTTAAAAAGGTAATTTGAGGAAAAAATTTAGATATTTTTCTCTACATATGTTTGAGCCTAGTTATACTCCTAGTTATACTTACTTACTTAATTGGCGCTTAACCGTCTAAACGGTTATGGCCGTCCAACAAGGCGCGCCAGTCGCTCCTTCGCTCCGCCAACTGGCGCCAATTGGTCACACCAAGGGAGTTTAAATCGTTTTCCACCTGGTCTTTCCAACGGAGTGTGGGCCGCCCTCTACCTCTGCTTCCATAGGCGGGTTCCGATAGAAACACTTTCTTGGCCGGAGCATCATCTTTCATTCGCATAACATGGCCTAGCCAGCGCAGCCGCTGCGTTTTAATTCGCTGGACTATGTTGATGTCTGCGTATAGCTCGTACAGCTCATCATTAAATCTTCTTCGGTACTCGCCATCGCCAACGCGTAGAGGTCCATAAATCTTTCGAAGAACTTTTCTCTCGAACACTCCCAAAGCCGCTTCATCTGCTGTTGTCATGGTCCATGCTTCTGCCGCATATAGCAGGACGGGTACGATGAGTGACTTGTAGAGTATGATTTTCGTTCGCCGAGAGAGGACTTTACTTTTCAATTGCCTACCTAGTCCAAAGTAGCATTTATTGGCAAGATTGATTCTTCGCTGGATTTCAGTGCTGATGTTGTTGCTAGTGTTGATGCTGGTTCCCAAATAAACGAAGTCTTTTACTATTTCGAAATTATGGCTGCCAACAGTGGCGTGGTTGCCAAGGCGGGTATGCGCTGACTCTTTGCTGGATGACAGCAGGTACTTCGTTTTGTCCTCATTCTCCATCAAACCCATTTTTACCGCTTCTTTTTCCAGTTTGGAGTCAGCAGAACTAACAGCGCGGGTGTTTAGGCCGATGATATTAATGTCAGCATATGGCAGGATTTGCACGCTTTTAGTTATACTCCGCTTTTAGTTACGCTCTTAGTTATACTCCTGGTGAAAATTAGCAGAGTCGGTTGACGACCACCACCACTTTTTTAAAAAGCTCTGATTTTATTGTTCAGTTGTTTGATTTTAGTTAAGAACGTACCGTAGTACATTAGCTGTATCTTCGTAGACGTAGTATGTAACTGCATTATACTCATATTTCAGCTGAACTGTGATTAAATAAGCATAGTGCCACCACTTTTTTAGTTAATCGTTATCTAATGCTTTTAACGACATAAGTCGAATATAGCGAAATCCCTAAAAACACCCCGGTATTCACATCAACTCGTCAACTTATCTGGTTAAAAAATATATCCCTCTAGAGTATTGTGTTTCTATAAACTGTATAATAACCTCTTACCCACTCAACCAGATTAGGTGACAACTCATTCAATTGCGTTTAAGACGATAAGTGTTTCCTGTGAAAACGGCATAAATCGTATTTTAGAACCACGCCTACATTCCAATACTTTGCGTGTCGTCGCGTTAATTTGTTAGTGTTATTTGAATCAAAGGTACAAACCCACTATGGCGGAAAGTTGTAAGCAGTTGGCGATTGTCCCGAGAATGAATTAATTGGACTGTCAGTGTTCACTTGGATTGTGTCTGTGCCTTTCATCTTTTTGCTAATTTTTGTACAGTGAGCACTGATGAATAGATTCTTGCTCTCTGTAAGCGCAACGGAAGTTTTACATACACTGACCATTAATGCCATCTTCGTCAAAATAATTTTTGGGAATTTTCGTCCGACTTTTGGGCGATATGCAGCGTAACGATTACTTTCAGTAGGAATCATTAAATCAACCATTAGGGTGCAAAACATATATTTCAAAAACGATCCGTAGAATTCCCTTTCGTCGGGGGCCGCCGAGCAGAATGATGTTTTGCGCAGAAATTCCTTGGCTTGTATAACTAACCTGAGATTTACAAGGTATAATCGAAGCAGCTGTCGCCTTGTACATCCTAAGCCGTTTTGGATACATTTTTCTCGAAATATTCTATTAATTAAATGGTAAAACTTTACATGAGTTGTTGACAGCTGTCGTTTGAGGCCATCGATGGTGCTTGTAGTGCAGTGGTGCACTACGCCGTCAGAGCTTCGAATTTGGGGATTCAAGGGGTTGTGTAGCGCAATATATAGCTTCTCCAACCCAATTGTCAACCTCACCTTCGAGCGGCGAATCCCGTTTCACTAACAGACGAGGCTCTGGCGACCCCAAGCTCCTCATGGAACTTGGGGGTGGGGAGGGAGGGATGGCCTGAAGGTTCAGTGTGGCCATATAAATCGTTCCCGAGATGGTCGGGCCAGCACCTTAATGGTGCTGTGTTACCGGAGCGTATCGGATCTGTATCCGACAAAGGACCATCACATCGATAACACTCCCCAAAGCCTTCGGGGAGTAACCTAATCGCTACAACAACAGCTTCGAATTTAAGGGCAACATTTCTTGTAGTAGTATGTGTTTACATGGAGAATGTTTGGACATAAATTCACTCATTAGATGTTTATTGCTCGAAGTATAAGCTAAAACTGATTGGTTGCTCCCTTCACTGAATCTCTTTCGTTGCGCTCATATGACATGTAGGTGAACGCCGAACAGTTCTCCGAAGCTCTACTAGGCTCTCGAGTGCGTCACTGTTTTAGTGGCCAATTAATCAATATCAGTTCGAAAAATGTTTTCTAATCTGTTTAAAGCTTACGTCTGCCCACTACGTTAGAGTTGGATATACTCCATTCTTTCATAAAAATTTCAAATATTTTTTTCACATCTAACTCCTTTTCAATAACATTCCGAATTACTAATATCAGAAATATTTTACTTCATTTGATTTATGTACATCTAAATTTCCAGTTTTACGCTTCGTTTTACGTTTCATCTTTTTTATTTGCATTATTATTTTTTGCTCTCCTTCACTTTTGCTTCGCTTCATTCAAAAGTTTTTTCGCTTGAGTAACCAATGTGGTCAGCATTTCTATCATTATAAAGACTTTGCATAACTCTATGCAGGTACGTTTTTATAGCTTTCCCTGTAGGAAATATAAGAATCGAGTGTGCCATAATAAGTAAGTAACAGTGAATTTTCGCCGCTTCTCGCAATTTATTGAATTGAAAGCACTCCAGTGTATTTGAAAGACTTGTTAAATTTCCTTAAAATACCAAAAATGTGCTGCCGCTATACAACACAGAGATCTCAAAGTTTTGAGAAATCCATTTTACTCCCAGCGTTTTAAGGTGGCTAAAATTTTACTCAAACGTTTTTTTTAAGCTATTGCATAGATTTTATAGCGGGCTTGGCGACTAAATCAAAAAAACCGTAACAGATATTTGTCAAAAAAGATCCGAAAAGGCTCGAAAAGGTTCGAAAAGGTTCGTAAAGGTTCGGTGTTAGCAACAGGCCAAATACATAAAATTGGATCTCTATCATAGACAGCGGTGGGCACCACTACATTTACACGGTTACCAAATTGAGAATGTGTTAGTAAACACGAACGCGTAGCGAGCACGAAAGCAAAGTCAATTATTTATTTAGTTTGATTTCAATCATTGTGAATGATGACTAAGTGTGTTATCTTATCTGTCAACTGCCTGACAGGCTGTTCAATATGGCTACTTTTCAGCGTTTTGACAGGCTGTTCAATATGGCGGCGCCTATCTTCAGCGGGTGATAGAAAGAGAGACAGAATGAGACAGCGGTAGTCAAATACAAATCAGGTGATCCAATCACTTTGGAAGTTTGACGTTTATGCATAAGATATCACACTTAGTCATCATTCACAATGATTTCAATGCTTGAACGGTAAACATGTGTCACACGCACTCTTTGGTACTCTGTTTTAAGCGCGCGTGCGACACTTCTGACACCATCGAAATCAAACTAAAAGAGCTGTTGTTGATTTTCACGAAGTAGCCATCGTGCTATCGCTTATCGTATACATATATGGTCGCTTACAAGCCAACCTAATAAAACCGCACTGCGTTGTTTTAGCGCACACAAACAACCGGCGTTTTTTGCCCTTACCAAAATAAGCATGCGTTGCGACAATGTAAAGCATGTGTGCAAACGTCAAATCTAAATGTCACGCAGAACAAAAATTGGAAATCGAGTTAGGTTTCACGCAGCAAATTCAATTTGAGTTGCTCTCATACAAGTTGTATGTGCATGAGACATTTTTGACAGAAAATGACTTGCGTGCGTTTATATTAGGTTAGCTGGTTAGCAGGTGCTAAGCTCACGCCCACCCCGGATCATAAAGTTAAAGTTAAAGTGAATGTTAAAGTTAAAGCGAAAGTTAAAGTTAAAGTTAAAATGAAAGTTAAAGTGAATGTTAAAGTTAAAGCGAAAGTTAAAGTTAAAGTTAAAAATAAATTTAAAGTTAAAGTTGAAGTTAAAGTTAAAGTTAAAGTGAAAGTTAAAGTTAAAGTTAAAGTTGAGGTTTAAGTTAAAGTTAAAGTTAAAGTGAATGTTATAGTTAAAGCGAAAGTTAAAGTATAAGTTAAAAATAAAGTTAAAGTTCAAGTTAAAGTTAAAGTTAAAGTCAAAGTTAAAGTTAAAGTTAAGGTTAAAGTTAAATTTAAAGTTCACGTTACAGTGAAAGTTAAAGTAAAGTGAATGTTAAAGTTAAAGTGAAAGTTAAAGTTAAAGTGAATGTTAAAGTTAAAGCGAAAGTTAAAGTTAAAAATAAAGTTAAAGTTAAAGTTAAGATGAAAGTTAAAGTTAAAGTTAAAGTTTTTTTTTTTTTTTTTTTTTTTTGTGTTTCGTGGAAGGAGGAAATGCTTTATGCACTGACCGGGATATTTAAGCCTCACTGCGAGACTCTCCGAGTGTAGGACTCCCTTCTTCCATGAAGGCCTACCCACTAAAACCTAACCTCCCACGGCCCGCGCAAATCCCCGCACCTGGGACCGCGTTTAGCATTACTTCGGGTACGGGTGCGCGCTACGTGAGCTCTATGGCTACTCTCACGCTAATGGGCTAGGCATCCGTCTTCTCGTTTACTGGTAAGTATATGCCTCACATATGTGCTGACCGTATCCCATCTGTCTCTTCGACAGGTCATGTTATTAATGACACTGCCCGGGGATAGGTCGCCAAGTACCTCTTCTACCCTCCTTCGCTGATGGGAGAAGTGCTTGCATTCGAAGAAGGTGTGGCGTACATCGTCTATTTCCCCAAAGTACAGGCAGCTCGGGCTATCAACCTTACCCATTCTGTGTAGGTATTTGCGGAAGTAACCATGTCCCGTTAGAAACTGGGTCAGGTAAAAGTCTACCTCTCCGTGCGGTCGCTTCAACCATGGATCAAGTTCAGGGATTAGTTCCCTAGTCCACTTTCCTACGATGCTGTTGCTCCACTGATCTTGCCAACATCGGTTGGTTAGGTTAAGGTTAAAGTTAAAGTTAAAGTTAAAGTCAAAGTTAAAGTTAAAGTTAAAGTTAAGGTTACAGTTAAAGTTAAATTTAAAGTTAAAGTTAAAGTTGCAGTTAAAGTTAAAGTTAAAGTGAATGTTAAAGTTAAATTTAAAGTTAAAAATAAAGTTAAAGTTGAAGTGAATGTTAAAGTTAAAGTTAAAAATAAAGTTAAAGTTAAAGTGAAAGTTAAATATTAACTTCTCATTTACTCAATAAAAGTAAAAAATTTGTTTTCTTATCGGTCACCACGCTTATAAAGGTTAACTTGAATTAATATCAAAGACAAAACTTTAATTAATATCAAAGAAAACAAAATGTTGCATAAATATTATAATTGCATAAGTTGATAATATGCAATAGCTTTACCGCGGCAGTCCCCGAGTGCCACACGTCCTTTTTTAATTTACGGACGAGTTGAGAAGAATGTCTTTTGATTGCAATTCGCAAAGGTCATTTTCGAGATAAGTTTGAGAATATTAAATTTCTCAATTTGAGACCAAGCTCAACTCACATATCAAAAATGCGCTTCCTAGGTTGAGGACGTCTTTTTTGTGAAGCATTCGAGAACTTAGAATTAAGACTTCAGAAATGCTTCTGAAATTTGAATTAATATAAAAAATCCCTACCGGATAACCTGTGAAGGGCAAATATCCGACTAAAAGTGAATTTTCCAAATAAGTTTTCTAGTTTTATTAAACCGCAAGCTTACTTATTGAAATGCTTTTGCTACTACAACTACACACGTGTGTCGGCGATGTTTTTGGGGCTTCCGTCATCATTGTAACTCTGCATAGCCTCTCAAGTTTTTTTGGTATAGTATGTACTTTTTTGTAAAAGTATGGGTTGTATAATTGCAAATACCCAATCAGAAAGTCTGGGTGATAGGCGCCAGGTGCATACCAGCTTCCTCTTGCATGCATACAGTGCCGCGGATGGTTTGGTAAGGTTTTGTTAGGTTGAACTGGCCGGTCCATGAGGACCTCACATAGACTGAATGAGCCGGGGGTGGAGTCGACGAACTTTACATAGAATCCCAATCTATTAGAATCCTCCAGTATGCCTGTCGTAAGAGGCGTCTAAAGAACCCAAATAATTCAAGGGGCAATTTATAGCTTCTTCAGGCCAATTTAGAAGCCGACGCTTTTGCCACCCCATACTCCTTATGGAGGTTCAATATGGTCAGATCAAATCGTTCCCCATATAGTCGGGCTTGTAGCTTAATGGTGCTTCTTACCGGAACGTACCGGATTAATATCCGGCAAAGAACCATTAACATAGATAATATTCCCCAAAAATTTCCTGCAATAGCAACAACAACAACACCAACAAACTAGAATTGATGCACATTAGTGTACATATGTATATTTTTATAACCCAAAAATAAGCAAAATATTTTTCAACTTCTTTTTCAAAAATACTTGAGCACTATTTGGCATATCTTGCATTTATTTAACCAATTCTGCATTTCCAATAATATTTGCTTGTGCTTTTCCCTTGATCTTCGCTGGCACATGTATAGCAAACTATTTCCACATGTAAATATGTTGGTACACAAAAAATTTTACAATTTCGCATTTGCATTCTTATAATCAATTAGAATAGAAAACAAAATTGTACTGTTCGAGTATTAAAAGAGCAGATACCAAATCTATGGATGTTGCTTTTTTAACGTTTGCGCATTTGTATACCAAATTGTTGCCAAAATTTGAAGGACTCGAGGTAGACGTTAGAAATGTTAATTTTTATTTGAATTGTTGTTCTTCGAACTGAAAAATTTTAATGTTACAGTTATTTGTGCGGTTATAGCTTATCTAAGGTACCATTGCACAATAATCTAACAAGTTTCCAAATCCATTATTTTGGATTGCAGTATTCTGCCATTATATTCGAAGAAAATTTGGTTGTGAAAGACATTGATACTGACGGCCGTTGTACCGACATTTCGGGCATTACTCTAACAATGCTGGATATAAAAAGCCGGCGTGGTTTACAATTTTTACAAATTCTTGTCATAAAAACAATGTTCTAAGCAAGTTATGTTGCAATTGGTCGATTATAGTTGAACTTATGGCATTAAAAGTCCCGCCCATTTTCAAAATTTTTTAGTAATGGTTTTTTTGCTCCACCATATCATGACTGAGCTGAAATATCAGCATAATTTAGTTATATCCTGTAAAGATATTGAATTTTTTATTTACATTAGAGTTAAACAAAATTTTTTGAAAGTGGGCGTGTTCGTCAACTGATTTTGCTTATTTTCAGTTGATGTATAAATAGTAAGAACGAAAACTATATGTGAGTGAGATTTAAATATGATATCTTTAACCTCGTTTGATTCACGGTTTGCAAAACTTTTAAGTTTTTCTTTTTAATGTGAGCGGTGCCACGCCCATTTTCAGAATTTTACTAAATTTCTATTTGGCGTCATAAAATGAACCCACACATCAAGTTTTATCAATTTATCGCTCTTTGGTAATGAATTATCAACAATCTATTCAGGGCGGCTGCCGTGGTGCGGTGGTAGCGTGTTCGTCTACCGTACCGAAAATCCTGGGTTCAAATACCGGGCAAAGCAACATCAAAAATGTAGAAACAAGTTTTTCAGGTGCCGTTCGGAGTCGGCTTACGACATGTAGGTCGCGTTTCGCCAATTTGTTGGAAAAATAACGTCGCAAATTGGTTGAGGAGCTCGGCCTGAAGTTTTTTCGGAGGTGTATCTCGCTTTTTAAACGGTTTTATTTTTATTTTCAAACGGGAAAACTGAAGTTAAGCCACATACAAACGGACACAGTAATAGCTTAATGGTAGGCCGGCGGTGTTAGAAAATTTTACGGCTCGAGTTCGAATCTCACTCGGGAAGAATATAGTTTCTAATTTAAAAAATACAAAGATATCTGAAGAGATCTTTGGCAGGGTCGAAAAAGCTATAATATAAGCCAGCATGTTTCGTTTCAGTTTTTCCATCATAATAAAATCACAATAATTTAATAAGAGAAATTATTGTGAATACGTCTCAAAATAAACCAAGTGTGTAAATACTGTCCATACAGTGATTAAGTAAGAATCTCGAGAAGCTCGCGAGATTTACGAGTACTTCGAGACACGAGAATCTCGCGAGAAGTCGAGTTCTCGGATCTCGAAAATCTCGCTTGTGTTCGAGAAGAAATCGTAATCTCTAGTTTCGAGTACTTCCTAAACTCCGGATACTTTCTCCATCCGTGTACTTATTAAAACGGTAACTTTTTAGAGTGTATATTTGTATTACATATTTCCATATCTACATATTTTGTAATATAGTGCAGTACATGTGTATGTAAATGAATATTTTGCTATTCGAGTTCAGGAATTGTGGCAAAGCACAATATGTATTTGGTTTTTTTTTTTGCTTTTGGTTCAATCGCGTTTGAAACACTACATAAAGCCGGCAAATGCATTTGCGTCTGAGCATCCAACAGAAAATATCTACAAATTGTTTATTTCCGTCCTTTTTGACAGTCTTTTTCTGGCAGTCAAGCTTCAGCAAATATCTGAAGTGCATACATATATATGTACATTAGGCCGGGTCGATTTGTGGGGAGGCAAGAAAATCGCCCTTTGCTCTGTGAAAATCATATTCTAGGGATCAAAATAAGAAACTTTGCCGAAGGAACCATACCTCTAAAACGAATTCTGATGTCCCCCCTTTGGGTCGAACTTTCAGATTTTGAAAAATCCCACTTTGAAATGCCTATGTTTTTATACTCAGTTGAGCAGAGCTCACAGAGTATATTAACTTTGATTGGATAACGGTTGGTTGTACAGGTATAAAGGAATCGAAATAGATATAGACTTCCATATATCAAAATCATCAGTATCGAAAAAAAATTCGATTGAGCCATGTCCGTCCGTCTGTCCGTTAACACGATAACTTGAGTAAATTTTGAGGTATCTTGATGAAATTTGGTACGTAGGTTCCTGGGCACTCATCTCAGATCGCTGTTTAAAATGAACGATATCGGACAATAACCACGCCCACTTTTTCGATATCGAAAATTTCGAAAAATCGAAAAAGTGCGATAATTCATTACCAAAGACGGATAAAGCGATGAAACTTGGTTGAACTTACGACGCAGAATAGAAAAATGGTAAAATTTTGGACAATGGTCTTGGCACCGCCCACTTTTAAAAGAAGGTAATTTAGAACTTTTGCAAGCTGTTATTTGGCAGTCGTTGAAGATATCAAGATGAAATTTGGCAGGAACGTTATTCTTATTACTATATGTCTGCTTACTAAAAATTAGCAAAATCGGAGAACGACCACGCCTACTTTTTAAAAAAAATTTTTTTAAATTAAAATTTTAAAAGAAAAGTTAATATCTTTACAGTATGTAAGTAAATTATGCCAACATTCAACTCCAGTAATGATATGATGCAAAAAAATACAAAAATAAAAGAAAATTTCAAAATGGGCGTGGCTCCGCCCTTTTTCATTTAATTTGCCTAAGATACTTTTAATGCCATAAGTCGTACAAAAATTTACCAATCCTTGTGAAATTTGGTAGAGGCTTAGATTCTAGGACGATAACTGTTTTCTGTGAAAAAGGGCGAAATCGGTTGAAGCCGCGCCCAGTTTTTATACACAGTCGACCGTCTGTCCTTCCGCTCGGCCTTTAACACGATAACTTGAGCAAAAATCGATATATCTTTACTAAACTCAGTTCATGTACTTATCTGAACTCACTTTGTATTGGTGTAAAAAATGGCCGAAATCCGACTATGACCACGCCCACTTTTTCGATATCGAAAATTACGAAAAATGAAAAAAAAATGCCATAATTATATACCAAATACGAAAAAAGGGATAAAACATGATAATTGTATTGGTCTATTATCGCAAAATATAACTTTTGAAAAAAACTTGGTAAAATGGGTGTGACACCTACCATATTAAGTAGAAGAAAATGAAAAATTTTTGCAGGGCGAAATCAAAAGCCCTTGGAATCTTGGAAGGAATACTGTTCGTGGTATTACATATATAAATAAATTAGCGGTACCCGACAGATGAAGTTCTGGATCACCCTGGTCCACATTTTGGTCGATATCTCGAAAACGCCTTCACATATACAACTAAGGGCCACTCCCTTTTAAACCCTCATTAATACCTTTCATTTGATACCCATATTGTACAAACACATTCTAGAGTCACCCCTGGTCCACCTTTATGGCGATGTCTCGAAAAGGCGTCCACCTATAGAACTAAGGCCCACGCTCTTTTAAAATACTCATTAGCACCTTTCATTTGAAACCCATATCATACAAACGAATTCTAGAGTCACCCTTGGTCCACCTTTATGGCGATATCCCGAAAAGGCGTCCACACATAGAACTAAGGCCCACTCCCTTTTAAAACACTTATTAACACCTTTCGTTTGATACCCATATTGTACAAACGCATTCTAGAGTCAACCCTGGTCCACTTTTATAACGATATTCCGAAAAGGCGTCCACCTATAGAACTAAGGCACTCCCTTTTAAAATACTCATTAACACCTTTCATTTGATACCCATATTGTACAAACGAATTCTAGAGTCACCCTTGGTCCACCTTTATGGCGATATCCCGAAAAGGCGTACACCTATAGAACTAGGGCCCACTCCCTTTTAAAATACTCATTAACACCTTTCATTTGATACCCATATAGTACAAACAAATTCTAGAGTCACCCCTGGTCCACCTTTATGGCGATATCTCGAAAAGGCGTCCACCTATAGAACTAAGGCCCACACCCTCTTAAAATACTCATTAATACCTTTCGTTTGACACCCATAGTGTACAAACGCATTCTAGAGTCACCCCTGGTCCCCTTTATGACGATATCACGAAACCTATGGAAATAAGGATCACTCCCTTTTAAAATACTCATTAACACCTTTCATTTGATACCCATATCGTACAAACAAATTCTAGAGTCAACCCTGATCCACCTTTATGGCGATATCCCTAAATGGCGTCCAACTAGAGAACTATGGCCCACTCCCTCTTAAAATACTCTTTAATACCTTTCATTTGATACACATGTCATACAAATACATTCCAGGGTTACCCTCGGTTCATTTTCCTATATGGCTATTTTTCCTTATGTTGCCACCATAGCTCTCAACTGAGTATGTAATGTTCGGTTACACCCGAACTTAACCTTCCTTACTTGTTTCTTTTTGGAGTTTATTTTTCTCTTTAGAAATTTATTTAGTCAGAACATATGTAAATGAAAAAATGAATTTAACTTAGTAATAGAAAAGAAATTAAAAAAAATTATTAGAAATTAGCGTTTTTACAACCCCCTTTTAAAACCAAGGCATCACTGTGATGCATTTGCATGACATAGTTTTGTGGGTTTTTTATTCAACCGTTTTAAAAAATGAAGGTATCACTGTGACACAATTGCAGATCTTAAAATTGCTTGTGTTGTTTTTTTTAAGCCACCCCAAGACACAACAGGTAGAATTGAAATTGCCCCTACCCAAAAGTTCGAACCAAAGGGGGGGGGGGGGGGGGGGGGGGACATCCGAATTCGTTTTAGAGGTATGGTTCCTTCGGCAAAGTTTCTTATTTTGATCCCTAGAATACGATTTTCACAGAGCAATGAGCGATTTTTAAATCGACCCGCCCTAATGTACATACACTTACTCCAGTTTGCCTATTTTTGTGAATTTAACTGAATCATTTGCATGTATAGGTACATATGGGGTATTCCATCCCATTTCGACCAATTTTGAACCCGACACCTTTAGAATTGGCTGAAAGTTTTTCTTCTTTTTCTAGCTTACGAAAGACGTTTTTCAGAATTTTTTCATCCAACTCAAAAAAGTTACGAATTTTAAAAAAACACCGTTTTTGTTTTCAAAATGCTATAACTTTTTCAAAAATTGACCGTTTGGGATCTTTTTTTTTTTTAATTTGTTTTTAAATGTACTTTTCGGAAAAAATACAAACAAATTTTTAAAGTTTTTTTTTATAATTTTTCAGTTTTTCGAGATTTTTCGAATTTCGCAATTTTTTTTTCTCATAAAAAACTTCAATCAATTCTGCAATCATCCCCACTAATCCCGGAGCGGGTCGATCATTTTTTTTTTATTTAATTGAAGAAAAAAAACTTTAAAAATTTTTTTGTATTTTTTCCGAAAAGTACATTTAAAAACAAATTTTTAAGAAAAAAATATCCCAAACGGTCAATTTTTAAAAAGTTATAACATTTTGAAAACAAAAACGGTGTCCAACTCAAAATAAGTTATTAAAAAAAAAAACGTTGTTTTTTTCAAAATGCTATAACTTTTTCAAAAATTGACCGTTTGGGATCTTTTTTTTGTTTTAAAATTTGTTTTTAAATGTACTTTTCGGAAAAAATACAAAAAAAATTTTTAATCTCTGCAATCATCCCCACTAATCCCGGAGTGGGCCGATATATTTTTTTTTATTTAATTGAAAAAAAAAACTAAAAATCTTTTTTGTATTTTTTCCGAAAAGTACATTTAAAAACAAATTAAAAAAAAAGATCCCAAACGGTCAATTTTTGAAAAAGTTATAGCGGTGTTTTTTTAAAAATTCATAACTTTTTTTGAGTTGGATGAAAAAATTTGAAAAAATTCTGAAAAACGTCTTTGGTAAGCTAGAAAAAGAAGAAAAACTTTCAGCCAATTCTAAAGGGGTCGGGTTCAAAATTGGTCGAACTGGGATGGAATACCCCATATATAGAATACATACAACAGCAATCTCTTTCTTCGCATTTGTTTAACTATATGTAGAAATATATGTACGTATAAGTCAAAATATATTTCCAACTATAGATACGATCTCATACCTATAATTGCTTTCAACATGCAAATGTACATACATTTACAATTTTTCATAAAATATATTGAAATTTTTTGTTTTTTTCTTGTGCAGTATGTATATTTTTACATACATATATTAATTTCCTACAGACTATACAGATTTGCACACATTTTTTCTCTAAGTTATTTCAATTCCTTCCTGTAGTATTTAAAGGAAGCTACAAATTACTTCCTCTTTATTAAAAAAATAAAATTATACGAAAACATACATTTATTATAATTACTTCAAACTAGTGCTCAAATTTCCATGTAAATGCACAGAATTAAGTTAATTTATATTTTGAAGATTTATATCAAGTTCAAATTTCAATCAGAGAAAATAATAGTTATGCATGTATCGGTTAATAACACAACTTCACTTTAGAAAAATGTGACTCTATTGTGATCAATTGTCCAATATGTGCCATATATCGAAACCATCTACCATGTGAGTACTCCATGGTGAAAAGTTAGGTTAACCCGAAATAACCCACGATTACCAAATGGTAACGCAAAAGGTGTCGCTATATTTCCACGAATTAAATCTAAACTGCACAACAAATTTACAAATGAATAGCGCTATTTTATACTGAATATCCATGACTTTCCGCAAAACAAAGCTTTGGTCAGTCTGGGTTCAAATAGTTAAGCTCTCCTACGTCAAATTTAAGTGAGAAAAAGAATAGTTGAAAATTCCCGTTTTTCAATATGGCACGTCTGTAAGTACGCGATTATAATAATAATTTTTAGGAACATTTAAATAAAAACTATAAAAGTCAGTAGCTAATGAAATAAATTATTTAATTTAAGTTAATTTTTAGCTGGAATTATTTATTTTCTAGTTGTTTTTTACATATGGTAACCGTGGGTCGGCTAGGGTACAGGCTTTTTTTCGTATTTCATGGGATTTTCTATGCTAGGGTCCAGTTTTCTACGCGTTTCAATAGCTTTTCTATGCCTTTTTGTAAATTTATCTGATATAATCTGCAGAATTTTAAATACTACGACCTTCAGAGGTTTATCGTTGCAAAAAATACTTGATTACATTCAAAATATACCAACCTTTCTTTATATCGAGCCTCCTGTAGACGGAAACATATCTGGCGAAAATGATGCTGAAGATGATTGTGCTGATTCCCTGAAACGTATGACCCGCTCAGCTAAAAAGCGGATGTGAAGTAGTAATGGCTAGTGGACGGCGTTTCGCTTATCCGCTGTTGGCTTTTCTCAATTCATGTGGATCTAATGCTATGGAAACAATTCGTGAAAATAGAATTTTAGCAAGCTGTCCACTGGTGCATAAAAAAGACTTCAAGTCAATGGAATGAGGCAATAAATTGAGATGAAAAGCACTGACATATGCATGTTTGGAGAAAAGGAAAGATAACAATGTTGTGTGCATGTTATCTACCAGCTTCGGTGAAAATCCGAATTCAATGGCACATCGTTTTTCGAAGGTAAGTGGAGCCAAAATTAATGTACCCTGTCCTTGTGCGATCATGGATTGACGGATTCGATCAAATCTTGGCGCAGTATCGCACCGCAAACAGGGGAAAAAGTGGTCGTTAAGCATTTTTACCTGGCTGTTAGATGCTTTACTAAAAATGCTTGGCAGCTTTATCGGAAAGTGCAACCGACAATGTCTCAATTAGATGGCCCGTTTCCATCCCACAGATATGCTCTACAACCAGGTCGAGTAGAACACACTCTTCGTTTTAATCAGAGCGGATATATTGTAGTACCATCGAATCGCAGCCGTTGTTCCTATGAAAGATGCATAGTTAACGGACGAACAGCATGTATGAAATGCATCGTAGGACTTTGTTTGAAGTGTTTTGCAAGTTTCCATACCAAACCATGATTTCAACCACCTATATTTTAGTTCAGAAAATGTCTTTCTATTGTATTTTTATAAACTTATTCGTTCCTTATTTACGGTCTATTATTTCCGAAATAAAATTTAAAAAACCATGTCCAAAATAGTTTTTTCTTTCATCAAATCCTGTACCCTAGACGACCCAGGATCACCATATGGTAACGCTTGTTTTCCGGATTTTCCGGAAAAGCGTAAGAGTGAATTACAAAATGGACAGTATTTTAGTGTTCAGGAGGTCAAAATCTATAAGACAGCTTCTTTCCAACTAAATACTAGACAAAAAAAGTTATGGGAACTACCGGGTTATGTTGGAGTACGGCACGTAGGTATTGTTCTTACTTTCACACTGATACTTTTTCCTCCATTCTGAATGCTCTAAGCACAGATGGGGTACATTCGTCCATCCATACTAACTTTTCCATATAACTTTCAGTAGAAGCAAGTGATCCAACTTCCTTTACTTTGCTTTGCTGCTGATCTATCAATTTTGCTATTGATGACTCCATATGTATTTCATGTAATATCTATTTAAGATTTGAGCATGCGATCTTGTTCTCTTTCTTGCTCCGCTTCCTCTTGACCCGGAAATCTGCTGTCCTTATAACTAAAATCTTGCGTGTATGTTTAGGTGATGCTTACACTGCTATCTGCACCTGGCATTCAGAGATACGCTACCTTTTGCATCTTCTCAACTTTCAATAACAGCTCGTTTCTTGTATTAGCTTTTCCAGACTAAAGCTAATATCGGTCGGATGACTGTATCGTACACACCGTGAATAATAAACGGCGTCCAAAGAAGAGTTGGCGATCCAGAAAACAGAGTGATACTTGCAAATATTGAGCCCTGTGCTCCGCGGTCTCACCTTAAAATTAGAAGTACCTTCGGGAAAATTGCTTTAAACATATATGTAATACTCCTATATTGCTAATAGAAAATGCTCGAAATGTGTTTTGAATTCGAAATCAAAACAATACAGCCTATAAAATTTTTGTGATTGTAGCAGCATAAGTGTGACAAGAAAAAATTTAAATTTAGGTACATTCGATTATTGAATACAAAAACAAAAATTTTTAAACAGAAATATATCGACACTCTGATGTTTGGGAATGTACCTAGCTTTTTGTACCAATATAGGACATATATGGCTTTAAACCAATTTGAGACACGATAAAACGCATACCGACAAATTGTTGTTTTACTATCGTCTTATTATTTATAGCGAATTATTATCGTTGAGTTATCGATTTTTATGGGTTTGTTATCGCCGGGTCATCGGATTCTTATTAATTTGTTATCGACAGATAACAAATGTGTCATCGATTTTATATTGAAGTTTTTTCGGAATTTTTTTCATAGCTAACCGATGAGTCATCGATAACAAATCGATAATACGCCGATACCAAATTAGTAAGGCTCCGTTATAAATCGATAACTTTTCGGATTCAAGTTGATACATATTTAATAGCATAAATAACTTTTCGATAGCAAATCGATAACATGTTGATGACATTGATAACTTTTCGGAAATAATCGATACAAATTAATAAGCCGATGAACTGTACGATAACAAATCTACAACAAGATTATTAAAAATTGGTAACACTGCGATAGTAAATCGATAACTTTTAAATTGTAAAACGATAAATTTTTGATAACAATTCGATAACTTTTCAATAAAAATCTATAATTCATTGATAACCTTTGTTATCGATAGAAAATTTATAACTCAGCCACATCTCGTCGATAACACACATATTACAAAACCTTTATTACCCCTTCCCTCCCCTCACGACCACCCCTCAACTCCGGAGACAGCGTTGTGTAGGTCCAGTAGGTAATGTGCTCTCTTATTATTTCAAAGTCGACCAAGCTTGCCAGTCTTACCGGACGGTACTGCTGTTAAGGACGGTACTTATATGCCACTAGCCTATACTGGTGCAAATATAAGTAAAAAATTTGGTCTTTCTAAAATTTCATAAATCGCTATATAATTGTCTGTAACCTCCGGCTTCATAATTGCATAAGAGTTTCCAAATTATTTCAAACCAAGTAAACTTAGTTAAACCTAAATTAAATATAGGTATAAATAGTATTTAGAAAATGATAAACGGTGCGTACGTTGCGTATACGCCTTGTATCCCCGCATTCTTCTAAAGTCAATTTTCAACACAAACAAATTTTTGCACACTCATCTACATCTTACATCTCTTTTAATGTATGTAAATGCAAGCAAAGCTAAATTCATGCAATTTAATTGAAAACAGCAAGTTCGTTGAGATATGCATTAGACCGGGTCGAAAAAGTTGCAAAGGACCGCGGCTAAAATTGAAGGTTATATTGAGATGGTATGGGGAATTTTTTTTGTTTTAACCTCTTAAAGTATCTTCTCGTTCAATCAAACTAGTACCTTATGTTGGCCCAAAAAGATTTAATTTGAGAAACCTACTGCAGATCTAATATCCTTTATATTTGAAGGTATTATAGAGCTACTCTAAATGTGTAACGTAAACGTATAAGACTCGGAAATCCAACGAATTAAAGTAATTTTTTTTCTGGGACTGTGTAACCAACCACTCTGGTCGTTGATTAAACAAAAAGTATGCAGTGGTTTAAGTTAGGCAAAATTATAGACGCTCAAAGAGTTTTATAAAAATCGGTCAAACATTTTCGGAGAATATCTCGAACATTTAGGGATAAATTATGTATAACGCAAGGAGTCATTTATTATATTGCGACGCAAAGTGTCACGGCGTCATAATAAACTGGCCGTTATTGTATGTAAAATGGATAGAGTGAGAAAGTATATCTTCATGAAAGATACAATTTCCTCTCCTACAGAGTAGTGCAACAGCAAGGTATAAAAAAAGCTAGCACACAACTAATGTCTAAACAAACAGTTAAAGTGAAGTATTTTGAAAAACAAAAACTTTGAAGTGTAAGCACATGAAGTATTTTCATTGCAATGCAAAGTTCTTAAATTTACTTGCATAGCTACACATACATACATACCACATGCAACAACAAAGTTGTGAGGACTAACGCCCCGATTCTGAGCGTTACCGGTAAAATAGTACCCAGAACATTATGTAACCGAATATCGTTACCATTTCTTTTATCCGCGATTCTGGCCCAAGTGGTAACGCTGTCATCACCGAAAAACTCACCAGTGTCTGTGGAGAAATTTGAAAGGTAGTTTTCTTCGCTTTCACGGTTGCCACTTTGGTCCATTTGGACCAAAAATGGTCCCTTCCAACCCCATTTGGTCCGCTGGTCCCTTTTCTTCAATTTGGTCCTTTTCAGGCATTAGCCACGATTGATACTTTTCTTTATTTTTCACTCAGGTAAAAATTCACAATATTGCCCAAAAATTCGCGACACTTTTGTTAGCCCCATATAATTTTGAATTTACTTCAATGGAACTCTCACCATAAAAAATTGCTCAGTCAATAAAATGTACCAGAACAATAACATTTCACCTAAGATATAATTTACGCCAGGCATTAAAAAGAAAAGTTTTGGCAAACACATTGTCGTTAATTGTTGATGAAATAACCGAATAATCAAAAAAAAAACTCTTTTTTTTTTTAATAATTTGGGAAAATTTAAACAACGTGACATCAGGACGGACAAGGCGACAACTGTTTCGATTATACCTTGTAAATTTCTTCAAAGCCTTTTCTCCCGGGAGTGAGAGTCGAACCCACACTCCTACGATAGTTGAAATGGTTATAAATGCATCCAGCTACGTCATGCCCTAGTTGTTGTAAAGTTTTTCCATATATTAGAAGGTTATACAACACTATGTAAAATATATGAAAATTAAAATTGCTTCTCGCCTAGCATAGCTTATAGCGAGCACTCTGCCGTGAGCCTAACACTTTCAAAACTTATACAAAGAAATTCTATGCATTACTTCTCGTTTGGCACGTTGATATTTAAATCTTTCTCACCCAGCTCAATGAGTTCAAGGAATTCCAGGACTATTGTGGTGTTAAGCCACGCAACGTAATTGAAAACTAAGTATCTTGGCACAAGAAATATTTTAACTCGAAGACAGAAGGAAGCAAATGCAAAAGAGATTTGATTTCGGAAGAAATGTTTTGAATAAAATTATTCTCGTAGGTGATAGCAGAGCTACTGAGCTCTGGGATCAAAACTCACACTTACTGAATCTATGCTCTGATATGAAGTTTAAACGTTAAGGGTAAAAGTAAGCATCTATAAAAATAGCACTAACAAAATTGCCTAGTTTCATTTATGATTTACTGAGTTTTCCACATACATAGTTCGGCAACACCAGAACGCAAATTTTGAACCGTTTCTTACTAAAACCTAACTGTACTATACATTTTACTTCATTGCAATCAACAACATAATGCTAGAACCAAGAGCTTTGTGACCAAAACTAGGTTCACAACGCTTGGTTGGTGAAAGACATAGACTTATCCTATGTCAAAATATAGTACCATTTTTGGTTGCATGCACATATATTTGTTTGTTCAGCTTGAATTAAAGGAAAGTCTTCACTATGTTTTGTAAAATTTTATATCGAAACATTCTAAAATTTTGTATTTTATACTAATAAAATAAAGCAAAAATTTGGTTATTTTTTTCGATGAATTTTGGTCCCAAATGAAAACATGGTGTGGGAACCGTGTTCGCTTAACGAAAATGTCTTACTTGTAGATACGAGGTTAACGAATAAACAGGATGATGTATATATACAAATTATGTATGATAAGTTTCTACATAGGTATATTGTAATTTATTCTGTGAAAGTACCTAATGTAAACAAATATGTATAGCAAGAGACAACACTTTGTTACTATTATCTTTACTTATTTGCGCTTAGAATTCCTTATTTTTCAGTTTTGCCTTTTTCCAAACAACAGCTGTTGTGTGGTTATTTCGATGTAACCACCTACTTTTGTGGGTAAAAAATTATCCGGCTACTTTAGCAGGTAGAATACCAAAAGGGTGTAAAAGTTGCCACATGATTTCGTTACCGTGGTGAAGAATTTTGTTACCACACTAGAATCGGGGCGTAAATGTAAGTTAGGAAAAGAAAGTATATAAAAGAGAAACAAAAGTACACAAAAGAAAACAATTCAATGGGAATTGGAAAACATTAAAATAATTACAAGTGGCATTTGTCACACTTACGTTTTCGCTTTTCTTTTTTAAGCGAATATACTCATACATACATACATATGTACATACTAAAGTCAATAATGTGTGGGTGGCTTTATGTCTACAAGAGTTGTAGGTAGAATTTCACTGCGATAAAAAGGCGGCATGCAATGTTAGCAGAGAAAGGGGAATAATAAATAATAATCACAATCGGTGGCTATGCTGCCTATTGGCACGGTCATTATTGTGGGAAAAAACTCTATTTAATCGAGCTCGATTTAAGAGATAATAGCGTTTTCTTTTCTGAAATAAATTGTTACCTAAGTAAATGGTAAAGCCTTAATAGAGTTACTCCTACCCCAGAAATATCCGACATTTATAGTGCATACAAAGAACATAAATGGCTACCCCGTGTATTGGCTGATTTTCACAAACGCGCTTTCAATGATAATAAAAATTCTTTAGCAATTATTTCCTTCATTTTAATTTTCTTCGCTAAAAATTTGTGAAGTTATGAAAATAAATTGTCACGATCAGCTGGTTTAGCAGAGTTGCACTGCGACATCGCCATTTTATGCAGGGTAAAAGTGTAACGCATTTGCGTTGCGAGCAGGCAACAATTTTCAAAAAAGAACGAAATACCCCGTAATGACGTTACCTGCTTTTTAGAATAGAACAAAATATATTTAAAACCCTTGCGCGGCGTACAAAAAGCGTAACACTTTTGCCAGAAAAGAAAACGCTATAAGAAAAAAAACAATGCAAAAAAAAAAACATTGTGGATAAATCCTGCGTTGCGGATGTGATATATAAACTTTTATAGAATAATAACTTAAGTTTATAAATAACGGCGCCTTTGTGCAGTAGTTAGTGTGCTTAGCTGACTTACCGCACGTTCGAGCTCCCATGCAGGTAGCTCTAGAAATGAAAACGTCAAAACGTCGACCTATCGTGGGCAAGAACGCAGAGCGTATTTTTACCAGAGCTTTCCGATGGATGGAGACCTGTTGGTTAAATTGTTATCACAAGGTATAATTATCATTAATTTGCACTTAACTGCCTGCTATCCCTGTTTCGCGATAACTGACACCAATTGAGAGCGCCAAGGTAAGTCAAGCCTTTCTCCACCTGTCTCTTTCAACTTAGCGGAGGTCTACGCTCTCCTCTGCTTCCAAACTACCGTATGGACGGAAAGTAATGGTGGCCTTACCACAGCAAGAGGGAGGCAGAGGGAAATAATGAAGTTTGATTGCTAAGTAAAAGGGAGGTTACATCAAGACTCCGGCTTGAAGTGCCAAAGCAGTACCCGACTATGAAGCATATTAGTGTTACTATCGGGATAGTGCGAGACGAATCGAGTAAACCGCTTTCAACCTTTAATTCAACGGGCTCAGTTGTTAGAGTGTAGCAATATCGCAAGCTTGGGCTTGTTAAAGCCCACAAAGCAAAGCACAAGCACGTGTGGGGTGAAGTCACAGGAAGCGTTGCTTCTGCATCAGCATCGAATAAACCTATAAAGGTTTGGAAGGTACTTCGCGTATCTTGGCCTGTGTAAGTGGTTCAAGCTACACTGCGTGGGCGGATCAGTACTTCCCAAATCAAGTATTATTGTCAAATGACAACAAAACAGAAAGAGGACTGGAGAATCTGAAATTGAGAGAATAACAAGAAAAAGAAAAAGGTGTTAAAAAATAAGCTTTCAGCTGCTTTTCAACTGCACAGCGGTTTTGAACGAACTCCTCTTGAGAAGAGTTAATAAGAAGTAACGCTGATCCAGAAGCCATGACTCCACAAGAGAAAGTTTCTAAGCACCGCGAGCGCAGATTCAGCATTTACTACGCAAAAAAGATCAGAATGCAGTCTTGGGAAGGAAATGCCTACACTCGTGTTGCCAAAACACGGAACTATTAGCCAAATATGTTTACTGCGCAGTGTACCGCAAATATATCGCCCTCTTTGGCTGCATGCCATGTTATACTCTAAATGTCTTGCACCGGTAGAGCTTTTTTTGGACTAGCCCCATTTGTATACCTAACACATGACAATTGAACAAGCCCCATACTTAACAGAATTGCCTGCATGATGTTTGCAAATTGCACAGCTCAACTGGTGGTTGACTTTAACATTTTCCCAATCATAGATAGACATAAGAATGCATGTAGAGCTGAAGTACAAGGATGAAATGATAACTCGAAAATGCATAAAGAACAAAGGTGGGAGTGCTTTGAAATGAACGTTTGAACGCCATTGAGACTTGTTTATCCCCTAAAAATTGCTGTCTCAGCATGAAAAGCCAGTCTCTTTAAAGAGGAATGAACAAGCAAACATCTCATAAAATCGATATACATACATACGTAGCTGGAATGTTCATCCTTGTTTACGGCTTTCAAATGTGAGCACAAAAGATGATAAAAACATTCCAGCACACACACACATTGCGTTTGAAAAAAAAAAAAACACAAGCTAGAAATATCACACAAAAAATTTTACAGCCTAGTGCGCTTTTATCCTGCTCCAAGTGTAGATGTAGGCACTGAAAGGTATTTGTGTTATAATCAACAGATTGCATATGAATACATTCAACAATATTCATACATAAAATACAAGTAGGGCCAGAATCTCGTCCTGTTGCGAAATTTTCCATAAGATTTGAAACTTTAGACCAGCAGAACTTAAGAAATTTACCTTTTAAGAGCAGCGTTCCCGAAAGAAATAACTAAAATACTTCTATACTTTCTAGGTAATGCTACATAGTAAATCAGACAATACTATGAAAAAAGTAAATATATCAGACCTTTAACCTTACTTTCTGACAAAAGTTTAAACAAATTTTACTTGAATGCCATGAACCTTGCGAGCTTTAGGAGTATTTCGGTAATCGAGAACCTCACGAGAAATTTTTCCTCGAATAAACTCGAGAAATCGTAAGCTCTATTTATTTTCAATTTTCGAGATATTGTGGCAACTATCTCCGGATATTTTCGTGGCATTTTTTTAATTCTAAGTACTTTGCTTATTATACCAGAATTATTTTCGGGATCACTTAAAAAATAAACGTAGGACTGTTTTCAGATTTTATTATTATATGAATAATAAAATTTATCATTAATGAATAATTTCGCAAGTCCTAAGTGCCCATTTCGCCTTTTTTGTTTCCTGAATCAATCGAGATAATTTTTGTACTAATTTGACATCATGTTGCGACTTATTCGGGACTGTCTTCGGGATTGTTTCGCGATTCTTTTCGCCATCATTTTGAACTTATTTGGAGATTATTTCGATACTGTTTTTACATATGAACTATTTCGGACTTTCAAAATATCTTTAGATAATTTGTGCATTGTTTGTTAGGAGTGTATCGAAATCATAGCGAACCGTTTCGATGTAACTACGCGATTTTCTTGAATCATTTTTATATGATTTATTGATAATTTTGGGATCGTTTTCGAAATAATTTCATGATTATTAAGCAATAATTTTTGTACCTAGTTGTACTTGAACACAGGGTATATAACTTTTATTAGATAACAGTTGGTTGTACAGTAGGCCGGGTCGATTTGTGGGGAGGCAAAAAAATCGCCTATTGCTCTGTGAAAATCATATTCTAGGGATCAAAATAAGAAACTTTGCCGAAGGAACCATACCTCTAAAATGAATTCTGATGTCCCCCCGATGTCGACCCGCCCTATTGTACAGGTATAAAGGGATCAAGATAGATATAGACTTCCATATATCAAAGTCATCAGTATCGAAGAAAACTAGATTAAGAAATGTTCGTTCGTCCGTCCGTCCGTTAACAGGATAACTTGAGCAAATATTGATATATCTTCACCAAATTCGGTATACGGGCTTATCTGTACCCAGAATTTAATTGGTAGTGAAAGTGAGCGAAATTTGACGATAACCACCCCCACTTTTTCGATATCGAAAATTTAGAAAAATGGAAAAACTGGGATAATTCAAAAACAAATTCCGCTAAGCTAATGAAATTTGGTGTGGATTAGTTTTATGACGCAAAACATAAATTCCATAAATTTAGAAGAAGAAAATTTGGTAGTTTAAAAAGCCGTAAATCAAAAGCCGTTAAAGTTATTACATTGAAATTTGGAAGCGACACTTACTATATAGACTGAGTGAAGATAATAAAAGTTGGTTTAGTTTGCAATAACTGTATTGTATTTAACTACATTTGACTGATATTCTACTTCAGTAGTGGTATGGTTGAGCTAAGAATTAAACAAATTTTGAAAATGGACGTGTCCCGCCCCTTTTTTGTTACTCTTTCCAAAATACTTTGAATGCGATACAAATTTTTTTCTAGTTGTGTTATCGATGATGTATAAACGAGTTATCGAGCTATAGATTAATTTGCTATCGATAAGAATGCTATCAACAAAATGTCGACTTTTTTATCCACGAGTTATCGGTTTGTTATCTAATTCATATAGAAAAATATTGATGTTAGAATTTTAGCGATTTGTTATCAAAAGTTGTCGATTTGTTATCGAAGTGTTAAAAATTCCTTTCAGATAAGCTAGAGCTCTACCACGGGTTGAAGACAACGCATAACAGAGATAACTTTACATGAACCAAGTAATTTCGAGCAGAGCTTCGTTGGTTTATTATGGTTGGGTACGGTTTCTTAACGGCTTGTTATCGACGGGTTATGGATGCGTTGGTATTTGTTGCATAATAAGCCGAGGAATCGTCGTTAACAAATCGATAACATACCCATTACATTTTTTTAGGTGTCAGCATAGAACTTCTTGGTACTCATGCCTTTTTTTGAATTTTTTCGTATATTTTTAGGAGTGCTATTATAGTAATTTTACAATTTTGTTTGAAAGTAGTTTCAGATAAATCTGGGCGGGATAATGTTCCAAAAAAGCCATATACTATTTATTTGATACTTATTTAAAAAGTGAAATAAGAAAAAATAATAATCACAAATAATTTGCAAAATTTTTTTATTATAAACCTTCGCTGTATTTCTAAGCAAATCCAAAGGAAACGTACAAGGACTGACACGAAAATATTCTTCGTTCACAAAGAGAATAATTGCTTAATATCGCATTTAACTATTTTACAAACTTTTATAAATAAAAAAAATAAATGTAAGGCGCGATAACCTCCGAAGAGATCTAAGGCCGAGCTTCTCTTCCAATTTGCGTCGTGCTCCTCTTGATTTTCCCTACAAATCGGCCGGACGGGACCTACATGTTTTATGCCGACTCCGAACGGCAACTGCAAGGCAGATGAATTTTCACTGAGAGCTTTTCATGGCAGAAGTACACCTGGAGCGCTTGCCAAACACTGCCGAGGGGCGACCACGCTTAGAAAAATTGTCTTCTAATTGTAAAACCTTATTTCTAAAATTTTGATGTTTCTTTGCCCGGGGTGTGAACCCAGGGCTTACGGTGTGGTAGGCGGAGCACGCTACCATCACACCACGGTGGCCGCAACTTTTATAGCAAAGCATTTTTCATTGATTCCGTTGATGCAGCAAATGCCGATGAAAGGCTAAAGCAGAGTATCAACCGTGACCGGACTAATACGTACGCAGGATTGGTGTACAAAACAGTGACCTCTAGAGAGTTGAAGGCTGAATATGAGAATGTATTGGTTTATTATACACAAAGTGTGATTGCCAAAAGTAATAATTTGTTTCAAAGAGATATTTTGAAATCTACGGAATTCGGATTTTGACTAAATTTTTTTGAATCCTGTACTACTATTTTTTGCCCTTCGTTAGTTTCAACCCTGGTACAAATATGGCACATTGCGACGAAATTAATTAATGCAGCTCATGCCAATGCAATATCAATCGAATTGAGTGACCACAAAGAGCACAAAAACCAATAAATATAACTCTCAAGCATTTACACAAAACAAAACATTCACACATACATATGTTCATATATTCACATACAACATTACGTATGTGTGGTGGTCATTCACCACAGCTTATTGATATTAGCCCTTTGGGTATAACTGCACTTGTTCGTATTCACTCTTGACCATAGATTTGATTGGTAATTGAATTTTACACCCGAACAAATTGTTCTTTCGAAAATTACAAAAATTTGTTATTATAGAATTTTGTTGTGTTTACATGCAGTGATTTACGGCATATTATTGTTTATGTCACTGCATTTCGAAATTGCGTTTTCAAGTGATGGGAATATTAAATGCTCAACTGAAAACAAATTTTGCATACAAAGTTAATTGTAGAGGGGAGGTGGAATACTAAAACGAAAATATGCAGTATCGATAATATCTTAAAAACATTAGGGTGGAATTCTGTGATATTCTCACAGCAATTGGATGATCATAGTAAATCGCAGCGGCAGCTTTGAAAAAAATCACCGTTACTGAATGAATGTGGTAGCATCTCCGACTCGTTGGCAATCACGCTATTCAATATTAATAGTCACATATCCAATCACAAAATCACAGATCTCATCACAGGAATAATTAGTTATGATAATAGGCATCATCCGGTCGAAAATATCTTGGCCAGATAAATAGTTTTGCATGTTAATACAACAACAACGATTTGGGCCAGATAATTCCATAAATAAGTGTGGTTCTATTTGTGAGCCAGATAATTTGTTAATTTTTTGTCATTAGTTTGGCAAAACTGCCTTTAATAAACCTATTTTTTCAAAAATAGATGTCGCCGCATGGCCTTAAGTCGACATATGCCTATCAAAACTCATTACGACCTCTGCTTCTCAAGCCTCCCAATGAGGCAGAGCATTCCCGTGAATTTGAGAGTCATACGTAGCTAGAAAACTCACTGGATGATGACTAACATCAAGCAATGATCCTGCGATTTTGCAAACGTGCCTGCTAGCATCTACTGGTGGATGTCGCAGTTTTCCGTAAGCGTAAGCGTTTGAAGAGCTGTTTGCGTAGAAACTGGAACATCTAGCACTGCAACACCAGATTTCGCAGAACTTTCTTAAAATATGCCCCAGCCCAGTTGAAACTGTATTTAATTTATGTATAGATAGGATTAGATCCGATAGTTAGATATGTTGGGGATTGTACTGCGACCATCTCGCTCACACCACCTCGTCCAAGCCAACTTCTCGCATGAAGTTTATCACTCCTTTGAACTGAGGTTTTGTATGTGTGATATCTCCGTTGAGGGCGATCCTACATGACTTTATTGTTATCTTTTCTTATATCGCATACCTGACATTTATAAAGCGAAGACTCTTGAGTAGGAGCTTTGTCTATGTCTATATTCTTCTAGCCGAAACTTTTGCCTGCGCTGCTAACTCTAGACGGACTGTGTTCATTGGGTCGTCACGGTCTGCAGCCACTCTCGTGTAACTTTTCTAACTCCAGTTTGTAAACGTATAGCTCATCCGTGAGTTCTCGGTAGTTGAAATAAGTTCCACAGTTGTGTTGTTGCTCTGTGCTCGCAGAGTTGTGCTGCTGGTTGCTTTGGTCATAGAGTTTTGTGTTTTAGAACTGATAGTAATGCTTGGGTATGACATATGCATTACTGTCTGAAGAATTTTTATTCGCGCTATGCTTATAATTGATGCTTCTTTTTCACCCTACGCGTTCATGGGCATGTTCCCCGGGGGCTGTTCAGTATTTCTTGGTACTCTGTGCCCCACGGCCTGGCTTGTATGAAACCGTACCTGTAGAAATGCTTAAATCCACCTCTTAGAATGAAACTTTAGAAATATTCGTCTATTTCCACCTGAAAACTAAGTCTGACGTGCTTGTGCAGTTGATAATACCTCACATCTGCGTATATGGGTCATAGCTTTGGTTAGGGAGCGGTCTGTGATCCACCGATAAATTAACACATTTTATCTAGGGGGTAAACCACAACCCCCACACTACTTGTGCTTAGAGCTGGGCTTTTTCACCACTCTATCGTTGCACCAACGCTGACGAGCCTTGTTGCTGTTCTTTCATCCTATCAATAAGCAACGATAAGTCCAAATCCGAAATACACGCCACAATATGTTAAAACATGCACATCTCTACCGGATGCGAGTCAGAGCATCTTGAATAAGGACATCAGCAACGCCGGTATTTGCACTCCCTAGGAAAATCATCCTCATCCTTATTGTTCAAACCTTTTTTTTTTCTAGGCGATAAAGGGTTTATTGTGAAATTAAGTCGGTTGGCATAGTAAAAAATGCATCATCTTTAAATAGTTTTACCCTACATATAGCATTTTCAAGCGCCTTACAAATTCTCATATTTGTTTTAAAGTTATTTCTATTCTTCTTTTACCCACCATACATATAAACAAAATTGAATGCAACCTTATAACTTTTTGCTCTCATTTTTCTTTCAGACTTTAGCCATGCAAAAGCTTTGCGCATTCTGAACTCTGAACTGGCAAACACGCTAGGAAATCTCTTATCGAGAGCTTGTGCAAAATCTCTTAATCCACAACAAGTTTATCCGCGACTGCATGCCGCACAGCTCGACGATTTGTTACGGATGGATGCAGCCAAGCGTCTGCAGGATGCATTACAACAAATTGAAGGTAGCTTACTTGCTGCAATGGCAGACATATATACAACAACATAGTTACAAACACATACACATACATTTTGTTTGATATTTTTTACTTTGAAGATATTAACTTTTTTCACCTCTGCGCAACTGAGATATGTCGAATTGATTGTTGACGGGTTGCGAGTGTTTGTCTGTGAGGTTAGCAATCATTTGGTGTGAGCTTATTTTCTGCTTGAAAAAAAAAAAAACAACGCGTTTTACCCACAACCGTTATGTTAGCAATTGGATTTGATTCGCCGTTAGCGTAGTAACGGTGTAGTGATGATGCGCGAACTCTGCATCCTCTTCCTGCAGTGCAGTCCAAAGTGGAAGTCAGTGCAGTGAAACAAAATAGCAACACTAACTTTCGATTGGCATTAACGGTTCCCCCATAAATTCAGAAAACAAAAATTCAGAAACAAATTTTTTCAGAAAAAAATAGTCAGAACCCTTTTTTCAGAAAGCCAAAATTCAGAAGTCAAAACTCAGAAACAAAAATTCGGAAATCAAAGTTCAGAAGTCAAAATTCGGAAGTCAAATTTCAGAAGTAAAATTTCAGAAGTCAGTTTTTTTGCTGTCTGATTACTTTCTGAATTTTGATTTCTGAAATTTTGCTTTTGAATTGAATTTCAGCCGGGAACAGAGCAACGTCGAAAGATGGCGTTATATTCAATCGAATTATGGAATATGTATAATATCACCAAATTGGATGAAGTCCGTACAAATAATTCCATCGAAAGCTGGCACGTCATTCGAAGTGCGTTTGGGACACACCCTAACATATTTAATTGCATAAATAAAATAAAAAACGAACAGGCAATAATAGAAACAAAACTACAGCAATTTTTAGCTGGAGGCGAGCCATATCGGAGACGCAAGAAAAAAAATATAAAGACTTTGTTTTTTAATACTGTAAATTCAAAAGATCGTGGGTTCGAATCGAGCTAAAGGCCTAACAATAATTCTTTCATCATTATTATTGTTATGATACATTTTTTCTTAATTGAAACAACACAAATTGTTAATACATCCCAGAGCACGGCGAAAAAGTGTCAATAAATATGACACTATGGCACATTGCCATGAAACAAGTCCAATTTTCACAACTATTCTGCAACAGATGTCGCAGTGCTGTGAATATCAATTGGCAAGAAACAGGATAGAAGTAGAAATAATGAAGACAAACAAACAACCGCTGTGATAGCTGAATGGTTATAGCAGCGGCGCCTAAACGTTGCCGATGAAGGATCTTAGCAGTTCCCGAAATGGATCTATACAACGAGCTTTGGCAGTTGTCTAAATTTTTCTCTTTCTTCTATTCTAATTTAAAATTTTTTCAATTAAGGAAAAATGTATCATAACAATAATAATGATAAAATAATTCGAGCTCGATTCGACCCGCCATCTTACAAATAAGAAGGCCGATATAACAACACAAATTGTAAATTCATTTGAAAAAGATAAACGCGAAAAAAATTAATTAATTAATTACATGATTGCTATTGCACACAATTCAAAATTTTAGAAACAAGATAACATAAGCCGGTTTGCTATAGTCAATTTTTGATCTCTTTGTATCAGCGACAATTTTCGATCGCTATTTATTGCTTAGAACAATTTGATCTCTTTGTTTTAACGACAGTTTTTGATCTATGTTTTATGTTGTTTTCACTTTTATTTAATTATCACTTGTTACACTTTTCACAGAACTTAAAAACTATGCAAAATGTCACACCTTAAGTACTTTTTTGCGTACCAACTCTTCAGGTGGCTCGTGCTCTTGTTAAGCATTGTTGTTGTGCTAATCGGCAGTTTTGGTTAAGTACTTTTTGATCGACCAATTTTTCAGGTGCACTCGTGACTTAGTTGTTGTTGTTTTGCTTGCTATGAAGAGTTCGTATGCAAACCCTGCAAAAATCGTCGGACCATGTGGTCCACTGGAGTACTTACCATTCTACTCCACTGTAATGCAGCGATGGACCAACTCATGTTTCTACACGAGTATGTTGTAAGCCGATCATTGCTCGTTTTTAACGATTGTAATCACTACACGATGTTTATTGGACTGTGGGTACTCCTTGGATTACTCTGATGTAATGCGGAGCTGGAGTATATGGTCCAGTCCTAGGACATCGCAATGTTAATGGACCATATTTTTTGTATGAATTGTGGTTAATTTGGGAGCACTCGCTTGATCCATAGCGAGTACTCCATACATGCATGCATGGAGTACTCGCGATTTTTGCAGGGAAGCTTGTACGTCATACGTGCGTGTATTATATGTACATATCGCTCATTTACTTCAATAGTGTCATACTTCAAAAAACACAATTTTTCAGGAGAGCCATTCAAAGATTTCAACTGTCATATGTTGCTCATATAAAGGCATATTTTAATTTTTATAGCACGTGGTAAATTTTTAACAGATCACAAAGATTTTTTTATACAACATAGATCATGATATTGGGTACGTTTATATGTTATTAACTCAAAAGTCATGTTTTTTGAGTTATGACACTATTGAAGTAAATGAGCGATATGTAAGCACTAAATTGAAAATTACCAAGTACCGTGAATATGTAAGTTATATCAAGAATAAATATGTAAGTAAATATGTAATCACATAGATTATATGCGGGTGTGGCATATTAAGCTATTATAACTCCTCCCCCTTTTAAATTCGGGACGTCCTCGGACCGCCAGCTTTCTTATAACTAAAAATTTCATTTTTTTTCATTGACCTTTTACACGTAGTTGTTTCAGTTATGTAAACCAATATATGTATGTAAATAAATGGCTTATTGATAGATATATACTAAGGTTTTGCATTACAGATTTAATGATTGATTTTTTTTACAATGTTTAAGCACATTTGGGCATTATTTGAAAAATGTTTTACCTTGATAATTATTTAAATGAAATTTAATCGTAACAAAATCATTCAAAGATAGTTTATTCGTAGATAAATTATTCTTCAGTAAACATTTGATAGATAATTTATTTCCGAATGATTTTGTTTGATTGAAGTTCGCATATAAAAAAAAAATTATTTTGTATGTTTGTTAACTATTGTTAACAAGTGTTTCTTATCAATGTTTTTATTACATATTTAACTATCAATCAATCAATCATTAGTCATTTGAACAAAATTTATTGAAGTAAGCGAAATGATCGGCAAAACAATTTATTTTTAAAATCGCAATTAAAATGAATTTTACCCAACACTGTATAAATCCTTAAATTTTCGAATAAATTTCCATTTTTCGTGTTTATTGTTTGATGCAGGTTTTAGTAATTAAGTTATTTGATTTTTATTACATACATAAAACAGTTTAAATTATGCCCAAATTAAGATATATGATATAGTATTTTTTATTACAATGAAATATGCTTTGAAATAATCTGGACTTTGTCGAATATTGTCTTTGTGTACCTTTTTACCGTTAATAAGTACCGTTGTACCCAAATCTTTTTCCACGGTATTTTCTTCATAAATTTTGCTCAGCTTATTGCCTAAGCGCTTGTTTCGTTTAACATAAACTTTTTCACCTTCGCAGAATATTCTTTGGCTTCCTTTAGACCAGGGCCGCCGAGAGAAAATCCGGGCCCCTAAACTAAAACGAACAAATTCTCAAAATCAAAATTACCGTGTTTTACATATGTATATGCTGTCTCGCTGTTGGTGCTTCAATACAGAGCATGCCAAGTCCTGTAAGGCGTTCTTGAGTTGAACACGATCAATGGAAGTTCTTTATCCTTCCAAGAACACTGAAGGAGCGTTCAGCACTAGCTGCCGTAACAGGTATCGTGCAAAAAATACGTAGAGAAACACAAATGTTAGGAAAAATTGTAGCTAGATTTAGAGCACAGCTAACATTCAACAATTCAAATGGTGACAGATTTTCGTTAAAATTTGCTGAGGAAATGTGCTTCAAGTGGATCATTTCATCTCCTAAACTCTTGGAAACGTCTGAATTGTATTTGCTGACAAATTGAACGGCATTTTCTCGTATTGAAACCTCATCCATGTATCCAAATTGCTACAAAAAAGAAAAAGTGTTCTTCAAATTTTTCATGACAGCAAATCGTTCGGTAATACCTACAATAACCGAATCAACTATCACCAAAAAGGTGTTGTTTTTGGAATCAGTCTCGTGATCGTCGTTGATTGTATCTTTCTCTTCACATTCATAAAAATGTATTTTACTATTCCTTTTTCGAACGTCAGGAAACTTAGGTGAGATTCCCAATCCAGTGGCGTTGTTTTGCATTCGCATAAAATGTTTTCCCATTGCTTTCTGATCAGATTTAAATCAGAGATCAAACTTTCTAAGTTTATAACTTCGATATCGATCGTAGTATCCCTGGAATGGAGGAAAACAAAATACATTCAAACTTGCTGATGTATTGAATAACGCCATTAACATCACCATATGTTTCCGCTGTCAAACTTAGCACAAGTAACTCGTTTAGTGCCTGTTTCAATCCTTGGCAACGATTTGCAAAAGGCTTAACTGCCTCAACTTATAATTTATTTATTTTCTGCAAGCAAAAAGCTTGGATAGCATTTTGAGATTCCCGGGCTCCTCCAAAGCCCGGGCCCGGGGTAAATGACCCCTCACCCCCCCTCGTCGGGCTTGATTTAGACTTACTTATTACTTTATCTTGTGCTGCACAAAGTTTGTCTTTAATTGACTTCAGAAATTCTTTTGAAAAATGATTGAGCACGTTTATAGGACTTTCATTTAACGTTGAATGAATAGTATTATTGTACTTGTTTGTTGCTAATAAAATCAGTTCTTTCATGTCAGTTAAATTTTGTTGCGCTTTGGTGGATCTGGCTATCTCCGTAATTGTAGAATGTACTCTCTCTATCTGTGTTACTGCTACTGTGTAACGCTGGTATAAAAAACTGCTCCATGCCTGTTATACTTGATTTCTATACAAATTCTATAGTTTTTACCGATTGTTGCTAATATTTTCTTGATATCTGGGAAGAAGTATTCCGAGATGAGTTCTTTATAACTTTCTTGAACTGAACGGTGCGCTCTGCTGTGTTCTGCAGTAGCCGCTTTGATTTGATCCCCTCTTCTGATAAGGTCTATGACCAATTTTTCCCTGTGTACGAATTTAACACCAGGAAAATTTGACAAAAGCAAGGACTGAACTCTGGCCTTCGTTTCGAGATCACAACAGATTCCGTTTACAACATTTGGGTTTATTTTTTCGCGAAGTGTTTGGAATAAGAACTCTGCGTCGTTAAAATGTACAGTGTGTCTGATTTGTTTTTGGAATAAAAGTTTTGTAGATTTTCTGTTGAAATCTGAAGTCACAAGAACGAGCTGAGCTCTGAATTGATTAACTGGATTTTTTATAGTTGTTATGGCTTCAGAAAGAAAAATTTCGCTGTGCGCGGTTTCCGTTAATTCGTCGAAGTTGTGGATATACTGCCGAGAAAGCGCATCAGCTACTTTGTTGTCTTTGCCTGGCTTGTAAAAATATTTTGGGGCGAAAGAATTGATAAATGCTGACCACCGTTTTATTTTCGAGTAGGGATTTTTTCAGAAATTGCAAATGTGAGCGATTGGTGGTCCGTGTATATGTGTATATTTTTCTTACCGTAAAGGTAATATCTAAGTTTTTGAAATGCGCATACAATGGCAAGGAGCTCGCTCTCATTTGTGGCGTAATTTTCTTCGCTTTTGGACAACGTCAGGGAAATCATGGTAATGGGTTTGTCATTCTGTGAAAGCACGGCACCAAGTGCGACAGACGAAGCATCGGTCGTTATTTCGAATGGGTTTGTATAGTCCGGATGTTGAAGAAGAACATCTTCTGAGGCTAATATATGTTTTAGTTTGTTAAATGCTGTTATTGCATCCACGTCGAGTGATATATTAATTTTCATTGAATAGTTGCTTCTAACATGACCGTTCTCCTCCAAATATTTCGCTATGGGCTTGGAAATGTCGGCAAAGTCCCTAATGAACCGCCTATAATATCCAGTGAGTCCTAGAAATGAACGTAGTGATCTTAAAAATTTCGGTTCTTGATAGTTTAAAATAGCTTCTACTTTGCTAGGCGAGGTGCGAATCCCTTTCTCTGAAACAGTAAATCCTAGAAATTCTACATCTTTGTGGAAGAACTTGGATTTTTCCAAAGATACTCGCAACCCTGCGTCTGCTATCTTTTTTAATATTGAATCAACATGTTCGAGATGAGAATGTACGTCTGGTGAAAAAATGATAATATCGTCGACGTACACATGACAAATCTTCCCAATATTTTCGCGCAAAATGTCGTCGATTGCTCTTTGGAAAATGCTCGGAGCATTTTTTAGCCCAAAAGGTAACCGACAAAATTCGTATTTGGCGTTATTTATGCTGAAAGCCGTTTTGCACCTATCTTTTTCAAGTAAACGTATTTGGCGAAACCCTGATTTGAGATCCAAAGTGGTAAATATCGTTGATTTTCCTAAATTGGATAGGATCACCGAAGTGTCTGGAATAGGGTATTTTTCGGAAACTGTAAACTCGTTTAATTTCCGGAAGTCGATGACCATCCTAAGTTTTTGATTCCCTTGCACTGGTGAGTTATATGGCGAATATGACTTTCTGATTATTCCGTCCTTAAGCAATGATTCTATCTCTTTATTTATAAAAGTTGCAGCAGATATGGGGTATGGATAGCTTCGTGAGTAAACTGGTCTCTCGTTTATGGTATCTATGGGTTCTATTACCCTCGTATTATAGGGAAGTGCCCTATCTGGATCGGCGAATGCAGTAGAATTACTGTTTATGAGTGATTTTATATTGCAGGACGCGAAGTTAGTACTTACTTCGCTCATATTTATTTGTTGACATTGGAAATGGTTAAGTTTTTCTTTCCCAACCAATCCAACCTTTGTATCTATTTTGGCTTCAGTATCTTTTAACGGATCATACCCGATGATTCCGTCAAAGCTTTCTAACTGTGGCAAACCCTCTTCACCCACTCCATCTCCATTGGGCAATTCACAAGAGTGTTGTAAAATTTTAAGAATTGAGTTGTGTTATAATTAAAACACGCGTTATGTAGCAGTGATACTTAAGTGGATTGTATTTATTTAAGCAAACAGGTACCGACAAGGCGAAGGAGAATGAACAACTGAAAACTTGAGTACAGTGACAGTGCATTGAAGCTGCAGTCTACAGTGTGTACATAGCGCATAGAAACCGTTGTATGTATATAAGAGAAATCTCTCATCAGCTTTAATGCAAGTTACCACAACTATCCCCCTCTTAGTTTTTAGTCGTTTAATCTTTACAAAATTTATGACTTAGTTCTATTAGGGTTGCTTCTTAAATTATAGCTATGTGTTCTAGTGTCATCGTTAGTTACAGAATTTTCCTTTTGCCTATTCTCATTATTCTCTACAATTTCAGGCTCTGCGGCAATTTCTTTTTCATTTGAGAATTTAAAATTTTCTGTGTTCTTTAATGTAGTTGGAACGTATCCCTCCTCTTCAAACTCTTCATTAGTTCTATCAACAATTTTTAACATTTGATTGGCATGCCGCTTCCACGTTTTTTTTTTCTAACTGAACAGAGTACGTTTGTTTACCAATTTTTTTTACTACTTTCGCTCTCACCCAACAAACGCGCCCAGCGACTGAGTAGTCCTTTGTTAACACTACTTCGTTTAGCTCAAAATCATAATTCTTTTTCCCCTTGTAATAGTGCTGCTGATCTTTCTGTTGTTTCTTTACCTTTTTATCTATTTGTCTTAACTCTATTTTACAAGTCTTCTTCTTGGGATTAATTAGGTCAAATCTATTTCGTAGCTGCCTACCAAACATCAATTTAGCAGGTGACGAACCCGTTGTGATGTGCTTTTTATTGCGGTAGTCAAAAAGATATCGTGCTAATGTTTCATTGAATCGTACGCAACTTTTTCCAAACAAAATTCTCCTTAGCGCATTTTTTATACTTTTCACCATATTTTCCGCCTGTCCATTGGTAGCCGGATAGCCTACAGGGGTTGTGACATACTTAATACCATTATTTGTTAAAAAATCTTGAAATTCTCTGGACACAAACGCTGTGCCGTTATCCGAAACAACAGTTCGTGGAAGACCGAAACGAGCAAAAATATCTCGCAATTTTGTTATTGTGTTGCTACTAGTTGTGTTTGTGCCCATATCTACACACTCGACCCACTTGCTGTGACTATCCACCACTACCAAACACCAACGACTCATCATTGGCCCAAAAAAGTCAATATGGATTCTATCCCAGGGTTTTTCTGCCCAGTCCCAGGGAATCAACTTTTGCTTCGGGGGGTTTGAACGTGTCATTAGGCAACTGGTGCAAGATTTAATTTCTTTTTCAATGTCGACAGTTTGGCAAGGCCACCAACAACACTCTCTGGCTATTGACTTGGTTTTACTTATACCCATGTGAGAACTATGCAAATACTTTACTATTTTACTTTGTAGCGAATGAGGAACTATAATTCTATAACCCCAATACAAACACCCATTTTCCTCTGAGAGCTCGAACCTACGAAGGAAATATGGATTTAACTCTACCTCACTGCATTTATTTGGCCATTGCGAATTGATGTATTCCTTAACTCTTTTTAAGATTGGATCCGACATAGTCTCTTTCTGGATGATGTTAAAGTCTAATACCGGAATACCTCGTTCAGAGACATAATTCATGTAAACCCCGTTTTGCATTTCTTGCAACATAAAATTTTCGCAAACAGTTTCACTAGGGTACCTTGAAAAGAAATCAGCAACGTTTTCCTCAGATTTAACATAACTAATATTAAAATCGTATGCTGACAATGTCAGCGCTATCCTTTGCAACCTATTGGCCGCAATCTGCGGAATAACTTTTTTTGGCCCAAATAACACAATGAAGAATTTAAAAATGAACATTTGTCTTTTGCCAGCTTGAAACCCGACTCCTGCAAAATAGTTAACACCTTTTCTAGCCGTTGTAGATGGAGAGTCCTACTAGGGGCGGTAATCAATATATCATCTAAAAATACCACTACACCTTCTAGCCCTGATAAAAGGGTTTCCATAATTCTTTGGAACAACGCTGGTGCTGATGCAAGTCCATATATTAATCGCTTATATTGGTATAACCCCTTACTAGTGGAAATTGTTGTCAACGGTCTCGCAGATGGCTTCAGCTCTATTTGTTGGTAAGCCATGGAGAAGTCAAGCTTTGTGAATTCTTTTCCCCCATGCAGCTTTGATAACAAATCCTCGATTCGGGGTAGAGGGTATTTTTCAACCTTAAGGTAGGGGTTGAGGGTGACCTTAAAATCGCCACAAATCCTTACATCGCCTGACTTTTTCAACACTGGCACAATAGGAGTGCCCCATTCACAATACTCTACAGGTTCTAACACATCAAGCTTAACCAGCTTTGCGATTTCCCTGTCCACTTTTTCCCTTATTGCTATAGGGACGGGGCGAGGTTTACAAAACTTAGGAGTTGCACTTTTTTCTAGTACAAGCTCTACCTGTTGTTTTTTGAAACACCCTAATGTGCCATCGAACAAGGAGTGAAACTTTTTGAATACATAATCGGCAATATTGTTCTGTTTGGATAAAAAGTTAACGTTTTGAATACTTATGCCGAACTGATTCACAAAATTTCTTCCCAACAAGGGCGGGCCACCATTCTCAATAACAACAACTGGTAGCCACTTACACGAGCCATTATATTTCACCAGCATATCACATACTCCCTTAGGAACAATCCGCGTACCATTATACGATTTAAAAATTATATTTGTCTTTTTAAGTTCTGCGGCATTAAAATATTCACGAAAAGTTGCGAAAGCAATCACGCTATATTCTGACCCAGTGTCCAATTGTATGTTTAAGCGAACATTATTTAAAAGCACATCAAAACAAATTGGCCCCTGCTTATTGCATGATATATTAAAGAGAGGTAACTCTTCTTCCGACTCTGTCAAAAAATTTATTCTGCCTGCTTTGCACATTTTCTTAATATGCCCTCTTCGCTGACATTTATGACACTTGTAACTTTTAAACTTACACACACTAGCGCTATGGCCCACGCTCCCACACACACTGCACTGATGGTCATTGTTCTGCCGCCTCCGCTGTTGTTGACTTCGACCACTGCGTTTTACGTTGTCGCTGTCCTCTTTTTGCTGTTTTTTCGAGTCTTCACTTCTCCGCCTGACCTTCATTTGACTTTGGTTATAATGTAGCTGCTCACTGCTGTCTTCAACTTCCCTTTTGACCTCATACTGCTGCCGAATATAATGTGATGCGTTAGCGATGCTTATTGCCTTTTCCAATGTGAGGGTGCTTTCATTTTCTAGGAATATTTTGTCTTTTGCTGGGCCAGCCTCCAAGCCCATAATTAATTTATCGCGAATCGCCATATCAAAGTGTGGGCCGAAAGAACATCCTACCGCTAATGATCGAACTCTTGCCGCCCAGTCGTTTATTGATTCAGTTGCCATTTTATTGGCCTGATAAAACTTAAATCGCTCTGGAAATTCGGACGCGGCTGGTTTAAAATGAGCCGACATAGCTAGGATACACTGTACATACGTAGTTGCTGCACCATCAAGAATATGTGGATTCAGCAGATTTTTTAGAAGCACGTAAGTTTTTTCCGACAGGGCATTCAGGAAAATTGCTTTTCTCTGCTTCCCCTCTTCAATATTGTTAGCAATGAAAAATTGGTCAAGTTGACTATGGAAAACATTCCATATATTTTCTTTAAAATCAAATTTCGGTACACTTCCAAATATCGACATCGCCCGTTTTGTATCGTCGCCAGATGTTATAATTAAAACACGCGTTATGTAATAGTGATACTTAAGTGGATTGTATTTATTTAAGCAAACAGGTACCGACAAGGCGAAGGAGAATGAACGACTGAAAACTTGAGTACAGTGACAGTGCATTGAAGCTGCAGTCTACAGTGTGTACATAGCGCATAGAAACCGTTGTATGTATATAAGAGAAATCTCTCATCGGCTTTAATGCAAGTTACCACAAGTTGTTTACATGGTTTCCAATAACACATTTGATTAAATCATAGCATATACGGCAAATAGGAGACCGTGTAAATTATCTACATCTCCATCGTCATCTCCATCTCCACCTCCATCTCCATCTCCATCTCTATCTCCATCTCTATCTCCATCTTCATCTTCATCACCATCTCCATCTCCATATCCATCTCGATCTCCATCTCCATCTTCTTTTCCATCCCTATCTAGATCCCGTTCTCCCTCTCTATCTTCCTCTTCTCTCACTCCCACTCTCCTGCTACCCTTCCTCTCCCTCTACCTCTGCATCTCCTTGTCTCAATTATTTTCCATTATTGTAATATCGTTCTGCCATTACGTCGCCCGAAACTGTACTAAATTCTTAACTTAAAGCTTAACAAGAAAATACTATACTCGTATAAATGCTCGATGCAGCAGCAGGACTGCTTGGAAGCACTTTTACTATTTGTAATTTGTTCGTCTACTTTTAGTTAATACACACTTCAACTTTTCGTCCACAAATTTCCTCGTGAAGTCGCTAAACTTGATTTTAGTCTTTTTAAAGCAATGATTACTAAAGTTTCAAACGCTTAACAACTACTTCCATTAAGTCACAACTTGACTTAGGTTATTTTCGATATTTTTGCTCCAATAAATTGGAACATTTTATAGCACACTAGCTTGAGGGTTCTTTATATTAATGGAAGTTCGTTTAAAGTTTACTCTTTGAAAATGAAGGTTGTTTATTTTTTGAAGGTAAGCACCTCCGAATTTGCACCAAATGCAATAAAGCGAAATTAAAAGTTGTTTGCACTGATCACAAGCTCGTTTATGCGCAAACAAGCATAGAGGCAATCGAAATAATTAATTATAATAATAGAAAGAAATAAGCAAAGTGAAAAAGAAATGGGGAAATCCTTAAAAATCATGTCCGCATTTGGACAGAATATGAAGATGAATGCAATTTTGGGAAAGTAGGTGGTGTCACGCTTCCTTCAGGGAAAGAAGGTGATTAAAAGGCATAAACAAAGTGAAGAAAAGAGAAGAAAAAAGGATAGAAGGGTTTGCCGAAAGAGAGTGAGAGCAGAGAAGAAGTACAAAGAAGAAAAGCGAATGAATTTCGAAAATTAGTAAAAAAATGAATAATAATGACAACATAAATGGGTAGATGAGAAACACACGAAGAGTAGGAGGGCAAGAAGAAAATGATCAATTAGGGTAATAAAAAAGAGAGAAATGAAGAAGCTTGAAAGGAAGGGAGTATAAAAAAGGAAAGTAGACCCGTTTTCTTAGTGGAAAAGAAGGAGCGGGCGGGGACAGGTATGAGGTGAGCATTGTGGAAGGCCGCATCTAAAGTCTAGAGTAAAAAGGCTCTATTTTCTTTTTAAATGATTACACGGTTATATAAATTAGAAACACCATAGTGTGTTAGTAGCGCACACCCTCTACCACACCGAAGGTCCTGAGTTCACGCCCCGGACGAAGCAACATCAGAATTTTAGAAACAAGTTTTCTCAATTAGAAGAAAATTTTTCTAACCGAATTCGCCCCTCGGCAGCGTTTGGCAAGCACTCCGACTGTGCTTCTGACATAAAACGCTTCTCAGTGAAAACTAATCTGCCTTGCGGATGCCGTTCGGAGTCGGCATAAAACAAGTGCCTAGGTCCCGTCCCGCCAATTTGTAGGAAAAATTAAAAGGAGCACAACACAAATTGAGAGAGAGAAGCTCGCCATAAAATCTCTTCGGAGATTATCGTGCCTTACATTTATTTATTTATTTATATGAATTTTTCTAAGCGGACAAATATTATATGTGGTTCGCTGAAGCTTTCAGCTTGTGTTCACATTGGCTGTTGGCTAGTCGTTTGTTTATTTTATCCAAGCATAGAAGATTGCATGGTAAGCAGTTTAGCTCATGATTGATCCCAATGTTACTCCGGAGCAGGCACATGTAATTTCAGGACTTGAATTTTGATCGAGAGAAGTGAGTGTCATTAATTTTATATAGTTTCAAAAAGGAAAATTTAAATTTAAGTAAATCTTCTTTGGGCGCGTTATGAAAAAATTATTAGAGGGAAGTTTTAAGATATGAGCGCATCACTGTAACACAAAAGTAACAGGTTGAAGCTGTCCACTAAAACTTGATTTGTATAAGACTTTAACCACATCACATTATGCGTGACATATATATGTATATGTTGAATTAGATCGAATGGTGAAAAAAGACTGGGCCGATATCGTGTTATACGATCACGGATAAAAAACCAATTTCACTCAAACGATAAATATGAATCTGTCAGGCTTTTTGTAAAAGCCATAATACATAATGCATCTAATCAGTACCTGTAGCCACTATTTCACGTATTACCTCAATCCCAATTACCATTTCAGCACTGAATTGCGATTCGAAAAATTTAATTCAATAACGGATCGTATAACACGATACGGGCCCAGCATTCATTAGTGTTATTTAACTTCGGGAGTGCAGTTATCGGTATGTATAGATGTACATATATATGGATGTATATACGCATGCATTTCCATTTCAGTTCAGCTTGACACACATACATACCCATACATTTTTATGCGTGTTAATGGTTAAGAATGCATACATCTCTTGAAGAATCCTTTGTCGTAGTGTTGGCAAAACATCGATAGTATCAATGGTTTCTTAACTTTCGATCCACCGATATTTCGTTAAAACAATCGTTAAAACTATCGATTATGTCGCACTTTACGTGAATATAAAACCTACCAAATTTCTACACATTTGCCGTCTTTCAGTGAGTTTTACAGCTCCGGCTCGCTCAATTCTCACGGGAATGCTCTGGATCATTGAGAGACTTGAGAAGCAGATGTCGTGAAATTTTCGCACACGTGAAATGTGATAGGCAGATGTCGCCGCTGTTTTTCGTTTAACTCATTCGGCGAAAGGCTAAGCAGCGACATCTATTTTTGAAAAAGTAGGTATATTAAAAGCCGCGTTGCCAACCTAAAAAGAAGTAATTAAAAATTATCTGGTTCACAAATTGAACCAGACTTCTATCTGGATTTATCTGGCTCAAATCGTTGTTGTTGCATTTACATGCAAAATTATTTATCTGGCTCGGGATTTTGCCACCGGATGATAGCTATTGGCATCTCCTGAGCGAATTCGCCGTCTCATTATTTTTTGTGTTATTAGAATTAACGTCAACGCTTTTCAGCTCAGAAAATTATAAATGTGAAAAATGAATAGGCAGAAGTCCAGTGTGTGGCAATTTTTTAGAAAAGTTGAAAACTCTAACTTCGTACAATGCGAGCTTTGTTGCAGTAAATATAAATATTGTGGAAATACCACAAACATGTTTGACCATATTAAAAGAAAGCATAACCACAAACTAAAGCGTTTACTGCATGAGATATCAACTGAAGAAAACAATTCTCTGGATATACTGTCTGATTCTGAACCAGATGTACCAAAAAAGAAGAGTGCAATCAAAGATTTCTTAAATCGGGATATATACTATGGCGATAATTCTATAGCAAAAAATATATAGATAAAGCATTCATAAAGATGATTAAATAAGCAGTATCAAATGCCTAGTAGGAGCACGATAAAAAGATCTTTGTATCCCAGTTATTATGAAGAGATTAAACAAAAATTGAGCGAGCTTTTGAATGTTTGTGAATATGCAGCTATAATAACTGATATGTGGACTTCTACATCAAATGAGGGTATATTGACTGTCACATGCCATGTAAGCAAAAATGAAAATATTTTATCACCGCTATTAAAAGTTATAAAACTTGAGGGGAGCCACAGCGCAAATGATATAGCTACGGTAAGTTGTCAATTGCACTCTATAATTAAAGGATTAGATGTAAAAGATCTAATTTCCAGGTAATAGACTCGGTAATGGAGGAGTTTAAAATTAAAAAAAAATTGGTAGCGATTGTAACGGATAACGCCACTACAATGGTTAAGACTGCAGATATTCTTAAAATTCGTCACTTGCCAAATTTTGTGCATTCAATTAACTTAGTAGTACAGGACAGTTTTAAAAGCAAACATTTTGAAAACATTTTAAAAAAGTGTAAAAGTTTAGTAACATATTTTCGTTCAAGTACGTTAGCTTCCGACAAATTACGTCAAATGCAGAGACTCAACCATTAAGAAGAGCTGGCTTGAAGAAACTTGCTGACAAGCATTTATTCATTCCCGCAACATCAGTGGCATCTGAGCGCATATTTGCGAAAGCCGGCCACATACATAGTGAAAAAAGAAACAGATTGAAAGATACCAATTTGAATAAAATTTTATTTTTATAAAACTTGAGGGAAGCGTTTGATTGAAACCATATCCCCAATATTCACAATCAATAATGCAAGACTGCTCTAGAATATGTGATTACCTCTGAAATATTTTGGCAGTAGGCAGATTAAATCATTTTACTGTGAAACATTACTTTTCATCTGTGTATATATTTAATATAGTTTTTGTTATTAACTTGTTTGTTACATTCAAAAAGGATTCGATTTAAATAAACTTTCGTTTAATAATAATTCTTCTATATTTCATTATCAAGTTTTCTGAATGTTTTATTTCAACTAGTAACTATCTATACTATCGAAACTATCGATTGTTTTCTCACCAAAAATCTATTTAATCGATAGAACTAAGCTATCGATGTTTGCCAACACTCCTCTGTCGTTAAAAATTGTAAACGTTTCGTTAAAATTCTTAAACAAAAGTTCTATTTTTTTTGTATGTTTGTATATATGCTAATGTTTGTGCACTAAGAAGATTTACGGCAGATTCAGTCTCATCTCAAGTCTCCAAATTTGAGATATTCCCTTAGAGAAAATTTTCGTGACTTGAGATGATTTCGGTATTCAGTAAATGAAGGTCACAAAAAAACTCACCACATCAACAAAATTCTCGAAAAAGACAATTTACATTTAAAAAATTATATAACACTGAATTTTGGCAACATAACGATGTGTGGTGTTGTGGCTGAACTCATAGGGCGCAACTCACGTTTCTGTTTGGAGAATCCCAAAGAGCGTAGGTTATAATCTCAGTGAAGGCGCACATTGAATTAGATTACTTTTAATATTTTTATTTTTTCGTTGCTAATTTTAAGTTTTAAAAATGGAACAACAATCGTTTTTGCCAAATAGTTTTTGCCGATATTTTCATATGCCCGGGCCAGCTCACAAATTAGTGACCGCTCTTGTGAGACTGGAGACGTGAGCCAGTTTACAGAATACCAAATTTTCTCAAAACTGAAGTTCACCAAGAATTGTTTCTAATAGTGACTAGTGAATTCGGCTGTTACTGAATTCAGCTGTTAATCGAGGATATGTACACCTTATGTTTGTATGCAGCTAATGGTCTCCGAAACCAATCCGCCGATTTTATTCAAATTTACAGGATATCTTCACGGGAGAGTGTTCCTGTGAAGTTTCTTTTCGTGAAGTGGACCAGGAACTGATCTGTTTAAACAAATTCTATTCGCGGTACGATTTTCTTAAATTTGATATATAGGAAGCACTTTGTATAGAAGCACTTGTATAGGTTCGATTTGCATGAAATTTTGTATACATACATATATGTCGCCCTTTGCCTAGATTAGCATACTTTTTTCCGGGAAGTGAACCAGGGACCGGTTTATTCGAAAAAAATCTATTCATGATTCCTTTGCCTGAAATACCTTAACGGAAGATGCTACGGCAGTGTACATAATTTAGAATTAATAACATTCGATTAATTCGCGAAAGAAGAAAAATATTTCTATATTTAATTTTTCAAATTCAAACTGAACGTTAATGACTTTGTTGACTATCTTTGTCAGTCCTTTCATTATTTTATTGTAATTAATTATTTGCATGCAATTAAAAACAATTTTTTAATGGTGCCACAAAAGTATACTCACGCGCGCACAAGCTCCCATTTTTTTAAATTGGATATAATTTTTTTATGAAGAAAAATTTAAAGTTTGAGTAGGTTTGAAATATTAAGAAAATGCAATAATGTTCATCAATACCGTCCAATATAAAATATCAAAGCGAAGTTTCCCTTTCAAACAGCAAATACCCAGCTTATCAAAGTTATTCCAACAAATCGTGGAAAATAAACAGACATTTTTTCAATCTCACACTATTCACTATCATAATCATAATCATGTTGATCGTTATTAACCAGCGCACTCAGAATACTCGCTACATTCTAATAGCACTTAATTAAGCGCACACTTTTATGTACTCAAATATTTTCAATCTCAATTTTTTTCTAAAAATTATTTCAACTGCCTTCAACTAACAACAACTTTATGATTATTATTATTATTGTTTATTTGCAGCACGTTGCGCACAACATTATGCAGATAAGAATTTCTATTTGGTTGTGGATACCGTCGTAGCCACTTTACATGCGGCCAATAATTTCTTTGAAACAGCACGTCCCTGGGAGTTGAAGAGCGCGTCAGACACCATCACCAACATCAACGATGCGGCGACTGTTAATGTAAAGAATATTGAAAATTCAGAACGGCTAGAAACGATTATCGCCATGACAATGGACACGTTACGCATCTGTGGTATCATATTGCAACCGATTGTGCCACAGTTGTGTAAAAAGTTACTGGATAAATTAGCGGTGCCGCAAGAGCAACGTTTATGGCGTAATTTAGGCGAATATTTGACGACGTCCTCTAATGAAAATGTATCAAAGCCACTTGCCACATGCACAGATGCGCTACTATTCAAGCGTATATTGCTTAAGGATGTGGTGGGCAAGGAGGAGGGTGAATTGTTAGCTGAGAATTCACAAATGCCACCAACGCAAAAGAACACGAAGACGAAACAAAAGCAACAAAATCAGAATGCGGCAAAAAGCAAGAAATTGGCGCAATAGTTCAAGTTTAATCAATGCTACTGTGGGGCGAACTAGGAAGGAAGTGCGGATAGTGAAATCATAAGCAATTCAGTTGTGGCTTCTTGTTGTCTGCAACTGCAACCACAATCATAATAAAATTTGGACTTGCTTCTAAAACAACTACAATAGCGTTGTGTAGTGCCTTCGCGTGTAGTTAGCACTGGTTTTATTATTATAGTGGCTGCAGATGGATGCAAGTTATCGTGCCGACATTTATCATTCAATGTACGCAGCAATCAAGTAATTTAAATTCGTTACAATCTATTTTGCTTCCTGAATGTGTTGGCATTTGCGTTGTAATGCTACGTGCTATCGTCTACTTTCCCACGATGATTTCTTGTAGCTAGTACTTTACGTTCATCACGTCGCTTAAGCAAAGTGTTTTAATAGTTTAAAGTTGCGGGTGTTTGCAAGATAATTCATTGCAGCCATTTAATTATTTATCGTACTCGGGCGCCAATTTGTATGTACTTCGTTTCATCCACTGTTGCAGCGGAACCTAATGCAACGATGCGACAATCCAAATACTGATTTGCAATAGAAAACAGGCAATATTTAACCAAAGAAGAATAGATGATTGGCGAAAAGGTCGTTGGTGCCCTTATATGACAACATTTTTTCTTTCTTCGATCTGTATTAAGGATTGAGTATTCTAAGCATAGTGAAGTACAGAAAACTGTAGAAGATATGTTAAAATGACTTGTTAATTAGTTAAATAAAAAAGCCCAAAATACAAGATTTTTGTTTTTGTTGAATCGGAACTAAATATACAGCAGCGAACAATAAAATAGCAGTGGGAATTTTTTATCGAATTTCGTTAATTAAAACCTTTTTTTTCGATGGTTTGAGAATAAACTTCCACGAATTTTGTAACTGAAATTATGCAAACTCATCTCAAAAACGTTCGAGAAAATTTTAGAAAAATCCGACCCACCAATAAGTATATCGGGATATCGGGATGACAATCTTTTTTCATTTATACGCACATGTCTGCGCGTCTGTTTGTTTGAATGCAAACTAGCCCCTCAACTTTTGAGATATCTTGAAAAAATTTTGTGAGCGGGTTCATTTAGACGCCCGATTAGACATTTCTTGGAATCGACCGGATAGGAACACTATAGCAAATATTCCCCATGCAACCGATTTTTGAGAAAAGAGAATTTTTTCATATCTACTTCAATTTTTTAGATTGAAGCTTCAAATTTCACCAAATGCTTACATTCATTGTTGTCTGAAAATATTTTATAGATCGGTCAATATGTATATGGGGTATTCCATTCCATTTCGACCAATTTTGAACCCGACCCCTTTAGAATTGGCTGAAAGTTTTTCTTCTTTTCTAGCATACGAAAGACGTTTTTCAGAAGTTTTTCAAATTTTTTCATCTAACTCAAAAAAAGTTATGAATTTTTAAAAAAACACCGTTTTTGTTTTCAAAATGCTATAACTTTTTCAAAAATTGACCGTTTGAGATCTTTTTTTTTTTTAATTTGGTTTTAAATGTACTTTTCGGAAAAAATTAAAAAAAATTGTTAAAGTTTTTTTTTTGTAATTTTTCAGTTTTTCGAGATTTTTCGAATTTCGCCCTTTTTTTTTTGTTTTTCTCATAAAAAACTTCACTTAATTGTGCAATCATCCCCACTAATCCCGGAGTGGGCCGAGAATTTTTTTTTTGTTTATTTAATTGAAAAAAAAAACTAAAATTTTTTTTGTATTTTTTCCGAAAAGTACATTTAAAAACATATTTAAAAAAAAATGATCCCAAACGGTCAATTTTTGAGAAAGTTATAGCATTTTGAAGAAAACAACGTTTTTTTCCAAATATTTAAAACTTATTTTGAGTTGGAAAACGGTGTTTTTTTCAAAATGCTATAACTTTTTCAAAAATTGACCGTTTGGGATCATTTTTTTTTAATATGTTTTTAAATGTACTTTTCGGAAAAAATACGAAAAAAAATTGAGTTTTTTTCAATAAAAAAAAAAATTCTCGGCCCACTCCGGGATTAGTGGGGATGATTGCAGAATTAATTGAAGTTTTTTATGAGAAAAAAGGGCGAAATTCGAAAAATCTAGAAAAACTGAAAAATTACAAAAAAAAAAACTTTAAAAATTTTTTTGAATTTTTTCCGAAAAGTACATTTAAAAACAAATTTAAAAAAAAAGAAAGATCCCAAACGGTAAATTTTTGAAAAAGGTTATTGCATTTTGGAGGGGCTAAGATACTTGGCTTGGATATCATAAGTGGTTTCAGGCTCTGGATCAGGGACTGATATCAGTCTTAGACCGGCCATAGTGACGAATGTCACGCGTGATTAGTTATCACGTCCTGCACGAGGTGCCCCTGCTTGTACTGATAATGGCGGATCTAGAGAGGACTACACGATAAAACCCGCACCCCCTGAGTCATTGTGCCGAGCTCAGGGGTCAAGATCGATACACAACGGTGACGAACTGGACTGTTTAGGGCTTTGATTTGACATTACATTTTGACTTGATGACTTTGGGCTGGTAGGTGCGGTATTCTCCCACTTTAGTAGGTCGGGGTGAAACCCTACCGAAATGGCTGGTAGGCTAATGCTGCACCTGCCCACGTCCCGTTAAAACCGTGGCGGGCCTCAAGGTACGTTCCGGCTCCGTCGCCGTTAAGTTGGTGGTGTAGGTGCGGTTGAAGATTTTCCCGCTTCGCGTCCGGTCTGGCTCTGAACGCATTACTCATAAGGTAATGCGTCAACCCTCGCGTGGCCTCCCTGCGTAGCATAGATAATCACAAGACCGTTTAAGGGCGACTACACAATCGGCTCCGGATAGCGGCCTTGAGGGGGGACTTTTTTAGAATGGACAAGACTAATACGAATCCGCCAAGGATGGGGTGCGGAAGAAGGGCGCTTTTGATGGAAATCCGTCAAATCAATCTTCAGCACTCAAAGGCGGCTTCCGCAAATTTGTTGCTCTGCCTTGAAAAAGGCGGAGTGGATATAGTCTTTGTCCAGGAGCCGTGGCTGAGTAGTAACGGCAGTAAGATTTCTGGATTAAGGACTGGAAAATTCAACACCTTGGTGCATGGGGAGGCAAGTAGGCCTAGATCCTGTGTGCTTGTTAAAAAAGAGATTAAAGCTTTTATTCTCTCTAATTTCAGCAATGCTGACGTAACCACGGTCTGCCTCGAGCGAGGAAGTAATGAAATGTGGGTGGTCTCAGCGTACATGCCCCACGGGGACGTAGAGGGACCACCACCTGCGATGCTGGGTGAAATCACCGCTGAAGCAAGGCGGAGAGGTGTTGGCGTGATCATCGGTGCCGATGCTAATGCCCATCATAGCATTTGGGAAAGCTCGGATACCAACACTAGAGGTGAGTCCTTATTTACTTTTGTTGTAGATGAGGGACTTTGTATATGTAATAGGGGGAATGACGCGACTTTTATTACTGCGGTAAGGGAGGAGGTCCTGGACCTCACCTGGTTAGTAGAGAGCTGGAAGGTCGGATATCTGGATGGAGGGTTCTCAACGAGCACTCCTTCTCTGATCACCGATATATTCAGTTCTCAGTGAACGAAGAACGTCCCGGTAAAATATCTTTTAGGAACCCTAAAAGTACTAACTGGGACTTGTATTGTAGGAAGCTGGGAGAGCTACTGCCTGCGGTACCTATCATTAGTTCGGGTCTGTCCGAATCTGAGATAGACGTTCTGGTGGAAAACTTCACCTCGGCAAGCAATAGCGCCTTTCAGCTGCCCTGCCCATTGAAAACTTACGGGCGGAAGGGCAAGCCGCCCTGTTGGTCTGATTCTCTTAACGACCTAAGAGCGTCCAGTCGGCGGTTCTTCAACAGAGCTAGGAGGAGTAAATTACCCTCGGACTGGGAGCTTTATAAGGTGAGTCTGGGGATTTATAAATATGAAATAAGGATAGCCAAGCGAGATGCATGGCGAAGCTTCTGCGAAAACGTAGAAGGCTGCAATGAATCTGCGAGGTTTAGAAAAATACTCTCTAGGAACCCCGCTCCTTTGGGGTATCTGAGAGATGATGGTGGGGACTGGTCGATGAGTAGCGAGGAGTCCCTAAGGCTTTTACTGGACAATCATTTTCCCGATGTCCCAGTTGCGCAGGGATCTTCGTCTGCATGGTCGGCGGTCGTTGGCCATGCAGAAGTGCCTGCATTCCAATACGGGAAAGTCAAATAACCTGGGCTATAGGGTCGTTCAAGCCCTATAAGTCTCCGGGCCCGGATGGAATCATTCCTGCGCAGCTTCAAAGGTCTTTGGGGATTTCCTGCCACTGGTTGGCCATCTTATATACTAACTGCTTCAGGCTTAACTATATCCCGAAGTCTTGGCACACGGTTAGGGTTATTTTCATTCCGAAGGCCGGCAGAAGCTCTCATGTATCACCTAAGGATTTCAGGCCAATCAGTCTCTCGTGGTTTCTAGCTTTGTATCAAGAGAATTTTACTTTCTAAATTGAATTATAACATTAAATTGGAAAACACTAAAATTTTTGAAAGTGGGTGTGGCACCGCCCCTTTTATGACTAAGCAATCTTCTATGTTTCGGAAGCCATAAATCGAAGAAAAATTAACATATCGTAGTGAAATTGTGTACAAATATTTTCCTTATAGCAGAAAATATTCACTTATCAAGAAATTTTTTTAAACGGGCGGTACCACGTGTTATATAGAAAACTAATTTATCTGCAATGAAATGTACAATTAAAGCTCACGCTGTGTATATAATGTTCGGTTACACCCGAACTTAGACACCTTTACTTGTTTTGTTTTAAATTAAAATCTTTTGTTAGAAGATGAACGATGCAAGTGAGGAAGAGCTTCACAATTGTTATCAGAAACTTGTGGATTTACATAAGGTCAACGGCCATAAGGTCAATTGGCCTTATGACCACTTCAAATGGCACAAAATCAATTGAGGGTTTGGCCATACGAAATGGTCAGATTTCCTAAATCCTAAATGGCGCAAAGTAAAATTAAGAAAGGTCGTAAACTCAGTTGACCTTTTGACCATTTAAAGTGGTGTTAAGGCCAATTGATATTATGGCCATTTGAAGTAGTCATAATGTCAACTGACATTTTGGCCGTTTACATTACCACCATAAATACATAACATTTTTGATGTTGCTTTTACTGTGGCGTGAACCCAGGATATTCGGTGTGGTAGGCAGAGCACGCTACCATTGCACCACGGCGGCCGCGGAAAATGTTTTCAAGCAGGTTCGCCCCTCGGCAGTGTTTGGCAAGCACTCCGAGTGTATCTCTGCCATGAAAAGCTTTAACATTTTAATAATATAATTGACTTTTTGGCCTCTTGAAAAAATATGAGTTGATTTTATGACCATTTTGGAAAAGCAGAATGGTCATAATGTCAACATCGTTGTTAATCACCCAATGAAAATTAGTCTAAAAAAACAGCCAAATATAGATAAGTAGGAAACTCCCTCGACCTAACTTCTATAATGCTCACGAAAGAAGGGTATTCCACGCAGCTTTATTCTGCTTCCACACTGCGCTGGGCAGTCACAAAGTAACTGTTTCACCGCTTCCTCGTTTCTATCAATAAATGACTAAAATTGGTGTATTGTTGTATGACGATCACATGTTCTTAGAAATTCGACCGCAGCAACCGATTGTCAGCCTGCTAAGTCAGTACTCAGAGATGGATCCTTGTTCCCAGGGGTTAAACAAAAGCTCCGCTTCTCCTCGCCGGGCCAGCTCCACACCATCTTGTTTCCGTGCATGTTACAAAGCCTTGACACATAAATTAGGGAAACGCTATGTTGACTAGTTAGAGGCTTGGTCCTCTATAAACACGGACCCCCACAGACTTGTTGTTGTAGAGTTCCTGAAACGAGAGCACAAAAGGCCATTTGACTATCTGTTTCGTTCCGAAACAAAACAATTGGATCTCATATCTAGTTTAGAACCTCTTAAGGGCAGGGGGTTACGCAAAAAGATCAGGTTAGGCTAGGTGGAGTGGTAGCCAACCCAGCGGGGGAAGCTCACTTCAACAAAATGAAGGTCCGTTTTGATACGATAGATCCAAACTGAGCAACTTATGCTAACTTTTGACAAATTATGGACAGTTAAGGCAGAAGTGACTCTATAGAACTATACAGGTGTATACATATCGTCTCAAATTAACGGAAGGTGTCGGGTCTGCTGTTTACTGTATCGATCGAGAAATAAGTAGATCCTATAGACTTACAGATTACGCAGGGTCTTTCAGGCAGAAATTATAGCCGTGAAGAAAGGAGAAGAAATTCTGCACGAAGCGTGCTTATGCTGCAGTCGTGTCCATATATATATTGATAGTCATGTGGCGACTAAGGCAATAATTTCACATAGCACTTCTTCAAAAAGGGTCCTGGAATGCAAAGAAGCATTTGAAAAACTTCGCTCAGGCCGGACCATACATCTGCACTGGCTTCCCGGTCATAAAGGAAAACACTAGAAGGCCGATGAGTTGGCAATGGTGAGTGCAGTACTCGCTGAAGCGACGGTAAACGTCCCAATCCGTTTAAGAGAAGTCAAAAGGAGACAGGGGTTGCATATGATCATGGATCAAGCAGGAGAGGCATGGATAGAAGCGCGGGGCTGCACAATTTCTATGATCATGTGCAAATCCTACGATATTAAACTCACAACGTAGCTCATATCTCTAAAGAGAGAATACTTAATGCTCGCTATGGACATAGCAACTATATCTGTGTCTTCTGGCATCACAGCCTTATAAGTCAGGCCTCGTCAGTAATAGCAAATGTAGCAAGCGTGAGCTGCAGGAAGAAACGGTTGAGCACGTTCTGTGTTTGAGTTCTGCGTTCGTCAGGTCAAGGCTCCAGCTCTTAGGGGCGGCAGCCAGCCCTATCGTGCATTTATATTGAAGCTGTTATAGCGTTCCTTGATCTTGCAGTTAGTCCGTGCTCTCATCAGTAATGTGTTATAAATTAATAAACAATTATTACCATAATTTTGACCTGTAGTGATTTAATGAGCATATAAGTTAATTTTATATAATCTAGTTTACTTTTATACCTATGACATTCTAATTAAAAACCACAAAACATACACATTTACACATCAAGTTGTACAGCTGGAGGGTATTCTTTTATCCCTCTTTGCTCTCCTATACAGCTGAATGTTGCATATTTGCATTTGTGTGCAATGTTTTTCGTTTTTGTTTTGTTTGTGCGTTGTGTGATTACATTTCCTGCTTTAGCCATAAGCGATTTCCACGCATGTACTTGCTTTTCTGCCACAATGTGGGAACTAAATGAGCTCCACAATTAATTTAACTTTGAAGTGAAAGAGCGTGCTTATGCCAAATAATGCTCTGCGAATGTTTTTGTGGGAGCGACCTACGTGTGTTTACAGTGCAGTCAATATGAAGGAGAGGGTTTGGAAACATTTGCTCGAGGCCGGAAGGACTCTGTACTACACAGCAGCACGTCTACGGAAGCTAAACTATCACTGAACTGATTTGTATTACTCTACAAAAGCACAAGATTACCCTGAATATGAGTCGTGCCAAGGTATGGAGTAAACATTTTTGTTAAGGGGTCTTATAACCACTATATGCCACCGGGCCTGCTTAGACCATTCGACGGCTCTGAATGTCTGTGACGTGCGCTATGTTGAAGTAGGAAAATGCGCAACGGGAAATTTCATTTTTCTGCACTCTTTGTAAAACAGTTAAATTGGTGTTAAAATGCCAGAAGTCATTGTTAGTTTCCCATAAAATCGGATTAAATTATTTTCTTTTACAACGGAAAATCTCATTAATATAATTTTAATAAAGTAAACTTGAATTGAGTGCGACGCAATGCAGAGGTGAATGTTAATTTGCATATGAATATGTTCGCATGAATTGCATAAGTAAATACATATGTATATTATTCAAAATTAGCATAAATGCTCGAGTATTTTATATTAAATTTGGAAAAAGGTGTAGTTAGCACTAAATAGTGTGAAGTTTTTAGAACAAAATAACACTGAGCTTCCTTGGAAAGCAGAAAATAATGTCAGCTCGAAACTTTACTCTTTTAAGAATAAAAGAAAATGCTTCTACATGAAATAAAGGAACCAACCTTTTTCAAGTCAAACTTAACTTTTTCAAGTCGAATGAAACCTTTTCAAATCAATATAAACCTTTTCCAGTCAGTTGCAACCTTTTTTTTAACTTTCTAAAGTTACATGTAACATTTTCCCGGTCAAATGGAACTTTTTTAAGTCAATTGAAACCTTTTGTAAGAAAAAATTAATTTTTTTTAATGAAACCCAAGTCACAAATGAAACATTTTTGCAGTCAAGTTAAACTTTTCAAAATTAGATTGAAAACCTTTTTCAAGTCTGGGAAACGAAACCTTTTGCAAGTCAAATAAACATTTTTTGATGAAACACTTCCGACATATATGAAACACTAGCCTTTATCCGCGGCCCCGTCCGCAAGGAAAATTTTAAATATATGGGCTATTCGCGTTAGCCTGCTTATTATCTGTTTAAAATTTTGTTTTCTATCTAATGCATTTTATTTTTGTAATTGAGTAAAAAAAAGAACTAAATGAGCTGATAACCTGATAGGATCCCAAATGATCCCGAAATTATCCAGAAAAAGCTACGAAATGACCCCAACGCTATCGCGGACGGATCCCGAAAACCATCCAGAAATGCCCCGAAAGGGTCTCCAAAAGTTCCCCGAATAGTCCCAAAAAAACCCGAAATGAGAGCGACACGATTCTAGACGTATCCAGAGAACCACACAGAAATGATCCCTGAAGGTGTTCCAAAATGATCCCGAAAAGGTTCCGAAATGACCCTGACGGGCTCCCGGGCGGATCTCAAAATCATCCAGAAAATATCCAGAAAGGGTCCCTAAATTATCCCGACTAACTCCAGAAAAAGTTCCGAAATGGCTCCGAGGGGATCCACGATGGATCGCGAAAACCATACAGAAATGATTCCGGAAGGATTCCAAAATGATCCCGAAATAGTCCGGAATTGACCCAGATGGGATCCCGCACAGATCCAGAAATGATCCCGGAAGGGTGCAAAAACTATCCCGGAAAAGTAAAAAAATTCCCGAAATGGCTCCTACGGCATCCCGGACGGATCCAGAAATGATCTCGGAAGGGTCCCCAAATGATCCCAAAATGGTCCCGAAATGACCCTGATGGATTCGGCAAACCATCAAGAAATTATGCCGAAAGGGTCCCAAAATGATCCCGAAATAATACAGAAAAAGTCACGAAACGACCCCTAGAGGATCCTCAAATGATCCCGTATTAGCCCCGAAAAGGTCCCGAAATAACCCCGACGGGATCTCGGACAAATCCCGAAAACCATCCAGAAATGATGCCGGAAGGAATCCCAAATGATTCCGTAAAAGTCCCGCATTGATTCCGACGGGATCCCGAACGGATACCGAAAATCATCCAGAAGTGATGCCGGAAAGGTCCTCAAATGATCACCTAATAGTCCCGAAATGACCCTTAAGGGGTCATGGACGGATCCCATAAACCATCCAGAAATGATCCCGATATACTCCCGAAGAAGTCCCGAAATGACCCTGACGGGATCTCGAACGCACCCCTAAATGACCCTGACGGGATCTCGGCCAGATCCCGAAATCCATCCAGAAATGATCTTGGGAGGGACCCCAAATTATCCCGAAAAAGTCCCGCAATGATTCCGAGGGGATCCTGATCGGATACCGAAAACCATCCAGAAGTGATGCCGGAAAGGTCCTCAAATGATCACCTAATACCAAAATGACCCAGACGGCATCCCGGACTGATCCCAAAATCCATTCAGAAATGATCTTGGGAAGGTCCCAAAATTATCCCGAAATAGTCTCGGAAAAGTTCAGAAATTACCCTGACGGGTTCCCGGACGAATCCTGAAAGCCATCTCTAAATGATTCCCGAAAAAGTCCCGAAATGTCCCTGACTGGACCCCGAATAGATCCCGAAAACTATCCAGAAATGATGCCGGAAATGTCCTCAAATGATCACCTAATAGTCCCAAAATGACCCTGACGGCATCCCGGACAGATCCCGAAATCCATCCAGAAATGATCTTGGGAGGGTCCCAAAATTATCCCGAAATAGTCTGGGAAAAGTCCAGAAATTACCCTGACGGATCCCGGACGAATCCTGAAAACCAATCTTAAATGATGCCGAAAAAGTCCCGAAATGACCCTGATGGGACCCGGAAAGGATCCCGAAAACTAACCAGAAATGATGCCGGAAAGGTCCTCAAATGATCTCCCAATCGGAACTATTACGAAAAGACTCTGACGGGATCCCGATCGGATCCCGACAACTATCTAGAAATGATGCCGAAAAGGCCCGCAAATGATCCCGTATTAGTCGAGAAAAAGTCCCGAAATGAACCCGACGGGATGCCGGACGAATCCCAAAAACCATCCAGAAATGATGCCGGAAGGGACACCAAATGATCCCGAAAAAGTCCCGCAATAATTCCGACGGGATCCTGAGCGGATACCGAAAACCATCCAGAAGTGATGCCGAAAAGGTCCTCAAATGATCACCTAATAGTCCCAAAATGACCCTGACGGCATCCCGGACAGATCCCGAAATCCATCCAGAAATGATCTTGGGAGGGTCCCAAAATTATCCCGAAATAGTCTGGGAAAAGTCCAGAAATTACCCTGACGGATCCCGGACTAATCCTGAAAACCAATCTTAAATGATGCCGAAAAAGTCCCGAAATGACCCTGATGGGACCCGGAAAGGATCCCGAAAACTAACCAGAAATGATGCCGGAAAGGTCCTTAAATGATCTCCCAATAGTTCCGAAAAGACCCTGACGGGATCCCGAACGGATCCCGACAACTATCCAGAAATGCTACCTAAAGGGCCCGCAAATGATCCCGTATTAGTCGAGAAAAAGTCCCGAAATGACCCCGACGGGATGCCGGACGAATCCCAAAAACCATCCAGAAATGATGTCGGAAGGGACCCCAATGATCCCGAAAAAGTCCCTCAATTATTCCGACGGGAATCTGAACCGATACCGAAAACCATCCAGAAGTGATGCCGGAACGGTCCTCAAATGCTCACCTAATAGTCCCAAAATGACCCTGAGGGCATCCCGGACAAATCCCGAAATCCATCCAGAAATGATCTTGGGAAGGTCCCAAAATGATCCCGAAATAGTCTCGGAAAAGTCCAGAAATTACCCTGACGGGTTCCCGGACGAATCCTGAAAGCCATCCGTAAATGATCCCGAAAAAGCCCCGAAATGACCCTGACGGGATACCGAAAGGATTCCAAAAACTATCCAGAAATGATGCCGGAAAGGTCCTCAAATGATCCCCTAATAGTTCCGAAATTACCCTAATGGGATCCCGAACGGATCCCGACAACTATCCAGAAATTATGCCGAAAGGGTCCGCAAATGATCCCGTATTAGTCGAGAAAAAGTCCCGAAATGACCCCGACGGGATCCCGGACGAATCCCAAAAACCATCCAGAAATGATGCCGGTAGGTATCCCAAACGATCCCGAAATAATCCCGAAATGACCTCGTCGGCATCCCGGACGGATACCGAAAATTATCCAGAAATGATGCCGGAAAGGTCCACAAATGATCCCCTAATAGTCCCGAAATTACCCTGATGGGATCCCGGACGGATCCCGAAAACCATCCAGAAATGATGCCGGAAGAGCCCCCAAATGATCCCGAAAAAGTCACCAAATGACCCCGACGAGATCCCGCACGGATCCCGAAAACCATCCAGAAATGATGCCGGAAGAGCCCCAAATGATCCCGAAAAGGATTCCGAAAACAATACAGAAATGATGCCGGAAAGGTCCTCAAATGATCCCCTAATAGTCCCGAAATGACCGTGACGGGATCCCGACAACTATCCAGAAATGATGCCGAAAGGGTCCGCAAATGATCCCGTATTTGTCGAAAAAAAGTCCCGAAAGGAACACGACGGGATCCCGGACGAATCCCAAAAACCATCCAGAAATGATGCCGGTAGGTATCCCAAATGATCCCGAAATAGTCCCGAAATGACCTCGTCGGCATCCCGGACGGACCCCGAAAATTATCCAGAAATGATGCCGGAAAGGTTCCCAAATGATCCCCTAATAGTCCCGAAATTACCCTAATGGGATCCCGGACGGATCCCGAAAACCATCCAGAAATGATGCCGAAAGGGTTCCCAAATGATCCCGTATTAGTCGCGAAAAAGTCCCGAAATGACCCCGACGGGATCCCGGACGGATCCCGAAAACCATCCAGAAATGATGCCGAAAGGGTCCCCAAATGATCCCGTATTAGTCGCGAAAAAGTCCCGAAATTACCCTAATGGGATCCCGGACGGATCCCGAAAACCATCCAGAAATGATGCCGAAATGGTTCCCAAATGATCCCGTATTAGTCGCGAGAAAGTCCCGAAATGACCCAGACGGGATCCCGGACGGATCCCGAAAACCATCCAGAAATGATGCCGGATGAGCCCCAAAATGATCCCGAAAAAGTCCCCAAATGACCTCGACGAGATCCCGGACGGATCCCGAAAACCATCCAGAAATGATGCCGGAAGAGCCCCAAATGATCCCGAAAAAGTCCCCAAATGACCCCGACGATATCCCGGACGGATCCCGAAAACCATCCAGAAATGATGCCTGAAGAGCCCCCAAATGATCCCGAAAAAGTCCCCATATGACCCCGACGAGATCCCGCACGGATCCCGAAAACCATCCAGAAATGATGCCGGAAGGGTCCCCAAATGATCGCGAAATAGTCCCGTATTAGTCGAGAAAAAGTCCCGAAATGACCCCGACGGGATCCCGGACGAATCCCAAAAACCATCCAGAAATGATGCCGGTAGGTATCCCAAATGATCACGAAATAATCCCGAAATGACCTCGTCGGCATCCCGGACGGATACCGAAAATTATCCAGAAATGATGCCGGAAAGGTCCACAAATGATCCCCTAATAGTCCCGAAATTACCCTGATGGGATCCCGGACGGATCTCGAAAACCATCCAGAAATGATCCCGAAAAAGTCCCCAAATGACCCCGACGATATCCCGGACGGATCCCGAAAACCATCCAGAAATGATGCCGGAAGAGCCCCCAAATGATCCCGAAAAAGTCCCCAAATGACCCCGACGAGATCCCGCACTGATCCCGAAAACCATCCAGAAATGATGCCGGAAGAGCCCCAAATGATCCCGAAAAGGATTCCGAAAACAATACGGAAATGATGCCGGAAAGGTCCTCAAATGATCCCCTAATAGTCCCGAAATGACCGTGACGGGATCCCGACAACTATCCAGAAATGATGCCGAAAGGGTCCGCAAGTGATCCCGTATTAGTCGAAAAAAAAGTCCTGAAAGGACCACGACGGGATCCCGGACGAATCCCAAAAACCATCCAGAAATGATGCCGGTAGGTATCCCAAATGATCCCGAAATAGTCCCGAAATGACCTCGTCGGCATCCCGGACGGATCCCGAAAATTATCCAGAAATGATGCCGGAAAGGTTCCCAAATGATCCCCTAATAGTCCCGAAATTACTCTAATGGGATCCCGGACGGATCCCGAAAACCATCCAGAAATGATGCCGAAAGGGTTCCCAAATGATCCCGTATTAGTCGCGAAAAAGTCCCGAAATGACCCCGACGGGATCCCGGACGGATCCCGAAAACCATCCAGAAATGATGCCGAAAGGGTCCCCAAATGATCCCGTATTAGTCGCGAAAAAGTCCCGAAATTACCCTAATGGGATCCCAGACGGATCCCGAAAACCATCCAGAAATGATGCCTGAAGAGCCCCCAAATGATCCCGAAAAAGTCCCCATATGACCCCGACGAGATCCCGCACGGATCCCGAAAACCATCCAGAAATGATGCCGGAAGGGTCCCCAAATGATCGCGAAATAGTCCCGAAATGATTCCGGAATAGTCCCGAAAATGTTCAAAAATAACCCCGACGGGATCCCGGACGGATCCCGTAAACTATACAGAAATGATCCCGGAAGGGTCCCAAAATGATCCCGAAATAGTCCCGAAAAAGTCCCGAAATTACCCCGGCGTAATCCCGGACCGATCCCGAAAACCATCCAGAAATGATCCCGGAAGGGTCTCGATATGACCCTTACGGGATTACAAATAAGGTGAAGCTAATTATAAAGCCATGTTAATAAGGCAGCAGGCGCATTAGAGCGAATAAAAAGTTAGATAGAAACATACAGGTAAAGCTAATAAAAGCGTGCTAATAAAAACAATTGATGGAGGGCGGATGGCGGGAGTAGAGGAGAGGACCACTGATCGTTCCTCCAAAATTGTCTAGATCTCGTTCTGTATGTACCAGATACCAAAAACTATTGATTTAGGAGAAAATTTAGATTGAGTTATAACAATTTATGGATTTTACACCAGAGGGGGAGATAAAGGGGGGCGGGCGGAGGGTGTCACTGCTTACTTTGTAAGCCCTCGACTTATTTGACCCCTTGAGTCTGTGATATTGGTGAAGGCCAGTATACGTAAAGTTATAATGTGTAAAAATTATGAAAAATAATTTCTCGAAGGGGTCGTGGGACCCCCACCCCTCTTTCCATGTTCGAAAAAAATTTCGCTAGTAGGCTACTGTCTGTGTCCCAAATTTCATCAAAATCCGTGTAGCCATTCTGGCGTGATTCAGTCGCAAAGACGAAAAAATATAATAATTAAATTATAACTGTTCCTAGGGGGCGGGGACCACGCCCCTTTTGAAAAATATATAGCTAGTAGATCCTTCTAGACTATTGGCTATATGTGTGCAAAATTTCATCCAAATCGGTCCAGCCGTTCTTGCGTTATTGAGTCACAAAGACAAACGTCTGGACAAACATCCAAACATCCAAACATCCAAACATCCAAACATCCAAACATCCAAACATCTTAACATCCAAACTTTCCCATTTATAATATATACTAGCCTTTACCCGCGGCCCCGTCCGCAAGGAGAAAATTAAATATATGGGATATTCACGTTAGCCTGCTTATCAAGTTATCTGTTTAAAAAGATGTTTCTGTCCAATACATTTTATTTTTGTAATTGAGTAAAAAAAGAACTAAATGAGCTGATAACCTGACAGGATCCCCAAATGATCCCGAAATTATCCAGAAAAATCCACGAAATGAACCCAGAACCATACAGAAATGATTCCGGAAGGGTCCCAAAATGATCCCGTATTAGTCCCGAAAAAGTCCTGAAATGACCCCGACGGGATCCCAGACGGATTCCGAAAACTATCCAGAAATGATGCCGGAAAGGTCCTCAAATGATCCCCAAATAGTCCCGAAATGACCCTGACGGGATCTCGAACGGACTCCTAAATGACCCTGACGGGATCCCGGACAGATCTCGAAATCCATCCAGAAATGATCTTGGAAACCCAAAATAATGCCGAAACAATATCTGAAAAGTCCAGAAATTTCCCCGACGGGATCCCTCACGGATCCCAAAAACTATCCAGAAATTATGCCGGAATGTCCTCAAATGATCCCCTAATAGTTCCGAAATGACCGAAAACCATCCAGAAAGTATGCCGGAAGGGACCCCAAATGATCCCGAATACCATACAGAAATGATGCCGGAAAATACCCCAAATGATCCCCAAATAGTCCCAAAAAAGTTCCGAAATGACTCGGAAGGGATCCCGGACGGATCCCGAAAACCATCCAGAAATTATGCCGAAAGGGTCCCCTAATGATCCGATACCAATTCGATAAAAAGTCCCGAAATAACCCCGACGGGATCCCGGACGGATCCTCAAAATCATATAGAAATGATGCCGGAAGGTACCCCAAAGGATCCCGAAATAGTCCCGAAATGACCCTGGCAGGATCCCGTACGGATCCCGAAAACCATACAGAAATGATGCCGAAAGGCTCCCCTAATTATCCCGTATTAGTCCCGAAAAAGTCCCGAAATGACCCCGACGGGATTCCTGACGGATCCCGAAAAGCATCCAGAAATAATGCCGAAAGGGTCCGCAAATCATCCCGTATTAGTCAAGAAAAAGTCCTGAATTGACCCCGTCGGGATCCCGGATGGATCCCGAAAACTATCCAGAAATGATGCCGGAAGGTATCCCGAAATAATCCCGAAATGACCCTGACGGGATCCCGGACTGATCACTAAAACCATCTAGAAATGGTGCCGGAAGGTACCACAAATGATCCCGAAATAGTACCGAAATGACCCCGACGGGATCCCGGACGGATCCCGAAAACCATCTAGAAATGATGCCGGAAGGTACCCCAAATGATCCCGAAATAGTCCCGAAATGACCCCGATGGGATACCGGACGGATCCCGAAAACCATCCAGAAATGATGCCGAAAGCGTCCCCAAATGATCCCGTATTCGTCGAGAAAAATTCCCGAAATGACCCCGACGGAATCCCGGACGGATCCTCAAAACCATATAGAAATGATGCCGGAAGGTACCCCAAAGGATCCCGAAATAGTTCCGTAATGAACCTGACGGGATCCCGGACGGATCCCGAAAACCATCTAGAAATGATGCCGGAAGGTACCCCAAATGATCCCGAAATAGTCCCGAAATGACCCCGACGGGATCCCGGACGGATCCCGAATACCATCCAGAAATGATGCCGAAAGCGTCCCCAAATGATCCCGTATTAGTCGAGAAAAAGTCCCGAAATGACCCCGACTGGTTCCCGGACGGATCCCGAAAAGCATCCAGATATGATGCCGAAAGGGTCCCCAAATGATCCCGTATAAGTCGAGAAAAAGTCCCGAAATGACCAAGACGGGATCCCGTACTGATCCCGAAAACCATCCAGAAATGATGCCGAAAGCGTCCCCAAATGATCCCGTATTAGTCGAGAAAAAGTCCCGAAATGACCCCGACGGGTTCCCGGACGGATCCCGAAAAGCATCCAGATATGATGCCGAAAGGGTCGCCAAATGACCCCGTATTAGTCGAGAAAAAGTCCCGAAATAACCCCGACGGGATCCCGGACGGATCCTCAAAATCATATAGAAATGATGCCGGAAGGTACCCCAAATGATCCCAAAATAGTCCCGAAATGACCCTGATTTGATCCTGGACGGATCCCGAAAACCATCTAGCAACGATGCCGGAAGGTACCTCAAATGAACCCGTATTAGTCGAGAAAAAGTCCCGAAATGACTCCGACTGGTTCCCGGACGGATCCCGAAAAGCATCCAGATATGATGCCGAAAGGGTCCCCAAATGATCCCGTATAAGTCGAGAAAAAGTCCCGAAATGACCAAGACGGGATCCCGGACTGATTCCGAAAACCATACAGAAATGATGCCGAAAGCGTCCCCAAATGATCCCGTATTAGTCGAGAAAAAGTCCCGAAATGACCCCGACGGGATCCCGGACGGATCCCGAAAACCATATAGAAATGATGCCGGAAGGTACCCCAAATGATCCCGAAATAGTCCCGAAATGACCCCGACGGATCCCGAAAACCATCCAGAAATGATGCCGAAAGCGTCCCCAAATGATCCCGTATTAGTCGAGAAAAAGTCCCGAAATGACCCCGACGGGATCCCGGACGGATCTCGAAAACCATTGGGAAGTGATGCCAAAAGGGTCCCCAAATGATCCCGTATTAGTCGAGAAAGGGCCCCGAAATGACCCTGAAGGGATCCGGACGGTTCCTCAAAACCATATAGAAATGATGCCGGAAGGTACCCCAAATGATCCCGTATAAGTCGAGAAAAAGTCCCGAAATGACCAAGACGGGATCCCGGACGGATCCCTAAAACCATCTAGCAATGATGCCGGAAGCTACCCCAAATTATCCCGTATTAGTCGAGAAAAAGTCCAGAAATGACCCCGACGGGATCCCTGATGGATCCCGAAAACCATCTAGAAATGATTCCGGAAGGTACCTCATAGGAACCCGCATTAGTCGAGAAAAAGTCCCAAAATGACCCTGAAGGGATCCCGAACGGATCCCGAAAACCATACAGAAATGATGCCGAAAAGGTCCCCAAATGATCCCGTATTAGTCGAGAAAAACTCCCGAAATGACCCCGACGGGATCCCGGACGGATTCCGAAAACCATTGGGAAGTGATGCCAAAAGGGTCCCCAAATGATCCCGTATTAGTCGAGAAAGGGCCCCGAAATGACCCTGAAGGGATCCGGACGGAACCCGAAAACCATCCAGAAATGATGCCGAAAGGGTCCTCAAATGATCCCGTATCATTCGAGAAAAAGTCCAGAAATGACCTCGACGGGACCCGGACGGATCCCGAAAACCATCCAGAAATGATGCCGAAAGGGTCCCCAAATGATCCCGTCTTAGTCGAGAAAAAGTTCCGAAATGACCCCGACGGGATCCCGGACGGATCCCGAAAACCATCCAGAAATGATGCCGGAAGGGTCCCCAAATGATCGCGAAATAGTCCCGAAATGATCCCGGAATAGTCCCGAAAATGTCCCAAAATAATCCCGACGGAATCCCGGACGGATCCCGAAAACTATACACAAATGATCCCGGAAGGGTCCCAAAATAATCCCGGAATAGTCCCGAAAAAGTCCAGAAATGACCCCGGCGGGATCGCGGACGGATCCCGAAAACCATCCAGAAATGATCCCGGAAAGGTCTCGATATGACCCAAACGGGATTACAAATAGGGTGAAGATAATTATAAAACCATGTTAATAAGACAACAGGCGCGTTGGAGCGAATGAAGAGTTACAAAGAAACATACAGGTAAAGCTAATAAAAGCGGGCTAATAAAAACAATTGAAGGAGGGCGGATGGCGGGAGGAGGAGAGTACCACTGATCGTTTTTCCAAAAATGTTTAGATCTCGATCTGTATGAGCCAGATACCAAAAATTATTGATTTTAGGACAAAATTTACATTGAGTTATAACAATTTATAGATTTTGCTCGAGAGGGGAAAGGAGGGGGGGGGGGGGGGGTGTATCACTGCTCAATTTGTAAGCCCTCGACTTATTTCACCCATTGAGTTTGTAATATTGGTGAAGGTTAGTATACGTAAAGTTATAATGTGTAAAAATTGTTAAAAAGTAATTATTCGAAGGGGTCGTGGGACCCCCTTCCCCCTTTCCATGTTCGAAAAAAATTTCGCCAGTAGCCTGTTATCTCTGTCCCAAATTTCATCAAAATCCGTGAAGCCGTTCTGGCGTGATTCAGTCGCAAAGACAAAAAAATATAATAATTAAATTATAACTGTTCCTAGGGGGCGGAGACCACGCCCCTTTTGAAAAATATATAGCTAGTAGATCCTTCTAGACTATTGGCTATATGTGTGCAAAATTTCATCCAAATCGGTCCAGCCGTTCTTGCGTGATTGAGTCACAAAGACAAACGTCTGGACAAACATCCAAACATCCAAACATCCAAACATCCAAACATCCAAACATCCAAACATCTTCACATCCAAACTTTGCCATTTATAATATATATATTAGATTAGATTAGATTAGATTAGATTCTTGCAGTCAAGTTAAACCTGTCAAAGCTAGGTTGAACCTTTTTCCTGTCAATTGGGAAACGAAACCTTTTGTAAGTCAAAGTAAACATTTTCAAAGTCCCATAAATCATTTGTAATGTCAAAAGAAGCTTTTTGAAGTTAGATTAAATCTTTTTTCAGTCAAATGTAACATATTTTAGTCAAACGAAACCCTCTGTTGGTCAAAATAAATATTTTCTGAGTCAAACGAAACATTTAAGTTAAAGTTAAAGGAACCCCCTTACAGTCAATTGGGGGCTTTCTAAAGTTATATCAAGTCTATTTTCGGTCAACTGGAACTTTTTAAAATGAAATTAAACGTCTTGAAAGGCAAAATAAACTTTTTCAAGTGAAAATAAGCTTTTTCAAGCCAAAAGAAATCCTTTTCAATTCAAGTGAAACCTTGTTTAGTCATACGAGACCTTTTAAGTCAAATGAAACCTATTTCAAGTCAAATAAACCTTTTTTGAGTTTGAGTAAATTAACCAAGCCGTATTCTATAGTCAAACCAATATTTGTTTTTTTATGTAAATTAAACCGTTTTGAGTCAAATTAAATCTTTTTGGAAACCTTTCTCATGTCAAATGAAAACTTCGAAATTACGTGAAGTTAAAATTCAATATTTGGTATAGAGGCTCCTATATATTAGGAAGATGAGGTGGAAGAGTTTAAGGAACGAAAACGAGGGTGGGAGTGGGCTTGAGAGTAAGAGCAAGAATGTGAATGGGGGTGAGTGCGAGAAATTTTTTGAGTATGCAAAGTTTGAAAATTATGTTCATATGGATGAAAGTCTGAAACACCCATTGGAAAAAATTGTCAAAAATTAACGCGAATTTTGAAAAACCTATAGCTTAAGCTTTGCTAGAATGAAATTGATTGCACTACAAAACTGCATATTCAAAAAAAAAATTCATGGAACTCCAAATAGAAAACTCGATATTTTTATAAAACTTTCTCGATTTTTCGAAAACGCTTTTGAGATCGGTTTGCATAGTTTCAGCTACAAAATTCATGGAAGTTTTTTCAGGGAATATCGAAAATACATAAAGAGGAATTTAATTGACGATATTTGATAAAAATTGGCGCTGCTTTTTTCTGCTCGCTGCTGTATTTGGAACAGGTAAAAGAAATTAGGTTTATTATTGCATTTGTTTGTATTATTTGTAGCTGCAAATCTCAACTCTTACTTTTATTATGATTAAAACCTATTTACAATTCATCGACGTCTGTATGTAATATTGACAAAATATACGAAATACTGAAGATAAATTGAAATAGAAAGCCAAATAAAACCATTAATACAGTTCAATCACATTGGCAAACATACTAATGACTTATCCAAAGGAGCACAAATGGAAACGGTTTCATCAGCAGCATGTACATTAAGCTGGGTTTATTTGCATGGACGAAAGTTAACCCATATCGCGCCATCGATTTTTCGATAGGTTTTAGGCTCAAGAAAAAAAAGTTCCACTAAGCATACCCAAAAAAATAATTTTCGAGCCTGCAAAATTTGAGTTTTTTGACTTTCCATTTTTTTGATTTTTAAGGTTTTTTCCATGAGCTACTTAAAAAATTTTCATTTGATTTTAAAATTTTCATGTATACCCTGCTCCACTCCAAATTGCCCGCTAAAAACTTTGGCGGTAACAGTTTTTTGAAAAAAAATATTTTTTGGGTTTTGAGGAGTGTTTTGGTGAAAAAATGTATTTTTTCGCCATTTTTTTTTAAGGGTTTGTTCAGAAACGTGCAAACGTGTTGCCGATGAAAACGAATTTGTCTCATATTTCCTATCCCACTTAAAATTATGCGATAAAAACGTTGGCATTAACAGTTTTAAAAAAAATGATTTTTTTTAGTTTTTGGCACTTGTTTTGGTCGAAATCGATTTTTTTTCATTTTCAAGGCTCCAAATAATTTTTTATGTATATTTTTCCGTCAGACCCACCAATAAGTATATCAAAATGGTCAGAGGACGAGCTGAGTTGATTTAGCCTTGTCCGTCTGTCCGTCCGTCCGTCCGTCTGTCCGTCTGTCCGTTTGTTTGAACGCAAACTAGTCCCTCAATTTTTGAGATATCTTAATAATTAAAAACTTAATAGCATAAACCTCCCATACAACCGATTGTTCAATAAGAGGGTTTTCACAATTTCTGCCCCATTTTTTTTTTTTAAACTGCACTTACCACCGTCTTTAGCGCATGAATTCACTTGGGACTAAAAATCGATTTCGGCAAAAATATGTCCGATCTTGACGATGTTTTCAGACAACCATCTATGCCCAATACGTAAGCTTGTGGTAAAGTTTGATGTTGCTAGCTGTTAAAATGAGGCAGAAATGGCGAAAACCCTCTTCTTGAACAATCGGTTGTATGGGAGGTATATGCTATAGTGGTCCTATCCGGTCGATTCCGACAGATGTCAAATCCCCCATAAAAATATGCCCGCTTACAAAATTTCATCAAGATATTTCAAAAATTGAGGGACTAGTTTGCGTTCAAACAAACGGACTGACGGACAGACGGACGGACGGGCAGACGGACATGGCTAAATCAACTCAACTCGTCCCCTGATCATTTTGGTATACTTATTGGTGGGTCTAACGGAAGCATATACATAAAAAATTATTTGGGGCCTTGAAAATGAAAAAAATTGATTTCGACCAAAACAAGTTCCAAAAGCAAAAAAAAAAAAATTTTTTTTAAAACTGTTAATGCCAACGTTTTTATCGCATAATTTTGAGTGGGATAGGAACTATGTGACAAATTCGTTTTCATCGGCAACACTTTTGCACGTTTCTGAAGAAACCCTTAAAAAAAATGGCGAAAAAATACATTTTTTCACCAAAACACTCCTCAAAACCCAACAAAATATTTTTTTTTTTTTTAAAAACTGTTATCGCCAATGTTTTTAGCGGACAATTCCTGAGCCCAAAACCTATCGAAAAATCGATGGCCCGATATAGGTTAATAAATCGACCCAGCTTAATGTACATACATATATATGTATGTATGTCTGGAAGTAGTCATATAAAGAAGTGGGTTTAGTGCATTACCACACACACACACACATACATAAAATTACAGACGCATACGATACACAAATCAAAAAAGCTGTCAAGCACAATCATAAACAATGCGATTTGTCAGAATAGAGTAAATAAGTGGGAGGTTTACCTCTTATCTACCCAGCACTGAGCAACGAACTAAGTACCTATGCAGACGTATTTTTGTTACTCATACGCCGTGTCTGCCCCATACCTGCCTTGAAAGATTACTAAGAATTTTGCACACATTGTATGTGTTGATTACATTGTGCTCTATGATGCAATCATTTTTACAACAACGACAGCAAACAAAGCAATATCTGAAGTATGTGTGTATATATATATAAAGGTAAATAGACGTGTTAGCTGGTAGCATTGTATTAACATCTACAACAACAAATATGCTCCATTCAAAAAATTCTTAGCGCAGCAAACGAATTCCCTCCAGTGAATTGTCAACATTACTTATTGTACATTTCCCACAAGTTTTCGCATGTTGTATGAAATAAGACATCAACTCGAATTAGGTGTTCGTTGCGTTTAACATAGATTTGGATTAATAATGCATTTGATGCACAAGTACAATACTGTCAAATAAATATGTTGTTTTGTATACCATTATTAAGTGATAGATGAATTATTTGAGCAAACGAGAAAGTGACGCAATATACGATTACTTTCGGATTTGTCAAGCACCAATCCTCGAAGTTTTTTCCGACAATGCGTATGCATTCATTCCCCGATATGTACCACTTGTCCGCAACACATTGCCTTCCATCAGGCTGTACCACGTCAATACGCCTTCACGATTCAGAGATACCGCTTAGTGTAGGACATCACGAACCGCTCAGAAAGATTAACACACCTGAAAAGATGTGCCAGTCAAGCGTTTGATTACCTGATCATAGGACCAACTTTCCAGGCGAAAACCGCAAGTGGTCTGAGGTATTCCAAAGCCCGCATTTTCATCCAAATCCTGTTTGCAACATCTACGCGGGTTAGAGATTTGCATTACAGCTGGCGCGGATGTCGCTATTCCCTGGCACACGGATAATTTTCATTGAAAAGACTCTCGATTCCACCGCGAGTTAGACGGCAACCTAGCATCCGATTGGTTGTTCCAGGAGTTTTTAAATTCTGCAACACATGTCGCATCTTGTCCACCACATTTGATCAGGAAGCCTTAACTTCTGACTTACTTCGAGCTCTTGACTCTGTCTTGTTAGAGGTGAAGTCGAAATGAGAATACTAGAATGCGTATTGTCTAAAAGTCCACTTCCCACATTTAGAATAACAACTACCTGCTGGTTTGCTGCTGCTCCACCAGCAATGCAAAAACTTGGGTTTTGTCGAAGGTTGAGTTAAGCTTAGACGCTCCAGACTCGAATAGAGGATCCACGAACTTCTATTAAAAATAATATAATCCGTTCTTTAGTTTACTCCCAACACACAGACAGACTTGGATATTGGCCCCTCATACTGATAGACCTAGCTAATTAAAGATAGGAGGGAGAAAAGAGTTCGGAATGGCCGTTACGGTACGGGTATCCGGTTGATAGCGGTAACGCTTCTTGCGTCCTAGCGGGGCTATGTGTCTTACCCTCCTGCAGCTCACACGTTTCGGTATAGCGGCGAAAGTTAGTCCGACTTACTATACCAGCACTCCACAAAGACTTGACTTACACAGGTATCCTTCTGAAAAGTTCCGACACCCTGCGTAAAAATTTTGCTCTGACAAGGATTATCAGTTACCGTCTTTCGAGATATTTGAGTAGTTTGTTTACGACAATGACAGAATAGACGGAACATACCTTCTGCGGCGTGCCCCTCCCACCCTTATATTTGCCATCCTACTACCACGGGGATCTCCGCAGTATATGGGTTGCACAAACAGTATTTGCCACCCTGTTTCAGCCTTGTACAGAAATCGCCTCTTCCTCTCTGCTGCAACCCACCACCCAAATGGAGATGGGGTTAGCCGCCCCCAGCCGGTTAGAGGGCTTAGAATATACCCGCGGTAGATAGCCTGTCGTAAGAGGTGATCAAAATACCAAAAAAGGGGTTATGTATCGCAACCCTCTCAAGGGTCTGCCAGGGCAATATATAGCTTCTCCAACCCAATTGTCAATCCCACCTACCCGTGGCGAATCCTGATTCATTAACAGCCGAGGCTCTGGCGACGCCGAAATCCTGATGGTTCTAGGGGGTGGGAGGGCGGTATGGGCTAGAAGGTTTCATGTGGTCATACCAAATCGTTCCCGAGATGGTAGAGCTAGTACCTTTGTGGTGCTTGCTACCGGAACTTAACGGATCTGCATCTGGCAAAGGACCATCAACATCGATAACACTTCCCAAGGCCTTCGAAAAGGGTCCTTATCACTACAACAACAACAACAGCAACAACAGGTGGGGCTGGCCAAATTTTTCTTCGTCTCTCTACCTCCGACCTACTGTTCTATTAACGGAACTGATCCTGATACTTCCTCTTAAACCCATCGTTGAATCGGACTTTCTCCAGCGATTTTGCACACTCTTGTGATCAGCGCTACCCAGAATTATGAGAAGCACCTCTACGGTCGTAACACTCCAAGGTGTTGGTAGTCATGCAGAGATCACAAAGAGCCTTCTTCTGTGGAGTCACCCGTTTATTTCCGCAAGTCCGCTTCTAATACAAAGAAAATTCTTGCGAAAGAAATAGCAAAATAAAAGCAAAACGATGAATTTTATTTAATTTTGCGTGACTTTTTTTTACGAAAATGATGCGCATTACATATACATAAACAAATAAAATATGTTTTATGCATTCAACACCCGCAATCGTGCTTAGAATATCTACTCGAGCATCATTAATAATGATTCATTATTCAAGACGAACTGAATGTATGGAGGTGAAATGCAAGAGCGCAGACAATAAGAACGCGTGCAGCAACAATTCAATGGCAAGGATATATTGAACAACTTTAAATGCAACAACAAATGTTTCATACGTGCGTGCTATCTTAAAGTGAAGAAAACAGACATGAGATGCTAACAATTAAAATATTTTTACGTGCGTGTAGATATTATAAAGTCTTTGATATTATTGCTGTTGTTGTTTCTGAGTCTATGCATCAGGTTTGATGATTTGAGCCAGGCAATGAGCCAACCCAGGTAATCGGACAACAAAAGAATTAGAAAAAAAAAGGCACACCTACAAATAAAAAGTAAGACCGAAAGCTTGGAGAAATGCTTTTGCGTTTAAGTGAAAAAAAGTATATAAATATTTCTCGCACTTGAATCGTTCACGTTGTTCCATTAGAATGTACATACGTACATATGCTGAAAAAAAGGAGCATGCATAAAGCGACCTTGACATGCATAACATATGCAATATCAATTTAATGAAGCAGTCAGCATTCTTGCTGAACATTAATACAATGGGCGCATTGATCTACTGATTCGTGATCTGTGCTCCACGAAGCTCAACTCGCTCTGGAATAGCCCGCCTTAAGTTTGAAAATATTTCCTGTTTGCTGTAAGATCTGCATAAGTGGGATTCGCAGCTACCGTTTATGTTAATTTTCAGTAGTAAGGTGTTATTCCATAGGTTTGATAGCAGGAGAGATAAAATACGAATTCTACAAGTGGGCGACCTAACCATATCGAAAGCCGTTGCTAAGTGCTCCCTCGGGATCAAAAAATAGGAACAGAGTGAAGTACTTGGAACTTTGGGAACCACAATTCCCTGCTATTCCCGGGACTATTATGCGGTTGTATAAAGACTTTTCTCGAGAAGCCAGGACTGTTTTCGAACGCATTTTGGCAAAATCTCGAGAACATGCTTGAAGGAAATCAGTTTCCCTGTTTTTGTGGCGATGGCATGCAGAGATGTTCTGCGGACTTAGGGAAATATAACTAGAACTATGTTTATTATAAACCTGTGCAGTTTTATTACTTCTTTTATATTAAGTTTTATGTTTGTTCACAAATTTCAGTACAAAATCTGAAATTTCGCTATCGACTTTTCATGTTAATGCTGGTCCCCAAATACATAAACGGAAATCCTATACACTCTCGAATTTATATTTGTAATATGACTGTCAAGGTGCGAATGTGCCGATACTTTTTTGGATGACTGCAAGTACTTCCTCTTGTCCTTATTTACTGCAAACCCACTTTGTTTGCTCCTCTATCTAATACTACGTTTCCACCAAACCCAAACTCCGTGTTTGCCAGTTTCGTAAGACTGTTAAAACATGTCTAAAAAAAAAAAAAAATATCGCGAAAATTATCGAAAAACGCACTTTAACTTCGGTATCTATAATGCGAAAGAAAAATCAAAAGTTGCACTTCTGCCAAGAGATATTTTGCATAAAAGAGTTGGCAAACACGGAATTTGGGTTTGGTGGAAACGGAGCATAATACCGAGATGGCAGAACTCGCAGCGCGTTGTTCAGACTAATAATATCAATATCTCCATCATACACCAGTAATTATACGCTCTTATAATATATTGTATCATCACGGTTTAGTTCTGCTGCTAGAACTATCTTCTCCAGTAACATTTAAAAAAATCGCATGAAAGGCAGTCGCCTTGACTGAAGCCTCGTTTGATTACGAACTCCTCGAAGGGGTTCTTCCCAGTCATTACGCAGCTGGTGATGTTGCTCAGGAGAACTCTCCTATATTTACATTTACGGTTTAGTAAAACTTCGCACTAGTAGGAAGTTTCTGATGTCACAAGGCCACTGTTTCCTAGAATTGTTCAGTAAAGAACTGAAAAATGTGGAAAAAAATCTCCCTGTTGGACCCATTGGCGTCCGCAGTGGTCTGATGGTATCGTGCTCTGCCTACCACACCAAAGATGCTGAGTTTACACCCCGGTCAAAGCAACATCAAAATTTTAGAAACAAGTTTTTTCAATTAGAAGAAATTGTTTCTAAGCGGGGTCGCCCCTCGGCAGTGTTTCAGTGTTTCCGAGTGTAGTTCTGCCATGAAAAGCTCTCAGTGAAAACTCCTCTGCGTTGTAGATGCCGTTCGGAGTCGGTATAAAACATATAGGCCCCGTCCCACCAATTTGTAGGAAAAATTAAAAGGAGCACGACGAAAATAGGAAGAGAAGCCCGGCCTAAAATCTCTTCGGAGGTTATAGTGCCTTACATTTAATTTACTTATTTATTGGACCATTTTATGATCCTTTTATTATATACTAGGAGAAGAAATCCATGGAATGCAAACTTAAAACGAAAAGCTGGAGCCTATTCGACGGAACCGGCAGAGCTGGGAATAACAATGTGTAGAAAATGTTCGTCTTCACCTAGTCAACTATGAAGGCTAGAATTATGTATGCCCAAATATGTACATTTGCTCTTTAAAAATTAATATCCGCCATCTGTTAACATTTTTTGAACTTATTTATCTTCACGGTTCATTCCTCACAAAATAGGACGATTTTTTTTCTTTTAAATAAAGTACATTACCCTTCCAAATTAGCTTAAAACTTAAATGAGATGCCCCAGTATTGTTATCAGTCGGAAGGTATTTTGCATCGTATCTTAATAGAAATATTTCTAAGTAGGGTTGCCATGTTCCCTTGTGATATTTCGTTCTTTTGATAATATTGAAAGCTCTCAAATTTAGATGTTGCTCACAAGGATATTTAAACAAGGTTGCAAATTGTTGAAAATTAAAAAAAAACTTAAACAAGTAAAGAAGGCTAAGTTCGGGTGTAAGGGAACATTACATACTCAGTTGAGAGCTATGGAGAAAAAATAAGGGAAAATCACCATGTAGGAAAATGAACCTAGGGTAACCCTGGAATGTGTTGTTTGTACGATATGGGTATCAAATGAAAGGTGTTAATGAGTATTTTAAAAGGGAGTGGGCCTTAGCTGTATAGGTGGATGCCTTTTCGGCATATCGTTATAAAGGTGGACCAGGGGTGACTCTAGAATGCGTTTATACAATATGGGTATCAAACGAAAGGTGTTAATGAATATTTTAAAAGGGCGTGGGCCTTAGTTCTATAGGTGGACGCCTTTTCGAGATATCGCCATAAAGGTGGACCAGGGGTGACTCTAGAATTTGTTTGTACGATATGTGTATCAAATGAAAGGTGTTAATGAGTATTTTAAAAGGGAGTGGGCCTTAGTTCTATAGGCGGACGGATTTTCGAGATATCGCCATAAAGGTGGACCAGGGGTGACTCTAGAATTTGTTTGTACGATATGGGTATCAAATGAAAGGTGTTAATGAGTGTTTTAAAAGGGAGTGGGCCTTAGTTCTATAGGTGGACGCTTTTTCGAGATATCGCCATAAAGGTGGACCAGGGGTGACTCTAGAATTTGTTTGTACGATATGGGTATCAAACGAAAGGTGTTAATGAGTGTTTTAAAAGGGAGTGGGCCTTAGTTCTATGGGTGGACGCCTTTTCGAGATATCGCCATAAAGGTGGACCAGGGGTGACTCTAGAGTTTGTTTGTACGATATGGGTATCAAACGAAAGGTGTTAATGAGTATTTTAAAAGGGAGTGGGCCTTAGCTGTATAGGTGGACGCCTTTTCGGCATATCGTTATAAAGGTGGACCAGGGGTGACTCTAGAATGCGTTTATACAATATGGGTATCAAACGAAAGGTGTTAATGAGTGTTTTAAAAGGGATTGGGCCTTAGTTCTATGGGTGGACGCCTTTTCGAGATATTGCCATAAAGGTGGACCAGGGGTGACTCTAGAATTTGTTTGTACGATATGGGTATCAAATGAAAGGTGTTAATGATTATTTTAAAAGGGAGTGAGCCTTAGTTCTATGGGTGGACGCCTTTTCGAGATATCGCCATAAGGGGGACCAGGGGTGACTCTAGAATTTGTTTGTACGATATGGGTATCAAATGAAAGGTGTTAATGAGTGTTTTAAAAGGGAGTGGGCCTTAGTTCTATGGGTGGACGCCTTTTCGAGATATCACCATAAAGGTGGACCTGGGGTGACTCTAGAATTTGTTTGTACGATATGGGTATCAAACGAAAGGTGTTAATGAGTATTTTAAAAGGGAGTGGGCCTTAGCTGTATAGGTGGACGCCTTTTCGGCATATCGTTATAAAGGTGGACCAGGGGTGACTCTAGAATGCGTTTATACAATATGGGTATCAAACGAAAGGTGTTAATGAGTGTTTTAAAAGGGAGTGGGCCTTAGTTCTATGGGTGGACGCCTTTTCGAGATATTGCCATAAAGGTGGACCAGGGGTGACTCTAGAATTTGTTTGTACGATATGGGTTTCAAATGAAAGGTGTTAATGATTATTTTAAAAGGGAGTGGGCCTTAGTTCTATGGGTGGACGCCTTTTCGAGATATCGCCATAAAGGTGGACCAGGGGTGACTCTAGAGTTTGTTTGTACGATATGGGTATCAAATGAAAGGTGTTAATGAGTATTTTAAAAGGGAGTGGGCCTTAGTTTTATAGGTGGACGCCTTTTCGAGATATCGTCATAAAGGTGGACCAGGGATGACTCTAGAATGCGTTTATACAATATGGGTATCAAATGAAAGGTGTTAATGAGTATTTTAAAAGGGAGAGGGCCTTAGTTCTATGGGTGGACGCCTTTTCGAAATATATATATAAAGGTGGACCAGGGATGACTCTAGAATTTGTTTGTACGATATGGGTATCAAATGAAAGGTGTTAATGAGTATTTTAAAAGGGAGTGGGCCTTAGTTCTATGGGTGGACGCCTTTTCGAGATATCGCCATAAAGGTGGACCAGGGGTGACTCTAGAATGCGTTTATACAATATGGGTATCAAACGAAAGGTGTTAATGAGTATTTTAAAAGGGAGAGGGCCTTAGTTCTATGGGTGGACGCCTTTTCGAAATATCGATATAAAGGTGGACCAGGGGTGACTCTAGAATTTGTTTGTACGATATGGGTATCAAATGAAAGGTGTTACTGAGTATTTTAAAAGGGAGTGGGCCTTAGTTCTATGGGTGGACGCCTTCTCGAAATATCGATATAAAGGCGGACCAGGGGTGACCCTAGAATTTGTTTGTACGATATGGGTATCAAATGAATGGTGTTAATGAGTATTTTAAAAGGGAGTGGGCCTTAGTTTTATAGGTGGACGCCTTTTCGAGATATCGCCATAAAGGTGGACCAGGGGTTACTTTAGAATTTGTTTACGATATGGGTATCAAATGAAAGGTGTTAATGGGTATTTTAAAAGGGAGTTGGCCTTAGTTCTACGGGTGGACGCCTTTTCGAAATATCGATATAAAGGTGGACCAGGGGTGACCCTAGAATTTGTTTGTACGATATGGGTATCAAATGAATGGTGTTAATGAGTATTTTGAAAGGGAGTGGGCCTTAGTTTTATAGGTGTACGCCTTTTCGAGATATCGCCATAAAGGTGGACCAGGGGTGACTTTAGAATTTGTTTACGATATGGGTATCAAACGAAAGGTGTTAATGAGTATTTTAAAAGGGAGAGGGCCTTAGTTCTATGGGTGGGCGCCTTTTCGAAATATCGATATAAAGGTGGACCAGGGGTGACTCTAGAATTTGTTTGTACGATATGGGTATCAAATGAAAGGTGTTAATGAATATGTTAAAAGGGAGTGGCCTTAGTTCTATAGGTGGACGCCTGTTCAAGATATCGCCATAAAGGTTGACCAAGGGTGACTTTAGAATTTGTTTACGATATGGGTATCAAATGAAAGGTGTTAATGAGTATTTTAAAAGGGAGTGGGCCTTAGTTCTATGGGTTGACGCCTTTTCGAAATATTGATATAGGTGAACCAGGGGTGACTCTAGAATTTGTTTACGATATGGGTATCAAACGAAAGGTGTTAATGAGTATTTTAAAAGGGAGTGGGCCTTAGTTCTATGGGTGGACGCCTTTTCGAATGCGTTTGTACATTATGAGTATCAAACGAAAGGTTATAATGAGTATTTTAAAAGGGAGTGGGCCTTAGTTCTATAGGTGGACGCCTTTTTGATATATCGCCATAAAGGTGGACTAGGGGTGACTCTATAATGTGTTTGTACAATATGGGTGTCAAATTAAAGGTATTAATGAGGGTTTTAAAAGGGAGTGACCCTTAGTTGCAAATATGAAGGCGTTTTCGGGATATCGACCAAAATGTGGACCAGGGTGACCCAGAACATCATCTCTCGGGTACCGCTAATTTATTTATATATGTAATATCACGAACAGTGTTCCTGCCATGATTCCAAGGGCTTTCGATTTCGCCCTGCAGAACTTTTTCATTTTCTTCTACTTAATATGGTAGGTGTCACACCCATTTTACAAAGTTTTTTCTATAGTTATATTTTGCGTCAATAAACCAATGAAATTACCATGTTTCTTCCCTTTTTTCGTATTTGGTATAGAATTATGGCATTTTTTTCATTTTTCGTAATTTTCGAAGTCGGAAAAGTGGGCGTGTTCATAGTCGGATTTCGGCCATTTTCTATACCAATACAAAGTGTGTGCAGATAATTATGTGAACTGAGTTTAGTAAAGATATATCGATTTTTGCTCAAGTTATCGTGTTAACGGCCGAGCGGAAGGACAGACGATCTATTGTGTATAAAAACTGGGCGTGGCTTCAACCGAATTCGCCCATTTTCATAGAAAACAGTTATCGTCATAGAATCTATGTGCCTACCAAATTTCACAAGGTTTGGTGAATATTTGTTCGAATTATGGCATTAAATGTATCCTAGACAAATCAAATGAAAAAGGGCGGAGCCACACCCATTTTGAAATTTTCTTTTGTTTTTGTATTTTGTTGCACCATACCATTACTGGAGTTGAATGTTGACATAATTTACTTATATACTGTAAAGATATTAAATTTTTTGTAAAAATTTCACTTAAAAAAATTTTTTTTTTTTAAAGTGGGCGTGTTCGTTTTCCGATTTTGCTAATTTTTATAAGGCATACATATAGTAATACAGGTAACGTTCCTGCCAAATTTCCAATTTCATCATGATATCTTCACCGAATTGCAGCTTGCAAAACTTCTAAATTACCTTCTTTTAAAAATGGGCGGTGCCACCCCCATTGTCCAAACTTTTACTTATTTTCTATTCTGCGTCATAAATTCAACTCACCTACCAAGTTTCATCGGTTTATCCGTCTTTGGTAATGAATTATCGCACTTTTTCGATTTTTCGAACTTTTCGATATCGAAAAAGTGGACGTGGTTATAGTCCGATATCGTTCATTTTAAATAGCGATCTGAGATGAATGCCCAGGAACCTACATACCAAATTTCGTCAAGGTATCTCAAAATTTACTCAAGGTATCGTGTTAACGGGCGGACGGACGGACATGGCTCAATCAAGTTTTTTTTCGATACTGATGATTTTGATATATGGAAGTCTATATCTATCTCGATTCCTTTATACCTGTACAACCAACCGTTATCCAATCAAAGTTAATATACTCTGTGAGCTCTGCTCAACTGAGTATAAAAATATGCCAATATGGATTTTAAATGCAAACCATAACTGCTTAAATCAGGTGTACTATTTAAAAAATATTATACCACATATGAATAATACACACATATATGAATATTTTCATACAAGAGCATATCCTTATTTTCTTTTCATCCACCGTGCATCTCATTAATAGCAGACCTCATTAATATTTAATTAATATGCCTAGAGGTAGGAATAAAAATGACAATAACATCAACTCAATGCATTTCTTTATTGCCAATTAAGTTTGTTACTGTTGCTTTTTTGTTTCTACCATTGTTCCTCTTCAGTTCTTTTCGCCATATCGTACAGAAACCATTCTTCTGTTTACATTTAAGGCCATAAGTTGCCACTTTTCGTATTCACTTTATTTTCACTTAAGTACACAAAATTTAAACAGGATTTAATTTTTTTTATATCCTTTGTATCTACATAGGCACATACGATAGTTTATATTGTATTTAAATGATGTCCATTACTGTACTCTACCGCGGGATAACTCCTTTCAACCGCAGTTGATTATTCCACCATATTTCTCTGTGCAAGTCATGTCGTCCTTCTGGACATTGTTTGGTTTGTACCAGCTTTCACTCCCATGGATACCCAACTAAAAACGATGTAAGTGGTAGTAGGATATATATGTCGAATAGGGAAGTTGCTCTGATGATGGATAGATCTTATATTAAACTTAGACTGCTTGTTCTTAAACGAATTAAAGCTCGGAGTAACTTATCCAGCGGTATGTTAATAAATTGCATGGGCATCGCTGTTTTAAGCTATTTCACAGCCGTTTTGATATGTAGGCATTAAAAAAACCCTCTTGTTTTATACTCATATTTGCCTATTGTATTCGGGTTTTAATAAATATTTCAAATATATGGCAACTGGTAGGACCTATTTAAGAACGCTTAGAATGTAGAACTTAGTCAAACCGTTTTCAAGATGGTAGCTGAAAAATAAAGAAAAAAATATAGAAAGGTTAGGCAGCAACTATTGGTGGAATTCCTACAAAAGGATTTTCTATGGAAATATTATAATAAGTCAAATATTCTTATTGTATGTATATATTTGGTTAGATTTTTAAAAACTCTAAAAAGGTGGCAACCTTGTAAAAAAATCTGAAGTAAAACGTATAAGTAGTTGATTATAAAGAGTATTATCTGTATGAAAGAAAATGGTGGATAAATAAATAAATATAAATGTAAGGCGCGATAACCTCCGAAGAGATTTTAGGTGGAACTTTTCATCCAATTTGGGTCGTGCTCCTTTTAATTATTCCTACAAATCGGCGGGACGGGACCTACTTGTTTAATGCCGCCTCCGAACGGCAGCTGCAAGCCAGGTGAGTTTTAACTGAGAGCTTTTCATGGCAGAAATGCACTCAGAGTGCATGCCAAACACTGCCATGTTTATAATAATTAAACATATTCATCATAGATGGCAACACCATTCAAAAATATTTCTGATGAAAATGTCGTAAAATACTTATTTTTCATGTTCATAATTTAATATCATTTATATATATTTTTTTGGGCAATTTCAGGACTGTTTGGAATCCTTTCGGAACTTTTGCTTTTGGGACTACTTCGAGTTTTATTTGTGGCTATTTATTCGGATAATTTCAAATCATTTTCGGGACTTTTACACCATCATTTTTTTGTCGGTATAATTCCGGTTTCAAAAAAAAGCTTCATTTCAAGACCGTTTCTGTATCGACGTGTAACTATTCGGAATTAATTTCGGGATAGTTTCAGAGCTATTTCGAAATAAGTTCTACATTTCAGCATAGTTTTGGAAGCAATTCAAGATCGTTTCAGCATCAGTTTGGGACAATTTCGGCAAATATTTTACTTCGTTTCAAGAATGTTCCCGGATAAATTTCGGACTATTCATAGACCATTTAGGAGTTATTGCCAAATTTCACATATGTGTCTTCATTTCAGGATGATTCCCAGATATTTCGTAATAATTTCCGGAATAACTCCGGGACAATTTCGGAATTATTTATAGAATTCAGCATATTTTTTAACTCATTTCAAGACTGTATCAGGATCAATTTGGGATTATATTGGCATACCTTTACTTCATTTCCAAGACTGTTTCATGAACTGTTCCTGTAGCATTATTTTTGGGATGAATCCAGGAATATATGTATTTGGACTCATTTCAAGTCCCAAAACACTATTCCGCTATATTTCCCAATTATTTTTGAAATAACTCTAGGACTATTTCGGGATATTTCCTTAATTCAGACATAATTCTGACTTAATTTCAAGACTGTTTCCGGATAAAATTGAGACTATTCCACGATGATTTCGGAGGTATTTTCGGGATAATTTCTAGATTATTTTATGGATTATTTGAACACTATTGGCATCACTTCAGAACTAGTCGAGTACTATTTTGGGATCTTGTTTAGGTTTTAGAATATTTTTGGCCTCTTTTGAAGAATGTTTTGCGATCAATTTGGGCCTATTGTTGGATCATTTTGGAGCTATTTTCTGAATAATTCCAAGACCCTTTCGAGAATATTTCTTCATTTCAGCATGTATTTGGTTATTTTAAGACTATTGCAGGATCATTTCGACATTGTTATAAGGTTGGTTTGGGGTTCATTTTTAGACTCCTTCTGGATTGTTTATAGGTTCATAACGAAACTACTTTGGGGTCATGTCCGAACTATTATGGGATAATTTCAGAAGTTATTTAGATAGTAATAATAATTCGTTTAGCTTAACAGTAATCTAGCACTTAATTTTGTTTTAACTTTTAGGGAAGTTTTTGAGTTTTTACTATTCAGGAAAACACAAGAGTAGAACAATAATGAAAACCGACAACCAAAGCATTCAGTAAAATATTGACGAATAGATTAAATATGTCCCCACTACCAGAAAAATCGTCACAAAAGGGCTTTTTGGAAGTGGTCCGTTTCCATTCCAGTCACCATTTTCTGCAGGTTTATGAGGGTCACTACAGAATTGGTTAGTATCTTATTAACCCGTATCGTGTTATAGGATCCATGATGGAATTAATTTTTTTATATCGCATAAACACTGAAATGGCGAATTGTATCAAGGAAATGCATGCACTTCATTTTTACGATTAGCTTGAAGGATTCATATTTATCGTTTAAGTAAAATTGGTGATCGATATGTGATTGTATAACACGATACGGATCCAGCTTTCCACAATATAACCAAAAATTGTGGTTGAAGGAGAATTTAAACAAAACACTTCTGTGTTGGAAAGGAGATGGAAAGCCGTTTGCATCTTTTAGTTATCATCCAAACTATTTGCAAAATAATGGTCACCCTATAGTTGACAATAGTTTATGGCAAAGAAAGAACTTGCTTTAGAAGTTGGAAAATTTATGAATGCGTATAGACTGCAATAAAACATTTTCTTGATTTGAGCTCATTTATTTTAAGCTTGCAACTTGTAGAATATATATACCATAACTCATTCTTCATTCTTCTTCGCTTTAGTTCTCTCAAACTTAGATGAATCGTTGAAGTTATTTGTTACTTAATTTCCTCAATATTTTCATTCAATAAAACATTTTCAAATATTTCTTTTAAACAAACGCTACGTTGCGACGCACAGTGTTTCGACTATAAGGCGGCAGGTGGAAAAAAGTCATAGTGACAGATAAAAACGAAAATGTGTTTATGTTAGAGGGCAATTACTAAAAGTCGTGTGCGCAAAATTTCGAGTAATTAGCTGCCACCAATCTTCGACAAACCGTGCATTTGTGTGGAAATTTGTGAAATCCGGGTGACATTGATTTATTCGTTTAAGTGCGTTTAGCGGTAATAAATTTAATATAAACCGTAATTTTTTAAACGATATCTATTCAGTACGAGGCATGGATAATCCAGGTAAAATATTTATCATTAATTTTGGTTTTTGGTTTTTGTTTTTTTTTTAAACAACAAGGAATTATTCATTTTTTAGATTAGTACCAAAAAAAAAAGTGAGTCCCCCTTAGTTACTCAATAACAGTAGATTCATATTGTAGAGGATTTTATCTAGTTTCTGCTCATATAAGCCGATTATAGCGCACGGATTTGCAAAAATGTGTAAAATTTTTTAAATTTTTCGATTTTCAGTGGTTCAGAAAAGCATTTTTCCAATTGTGGCAAAGCTACCCTAAAAATGAAAGACTTGAAAAAATATATAGTAACATACTTACAAAGATTAACTTTTGTATATCCGATAATGCGAAAGTTGAACTAAAAATAAACATAAAATTGTTGATGTTGAAAATTGATAAGAAGTGGAATTTCGCTGTAAACGGATTGAGCGGTTCTCTTCTAAGTATGAGCAATGGTTAAATGGTGTGGATATAGTATTTCTACTGGAGGAACCAGATGCTCCTTCGTATGCTGCTGAAGAAACTTTTACAAAAGAACAACAATTCGGTCGACGTTCAAAGGACTTCCAAGACTGTGGGCAGAAAACTAAAATAAAAAGAATATAATTTATAGTTAACAATTACACTTTGGAGGAAATTTGGTTCGCTGCCGAGCACTCTCGTAGGCTCGCAAGGAAAAAAGATACTGCTAGCATTATTAAAGACTTAAGCGATGACTTAGATAGACAGTGCTAAGATATGAAAAATGCGCACGTAAATGTTTCAAAACAAAGGTGTCTCTCTGGTGATGAAGCGATACTCTACCTTTGACGCTAAGTTAACTACCAATAGCTGTAAATTATTGATGAATGCAGCTCTGGGTGTAGATCACGATGTCTTTCCATCGTCCTATAGTTTAACGAAATCTAAGAAAATATGCTTTCCACCTGATGAATGCAGTCATGTGGATGAGATTTCTGCTAGTTTTACATTGCAGTCTTTACTAGACATAACCACTAAGCGCGTCTTAGACACTTTGACCCCTTTCTGGAGCTGACAAAGCCCAATCAGCAACACTTATTTGCAAATGGGACTTAGATGGGAGTTCAGGGCATAGCCTGTACAAGCAAAAGTTTGAAAATGCTGCTGCAACTGACGAGTACTTATTTTTAATTTGTTTCGTGCCTTTAAAGCTTGTGCTGAATGATGACCAGGATAAAAAATCTTATATCGCAGTGTTGACATAATCAGGCAGTAAGTCTTCCCGCTACGCTACGAATACAGACTTGCTTACAATGCTGCTGATCTCATTTGATCCAAAGATCAATCAATACAGAAACAACATTGAAACTAGAACTAAACCACTTCCGCCTGAAGTTAGTAACTTATTAGTTTTACCCGAGTCGCCATCTCTATCTTCTGGGGATCACCATTCTGGTATGATAAGTAGCGGGGATGTCCATTGTCCTGATTCAACGGAAACACAGGATATGTCTACAGATTAAAACGTGTGATAAAAAATATGTGCATATACAAATACCGCTTATTTTGTTCGAGGAAGTTTTTCAAGCTAAATATAACTATTTGTGGTAGAAGTGAATACAACCCTACATATGTGAAACTTTCATTACTCTATCTACGAAAAAGATAAAAAAACAAAATAAAAATAAAATAAATACAATTTTTTCAATTAAGAAAAAATATATCATAACAACAATAATGATAAAATAATTACTGTTAGGCCTTGAGCTCGATTCAAAACTCGCGATCTTACAAATCAGTAGGCGATATAACAACAAAAATTGATAAATAAAAACTTTAAAGCTAACATTAATCGAACTTCAACAAATTGTAGTCAAAATTTTCATCTTTTAATTCAGACTTCTTAGAAAATTTTCGAAAATGCATTTTGTAGCACTTTTTATTGTAACAAAGTACAAGTCTCAAGAGCCTACAAATTAGCGCATGAACATAACATATTTTTACATAGGACAAAATGGGCAACACCCTCAGCCAAAAAATATCTAAAAAACCAATAGTAATTTGTATTGTTTTGTAACTTGCACTTTCTTAATGTAAAATTGGATGGTGTACAAAACTGCATTTTCGAAAATGTTGAAAATTTTGATGATATTTTTTTGAAGCTTGATTAAATTTCTAGAACTTTGAAAGTGTTTATTATGTGGTTTCTATTTGCGATTCCACTATATTTCGAACAAAAATTATTTAAATAAAAAAATAATAAAAAAAAAATAAAAAAAAAAAATTAAAAAAAAAAAAAATAAAAAGAATTTTTTTGAACACAACTGTATGTGTTAAATATTATTATCTGTGTTATCTGTGTAAAAATGTCAGAGACGATTGCTAGTTTTGAAATATTTATTTACAGTAAATACATAAGTGAATGATAACCTTATATATAAGTATGTTGTAGTTGTACTTTCATTAAATAAACAACTGTTGAGCAAATCTGAGACAAAGTATAATTATCTTTACAATAAAAAGCATTTAAAAGGGTAAGAGTTGGGAAAAACAATTTTTTTTGAAGCACCCTAATGTATATGTAGACACACACACACACTCAAATTTTTAGTATTAGAAGCATAGGGCTTCTGTATAATCCAATTTCAGTGGTTAAGGGAGCACAACTATAACGGTTTTGACTTTTTTCCACCTAACTCCACACAGTCGAAACTCTGTGCGACGTCCCAGCCACCGGTTTTATTGGATGGGCGTTGGTGAAGCTACATTGAGCATAAGCGGTCAGTGTCTGCTCTTCACAGCCAATTTCGTTGTCAAACCAAAAAGGTTTTTCTATGTACTACTAGCTGATCTGGTAGATGACGCACTTTGGTTAACATGCATCATTTAAAACTAATTTCAAAAAGGTTGTATTTGTTTCTATCACCCTATATCGTTAATTTCGTCTCTCCAGTTTATATGCTAATTCGTCTTCACTTTATTAGGCCTCACAAAACTAAGCAGGCCCACAAATGACGTCTTACTAGATTACATATAAATATATTAGATTGAAGCATGAGGAGGGAGCCGTTTACCCCCATAACCTAATTTTGGCTGTCAGTTTTTACACCAGTTATCCTCCCATTGAGCCTCTGCTCACTTATTTATCTTCTGCTATCCACCGGATATCTTGGGTATCCGTCAACTGACTACTGGCGGTGCGTTTATCATCATATCATCAACATGGCCGAACCCTTAGTTATCTATTATTCACATCGCCAGAATTTTTATCAATTTTCGATTTAGTGTGCGTGTGTGGCAAAAATTATGCCAACAAATTAAATAGCGGCCATAAGTCAATCAGGTCTGATCTCTAATATATGGATTATATGAGCGCTCCGTAGATATTCAACGAAACGTTTCTCACTAGGCTTTAAGAAATTACATGGATAACTTTACATCAAATACCGACTAGAGAATATTTCTAGATTTTCACTTTTAAAACTATTTGTCTTCCAAGAAAGGCAGAATAACGTTATTAACAGTTTGTTAGTGCTTTTTACAGATGACTTCAGGTATTTTTATCTAACAAGGTACTTACATCATCATCATCAGTAATTGGCGCTTAACCGCCTAACTGACGCCAATTAGGAGCACCTATGGGGGTTAAGTCTTCCTTCATGTGTCTCACCCAAACTGCGTTGTCGATTGAAATACTTTCTTGGCCGGAACATCTTACTCCATTCGCATAGCATAACCTAGTCAGCGAATCCTTTGGGTTTTTATTCGCTGCACCATTGTCAAATCTGCGTAAAGCTCATAGAGCTCATCATAATACCTTCTTCGATACTCACCGACGGCATCACGGACAGTACCATATTTGTTCGGGGGAACTTTTCTCTCGAACACTCCAAAATCCACCTCATCTTCCTTTGACACGGTCCATGATTCCGAGTCACACATAAAGACAGTATGATGGGCGACTTGTAGAGCGTGACTTTTTTTGTCGAGAGAGGACTTTGCTTTTCAATTGCCTACTCAGTCTAAAGTAGCACTTCGTGGAAAGCAAACGTCAAACTGTAAAGTTGATTTATATCTGGGCTCATGTCCATTTAGTAAATTAATTGCTTAATATTGTTAAGATTGGTTTTGTTGTTGACATAAGTAGTGAAGTGTAATTATTGAGTGTGCTACATCAAGAAATTTAATTAAATTTCAGTTGTTTAGTTGAATTTTTAATATCAAAGAGAATTGTTGCAACAGGTAAGCTTAACGAAATGAATCGGCTCCGAATGGATTTTCGTTTGCGCATAGATAAATATGCTAATTTTTAACATTGGCATCGTCGTATGGGTCACATAAATGCTGAATCAATGAAAAGGATGTGTAGAGAAGATTTAGTAATCGGTATGAAGTTGTCGGACAGTGCAAAGTTTTTCGGTGAAGATTGTCAATTTGGAAAAATGACCAGGTCAACACATAAAAGGTTAACTCAAAGGGCGTGTTCTTCAGTTGCTGGCGAGTATTTACACATGGACGTGTGCTGTCCCATGGAAGTGAGTGGAATCGGTGGGTATAATTATTTTCTTTTGATCAAGGATAATGCAACAAATTTTCGCTTTACGTATTTGTTGAAGACCAAAGATGAGGTTTATGAGTGCCTGTAATCTTTTATTCCCATGGTTCGCAATATGAATGGTGCTCAGATTAAATTCGTTCGTTTTGACAATGGAACGGAATTTATTAATCAAAAAGTCAAAAGATTATTCAGCGATGAAGGTATCCAAATTGAATATATCACACCATATATGCCAAAGCACAATAGTCGAGTTGAGCGAGAAAATAGAACCATTCAAGAAAGTGCGAGAACCATGCTGAATGCTTGCTGTTTGCCTAAGTTTTTATGGCCTGAGGCAGTAACATATTTGTTTAATCGTGCAACAAATAGTAAGTGTATTGGCAGCACATCATACAAAAAGTGGTTTGGTCGAAAGCCACACCTGGGCCACATCAAAATTTTTGGATCTGAGTGTTTTGTCCAAATCCCGGTGCAAAAAGGTCGTAAAAAGTAGGATCCAAAGGCAAAGAAGGTTCATTGGGTTGGGGTTGAGCCCACTATCAAGAATTTTCGGTTATATTATCCAGAGAACCAGAAGATTTTTCTCAGCTGCAATGTTCGTTTTAATGAAGTTGAGTCCAAAAAGTTCATTATTCAGGACAGCTCCGATAGTGAAGACGAGGTAATTGTTCAGCATCAAAAATCGAACAGTGAAACTGTTGCAAGCGATGAAAAGAATTTTGAAGATGCGCAAGAGGAAAGCGTAGGCCAAAGAAACAACGAACGGTATGATTTGCGACTAGGAGTCAAGCCCCCAGATCGTTTGGTTGAGACTGTATGTTGTGCGACCGTAATTGAGCCAGTAACATATGCAGAAGCTGTGAAATCATCAAATGTAGAAGAGTGGAAGCATGCCATGGACGAAGAATACAATTCGTTAATCAAAAATAATACGTGGGATTTAGTCGACCCACCCGAAAATCAAAGCGTGATCGACAATCGATGTGTATTTAAAGTTAAAGAGAAAACAGATGGTTCCATTGAAAGGTTTAAAGCTCGTTTGGTAATTCGTGGCTTTACCCAACAATATGGTGTAGACTATGAGGAGACCTGTAGCAAAATACACATCGATCCGCACAATCTTATCTCTGGCAGCATTGAACAAAATGCAATTAAAACAGTTTGACGTTAAAACTGCATTTTTGTACGTCAGCCTGAAAGAAGATGTTTTTATGAAACAACCGGTTGGTTATAACGACGGCAGTGACCGCGTATGCAAGTTGAATAAAAGTTTGTATGGCTTAAAGCAGGCATCACGGTGCTAGAATGAGGAATTTACGTCTTTTCTTCGTAAATATGACTTCAGGGTTAGCAATTTCGATGCATGTGTATTTACTCGCTACAAAGACGCTTCAATGACAATTATTGCAATTTATGTGGATGATGGGCTGATAGTTACCAACGACAATGGTGAAATCGACGCAATCATTTTACATTTACAAGAAAATTTTGAGATAAAAGTATCAGATGTTAATCGTTTTTTGGGGCTAGAGGTTCAACGGCTGCAAGGCGGATCAATATATATACATCAAGGTGCCTATGCCAAGAAATTTCTAAATAGTTTCGGTATGATGGAATGTAAACCTGTGTCAACACCGATAGATCATAATCAGAATCTTGGCGACTTCGTGAATGATGAACGAGACACAGAATATCCATATCGAGAAGCAGTAGGAAGCCTGATGTGTCTGGCAACTGGAACGCGGCTGGATATAAGCTATGCTATTGGGGTTGTAAGTCGGTACCTCGACAAACCAACTTAGGCCCATGTAAATGCAGTCAAGCGCATCCTGAAGTACGTAAAGGGAACAATTCAAGTTAGTATCCTTTATAAAAGTGATAGTCAAGTAAATCTGATCGGATATAGTGATGCTGACTATGCTGGAGATAGTGAAACAAGAAGGTCAACTAGTGGTTATGTTTTTAACATTGGTTCTGGTGTCATTAGTTGGGCATCAATGAGACAACAATCTGTTTCAACTTCTTCGACAGAGTCCGAGTATGTCGCGGCATGTCAAGCTGTGAAAGAATTAGTTTGGTTAAAAGGACTCTTGACTGAATTGTTATTAAAATCGGATTTGAATGCAAAATTGTATGTGGATAACCAGAGCGCAATACGTCTAGTTAAGAAACCGGTGTTCCACAAACGAACTAAACATATTGACGTGCAATACCATTTCATCAGAGAAAAGTATCAAGATGGTCACTTCGGCTTAGAATATGTTAGCACCGATGAACAAGTAGCAGACATTCTAACTAAGCCGTTGAACAAGAATCGACATAAGTATCTCTGTAGCTTAATGGAGTTAACATCATAACTTTCATTTTGTTTGCAACAATGAGTGGGAGTGTTGAAAAATACATTGTAACAAACAAAGGAATCAAAACATTCGGCAGCACTATTTTTGTAAACGGAGTAACACTGAACACACACATTCCTTTTGTAGATTATTTTGTAATTCCTTTTTATTTCTTATTCTTATTCAAACTGTTTATTGAACAACATCGTTTCAATAAAGTATTCCATAAAAGCGAATAATATTAAATCATATAGATAATTTCTTCTTATCTTGTGTCCAAGATTACTGCGCAACTCGTAACTTTGCACAAAGAGGACCTAAAGGGGACGCTTCCCAAGGCAGTCGGTTCTATGTACCGGAGCGACTCGGGATTTTTCCCGACCAAATACTGGCATTTCAGTGTGACCCCATTTAATTAGTTTCGTCCCTACCACAAATTGTCATCCTCCCAGCAGCTCCTTGCAGCAGGACTGCTCCATACTCTCTTACTCCGGGAAGGCATCGAATCCAATCCGGGTCCGTCTTCTGACCCCGGTCCTGAGAAATTGTTTTGCTGCATCTGCCGGAAAAGAATCTTTTTAGGACGGTCATACTCTGTTCAGTGTGTCTCCTGCAAGGGATGGTTGCATCGGACAGGTTGTTCTGGGCTTGATCCCAAAACCCGACGTCCACGTAACTTTTATAAATCTTTTGTGGCTCCTTGCTGTTCACGCCCAAGAGCGTCCCGTAGTCTACGCCTAAGCGCCCCCCCCCCCCTCCCACTACCTTCCAGCACCCCCGCTGCTCAGCAAGCCACAACAAGTACCCGCTGCTGCTCGCGCCCCACGGCGCCAACAACTCAAACAGCTGATACCACTCATAACTACTACATTCGTAGTAGAATTGGTAGCAATGCTGAGCATCAGCCCCTGCCCCCGTCTTCTCCCCCCCCCCTCTTTTCCGACAGCAATCGTGCATGTCAGGGAAACAGACTCTTAGTCCCTACCTCCGTTTGCACCGTCTGCCAGCACAGAATATATAGGTTTACGACATCCGCCCAATGCAGCTCCTGCCTTGGGCGGTGCCACTTTCCTAGATGTTCTGGTTTCCGCGACGGCAACCCCCCGACGGGTTTCATCGTGCCATGTTGCCAGGTCAAATCATCCGGGTACCCCAATGCTTGCCCACCAGCAATTGGGTTCTGGCCTTCCACAACCCAGGCGTAGTCACCCTTCACTTACCCCTAGAGTGGCAGCGTCTCCCCTTATGCACTTCAGAATTCTGCAGTTAAACTGTAATGGGCTAACTGGGAAGATTACGGCGATAGTCGATTTCATGAAGCGGCACAACATCCGCATTGCTGCGATTCAAGAGACTAAACTCACAGCAAGATCTGCATTGCATACCTGCTCTGGGTATAATGTCCACAGGAAAGACCGCGAGAGCGGAAATGGAGGCGGCCTCGCGTTTATCATACACCACTCTGTGCAATATTATATATTTGATCCTGGCATCGACCGCAGGGACAATGTCTTGGAACGTCAAGGCCTATCTGTCCGGTCAGGCGATGCAAACCTAGAAATCATCAACATCTACATCCCTACTGCCACCTGTTGCCCCGGTGGATACCGCCCTAATATCAGGGCCTTACTCACTGGCAACAATCGCATTATCTTAGGCGATTTCAATGCCCATCATAATCTATGGCATTCAAACTTGCGGGCGGACAGTAGGGGTGAGATGTTGGCGGATCAAATTGAAGAAACGACGTTCTGCACAATAAACGGAGACGCCCCCACACGTATGATAGGAAGCTGTCACAGCTCGCCAGATATCTCAATCGTGAGCGCAGAACTCGTAAACTGCGTCAACTGGCAGCTGATGGTAACATTGGCATCCGGCCACCTGCCCATACTTATTTCGCTCGAGCGTACCGCCGACTTCATCGTCACTGAAAAATGCACTTTTATAAACTTCAATAAAGGAAAGTGGGAAGAATATAAATCCTTTACAGACAACCTCTTTGCTGCCCTCCCCATCCCGACTGATGCCCGCCAAGGGGAGCGTGCCTTCCGTAAGGTCATTGAATCCGCCTCGGCACGTTTCATTCCCGCCGGGAGAATTTCCGAAATCCGGCCCCACTTCCCGGCGGAGGCCGCAAACTTAGCGAGAGAACGTGACCTTATAAGACAGCTTGATCCAGGCGATCCCCAAATAAGGGATATAAACCTTCGCATCAGATTGGTTGTGGATGAACACAAGCGGGCGAAATGGGAGGAGCACCTAAGAGGTTGTAACCTCTCCGCCTTTGTCATACCCGAGAAATGGAAAATGGCCAAGGTGGTCCCGCTACTAAAGCCTGGGAAACCAGCTAACATAGGTGAGTCGTATCGTCCGATATCTCTCCTATCGCCAGTGGCAAAGACGCTTGAAGCCATTTTTCTCCCTTATTTCCAAGCAAATTTGCAGCTAGCCCCTCATCAGCATGGCTTCAGAAAACTCCATAGCACTACCACCGCGCTAAATGCCATTGGCACCCAGAGAAATTGCGGTTTAAATCAATACCACACCATCGAACAGTACTCTTAGCGCTAGACCTATCAAAAGCTTTTCATATGGTCAACCATGGCTCGTTACTGCAAGACCTGGAAGGGTCTACCCTTCCCCCATGTCTTAAAAGGTGGACCGGAAATTATCTGGGTGGTCGGCAGGCATCGGTGCAATTTAGAAACGAAACATCAAAACCAAGGAGAATTAAACAAGGGGTGCCACAGGGTGGTGTCCTATCCCCACTTTTGTTTAATTTCTACATATCTAAGCTACCTTCACCACCGGAAGGAGTCACAATCGTTTCCTACGCCGATGACTGCACAATAATGGCCACAGGCCCAGGCCCAAAGATCGATGAGCTATGCAATAAAATAAACGGCTACCTCCCTGATCTCTCCATTTTTTCCCCTCGCGAAACCTGGCATTATCACCGACTAAATCTTCCGCGACCTTATTTACAACATGGACGTCCCAAATGTCGACCATTTTGAACGTCCACGTCGATGGCACTACGCTACCGACTGTCCTACACCCCAAAATCTTGGGTGTGACGTTTGATCAGGATCTACATTTTGGTGAGCACGCAGCCGCAATTGTTCCGAGAATTCAGAGGCGTAACAAAATCCTCAAATCCCTCGCTGGCAGTACCTGGGGAAAAGATAAAGAAACGCTCATGACTACATACAAAGCAATTAGCCAGCCGATTACGTGCGACGCGTCACCCATATGGTCGCCAAGCATAAAAATTACCCACTGGAAGAAACTACAGACCTGCCAAAATACTACTCTCAGAATCGCCACGGGCTGTCTTCTTATGTCCCCAGAACACCATCTGCATAATGAAGCGAGAATACTCCCCATCAGGGAGAGAAATGAGATGCTGGCCAAACAGTTCCTGTTTTAACTGAAATTACAACATTATAGCTTTAACTGAAACTTGGTTAAACCTCATGTATTTAGCTCAGAGATTCTTTGCCATGATTACCAAATATACAGAAATGACCGCTTGAACAGAGTTGGAGGTGGAGTTTTGCTTGCGGCACATTTGTCTGTATCTTCAGGTGAGGTTGATTTACCCGTTACCGATTATACAGAATTCAAATGCATTAGAATCAAGCTCGCAATGGGTTATGTCTATATTGCAGTCGGCTATATCCCACCTTCTTCTGATCCTTCGGTGTATATGGATCATATCTCCCTGCTGAAAATTGTTAATTCAATGTTGAAGCCTATTGTTTCGATGATAGTCCTGGGGGACTTTAGTCTCCCGCATATATTACGGACCATACCTGACGATGATATTGTACCAATTTCTTCAAAGCTGTCCAACGACAAATTTTTATCCGAAATGACTGAACTTTGCCTTAAACAGATAAATATAATTCCTAATATGTTCGGGAGGAACCTTGATTTGGTTGTTGTTGACGATACATCAAAATGTACTCTTAGCCGAAGTGAACTTCTAAATGTACCTGAAGACCCTGTATCTAAACAGGACTCTAGTTTCAGATTTGACTTTGCGAAGGCTAATTTTAGCAAATTTAATCATACCTTATCTACAGTGGCTTGGCCCAAATACGGTGGAGATATGCATGCATGGAGTACTCGCGATTTTTGCAGGGTAGCTTTGTAGTTGTATACATTCGTTTACATTTCTATGTAGATGTGTATTTAAATATGTTTTCTATTTGTTGTTGTTATATTATGCTTTTCGGTCGAACTGTTGCTTTAAAACACATATTGTTCAAACTTCAAGCAACAATTTATATTCATTTAAAACAAGACATATTGAGGTCATTTATTCTCTGTCTGATATTCTATGCGGTTATTACCATTCTTATTTTTGTTTTTGCTTTTCAACACATTCCCAATTCATATTAATATCCACTTGTGGTTGGGCTTGTTGGTTGGGGTTTTCAAAGTTATGTAACCACAAGTAAATAAATGTGCAACACATCAAAATAAATATACAAAAGCTCATGCCTGCACAATAAATAGACTTATTACTTCGAGTGTTTGTATGTTTGTGCAAGTATGTGTTGCTTTATGTCCTGTGTGCCTGCGTGCACAACTTTCGCTGATAAATTATGCAGACGTTCACACGTAGCGTGCAGCGCACGAGCTCCCGACATAGCAGTGGGTGAATGAGTTATACTAAAATGTATACCCAGCATAAAATGCAATTAGCACGAGGTGGGACGAATTGTATCAAGCTGTCAAGACCACTTTTGAACTCTGTGTATCTGCTGAAGTACCCGCTAAAAAAGAGAAACTGATTGCATTGAATCAACATTAGCTGTGTTTTTTTTAACATGTATATACATATGCACTTAAAATTTGTATGGACTGCTAAGTGCGGAGCTTTATCTACGCACAAAATGAGTACTGCTACAGTATGCAGTATACACAATTGCAACTAAAATGTGCCTCTTCATTTGATCTCCACACTATTGTCCACTTCTATGACCGGAAGGGGTCTGTATCCACTATTTATCGCAGCAGATTCAGCTATAGGTTATATACTATGACCAACAGGGGGGAGTATCTCCGCTATTTAGTAAATCCCGTTTTGTAGCGAGCTATTTACCACTGCCAAGACTCTTAAAAAATTGCCGCTAGATGGGTCTTCCAAATAGTATCTAAGCGTTTTTTTACCCAAAAATGTAGATGTATATGCATGTAAAAAATACTTTGGTAACCAATAAGCTATAATCCTCCTATTATTAAATTACACATAGACTGTACTATAAATACGTTAAATATAGCTAAGTAAAAGATATACGAAATAGGGTAAAACACTGGTCGTGGTACTGTGGGTACAGTTTTGGCCAACAACATCAAAACATCGAAGTTAAGGTCCTGCGCCAGGTAACACCAAAATGCTTTTGAAAAAGCACAGCAAGCCTCAAGCTTCAAAAGAAAACCCCTAGGAGTCTGGAAATCAACATTGAGCTATGTTATTATCAGGAAAGTTTCTTTGTGACCCAACACTTTTTTATAAAAGAGAAGAAGCCGTTAATTTTTAAGCCACCTGTATTTTGGTTTTTTACAATTAAGGGTATATTGGGAAGATGCTACCATTGGCAGGACATTGAGACTCTACTGGCAAGATATAGATTGTCGCGCTCGTCTTTTGCGTTCACTAGGGCTCATTTTTGCTAGCCCTCTTGGAGTCCAAGTAAACATCCAACTCGACTTACTTGTTCCTTTTACCTTTACTTAACACATTAAGGATCTGCCGTGTATGAAATCTGAAAAAGGGTTACAGGTTGTCGATTGCATGTAGGATAACACTGAGTAAGTAGAGCAGCTCTTTGAAGTTCTTTGATGTATTGCAAGATAATTTGGCACATGTTAGGTTCTATTAAGAATTACGTAAAAGCGAAAGATCTTAAACTTTGTCAGTCTGTCGATAAACCGTGCGACAACTAACAAATTGTCATCAATATCCTGTAACGGGAGTCCGAGAAAGCCTGCAGTTTCAACAGGAGTGGATCAAAGGGAAATAGGTGTTAGGGGCATTGGTTCCATATTGCAATTGAAACAAGTAAGGACGGGACTGTCTTCGGCTATGCCGAAGACTTCATACCTTTCATGAATGGGGCTGAACAATAATCTTATCCCGTTCTTAATCTCCGAATAATCGGATGTATAAGATAAGAAATATCTAGTGAACAGATCTACATACCTAAACGATTTTTAAGATAAATATAAAATAAAAAATAGGTAGGTACTTTGTGAGAGGATGCAAAGCTTCACGTTTTTTGTGACCTGCATGTAAAAACTATGACTACGAATCACGTATTTCAAAAATATATGACGTAAACGTAACTATTTGATGAAATTTAATGAACTTTGAAGCTTCTAGCCGTAAAAAAGGGGCAAAATTGACAGTTTATATGGGGTATATAATATATATACCACCGATGTCTATGATTTTTTCAGACAACAATATCTGCTATACGCGTAAGCATTTGGTGAAATTTGAAGCTTCTAGCTGTTAAAACGGGGCAGAAATTGCGCAAAGTTTCTTATCTGAACAATCGGTTGTATGAGATATATATTATGTATACCACCGATTTCAATGATTTTTTCAGACATCAATATATTCTACACACGTAAGCATTTGGTGAAATTTGAAGCTTATAGCTGTTAAAATGGGGTAGAAATTGCGAAAAGTTTCTTATCTGAACAATCGGTTGTATGAGATATATACTATATATACAACCGATCTCTATGATTTTTTCAGACAACAATATATGCTATATACGTAAGCAATCGGTGAAATTTGAAGCTTCTAGCTGTTAAAACGGGGCAGAAATTGCGCAAAGTTTCTTATGTGAACAATCGGTTATTTGAGATATATACTATATATACCACCGATCTCAATGATTTTTTCAGACAACAATATATGCTATACACGTAAGCATTTTGTGAAATTTGAAGCTTCTAGCTGTTAAAACGGGGCAGAAATTGCGCAAAGTTTCTTATCTGAACAATCGGTTGTATGAGATATATATTATGTATACCACCGATTTCAATGATTTTTTCAGACATCAATATATTCTATACACGTAAGCATTTGGTGAAATTTGAAGCTTATAGCTGTTAAAATGGGGTAGAAATTGCGAAAAGTTTCTTATCTGAACAATCGGTTGTATGAGATATATACTATATATACAACCGATCTCTATGATTTTTTCAGACAACAATATATGCTATATACGTAAACAATCGGTGAAATTTGAAGCTTATAGCTGTTAAAATGGGGTAGAAATTGCGAAAAGTTTCTTATCTGAACAATCGGTTGTATGAGATATATACTATATATACAACCGATCTCTATGATTTTTTCAGACAACAATATATGCTATATACGTAAGCAATCGGTGAAATTTGAAGCTTCTAGCTGTTAAAACGGGGCAGAAATTGCGCAAAGTTTCTTATGTGAACAATCGGTTGTATGAGATATATACTATGTATACCACCGATTTCAATGATTTTTTCAGACATCAATATATTCTATACACGTAAGCATTTGGTGAAATTTGAAGCATATAGCTGTTAAAATGGGGTAGAAATTTCGAAAAGTTTCTTATCTGAACAATCGGTTGTATGAGATATATACTATATATACAACCGATCTCTACTATTTTTTCAGACAACAATATATGCTACATACGTAAGCAATCGGTGAAATTTGAAGCTTATAGCTGTTAAAATGGGGCAGAAATTGCGAAAAGTTTCTTATCTGAACAATCGGTTGTATGAGATATACACTATATATACAACCGATCTCTATGAGTTTTTCAGACAACAATATATGCTATATATGTAAGCAATCGGTGAAATGTGAAGCTTATAGCTGTTAGAATGGGGTAGAAATTGCGAAAAGTTTCTTATCTGAACAATCGGTTGTATGAGATATATACTATATATACAACCGATCTCTGTGATTTTTTCAGACAACAATATATACTATATACGTAAACAATCGGTGAAATTTGAAGCTTATAGCTGTTAAAATGGGGTAGAAATTGCGAAAAGTTTCTTATCTGAACAATCGGTTGTATGAGATATATACTATATATACAACCAATCTCTATGATTTTTTCAGACACCAATACATGCTATATACGTAAGTATTCGGTGAAATTTGAAGCTTCTAGCTGTTAAAATGGGGCTAAAATTTGCGAAAATATATATATATATATATTATATATATATACTACATATACCACCATATATATACTATATATGCCACCGATCTTTATGATATTTTCAGACAACAATATATGCTATATACGTAAGCATTCGTTGAAATTTGAAGCCTCTAGCTCTTAAAATAGAGCAGTAATTACGAAAAGTTCCTTATCTGAACAATCGGTTGTGGGGGATATATACTATATATACGACCGATCTCATCAATTTTTTCAGGCAACAATATGTGCAATATACGAAAGTATATGGTGAAGTTTGAAGCTTCAATCTGTTAAATTGGGTAAGATATTACAAAAATCCTCTTTTTCTGAAAAATCGGTTTTATGGAGGATATATGCTATAGTGGTCCGATCCGGTCGGTTCCGACAAATGTCTAATCGGACACCCAAATACACCCGCTCACCAAATTTTATCAAGATATCTCAAAAATTGAGGGACTAGTTTGCATACAAACAGACAGACGGACAGACGGACAGACGGACATGGCTAAATCAACTCAGCTCTTCAACCTGATTATTTCGGTATACTTAATGGTGGGTCTATCTATTTTCCTTTAAGGGCTTACAATTTTCGGTTTCGTGACGAAATTAATATACCATTTCATTTTCATGAAAGGTATAAAAATAGGTAGGTTCTTTGTGTGAGAATGCAAAGCTTCACGTTTTTTGTGGTCTGCATGTAAAAACTATGACTACGAATCACGTATTTCAAAAATATATGACGTAAACGTAACTATTTGATGAAATTTGATGAATTGTGAAGCTTCTAGCCGTAAAAAGGGGCGAAAATGAAAGTTTATATGAAGTATATAATATATATACCACCGATCTCTATGATTTTTTCAGACAACAATATATGCTATATACGTAAGCATTTTGTGAAATTTGAAGCTCCTAGCTGTTAAAACGGGGCAGAATTTGCGCAAAGTTTCTTATCTGAACAATCGGTTGTATGAGATATATACTATGTATACCACCGATCTCAATGATTTTTTCAGACATCAATATATGCTATACACGTAAGCATTTGGGGAAATTTGAAGCTTATAGCTGTTAAAATGGGGTAGAAATTGCGAAAAGTTTCTTATCTGAACAATCGGTTGTATGAGATATATACTATATATACAACCGATATCTATGATTTTTTCAGACAACAATATATGCTATATACGTAAGCAATCGGTGAAATTTGAAGCTTATAGCTGTTAAAATGGGGTAGAAATTGCGAAAAGTTTCTTATCTGAACAATCGGTTGTATGAGATATATACTATATATACAACCGATCTCTATGATTTTTTCAGACAACAATATATGCTATATACGTAAGCAATCGGTGAAATTTGAAGCTTATATCTGTTAAAATGGGGTAGAAATTGCGAAAAGTTTCTTATCTGAACAATCGGTTGTATGAGATATATACTATATATACAACCGATCTCTATGATTTTTTCAGACAACAATATATGCTATATACGTAAGTATTCGGTGAAATTTGAAGCTTCTAGCTGTTAAAATGGGGCTAAAATATATATATATATATATACTATATATGTATACTATATATACCACCGATCTTTATGATTTTTTCAGACAACAATATATGCTTATACGTAAGCATTCGTTGAAATTTGAAGCCCCTAGCTCTTAAAATAGGGCAGTAATTACGAAAAGTTTCTTATCTGAACAATCGGTTGTGGGGGATATATACTATATATACGACCGATATCATCAATTTTTTCAGGCAACAATATGTGCAATATACGAAAGTATATGGTGAAGTTTAAAGCTTCAATCTGTTAAATTGGGTAAGATATTACAAAAATCCTCTTTTTCTGAAAAAGCGGTTGTATGGAGGATATATGCTATAGTGGTCCGATCCGGTCGGTTCCGACAAATGTCTAATCGGACACCCAAGTACACCCGCTCACCAAATTTTATCAAGATTCGACCGCCAAGCAGTTCACAACGCCCAGGATCACCATCGTCATTTTTGCGACATTGAGGTAACATTATACCACTTGTATATTTTCCTTTTACTTCTAATTAAATTTTATTTTATAACGAGGCAAATCCTCTTGTGTTTCTTTATTTCATTTCGAGAAACCCATCAACCCGAGATCGACCCGTGTGCGCCATTCCCATTGCCGGTTTCCGACGCACTCAGGCCGAACAATGAGCATCCAACCAAATACTGTGGGGTATAGCCATAGTCGAAATAAAATGTGATTTTAAGTTAGATAAAGGTTTTTGACACAATTTTGTAAGCGCTATCTGTCAAAAATGCTTCAACTAACTTAAAATCACATTTTATTTCGACTATAACTATGCCCCTATCGGTTTGGTCGTATTGCTTTTTCATTTTTGTAAAAGCCAGCGACATCTGTAAATACAGGCTGATAATAAACAAGAGCGTTAACTTGAAAAAATTAGTACGCTTGACTTGTTTTGCAAAGCGCAAATTTGTGCGAACATATGAGTATGCCGTGGATAAGCTTACATACGTCAATTTCTTTTGTCAGTGGTGCAATTATTGGTAAATTTTTTAATTTGTGAATGTAATTTCGGTTGTAATTCTTCACGGGCCTTCTAAAGACATACACTAAGCACTGATTTATAAAATTTAAAGGTAAGAATCTATTAAATAAATGATATGAAAGAATGAATGCATCACTCATTTACTTCGAGAGTGTCACAACTCAAAAATCGCCATTTTACAGTTAAATACAAAAACAAAAAATCATCATGATCTATAATGTGTAAAAAATTCTTGATGATTCGTGGAAAAGTGGGGGCTTGAGATAGAAATTTATTTCTAGCTTTACGCGCCCAATATATGAAGGGTTTAGAAACAAAAGGCTCAAAGTGAAATTTTTTTTCTAACTTTTAGTTATACCAAAGATTTTAAAAATTATAAGATGGTACATTGTAGACTTGTAAAACTTTGTGGAATTTGTAGGACGGCTGCGCGAGGAATTCACCATACTTTTTGCTATGCTGTCCGCCTCAACATAGCTGATTTTTTAAGGCTGTTTAACTCTGTAATCTTTCCTGTAATTTATTTTGCTTTTGGAAAAATTACCTATTTGAAATAAGCTGGCTGAAAAATATTGGCATAACAGCTTAAGTTAAATCAACAATGGAAAATCGTCGAAAATTTGAGCAGATGTGGCAATTTCGCGCGTTCGTTGAACCAAATATTGACAATCTATTGATCATCGCTAGGAAATTAGCGACATTCCATCAACTAAGCAGCACTTTAGCAATACTACTGTCATTATTTGGCTGCTCAAGCACACCCATATTAATTGTGCATTAAATTTAAAATATAAAACTCAAAAATGACTCTGGTTGTTATATCCGCAACATTTATTTAGTTCAAAGTCACAGCCAATAATAGCCAAAGCCATAATAATTTACACGGGTCATCAATTCTTTCTCTGATTCAAAAGCTGAACTACCAGCGCAACCGTCCTCAGCTCAGTGTCATCATTGCCAGTAGCGCCAATAACACCAAACTCGTGCCTGACACACAAAAGTCGTTTCACTTAATAGTGCAAGTGAAATGTACTAAGCACTCACTACTAAGTAGCGCCAAAAATTCGCTTGGAGTCATTGCGTCAATGAGCTACCATTGAGCTGGCACCGCATTGGCGTTGGCGCCATGCAATTTACATCACTAAAATTGCGCGAATGCCCAGGCTCATTACTTTTTTAATCCAGATGGTGAAAACGAAGCAGGAGCAAAACGTATGGTGTATTCCTGGTGCAGCCGTCCCACTTTGTGGAGAATGAACGACTCTAAAATGCTCCCTCTTATTAATCTACTCTCTTTAGTTATACTCATATTTCTATAGTTTTGTTTATGGACACAGAGTTTGTTTATGGCCGGGCCATAACCCTACTACCCAGAAATTACAACAAGTACTCAACTTTAATCTTTAACGTCTCGAAACAATGTGTCTGTTGAAATCTTAAAATTCCTCTATTGAAAAGTTGTGTGTTTTGGAAAGTGTTACTGTTGAAGTAAATGGGCGATATATTTGTGCATGTGTAAGTTTTGTTGGCGAAAAATGTTGGCAAGGATACCTACTACGTTTTTAAAAAATGCGTAAAAAGAACTCAATATGATGGGAAAACGATGCCATTCATTCAAAATATTGAAAATGTGATTTTAAATAGTTTCTATGCAATTTGCAACATTTTCACGTGAAAACACAATACCAAGCTTCACATGTGAAATACATAATCATACAATATTCTGTGCGTTTTTTCCGTAATATACAAATTGTATTTAACCAAACACTTGTTTTGAATAAATTATATCTAATGGATTATAAACATTTATCGGGAGCAGCGAAGAGAGCTGAGAAAAAGCGCGAAGAGAACGAAGAAAAAAGGGGCACCAAACGCTCTATAAGATTAATTTTGGCGTAAATAACATCGATGTAGACAAAAACATGCCTTTAAGCCCTTCCAGAGGTGTTAGGGACAATATGAAACCTACAAATGCTGAGGATGAAAAAGACAAAAGCACCTCTTCAGATAATTTCTTAGCTGCTAGAGATGATATGCCATATCGAAACGTTGAGCACGAAACACCCGCTGTACAAGATACAAAGGCAATGGACGGTGAATCCAAAGAAGTACTAAGCTCTTCTGATATTGGTAGCATAGATTCAGCGGAAATAAAATGTAGCCAGGTTGAAGAGGCTTGTAATCTGGGACCTCAAGCATATCCTTTCGAATTTCCCAACGACTTAAGTGGTCGCCATTTCCCTCAAATCATACTCCATACTACTCTAAAAAAACGGAGAAAAAGTAAAGCGTGATTGGCTAGTTTGGAGTGCAACAAAAGAAGCGCTTTTTGTTTTCCATGCCGGCTTTTCAGCAAAATTTCCGAAAATACCCGATCAGCTTTGACAAAATCTTCAGGTTATTCTAAAGAAAAAGGTTGGAGCAGGTTACACGACAAAATTCCTGAACATGAAAATAGTCAAAATCATAAAACTTGCTATATAGAGTGGCGCCAATATGAAATGAGAATTCGAAATGCAAGTTTAGTGGATTTTCTCTAAGCGGAAACCCTTAAAAATGAAGCAGCTCGCTGGAGAGAGATATTTCGCAGAATTCTTGATGTTGTTTTATTTCTTGGAGAAAGAGGAAGCCGTAAAGCTGTAAATAACATTGCGATTAAGTTTTATTTTTTGTGGAAGTATCATGATCTGACGGAAGAAGAGCACAGAGAAAAGGCAGCGGCATTCTGCACGATTTATGGCATCGATATTTCTACGAATCTAATAGATGAAATCATTCATCTCAAAGCCATCCACTTAGCAAATTTGGGATATGATTCACTGCCACCATTTCAACTTCTAAACAAATTTCATGACTTGAAGATGGAAGTATTATTTCCTAACATCTGCATAGCATTAAGAATATTTTGCACACTTCCAGTCAATGTGGCTGAAGGGGAGCGTTCTCTTAGTCTATTGTCTCGCGTGAAAAATTTTTTACGTTCTGCTACGAGCCCAAATCGCTTGACAAGCCTTGGAACATTGGCGTTGGAGTCCAGCCTTGCTCGCAGCATTAGTTTAGAATCAGTTATTTCCATATTCGCAGACCGAAAAGCACGGAAGGTTTCCTTGGCTGATTCAAGCTCTTAAAATGTACATATTTAGAAGGAGTTAATGTAAGCAAATCAAACAATGAAATCTAACATTTAATGTATGTAAGTGCTCCAGTAAATCTTATTTTATATGAAACTAGAAGACCCGGCAGACGTTGTTCTGCCCTAAATTTGGCCTATCTGCATACATTTTAATAAGTTTTTTCCGTCTGACTGCTCTCCACCCTCTTCACTTTTTCCTAATCCTCTTATTTACTCCTCCCTCCGTCTTTTTCGCTTCATCTATCTCCATATTCGTCTCATTCTATCTCTTTCTCAATCTCCTTCTGCTTCTCTCTTTTCTCTTCTCTCCATTCCATCTCATTATTCTACATCCCTTATTGCCTGTCCCAGAGGGTGGTATATATTTTATTCCAGCCCCAGTCCCAGTCCCACTCCGAGTCTCAGTCCCAATCCTAGTCCTAATCCCAGTCCCAGTCCGTCTCTGGATAATATATTACTCTGTACTAAAGCACTCATGAACAGCTTACATTTGATATCCATATTCTATAAACACATTCTAGGGGTACTCAGGTCCACGTTTCGGCCTATATCTCGAGACCCTGTACGTCGAGCGCAACCAAACCTATATACTAACCACCGCGTGAGGTTTACGCAACTTGTGTGAAAGTTTGAACAAAATCGACCGACACATCTCTTCAAACACCGGCGACCAACTAACACACATTTTAGCCTTTCTTTTTATATATATATTTTTATTTTTCACAATTCACTATAATATTAAAACGAAATGCACATTTTCGTTGCTTTTGAAATTCGGCTTAAAAATTGCACATGGAACAACTAAAGACTCTCCTGTATTAAAAAAAATGTCATAGTACCTCTAAATCGCGGGCCCCCTCAGAAACCCCCCTCCCCCCCTCTCTCGGCAGACCTGGTGATGTGCTATACTTGATATCATTCGTTATAACATTTTTATTGATAAGCAGGTTGTTTAATTAAACACCAAGCAATTTCACGGAAGTATATCCGTACCACCTGAAAATGTGAGTGCCACTGCGTATACGTAACATTTTAATATTACGTATAAACAAATAAAAAAATTGCAATAAAATAATATTGCGACTATAAACTGAGATATAACCTATCCAATATTTCAAGATAGATCAAACTACACACGGAGTGCAAAACCAATTCAAAATCGGTTCAGTAGTTTAGGAGTCCATTGGCCTCAATTGTGTGACACGTGTTTTTTATATTTTAAGAAGAAGAAGAAGATAAATCTGAGAATGTGAATTGAAAAATTTATGTATGTTATGTCATTTTTTTTACTGGATTGAGTTTATTTTTTAGGGGGGCCCGTAAACGCGAACTGTCCCAGGGGCCCGGCTCGGCTCTCTGCGGCCCTGTTGCCGCGCAATCCCTGGTTTCAATATCCGACGCCTTTTTTGTGGATATTTAAGAGGACCTCTTTGTGGGTTTCTCTGCATAGGGCTGAGTTCTCAGGTGCTGCATTTCCTCATGATGCAGGCGAAGACAACTTCTTAAGTACCTAGCAGGCTGAGAAGGTATGAATGTACCCTTCTACCTCCCAATCCTCACACTGAACTGTCCGAAGGATACCTATGTTCTGAAAGCCTACAACCGACGTAATATAATCGGTGTCGCACGTTTGGTCAGTTATGATCCTGTTTAGTCGTCCCCTTGCTATATTACTTTATATAGTATCGTGTCCGTATTTGGTTGATTTTCACATTTTGCATTCTTTTAGTCGTAGATCGCCTTTCGCTGCCAAACCGCATACGAACATCTGTAAAAGGATCAAGACAAAAATTACATTTAACCTTTTTTGCAGCGAACTACTAACTGCAACTGATATTCGCTGATATGATAGCCTTTGCACCCTCCCAAACCTCTCTTAGTCGCTCCTTTTGTATATCGCCTTCCACCAGAAAGACCCCCTGATGATTAATTTCAAACCCAGACCTTTTAGCTTAACAAACCTAACATTTTATAAGGTTTATCGCCACAAACTTTAATCGAAAAAGGGATGACTCTCTATAGGGCTTGGTTTCACAATTTTTTCGTGTGGTGTGAATACAATACATGTCTATGTATGTGTGTCTGTGTTATATAGTCCTTGTTTGAGTATAACCTTATTAATATACATATTTGTGTGCAAACATACATATTTGTTTTGTTTTGTTTGTGGCTGTAATTTTGCTGTTTTACAATATGAAATTTCATAAGTTATGACATTGAAATATGCCTTGAGTTTTCTGTGAATCTCTCAATTAATAAATGTGAATAATTTTATGCATGGTTCAATTATATGGTTGGCTCATCTCATCAGCTGATTTTATTTATTTCATTGCATGGCCGATGGGATTGTCAAAAGGAGATGGCAAACTCAAAATGAAATCAACACATTGGCAACATTTTCTTACACATACAAAAACTGCTAAGTTTTATGTTTCCATTCCAAACCATTCGCACCAACACCAATACACAGATTTTGACAATTTGAACAGACATATTTTGTTATTGTACAGATGAGCCAACCATATAATTGAACCATGAATTTTATGTTTGTTACTTTTTTCTTATTAATATTATAATTTCGACAGTTTTTGAGAAGAATTTTAAACTTTCACACAATTTGGATATTTTAAAATGCTTTGAAGATCGCGAAATGGAGACCCATTTGGCGTTACAAGTTTTAAGTGTAATATGTGTACCATAGGAAAGGCGCTACTGAGCTCTGCAGCTCACTGGTGTATCTTAACTGATTTAGAAAACATCGCCAAAAATATGGACCTTTCTCATCGGTTTGGGTATGAAACGAAACAGGAAAGTGACTTCTTTAATGAGCTTTCTCTCAACCAGTTTCGGAGGTATATCAATAAGTGGGATCTAGACAAAATTTGTACATACTTACCTAGGCCTTAAACCTATCCTTTTGATAGGGGAAATTCAAGACCAAGTATTGTGAAGGTAAGTTCTCACCTCGATGTATCACACATAATTTGGGAATGCCATTTGTGGAGCATCTACACCAAACTATAGCAGTAACCAAATAACTTCAATATTTTAATTGGTTTTAAAAATATCTATTGAAATGTAGACCAATGTAGGTCCACCTAGTTTCGGAGATGTCACCCATTGTACTGGGTATCAAACGAAATGCTTAATGAAACAAACTTTTTCGCTCCAGTGTTTCTACCGCTTTGATCACGGCTACTACTTCCACCAGAAAAACACAGCACTGATCTAGCAGCTTTTTTGTTTCTGGGTCAGATTAGTATACCTCAGTACCTAACCCTTCTATTGCTTTAGAACCATTGGCATATATGTGTTAGGGCACAGTTGCCATTTGAGCACCCTTGCGTCAACCTTCCAACTCTTTTATTGCTGTTGTGGTATGCGCACAAGCTAACCTAAGGTATTGAGTTCCGTTGTAGTTGTTACCGCTTTGTTCTTAGCTACCAGGTCAATATGGGGAATGTGCAGAAAGGCATATAGTGCAGCGCTTGGCGGTTGTTTTCAGGCACCCCGGTTTGCTAAGCTTTGATAGCTTGCATACTCCCTTTATAATTTTGAAGTGAGTCTTTTTTGTGTGGCTGTTTACTAAACAAGGATTGTATGTGCTTTACAATAGCTTCAAATACCTAATGAGAGAGATGGTTATCTACATAACGTACTCCCCATGCATACCCCAGTGCCGTCGAAGCTTTTTTCATTCTTCACTCTGTCGCCCATGTAAGAATTCCACGAAAATGTACTGTCTACAACTGGGGTATGCATTCCATAGTACAATTGTGCTCTCATTGCGTATGCGAAAGGTCAGTCCAGTTTGGGACCTTATGCTTTTTAATAAGCAATTCTTTATGCGGCTTCTTTGCGCTGGCGGTCCATTTGACATTAGATGTCCAGGTACGACGTGCGATAGAGCGTTTATGAAGAAAATTTTGAAGTAGGTTATTTATCAAACAATATTTACATTGATTGTTGATTGAGGTCTGGTATCTCTCAAGTTTGAGTCAAACACGCCCATGACCAATAGTTCAAATATTCAAACTCTAACAAACATATTTAAAACACTTCTTTATGGGTATTATATACGAAAACTATAGCAACCTATACAACAGTAGCCGCCTTTTTTTGTTAGCTAATGGAAATAAATCCCTAGGTAGATTAGCGAATTGCATAGAAAGTAACAACACAAAGTAAACTAGTTTAAGATGAAATCGCTTAAGCAACAGTCGACCATAAAAGGGGAACTATTGTGAATGAGCGAATACAATGTACATATAAATGTGCAGATAAAAGAAAATAACAGCGTGGCGACAGGGTGGCATACATACTAGATGTTTACGCCGACCACTTTATCGGCGTGGTCGGCGCGCGGGCGTACGCCGGTATTCTTGCTTTAAAAAGTTTAATTTTTCTATTTAAAAAAAAAAAATAATATTCAGGAAAGGCTGTGCTTGCATGTATTTAAGAAAATCAACGTTATGGCCATTTCGAAAAGATCCGGGGGTTTTGCCTCGAAATCTCGCAGAGAGCTCCTCTCGCAGGAGTAGCTCCTTGCGGAGGGATTGTCCCTCGTTCACTTTCTCCAGAGAAGCTTCGAACCTAACCCCGGTCTTTGGAATTGGTACTGCTGCGTCTGCTGAAAAGAAATAGAGATACATAAAATGGTCACACTTTTGTTTGTATATCTCGTGCAAAGCGTATTTTCACCTCGGGTTGACTCCTAATAATCGTCGCGAACATAATTTCTTTAAATTATTTGTGGCTCCTTGGCGGTCACGCAAAAAGGCGGCTTACGGTGCTATTAATGGTCTGTTAATACTATTGACTCTTGCGGCACAGGGCGCCTCCAGTTTTTCGGCTGTTTTTAAGAGCTCCAATTCCCGATGCTCTAACAGCAGCAATCCCGATCACCAGTCGCTACCACGCCTCGTGACCCTCACACCATATGCCAGCACAGAAGCCAAAGGACTGCGACTTCGAACTCATACCTTCGTCGACGTCACTTTCCTAGAAGCTCTAGGTAGCTCCGAAAACTTTCCAATGGATGTTTTTTGTGGCGCTATGCTGCCGAGCTACACCAGAGAAACACCTTGAAACGTTAGGGAGTGACTATTCGGCCAAAGATGCCGCCCTCGAAATCATAAACAGTCTAAGTGGATGTCATTGCGTAACTCATGGGTGAAAATCGTATAATCCCCGGCGCATCTACATAATTAAAATTTTACAAGGACCCTGGATAAAATTTTTAAAATGTAGACCAAAGTTTGCAGACGTTTGTGTTCACAACATTGATTTCAATAGTCCTCGTTAAATCAAAACGATATTTTAGAATGAAAGTCGACCGATTTTAAGTTGAAAGATGTTAATTGTTGTTTTCCGGCCTTATTATGTAAGAGCTCATTATGGATGACCGCGCAGCTTCAGACTAGTTCGACTGTCCATTACATTAGGGTAGTAGCACACACGGTCATTAGTTCGACTGTCTTGGGAAAGCTTTTGCTTCACCACGTTCAGTGTTCTTGCGAAGGGCAAAGGTTCACCTGCTAAATATATGTGCCTACGTATTGACATTTGTAAAAGGAGCCGTAACGTGTAGGTGATATTTAAACTTGGTTGATAGGCTATAATCAATGTGACTCACTCCATGGTACTAGTTTTGGATAGGGCCGCCAACTTTAGGAAATGTCAAACCGGGAGACTTGCGTGTTGAAGAATGAAGTGTGAAAATCAAACTTAACATTTCAGACGATATTGTATAATTTCGCAAATAAACAACAGATGTTTGCACGCGAGCCCAGGCGATTTTTCAAACCCTTCTCATACATACATATATCCCCAGCTTAAGTATAGGTATAAGAATCATTACAAAGGAGTTTTTATGCCCCTAGAATCTACTAAAGGATTTTGCATCACTGATTTCGCTTATTCTTTCAGCCAATCGCAATATAAATTTTTTTTTTTAAATCGGCACCTTTTTTGGGTAGGTTGCTTTTTTAACAACTTGAGGACAATTTGAAAACATGTTCGCCCTGGGTCATTTTATTTGAAATCATTGCTCATTATTAATTTTTTGAAAAACAACATGCAAAATGAGCACATAAATTTAGTATATAACTTTTCTTTTTTTTTGTTTAAATAACTTGTTGAATTAGGTAATGCAAAGGCCGTGTTAAGCTGACATCGAAAGCACCCCTTTTTATACTCAGTTGAGCAGAGCTCACAGAGTATATTAACTTTGATTGGATAACGGCTGGTTGTACAGGTATAAAGGAATCGAGATAGATATAGACTTACTTATATCAAAATCATCAGTATAGAAAAAAAATTTGATTGAGCCATGTCCGTCCGTCCGTCCGTCCGCCCGTTAACACGATAACTTGAGTAAATTTTGAGGTATCTTGATGAAATTTAGTATGTAGGTTCCTGAGCACTCATCTCAGATTGATATTTAAAATGAACAATATCGGACTATAACCACGCCCACTTTTTCGATATCGAAAATTTCGAAAAACAGAAAAAGTGCGATAATTCATTACCAAAGACGGATAAAGCGATGGAGCTTGGTAGGTGAGTTGAACATATGATGCAGAATAGAAAATTAGTAAAATTTTGGACAATGGGCGTGGCACCGCCCACTTTTAAAAGAAGGTAATTTAAAAGATTTGCAAGCTGTAATTTGGCAGTCGTTGAACATATCATGATGTAATTTAGCAGGAACGTTACTGCTATTACTATATGGTGCTTAATAAAAATAAGCAAAATCGGAGAACGACCACGCCCACTTTTAAACAACTTTTTTTTTAAAATCAAATTTTAACAAAAAATTTAATATCTTTACAGTACATAAGTAAATTATGTCAACATTCGACTCCAGTAATGATATGGTGCAATAAAATACAAAAATAAAAGAAAATTTCAAAATGGGCGTGGCTCCTCCCTTTTTCATTTAATTTGTCTGGGATACTTTTAATGCCATAAGTCGAACAAAAATTTACCAATCCTTGTGAAATTTGGTAGGGGCTTAGATCGCAGGACGATAATTTATTTCTGTGAAAAAGTGCGAAATCGGTTGAAGCACGCCCAGTTTTTAAAAACAGTCGACCGTTTGTCCTTTCACTGGGCCGTTAACACGATAATTTGAGCAAAAATCGATATATCTTTACTAAACTCAGTTCACCTACTTATCTGAACTCACTTTGTATTGGTACAAAAATGGTCGAAATCCGACTGTGACAACGCCCACTTTTCGATATCGAAAATTACGAAAAATGAAAAAAATGCCATCATTCTATACCAAATACGAAAGAAGGGATGAAACATGGTAATTGGATTGGTTTATTGACGCAAAATATAACTTTAGAAAAAATCTTTTTAAATGGGTGTGACACCTACCATATTAAGTAGAAGAAAATGAAAAAGTTCTGCAGAGCGAAATAAAAAACCCTTGAAATATTGGCAGGAATACTGTTCGTGGTATTACGTATATAAATAAATTAGCGGTATCCAACAGATGATGTTCTGGGTCACCCTGGTCCACATTTTGGTCGATATCTGGAAAACGCCTTCACATATATAACTAAGGGCCACTCCCTTTTAAAATGCGCATTAACACCTTTAATTTGATAACCATATCGTACAACACACATTCTAGAGTCACCCCTGGTCCACCTTTATGGCGATATCCTGAAATGGCGTCCACGTATAGATCTATGGCGCACTCCCTTTAAAAATACCCTTTAAGACCTTCCATTTGAAACCCATGTCATACAAACACATTCCAGGGTTACCCTAAGTTCATTTTGCTAAATGGTGATTTTCCCTTATTTTGTCTCCAAAGCTCTCAGCTGAGTATGTAATGTTCGGTTACACCCGAACTTAGCCTTCCTTACTTGTTTTAAATAAATTTGAACAGTTAGATAGAGTTAAATTTTGCAATTAGTTTCTTATCACTGGCAGCGATATGCATCCGTTGATGCCACTTTCGAACATATCCGACCAATTTTCGACATGAACAATAAATGGCCTAAACAGTCTTAAACGAGTAGAAAATATAATAACGCGCCGGACGCCGCGCCGCTATTTTTGACATTCGGCGGCGGCGTGCGCAAAATGACAAAAATCGGCGACGCCGGCGGCCTGTATCGGCGGCGTATATCTCTAATATATACAAACAAATGCATGCATTCAATGTGATTTTTTGTTTTAGTTCTCTGATTTAGTGTCAGAGGTCTGGTCTATGGGCCAAATTTCAAGAAATCGATACCAATGGTATGCTACCCCTCCATATTTTAGGCAGAAATCCATGCAATAGAAGTCTGTGGAAGAGAATGTCTGCGGAGAGGCTCAACATCGAAGAGCTTCTGCATTATGTCGGACAGTCAGGCGGTCCTACATTCCTTGCAATCCTACACAGTTACATCTAAGTTAGTGGATGACTGCACTGAAATCTTAATGACCTGGGAGCCAAAAACAAGGTTTTGTTAAGATGGGTTCCCGAACATCAGGGACACGAAGGTAATGAACTTGCAGATTACCTAGCAAAGCACGGTGCTATAGCAACATTCTATGGTCCAGAGCCCTTTTGTGGACTTACAAAAGCACACACCAGGGAAACTATTAGTAACTGGGAAACTAAACAATTCAGACGTCAGTGGATTGACTGGCCAGGGCAAAGGTATGCCACACTGTTTATACTTCCGGCAACGAAAGTATCAGCCAAACTCATTAATCTAAGCAGGGAGGACACTGTGGTGTACGATATCACCTAAGTAAGTTAAATCTATCCGATACCCAAATTTGTCGTTTCTGTGAGCTGGAGGATGAAACGCCGGTTCACATTCTCTGCGAATGCATCGCTCTGACTATGCAGAGACTCTACCATCTAGGTGTGTGACTATTAATCCCTATGTGATATGGAGTAAAAAGCCTGAAAAGGTTCTTAGATACATCAAAAGCCTCCAGATACAAAATTAGGCTGAAAACTCATGAGCAAGAGATCTGCACAAAGATCGCAGTATTTCCAGGCCTAGTAATAATCATAATAATAGTGTCAAAAATATCCTACGCCAGAGGTAGAAATCTCAAAGTATTTAAAAAAGGTACCAATTACCTGATTTCCTTTCACCACCTGCATGTTTCCGCATGTTGAAACTATTTAGCTAGTTGAATCGTTTTTTCAAACTCGCTTGCAAGAAAAAGCAGCTAATAGCTATCATCCGGTGGCAAAATCCAGAGCCAGATAAATAATTTTGCATGTAAATGCAACAACAACGATTTGAGCCAGATAAATCCAGATAGAAGTCTGGTTCAATTTGTGAGCCAGATAATTGGTTAATTACTCTTTTTAGGTTGGCAACGCGGCTTTTAATATACCTACTTTTTCAAAAATAGATGTCGCTGCTTAGCCTTTCGCCGTATGAGTTAAATTAAAAACAGCGGCGACATCTGCCTATCACATTTCACGTGTGCGAAAATTTCACGATATCTGCTTCTCAAGCCTTTAAATGATCCAGAGCATTCCCGTGAGAATTGAGCGTGAGCCGGAGCTGTAAAACTCACTGAAAAATGGCAAATGTTTTACTATTATTGTTGACAACATTTTTGTCTTCGTGAGAGTTGCTGTTATTAAAGTAGCTCGTCTGATTCATGTTTTCAATTTTCTTTTGTATCACGTGAAACTTTTGGAATTTCTCATTACTTTAGCAATGTTGTGCAAAAACTTAGCGAAACAGCATTTTGGTAATGCAGAACGCAAACCTACATTCTTAAGCACATACATATCAGAATCAAATCTTTACATACGTATATGCCCACCAAAAATGTTTCCACCTTATACATATAAGGCAAATTTTTCTAAACTTAAGACTCAACTACCACAACGAAGATCCTGTTTACACGCCCCAGGCAAAGCAACATCAAAGTTTTTGAAACAAGTTTGTTAAATTTTTCTAATCGGGATCGCCCCTCGCCAGTGTTTGGCAAGCACTCCGAGTGTATTTCTGCCATGATAAGCTTCTAGCAAAAACTCGTCTGCCTTGCCGATACCGTTCGAAGTCGGCATAAAACAAGAAGGTATAGTATTACCAGAATACGCTTTACCCACAATTCACTCTTATGCATATACCAGAATACGCTTGTACACATAATGCAGTGTTATACATATACAAATGCATATTCAAATGTACATACACACAAACGTTCATATTTTACTGACCCAGATAACCACTTGAGTTCATTCGCATTTGCCAAACCGCCCATTATATCCATTCGTCATACCAACCAGCTTATGTGTGGATCATATTTACAATATGTAGGTCACTACAATAAAACGCTGACAAACAATTATTTATTATGAAAACATGTACTTTTAGTACGGAAGCACTAATGTAATTATGTCTGTGTATGTTAATAACTTTTGTATAAATTGAAATGGATTTCTTTAATAAACGAGAATGATAATTTAATGCTACTCATCAGCGTTTCTCTTCATTTACTTCAACATTTATTACATGGCGATCCCGCCAGTTCGATCCTTAAGCACAAAGTTTCTGATCAAGCCACGCTAAAAAGGTCCTACTGGAAGAGATCCTGCCAACTTTCTTTTTTATTATTTTAAAAAGAATGAAAAGTAATGGCAACAAAATGATTCGAAGCTAGAGGATATTCCATTCTATAACTGCTATAAACAAATCCATCTAAATCATTGGAAACCAGAAGAGATTTTCAACAACCAGAAGAGATTTGATGGACTTTCAACAAAATAACAGCAACAGCAATTGGCAGCATAAAAGGAGTGGAATACAAAATTGACCAATAGACTGGCAGCAAAAAGGAAAGCAGTTAGCAGCATAGAGAAATGGAATAAAAAGTTGACCATTAGACTGGCAGCAAAAGAAAGAAGATTCAAGAACGACTGGCGGCTGTTAGCTTTAAATAAGTATATTTAAGATATAAAATCATTTGAGCGGCCTTATGGATGCTTAACCATGAACAAAAACTTTTTTTTTGCTTAGGATTTTTTCTTTTTTTTTTTAAGTAGGACTAGTTTAATTGAAAGGAAGTTTGAAATTTTAAGTTAACATTGTTAAAATTTAAAGAAAATCGTCTTGAAAAAAGATTTAATTAAATATTAAAAAATTAATTACACATTAAAAATGCCAGTAAGTTAAACCAGTAAATTGGAATGCTTAGTCCTCATACAACTCCTTAAATGTGGGAAGAATAAAATTTTCAAATAATTTGGTAAAGTAAAAAAAAAATTTTTTTTAAAGCTGCAACTATTTCCCTACTGTGCAAGAGATCACAACTGAAGAAGATTTTCATAAAGTTTTTAAAAAGTGTGAAGACACAATTAGAGAATTTATAAAAATCTCCGAAGAAGTTTTAAAGAATCGTAAAACAGCTAAGCAAGGTCCGACAACGATTACGATAGAAGAGTATCGGCGACGGATTAAACATAGTAAACAGGAAGAAATCCTATAGATTCCTACCCCACTAAAGCGAAAAAGGAAGAGGGTAGGAACAATTCCAAAAAAGGAAATAGCTGAAACTTTTAAAATATTAAATTTAATCACCAATACTATAGATAGAATAAAATTAAAAGAAAAAATTAAAGAATTAAGAAATAAGAAATAAATAAAGGAAAATTTTTTTTATTATAATTAAGTAAATACTAAAATTGAGTAAATTGAAATGCCGAGGGACTTTTCAAAAAACCCCATCAAATGGTGGAATGAAAATACAACCGTAAAATTAGAAATAGTATGTTACGAAAAGGAGTTAGAGTGGCTAAAACCATTTTGGAAAAAGATAGACATGAATAGGGAACCCAGAATTGAGGATGTAAAAAATGCCACAACCAGGGAAGAAGAAATCATGAGGATGATTAGAATGGTATTCCCCAATAAGGACTAAAATTAAACTATAATTGCGTTGGTAAAATTTTTTTTGCCTATGAATAAATAAAAATAATACAAAACAAAATTTTCCATCAGTTAATCTTTAAAAATAGCTTAGAAATAATCTTAAAAAATATATTTTATTTATTGATTTATTTATTTATTAGTTAAAAGAAAAATAAACTATACCCAACTATTAGTAACTTGAAAACAAAATTGCATGAGATATGCCGATATGGGTATCAAACGAAAGGTATTTCACTCCGCATTACAATAGGGACATTTTTGAGTAGGGTTGCCATTTAGGGCTGCCACCTATTCGAAATTAAAAAAAAATTTCATGAGATATGCCGATATGGATATCAAACGAAAGGTATTTCACTCCGCATTACAATAAGGACATTTTTGAGTAGGTTTACCAATTAGGGTTGCCACCTATTCGAAATTAAAAAAAATTGCATGAGATATGCCGATATGGGTATCAAACGAAAGGTATTTTGCTCCGCATTACAATAGGGACATTTTTGAGTAGGGTTGCCATTTAGGGTTGCCACCTATTCGAAATAAAAAAAAATTGCATGATATATGCCGATATGGGCATCAAACGAAAGGTATTTCACTCCGCATTACAATAGGGTAATTTTTGAGTAGGGTTGCCATTTAGGGTTGCCACCTATTCGAAATAAAAAAATTGCATGAGATATGCCGATATGGGTATCAAACGAAAGGTATTTCACTCCGCATTACAATAGGGACATGTTTGAGTAGGGCTACCATTTAGGTTTGAGGAGTTAGACGAAATAGTACTCTACTTACTCATATTCTATTAAAGCTCTAATAGGAGAACATTAAAGTTAAAAATCTTCGTAAAAAAATCCTACACATGATTCGACTTAATTTTCTAAATTTCATACACGCTAATAAAATTGAAAGGCAATATCAAGGCACCGTGGCAAGTTCTAGCAAAATATATTTAAATGGATATTTTTGGCAAATATGAAATGAATAATTGCAATTTCTCACAGATTACTATTAGAAAGATTTCTCACCGTAGCAAAAAGATATCTCACCATGGTAATTTTCTACCGTTGAACACTAGAGGCATATGTTCAATTTGAAAACGACATCTAACCATTTAACTACCTACCAACAGATGGCGCTTAGGGAAGTAAGTTGACATTTAATTAAACTAACTGATAGTTGTCATAACTGATAGTTTTCATTCGTGAAATTTACAAGATTTTGGAGTGTAATAAAATTGTGAGACTATCATAGTGTATAACTAAAAAATGTTTGAAATTAATAATTCGGCGCATAAAGATACTCGACCGAAATAACTTAGTTATCGATTTCACTAATTGATATAACAATCCCTTATACTTGAGGCTGGAATTACCTATTTCAAATTTTTCATTCCAGTTCATTTTGCGGTTAGTGTTTGATATGTTTTTGAAATCTATTTTTAAGGAAATCAAATATTGGTAAGTAAAAATATATAATATATGTGCATATAAAAAAAGTAGAGTTTGATTAATGATGACATGTAGAACAAAGTAAGTTGTGCGGCATACTCGAAGATTGCCGGACAAAGCTCGGTCCCCCAGGTACTGTTAATAAACAAAATAAATTAACGAAAGTTATAAGTAAAATGGAGTGTTTAGGATAGAGAATAAAATCAAAGAAATTTTATTAAAATTTGAATTTACCCCTTATCTACTGAAACAAGAAAGTAATTACAGAAGTTTCAAAATGTCTTGGATAACAAAAATAGCCCAAGGCATTATTATAGCCACAGCTAGCTACGAGGTAGGAAAAGGAAACTCTGAAACATCAGAGAACAGAGTAGTTAAGTATGAACCGCCAATAGAATGAGATACGAAAAACGTTCCAAACGTTCCAAACGTCCCAGATGGTTGGTTAGCAGTCCTAAACTGTGCGTTCATGCGATTGATCATCACCATAGCTATGATGCTCAAGAATTACATGAAGCACAAATATAGCAATTAAAACCCGTTACATATCGTGTCTATGAAACACCATTTTTTTCACAACCCATTACCTAAAACCAAACCCAAAACGGAGGAAGAGCAACGAATAATTAAAATAACTCCAAAAAGTAACCTTCAAAATGTCTCAATTGACAGTAAAGTCAGCTTCATTAACCCCGCCCAAATTCAATGGCAAATCAGGAATTTGCTTACTTTTACAATTCACAATAATACTTCCTAGGGAAGTATGTAAAATACTAAAATACTAAAAAACCAGCAAATAAGAACAAAAAAAAAAAAATGTAGAAAAAGTCACAAAGGTAACCTATAAAAATATATAAAGCGCTATATAAATTTGCAGCAATATGACATGTCGCGCTCGTTTTCATCTTAGGATAGAAAATTGTTATCGTAGAAAAATTACAAGCAATCCAGAACTTGAAATTTATAAGGAAAAACACAGTTGTCCTGAGGGACGAATTGGTGAAAAATGATAGAATAGTACTCGAGTAGGCAAATTTAAAATAACAAAAAAGGTTCCAAATTTCTCTCAGATCAAATAATTACACTTACCCAAGAGGTTGGGCATGTGTCAATCCCGGTACAAAATTAATTAATTCTTCATAAACATCATGACGATTCTGTGCTTGTGGCCGCCACAGAAATCGCATCACATATAAGATCAGATAAAAATATTGCTGGAAAATATCGAAAATATGAAAAGAACATTTAAAGATACGAAAAATGTTTGCAACCACTGTAACTTCCTTCTTAACCATCACCTGAATTACTTTTACTACTATAAACTACCTTGCTCTTCCATCAATCACAACTCTTAAATTTTCCGTATAACACAGGCCGACAAGGAATTTGACCATAAACCAGGCCATACTTTCCTAAAGGTTTTCGATGCGCTGAATTCAAATCTGGACGCAGAATTGCTCTATCGCGTCAGGATTTTGAGATATCCTAACCTAAATGTGGAAAAAACACCGTTTTTGCCTATTTTTGAGGTTATATATAAACGACAGATTTTTTTTTTTTTAAAGCACACATAGCATCTTAAAGAAGAAGTCTTTCTCTTACGAATGGCGTTGAGTTTGCTCAAATATCTTTTTTTTCGCTAAGATAGAGCAATTTAAAGGTTAAAAATTTGCTAATTTTCCTATAGCTGAAAAACCACTGAATTAACGTAGGTATGATGCAGTAGAACACATACCTAAGTAAAGCCAAAAAAATAAGTATCAGTAATGTTTCTAGATAGCGTTAGAAACAAAATTTATTATGTGTAAGCTTGAAATTTGTAGACATATCGTGAGAGGTATGTGTTCTACTGCATCATACCTACTTTAATTCAGTGGTTTTTCAGCTATAGCCTCCTGAGTCCCGAGGCTAAAATAAGTGAAAAACCAATATTTTTTATATTTTTTTAGGTTATATTCTTCTAAATTAACTATAAAATTCACATTTTATTATTGTAACATATAAGGATTCTTAGCACTGGCAGGTGCAGCCAGCTGGACATTTGGCTCGTAGGCCAACGAAAAACAGAAAACCATTTTAAACTAAAAAATATTTCAAAAAAGGACGAATAGTTTAAAATAGAAAGATTTCAAAACATTAAGTTAATTTCAGTAATGGTTGACGTAATACTAATCTCTTATGAATGGAATTCCATAAAACAGTGTCTATCGCTAGCAATGCACAAAAACACATTGCAAGAAACGCATTTGAATCTGGACTTTTGGTTGCATCCTTCCTCACGGCATCTCATAAATTTGTTTTTGTCGTGGACACCACAGATGGGCAAATGTCTGCTTTCGGTCCTTCTCACATCTTTTGGGGGTAGTGGCTGTATGGATCGAGCTCTTTTTGTGGGGACATCCTCTTGGGTTTCGATGTCACTACGGCCTCTTTTGCCAGCAAATGCGGACAAACATTCTCCTACGTACATCTTAAAATCTAAAAGGTCCATCAACTCGGACTTCTTCGCACCAAATGAAAATTTGTCTTTTTTATAAAGAAGCCAGGAGTTACAGAGTGCGAGATCGATCAAGTGCCAAAAAACTCGTAGGGGCCACTTCTTTGTTCTGATATTAATACGGTAATAAGATATCAACCTGTCTGCAAGATCTACTCCGCCCATTGACGTGTTGTAACTTGCAACCGTATTCGGACAATTGACACTTAAGTATTTTTTGGCTTTCTTATCCCATCGATTAACAGATATAATTGGTGTTGTTCCGGTCGAAGTGTTCGCTAAAAGAACCGAACGACTGTTCATCCATTTCACAACCGCTACTTTCTCATCTCCTCTTACAAACTCATTAAACGTACCTCTGCCTCTTTTCAGAAGGTCATGGTCTGTTGAAAGTTTTGCTCGCAGCTCTTTGGGGATTCGGTTTTGTTGAATTGTACCAGTAGCAAATATTTCTTTTTCCATCAAAAAATCTATCAGCTTTATCGATGTAAATTAACGGTCAGTAAATATTTCGCTGCCTTTTTTTATATTTTCTGCAAGTCTTTGCACTACTGTTCCCCCGATACCTAAATCGTGGTTGCATTTGTTATTGGCCCAAGTTTTTGCTCCCTGGTAAATGAAAAAGTCCAATACTAAACCATCTGGACTAGCAAGGACAAAATTTTTCAAACCAACAGGACAGAGTTTTCCCTTAACATATTGTTTCAATTGAGTGGTACCGGAGAATGGAATCATTTGTTCATCGATGCTCAGTTTTGCTGGCTTTGGTAGGGATTGGCATTTTTTCAAAACGGTTTTTATAACTGGTTTAACCTTCCACAATTTGTTGTTTTCTTTTTCCTGTGGAGTAGCTCTTAAGTTGTCGACGAAATGCATATAATTTCTTAACTTAAAAAATCGATCCCTTGGTATCTGTGTAATGGCCGGAACTTTAAAAGCAGGTCGGTAGTACATCCTTACGCGAGGAAGTTTCATGCAACCAGCTAGTATGTGGGCCCCACATAATTTCTTGTACTCATTAGAATTTGAACTCAAATTTTGACCATTTTGTAGAGCGTACATATTACTCTGCTGTGAAATTTCTCGCCAAAAAGCGTCATCAAAATATTCAGAGAAACATTGGAAAGGTGTCCACTCAAATATATCCTCTGCGTCCCATGCCTCGTCGGTAGCGAGCGCACTAGCGCCGTCAAATTCTTTGGCTAGCCATTTGACCGGTTTTTTGTTTTGAAGAGTTACATCAACAAATTCTGGTTCAGCAATATTATCTTCTTCATTATCAGATTCTGGATTGTGGTCAGAATCGGAATCACTTGAAAAACTAATGTTTGAACGATTAGGAACGAAATCCATGTCTTCGTCATCGGACAAACCTTCAAAATCACTGTCCATGAGCATCTCCATCACTTCTTCTTCTGTAAAGCGTTTTTTCGACATGATGGCTACCAAATGTCCAGCCCACTGAACAGTTAAAAAACAGCATGTATATTTGAATGGTATAAATTTATGTGAAAGCTTTCTTACTTACCTAAAAGATGAAGTATGTTTCTCTTGATTTTAAGAAATAAAGCGAAAATAGTAATTGAAAGTACATTCAAAGAGAACACCTGTTTTTTTCGAATAACTGTTCACTTATTGGATTGTATTACGACAGGGTTGTAATGCAAGCACAAAAAAACGATTCAATTGTAAACTTCAGATGTCCAGCTTTCCACAAAGTTGGATCGAATTAAAATTAATTATAAATTGTTTATTCTATGTCCACCTAAAAAGTGTCCAGCGGGCTACACGCAAGGACCGAGGAGGATAGGAAAATTAGCAAATTTATAAACTTTAAATTGCTCTATCTTAGCGGAAAAAAAGATATTTGAGCAAACTTAACGCTATTCGTAAGAGAAAGACTTCTTCTTTAAGATGCTATGTGTGCTTTAAAAAAAAAAAAAAAATCTGTCGTTTATATATCTAATATATAAAATTCTTCTGTCACGGTTTTAGAGGCTGAACTCCTCCGAAACGTCTGAACCGATTATCATGAAATTTTGGGAGCATATTGGGTAGGTCTGAGAATCGGCCAACGTCTACCTTTTTTTTCGCTACGTGCCTAGGGCCTTGAGATCAAAACGTGGACCCGGGTACCCCTAGAATGTGTTTATACAATATGGATAGTAAATGAAAGCTGTTGATGAGTGCTATAGTACAGGATAATTTTCATATCCCTGGGTGACTAGGGTCTCGAGATATAGGCCAAAACGTGGACCCGGATACCCCTAGAATGTGTTTATACAATATGGATGTCAAATGAAAGCTGTTGATGAGTTCTGTAGTACAGGATAGTTTTCATTCAACTGGGAGGCTAGGGTCTCGAGATATAGCCCAAAACGTGGATCCGGGTACCCCTAGAATGTGTTTATACAATATGGATATCAAATGAAAGCTGTTGATGAGTGCTATAGTACAGAATATTTTTCATACAACTGGGAGGCTAGGGGCTCGAGATATAACCCAAAACGTGGACCCGGGTATGTGTGTGTATTATGGATATCAAATAAAAGCTGTTGCTGAGAGCTCTAAAGTTTATTGTGATATTCGATTTAGTCGCATCAACCTGGCAAAACTGATAAATATGCATGCGAATCCGAAATAAAGACAATAATTAATAATACCCACATACCTATTTACATACGTCCCATTCGGTTTGCCTGAAATTTGGTAAATAAATTTGCCTATATTAATATTTACGATGTTTTTTCCGGAAAGTAGACCAGAGACGGACTGGGCCTGGGATTAGGACTAGGACTGGGACTGAGACTGAGACTCGGAGAGGGACTGGAGCAAAATACATACCACCTTCTGGGACTTGCAATAAGAGACGAAGAAGAAGGAGAAAAACTTGAGAGAAGAGAAAAGAGGGAAGGAGACTGAGAAAGAGATAGAATGAGACGAAGATGGTGGTGAAGCGAAAAAGACGGAGGAGGAGTGAATAAAAAGATTAGGAAAAAGTGTAGAGGGGTAGGGCAGAGTTAGACGAAAAAGCTTATTAAAATGTATGCAGATAGGCCAAATTTAGGGCAGAACAACGTCTGCCGGGTCTGCTAGTAACTTCAAAAATAGACAAAAACGGTGTTTTTTGCACATTTATGTTAGTATATCTCAAAATCCTGACGTGATAGAGCAATTCTGCGTCCAGATTTGGATTCAGCGCATTGAAAACCTTTAGGAAAGTATGGCCTGGTTTATGGTCAAAAAAATCGGTCTCATTTTGTCGGCCTGTGTAATTAATGACAGATTTCTTACTTTATATGTTCTTAGTTTAGTAGAACTCAATAAACAACGAAAAGCGTTGTTTAATAAAAATAGGTAATATAAGAATCATTCATCTTTAGTGTTTGGTAGAAATACCCTATTAAAGAAATAAATATAAATCAAGCCGGTCTCCTCTAGGAATAGTTCATAAATTTAGGAAAAATTGGAATAAGGATGAGAACCAAAGGAAATACAAATCATTTATCTCTATTTGTTGTAAGAAATACCACATTAAGCAAATAAATATAAATGTATTAGCCCGGGTCCATTTAAGACAACTTCACTATTAAAGAGGTCATAATTTTATATAATAGGAAAAATATTTTTACTTTAACCCCGGTAGAATAAAAAAATATTAATGAGAAAATTAGTTTCACTTTAGCCACCGGTAGAATATAGTCCATAAGAATAGGCTTAAACCGATATAACACATTTGCTAGTAACTCAAATAATTTAACAAAAAAAAAAAAAAAAACAGTTTCAACATAAGCATTCCACTTTACTTGCCAAACAAAAATCATCGCAATAGATACATAAGTAAAGGAAATATCAACAAATAAAAGCAAAGAACACATACATATACAAATTCGTTTTGGCATAAAGTTACCATTACTTCGTAAATGTTAAAAAATAATTTGTAAACACAAATGGATTTTAAGTAAGTCGACAACTTAAAAGTCGATTGTGTCAAACGAATTTCAATAGGTAACACATGATACTAAACATTACTCATAATAATAAATATACAAACATGCAAAAGAAAAAGAAAAAACAAAATAGCATGATATGAAAAAAAAATAGAAATAACAAAAGTCAGCATATTAAAAACAAATGTGAAATAAATGTAAACAGATATAAACAAACCAATTCCTGTCAGTATCAAGATACCACTATGAAATAAATTACAATAGAATACAAAAGCAATTAAATTTTTTTTTAAACTCAAGCAAAAGTTAAGTGGGTCATTATGTATCTGGAATGGTCATATACAATTGTCTTCAATTATATATGTATTACTCTTCTTAAGGCGGATGGTGTAGTATTACCAGAATACGCCTTACCCACAATTCATTCTTATTCGTATACCTGAATACGCTTGTACACATAATGCAGTCTTATGCATATAAAAATGCATATTCAAATGTACATACACACAAACGTTCATATTTTACTGACCCGGATAACCACTTGAGTTCATTCGCATTTGCCAAACCGCCCAATATATCGATTCGTCATACCAACCAGCTTATGTGCGGATCATATTAACAATATGTAGGTCACTACAATAAAACGCTGACAAACAATTATTTATTATGAAATCATGTACATTTAGTATGTAAGCATTAATGTAATTATGTCTTTGTAGGTGAAGAACTTTTGTATAAATAGAAATGGATTTCTTTAATAAACGAGAATGATAATTTAACGCTACTCATCAGCGTTTCTCTTCATTTACTTCAACATTTATTAAAAAGGTCCCATCCCACAAATTTGTAGGAAAAATTAAAAAGGAGCACGATGCACATTGGAAGAGAAGCTCGGTGCTAAAACACTTCGGAGGTTATCGCGCCTTACATTTATTTAATTTATTTTAAACAGTTATAGTATGAGGCCCTAAATTTAGAAAGGCTTGAATTTTGCTTTTATTTATTTATTCTTGATTTTGTTTTGGTTTATTAGAGGGATCTCTTTCGTCCCAAATCAGATCGTTTGAAATATAATGGCAGTAGTATCTATGTACCTAAACATGGTAGTACTCGAGTGCACTGCATTCATATTCTGCACAGGATTCTCGATTCAATTTCATTTCTTGAAACTTCAGGCGACACTTTTTGTTATCGAAAATCTATCAATTTACTATCGACTCATTATTGAAAAGTTATCGGCGGCGCCTAAACTTTGCCGATGAAGAAATTTAGCAATTCCCGAAATGGATCTATACAACGAGCTTTGGCATTTGTCTTACATTGTTTTCTTCTATTCTAATTTAAAAAAATTAAATTTTCAAATTAGGAAAACTATATCATATAATAATGATGTCAAAAAATTATTGTTACGTCTTGAGCTCGATTCGAGCCCGTTATAGATTTATATAGATTATTTTTTATAGATTTATTATCGAAATATTATTGATTATTTATCGACAAACTATCGATTGTTATCGAAAATTAATCGAGTTATTATTAGAGTCCTACAAATTTCTTATCGGCGCGTTATTGATTTCTTATCGAAAAATTATCGATTTTTAATTAAAATTTATCGATTTAACCTCGTTAAATTGTCAGTTTTGTATTGAAGTGCAAGGAATTTGTTATCGCCGTGCTATATAAACATATGTATACCGATAAAAATTCATTATAAAATCGATGACAAATCTGTAACCCAGCTATATGAAGTCGACAAGAGCCGAATAAAAAGCGGATGGTCTGCGATAACAGCTCCAAAGCAACAATTTGCTATCGATAGTAAGCCGGTAATTAAACAATAACTTTTTGAAAGTTTAGACAAACATCACAAGTACCAAGCACTCACGCTTTTATTTTATGAAAACAAGAAGCACCATCCTGTTTTCCTTCGGTTACATGGTTAGCTATACTATTCCTATAGGAATTTGCCCAAGTACACAAATCTTCCGTCATCCGATGAAGTTTCATTTATACTTTTTTTAAGGCATGAGCCAACCTCCTCGCACTCATGCTGCTAAACCCCACAACTCTCCTTGCTCTACCAGTCAAGGTAACGTTGCTGTTGCCGTATACAGCGTGGATCTTCAGACCGCCTGTTTGTTTTTTTCAAGACAGCACAAAATGTATCTCGGTAATCTCATGTTCAATAGGAGTTGCATAATAATAATCTTAAGGGCACCTCAGCAGCTTCTTTAGGGTAAACTTTCCTTTTGTCACTGCGAGCATTTTTTTTTGGGCCAGAGATACATGTGTGTGCCTATTGTGGCTGTGAGAAGATTATGTACAGAGGCTATATTTGGATTTCGTAGAGTATGCACATCCAGGATACTGGTGCTAGGCTTGCCATCCTTCACGACATGATCAATTTGGTTTCGAGGCAGCCAAGTACAACAAACCACCGTGACGGAGCCGATCAACCTTAACCCGCTACAGATGTAAGATCGTGAGGTCGTAGTTTTCTGACCGAAGAACCAACGACCGCTTCCACAGGGATTCAAGAGGTTGATAAGTGCAGTACAACGCTTTATAGATTTAGAGCTTTCTTAACCCAATTATCAACCTCACTTATGCGAGGGGTGTACTGTTACAAATTGGATTGTATCATACATGTATTAAGCAGGCGAGGCTCTGGGGATCTCACGTTCCTCATAGAACTAGCTGGTGGGATGAGATGGTCGGGCTAGTACCCTGTACCGCATCTACTATATCTGGCAAAGGCCCATCAACATCGATAACACTCCCCAAAACCTTCGGGGAGAGTCTTTATCGTTAATACAACAACAACCCCTTCTCCATACTCCCTGGTCATATAGTTACGTAATATGATTTTGATGTCATGGCAGAAGCAGCTGTGATATATTTTTTTTTTTGGTTTCTTAATTTTACTTTCCGGAAAGTGGACCAGGCCGACATATTCTAAAAAATCTTATTTTTGACAAGCTTCGCTTGAATTTTGGAATATCAGTAGCTCCTGTAGCCTTGGGTACAGGAAAATTGAGAAAGAGAGAGCTGTAGGAATCAAGTAAGGAAAAGAGAAAGCAGTAGAAACTGAAGGAAAAGCGAGAGGCAAAAGGTAGACCTAAAAACAAAAGATTTCTCAACAAAGACCGATTCATAAAATTAGTATATATGCGGCAGCAATGCACCGGGTTAAGGGATATTCTTATAATAATTTACCCGACTTTTTGCAGGTTTTATATATACCCACTTAACCCACCATACATTCTCTCACACAACCACATGAACATATACCCCCACAATGCTGACAAATGACAGTTTTCTGTTAACATTTTGCAGCAAAAAAACAAATTGGCTCTTAGGAGCAACAACCACGATACACGAAAGTGGTTAGTGGCATATGGCGTGCCACCGTTGTGGCGGTGTGAAATGTCGTACAGCATCTTTTGTTGTTAAGTTTGGTTGGGTCGCAAAACAGAAAAAAGTTGGATGAGCTGAAGAACGGCGTTCACGTTTGCCTTGCACTTTGTGCATTTCATGAGAGGAGGGAAAGAAAAATTTAAGTTGCATTAAGAAATTTTACGATCCTTTTGAAAAAGTTGTGATAAAAATTTGTATGGCTGAAAATGCTCTGCAACGTTGAAAATTTTATCTGAGGTGCGAAGGGTTTGCTGAGAACATTTTACTGCCTTTTAATTGTTTATACAGATTTTTGTTGATATAATGATTTATGTTAGTTTTATGAGCGCGGTTACTTTGGCGCCTGATCAGATATTTGTGTGCTAATTTTGCATTAAGTAATTAATCTCATATTAGTAAAAAGTCAACAAAAATAGTTACTATGTTATAAAATCATAAATATATGTGTAATAGTTACCGCATTTACAGTAAAACTCAGGTTAATATGCTGATAAAGGCAAGAATTGCTTTCTGATCTTACCACACACGGAATTTATACCTTGACCTTCGGTATCGCGGCTTGCATTTCTATTGCTGTGCCGAACCATTTCGTAGAGTTTTCATCGATAATTTATTGATTATTTATAAAAATTTTTTCGATATATTATTATAAAATTTTTAATGTGATCGAAAATTATCGATTCGTTATCAAAAAGCGATTGATATGTTGTCAAAAATGTATGGATTTTTTATCAAAAGTTTATCGAATAGTTACGGTAACGACCAATTTGCTATCGGCCTGCTAGCGATTTGTTATTGAGAGGTTATCGTTATGTTATGAAACAGTTAACGATAATTTATTGGCAAGTTATCGATTCGTTATCAAAAAGCTATTATTTTCTTATCAAAAAGTTATCAATATTCTGTCGAAAATTTACCGATTATTCAACGAAAATATATCGATATGATATAAAAATGTAAATGATTAATTGCGGAAAAGTTAAACCTCAGCATGAAATCTACAAAATGAGGATAACAAAACCATTAGAATCCAATAAAAAGCCGATAACCGAGCGATGACAAACCGATAACCCGACGAAAAAAAATCGGTATCGAACATAAAAAAAACAAAAATAAATACTTGGCGCGATTACCCTCCAAAGAGATTTCAGACCGAGCTTCTCTTTCGATTTGCTTCGTGCTCCTTTTAATTTTTTCTACAAATTGGCGAGACGGAACTTACATGTTTTATGCCGACTTCGAACGGCACCTGCAAGACAGATGAGGTTTCACGGAAAAGCTTTCATGGCATAAATACATTTGGAGAATGGCGTGGTTGTAGCGTGCTCCACCTACCGCACATAAGGTACTGGGTTCAAGTCCCGGACAAAACAGCATGGAAAAAATGTTTTAACAATTAGAAACAAGTATTTTTTTTAACGGAGTTGCTTCTAGGCAGTGGCTTCGATAATAAGCCAATTACCAAACATTACCACCACTTATCGATTCCGGATAAAAAGCCGACAGAGCTCCTCTTCTCAAGCCCGAAATTAATTGTTTCTGCTGAAGTAACCTCTGTTGTGATTTAACCTCAAACCTTGGGCGAGTTTTAATTAACTTAAAAAGATTTGTTTTCTAAATGGACACCTGTATATTTACACATCAAACTTCTTGAGTACTAGATAGTAGATAATGTCATTTTTCATCCTACCCATTTACAGCTTTATTTTATCTACTTGAAACGTGAATCTACTACATGTTCTTGTCTTAAATGTATTTTTGTGTTTTGGATATGTCTGATACTCGCTTGATACTATATCACGCGTTGAGTTGTAATTAAACAACGTCGTAATTACAAGTCGGATTGAATTGATTCAAATAAGCCATTTTAATACAATCTGCTTCACTGGTGCTTTCATTTAAGTGCTTACAGCTGACATTGCAAAAGCAGTCTAGCCAAAGAGGCATGCAAACAGACAGTTGAATAGACAAGGAATTTAACACTCCCACAAAATTACCATTTGTTTTAGTATGTAGTTATAGCAATAAAAGAGGTATCAGTATATGGCCGCAACAAAGCAGCTAAGCCTGCAGCAAAGTTGGCGTACGCACGCAATCATGGAAGCATAGCAAATGCAGCTGAATTTAACACGCCCTCCCTCCACATATTCCTACAGCAGCCATACTGAGCGTCACTACATGACATTTACAAATTGCACTTTGTGCGCTTAAGCGGATGCTCAGCGCGGCTTACTGAAGTCTGTACAAGAAACTCTGCTCGATGGCAGTCTTTTTTGCTATATTTTAGCTCGAAGCTAAAAATGTGTCAGTGGCACTACGTTTGCTTCACCGCTACCACAATTTCATTGAGAGTCACAATAAAAAACTGAGAATAAGTCAAAGAGGGTGTCTGTTGTAAAATTTCAGTGTATTTTAAGCAAAGCGTATTTTAAATATAGGTTGGTATTTTTAGCTTTCTAAATGCAGTGATGTGTAAACTGCACCTTTTTTTTAGGTATTAAATTTGCACTTATATCGAAAGTTGTCATTGTTCTTCATATATTTAAAATAGTTTATAGCGCAGTTACCTCGCAATCCAAATAAAAGGAAGCTAGATTTGTCATCCTCTACGAGTGAAACCATAAAATCAGTTCAGACTTTCGATCTTATCCAACTAACAATCTCCTATCAGTGCATGACAAGATGCAAGGTCGGGTGAGGGATGTTCGTATTCAGGTGATTTCTCGGGGTAATAGATCTGAAAGAAATTATGAAATTAAGAGAGGACGAAAAAACGAACAAATCTGGATTTCCTTGGAATACTTACTGAATATAGGGAGCGTTAGACTGCTTTCCTTGGGACAAAGTCATCGAGTGGTTAGTGATGATCGGATGCCTGGAAGTAGCCCTATGGAGGAGTTATTTTTTGGCTGGAAGGGGGTAAACGAAATTAAAAAGATAAAAGTGGCGCGGTATTGCCTGTAAGGATTCACCAGCTATAACAATATTTAAGTTCGATGTAGCTCCGAGAAGGTACAGGCTGCGCTTCTTTTACAACTTGTTGTATGCTTCTTTTAATTTGTACCAATTGAGGACCTCGGTATTTGATGGCATCACCTAACGGCTTTTGATGGGAAGCTTTTTATGGCAGAAATACATCCTCAAAGCTTGGAAATTTGGCTATACGTAATTTGGGTGTAGTTCTTAGTGATGATGGCTGCGATATCAGTATAGATTATGGCACCTTTGAGCACGTATGGGTTGGAAGCTTTTTGGCGACCTAATGTTCACTGATGATGGCCTCTGATGTGTACTGTGGGGCACAAATGTGTGACGAGGCTGTTTAGTCTTCCTCCCTCCTGTGCTGCCAGCCTGGAATAGATTTATATTCAACTGGCAGACTGGCTTCAACCGCGAAAAGTGCCGAAAGAAAAAAAAACTTGAGCCTTGGCGAGCAGGGCACTCTAAGAGCTATCTTAAACAGTTTCTTGGGACAGCCTTTTAGGAATTTGAGGGTGATTAAAAAATGAGGAAGGTTTGTTAACCCGAATGTGGAATTGCAATTGCGTGCAATGCGATATAGAAGGGAAGATATTTTAGTAAGAGGCCTCTGGCCCCACCAACGTGGGGGTATCCATACTCATACCAACCATTCAAACCAATGCTGGAGGAATTGGTGCACACGGATGTAGGGCCGATGCAGGCATGTACTTAGTACATGATCGCCATGAAAGTAATCGCACGAGATTAGAGAGTAGGAAAGTTGCTCGGTACAACAGATTTATACCTCCATTAGAATACGATACCACGGTCTAGATACTTGAACTCTTAACATATGACTACAGAAAAATATCGGTATCGAATAAAAAAGTTACGAAATTCCTATCCCTACCAAATGGTTCACAGCATTTGCTCTAGGATATTGCACTTTGCATATATTTACTATCGCACAGCTGTCGCTAAAGCGCTTAAGCAACATAAAAAGATTGACAGCAAATCCATTTATAGCTGGAAAAAGCTGCACAAGCATAACAAAATGAAGTGAACCATTAAAAACGAAAACCGAATTTTATTGTGGTTCTGTATTTCTATGATAGTTTTAATCAAAAAGTATTTAAGTAAATTTCTGCTTCAGTGCTGAATGTTAGCATTAAGTTCAAATCGAAATAAAGCATTAAATGTAGAAGAAGAAAGATAAAAAAGTATGGATAAAGCCAAAATATTGCTTAGCGGCCACCGTGGTGTGATGGTAGCGTGCTCCGCCTATCACACCGTATGCCCTGGGTTCAACTCCCGGGCAAAGCAACATCAAAATTTTAGAAATAAGATTTTTCAATTAGAAGAAAATTTTTCTAAGCGGGGTCGCCCCTCGGCAGTGTCTGGCAAGCGCTCCGATTGTATTTCTGCCATGAAAAGCTCTCAGTGAAAACTCATCTGTCTTGCAGATGCCGTTCGGAGTCGGCATAAAACATGTAGGTCCCGTCCGGCCAATTTGTAGGGAAAAATCAAGAGGAGCACGACGCAAATTGGAAGAGAAGCTCGGCCTTAGATCTCTTCGGAGGTTATCGCGCCTTACATTTATTTTTATTTTTTTTATTGCTTGCGCAGATAAAACCTAAAAGTTATATGACTTTGAAAATTGACGTGATATCATGTCTGCGCGCTGACAAGAAGCAGTTGGAGATGTATAAATTATTTACTTCATATCAGCAATACAGTTTTGTTTACTTTGTTGTTGGTAAAAGTCTTATAGTCAGAAACTTTATCAAAAAGGCCTATTGGCCTAATTTTAACGAATGAAACAAGAAAAAGTTTTTTCTATTTTTGCCACAAACGCTCATGTATGCACATCAGGGTTGCCCTTATTAACCAGATAAATGTTTTTTTCCAGTGTTACCCCTTCAGACGGTAACAAGTAGGTCAGAGATATCACATAAATTTTAGCAACGATTGCATACAGTGAAAGCGTGTCACACAGAGGTCAAGTTTACAATCGATTACCATGACATGAAAATATATTAACTACATGACAATTGAACGGATTATGACATAATCAAATAAAAAATGAAAAAAAGTATATTTATTCATTTCAAAAATTATTGTAATTTATTGTAAAACTTTCTTTAGTCTAGACGAAAAAATAGGTCATGTAATACAAATTATAAGTTGTTTATTTCGTCAGGGACATATATAATGGGAGTGCAGAGCACTATTAATTGGAAAGAGCTAAAAAGAAAAACGCTCTCATTATAGGTATGTATGGCCCAAGCCAACAGCGACCCTGTAGAGTATCGCTGGATCGACTGAAAACTTAAAAAATAAACAACATTTTGCATTGATCGAAGACATTTGAAACTTCATTTTAGCTTCAAGGTAGTGCCTCAAGGCAGTTTTCTATTTACATACCGTATCATTCAACTTTGACGTCTAGAAACCCTTAATCATGAAACGGCAATTAAATGCTAGATTCGGTCAAATCAAGGGAATATATTTCCGAACTGCGCCGATTATTTAAAAAGATTTTTCACATTTTGAAACAATGTACCCCGGTACACTGTTTGTCGCCAGAAAAAGTGTGTTAAAACTCAAGATATCACCGCCGAGTATACGCGATATCTACAAACCCGGTAAAAAATGCCACTCTTTGCTGGCATCAATTGGTAAAAATGAAGAGACAACTCAACCACATATAAGGCGATTAGCCGGCAAGCTTCATGTCTGCCAACACTGTCTCCTACAGCACAATCCCTAAGAATGAGAGCCAAAGCTGTCAAATTAAATTTTTGTTTTCAAATGCTAAAAACTTTCGTACTTCTCAAAAGATAGTAATGGCCTTAGAACTGCACTCATAAATATCAAAATCGCATACAGTTTCTACAAACGAATGCTTTTTGAAAATTTTATAAACATATTTATATTTCACATCTTTTGAAATGCGATTCTCTATAGAAGGGACTTAATATTACCATATACTTCTAGTTTACAACTTTTTTAAAAATTCCCAATATATACCCCGACAGTTGCGCTGTATGCCATTCTGCACATTCCACCTGTAGGCCTCGTAGCAAACAACACAGCCTTATCAACTGCAACGAGGCTCAGTGCTTCGGGGCAGCTTGATGAGTAGGATCCGCGGTATACTGGGCAGGACAGATCCTACAAGCTGCCAAATTACTGTACCTTTTTCCAAACGAAAGTACTAACAGTAACCAAAGCAGTAGAAACACTGGAAGAGAATAGCTTAAGCTGCAACCGCGGGAACTTTATATTGACAGTCAAGCAGCAATTAAGCAATAATCTCGCACAGAACAGCAACTAAAAGTGTGTTAGAGTGTAAGCAATCCCTAGAAAGAATCGGGATGGGGTAAAGCATCTATATTTTATCCCAGGGAATATGGGAATAAATGGGAATGAAAAAGCGGAGGAACTAGCTATAAAGGGTGCATCCCTTGAAGCTTGCTCTGTAGACGTCTCAATTAGATTGGGCGAGATTAAGAGAAGGCGAGAGGTGCACATGATCGACCAAGCGGGAAATGCGTGGGTCTAAGCGTGGGACTGTAGGCTCATGGCGGGTATTCTGACTTGACACTTCCTTTTGGCGTCACATGCTTTCAATTAGGCTTGATCAGTGATAGCAGATGTGGGAAGTGCGAGTTGGTGGGATGAAACGATCGAGCACGTTCTGTGCTCATGCCCTGCGCTTGCCAGGCTAAGACTCCATCTATTAGGAGTAATGCAGCTGTCAGATCTAGAAGCAGCAAGTGGCACAAGTCCTAGAAAAATTATAGTATTTGCCAAGAGGGCGGAGTTGTTTTATAACATAAGCCCAGGTTTTTGATAGTGTTCTTCAGTTTCGTCGTTAAATAAACTCCTGGTACCAATACGGACTAGTTTAATCCATGTGAGGTCCTCGTGGACCGGCCAGTTCAACCTTATTTAACATACCCTGATATTACTTCTGCTACATATGTTTAATTGGGCAACTCTATGCTATGTTTTGACATCAAGAGAAACTTCAATAATCTGTTTTTTTTTTTTATCAAAACTAACAACGTTATAATGACCTTGTTTCTTTATACTATGATGGAATAAAAAGGAACGCCTTATGTACATATGTAAGTTTCTCACATGTGCGTTTCTTAATTTTTTGTTGCTTTTGTTTTTATTGCACCCAAATATGGAAAAGTTTACTGATTTTATATCCTTGCGTTCTGTTATTTCTTGCACGGATTTTTTGCTGATAAGGACATGTAAGATGTCAAGAAGTTAGATCGGCGACACCTAGATAATGTTGCCCTAATTCGGCGACCACCAGTTTTTTCCAACAAAATTGTTATTAACAATTCTTCAACCAAATTTTGTAGCAGATTAAAGTTTATCAGTTTTTATCAGAAAATTTACTCAAAACTTAAGCTTTTACTGGATACCATCTTTCATATATTTTATCATGCACGAGGTTCAAAAATTATGTTGTTATAAATGGGTGACTGAACATAATTTAAAAAATGAGTCGGAACATAAAGGAGCGGAATTAAATTCTTCATGGGTACATTCTACTTAATTTTTACAAACCTGGAACCACGCAACCGATTAGCATCTTAAATACAGCCGTTCAATCGGAAAAAGCCTTATCTGCAGAGTCGGAAAATTCTTTTGCTGAGAGGCGACCGACAAAACTCGTTATTTGAATACAATATCAGATTCTTCCAAAGAAGAAAGTAGACATCCCAGTATCTAAATAGTACCACAAATTAAACTTTTACTTGTTCTTAATCGTGGCGGGATGTCTCGCGACTTACAACCGGCATCGCAGCATGCCTGCTGTAAGTTCAGGTTAACGGATCACAAGAATTTTCACTTGGTAGCTTTCTCATTGACAAACTGCTGTGTAACAGAATCTTCTTAGTGGGATGGAGGATAAGAAACAATCGAGAGGAATGTGTGCAGAGAGACCTCACAGATGGGTGAAAATCTCCTCCACTTTAAGTAGTAGTAGTAAACGAGCATCTGGTAGAGCTTAAAAGAATTGACTACTTAATGGTTGCATGTGCAGATGGACTGGCAATTACTGTCAGGGGAAAATTTCTAGACACTCAACGTGATATTCTGCAGGGTGTTCTGAACTCGGTGACTAGGTGTGCTGAGTTGTGGAGACTGGCAAATCAACCCTGAAAATATGCAACTATGTAGCTATTTTTATAAGGGGACACGATGTCCGCTTAATGGACAGCTTCGGTTGGGGAAATACCTTTGTTACTTTCTGAAAGGGTAAAATACTTATGGGTTATATTGAAGAGAAAACTGTCCCGGATAGGGGCACGAAGGCCATTGATAAGAGCTGGAGACTCCCGTAAAAAATAGTAAACTGGCTTTATGAAGTGGTAGTCATGTCAATAAATGGGGTAATGTTTTGGTGGGACCCACTTAACACGGCAACAATATCAAAATATTTGTATTAGTGCAACTTACAGCACTGGGGACTAAGATACTTGGCTTGGATATCATAAGTGGTTGCAGGCTCTGGATCAGCGACTGTTATCAGTCTTAGACCGGGCATAGTGACGAATGTCACGCGTGATTATTTATCACGTCCTGCATAAGGTGCCCCTGCTTCTACTGATAATGGCGGACCTAGAGAGGACAACTCGATAAAACCCTGAGTTATTGTGTCGAGCTCAGGGGGGGAGGACTCTTTAGAGTCAAGATCGGTGAAGAACTAGATTGTATAGGGCTTTTCATTATTGACATTGAATTTGGACTTGATGACTTTGGGATGTTAGGTCCGGTATTCTGCCATCTTAGTAGGTAGGGGTAAAACCCTACCGAAATAGCTGGTAGGCTAATGCTGCACCTGCTCACGTCCCGTTAAAACCGTGGCGGGCCTCAAAGAACGTTCCGGCTCCGTCACCGTTAAGTTGGTGGTGTAGGTGCGGTTGAAAATTTTCCCGCTTCGGATCCGGTCTGGCTCTGAACGCATTACTCATAAGGCCCTCGCGTGGCCTCCCTGGGTAGCATAGATAATCACGAAACCGTTAAAGGCGACTTCATAATCGGCTCCGGATAGCGGCCTTGAGGGGGGACTTTTTAGAATGGACACGACTAACAAGAATCCGCCAAGGATGGGGTGCGGAAGAAGAGCGGTTTTGATGGAAATCCGTCAAATCAATCTTCAGCACTCTAAGGCGGCTTCCGCAAATCTGTTGCTCTGCCTTTAAAAAGGCGGAGTGGATATAGTCCTTGTCCAGGAGCCGTGGCTGAGTAGTAACGGCAGTAAGATTTCTGGATTAAGGACTGGACAATTCAACACCTTGGTGCATGGGGAGGCAGGTATGCCTAGATACTGTGTGCTTGTTAAAAAAGAGATTAAAGCTTTTATTCTCTCTAATTTCAGCAATGCTGACGTAACCACGGTCTGCCTGGAGCGAGGAAGTAATGAAATGTGAGTTGTCTCAGCGTACATGTCTCACGGGGACGTAGCGGGACTACCACCTGCGATACTGGGCGAAATCACCGATGAAGCAAGGCGGAGAGGTGTTGGCGTGATCATCGGTGCCGATGCTAATGCCCATCATGGGGAAACTTGGATACCAACACTAGAGGTGAGTCTTTATTTACTTTTATTGTAGATGAGGGGCTTTGTATATGTAATGACCCGACTTTTATTACTGCAGTAAGGTAGGACGTCCTGGACCTCACCCTGGTTAGTAGAGAACCGGAAGGTCGGATATCTGGCTGGAGAGTTCTAAACGAGCACTTCTTCTCTGATCACTGATATATTCAGTTCTCGATGAACGAAGAACGTCCCTGTAAAATATCTTTTAGGAACCCTAAAAGTACTAACTGGGACTTGTATTGTAGGAAGCTGGGATAGCTATTGCCTGCAGCGCCTACCGTTAGTTCGGACCTATCCGAATCTGAGATAGACGTTCTGGTGGAAAACTTCACATCTGCAAGCAATAGCGCCTTTCAACTGTCCTGCCCACTGAAAGCTTACAGGGGGAAAGGCAAGCCGCCCTGGTGGTCGGATTCTCTTGACGACCTAAGAGCGTCCAGTCGGCGCTCTTCAACAGAGCCAGGAGGAGTAAATTACCCTCGGACTGGGAGCTCCATAAGGTGAGTCTGGGGATTTATAAATATGAAATAAGGATAGCTAAGTGAGATGCATGGCGAAGTTTCTGCGAAAACGAAGAAGGCTGCAATTAATCCGCGAGGCTTAGAAAAATACTCTCTAGGAATCTCGCTCCTCTAGGGTATCTGAGAGATGATGGTGGGGACTGGTCGATGAGTAGGAAGGAGTCCCTAAAGCTTTTACTGGACAATCATTTTCCCGATGTCCCAGTTGCGCAGGGATATTCGCCTGCATGGTCGGCGGTCGTTGGCCATGCAGAAGTGCCTGCCATTCCAATACGGGAAAGTCAAATAACCTGGGCTATAGGGTCGTTCAATCCCTATAATTCTCCGGGCCCGGATGGAAGCATTCCTCCGCAACTTCAAAAGTCTTTGGGGATTTCCTGCCGCTGGTTGGCCATCATCTACACTAACTGTCTCATGCTTAACTATATCCCGAAGTTTTGGCACACGGTTAGGGTTATTTTCATTCCGAAGGCCGGCAGAAGCTCTCATGTATCACCTAAGGATTTCAGGCCAATCAGTCTCTCTTTGTTTCTTCTTAAGACGTTTGAGCGCTTGATTGACCTGTACCTACGGGAAAGGATACCTCGGGGGTTACTGTCGGCTTCACAGCATGCGTACTGCAAGGGCAGATCGACGGAAATGGCTCTCCATTCGATTGTAAAGCAAATAGAGGGGTCCCTAGAACACAAAGAGTATGCTCTGGGTGCTTTTCTAGACATCGAGGGGGCTTTTAACAATGTCTTACCGGGGGCAATTGAAAGAGCTCTGGGAGTCGAGGCGGCTCTGGTTGAATTTATTAGCAAACTTCTATGCGGCAGAATTGTCGCAGCATAGTGGGGAGGGGCTATAATTAAGAGGAAGGTGTGTAGGGGCACGCCACAGGGGGGTGTCCTATCTCCTCTCCTCTGGGTTGTGGCAGTCAACGAGCTTGTTGTGGAGCTGGAAGCCAATGGTTGTCGGGTGGTTGCCTATGCAGATGACCTCGCCATCCTAGTCAGAGGCAAATTTCTGGGCACCCTGCGCGATGTTCTGCAGGGCTACCTGGATACTGTGGCTAGGTGGGCTGAATCATGTGGATTGGCGGTCAACCCGGAAAAAACGGAATTGGTTCTTTTTACAAGGAGATATAATATGCCCGATTTCAGAACTCCATAGATTGGAGGGGTACCGTTGGTACTTTCTGATAGGGTTAAATATTTGGCGATTGTTCTGGACAAGAAACTGTGCTGGAGACCCAATGTGGAAGATCGGGCCAGGAGGGCCGCCATTGCCTTGTACTGCTGCAGAGGGGCTATCGGAAAGAGATGGGGACTCTCGCCAGGAGTAGTACACAGGCTTTATGAGATGGTGGTCAAACCGATTCTGCTATGGGGGGTGCTGGTCTGGTGGAAAGCACTGGAAACGGCGAGCACCTCCAAAATGTTTATGTCCGTGCAACGGATTGCGCTGATCGGTATCAGTGGCGCTCTCAGAACAACACCTACCTTGGCACTGAATGTCATGCCGAACATATACGCAGTAGATATTGCGGGAAAGGCGGCCGCGGCAATGTCGTTGGTTAGGCTTCGTGATATGGGATATGGGATTTCTGACCGCGGAAACTCTAGCCTTATTACCAGTTTCGACTTTATCCCGGACAGAACAGACTATTGTATGCTGATAACTGCCCCCTATACAACCTTCACCCCCGTTATTCCACAGACAGAGGAGTGGGGAAGAGGAATTATCTGGAGCATGGGACCGGCTAACTTGTTCACGGATGGGTCGAAGCTGGATGGAAAGGTTGGTGGGGGGGGGGGGGGGGGGGTCTTTTGTCACGAGCTAAATGTAAGCCACAAGTTTAAGTTGGCTGATCACTGCAGTGTATTCCAAGCGAAAGTTGCTGCAATTGAGGATGCGGTGGATGGAATGCTATTCAGTGCTACTACGGTTAGGGAATTTAACATCTACTCTGATAGCCAAGCGGCTATAAAGGCTTTGAGCTCAACTACAGTGCGATCGAGGGTGGTCTGGGAGTGCCTGACCTCGCTTGCGATTGCATCGAATTATTTTACAATTAAGATTATCTGGGTGCCGGGCAATAGTGATATCCCGGGTAACTGTCAATCGGATCTCTTAGCCCGCATCGGCACAACTGAACCGGATTAAGATGGCTGTAGGGATTTCGGGATCCCGCTGGCCACCTCCATAGCTGGGCCTCGAGTCAGCTTAGCAAACGTTGGGCGGACACCACGTCTTGCAGGGTAGCAAGATCTTTCTGGCCGAAAAAGGATGGCAGGAGGTCTGCTGAAATAATTGGATTCACTAGGGCTCACCTATCAATGGTCATTGGGGTTTTGACAGGGCACTGTTCCATGGGTATCCATACGGTACGTCTGAATATACTGGAAACTCCATCCTGCTGCAGCTGTATGGAGGATGATGAGGTGGCATCACCAAATCACTTTATGCTTGGTTGCTCAGCTTTTGCCAGAACTAGGAGAAAGTATTTCGGTTGCCACTCACTTGGATCTCCCGAAGATTAATCCAAAGTTGAGATCGGTATCATTCGGAGCTTAGTCGCGGCTACCCAACGATTCTCTAAGTAGCTAGATCTAAGTCACCGTTATTTTTGGTGTATGTGGTATCACAACGGACCTTCGTGGTGTTCAAGTGAGCTATCCTTATCTATCCACGAAAAGAATGCTATACTTGTGGGAGTGGGTTTCTAAACAACATCTTGACCTTTTCTCAGCAACCTTGTGGCACGCGATACGAAGAAGCAACAAAGAGAAACAACCATGATCAAACGAGAAGCAACAGTTAGTTAGTTGACGACGAGAACTCAAACCATAACGACGGCAGAACGACGCGTGTGAAAGTTAACCATCTTGAATATTGGAATTAACTCATATTACATTCAACCATTTGTGAATTTCATTTGTAACTTAATTCTTTATTAAACATTAAACGTTCAAAATTAAACATTAAATAATCTATTTAACTTCGTAAAAAGGATAGTCGTATATCACTAACCCCTTTTTACCCACAATTTGGGAGCTCAACCAGAATCAATTTTTTTTCTTGGGCGTCGCGCAAACACGCGAAATAGTTTCAATTCTATTGTAAAAACTCGAAATAAATAAAAGTGACTATAAAAATGCAAAAAGTGGCGTTTTGTGCAAGAAAAAACATATTAAACGATTAGAAATTGCAAAATAAGAAGTAAAGTCGATTGCATAAAATTTCTAATAAGAAAGAAATTCGTGGAAATGTTGTGTCTGCAAAAATTTGAATTTGTACGCGAAAAGTTGCGTAGAAGCTGCAAACAAAGAATTGTAGCTCTGCACAAATTTGTATTCGAGTCCGAAGGAGACAGATCAAATCGCAAACGTTTACGCGAATTTGAAGGGTTTGAATACGACGAACATGACGACCGCTGTAAGCAAAAGTTTGAATACATCGATGAAAATTTGACAGCCACTGATCTAATATCCATTTACAACGTGTTGGGTTTGAGCTTCAAAGTAGAGAATGTTGGGCTGCACATTTTTCGGAATTTGCAGAACAAAACGTTGTTGTGTGCTGCGGCAGAGGCTGGGGAAAATGACAACGACGATGACGAAAGCGAAAATGGTGAGAATGGCGACGATGGTAGTGGTGATATGCGTAGTTTTGACGTAACTACAAATGACGCACATTTTGGATTTCCACCACGAACAAGTAGTCAAGTCGAAATCAACGATCGAATAAATAACGAAAGCGACGAACAACTGGAAGCGAATAGCAGAGGCGCAACAACAACAAAACCGTTTGCAGAAGCAGCACAAGTGACACGATTCTCTATCAACTTTCGTGATATTGAAGACTCTGTACGGCAATTTGATGGTAGTGAAAATATTTCTGTTGAGATTTGGCTGCAAGAGTTTGAAGAGACTGCAATTATGTTAGGGTGGGATGAATTACAAAAATTCATATTTGCTAAAAAATCACTGCGAGGTTTAGCAAAGTTGTTTATTCAAAGCGAAAGAGGTATTACTTCTTGGCAAAAATTGAAATCAGCATTAGCAGAAGAGTTTAAGACTGTTGTAAATAGCGCACAAATACACAAACAACTATGCGAGAAAAAAATGAAAGCAGAAGCGAGTGTGCAAGAATATTTTTTGAGTATGAAGGAATTAGCAATGCGGGGTAATATCGAAGAAAATGCTTTAATGCAATATGTGATTGAAGGTATTAGCGACTTGAATGTAAACAAAGCAGTATTGTACGGTGCACATAGTTTGAAAGAATTTAAAGAAAAAATCAAAATATACGAAACGATGCGAAAGAGTAATAAGAAGAGTGTCGAATGTAAGGTAGAAGCAAAAAGTTCGGTGAAAACCGAAAAAGATAAATTTGTTTGCTACAATTGCGGAATGAAAGGGCACAAGAGTGTGGATTGCAAGGACAAGGGAAAGGGAACGAAATGTTTTCAATGTAAACAATTCGGACACATAGCAAAAAATTGCCCAAAAAATGAAAATAAAAGTGAAACAAGTAATACGTGATGTCTTTACCCAAAAAATAACATGATGAACAAGTGTGTGGTCATTGAAAATGTTAAATATATGGCTTTGTTTGATACAGGCAGCAAATTTAATATAATTACTGATAAAGTGCATAAGACATTGAATAAACCAGTACTGCAACAGGTAGGTTTCGGTGAAAGAAATATGAATAATAATATCAAACCAATTGGAAAACTTAGTACTGAAATATATGTTGACGATAATGTGTTCAAAGTGAATTTTTTGGTGGTATCTGATAAATATATGGATATTGATGTGGTGATAGGAGAAGAGTTTTGTTTACTAGCTGATATTCATATTAATCGTGATGGACTTTTGATAAGAAAGCATAATGAGGACAATAAAGAAGTGTTTTCCATGATGAATATCGAGTTCAATGATAATGAGGTGAACATTGATGAAAATGCTAGTGTAAGTGCGAAGCAAAAGGTGCATCTGTTGGTGAGTAATTATAAACCAAATAAGTGCAAATCAACAAATGTAGAGATGAACATTGTTTTGAAAGATGAAACTCCCATAGCTTGTAGGCCGCGCAGACTTCCACTTTCAGAACGCTGCAAAGTAGATGAACAAATTGAACAGTGGTCACAGGATGGTATAATCGAAAACTCTAACTCAGAATTCAGTAGCCCTGTAGTGATGGTCAAAAAACGCGATGGCAGCCATCGGTTGTGCGTAGATTATAGACAAATTAATAAAGTGATTATTAAAGACCGTTTTCCATTGCCGTTAATAGAAGATCAGTTAGATCGGCTTCAAAATGCGAAAATATTTAGTACCATTGATTTGAAAAACGGGTTTTTTCACGTGTCAGTTTCTGAACCTAGTCGAAAATATACGGCATTTGTGACGAACAATGGACAATATCAATTTCGTAAAGTGCCATTCGGTTTGTCAAACTCTCCGGGTGTGTTCCAAAGGCACGTTAATGCAATATTCCGTGATTTATCTCGACAGGGAATCGCACTACCCTACATCGACGACATCATTATCCCTGCGCAAAGCGAAGGCGAGGCTTTGTGTAATTTAGAGAAAGTACTAAATCAATGTAGAGACTATGGACTAGTAATCAATCTGAAAAAGTGTAATTTTTTGAAAAAGCGTGTCGAGTTTCTTGGTCACGTAATTGAGGGTCAAAAAATTTGCCCATCTCCTTCCAAAATTGACGCTTTGTTTAAGTTTCCAATACCAAAAAATATCAAGCAGTTGCAAAGCTTTTTAGGCCTTGCGGGGTATTTTAGAAAATTCGTTCCTGGGTTTTCTGTCATCGCTAAGCCGCTTACAGATATAACTAAACAAGATCAAAAGTTCGTAATAGGGGAGACGCAAATCGCAGCATTCGACAGACTGAAGAAAGTACTCAGTGAAAAACCGGTACTAGGTATATTTAATCAACAGTATGAGACTGAAGTCCATACAGACGCATCCATAGACGGTTATGGCGCTGTGCTATTCCAAAAATTTCCTGACGATAATCAATTGCATTCTATATATTTCATGAGCAAGAAAACATCTGACGCAGAACGTAAATACTCAAGCTATGAACTAGAAATTTTAGCTGTAATAGAGGCATTGAAAAAATTTCGTGTGTATTTACTTGGTTTACATTTTAAACTCGTAACTGACTGTAATGCCTTTACGAAAACGTTGGAAAAAAAAGATTTAAGCACAAGAGTAGCGCGTTGGATCCTATTCCTTCAAGAATACGACTACCAGGTAGAACATCGCAAGGGTATTCTAATGAGGCTCGTAGATGCTTTAAGCCGCTACCCGGTTATGAAGATAAGTGATGTAGATTTACTAAGCTCGTTACGACGCGCTCAACAGCAAGATGAAGAATTAAAAGCTATCACTGAAATTATTCAAGAGAAGAAGACGTACAACGACTATTTCCAAAAGGTAGGTATTCTCCACAAATTGATCGACGACACTGAGGTAGTGGTAGTACCGAAGTGTATGCAATGAGACGTGATTAGACGTGCACACGAGAAGGGCCATTTTGCCGTGAGAAAAACTAAAGATCTGATTTGTCGAGAGTTTTTCATTCCAAAGCTGGAAGAAAAAATACGCACGCATATAGCTAACTGTGTTGCTTGCATTGTCTCAAACCGAAAGTTAGGCAAGCAAGAGGGCGAACTTCATCCGCTACACAAGGGTGAAACACCGCTTCATACGTACCATATAGATTTCCTTGGTCCGTTGGAGTCTACCAACAAGTCGTACAAACACATATTTGCCGTTATCGATTCCTTTACAAAATTTTCTTGGCTATATCCTACCAAGTCAACGTCAGCATAAGAAGCAATTAGCCGTTTAAAATTACAGAGTATGACGTTTGGTAACCCAGTTCAGATTTTCTCGGACCGTGGTTCGGCATTTACGTCTGACGATTTTCGAAAATACTGCGAAGACGAAAACATCCATCATTTCAAAATAACCACTGGCCTTCCACGTGTTAATGGCCAAGTGGAGAGATTGAATGGCGTTATATCAAGCGTTCTATCAAAGCTAAGCAAAGACGATCCAAGTAAGTGGTATAAGTACACTGACAGGGTACAGCAAATCGTTAACTCCACATATAATCGAAGCATCGACATGACCCCATTCGAGTTGTTGACAGGTGTTAAGATGCGAACAAGCGACGACGTTAATATCAAAAATTTAATAGAAGAAGAAATGCGAAAAAAATATGTAGATATGAGAGATGAGGCTAGGCAACATGCAAAAAAGCAGATTTTGAATATGCAAGCTGAAAACAAAAAAACATACAACCTTCGACGCAAAAAAGCCCACAAGTATTCCATTGACTACTTGGTGGCAATAAAACGTACGCAATTTGGTGGAGGACTCAAATTAAAAGCTAAATATCTGGGTCCCTACCGTGTTATAAAGGTAAAGCCAAAAGATACCTACGACGTTGTAAAATCTGGTAAAACCGAAGGGCCAAATCAAACATCGACTTGCGCCGAATTTATGAAGCCATGGGTAAATTTCTCTGATGATGACAACGGTGCATTCGAGGGCGAATGCGCAGCAGGATGGCCGAATGTGGGAGTGGGTTTCTAAACAACATCTTGACCTTTTCTCAGCAACCTTGTGGCACGCGATACGAAGAAGCAACAAAGAGAAACAACAATGATCAAACGAGAAGCAACAGTTAGTTAGTTGACGACGAGAACTCAAACCATAACGACGGCATAACGACGCGTGTGAAAGTTAACCATCTTGAATATTGGAATTAACTCATATTACATTCAACCATTTGTGAATTTCATTTGTAACTTAATTCTTTATTAAACATTAAACGTTCAAAATTAAACATTAAATAATCTATATAACTTCGTAAAAAGGATAGTCGTATATCACTAACCCCTTTTTACCCACATACTGAACAAACATTCCGTGGCTTTCTCTGCTGGGGCACGCTAAAGGGAAGTCATCTCAGAGAGGATATAAGCTAATCTGAGGCAATGGTATAGTTAGCTGGTTCACGGATGGGGTATAATTGGACGGGAAGGTTGGAAGAGGGTTTTCCTTCATCAATGTAGCGTCCAGTGCAACTCATTCGCATTGTCAGAAATTGACGACTCTCATATTGAAGTAACGCTTTCGCATTTTCATTTGGTTATCTCTCATTTTCAAAAGACTATTCTACTTTCATACTCTGAGGATGTGATATCTAATGGAATTTTTATATGAAAGTTAAAGCCGCGAAAGTTTCATGTTTCCCATGGACAATCAAAGCTGTACTATCATGATTGTTTCTTCTTTAACGTTTTTATAAAAGAAGTCGTATATAATTGATATACTTGTACTAATGGTTTATTCCTTCGAGAATGGAAGTACAACAGATACTTAGCGTGACAAAATAATGCATTCCTTTATGCGTTACTCGTAAACATGCTCAACTCATGTAAGTACATTGTAATTTCGTGGCCACCTTATTACTATCAAAGATATCCATTAGTTTTAATATAAGCCAGCGTTGTAATTTATATAGCTGAAGAAATTCGTAGCGATATAAAGTAGGACGAATAGACAAAGTAGCTAATACTTCTTGTTACAAGATAATCGTTAAACAAAATCTATTTGTGGACGGTGGTCGTGCCATAGATTTTATTGATTTTCCATATTAGTTTTTGCTTTACATCTACATTAGCTTAAATGGTAGTGAAATCGGTCTGTGACCATTTACTACTTATATGGTGCTCTCATACCAAATGCGTGTTTCGAAAAGATTAATTTCTGTTTATTTGCATTATAAACACAAATTTTGTTCAGATATATTTTATAAACAGCTTTGCCCGGTAGAAATGGGAGGGACGGAATTTTCACTGAAAACCTTTTCATGGCAGAAATACAATCAGAATGTCTGCCAAACCACAGCCAAGGGTTGACCACACTTGGAAAAACTTTTTTATAAATGAAACAACGTTTTTATAAGTTTTCGATCTTGCTTTGCCTGGTGGCGGTGCACGCTACCATCAAACCGGCCGCTCGTATGGTAAGAGATATGCAAAATTAAAGCGTAAGGTAAGCGTAAGCGTTAGCGTGCTCTTTGGAAGATGTATGCTATGTTTAGGAATAAAGAATGAAAGCCTAGGTGTAGTCACTACACTGTGACGTAGTGTGAGAACAATGTACGTGATAAAGTTGGTGTGCAAGAAACGGTTGGATAGCGGTTTGTTGGTTTCTGTAAGTTATCGGTTTGTTATCGACAGGGTTTGGGCGTATTATCCATTTCCCATAGACGGGCTTAAGGTTTGTTACAGGTGTTTTATCAACGAAGTATGGATGAGTTACCGATTTGTCATCAAATATAAAAGTGCTATCAATAACAAAGGTTGTCGATGAGTTATCGATTTTTTGTCGACGATTTATTGGTTGGTTAGCAAAAGGTTATGTATTTATTATCGCAAAGTGATCAATATGTTATCAACAACTCTTCCATTTTGGAAATTTATGGATTTGGTATAAAAGTGTTGCCAGTCTTTTATTGGCGTGTTATCGATTTTTTATTCAAAAATTATCAATTAATTATAAAAAAGCTATTGCCATGTTATAGATAAGTTATCGCTTAATTATCAAAAAGTTAACGATCTTCGCGTTCCAATGAACATTGATCCAGATATCCATTCAAATTTAACATGCGAATGCAACAACAAATTTATCCATATTGTTCACATTTTTGTTGCATTGGCATGTTAAATTTGTATCGGTATTTGGAACGAAACAGATATGCTATTAAAATATGATAGATTTTGCATCGAAAAGTTATCGAATTTTTATCAGGAATTCACCAATATGTTGTCGCCACGTTATCGATTTTTAATAGATTTGTTGTCAAAGTGTTACCAGTGTGTTATCGGCGTGTTATCGATTTTTTATCCAAAAGCTATTGATTTGTTATAAAAAAGCTATTGCTATGTTAAAGATAAGTTATCGCTTAATTATCGAAAATCTGTTGATTATTTATCGAAAAAATATCGATATGTTATTAAAAACTGGTCGATTTTTTATCAGAAATTTATCAAGTTTTTGTCGGCAACTCCCCATGTTATCGACCTGTCATCGAAAACTTATCGATTTGGCATACAAAATTTATCAATTTCCTATTTTAAAGTTATCGATTTCTTTTTGGGGTGGGAGTAATATGTAATCGACATTAAATGCTACAATTTTTTTTTTTTTTGATAACAGCAAGTTCTTCCCTCGTTCCCAAAGCTTTTGCCTCTTTATCCAGAATAGAGAGAGCGTCTTTGTTAAGGTTAATGCTGTGATAACTTAAAATATAAAAAGAAGAGTCGACTATAATTTTGTTTTGAAGCATTGAGCAGTAGTACCAAATGATGATTCGAAAGCTTGGTTTAACTCAAAGCAAATCGCGGTGAAAATTTGAAATTTTAATGTTGTATAGGAGGGATTTTTTTCGAATATCGGCTATTAAGCGTTTTGGTGTGAATATTAGAAAACGGCTCAATTCGAGATTGCCAAATGTAAGAAGTAATGCGGTTTCTATTGAACTGTGGTTGAATTTAAAAAAAAAGGTTGATTTTTGATTCGTATCAGAAACTGAGAGATAAATTGTTTGGTGTTTAACTATTCAAAAGGGCAAAGGGCTTTACTTGATAAGCCCGTCTGCAGAGAATTCGTAAGAATAAAAAAACAAAAAACTGACATTTCAACTGTGACCATGAAGGTTTTCTACTAGCTTAATTTGTTTAATAGTTATTTTAAATTCTCTTAAAATTTGGGATCCTGCATTTAACTACTTGTGAATTTTGTTGGTGGGTTTTTGAGTTTAAAAATAGCTATTAAATTTACCTTAAACTATTCGAATATTCATTCATCAACTTTCGTTTCACACTTTAATATTCAAACAAGTAATCCTGTACTCTGTGTTATGGATAGTGTTGTTGCTTAGAAGAATTTTGGATGTGCACACACATGCCTTAGTTTAATGAAGCTTTTACTATTACGAGTAGTTGTGCATGCGGTTTAGGAGTGAGAAATTAAGGCCCGGTTTTTCAGTACAAATTCAACTCAGTTTGTCAGTTAAATTACGCTTAACTTATTTTTCAGTCTACTTTAACTGATGTTTAAGCTTAGCTTAAGCTGCCGATCTGGCAGGCTTAAACTCTAGTTAACCTATCAGTTATTTGCGTTCGTTCGAAATGGCGTTGAATATACCCAACAACCATTTGGGCTTGAGTATAGAAGTTGATAACTAGGCATACTTCTAAAATCTCAAGAGTTGTTTCGAAAATCTGGTTTAAGAATCATTAATAGTGATATTGGATATAACTTTCGGAGGTAGATATATATTTCGCTGGAGATTTTTTCCATGTTTGTTGGGTAAACAAACTCCATCCGTTGCCGTATCTACAAGTTATTTAGATAATAAAAAAGCCAATGTTGCCGCACAAAAAAGCATACCCCAATAGCGGCCTTAAACTGTGACTGAAAAACTGGTCAGTGGTTTAACTGGAATTTAAATTTGACTAGAATTTAAGCAAACTTAGGTTAAGCTTAGGTTAACCGACTACTGAAAAACCGGCCGCAAGGCTAACTAAAAATGTTTTCACTTTCCAACACTTATAGCTTACGGTATAGATTTAATTCAAAATTCCTGCAAAAGCTTTTAACCATTAAAGTTATGACTTTTTGTAGCACGAAAAGTAAAGAAAATTGCAGCACGTAAACTCGTCTTACTTAAAATTTTACTTTTAAATAAACAGACAGGAAGGTAACTTTGTACACACGCATGCATATATATTGTAATTAGTTACCCAGCAAACATTAAGAGTCAAAAAATAGTCAGAAGGGAGTCCTAATTCGGATCGTTTACGCTCATTATGAGCTTATTTATGAGACCGGAATATTGTATTTCACTTCTTGCTATGGTCGACCGAAATGAGTTTAACTGCATACATTATATGAGTCCAAATAAGAGTCCGATATGGCTCCTAACAGGCTCAGAAATAGCTCATAATTTGCTTTTTATATGACCCTTTATGACCAGTTTTGCTCGAAATACTTTGTTATGCAGCTGGTTTTCAGAGGTAGGACAGAGGTGGCGTGTGGCATGCTGGCAAGCCCCTGCTAGCTCGTCAGACGGGGTGGGGTTTTGCGCACCAGCCTTACCAACAACTACACTAAAAAAAAGTAGAGTTCATGCCTAAGTGCTAAAAAGAAAAGGGGAAAGCTGAAAGAGATACAATAGTAAGGGGAGCAGAGCGGGAAAGGAGGGGGAAAGCAAAAAAGGGGGAAAAAAGGCTTGTCAATTCAGGTGAAATCTACACATCCTCTGCGCGTATCTTACGCGAAGCCATGGGCGCCGTACTGACTCCTCTAATTTTACGGCGCCCCCAAGCCTGACTCAAGTCTGTCTGTCTACCAGTATATTAGGCCATCGCCCTCACGTCCCCTCTTAAGCCCAGAGCAACATCCATACCAAAGATCCTAAAATCATCCATCGCAGTGATCAACAAAAAGGTTCAACTCTTAAAATTCCAAATCTTTATAAGCATGTCTTTATTTAAAATTTTTAAGGATAAACCTATCGCTTAATAAGTATGACTCCTCATGTATTTTTACAAAAAAAGGAAATCTATAAAAGCTTAAATTCTAACAATTCCTTAATATGAAAATTCCAAAATATAAATTATTCGAAAAAACAAAAAAAAAAAAATAATAATAAAAATAAAACAAGAAACTTGAAAAATAGCCGAAAGAAAAATATATATGTATATAGCAAAAAAGGAACCCGAAAAAAATAGAAAGTTTAAAACGAGAAAAACAATTAATTACAAAAAAAAAAAATCGAGCAAGGAAGCTCCAAATCGGCAATTAAATGCAAGTGCTAATAACACATGTTGAATATGAACCTAATTAGAAGAACTTAAGTAAAAATTACTACGAACTAAATGTGAAAAGTTGATGACGCGAACAAAATAAATGAAGGTATGCTATGTGAGAAATTATTGACAAAAATAAAAAAAAAAACAAGAAAATTCCAACGTTAATATCAATAATAATAATCAAAAAAGAAGGTGAGGCAAATTAGTGCTAAAATTCATAAAAAAAGAAAATTTCAATAAAAAAAATTGTGCGATCAAATGCCTTTTTATGCCCTCCTTGGGCATTTGATATTGATGGCGTCGGCGAAGGTGACGTCGCTGTGTTGATGCTGCCGTTACCGCTTCTTGACGTTGCGTGCAAATATTATCGAAAATAAAGATGTTGCAGGGACGAAAAATCGTGTGAAGCAAGCTTCACAAAATTCTAGTAGGTCACATTCACCACTTACCACAGCACAATTTGTTAAACTACCACTGTCTGTGTTTGTTATTTAACAATTATTTGTACACTTTTTATTCAGCTAATGTGTTCAGAATTCGAACTTTTACACTCTAAAACTCCAATCAGTGTATTTCTGTGCTTAAATTATGTTAAAAATTGTGTTAAAATTTTTGGTGTGGTGAAAGTGACCTACTAGAATTTTGTTACACTCCGCTGCTTTCCACCGAAGTTTGCGCCTGCAACATCTTTTTTTTCGATAATCTTTGTTCCGTGGGTGCTGGCGGCGTCGCTCACAGTTGAGGAGCTCACAGAGTATATTAACTTTGTTCGCATAACGGTAATCCGTAACGGCATAAACTAATCGAGATAGATATAGACTTCTATATATCAAAATGATCTGGGTGAAAAAAGAAATTCATTTAGCCATGTCCGTCCGTCCGTCTTTAAACACGATAACTTGAGTAAATTTTGAGGTATCTTGATGAAATTTGGTATGTAGGTTCCTGGGCACTCATCTCAGATTGCTCTTTAAAATGAACGAAATCGGACTACAACCACGACCACTTTTTCGATATCGAAAATTTCGAAAAACCTAAAAAGTGCGATAATTCATTACCAAAGACGGATAAAGCGATGAAACTTGGTAAGTGCGTTGACCTTATGACGCAAAATAGAAAATTAGAAAAATTTTGGACAATGGGCGTGGCACCGCCCACTTTTAAAAGAAGGTAATTTAAAAGGTTTGCAAGCTGTAATTTGACAGCCGTTGAAGACATCATGATGAAATTCGGTAGGCACGTTACTCCTATTATTATATGTGTGCTAAATAAAAATTAACGAAATCGGATGACGAACACGCCCACTTTTAAAAAAAATTTTTTTAAAGTCAAATTTTAACAAAAAATTTAATATCTTTACATTATAAAAGTAAATTATGTCAACATTCGACTCCAGTAATGATATGGTGCAACAAAATACAAAGATAAAAGAAAATTTCAAAATCGGCATAACTCCGCCCTTTTTCATTTAATTCGTCTAGAATACTTTTAATGCCATAAGTCGAACAAAAATTTACCAATCCTTGTGAAATATGGTAGGGACATAGATTCTATGACGACAACTGTTTTCTGTGAAAATGGGCGAAATCAGTTTGAAGCCACGCCCAGTTTTTATATAAAGTCGACCGTCTGCCCTTCCACTCGGCCGTTAACACGATAACTTGCGCAAAAAACCACATATCTTAACTAAACTTAATTCACGTACTTATCTGAAGTCACTTTATCTTGGTATAAAATAAGGTCGAAATCCGACTGTGACCACGCCCACTTTTCCGATATCGAAAATTACGAAAAATGAAAAAAATGCCATAATTCTGTACCAAATATGAAAAAAGAGATGAAACATGGTAATTGGATTGGTTTGTTAACGCAAAATATAACTTTAGAAAAAACTTTGTAAAATGGGTGTGACACCTACTATATTGAGTAGAAGAAAATGAAAAAGTTCTGCAGGGCGAAATCAAAAGCCCTTGGAATCTTGACAGGAATACTGTTCGTGGTATGAAATATATAAATAAATTAGCGGTACCCGACAGAAGATGTTCTGGGTCACCCTGGTTCACATTTGGCTCGATATCTCGAAAACGCCTTCGCATATACAACTAAGGGCTACTTCCTTTTAAAACCCTCATTAATACTTTTAATTTGATACCCATACCGTACAAACATATTCCTGAGTCACCCCTGGTCCACCCTTATTGCGATATCTCGAAAAGGCGTCCACCTTTAGAACTAAGGCCCACTCCCTTTTAAAATACTCTTTAATACCTTCCGTTTGATACCCATGCCACAAAAACACATTCCAGGGTTACCCTAGGTTAATTTTGCTAAATGGTGATTTTCCCTTATTTTGTCTCCAAAGCTCTCAGCTGAGTATGTAATGTTCGGTTACACCCGAGCTTAGCCTTCCTTACTTGATTTAACTTGATTTTATTTAATATGTATTTTAGAAAAAGTTTCTTTAGGCTTAATTTTTAGTTTTATTTTAAATTAATTTAATTTAGTTTAATTCCAATTACATTTCAAAAAAACTTTTATTCATTTCAATTTCAAATTTATTTCCAAGAACGTATCGGTATTTTTCGCATAAAAAATATTTTTGCTTTACCAACTTTCGAACGCGACTTTTCGGCAGCACGACCACGCACAGTTGAGACAACTTTTCTAATGAACTTCTGAGTTTCGATTAGATTTTCGCATACCCGTATCTGAACGGAATTCCCTTCATTTCACTTAAATACACCACATACACAAACGTACTTTGCTTTCGTTGTTTTTTCCACACGCATACACCCACGCATGCGCATAGCAGCATCCTTCCACTAATGTTGCGCAATACGTCTAGTTACCGGGATTAAGATACTTTTGCACAGAATACATATGCCCTTAAGGCTGGCGTAACAACTTACTAAAATGCCGATCATTTACGGATATGATTAGATAGAAGCGTCCATGCCAATTTAAAACGGAAACAGCAAGATATGTACATATATTATAAGCTATAATTTATCGGATTCACAAAAGACTCTTAAATGATCATATACCTGAGGCTCATATTTATCACATGTTTGAGGAGTAGGGTACGTCAAAAAATGTAATTTAATGTACCTTAGAAGATGGACTACTAGGTGTATGTAAGAAATCAGAAAAAAGAAGGTGAATAAAAATAAAAAAAGGCGTGAGTACCAAGTATTCGTGAAGTTCGATGTGCAAACATACATATGTACGTATAGAAAACTGATGTTTTTAATCTAACTATATCCCGCCCAGGTGTGGATGTTGAACTGCCAATAAGATATTTTTCCTAAAACAAATAGTTTCGGACTATTTGAGCAGTAGCAACCGATACCGTAGGTATCGTAGAGTTATCGGATTGTTATCGCATCATTAACTTCTAACAGTTTTCTTACCGTCTTTTTATCGACACATTGATCATCACTATATTAATCAAGTTTTGATAGCAATTCAATGACTTTTCGATAGAAAATCGATAACCGTAAATCGACCCAGTTTAACGTGCATTATTCCCACATTACGCTACAGTATAGTAACTTAACTACACGTAAAACAAAAATTAAAAGAGCATTGCTTAAAATATAAGTAAAATTTAATGAGTTTTTGGGGGGTTTGAAATAATTTTCAATCTATTATATTGTGGCGAATATAAGCAATTCAGTACTTCACTTTGCTGCTAGTAAATATATGCACAACAGTAAAGCAAGCACATACATATAAATATCAAATCAAGCAGCCACACATACATGTAAACAGCAAAGCTTAGAGTGAAGAGACATTTCACATGCATGTAGTCAGCAGCTAAGAGCGAAGAATAAAGAGAAATAGTGAGACATCATGCAATCATCAGCTAAGATCAAAGATGACATTACTCAAGCATACATATGTACATATAGAGCTAAATAATCAAATATCTGATACAAAAACGATGAACATAAGTATAAGCAACTATTCGAAAAATCTGCCGTGAAAATTCTAGAAGAAATAGGAAAACGAAATAACAGAGAGTATAAAAACAGAGCAAGCAAGCAAGAACAGTCAATCAGTTTAATCTTATCGTTTAAAGTACGTGAGTAATTTAATTGTGAAGCTCTCAATCCTAGTAGTGTTGTAGATAAAGAACATTTTGCTATACTGAATACTTGAGTTATTTATTGACAGTTCAGCGATTCGAACGGCAACAAAAGGTGGAGAATAATCGATAGTCCTTAAAATACGTTACAATATTTAGTAATAGAGAGAAACTGAAAATTGTTAAGCATTAGAAAGGCTGATTTTTTTTTATATTGGTGTTTCCAAATGCAGATTCTACTACTAATGTATACTGGTATATACTTTTATTCTGGACTTTCTCTTTGCTTTTGTAATTATTTTATTTTTTACTTAGTGCATAGAGTTTAAGTCGAACTGGTCTTGAACTTTTTTTCTATGCACGTGTTGTTGTCCTCTTAATTTGGTGACGAACTTCTTTTACTGTGCTCTGAGATTGGGTAAATTGTTTTTGAAATGAATCGTATTTATTTGTAAGAAAAAAAAAATGACTTTAAGGCTAAAAGTAGCACTTTTTTCCAAATACATAGAAAAAAATAAATTAATACTGCTTGAGCGGTTGCGAAGGAAATAACATTTTGGTAAATGAAGGACAACCTGATACAATTATACGATTGACATCACTTTCAAAGAACTAAGCTATCATTTTAACACTACTTAAGCTTTCAGATTAAGTGTAAAATATCGTAAAAAAGAAAAAGTGAAAAACCAATGAAAATGCTTTATAGATTCGAGGCGAAAAGAACAGGAAACGTTGCATTTCAAAGTCCAATGCAACATCAGAGGGAAATGCAGAGATCGATAGAGCAAAAATATAATGTGAGAAAAGAAGCAAAGTCAATGGCGGTTGCCAACCCCAGATTTCTCTTACAACTTCTTGTAAATAAAACCAAAAATATAAATGTATGTATATGTTAGTGTGGGCCACTTGTTGGCTTAGAGCAAGTATTTCCTTAAAATTTCGTTTAAATCCATATAAAGATGTCCTTGAAAGAAAATTTATTTAAACTGAAAAACTTGTTATAAGTTCGAATATAAAAGTTTTGACTTGAATGATAACTTATCATAACTCAATTTCTTGTGCATGAATGTATGTGAATAAAATATTTCATCTCTCTAGCACGGCCGCGGCGGCGCCAAGGCTGTATGGACTGCCTAAGATTCACAAACCACAGATTCCCTTGCGTCCGATTGCCTCATCGTTCATGGTACCTTGTTAAAATTTGTCCAAATACATAGGACAGATACTTAAAACAATCATATCTGAAGAGCATAATGTGAAAAGTGTGTTCAATTTAAAAGACAGATTGGCTAATATTAATTTGTGTGAGGAAGATGTGTTAGTTTCGTTTGATGTTGTGTCCTTATTTACAAAAATACCTACAATGCAAGCTATAAAAATTATAATGAGAAAATGGGACCAAATACAAAACACAACAAAAATAACAAAAGCAAAGTTTCAACAAATTTTAGATTTTTGTCTTAGAGAAAATAATTACTTCATGTGCAATAAGAAACTATACAGTCAGACTCATGGAATGCCAATGGGCAACCCGCTTTCACCGACAATCGCTGATATTATTATGGACGACCTTTTGTACAACACCATTTCGAAGCTCAAACAACAACACAATATTGACTTGACATTTATTATTAAATATGTGGACGATGTTTTCGCAATAGCAAAACGCAGTGACGTGAATATAATTCTAGAGACGCTAAACAAATACCACCATAAAATCCAGTTCACTATGGAAATGGAGGAAAACGCGAACATTCCTTTCCTTGATGTTCGTATACACAGAAAAAACAATAATATTAAATTAGATTGGTATTCAAAACCAACGTCCTCTGGCCGCCTAATTAACTTCTTCTCCTCCCAACCAACCAAATACAAAACCAACACAGCGAAGAATCTGATAAATAAAATACTGACCATAAGCCATCAAGATTTCCATGACGCCAACAAAGAGAAGATACATCTGATTTTAAGAAATAATAATTACCCCAACTTTCTAATACACGAATTGATTAACCAGGCGATCATAAAAACCAGTAACCACCTCAAAAAATTACCAGACGCAGCAACAACAGACACTAAGAAATACCGCAGTGTGACATATATTCCTAAGCTCAGTCCTTTAGTCGATCACAACATAATTAAACAACAAAACATCACACTAGCTTACAAGTCCAACAACACACTGTCCAAAATATACACAAAAACAAAGACTCCAATAGACAAGCAACAACAAAACAACGTGATATACAAAATAGAATGTAAAGGAAAGGAGAACGAAAACTGTGATAAAACATACATTGGGACGACAAAGCGGGCGCTAGGTGTTCGCATTGCCGAACACGCAGCTGATATTAGAAAACAAAAACACAGCACTGCACTGTCACAGCACATACTCAACTGTGACCATACAGCTGATTTCACGAACACCAAAATTATTGATAACGAAAAAAGGGAGATGGTGAGATACACACTTGAAAGCTTGCACATTTTAAACAACAGACAAACGACGATGAACAGAAAGGAGGACAGCGACAATATCGCCGCTGCATACATGCTATGCTTGAGTAAATAAATAAATTAGTAATGACAAGACTACCACGTAGGGTGGTATTGATATTTTATTTCTATATATGTGTTCTTATTGTCCAATATTGTTGTAAGTGTAATTTAATGTTTTCATATTAATTTCTATGTGTTGTTACATTTTGTTTCTTTATTTATTTATTTGAAAATAAAAATAGTGTAGCCCCTGAAGAGGCTGAAATATTCAGCGAAACGTCGGGCGAAAGGTAAAATAAATCTCTATTTGTACCAGGAAATATTAGATCAGACTAGCCTACTCAAAAATACATGTATATTTCATCTCTCATTATGTTCTCTTATTTTTGATATGATAACATCTTCGATCCGGTATGTGAGAGTCCAGAACGTAAGCGTAATGTTAATATAAGTTAATTGTTAGCGTAAGGTGCTGTAATTGTATGTTGTGTGGGGGAAGCCAGAATGTAAATTCAGGGTAAGTGTAGGCGTAATGTGCGGGAGTGGTGTGAGCAAGGCAAGAGAAAGGAAATGCAAGGAAAGAAGAAAAGGGAGTAGGGGAAAGGTAATATAAGAAACGAAAACCTAAACTTAAACCGAAACCGGACTGCTTATTTTAACAATTGTTATCGAAGTGTTAACGGTAATTTATCGATAACAACCGTTTTCGACAAACTATCACGTTTTTATTCATTTCCAATCAGTGTATTATCATTGAGGTATAGAAGAGTAACCAAAGTTTACTATGAGGCGCCGTGTTATGGTTGTAGCGTGCTCCGCCTATCACACCGAAGATTCTGGGTTCAAGCCCCAAGAAAGCAATATCGAAAATTTAGAAAAAAGTTATTTGCAATTAGAAACAAGTAAGGGTGTCCATGTTCGGGTGTAACCGAAGGTGCTGTTTATTTTGCTTGTTTATTTACACATCTGCATTTTAAGGAAACTTGAAGCTTGCGATGTGTTTCATCACTATGAATTTTGGTAATATGCGGTTGATCGTATATCAAAATGCCCAGAAAAAACCAATTGACTTAGTCATCTCCGTCCGTCCGTCTGTCTGTGATCACGATAGTTTGAGTAAATATTGAGATATCTCATTGAAATTTGGTATAATTGGTTCCTTCGCACTCATCTCCCATCGCTATTTAAAATGAGCGAAATCGAATGATAACAACGCCTAATCTTTATATAAATGTATAGCATTTTTGAAAACATAAAAACCTGATTTTTTAGTAATCCTAGAGTGTCGAAATTGTTATCGATTGTTTATCGTAGAGGTATCGAAAAAATATCGACTTATTATAATCTCATTGTGGATTTGTTATCGGTTTATAACTGGTTTGTTATAAATGAGATATCTGCGTGTTTTCAATGAATTATTGGCTTTTAATCGACCAGTTACTGGTTTTTTATCGGTCTGTTATCGGTTTTCCAGCGATGTGTTTTTATTTTGCCATCCAGAACAACGTTATCGCCGGCTCGTAGGTTTGTAATCGAACAGATACTTCAAAAAAGATACCCAAACGATACCTAAAGAATCTCAGAGAAGGCAATTAAATGCCGCCGGGATTCTGTAGTTCGCATAGTCTGTTGTTTGATTTCGGACCCGCAACAAAATTTTCCGGTCACTTCTTAATTATATTAGGTGCAATTCCTCAAGCCCCGGTCTTATAAGTTTTGAGGAAGACATAAGTTTCGACGGAGAGATGATGGTTGTCAATCTTTACAAGTGTTTTGGAGAATTGTAAAAATCTGTATGTCTTGGGCCGTACTGGTAAAATTCACTCAATGAACTTCATATTTCACAATAAAAAGAGTGGTTCCTTAAAAGTTTCCCATAGTTTTAAGGACGTCTGCACTGTTTCCTGGGGTCCTTTCAGGTCCTTATAAAAAAGGGAGTGGAAATATACTTGTTTAGTCCTACAGTCTTAAAATGCATGGTTCTCTTTCAACATCGTCAAACTGGTTGGATGTTTTTCTGAAGTGCAACCGGCTAGCACATTGAGTTTTTTTGCGGTAAATTCTGGTCTGGAAATGACCATGCCACGGTTTTTGGCAAAATCGATTAGTCTCAATCCATTAGGTGAGATCTCATGGTGGAAGCTAAAATTTTCAGACAGATATTATGGGTATGCAGTGATCCCTAATATATCGAACACCCCGTTGCAGTATTAGTAATAGAAAGTAGTTTCTCGAAAGAGTTTATAAAAAATTCTATTCTATTTGTTTGTAAATGTTACAAAAACTGTTGATCCAAATTTTCAGACATACATATTTCTATATCTAAACATAAATATATTCATGTTATATGGCTAACTGAAAATGCTGCAACAACAACTTGCAACAATTTTATGTTACCAAATGTTGTTATGATACCATTGACCGAGTGTACTGTAATCACACTCTAAGACGATAGAGAAGCAATGCTTGTGGTAAGGTGCATTTACAACGGTGTGTGCAATGCCATTTAGACCAGGAGCTTCAGCTTCGTGGTATTCGATAACGCAATCAATACACTGCATTGCCCTCCTCAGTCCATGGCCAAACAGGATAATTTATATTTGCACACAGATACTTTCATAAACAACAAAAGAAAACCAAAAGAAACCGAAAAGTTGCATTTGCTTGCAACACTTCACTAATATGACCCTTCACCATTACACCCTATGCCAGGCAGCTCATTTAGGGAGATGTGGTGGCTGCTTTTGAACCCGCCCTACCATTGGCCTCATAGATGTTATTGAGGCCCCGATACATTACCACTAAGTCGTGTGTCTCAAACCAAAGGAAAAACAAATTATCTACCCATTATAACAATTATTATTTTATCAAAATCAATCCATTACAAATATTAAGGATCTTAGCTTAGTTTGACTAGTATTTCATAGAAATATAAAAAATTATGAGGTGGCAGAAATATAATTATGTGGTGTGCTTGAATATTTAAATAAAATAAATGTAAGGCGCGATAACCTCCGAAGAGATCTAAAGCCGAGCTTCTCTTCCAATTTGCGTCGTGCTCCTCTTGATTTTCCCTACAAATTGGCCGGACGGGACCTACATGTTTTATGCCGACTCCGAACGGCATCTGCCAGGCAGATGAGTTTTCACTGAGAGCTTTTCATGGCAGAAATACACCCGGAGCGCTTGGCAAACACTGCCGAGGGGCGTACCCGCTTAGAAAAATTTTCTTCTAATTTAAAACTCGATCAAGCTGGACTTGGGGATAGGTCAAGAGTGGCCCTAGGCAGATCTCAGCAACTTTTGCAGCGTATTAGTAGAATTATGTGTTGAAGGCGAAATGCAGGGAGATGAGGGTTGCTTGTGGTTCGCACAAGCAACCCACATGCATATGATACAACTTTTCTGCGGGAATTCTCGAAAGAAATCTGGTAGAATAAATAAAATACCGCAGTTTTTATATTTTTGTTTACTGATATGGAGTTAAAAAAAAGGGAAAATTTTTCACCTATGGGTATATGAACTTATTTGCAGACTTACCATGTAAATATATTCAAAATTTAAAGAGTAAATATCAAGGGCTGCGGCCCGAAGTTGATGGCTGCTTTTGGTGTTTTTTTGTTGATCAGATATTATTAGCTCACTCCAGCTATTTAAATTATTTAGTTAACTTTACAAAGCTTTACTTTTGCTTCACTTTAACACAAAAATAATTTATATGACCGCGACAACTTTTTTAAACCATGTTACTTGTTTCAGATCTCTAGAGGAAAAGAAAGATGATTTTTCAGGAAATGGTATTAGACCCTTGCATTTCCAAGACGTGTCGATAACTCAGTTCAAAAGCATAGGTTTTTGTCATGAGCTGTGTTACTTAAAGTTTTGAAGTCGGAACAGTGGTGGCAAGAAAAATAAAACTATATCAATCAGAAACTAAAAGTAGCTATAAATGAAAGTGAAAAAAAAATGAAATTATATTTGCGGCTTTGTACTACGGTACAATGTAACACTTTTGAAAAGATCTCTTACTTTTACCGAGAATCTGTAGAAAAATTGGTTTACATTAAATAAGTTACATGCATTTCATGGTTTACTTTTGTGTATTTTCTTTTTCAAGTTTTGACGAAAAAGCATTGCACCATATAAAAGTTTTTTTCATGGGTAAATTTCCTTAATAGGAAAATACGTACTTACTCACTTACCAACGTGCAGTCGACGAGTGATAATATGTTTAGCAAAGATTTGCGAAATAACGTAAAACTTTTTCTACATATGTATTTATTTACATGGCACATATTTACTTGAGAGCTTATATGAACTACAAATATAACCAAAATGACATTCGAGCATTCGCTGTTGCAGATCTTCTGATGCAATTACATTGATTGGCGATTAAATTGAAAGTGGTATTTGAGTTGAGAACCAATATTTTGTACACATATATTAGGGTGGGTCGATTTCTATGGACGAATCGAATGGACCGATATTGCGCCATCGATTTTTCGATAGGATTTGGCTCAGGGAAAAAAGTTCCACTACACATACCCAAAAAAATAATTTTCGAGCCTGCGAAATTAAATTTTTTCTTTTACTTTTTTCGACTTTGATTTTTAAGGTTATTTTCATCACATACTAAAAAAGTTTTCATATGTATCCCTGACTGACCCAAAAATATTTTTTATCGCCAACGTTTTTAGCGGATATTTTTGGGTCGGACAGGGTATACATGAAAATTTTACAATCAAATGAAAATTTTATATTGGGTTCCGATCGATTTGTAAACTTTTTTGTGTATTTTTAAGCTCGTTCGATCTAAATGGGTTGAGTGCAATAACTCGTTTTATTTGCTGCAAAATAAAACGAGTTATTGCACTCAACCCATTTAGATCGAACGAGCTTAAAAATACACAGAAAATTTTTTTGGTAGGTTATGAAAAAAACCTTAAAAATCAAAGTCGAAAAAAAGTCAAAAAAATGAAATTTCGCAGGCTCGAAAAGTATTTTTTTGGGTACGCGTAGTGGAACTTTTTTTCCTGAGCTCAAATCCTATCGAAAAATCGATGGCGCGATATCGGTTAATAAATCGACCAAGTATAACGTACATATTCTTACATATGCATGTAGGTGTATGAAAATATATATTTTTTACGCCACTTGCTACGGAGATTTCCTGAGTAAAAAATAATGTGGACGTATTATAAAAAAAATCGGTTGTGAAGGGGAGATATTTCTTTGGAGTCGAGATTTTCAGAGGAAGGGAAATTAAATTCAAAGCACTTAAAGAGAGACTTCATAAATTTGTAGCTGGGAGGTAAACAGTCGCATGTTCAAAAAAGTAGATGTTGAGAAATCTTCAAATTTTTATAAACTTATAATAAATAATTATATAGTTTTCTATTTTCACAAAATTTTCATATTTTACAAAAATTAAAAACCTAAAAATTAGGTACATTCTTTACTGCAATGATATATAAAGATAAAATGTTTTCGAATCTAGAAGTAAAGGCAACCAGCAATATCTTAGCTACGACCTTTTGCCAGAAAGTCAAGAAGACAGGGTTATTTTTAAAAATGATATAAACCCGATTTGGGCCAAAAGTGGTGTTACGAATTTTTAGTTATAGATATGATAAGAACTTTATTCTTCAATTACTAGAGGTTTGTTCTCCAATGCAGACAGCGCTTCGACACTCCCTAATTTTCATTTTCTATTAAATATTTCATGAAATTTTTTTTCAAAAACTCCCTATCTAAGCATAAGTTCAATGCATTTTGACATAATTGGGCGTTAATGAAAATTATTTTGAGTTAAGGCGTTCTTCAACCTAATTCTGATATAGGGCGTTTTTGTGACCAATACTATAACGACTCCGAACTGGCAGCCGACATGGGGTGATACTTTACTTCCTGAGTGCCGCAATGAACTGATAGAAAAAAAAAAAGAAAATGGTTCTAAGACAAACTTTATATTTCGGTATACTAGTATAGTTCAGTTGAACTTTGGTGCGAAGAAGAAAACATTCGCCTTTTTTGTTGATTTTTCATGTGCTTTTGACACAGTTCCACGGAATATGCTTTTCTATAAGTTAGCACAGCTCGGTCTCTCCAGGCACATTATAAAGGTTTTGCGCTCCATTTATGAGGAAACAGCCAGTCAGGTATGGATGGATGGAGTGCTTTCAGATCCGTTTACTGTTAATCACGGTGTACGGCAAGGTTGTTTGCTGAGTCCAACTCTGTTCTCATTATAGATCAACGATTTAAGTGGCGGTCTCTCCGGCGGTGTAAAGGTTGCTGACACAACAGTAAAATTACTTATGTACGCCGACGATATAGTTCTTCTAGCTGACTCTGCCACTGTCTTACAGAAAATGATAAATGAGCTTTACGTGTATAGTACGCAGCGGGGTTTGAGAGTTAACCTGACCAAATCTAAAATATTAGTGTTCAGGGAATGTAGCAGGTGTCCTTCTTTTCGTTGGAGTTATGGTAGCGAGTTTATAGAGATTGTAAACGACTAAAAGTATCTGGGAGTTCTCTTGAATTACAAACTATCCTTTACAAAGCACCTCGAGGCAAAACTAACTGAGGTTAAAACAGCGATAAATGCTACCTGGTCAAAATACATAAATAACCCTCGCATTTGTATCTCAAATAAGATGAAAATTTTCGAGGCAGCATGTAGGTCGATTATGCTTTATGGTGCGCAAGTCTGGGGTGTTGATAAGTTTGAATGCGTAGAGAAACTTCTTCGCTTCCTTTTAAAAAAGTAATTTTTTTTACCTGCTAATACTCCAAACTATATGTTACACCTTGAATCAGGTTTATCGTCGTTACTCAGTCAAACCTTACGCATTCACATGCTTTATATTACGCGCTGTTTAAGTTTGCCAGCAAATAGACTGCCCGAGTTGTAGCAGAAGAGACCGTGAGACAAGGGTCGTACTGGCTCAAAAAGTGGAGAAACGTTTATGAAAGTGTCGACATGGTGCCTCTGTCTGACTTTTCTTCCGCATTGCTTAATATGAGCATACCAATTTTACGAGAGAAATTGATTCAAAAAGAGTTTGCAGACTATGCCGATAGTTCCTTTCAGTCGTCACATGAACTTTACTCCGACTTGCTCCCTATGTACTCTACCTATTTTAATGATGAGTATTCTACATACGCCATAAGTCTGATTTTCCGAGCAAATATTTTAAAATCCCATTAGTACTTGATAGGCGATTATATCATTAAGCAAGTCAGAAACTTTACTTATCTTGGCGTTATGATGGACCCTAAACTGGACTTCAAATTACATATCGAATCGTGTGTGAATAGGGCTAGATGGACTTTGGCTTTCGTAAAAAGGTGGTCAAAGGAATTCAATGACCCCTATGCCACTAAAACTCTTTTTTTTTATCATTAGTAAGGCCTATATTGGAATATGCTTCCATTAACTGGAACCCGCGTTATCAGATTCATAGAGAAAAATTGGAATCGGTCCAAAAGCAATTTTTGCTTTAAATAAGTTGCCCAGGGATCCATCAAGGAATCTACCGCCCTGTTAATAACTTAAATTTTATTATAATATTATTTTGAGGTGATTAACTATAAACGATTGTTTGACCTTCTACTACTGTTATATAAACTGCTAGAAAAGCGTGTTTTTTTAGTTTTTTTAAACTATTATTTATTATTATTGATATTTAAAAAAAACTTCTTTAAGTTTTGTAACTGAAACTATACAAACAAGTATCAAAAACATTTTCGAAAAATAGGGAAATTTGTGAAAATTATACGGAAATTTCAAACATTTTATTTGGAGCTCTCTGCATTTTTTGAGTATGTAATTTCGTAGCCCAATCAATTTAAGTCCAATAAAGTTTTAATTGTAGGTTTCCCGAAATTTGAATGATTTTTGAAATTTTTTTTGCAAGTTCATTTTATATTTTCCTCCATACAAAGTTTAAACGGTTTTTGTTTAAATGAAGAATATCTGAAACACAGTTCGGAAGAAATATTTTTCCAAAATATATGAGAGTTCTTCGTGACCTATAACTTTCACTTTGTTAGACTAAAATTGATCGCGCTACAAAGCTGCATACTTAAAAAGGGAGTGCGTGTACTTATGTACGCGTGTGAGAAGTTATACTTCTTTGTCATCATAAAAAATAAATTTTAATTGCTAGCAGATAATTAATTACAATAAAATAATATAACGACTGGAAAAAGATAGTCAACAAAGTAAAAAAAAAATTGCTTCAAATAAATGTTTTCATACATTTAAAAAAGCAATATAAGCAATCCCCGATTATTAAAATCATACAAACAGACAAAATTGGTTAATTCGTTGTAGTTCTATAAATAGAACAAAAACAGCAACAAAACCAAAGTTTCTTTGAAAACCGCCGTACCAAGCATAGCTTTAACACATAATTGCATACGAAGTATGCAATGTGTAAAAGATTAAAATATGCAAAAAGAAGGCAATTGGGAAAAACTTTACAACATCTAAGGCATGACGTAGCTGAATGCGTTTATAACCATTTCAACTATCGTAGGAGTGCGAGTTCGACTCCCACTCCCGAGAGAAAAGGCTTTGAAGAGATTTACAAGGTATAATCGAAACAGCTGTCGCCTTGTCCGTCCTGATGTCACGTTGTTTAAATTTTTCCCAAATTATTAAATAAATTATACAATTAAAAAATTGCTTCAAATAAATGTTTTCATACATTTAAAAAAGCAATATGGGCAATCCCCGATTATTAAAATCATACAAACAGACAAAATTGGTTAATTCGTTGTAGTTCTATAAATAGAACAAAAACAGCAACAAAACCAAAGTTTCTTTGAAAACCGCCGTACCAAGCATAGCTTTAACACATAATTGCATACGAAGTATGCAATGTGTAAAAGATTAAAATATGCAAAAAGAAGGCAATTGGGAAAAACTTTACAACAACTTAGGCATGACGTAGCTGAATGCGTTTATAACCATTTCAACTATCGTAGTAGTGCGAGTTCGACTCCCACCACTCCCGGGAGAAAAGGCTTTGAAGAGATTTACAAGGTATAATTGAAACAGCTGTCGCCTTGTCCGTCCTGATGTCACGTTGTTTAAATTTTTCCCAAATTATTAAATAAATTATACAATTAAAAAATTGCTTCAAATAAATGTTTTCATACATTTAAAAAAGCAATATGGGCAATCCCCGATTATTAAAATCATACAAAAAGATAGTCAACAAAGTCAAAAAAGTTCATCTTAAATTTGAAAAATTAAATTAATAAATACATATTTATTTTCTTATATTAAGTATAACATAAATTCTCGAGTTAATCGCATGTAAACATTTTTTTAATTTTGTCCACTGATATAGCGTCTTCCGGCAACGACTGGAGCGGAACATCTGTTGTTAGTGGGCTTTGATAAAAAAGGCTACCTATATACCAAATTTCGGGCAAATCGGACCATGAGTAGAATTTGTTCGAAAAGATCGGTCCCTGGTCCACTTCCAGAAAAGAAACTTCACAGAAACACTCCCCTGGCTGCTGAAAAGCTATCCTGCAAATTTGAATAAAATTTATATAAATGCACTCTGAAGGGTTAATAATACTAGCTAATGCTGGCTTTTTTACCATTCAGTCGTATTCAATATGTATATATGTGACGCGTAATGTGATGTGGTGAAAGTTCCGCTCAACGCAAGTTCGCTTTTACAGTTCATATCGAACAACCACACGAACTGCGTTTTCCACCTGTTAATTTTGTGTCACATCATAAAATTTCACTCACATCCTTTCCATAAAACCCCTAAAGAAATAAAACTTCAAAAAGTTCATAGATTGGTTTGCATGGCTTCAGTTACAAAATTCATGGAAGTTTATTGTCAAATTATTGATAATAGAAAAAGAAGAGTTTGATTGTTGAAATTAAAAATCGCTCCTGCAATTTTTTTTTTGCTGCTATTTCTATGCATATTTGGTTGTGGGTTTTCAGATTTTTGATGGTGCACCTGCTAAGTGATTTAAGTAAACTCGATCTCAGTACTTTTCTGTTTATTTAATTTTTCTTTCCTTCCTATTATAATGGTATATCATCTTCATTGTTGTTGTTTGTTACTTTGTTGTTAGTTTATTTTTAAATTTTTTGATTTTTTTGTTTACTTTTTGATTTTATTATTTCTGTCTTCCATAAGTCTACAGTCAGTGCGTTTTAATGATGGAACAATTATTTTGTAAATGTGGACTTTGCTGCTAATTTATTTTCGATATTCCATAAAAATTAATTTTCAAACTTTCTCTTACTTTTCCTTACTTCTAGTTTCACTTAAAGGAAAAAAATTAAATGAATTAACTTTCATTTTAAATGGTAATTCTTAAAGCTGTCCACCCAAGCGAAAATAATTAATAATACTCCATTTTACACACATTTTTTGCAGCATTTCTCTCTATATTTATTATTAAAACATCATTTTACACGAGCTGGAATAACTCAAGAAATTAGTTCGTAATTTCCTTGATGTTAGGTTAGGTTGGGGTGGCTGCCCGAGGGCACACTTAGGCCAGTAGTACTAGGCCCGTTGTGATACCACGAGAAACACCGTTACCTCTCCTCTTCGAACCATTTTGAGGACCTGATGAAATCTACCAGGTCCTTGACGTCATGCTCCACAACCTGACTCATAGTATCAAGAAATGGAGCTCCCAGAAAGCGCTGCCGTGCTCCGCTTAGCGCTGGGCAGTTGCAGATGAGGTGAACCACCGTTTCCTCCTCCTCATCTTCTTTACAACTCCTACAGCAACGACGATAAGGCGCTCCTAGCCTTTCTGCATGCCTACCTATGAGGCAATGACCCGTTAGTGCCCCTACAAGTGTGGAAATTGTACCCCTTCTTAGGTTGTGAACGTGACGGGACCTTTTAGGATCCCATTTAGGCCAGGTTTCTTTCGACGTTCGACATCCCGGTGTTTGTAGCCATCTTTCGTCGGCTTGACGGTAGATGTGCTCTTTTAGCATTAGCTTGCATGTGGACAGGGGCATACCTAAGCGTTCTTGTCCAGGAAGAACCTGCTTGGTTGCACCCTGCCTAGCGAGTTCATCTGCAATACAGTTTCCCTCGATATCCCTATGTCCAGGGACCCATGTGAGGTGTACACGGTTCTGTTGAGCCATCTCCTGAAGAGATCGGCGACAGTTTAGTGCTAGTTCAGAATTGAACGAGTGGGAGCCCAGAGATTTTATGGCAGCTTGGCTGTCGCTGAAGATAAAAATTTCCTTTCCGACAATGTATGTCCCTATCCTAGCTGCGGCTTCCATTATGGCTGCAACTTCTGCCTGGAATACACTGCAGTGGTCGGGTAGTCTGAATGAGAGCTGGAGGTCAAGGTTTCTTGAGTATACTCCACCCCCAACTCTCCCGTTTAGCTTGGAGCCGTCCGTGTATATGGAAATGCTGTTGCCCATAGCAAAGCACTTGTCCGACTCCGTCCAGTCATCCCTGCTGGGTATGTTTATCTTAAAGTTGGTTTCCGCAACTGTTGTGGTCGCACAGCGATCCGTGCTAGGAGGGAGAAAACTGTATTTGTTTAGTATACTTGAGTGTCCTGTGGTCCTGTTGTTCCAGCACGACAACTCCCTTAGACGCAGGGCTGACGTTGCCGCTGCTCGATGACCAGCCAGATCCAGTGGAAAGATGTCAAGAATGACCTGAAGAGCTTCGCTAGGCGTTGTTCTTAGAGCCCCGGTTATGCTTATCATGCTGGATCTGTGGACTTTACCCAACAAGTTTAGGTTTGACGCCTTGCTCAAGGCTGGCCACCATACGACTACCCCATACAGCAGTATGGGTCTGATAATCGCGGTATAAATCCATCTGCATATGTTGGGGGTGAGTCCCCATTTTCTGCCAATGGCTCTTTTACACGTATATAATGCAATGTACGCTTTCTTTTGTCGCTGGATAACGTTGTCCTTCCAGTTCAGCTTTTTGTCTAAAACTACGCCTAAAAATTTGGCTTTATCTGCCAGGCTTAGGCGCACCCCATTTAGTTCAGGTAGGTTCAACGATGGTATTTTGTATCGTTTGGTATATAAGACAAGCTCTACTTTATCGGAGTTGACGCTGAGTCCACATCGGGAAGCCCACAAGGAAACCTCTCGCAATGCTACCTGCATCAAGTCGCACAAAGTTTGAGGAAACTTGCCTCTGTATATAATCGCTAGGTCATCAGCATATGCCACGACCTTCCCGCTCCCCCAACTAGTATCTCTTAATAGCGAGTTTACCGTTAGGTTCCATAGTAAGGGGGAAAGGACACCACCCTGGGCCGTGCCCCTTGCGACAAATCGTGTTTCCTCAACCTTCCCCAGTGAGAAGAGCACTTTCCTTCCCCTGAGCAGTTGATCAATTAGTCCCACTAGGGGTCTATTTACGTCCAGATCAGTTAAAGCAATGTTAACGGCGTCTGGACTTATGTTGTTGAATGCTCCTTCAATGTCTAGGAAGGCCACAAGACAATAATCCTTTTCGAACAAGGATGTTTCTATAGTAGAGACTAGGTTGTGTAGCGCAGTCTCCGTAGATTTACCTTTGGTGTACGCGTGTTGATAGTCCGAAATGAGATTCCTATCAATGCTTGTAGTGAGAAAGTCGCTAACTATTCTCTCTAGGGTCTTGAGTACGAAGGATGAAAGACTGATAGGTCTATAGTCCTTCGGCTCGTAATGAGAGGCTTTGCCTGCCTTAGGAATGAATATGACCGTGGCGCTCCTCCATGCACACGGAATATAGTTCATAGCCAAACAAGCGGTATATATGTGCCGCAGCCAGTTGACTGATACCTCCAAAGAGTAGATAAGTTGAGCGGGTACAATCCCGTCTGGTCCAGCAGCCTTAAAAGGTTTAAAACTTTTGACTGCTCTCCTCACTCTCTCCTAAGTGATGGGTATATTCACAGCTTGGTTTGCTGCAGGTACTTCCGGTGCGTTTGTCATATTTCCCTGGAAATGTGTGTCCAGGAGCAGCTCTAGAGTTTCCCCTTCTGTGCTGGTCCAGGTACCATTCGGTCTCCGCAGAAAGCTAATAGCTGTTTGCGTCTTAGAAAGCACGCACCGTAACCTGGATGTGTCCACGACACTTTCGACTCCAGTGCAGAAGTTTCTCCATGAAGTTCTCTTCGCTTGTCTCAGGACTTTTTTGTAGGTTCTTAGTTTGTCCTTGTATTCTAGCCATTGTGACCTGTTATCGAAGAATTTGGCTTTGTTAAACTGTTCTCTACAGGATTTACGAAGTAGGTCCAGATCATGGGACCACCAGTGAGGTTTACGCTTACCGCGCGGTTTTGGCAATGGACAGGCCTGTTCTAAGGCTTTTGAGAAAGCCGATGTGAAGGTTTCTACCAGACCCTCTAGCTCCATCGTTGATGAGAGGCTTTGTGGGGGCAGTTCTGGTAGTTCTCTTGCTAACAGCTCATTATGTAGTTCCCAGTTTGTATTACGTGGGTTACGTCTCGCAATGGGCTGATCGACGAAGAACTCTAACATTACTTCAATATAGCGGTGGTCTGAAAAGGAATGTTCCTCAAGAACACGCCATTTTTTAACCCACCCATAAACGCTTTCGCTACAAATAGTGAGGTCAATAACCTCTCTACGGTTTTTAGTAATAAAAGTTGGTTCATTACCTACATTGCAAACTACAAGGTTAGTTGTTAAAAGGTACTCAAAAAGTGACTCACCCCGAGTGTTTATGTCGGAACTACCCCACTGCACGTGGTGGGCGTTTGCGTCTGTCCCAATTAACAGATGGCCTTTGCTTGAGTCGGCCACCAGATCCTTTACCGTCTTTTGCGGAGGAGGTTCCTCTGCGTCGTACGGCATATAAACGGAGGCTAGCGTTAATTGGGTGCCTCTGCTTGACAAACTGGCCGCTGTGATGTCACCATTGCTATAATTAGGCAAGAGAAAGATATTTAGCTCAGACTTTACTAAAATGCATGTTCTCACTTTACCTTCATCTGCAGCTCGGATGAGCTTAAACCCAGTGGCCCCCAATCCGCAAATCCTTGAGTTGTTCACCCAGGGTTCTTGGATAAGGACCACTTCGACGTCGCCTTTAGAAAGGCGACTGATGAGAGCAGCCGAGGCTGCCTTACTTTTGTGCAGGTTTATCTGGAGCAACCTCAGCATGAGCTTGCTCAGACTCCCCTGCCTCCATCACCGTGATGTTGGGATCCTCTCCGTCGCTATCCAGCAGAGCATCCTCCATCGACAAATTGCCCAGAGCCCCTGCGCAATTTGACGTGGCGGAAACCAGGCTTTCGGCGTCGGAGATTTCCGCTTCCACTTCGGGTGCCTCAATGTCCGTGTCCAAAGAGGCACTCGAAAGGGATGCGCGCTGTGCGTCCCCACGGTATACGTGAATTACGACCTCCCCGAGGCCGTAAAACACTCTTCCTTTGCTCCGTCTAAGGGGCTCGAGAGCTTCCTTATTCAGGGCTAACACGACCTGTCTCCTAGGTCCTACAGCGTCCTCGACTTGGATGACACTCCAGTCCTGCGTTGGGAGAGCCGGGTTCATCAGTTGCAGCATCCTGAGAATTCTCTCAGGTTCTGTTGGAACCGCTGGAACCCATGCCCTGGCCCTTGGCCGAGCCGGAATGTCCTTCCAGTCAACGACCTCGATAATCGCCCCGGGATAGACTTGTCCCAGCTTTGCGGCTGCTGCCTTGTACAGCGCAACAGACCTTGCGTCCTCGCAAGCGAGTACCTTGATTTGGCCCTGGTACCATCCTGCATCAGAACCTCGCGGCGGACTACCCGGAGACTCCATCAGCACGTCGAGAACGGCGTTGCCGATTTCATTCCAGACGTACGGCCACTGGTCTTTAGGGATCGCACCACGGTCATTCCCTCGGTCCAGGATTCCTATAAGGATCCGGCCCTTGGCTACCTCGGCAAAGCTGGGTTTGGCTACCGCGGGGTGATTCTGGTGCCTTTTCGGCGGTGGTTTGATATCCTCATCGGACCTTTGACGTTTATATGGGGTTGCGCTTGTTGGCAGAGAACTCCGAAAATTCGGCAGTAGAGCTCGCGCCCTTTCCACCGAATTCCTGGCGTTCTCTGACAGCGTTTCCAGCGGAACACCCTCATACCTTGACAGGACTTTTGCAGCCCTTCTTTTGTTCCTGTGGAACGATCCCTTGTGGGAATCTTCTTGAGAAGGGGTCCGACCCGTAGTTGCCCTCGCGGTCGTACCCCCGGATGATGTCTTCATTATGGCTCCTTTCTCCTTTGGCTCAGTGTGACCAGATCGTGGGACCCCTGTCACAGCCGTGGGGAGAACAGTCGCCATACCGGCGTCAGACGGGCGCCCAGCATCAGCAGGCGCGTCAGTGTTCGCCGTTGCCAGCGCAACTACCTTCGCCGCCATACTGGTGCTTGCCCCCGTCCGATCACCTAAGACTGTGTTTACTGAGGTTGCCCTCTTGTCGTCCATGGGGAGCCGACCCGTCGTTTCCAACGCAGTCGCTCCCCCGGTTAAAGTAGCTGTTGCGGCCCCGTTTTCCCTTGGCTCGGAGTGGCCAGGTCCAGAGACGCCTGCCACAGCCGTGGGAAAAAAGGTTGCCGTTCCGGCGCTTGGTCGGTGTCCGACAACAGCAGGCGCGTCAGGGTTCGCCGTTACCAGCGCAACTCCCTTCGCCGCCATACTATTGCCGCCCCCCACCAAGTCGCTCTTCACTTTAGCGTTGGTAGCATTGGTAGCCCTCCCTCGTTCACTAGGGCGTATGGATGCCAATGCTGTTGTCCTTCTCCCTGTGGAGGAGAACGGATTATCATTTGTTTGTTTTTTTATATTTTTGTTGTTCATCTTGTTCGTACGACCCCTTGCTAGACGAGGCCAGCTTAGGGTCACCTTATTGAAAGTAGTATTTGCTGATTATTTTTCAATCAATTTTGTAGGATTTTTTGAAAGACACTTTCGCAATTTTTCGGCTTTATTTCTAATATTCTGTTTTTCTAAAGCTTCAAGTGTAGTCTTTCTAGAAAGGCGACCATCGGCTACCATATCGGCATATTGGGACTTTATTCGAGAAAGTATTGGCATAATTTGTAATATTTTCAGGACTATTTTTCTTATAACTTCAGAAATGTTTTCGCGATCATAGCGCAACGACTTCAGAATTTGCTCAGGCTAAGTCAGAGGTAATTCCATATCGTTTCGTGATCTTTTGAAGCTCACTTCAGTAAAGCTTTGAAATAGTTTTCGATATCATTTCGGGACTATCTCAGAATTGTTTTGGGATATTTTCAAGGTAATCTGAGGTACCACTTAAAGTTACCTTCAAGACAATACGGAGATCATTTTCTGACTGATTAATTTCAGACTTTTTTTCAAATAATTTTCGTATTATCCTCGGGATAATTTTGTGCGTGTTCTGCAGCCGTTTTTGCATTGTTGACGGCATTATTTTAGGGATGGTTTGGAATAATTTCTCGATTGTTCTCATGGTAATTTCTGCCCTGTTCCGGGATTATAGCATAACTACCGCAGGACCGTTTAACGGTATCATTTTGGAATAGTTTTGGAATCATTTTAAGGAACTATTTCTCGTTTAATTAAATACCATTTTTAGGGCCATTTCAGGATGAAATTAATAAAGATAAGTAAAAACAAGTAAGGAAGGCTAAGTTCGGGTGTATCCGAACATTACATACTCAGTTGAGAGCTGTTGAGACAAAGTAAGGGAAATCACCATGTTGTAAAAGGAACCTAGGGTAACCCTGGAATGGGTTTGTATGACATGTGTATCAAATGGAAGGTATTAAAGAGTATTTTAAGAGGAAGTGGGCCATAGATCTATAGATGGACGCCATTTAGGGATATCGCCATAAAGGTGGACCAGGCTTGACTCGAGAATTTGTTTGTACGATATGGGTATCAAATGAAATGTGTTAACGATAATTTTAAAAGGGAGTGGGCCTAAGTTCTATAGGTGGACGTATTTTCGAGATATCGCCATAAACGTGGACCCGGGGTGACTTTAGAATTTGTTTGTACTATATGGGTATCAAATGAAAAGTGTTAATGAGTATTTTAAAAGGGAGTGGGCCTAAGTTCTATAGGTGGACGCATTTCGGAATATCGTTATAAAAGTGGACCTTGGTTGACTCTAGAATGCGTTTGTACAATATGGGTGTCCAACGAAAAGTGTAATAAGTGTTTTAAAAGGGAGTGGGCCTTTGTTCTATGGGTGGACGCCTTTTCGGGATATCGCCATAAACGAGGACCAGGGGTGACTCTAGAATGCGTTTGTACAATATGGGTATCAAATGAAAGGTGCTAATGAGTATTTTAAAAGGGTGTGGGCCTTAGTTCTATAGGTGGACGCCTTTTCGAGATATCGCCATAAAGGTGGACCAGGGGTGACACTAGAATTTGTTTGTACGATATGGGTATCAAATGAAAGGTGTTAATGAGTATTTTAAAAGTGCATAAAGGTAGACCAGGGGTGACTCTAGAATTAGTTTGTACGATATGGGTATCAAATGAAAGGTGTTAATGAGTATTTTAAAAGGGAGTGGGCCTTAGTTCTATAGGTGGATGCCCTTTCAAGATATCGCCATAAAGGTGGGCCAGGGGTGACTCTAGAATTTTTGTGTACGATATGGGTATCAAATGAAAGGCGTTAATGGGTATTTAAAAGGGCGTGTGCCTTAGTTCTATAGGTGGACGCCCTTTCGAGATATCGCCATAAAGGTGGACCAGGGGTGACTCTAGAATTTGTTTGTACGATATGGGTATCAAATGAAAGGCGCTAATGAGTATTTAAAAGGGTGTGGGCCTTAGTTCTATAGGTGGACGTCTTTTCGAGATATCGCCATAAAGGTGAACCAGGGGTGTCTCTAGAATTTGTTTGTACGATATGGGTATCAAATGAAAGGTGTTAATAAGTATTTTAAAAGGGAGTGGGCCTTAGTTTTATATGTGGACGCCTTTTCGAGATATCGCCATAAACGTGGACCAGGGGTGACTCTAGAATGTGTTTGTACGATATGGGTATCAAATTAAAGGTATTAATGAGGGTTTTAAAAGGGAGTGACCCTTAGTTGTATATGTGAAGGCGTTTTCGAGATATCTACCAAAATGTGGACCAGGGTGATCCAGAACATCATCTGTCGGGTACCGCTAATTTTTTTATATATGTAATACCACGTACAGTATTCCTTCCAAGATTCCAAGGGCTTTTGATTTCGCCCTGCAAAACTTTTTCATTTTCTTCTACTTAATATGATAGGTGTCACACCCATTTTACCAAGTTTTTTTCTAAAGTTATATTTTGCGTCAATAGACCAATACAATTACCATGTTTCATCCCTTTTTTCGTATTTGGTATATAATTATGGCATTTTTTTTCATTTTTCGTAATTTTCGATATCGAAAAAGTGGGCGTGGTCATAGTCGGATTTCGGTCATTTTTTACACCAATACAAAATGAGTTCAGATAAGTACGTGAACTGAGTTTAGTAAAGATATATCGATTTTTGCTCAAGTTATCGTATTAAAGGCCGAGCGGAAGCACAGACGGTCGACTGTGTATAAAAACTGGGCGTGGCTTCAACCGATTTCGCCCTTTTTTACAGAAAACAGTTATCGTCCTAGGAGCTAAGCCTCTACCAAATGTCACAAGGATTGGTTAATTTTTGTTCGACTTATGGCATTAAATGCATCCTAGACAAATTAAATGAAAAAGGGCGGAGCCACGCCCATTTTCAAAATTTCTTTTATTTTTGTATTTTGTTGCACCATATCATTACTGGAGTTGAATGTTGGCATAATTTACTTATATGCTGTAAAGATATTAACTTTTCTTTTAAAATTTGAATTTAAAAAAAAAAAAATTTAAAGTGGGCGTGTTCGTTTTACGATTTTGCTAATTCTTATTAAGCAGACTTAGAGTAATAAGAGTAACGCTCTTGCCAAATTTCATTATGATATCTTCAACGACTGCCAAATTACAGCTTGCAAAACTTCTAAATTACCTTCATTTAAAAGTGGTCGGTGCCACGCCCATTGTCCAAAATTTTACTTGTTTTCTATTCTGTATCATAAGTTCAAGGCACGTACCAAGTTTCATCGCTTTATCCCTCTTTGTTAATGAATTATCGCACTTTTTCGATTTTTCGAAATTTTCGATATCGAAAAAGTGGGCGTGGTTATTGTCCGATATCGTTCATTTTAAACAGCGATCTGAGATGAGTGCCCAGGAACCTACATACCATATTTCATCAAGATACCTCAAAATTTACTCAAGTTATCGTGTTAACGGGCAGACGGAAGACGGACGGACGGACGGACGGACATGGCTCAATAGAATTTTTTTTCGATACTGATGATTTTGATATATGGAAGTCTATATCTATCCCGATTCCTTTATACCTGTACAACCAACCGTTATGCAATCAAAGTTAATATACTCTGTGAGCTCTGCTCAACTGAGTATAAAAAGCGAAACTCAAACCATAGTTGAAAACGAAATCAGACTCGAAACCGAAATTGAAAACGAAATCTGGAAACCGAAATTGGAACTGGAATTTTGACAAAAAATGCAAAAAAAAAAACAAGTAAGGAAGGTTAAGTTCGGGTGTAACCGAACATCACATACCCAGTTGAGAGCTATGGTGACAACATAAGGGAAAATAACCATGTAGGAAAATGAACCGAGGGTAACCCTGGAATGTGTTTCTATGACATGTGTATCAAATAAAAGGTATTAAAGAGTATTTTATGAGGGAGTGGGCCATAGATCTATAGATGGACGCCATTTAGGGATATCGCCATAAAGGTGGACCAGGGGTGACTCTAGAATGCGCTTGCATAATATGGGTATTAAAGGAAAGGTGTTAATGAGTATTTTAAAAGGGCGTGGGGCTTAGTTCTATAGGTCGACGCCTTTTCGAGATATCGCCATAAAGGTGGATCAGGGTTGACTCTAGAATTTGTTTGTACGATATGGGTATCAAATGAAAGGGGTTAATGAACATTTTAAAAGGGAGTGGGCCTTAGCTCTATAGGTGGACGCCTTTTCGAGATATCGGCATAAAGGTGGACCAGGGGTGACTCTAGAACGCGTTTGCACAATATGGGTATTAAACGAAAGGTGTTAATGAGTATTTTAAAAGGGAGTGGGCCTTAGCTCTATAGGTGGACGCCTTTTCGATATTTCGCCATAAAGGTGGACCAGGGGTGACTCTAGAATGTGTTTGTACGATATGGGTATAAAATTAAAGGTATTAATGAGGGTTTTAAAAGGGAGTGGTGGTAGTTGTATAGGCGGTCGCCTTTTCGAGATATCGCCATAAAGGTGGACCAGGGGTGACTCTAGACTTTGTTTGTACGATATGGGTATCAATTGAAATATGTTAATGAGTCTTTTTAAAAGGGAGTGGGCCTTAGTTCTATAGGTGGTCGCCTTTTCTAGATATCGCCATAAAGGTGGACCAGGGGTGACTCTGGAATATGTTTGTACGATATTGGTATCAAACGAAAGGTGTTAATGAGTATTTTAAAAGGGCATGGGGCTTAGTTCTATAGGTGGACGCCTTTACGATATTTCGCCATAAAGGTGGACCAGGGGTGACTCTAGAATGTGTTTGTACAATATGGGTATCAAATTAAAGGTATTAATGAGGCCTTTAAAAGGGAGTGGTGGTAATTGTATATGTGAAGGCGTTTTCCAGATATCGACCAAAATGTGGACCAGGGTGACCCAGAACATCATCTGTTGGATACCGCTAATTTATTTATATCTAATATCTAATATCTAATATATATTATAAATGGGAAAGTTTGGATGTTAAGATGTTTGGATGTTTGGATGTTTGGATGTTTAGATGTTTGGATGTTTGGATGTTTGGATGTTTGGATGTTTGGATGTTTGGATGTTTGTCCAGACGTTTGTCTTTGTGACTCAATAACGCAAGAACGGCTGGACCGATTTGGATGAAATTTTGCACACATATAGCCAATAGTCTAGAAGGATCTACTAGCTATATATTTTTCAAAAGGGGCGTGGTCCCCGCCCCCTAGGAACAGTTATAATTTAATTATTATATTTTTTCATCTTTGCGACTGAATCACGCCAGAATGGCTACACTGATTTTGATGAAATTTGGGACACAGACAGTAGTCTACTAGCGAAATTTTTTTCGAACATGGAAAGAGGGGTGGGGGTCCCACGAACCTTCGAGAAATTATTTTTCATAATTTTTACACATTATAACTTTACGTATACTGGCCTTCACCAATATCACAGACTCAAGGGGTCAAATAAGTCGAGGGCTTACAAAGTAAGCAGTGACACCCTCCGCCCGCCCCCCTTTATCTCCCCCTCTGGTGTAAAATCCATAAATTGTTATAACTCAATCTAAATTTTCTCCTAAATCAATAGTTTTTGGTATCTGGTACATACAGAACGAGATCTAGACAATTTTGGAGGAACGATCAGTGGTCCTCTCCTCTACTCCCGCCATCCGCCCTCCATCAATTGTTTTTATTAGCACGCTTTTATTAGCTTTACCTGTATGTTTCTATCTAACTTGCGCCTATGTCTATCAATGCGCCTGCTGCCTTATTAACATGGTTTTATAATTAGCTTCACCTTATTTGTAATCCCGTAAGGGTCATATCGAGACCCTTCCGGGATCAATTCTGGATGGTTTTCGGGATCGGTCCGGGATCCCGTCGGGGTCATTTCGGGACTTTTTCACGACTAATACGGGATCATTTGGGAACCCTTTCGGCATCATTTCTGGATGGTTTTCGGGATCCGTCCGGGATCCCATTAGGGTAATTTCGGGACTATTAGGGGATCATTTGGGAACCTTTCCGGCATCATTTCTGGATAATTTTCGGGATCCGTCCGGGATGCCGACGAGGTCATTTCGGGACTATTTCGGGATCATTTGGGATACCTGCCGGCATCATTTCTGGATGATTTTTGGGATTCGTCCGGGATCCCGTCGGGGTCATTTCGGGACTTTTTCTCGACTAATACGGGATCATTTGCGGACCCTTTCGGCATAATTTCTGGATAGTTGTCGGGATCCGTTCGGGATCCCGTCACGGTCATTTCGGAACTATTAGGGGATCATTTGAGGACCTTTCCGGCATCATTTCTGGATAGTTTTTGGAATCCTTTCGGGATCCCGTCAGGGTCATTTCGGGGCTTTTTCGGGATCATTTAAGGATGGCTTTCAGGATTCGTCCGGGAACCCGTCACGGTAATTTCTGGACTTTTCCGAGACTATTTCGGGATCATTTTGGGACCTTCCCAAGATCATTTCTGGATGGATTTCGGGATTTGTCCGGGATGCCCTCAGGGTCATTTTGGGACTATTAGGTGAGCATTTGAGGACCGTTCCGGCATCACTTCTGGATGGTTTTCGGTATCCGTTCAGATTCCCGTCGGAATAATTGCGGGACTTTTTCGGGATCATTGGGGTCCCTTCCAAAATCATTTCTGGATGGTTTTTGGGATTCCTCCGGCATCCCGTCGGGGTCATTTCGGGACTTTTTCTCGACTAATACGGGATCATTTGCGGGCCCTTTCGGTATCATTTCTGGATAGTTGTCGGGATCCATTCGGGATCCCGTCAGGGTCTTTTCGGAACTATTGGGAGATCATTTGACGACCTTTCCGGCATCATTTCTGGTTAGTTTTCGGGATCCTTTCCGGGTCCCATCAGGGTCATTTCGGGACTTTCTCGGCATCATTTAAGATTGGTTTTCAGGATTCGTCCCGTATCCGTCAGGGTAATTTCTGGACTTTTCCCAGACTATTTCGGGATAATTTTGGGACCCTCCCAAGATCATTTCTGGATGGATTTCGGGATCTGTCCGGGATGCCGTCAGGGTCATTTTGGGACTATTAGGTGATCATTTGAGGACCTTTTCGGCATCACTTCTGGATGGTTTTCGGTATCCGCTCAGGATCCCGTCGGAATTACTGCGGGACTTTTTCGGGATCATTTGGTGTCCCTTCCGGCATCATTTCTGGCTGGTTTTTGGGTTTCGTCCGGCATCCCGTCGGGTTCATTTCGGGACTTTTTCTCGACTAATACGGGATCATTTGCGGGCCCTTTCGGCATCATTTCTAGATAGTTGTCGGGATCGGTTCGGGATCCGGTCAGGGTCTTTTCGGAACTATTAGGTGATCATTTGAGGACATTTCCGGCATCATTTCTGGATAGTTTTCGAGATCCTTTCGGGGTCCAGTCAGGGTCATTTCGGGACTTTTTCGGGATCATTTAGAGATGGCTTTCAGGATTCGTCCGGGAACCCTTCAGGGTAATTTCTGAACTTTTCCGAGACTATTTCGGGATAATTTTGGGACCTTTCCAAGATCATTTCTGGATGGATTTTGGGATCAGTCCGGTATGCCGTCAGGGTCATTTTGGTATTAGGTGTTCATTTGAGGACCTTTCCGGCATCACTTCTGGATGGTTATCGGTATCCGATCAGGATCCCCTCGGAATCATTGCGGGACTTTTTCGGGATCATTTGGGGTCCCTCCCAAGATCATTTCTGGATGGATTTCGGGATCTGTCCGGGATCCCGTCAGGGTCATTTAGGGGTGCGTTCGAGATCCCGTCAGGGTCATTTCGGGACTTCTTCGGGAATATATCGGGATCATTTCTGGATGGTTTATGGGATCCGTCCATGACCCCTTAAGGGTCATTTCGGGACTATTAGGTGATCATTTGAGGACCTTTCCGGCGTCACTACTGGATGATTTTCGGTATCCGTTCGGGATCCCGTCGGAATCAATGCGGGACTTTTACGGAATCATTTGGGATTCCTTCCGGCATCATTTCTGGATGGTTTTCGGGATTTGTCCGGGATCCCGTCGGGGTTATTTCGGGACCTTTTCGGGGCTAATACGGGATCATTTGGGGATCCTCTAGGGGTCGTTTCGTGACTTTTTCTGTATTATTTCGGGATCATTTTGGGACCTTTTCGGCATAATTTCTTGATTGTTTGCCGGATCCATCAGGGTCATTTCGGGACCATTTTGGGATCATTTGGGGACCCTTCCGAGATCATTTCTCGATCCGTCCGGGATGCCGTAAGAGTCATTTCGGGATTTTTTGTTACTTTTCCGGGATAGTTTTTGCACCCTTCCGGGATCATTTCTGTTTCTGTGCGGGATCCCATCTGGGTCAATTCCGGACTATTTCGGGATCATTTTGGAATCCTTCCGGAATCATTTCTGTATGGTTTTCGCGATCCATCGTGGATCCCCTCGGAGCCATTTCGGAACTTTTTCTGGAGTTAGTCGGGATAATTTAGGGACCCTTCCTGGATATTTTCTGGATGGTTTCTGAGATCCGTCCGGGAGCCCGTCAGGGTAATTTCGGAACTTTTTCGGGACTATTTCGGGATCAAATTGGTACCCTTCAGGCATCATTTCTGTGTGGTTATCTGGATAAGTCTAGAATCGTGTCGTTGTCATTTCGGGTTTTTTTGGGACTACTTCGGGAACTTTTGGAAACACTTCCGGGGCGTTTCTGGATGGTTTTCGGGATCCGTCCGCGATAGCGTCGGGGTCATTTCGTGGCTTTTTCTGGATAATTTCGTTATCATTTTGGGATCCTATCAGGTTATCAGCTCATAAAGTTCTTTTTTTTACTCAATTACAAAAATAAAATGCATTAGACAGAAAAAAAATTGTAAACAGATAACTTTATAAGCAGGCTAACGTGAATAGCCCACATATTTCATTTTCTCCTTGCGGACGGGGCCGCGGGTAAAGGCTAGTATATTATAAATGGGAAAGTTTGGATGTTAAGATGTTTGGATGTTTAGATGTTTGGATGTTTGGATGTTTGGATGTTTGGATGTTTGTCCAGACGTTTGTCTTTGTGACTCAATAACGCAAGAACGGCTGGACCGATTTGGATGAAATTTTGCACACATATAGCCAATAGTCTAGAAGGATCTACTAGCTATATATTTTTCAAAAGGGGCGTGGTCCCCGCCCCCTAGGAACAGTTATAATTTAATTATTATATTTTTTCGTCTTTGCGACTGAATTACGCCAGAATGGCTACACGGATTTTGATGAAATTTGGGACACAGACAGTAGTCTACTAGCGAAATTTTTTTCGAACATGGAAAGAGGGGTGGGGGTCCCACGACCCTTCGAGAAATTATTTTTCATAATTTTTACACATTGTAACTTTACGTATACTGGCCTTCACCAATATCACAGACTCAAGGGGTCAAATAAGTCGAGGGCTTACAAAGTAAGCAGAGACACCCTCCGCCCGCCCCCCTTTATCTCCCCCTCTGGTGTAAAATCCATAAATTGTTATAACTCAATCTAAATTTTCTCCTAAATCAATAGTTTTTGGTATCTGGTACATACAGAACGAGATCTAGACAATTTTGGAGGAACGATCAGTGGTCCTCTCCTCTACTCCCGCCATCCACCCTCCATCAATTGTTTTTATTAGCACGCTTTTATTAGCTTTACCTGTATGTTTCTATCTAACTTTTTATTCGCTCCAATGCGCCTGCTTAACATGGTTTTATAATTAGCTTCACCTTACTTGTAATCCCGTAAGGGTCATATCGAGACCCTTCCGGGATCATTTCTGGATGGTTTTCGGGATCGGTCCGGGATTACGCCGGGGTAATTTCGGGACTTTTTCGGGACTATTTCGGGATCATTTTGGGACCCTTCCGGGATCATTTCTGTATAGTTTACGGGATCCGTCCGGGATCCCGTCGGGGTTATTTTGGAACATTTTCGGGACTATTCCGGAATCATTTCGGGACTATTTCGCGATCATTTGGGGATCCTTCCGGCATCATTTATGGATGGTTCTCGGGATCCGTCCGGGATCCCGTCGGGGTACTTTCGGGATCATTTGCGTACCTTCGAGAGATAAATTCTTGATGGTTGCCGGGATCATTACGGGACTTTTTCAGGGTTATTTTGGGTCCCTTTAGGCATCATTTCTGGATGGTCTTCGGGATTCGTCCGGCATCCCGTCGGGGTCATTTCGGGACTTTTTCGCGACTAATACGGGATCATTTGTGGACCCTTTCGGCATCATTTCTGGATGGTTTTCGGGATCCGTGCGGGATCTCGTCGGGGTCATATGGGGACTTTTTCGGGATCATTTGAGGGCTCTTCCGGCATCATTTCTGGATGGTTTTCGGGATCCGTCCGGGATATCGTCGGGGTCATTTGGGGACTTTTTCGGGATCATTTGGGGGCTCTTCCGGCATCATTTCTGGATGGTTTTCGGGATTCGTCCGGGATCTCGTCGGGGTCATTTGGGGACTTTTTCGGGATCATTTTGGGGCTCATCCGGCATAATTTCTGGATGGTTTTCGGGATCCGTCCGGGATCCCGTCGGGGTCATTTCGGGACTTTTTCGCGACTAATACGGGATCATTTGGGAACCCTTTCGGCATCATTTCTGGATGGTTTTCGGGATCCGTCCGGGATCCCGTCGGGGTCATTTCGGGAGTTTTTCGCGACTAATACGGGATCATTTGGGAACCCTTTCGGCATCATTTCTGGATGGTTTTCGGGATCCGTCCGGGATCCCATTAGGGTAATTTCGGGACTATTAGGGGATCATTTGGGAACCTTTCCGGCATCATTTGTGGATAATTTTCGGGATCCGTCCGGGATGCCGACGAGGTCATTTCGGGACTATTTCGGGATCATTTGGGATACCTACCGGCATCATTTCTGGATGGTTTTTGGGATTCGTCCGGGATCCCGTCGTGGTCCTTTCGGGACTTTTTTTCGACTAATACGGGATCATTTGCGGACCCTTTCGGCATCATTTCTGGATAGTTGTCGGGATCCCGTCACGGTCATTTCGGGACTATTAGGGGATCATTTGAGGACCTTTCCGGCATCATTTCTGTATTGTTTTCGGAATCCTTTCGGGATCCCGTCAGGGTCATTTTGGGACTTTTTTGGGGCTAATACGGGATCATTTGGGGATCCTCTAGGGGTCGTTTCGTGACTATTTCTGTTTTATTTCGGGATCATTTGGGGACCCTTCCGGCATAATTTCTTGATGGTTTGCCGGATCCATCAGGGTCATTTCGTGACCATTTTGGTATCATTTGGGGACCCTTCTGAGATCATTTCTGGATCCGTCCGGGATGCCGTAGGAGCCATTTCGGGATTTTTTGTTACTTTTCCGGGATAGTTTTTGGACCCTTTCGGGATCATTTCTGGATCTGTGCGGGATCCCATCTGGGTCATTTCCGGACTATTTCGGGATCATTTTGGGATCCTTCCGGAATCATTTCTGTATGGTTTTCGCGATCCGTCGTTGATTCGCTCGGAGCCATTTCGGAACCTTTTCTGGAGTATGTCGGGGTCATATGGGGCCTTTTTCGGGATCATTTGGGGGCTCTTCCGGCATCATTTCTGGATGGTTTTCGGGATCCGTCCGGGATATCGTCGGGGTCATTTGGGGACTTTTTCGGGATCATTTGGGGGCTCTTCCGGTATCATTTCTGGATGGTTTTCGGGATCCGTCCGGGATCCCATCAGGGTAATTTCGGGACTATTAGGGGATCATTTGTGGACCTTTCCGGCATCATTTCTGGATAATTTTCGGTATCCGTCCGGGATGCCGACGAGGTCATTTCGGGATTATTTCGGGATCATTTGGGATACCTACCGGCATCATTTCTGGATGGTTTTTGGGATTCGTCCGGGATCCCGTCGGGGTCATTTCGGGACTTTTTCTCGACTAATACGGGATCATTTGCGAACCCTTTCGGCATAATTTCTGGATAGTTGTCGGGATCCGTTCGGGATCCCGTCACGGTCATTTCGGAACTATTAGGGGATCATTTGAGGACCTTTCCGGCATCATTTCTGGATAGTTTTTGGAATCCTTTCGGGATCCCGTCAGGGTCATTTCGGGGCTTTTTCGGGATCATTTAAGGATGGCTTTCAGGATTCGTCCGGGAACCCGTCAGGGTAATTTCTGGACTTTTCCGAGACTATTTCGGGATCATTTTGGGACCTTCCCAAGATTATTTCTGGATGGATTTCGGGATTTGTCCGGGATGCCCTCAGGGTCATTTTGGGACTATTAGGTGCGCATTTGAGGACCGTTCCGGCATCACTTCTGTATGGTTTTCGGTATCCGTTCAGATTCCCGTCGGAATAATTGCGGGACTTTTTCGGGATCATTGGGGTCCCTCCCAAGATCATTTCTGGATGGATTTCGGGATCTGTCCGGGATCCCGTCAGGGTCATTTAGGGGTGCGTTCGAGATCCCGTCAGGGTCATTTCGGGACTTCTTCGGGAATATATCGGGATCATTTCTGGATGGTTTATGGGATCCGTCCATGACCCCTTAAAGGTCATTTCGGGACTATTAGGTGATCATTTGAGCACCTTTCCGGCGTCACTTCTGGATGATTTTCGGTATCCGTTCGGGATCCCGTCGGAATCAATGCGGGACTTTTACGGAATCATTTGGGATTCCTTCCGGCATCATTTCTGGATGGTTTTCGGGATTTGTCCGGGATCCCGTCGGGGTTATTTCGGGACCTTTTCGGGGCTAATACGGGATCATTTGGGGATCCTCTAGGGGTCGTTTCGTGACTTTTTCTGTATTATTTCGGGATCATTTTGGGACCCTTTCGGCATAATTTCTTGATGGTTTGCCGGATCCATCAGGGTCATTTCGGGACCATTTTTGGATCATTTGGGGACCCTTCCGAGATCATTTCTGGATCCGTCCGGGATGCCGTAGGAGCCATTTCGGGATTTTTTGTTACTTTTCCGGGATAGTTTTTGCACCCTTCCGGGATCATTTCTGGATCTGTGCGGGATCCCATCTGGGTCAATTCCGGACTATTTCGGGATCATTTTGGAATCCTTCCGGAATCATTTCTGTATGGTTTTCGCGATCCATCGTGGATCCCCTCGGAGCCATTTCGGAACTTTTTCTGGAGTTAGTCGGGATAATTTAGGGACCCTTCCTGGATATTTTCCGGATGGTTTCTGAGATCCGTCCGGGAGCCCGTCAGGGTAATTTCGGAACTTTTTCGGGACTATTTCGGGATCAATTTGGTACCCTTCAGGCATCATTTCTGTGTGGTTATCTGGATAAGTCTAGAATAGTGTCGTTGTCATTTCGGGTTTTTTTGGGACTACTTCGGGAACTTTTGGAAACACTTCCGGGGCGTTTCTGGATGGTTTTCGGGATCCGTCCGCGATAGCGTCGGGGTCATTTCGTGGCTTTTTCTGGATAATTTCGTTATCATTTTGGGATCCTATCAGGTTATCAGCTCATAAAGTTCTTTTTTTTACTCAATTACAAAAATAAAATGCATTAGACAGAAAAAAAATTTTAAACAGATAACTTTATAAGCAAGCTAACGTGAATAGCCCACATATTTCATTTTCTCCTTGCGGACGGGGCCGCGGGTAAAGGCTAGTATATAATACCACGAACAGTAATTCTGCCAAGATTTCAAGGGTTTTTTATTTCGCCCTGCAGAACTTTTTCATTTCATTCTACTTAATATGGTAGGTGTCACACCCATTTTACAATTTTTTTTTCTAAAGTTATATTTTGCGTCAACAAACCAATCCATATACCATGTTTCATCCCTTTTTTTGTATTTGGTATAGATTTATGGCATTTTTTTCGTTTTTGGTAATTTTCGATATCGAAAAAGTGGGCGTGGTCATAGTCGAATTTCGGCCATTTTTTATACCAATACAAAGTGAGTTCAGATAAGTACTTGAACTGAATTTAGTAAAGATATATCGATTTTTGCTCAAGTTATCGTATTAAAGGCCGAGCGGAAGGACAGACGGTCGACTGTGTATAAAAACTGGGCGTGGCTTCAACCGATTTCGCCCTTTTTCACAGTTATCGTCCCTGAATCTAAACCCCTACCAAATTTCACAAGGATTGGTAAATTTTTGTTCGACTTATGGCATTAAAAGTATCCTAGACAAATTAAATGAAAAAGGGCGGAGCCACTCCCATTTTGAAATTTTCTTTTATGTTTGCATTTTGTTGCACCATATCATTACTGGAGTTGAATGTTGACCATAATTTATTTATATGCTGCAAAAATATTAAATTTTTTGTTAAAACTTGACTTAAAAAAAAATTTTTTTTTAAAAGTGGGCGTGGTCGTTCTCCGATTTTACTAATTTTTATTAAGCATACATATAGTAATAGGAGTAACATTCCTGCCAAATTTCATCAAGATATCTTCAACGACGCCAAATTACAGCTTGCAAACCTTTTAAATTACCTTCTTTTAAAAGTGGGCGGTGCCACACCCATTGTCCAAAATTTTACAAATTTTCTATTCTGGGTCATAAATTCAACTGACCTACCAAGTTTCATTGCTTTATCCGTCTCTGGTAATGAATTATCGCACTTTTTCGGTTTTTCGAAATCTTCGATATCGAAAAAGTGGGCGTGGTTATAGTCCGATATTGTTCATTTCAAATAGCGATCTGAGATGAGTGCTCTGGAACCTGCATACCAGATTTCATCAATATACCTCAAAATTTACTCAAGTTATCGTGTTAACGGGCGGACGGACGGACGGACGTACATGGCTCAATCAAATTTTTTTTCGATCCTGATGATTTTGATATATGGAAGTCTATATCTATCTCGATTCCTTTATACCTGCACAACCAACCGTTATCCAATCAAAGTTAATATACTCTGTGAGCTCTGCTCAACTGAGTATAAAAAATGTTAAACGAAATCGGAACCAGAATTGAAATAAAAAATGGGCCAGAATTTTTAACCGAGATCGGAACAAAGAACAACCGAAGCCGGGAATTGAAATCAAAATCGGAACCGGAGTTTTAAATTATGACCGAACAAAAAAACCACGTAAGCCGGCAATGAAACCGAAACCGGAGTATGACTTGAAACCGAAACCGTAGTTGTAGTAAAGTCTGGAACTAAACAAAAACGATTTTGGAACCTGAATTAAAAACGAAACCCAAATCGGGAACAAGAAAACGTCTAAAGAAAAAGAAAAATTTTAGTTCGGTACCGGAGTCGAAACCGAAATGTGAACCGAAATCGGAACCAAGAACCTAAGCCGGAAAGAGAATTGAAAATGAAGGCGCAATCAGAATTGGAAATGAAAGCGGAACTGGAACCGAAGCTAACGGGAATCGGAACCAAAAATAGAAACTAAGCCTGAACGAGAATCGGCGCTAAATTTTAAACCGAAATTGAAACAAGAATAGAAGGGTCTGAAATCAAGTTGAGACAGAAACTGGAATCGAGGCCGAAATTTTTACTGAAAACGTAAAAAAAAAACAGGAATTGGAATGCAAAAATACTACCGAAATGGGCATTGCAAGCGAAAAAAGAAAAAAATAGTAACCGATATTGAAAATGGAGTTCAAACGAAATCGAACTGGAACCAAACAAAAACGAAACTAGAACAGGAATTGGAAATTGAAAGAAGAATTAAAACTGAAAACCAAGTCGGAAATAACAGCCAATTGACAGGAAGCCAAACTGAGACTGAGCCGACAGAGGGGCACAATGCGGAAACCAAATCAAAATCGAATCCGAAAATGAAGCATAACTCAATGCCACAACTGAAATTTAAACCGAAACTTATACTGCAGGTAGCAGCACAAACCGATTTAACGGTGGGATACGAAATCGAAGTTTTCATCGAAACCGGCATAGTTTTGGTTTCCTTAGCCGTAGTTAAGTTATTAGTCGAGACGGAAGAAGAAAAAGTCCCCAAATGATCCCTAAGTGGCCTCGAAATATTCTCCCAAAACATCTCGAAACTATGCCGAAGTGATCTCTAACGATCTCGAAGATCTCTGAAATAGTCCACAAGATGATCAAGAAATTACCGAAAAATGACCTCAATTACGCCCAATGGCTCCTAAAACCATCCCGAGATTGCAACCAAATAGTCCCTAAAATCTTCTGGGGGTGACCGAAACGACCACGGGAGGCAATGCTATCCTACCACTCTAAAACACGACGTAGGTTATATAGCATGACCAGAGAATTAGTTTCGATTTTATGCAATACCTTGTTTAACCGTAGTTAGAATATTCTTTGGATGTAATGTGGTATTCTGCCTTCCCAAACCAAAGTACGCTCATCTGATTGGTAAACAAAGACTTCATACTCATTGGAAAATATCACCTTGTCCAAAAACTCAACTTTCTTGCATACATGCTCTTGAACAAATGAAAGTCGCTTAACACGTTGACGGTGGAGTCACGGTATGGGGTTGTATGTGGTCTGCTGGGGTCGGCGAACTCGTATTTATAGAGAATACAATGGATAAGTATGCCTACTTGAGTAGACTAACAGAAAACTTGGCATAGAGCGCGCGAAAGGTAGGCATAGAATCCGATTATCACTTTCAGCACGACAACGTCCCCAATCATACTGCCGAAATTGTTCGATTGTGGATCTTATATAACACTCCCCACACCTTAAAAACAACCCACAATCACCGGACTTAAATCCCATAGAACATCTATGGGATCATCTTGACAGGAAGATCACAGAACGCCATATAACATAAAAAAAAATACTAAAGGAATTTATAAAGGAAGAATTTGGAAAAATCGGTCCAGATGTTACAAAAAAAATTGGTACACTCAATGCCCAATCGGCTTCAAGAAGCCGTAAAGTCCATTCATTATTTTCATTATTTTTATTAATTAATTCAAGGTGGCGAACACTTTTGTCCACATAATTTAGTACCTATTTTAATTAAATCGTATTTATTTAAAATATTGAAGCGTTGATTAAAAGCTTTTCAGTACTAGAACAAAGCTAATACATTGTAATAACTAGTAAGATTTGAATTAAAAATATTTCAATACATTTATGGGCGTGGCATATTATTAAAGAGCACATACGTTAACTGACGAACACTTTTGTCTATATGTGTACATTGGTTTAAAATGAAAAATATTGAGTATTTATGATTATTCGAATATTCGAAAACGAGCAATTATTCGAATAATCAACGATGTACGATTATTAGACTTTAATGGAATTTTGAGAACCAAATTTTATAGTGATTAATCGAATATCACGAGCTCTAATTGAATTTACAAAATTGAAAGACTTTCTATTTTCTAAAAATGAAATATTTTTTGGTGTAAACAGCATGCATTAACATTCGCATATAACTCAAATTATTCTTACACTTTTACGTGTTTTATCTTTATTTATTTGATTTATTTTCGCTGCTAAAAGAGCATCCATTTAAACTTTTGTTATATATATTTACTATATAAGTTTTGAAAGGTACGTATGTGTGTATATAATTTTTGGTTTATTTTAACATCCTTTTTCGTCGACACATACACATTGTTGACGTTAACTTTATTCAACCTAAAGAGGGGAATTTATATCTTTGACGCATTGGGTAACTTTCCAAAAATTTTCCAAAACATATTTGTATGAATGCCAATTTTTGGTATTGTTTGGCCTTGAATTTCAACTCTTTCGCACCTTAAATATGTACTTGTGTATAGATTTCAATGCTAGCGCGTGCAGTAAAAACCTTTCAAAGTTTAATTTTACTTTTTATATATACTATTTCTAAGAAGCACTAAGTTTGGCGACAAAATGGCTGTTATAAGTCCGTGGGCAAAACGCCTTTGAACTTCATTACTTGTGTGTTGGTTTGAATTTATTTTACATAATTTTTGTATTTCTGTGATTATTTCATGTAGGATGGCATGACAAGATATTATTAGTAAGTAACTCCCGAGATGACAAAGCTTCGGCGTGATTTTTCCTCGCTTTAGAAATTCCGTAGCTTATACAGTTGCTCACTTAAGTAAGTACACAGCCTTTCCTTTTTCCAAAATTCCTTCACATCTCTAAAACTATAAGCAGAACCCAATACATTTCCAGTATGAAGTTGAGATCCTGCTTACACTATGCATTCCACTGCAAAGCAACGGTATGCTTTGATACCGTTATGCGCTGTGTACATTCGGTTGAGATGTTATCCGCTTTCACATAACAAAAGTTAGCATGCGTTTACTACGAAAATGTTAAGAGATATGACAAAAAGAAAAAGCAACGTCATTTAATTTTGAAAAATCTCTTTAAAATGTTTGTGTAAACTTAAAAAAAAACTAAAATGGTTAAAAAACAATTAGCCAAATAGATGTTTTGATAATGGCTCCGAGAGGAAAAGGAATTTCAAGAGAAATGAAAGAACTTATTATAAAATATTATAAAAACAATAAATCTATTAGAGAAATTTGCAAAATTGTTGAAATACTGCAAAAAATAATAAAAAAAATATAAAACGTCGGGTTCAGTTACTAATAAAGAGCGTTCTGGTCACCTAAAAATATTTACCAACACTAAGTCGATTAATTGTTCGAAAAATACAGCAAGATCCGAAGAAAAGTGTTTCTAAAATTAAGACCGAAGTTAAAAATCAGTTTGGAAAAGATTGTAAGCCCCAAACCATCCGCCGCATTCTATATGATGCTGGTTATCATTGCCGAAAAACACGAAAAAGGCCATATGTGAATGAAATCAAACGACGCAAACGTATAGAGTTTGCAACAAACCACCAAGAATATGACAAAAGCTTCTGGAATAATGTTATTTTTTCTGGCGAAAGCAAATTTAACATCTTTGGGTCTGATGGGCGCGCAAAAGTTTGGAGTAACAAGTAAGGAAGGTTAAGTTCGGGTGTAACCGAACATTACATACTCAGTTGAGAGCTATGGTGACAACATAAGGGAAAATCACCATGTAGGAAACTGAACCGAGGGAAACCTTGGAATGTGTTTGTATGACATGTGTATCAAATGAAAGGCATTAAAGAGTATTTTATGAGGGAGTGGGCCATAGGTCTATAGGTGGACGCCATTTAGGGATATCGGCATAAAGGTGGACCAGAGTGACCCTAGAATTTGTTTGTACGATATGGGTTTCAAAAGAAAGGTGTTAATAAGTATTTTAAAAGGGAGTAATCCTTAGTCCCATAGGTGGACGCCGTTTCGAGATATCGCCATAAAGGTGGACCAGGGGTGACCCTAGAATTTGTTTGTACAATATGGGTATCAAGAGAAAGGTGTTAATAAGTATTTTAAAAGGGAGTAATCCTTAGTCCCATAGGTGGACGCCGTTTCGAGATATCGCCATAAGGGTGGACCAGGGGTGACCCTAGAATTTGTTTGTACAATATGGGAATCAAAGGAAAGGTGTTAATGAGTATTTTAAAAGGGAGTGGGCCTTAGTTCTATAGGTGGACGCCGTTTCGAAATATCGCCATAAAGGTGGACCAGGGGTGACTCTAGAATGTGTTTGTACAATTTGGGTATCAAAAGAATGGTGTTAATGAGTATTTTAAAAGGGAGTAATCTTAGTTCTATAGGTGGACGTCGTTTCGAAATATCGCCATAAAGGTGGACCAGGGGTGACTCTAGAATGTGTTTGTACGATATGGGTATCAAATTAAAGGTATTAATGAGGGTTTTAAAAGGGAGTGGTGGTTGTTGTATAGGTGGTGGCATTTTCGAAATATCGCCATAAGGGTGGGCCAGGGGTGACTCTAGAATTCGTTTGTGCAATATGGGTATCAAACGAAAGGAGTTAATGAGTATTTTAAAAGGGAGTGGGCCTTAGTTCTATAGGTGGACGCCTTTTCGAGGTTTCGCAATAAAGGTGGACCAGGGGTGACTCTAGACTTTGTTAGTACGATATGGGTATCAAATGAAAGGTGTTTATGAGTATTTTTAAAAGGGAGTGGGCATTAGTTCTATAGGTGGACGCCTTTTCGAGATATCGCCATAAAGGTGGACCAGGGGTGACTTTAGAATATGTTTGTGCGATATGGGTATCAAATGAAAGGTGTTAATGAGTATTTTAAAAGGGAGTGGGCCTTAGTTCTATAGGTGGACGCCGTTTCGAAATATCGCCATAAAGGTGTACCAGGGGTGACTCTAGAATGTGTTTGTACGATATGGGTATCAAATTAAAGGTATTAATGAGGGTTTTAAAAGGGAGTGGTGGTTGTTGTGTAGGTGGTCGCATTTTCGAAATATCGCCATAAGGGTGGGCCAGGGGTGACTCTAGAATTCGTTTGTGCAATATGGGTATCAAACGAAAGGAGTTAATGAGTATTTTAAAAGGGAGTGGGCCTTAGTTCTATAGGTGGACGCCTTTTCGAGGTATCGCAATAAAGGTGGACCAGGGGTGACTCTAGACTTTGTTAGTACGATATGGGTATCAAATGAAAGGTGTTTATGAGTATTTTTAAAAGGGAGTGGGCATTAGTTCTATAGGTGGACGCCTTTTCGAGATATCGCCATAAAGGTGGACCAGGGGTGACTTTAGAATATGTTTGTGCGATATGGGTATCAAATTAAAGGTATTAATGAGGGTTTTAAAAGGGAGTGGTGGTTGTTGTATATGTGAAGGCGTTTTCCAGATATCGACCAAAATGTGGACCAGGGTGACCCAGAACATCACATGTTGGATACCGCTAATTTATTTATATATGTAATACCTGTCAAGATTTTAAGGGTTTTTTATTTCGCCCTGCAGAACTTTTTCAATTTCTTCTACTTAATATGGTAGGTGTCACAACCATTTTATAAAGTTTTTTCTAGAGTTATATTTCGCTTCAATAAAACAGTCCAATTACCTTACCATGTTTCATCCCTTTTTTCGTATTTGGTATAGAATTATGGCATTTTTTTCAATTTTAGTAATTTTCGATATCGAAAAATCGTCATAAAACCTATGCCCCTACCAAATATCAAAAGGATTGGTTAATTTTTGTTCGACATATGGCGTTAAAAGTATCCTAGACAAATTAAATGAAAAAGGGCGGAGCCACGCCCATTTTGAAATTTTCTTTTATTTTTGTATTTTTTTGTACTATATCATTACTGGAGTTGAATGTTGATATAATTTACTTATATACTGTAAAGATATTAAATTTTCTGTTAAAATTTTACTTTAAAAAATTTTTTTTTTTAAAAAGTGGGGGTGGTCCTTCTCCGATTTTGCTAATTTTTATTAAGCGTTCATATATTAATAGAAGTAACGTTCCTACCAAATTTCATCATGATATCTTCAACGACTGCCAAATTACAGCTTGCAAACCTTTTAAATTACCTTCTTTTAAAAGAGGGCGGTGCCACGCCCATTGTCCAAAATTTTACTAATTTTCTATTCTGCGTCATAAGTTCAACTCATCTACCAAGTTTCGTCGCTTTATCTCTCTTTTGTAATGAATTATCGCAATTTTTCGGTTTTTCGAAATTTTCGATATCGAAAAAGTGGGCGTGGTTATAGTCCGATATCGTTCATTTTAAATACCGATCTGAGATGAGTGCTCAGGAACCTACATACCAAATTTCATCAAGATACCTCAAAATTTACTCAAGTTATCGTGTTAACGGGCGGACGGACGGACGGACGGACATGGCTCAATCAAATTTTTTTTCGATCCTGATTATTTTGATATATGGAAGTCTATACCTATATCGATTCCTTTATATATGTACAACCAACCGTTATCCAATCAAGCTTAATATACTCTGTGAGCTCTGCTCAACTGAGTATAAAAAGAATGAAGAGCCGAATCCAAACAACATGGCCGGTACGGTTAAACATGGTGGTGGTTGTGTGATGGTTTGGGGATGTATGGCGGCGAATGGAGTGAAGAACTTGGTCATAATTGAAGGGATAATGTCCAGGTATGCATATTTGCGTATTTTGAAAGAAAGTTAAAGCAAAGTGCTGTAAAGTTGGACATTGAAGGGTCGTTTATATTCCAGCAGGATAACTACCCCAAACACACTGCCCTTACTGTTCATGAATGTCTTGTAGTCCTAGTAAGATTATCGGCAGTAGGTTGATCCAATCTTGGCGTTCATGGCAAGTTATCGAACTGTCTGCCTTGATCGGTTGTGATGCGTGCTAGTATACTGAACCTAGCGAACCAAACTGCAACTAACTTTCTGGCGACCGTTTCTGTTGATATATCTCTCAGTGGCACCGCTTCTGGCCAACGCGTATATCGATCGATGACTGTAAGGCAGTATTGGTACTCACTTGACGGTGGGAGCGGTCCGATGAGGTCGATATTTATGTGTTCGAATCTGAGTGATGGCAATGAATATTGTTGTAGTGTTGAGCGAAAGTGTCTGCTGAGATTAGGTCTTTGGCAGCTTAGACATCGTTGTCCTTCATTAGCGATGTCTTTATCCATATTCGGCCACACGAAGCGAGCTTTCATACCGCCATGTGAGATGTTGTGTATTTTATCTATGACGTTTTATCGATATGCTTGCGGTATATATGGTCGAACTTACGGTGTTGATGTATCGCAGTAGATTGTGCGGTTCGTATTGGGTATACGAACTTTTTTCAGCTGCAGAGGTGTCACCTTCGATGGGTTTCTTCAGCTCAGTGCATTTATTTTGATCTTCGGCAATTCGGTCGTAGTCGATGCTAGTTGACAATGCTCGTCGTAAACTGGCTGATAAAGTCCAACTATCGTAGTTGCCGTGGTGATGATTTGTCGCACTTTTGCTTAAAGGTGTATACCAACGGTTTGTGATCTGTGCGGACCTCGAATGATCTACCTTCTAGCATGTCTCGGAAGTGTTTGATCACCAGGTATACTGCGAGCAGTTCGCGGTCGTACGTACTATACCTTCTTTGCGTTTCCGTGAGTTTGAGGCTGAAGCATGCTAGAGGTTGCAACTCATCATTAATATTTTGGTGAAGAGCTCCGCCGATGGCAGTGTCGCTTGCGTCCGTACTTAGCGATATTTTCGCATTAGGTGCTGGGCTGGACTAGTAGCACTGCATTTTCCAAGGCTTGCTTACATGCTTTGAAGTGCTGAATTGTATCGTCAGTCCATTTATTTCGAGTTTTGTCGGTTTTTTTTGTTGCCGGGAATTAGTTTTACGAGTGGTATTTGGTGATAAACTGCGTTTGGAAAAAAACGACGAAAAAAAGTTTATCATTGCCAGAAACCGACGTAACTCTTTGGCGGCTTTGGGCAAGGGAAAGTTGCTGATCGCCTGCACTTTCTCGTGTAGCGGTTTGATGCCGTGCGTCGTGACCGTATGACCGAGGAACTCAATTTGTGTATGTGCAAACTTACATTTTGCTGTGTTAATGGTGAGCTCAACTCTAGTTAAACACAGCCAGTTCTATTAAAGAGAAGGCACGCTATTTCTGAAATCAGACTAACATTTATTGCCGTTATTGTTGTCAGCAAACTTTCATGGAAGCTTAACGTGAATGAAAGAGTAATAAGTTTTCGGTTCTCTTGTATTGTTATTGAGTAGCGGGCGGCAAACGCTGGGGCTCTTACAAAGTATGGTACGCTGGCTGTATTTTATGGTGGTCAAGCCCATTCTCTTGTACAGAGTTCGGGTATAGTGGGCAATAACAGACATTTCCGCCACGGTCAAAAGGATTGAGGGGGCGTAGCGGTTGGCGATGATTGGAATAAGCGGGACTATTTATAGTACATCTACACTGGCAATAAGCGCAATCTGGCTTCCTCACGCTGAATACAAGCTTAATAATATACATTATTATAATTATAATAATATAAAGGGGTTGACCTCACTCGCAGTGTCAGCACACTACATTTTGATGAACTTAGTTGGGTATTAGGGCCTGAAGATATCCCTATCACGGCAATACATGGGGGATATCTCCAAAAATGGTATACTGGACATTTGTGTACTGAACATTTAATACTGTTGTAAGGCCAATAGTCACTATGCTTCCCTATTTTGGTGGCAGAAGGCGACGCAAAGAATGGCAACAGCAAAACTAAGCAAAACTGCATCGACTAGCTTGCACTGGCATAACGGGTGCGGTGAGAACGTCCCCTTCTGATGCACTTGGTGCTTTAGTGGGAATACATACCTTCCCTATTCTGATAGAAAAAGAGGCAACACTAGGCGAACTAAAACTTCCAAATATTTCAGAGTTGAAGCCAGGAAACATGATTTGGCATATTAAAGTAATAAACAAAATTCATAGGAAATCCCACATTACAACTGCGTGACGTAATGTCCCCTAAGCTCACAATCTCACGGAACTTTGAAATGTCCATTGTGAACAGGACCCATCGGGAAACAGGGAATCCCTATAATGACCCTGACTCAGAGGTTTGGTTCACGTATGGACCGAAATTCGATGACGGAAGAATGGGAGCTGGCATCTATGGGCCGATCTTCAAGAAATCGATACCAATGGGATGCTATCCTACCATATTTCAGGCGGAAATCCATGCAAAAGAGGTCTGTGGAAGAGAATGTTTTCGGAGAGGCTCAACATCGAAGAGCGCCTACATTATGCGGGCAGCCAGGCGGCCCTGCGTGCCTTGAAATCCTACACAGTTACATCTAAGCTAGTGGATGGCTGCACTGAAATCCTTAATGACCTGGGAGCCAAAAACAAGATTTTGTTAAGATGGGTTCCCGGACATCAGGGATATGAAGTTAATGAACATGCAGATTACATAGCAAAGCAGGATGCTATAGCAGCATTCTATGGTCCAGAGCCCTTCTTTGGACTTACAAAAGCACACACCAGTGAAACTATAAGTAATTGGGAAACTGAATAATTCAGACATCACTTACTTGACTGCCCAGGCAAAGACAAGCCAAACTGTTTATACTTCCGGCAACGAAAATATCAGACAAACTCATTAATCTAAGCAGGGAGGATCTAAGAGCTCTCACTGGGTACTATACGGGACACTGTAGCCTACGATATCACCTAAGTAAGTTAAATCTATCCGATACTCAAATTTGTCGTTCCTGTGGGCTGGAGAATGAAACGCCGGTTCATATCCTCTGCAAATTCGCCGCTCCGGCTAGGCAGAGTCTCTCCCTTCTAGATGGTGTGACTCTTAATGCCAATGTGATATGGAGTAAGAACCTGAAGAGGTACTTAGATACATCAAAAGCCTCCACATACAAAATTAGGCTGAAAGGTCGTGCACAATAGATCTGCATAGAGGTCACAGTGCTTCCAGGCCTAGTAATAATAATAATAATATCCCTGTCATAGTTACCATGCTGATTTCTTGGTCCAAGCAGACAGTTGGCAACTAAATTTCCGTTTGGTCAGTTGTTTACTGTAAGCACTCGGCGGCCCACAAGGGTTCACCTTCTTCCAAAACCATCTATCCACGTTAATCGGAGTGTTAACAGCAAAGTTCTGTTGAATGGTAGGTAGATGACAACCTCACTTGGAAATTGCAAACCCATTCTTAGTGGCAGCACCTTGGTTGAAAGTCGTAAAATGTGATATTATGTCTACGTACCAAATTTAATTCAAATTTTTTCGAGTCGTTTTCGAAATAGTATTTGGCACATATACCAAAGTTTAAATATTCAAACACAAAATAATATATTTTATATATTTGACAAAACAGGAAAGAAGTAAGTTGTGGGTGTTCAGGAAAAACCCGTTTCAATACATATTTTGCGACAATAATTTATTTTTTCCAAAATTTCCTTTGTTATTACCTCTGCCAATAAATAAGTTGGTACAGATACGTAAGGGAAGCCAACTCACAACAAACACGTAAATTTGTAAAAATATGCTAAATAAGTTTGACGTAATCGAAAACGCAAAGGTACGTAGAAAATATTGAAGACGACGTTTCTATTGTACCAATATGTCCCTTTTTAAATAAGTTCATGACACTTTGTACATTTTTAATGTTTCCTCAAATCGTGCTTATAAGTGAGCGCTCTCATACTTATACATCTTCCATACAAAGTATTTCATTCGCGTAGTAGCTTTGCTCACACATGCAAGCATAGCAATACTTACTTATTTACACAATAAAGATTTGTTGATAAATAAATTGATTTCTTTATTTGATGATAAAAACTTACATAGTATCTTCTTTTAAATGTAAATACTCCACATAAAAAAGAAGCCTGACGAAATGGCAGTAAAGGCTGCATGCAGATATGCGCTTGGGATGATGAAGGCAAAATGAAGTTCAACAGTACTCATACAGGAATGCGTAAATGAGTCAAAGGGATGAATAATGCATGAGAAATAAAGTTTTCATTTGACCGACAAAGATAAATAGGTTGAGAATAAAATTATATTTTTACTTCAATTAGGTTTTGCTTTTTGGCAAATCGCAGCCCCCAAATTGAAATTATGTATGTAGGTACGTCCTGAACGGATCAATCGATCACAACCAAATTTGAAGCAACATTTATAAAGTTTCCAAGGATGGCCACAGGCTAAAAATAATTTCGATTTATAAAAGGGTCGTGTCACCTCCCATGCAAATGGAAATTATTTATGCCAAAATGTTAAATCTTAAAAAGGGCTCTGCCAAATGACCTTTGAGCAACACCACCAGCACTCTAAAGATTAGGAAAGACCTGTAGAAGATAATGCCCGCAGCAGAACTTAATCGTGGTAGTACAATATATTATAAGAGCGTACAGTTACAGTTGTATGCTGAAGGTACTGTGCTGTGAGTTCTGCGTTCTCTACTTGCCGCATATGAGCACAAGGGAAAGTAGTTGCTTTTGTCCAAGAAAGAATTGGCGCATTCGTACCTTCGCAGCCACATTTCCGTCGACGGATATATATTGGAGACGATTAAGGACCTGGTCTATCTGGGTACCAGCAAGTGCTGACTGAGGACAAAAGCAGGCGCTGTCATCGAGCAAAGATTCAGCGTATTAACGTGGATATATGAGCTTTTGTGAACCATTGTTCAACGGAACTTTACTATTAATACTCAGATTAACGTGGAGAGATGGCTTTGGAAGAATTTGAACCCTTGTGGATCCGCCGAGTGCTTATAGTAAAAAACTGCCAAAAGAAATTCAGTCCGCAAGTGCCTGCTTGGATTTAGAGATCAGGGTTGCAACTATGCCAGGTATAACTTTGAGCCGCAACACCAAGCTTATTTGATCAAAACATAGTTTGCTGCCATTGCGAGTGATATAATCCCTGAAAACCCTTTAATTCACCATTGATAGCAGTCTTTATGTTTGAGTAGATATTAAATTCTCTTACAGTGGCAGATATCATCCCATTTACCGCATCCCGTATACCGGCGACCTAACCGGACACCGAGTATCTAGCAAAATATTTGACGGCCAGAATAAGTAAATGTTTTGGCAGCCACGCCACTGTTGGCAGCTATATCTGCGAATTAGTAAAAGACTTCGTTTTTCGTGGGAAGCAGTGTTAACACAAACAACAACATCAGCTCTGAAAACCAGCGAAGAATCAGTCTTGACAGAAAATGCTTTTTTGGACTAGGTATGCAATTGAAAATAGCATGATTTTCGCCACTTATCGTACGTGGGCATTGACAACATCAGATAAAACGGTTTTGGAAGTCTTCGGGAGAAAAGTTCTTCGAATGATTTGCGGACCTCTACGCTTTGGCGACGGCGTGTACCGAAGAAGGTTTAAATGCAGCGGCTGCGCTGGATAGGCCATGTTATGCGAATGAAATATGTGAAATATGGCGCTCGGGCTAAGAAAATATTTTTTTTGGAACCCGTCTATGGCAGAAAATGGGCGGCCCACTCCGCTGGAAGAACGAGAAAGTAAACGTTTTAAATTCCGTTAATGTGACCAACTGGCGACAGTTAGCAGAGCGAAGAAGCGAGAGAAAAGTGAGTGAGTAGATAAGAAGATAGTGCAATGTGGCGAATGGACAAAGACGCCTCGTCAAGAAAGAAGTTATCTCGACAACCTCTTTTGAAAGTAGTGAGAAAAAGACAGATACATGTATATATAGAGAGAGAGATATTACGAGTGGGTTAAGAGAAATGCGAGTGGGTGTGCCCAAATAATATTTAAAACAATATTCTCAAAAACTTAAAAGCTAGACTCAGTTTGCCTGAATTTTGAACGCTGAATATGTGTAAGATACCAAAGAACTATTACAAATTCCAAGTCGGATATACGTTTGCTGGACTACGATCACACATCAGAGTTGAGATACATACTTCATAGTATTGAAACTCCTTCGTCTATTAGCGAAAGCAATAAATCGAGTTGTCAGTAAATTGAAATGTCTTTTCGTGTGATGTTTGTCAGTCCAAGCTTACTTGATAAGAGTTAGCTTCGGGACTAAACTACCTTTAGGTTGTCGAATGCTGTTCTTTTAGATATCTCAGGTACATAAACTTTGAGAAACTGTATTCGGGGATTTCTCCAACTCTGAGCATCTTAATATAATCGAAAACTTAGTCTTGAGAATTGGTACATGTCTAGTCTTTTCCAAATTAATACAAAATATCCGAACAGTTCTAGTTATAAAACCGTATCGAACTGCTAATTGTTTACACTCAAGTGCATTTGTTGACTGCACTAAGTATCCTTACATGTGTGTGGGTTCAAGTGCAGCCAAGTGGTTTGTTTTTATAAACAACTGCATCTACGTTTAAGCATTTTCTTGGCGCTTAATGACACTTAACGCTCTTACAACTAGAGAGCGTTGAACGCAAGCTAAATTATAAATATTTGTGGTCTCGTTTTTGAGGTGCTTTTGTTTGTTTTTCTAGACTGGCATAGCATAAACGTGAGTTTGTTTTAACTTGAAAGGGTGGCTGAGTAATTGGCCTTTTGTGTGCGTGCATATATATATTCCGAAATACCACGTACATATGTAAATAAACATATCTGTTACATAGTTACTTATGCAACCTGATATCGTGAGAAGCTTGAGTTTGTGCAATCATTTGTAATATCTCCATTCGAGCACTGATCAAATAAAAATATGGTCTTATTTTATGGATACAAATGGAGGTATATTGCGAAAGGAAGAGGCTATCTCAATGAAGGAAATCAATTTGGACGCAGATATAAAATGTAATGACGCTAAGCGGTGTCGATGAAAACTGAACTACTCCAATTTTTGGTAAATGACAATTTTTGGTGTTCCTAAAATGTTGGGTAACAATGCTGAGACTTCTGTAGATGGTGCGACTTGTCATAGTCAAGGGCCTTCATTGTATCAGCTTTGAACTTCGTCCAGTAAATTTGAGCTATTCGCTAGTCCGGTTTAAATTAAGAGTTTAATTTCTAAAATTAAATCGTCATAGCATCGTCAATTATCTTCCAATTTCAAAATTCTCATATAAATATCTTGTATAAAAATTTAAAGTCTGTAATCCTCTTATCGGAATTGCATTTCCCCTCTTCTCGTAAACGTGTAGATTATTTAATGTGTTTGGACTCCTCTAAATCCTCTGCCATGACCACTTCTTTGGCTTGTTTTTAATTCTACACATTTATAAAATTCGGTTCACTTCATTGCCTAGGGATTTCTTAAAGTTCTTCTCCTCTCTACCCTCTTTGTAAGGTGGTGCTCAAGTAGATTTCCGTTTTATGTGATTACTACGTCGAATGAAGCGTTTTCCATCGATTATCCCTGGAAAGTCAGCTCTTAAAACAAGTTCAATTAATGAATCATTAATCAATATCCATGGCCTTTCCATTATCTTTTCGATAACTTTTCGATAACAAATTAATATCTTTCCTTTTCGTTGTTGTTGTTGTTGTAGCGATAAAGTTGCTCCCCGAAGGCTTTGGGGAGTGTTATCGATGTAATGGTCCTTTGTCGGATACAGATCCGGTACGCTCCGGTACCGCAGCACCATTGAGGTGCTAGCCCGACTATCTCGGGAACGATTTATGTGGCCACAATAAACCTTTCGGCCATCCCCTCCCTCCCCACCCCCAAGTTACATGTGGAGCTTGGGGTCGCCAGAGCCTCGTCTGTTAGTGAAACAGGATTCGCCGCGGATAGGTGAGGTTGACAATTGGGTTTGGAGAAGCTATATATTGCGCTGGCAACCTGAAGGGTTGCGCTACACTGCCCCATTGAATCTGGTATTTTAGCCGCCTCTTACGACAGGCATACCTATCTGACCCCCTGACCCGCTGGGGTTCTGACCCCCTAAGCCGCTGGATTTCCGTTTTGTTATTTGCTAACAAATCGATAATTTTAAAAGCAAATATAATTTTTTAATAAATCGATATTTTTTCGGTAGCAAACCGATAACCGCCATCGTGATGAAAACTACAACCACCGTTACCATCATTCACATCATTATCGACATTGTTATTATACTAATCGTTTTCTTCGTACTGTTGCTGTTGTGTCGTAACGATTAAGTGACTACCCGAAGGTTTTGGTCCTTTGCCGGATATGGATGCGGTATGTTCCGGTAATAAGCAACATTAAGGTACTAGTCCGACCATCCCGGGAACGGGTTAATAAAACCACATTGCACCGTTCAAGCTGTGAGTAAAGATGTTTACATATCAAGCTTTTTGTTTTACTCCAAATTAATTTTACAACATCAAAATTACGCAGATATGGCTTCTCAAGAGGAATATAAATTACTTCCTTTAGGATGTGAGCCATCAATTTCCTATGACCTGTTGTTGTACATCATTAAATTCTAAGCATGAATGTGTTTATGTATGTGTGTGTTAGTTTGTATATGATGGCATATCCCTTTTTTCATATTCATATTTCATTTCACTTTCAGCAGCTACTTATTTATACTATTGTGGCGAATATTAGCATTTCGATATCATATATGTACATGTAAACATCAAAGCAAGCAGCCACACGTATATGTATAGAGCGAAGTAAAGAGCAAAGAGAATATTTCACGTACATACATGCAGCCAGCAGCTAGGAGCAGAAGTTATTAATAACATATACACACACATATAACTAGAAGACAAGCGTGAATATAAAATACTGAAGGAGAAATAAATAAGCAGCTGTTCGCGAAAAGTCTAGACTTTAGGAGAAATATGAGAACGAGGCAACAGAGAGTATAAAAGCAGCGCAAGCTGATGAATCAGTTTGATTTTAACACGTATATGTGAAGAACACGGGTATTGTAATTGTGAGGTACTACTACTATAGTAGAGTTGTAAATACAGGAAATTTTGCTATAATGAATACTTGATTTGTTTATTCGACAGTTCAGCGATTCGAACTATAACAGCAGGTGTAGAATAATAAGAATTTCCTAAAATTCGTTACACTACATATATTTTCTTCCTTTTATACTGCCTACTAATAAAGTTCTATATTATAAGTCTTTTTATTTAATTAATTTTCGTTTTAATCAAGAAAAATATATTTTCTTAAAATTAAAATTTATTGTAATTGATATTAGTGAAAAATTATAGGACTTGAGCGATGGTTGCTAGCAAAAGTTGTAAACTTGTATATTAGGGCATACCAACAAAAGTATCTGCGCTCATACTGGGCAAACTTCTGTAAACACCATGAACACATTCAGCATATGTGAAGCCCTCACCTAACCTTACCATACTAATATCGAAGCCAGGTCTTTCTATCCTCCAATTCTGTACGTCAATAAAATTTTCTCTAATTATTATAATTTTTTCTTTCCCTGTTGAGCACTCTTCATATGTATATTGTAACAAATTAACGAATTTTGATTATTTTTGCGCCTTCTGCTAACGTTAGAATCACTGAACTGTCGAATAAATAACTTCAATATTCAGTATTGCAAAATCATACTAATTAGTTATTCCTCAGCTTGCGCTGCTTTTATACTCTCTGTTGCCTTTTCCGCATATTTCTCCTAAGGTCTAGACGTTTCACCTTCTAGAACTGTTGTATCTTCTGCTTGGTAATTTAGATATATGCGTGTGTATGTGTGAGTAACAACGTCTGCACTTAGCTGATGACTACATATGTATATGTGAGATACCTCTTCACTTCGAGCTGCTGCTTATGTGTGTGCATGTACATGAGTTTGGCTGTTTGCTGTATTTGTTTTTGTAATTATTTATTAACAGCATAGTGATATAAACATTCGCCACAATATATTTTTATGCTAACACAAATAATGGGAAACAATTTTTGACGCCTTCAATGGAATTGGTTGACAACATTGGTTATTTTAAACTTAGTTAAATAAAGATGAGTTGTATTAATGTTACTAAAACAAGCCTTTAATATAAGACTTTGCGGGAGAATACCCCTTCTTTATATACTATAATCTTAATATATAAAAAACACGTGGCACTATGTTTGAGGCCAATGGACTCCTAAACTACTGAACCAATTTTGAATTTGTTTTGCACTCCGTATGTAGTTTGTTCTAACTAGAAACACAGGATAGGTTATATCTCAGTTTATAGTCACAATATTATTTTATTGCAATTTTTTTTATTTGTTTATACGTAATATTAAAATGTTACGTATAAGCAGTGGCACTCATATTTTCAGGTAGTGCGGGTATACTTCCGTGTAATTGCTTGGTGTTTAATTAAACAACCTGCTTATCAATAAAAAATATTTTAGCGAATAATTTCAAGTATAGTACATCACCAGGCCCGCCAAGAGAGTGGGGGGGGGGGATTCTTAGGGTCCGCGATTTAGAGGTACTATGACATTTTTTTTAATACAGGAGAGTCTTTTGTTATTCCATGTGCAATTTTTAAGCCGAATTTCAAAAGCAACGAAAATCTGCATTTCGTTTTAATATTATAGTGAAGTGTGAAAAATAAAAATCTATATATGTATATAAAAAGAAAGGCTAAAATGTGTGTTAGTTGGTCGCCGGTGTTTGAAGAGATGCGTCGGTCGATTTTGTTCAAACTTTCACACAAGTTGCGTAAACCTCACGCGGTGGTTACTACAGGTACAGGGTCTCGAGAAATAGGCCAAAACGTGGGCCAGTGAATGCGTAGACAGTGTTTATGTATATGGATATCAAATTAAAGCTGTTGATGAGTGCTTTGGTACAGAATAATATTTTATCCAGAGATGGACTGGGACTGGGATTAGGACTAGGACTGGAACTGAGACTCGGAGTGGGACTGGGACTGAGACTTGGAGTGGAACTGGGACTGGGACTGGAATAAAATATATACCACCCTCTGGGACAGGCAATAAGGGATGCAGAAGAATGAGAAGGAATTGAGAGAAGAGAAAAGAGAGAAGGAGATTGAGAAAGAGATAGAATGAGACGAAGATGGAGGTAGATGAAGCGAAAAAAACGGAGGGAGGAGTGAATAAAAGGATTGGGAAAAAGTGAAGCGGGGGGGGGGGGGGGGAGGGCAGAGTCAGACGGAAAAAGCTAATTAAAATGTATGCAGATATGCCAAATTTAGGGCAGGACTACGTCTGCCGGGTCTTCTAGTTAATATTGTAACGAATTTTTATTTGCAAATCCTCTTATTTGCCCTTTTGCTAGGATCGTATCGCTAAACTGTTGAATAAATAACTCCAATATTGAATAACGGAAAAATGGCCTTTATTAAAATACTTCACAATAACACTCAAACTGTGCAACGAATAGCTTAATAACCAAACTCATATCTTAAAGGAAACTGACTTTCAAAATAATAGTGCTATTGCTCGCTAGATATCGTCTTACTCGTAACTGCTTGACAATTCAAATCAAACTGAATTCCATTTTACTCGCTTTTGCCGCTTTTATAGTTTACGCTGCATACATCTAGGCTCTTCTATTTCCAGAACTTACCAACTATTCCGAGTGTTTATAGTTCTCATATAGTTTCTACTTGTTTACAATTTTCTACTTTTCAGCGTCTCTCAGATGTATGTGAGTTTGTAGTTTACAGTCTCTCGCACACACATAGGCGTATAAGTAAATGCATCTGTGTGTGACATCTCTCGGCTGCCTTATATATGTGTATACATGATTTGATTATTGACGTAAACATCGCTTAGCATCGCCTTAGTGATGGTATAGCTTAGGGATGCTAATATCCGTGACAATATTATATAATATCGGACTCGCATTTTGCCAAAACTTTCATCATTTTGTGTTGGGTGCCCGCTAAATATTTGCATAGTATTTAAAAATTTATATATTTAATTTGTCCTGAACTACATATATATTTATATATATGTACGTACATAAATAAAACCAAATAAGTATGCATAACAGCAAGAGAATTTATGTCAGTTAATAGCTTTCTGCGCTATGACCCCATAACAATAATAATAGTGCCCTTGCCGCTACTTCAAGTTACGGTCGGTGAATATTGCAAGGAGTCTAGTGGGTTGGTCATTAACTGAGTAAACACGCTTGCAGTAAGCGTTCAAGCGTTGAAACATTTTGAATGTACGAGTTATATTATTCATAAATATATATGTATGTACATGAAAAGTATATTTCATAATTATAGAAGTAGAGAATATTATAATACTTTTAACAGTTTATTTTTAAAGTTTCTAATAAAGTTTTATTTGAAATAAGAAGAAGGAAAAATTTAAAAACGAATGTCTCCTTCGAACCGTTTTGAGCACCTGATCCACTACTTAATGAATATTATCCCTGGCAGCGCTTGGCTGTTAACTCCCGGTAGTTGCACATGTTTCGTCCCCTTCGTCATCTTTACAACTTCTGCAGCATCGAAGATAGGGCACTGCTTTCTGCATGCTGCCAATAAAGCCGCCCTTAAGTGTGGAAATTTTATCCCTATTTAGTGTGTAAACGTGACAGCATGTCTCAAGATCCCATTTTGGCCATGCAAATATTTACAAATATCGTCAGAAAATCAATGTTCTTAACAAATTTCATTGCACCTTATCGATCCTTTTTACACATAAGCTATCTCCAATATTTGTGAAGAAATAGTTAAAAAGGGGCGATGTCACGCCCATTTTTAACATTTTTGAAATTTCTACTTTATCTTAAAAAATTAAATAAATTTGTGTCGTGCTCCTTTTTAATTTTTTCACAAAAATTGACAGGACGAGACCTACATGTTTTATGCAGACTCCGAACGGCAGTCTGACGAACTCTCACTTAGAAGCTCTTCATTATCGACACAAATTCGGATTATTGGCCAAATTTTGATAAGACTTTAAACTTCTATCTTTGAAAAAGTTGACGTGGTCCTCAAACAACTCTGCGCATGTTAGAATAATTCTCCTACCAAGTTTCAAGTTGACATCAAGCGCTTTTGTGTTCTGCGTTTGAAATATTTTTGAGCTATGTATCTGCTATTAAAAAGGGTGATACCCGTTTCTCAAAATTCTAATTTATTTTTTTCATCACTATTTGAGTATTCCTAATTTATCGAAAACAAAGTGCTAATAATCTTATATGGCTCATTTTCAGTACCATAATGAGTTTAAACAAGTTTGTGCACTAAATTAGGTTAAAATATCAAGAATTTCTACTGAAGTTGACGAGTCAATGAATTTATGATGATAAACGGACTTTTTTCAACCGTTTTCGCCCATTTTTACAACAAAAACATATCGCAAAAAAAAATATTCTTCATCAATAGTACTATAATGTAATGTTAAACTACAAAAGGCTCATTTTTTAAGGTTTTTTAATTCTCCTACTTTGCTTACCAATATGACTTCTTATGTACAACATAAGTATTATGTAGTTTTATACCGTAAAGATATTGAGATAGGTCATAACGTGTCTTCCAAATTTCAACATGATATCTAAAACTTATTGTAACGAATTTTGAGATATTCTTGATTATTCTGCACCTTTTGTTATCGTTCTAATCACTGAATTGTCGTATTAATCAAATATTCCATAAAGCAAAATAATCATAATTTATAGCACTGTTATGGTAGTAATATTTTACAAAGAAATTACTCGCGTAGTTCACTTACAACATTAATAAATCTTACTGGTTGACTCTTCCTTAGCTTGCGCAATTTTCATATTTTCAGGTCTAGACTGGTCTAGACAAACAGCTTTCTCGAATAGTTGCCTATTTAGTTCTCTTTATTAATTTCCTGTTTCTGTATCTCATATTGGATTTGACTACATACATGTATATCTGAGGTTTATATAACTTCATATGCCCTATTTATTGCTGTGTACATGTATGTGTGGTTGTTTTCCATTTTATCTGTTTGCCTTGCTGTTGTTTTTGTGCAGAATTTATTACTAGTGGCATAGTGACTTATAGAATTATAGGCTTACATTTGCCACATTATTATTTTTTTTATTTTATTATTTTTTTCTTCTTTTAATATGGGTGATGTCAAGCCTCTTTTCGAAAAGTTTACTAATAACGGAATTACGGAATAACCCTAATATTTACTAAATCTATTTTGCGTTTACAGTTGGTGAGTTGGACAAGTTTTATCACTTTATGAGCATTTTGTAAAAAATTATACATTTTTTTATGTTTCTCGACCTGGTTATAATCCCTTTAAGCTCATTTTCCGTTGCAGGTAAATCAGTGTACCAAATGTGTAAAATGATCGATTCAGCATACTGGCCGAAGATTGGATGTACATAGCTCCCTCAATATCTTAATGTAAGGAAGTATATATCTATCTGAATTTCTTTATGGCGTTAGATGCCACCGTTGTCATATAAAAGTTAATTATCCTCTGCACAGGTATAATAAAATAGTTAAAGAACGTATATTAATATTTCCTGACGCTATAACTATGAAAAGCACTTTTTGTTGTTGGCAAACACAATTGCAATTTTAATGACTTAAAGAGTTTTGATTAAAATTTTTTGTATGAACAAATATAATTCAAATAAATATTTTTTACTGGTGCATATAATAGTCAAGAGGTGGGAGGGAAATTTTGAGATTTTTAGATCCGCAATAAAAAAAAATATTATATTTTTGTTTTAAGTTTACTTTTATATTAAGCTTACCTACACAAATGGTTCGAAAGTATATAGGCTGACTAATAGGATAAATATTGTGAAAAGAAGATTGGAGACAGTTCAACGTACATAGATAACCAGTATTTGAGCAGAGATGGGTATACAAATCTTAAATATAAAGTAAAAAGCAATTTTGGGAAATGGGTTGTGCTACCCTGTAGGGAAGTGGGTAACTAGTGATAGAAATAACTGGTCCAGAACTGGACTTAGGTACAAAATAACTTCGATGGTAACTGATTTTTCTCTAGTTCAAAACGCGGCAGTTTGGGTTTTCATAATTAAAAAATAGTTCACAAAAATACGATATCTACAAAGAAGCTGCTATTAGTTTCAAGGAGCCTCGAATTAGAGTACGCCTTCATTCCCCACACTTTTTACCCTATAGCACGTAGGTAAGGAAATTAGCAGAAAAGGGGTTCTACCCAGGGAATTAATTCACGATATATTCAACATAGTACTGTAACGAATTTACTGCAAATCCTCTTATTTGCCCCTCTGCTAACGTTCGAATCGCTAAACTGTTGAATAAATAACTCCACTATTTAATAATGCAAAATGGCCTTTATTAAAGTACTTAACAGTAACACTTATACTCCGCAGCTAATAGATTACTTAAATCAAACTGATTGATAGCTTAAATGAAACTGACCTTTTGCGCCTCTACTGTCGCGCCTTTTATACTTTTTGATTTCTCTTTGCATACTTCTAGGCTTTTCCATTCCAGAACTTACTAGTTAGTTATCAGCTACAAAATCTCCAGCCACAACTACGTGAATAATACTTGCACAAATTATTGCCCTCTCTTGTGAGCAACTCAGATAAGATATATGCATATGTTTGTGCTTTGCTTCTCAGCTGCGTATACGTACGTGTGTGTAGACATAATGATTGATTCGTTTATATAGATACAAGTGACTGTCTGCTTTATTGTTGTTGTGACTTTATTTACTTAGCATCAAACTGGGGATGTGAGTATCACTTAGTGTCACTCATATTCGTCACAGTGCATTAACTCTTTCACGCATATGCACATCGGTGTCCCAAAAATATTTTCTTATATAGCAAGTAGGCTAGCAGTAGTAGTAGTTTTTTCGTTAAGTTACATTACCTACTGAATGTATACCTTCAATATTTTCCAACTTATCACAAAATAAATTGAGAGAACAAGTTATATTTAAGGCATTGATCGAATCCTTCAATTACAGTTTTAGAACCGCACTATATTTACTATCTAATTTTTATTAAAAGTGTTTTTTATAATAAAAAATCCAAAATTCGCACAATTTACTAAATATCGACGAAAATCATCAGTAAAACGCCATATCCTTTATATTTCGAGTTTTAGTCACACGGGGAGCCCATTTCTTATTGGGTCTGTAAGGGATCTATTCAGGGTTTTCAAGATGTCTAAGTTAAAATATTTCATTTTTGTATGGAGGAGCTATTTTAGTGCTCAGAACGCTTATACAGCCCAGGACTTAGTTATAAAGGTGAAAGGGTTAAGGCAAACATGTGTAACTCCTACAGAGAGCAATTTCGGGGAATCAGAAACATTGCATCAAAACTGGTAATGGGGTTTATAATACAGGCAGTGGAAAAAGGTATCCGTTTAGATATGTCAAATTCTTGCCTGGATCAGAGTTATTTAAAAATGGGAGTTGATATTTCCAATGCAGATTCAGAAATATCGAAGAAAGGATTAAAATCGTATTAGAAGCAGCATGTTCGCTCCGGTCTGGTTCGGAGCCAACGAAATAGTACCAAAAAAACTAGATATAAACTGTAATTTTTACGGAACTATCGAAACCGTACAAATAAATTGAACAGATCTATAACAACGAGTTGTAACTAGTAGGGAACTCTCGAAAAAGTGTCCATAAATGGACTAGTCCTGAAGTTTGCACAATTTCCAATGCCTAGGACATCGTTATGTTAAATTCGTCATTAGAAAGCATGAAAAAGAGATATAAGATAAACTAGTGGTGGTTTCGAAAGCACTAGAAGCACACCAGTTTTGAACTAGAGTTTTTCCCTTCAGGGTACATACACTCAAATTATGTTCCTTTAAATGCTTTTTCATTGTAAATGGCTTTTGCAAGAATTGTCGTAGGCCTACTGCATAACCCAGCTATGGGGTAGGTGCAAGTAAAAATTTAGCAAGCAAGGTGTCGATGTCAGACAGATGCCCGCTTGAAATAAATTATTATTTTTTAATGTTTGTAAAATACCAACGGCCCGAAATTCGTTCGTTTTTCGCACGCTTTCTGTCGCAGTACTGCTGGTTTTGTGAGCCTTGCTATATGGATAAGTGATTATTTTGTAAAATATGCGGAAACATAAATAATTACAAGTTAACCCACAAGTCTCGGCGACGTTGCTGATTGACTGTATTGTATGACATTGTCCCTAAGCATGTCCGTAAGCATGCCTTAGTAGTCAACACAAACAGAAGACATTTGCTGTGCGATCGTTATCCTATTTACCCCTCAAAACATGAACATTTACCAAAATCAAATTCAAATACTTGAGGCAATGAATGACCAGCTGAATTTACTTACCAAATTTTGTTTGAAATCTTAATGGATGACCAGTTATGTCAAATGCAACATCAAATATTTCAATTACGAAAGCAGATTGTCATTCATACATGCATAACTTTCTGTTATAATACGTCGATTAAAAAGTTTGTATGTATATTAGGGTAATGCTTACAAATCAAATGAACATTTTTTTCCATTTTCACCCCTTCTGGCAGTAAAACTTAAGTCAAAAGTACTACATATAAATTTGGTCCCTGTTGATAAAAGTTAAAGGGTGTCGCACAGGGGCTTTCGATTACTATTACTGAAACACGAGTATACTGTGTAGAGTTGGCGCTATCACATATAAATTTTCGAAACGATGAGAAACGATTAAGAGGGCTGAACAATGATTGAAGTTCAGATTTCAATTGATTGACCCATTTTAGGGCAATTTGAGCTTGTATCTCTGTACGACTTTGTACTTTGTACTTTCCAATAGAGACCAAAATTTATATGTGATATGGTCAACGATGCATATGTTATTTAATTGATATTCGGTTATAAAAATAAAACATAAAAATTATTAGGATTAAGCGGCGATTGCCCAAAACGCTTGTAAATTAATTTAATTTAGTTAATTTAATTTATTTAAAAATTTGGAAAAATTTAAACAACGTGATGTCAGCACGGACAAGGCGACAACTGTTTGGATCTCCTCAGCGCCTTTTCCCACTCGCGGGAGAAAAAGAGCTTTGAAGAGATTTACAATGTATAATCAAGGCAGCTTTCGCCTTGTCCGTGCTGATATCACGTTGTTTAAAATTTTCCCAAATTATTAAATAAATTTAAGAAAAATGTTTTAATTTTCTGTGGCTCCATAGAGCCATCTTAAAGTTAACCCCTATGCGAAACTTTCTAACCTTCACTTATAGGGGCAAAAATGTATGGGATACGTATTTTTGAGGTAGATGTTGTCGCTTGAAGGTGTGAGACTGGAAAAAATTATTTAGTTGAGTTATAAGGACCACTCTAATGTATATATGTATGAATATTTGCCGCGAAGTAGCCATTGCAATTGCTGTCAAACCACCGGAGTGCTGCCACAATTTTGTATAAATGTGTGTAGCTGGCATTAGCATTCGCTTAACACCCACAACGCCCATGCTCTAGATATTTGGTGGCTATTTGAGAACATTTCTGGTGCGTAGGAGCCAAATACGCAATGTTTGTTTCCGAAATGGATTTGTTATTTCTTTCTCCTGGCAGCACCGTTGTTGAAATTTACTCCATAATTTTAGAATTGTATGGTTAAATTAATTTACAAGATCTTTGTGCCCGAGAATAAAAGATTAACAATTGACAATTGGCGTATATAAAAGGCACGTGCTTTTATTTATATATTAATACGCTAACAAGATTTCCATAAAATCAATTGACAGGCTGTTTCGCATACATAGCATACGTAAAATCATATAAAAGTTATATGAATCGATTCGTATTGATCAGCCGCAGTGCATAGGCCTATTTTTGATACAAATTTACAAAAATATAACATTAAATTTTTTATATTGTCTTTTATGCTAATTTATTTTATTTCTTATTTTACTTTATTATATATTCGTTTATTTCAACTTAGTTTGTTATTATTTAAATGCAACTTGACTGAATCGGAAAATTTCACGTTGTATATTAAACGATAAAAAAACGTCCCTTGATTTTAGGTGAAAACGGCAACCGGCATCATGGCGGCCGTATTGCATAGGCATTATTTTACCCACTATCTATATATTAATACGCTAACAAAATTTCCATACAAACAATTGGCAGGCGGTTTCGCATACTTAGCATACCTAAAATCATATAAAAGTTATATGAATCGATTCGTGTTGATCAGCCGCAGTGCATAGGCCTATTTTTGTTAACAAATATTACTCTATTTGTTTATAATTAATAGAAAACGTTTTTATAAATTCGAACAATTCATACAAATATCGAAATTAATTTTCGTCCACAAGCGCGCCATCTTTGGGAACAATTATCTAATTGTTCTAATGCGAATTTCAAAGACCTAAACCTTTATGATTCCCTGCTAAATTCGAAAGCACAAATGTTTCACGTACATACAAATATGGTGCCCAATGTTGCCACTTACCTATAATAGCCTCAACCAAAATCCTAAAAAAACTGTTCCAAAATAATTTGTAGCGTACCAAAAAACCTTAAATAGATAAATTTTTTGAACGGCCTATTTTTTGTGGCAAATTTTACTTACACGTAAATACATAAGTCTTTATTTAACAGATTATTTGTTTTTTATTTTAGTTCTTTTCAAGAAAATCACAAATAATGAGTTAACTTTTGTTGAAACTAACTAAATTCATTTATAACAATTAATGGCAAATTATAATTTTATTTAATTAATTATAAATACATATGTAATAGTAAAGCGCCGATTGCATACCTAACAGGTGGTGTGAAATAGGTTAAATTCCTTTAGCACATTTCTTCGTTCTTAACTAAAAATTCGTGTTTTTTGAATTATGACGATATTGAAGTAAATGGGCGATATATGTATATGTAGTTTATACTGGTGATATAAGCCTACTGGGGAACCGAGCACCCAAACTAACTGCACGGCGTATCTCCCGGGTGGTGTATAAAAAGCAAATTTTCAATTCAATTTCAAGTAATTTCACCACAATTCTATGTAAATTTCATTTCATTTTACATATTTGTTATATTTTTTTTTAAGGAGCTCTACACCAAAACTTATAATTACATTTGAAAAGAATGTAGTAAATTTAAGAAAATACAATCAAAGATTATAACGTCTTAGGTCAAATTCAAAATTTTAATGAGAACTTTAAGTAAGATATCAGTTTGCTATATTTCCACTCACTGCTCAACTATTAACGCATTAGTGCACTACAAGTTGGTCGAATTTCGACCACGGACGATACTAGTTTTATTTAATACTTCAAAAAATATCTGGAAAAATTTAAATCGACACCAATACTATTTAAAGTGTAATACATTTTTTTATCAGAAATTTTCATGTCAATTAAAGTGTAAAAGAATTTATTATATTATGACGAGAATTTTCAGTCCGGCACAACATTTGCAAGTTCTGCGAGGGAATTAAAACATTTTTTACGACAATATCTTTATCGCTACAAAATCTGTAAACAGAGAAACGCCACAGGGTAGGGTTTGATCACCAATTCTGTGGACGCTGATTATCAACCAATTGCTTGGGCTGTTCGACAGAGGACCAGTCAAACTTACGGCATTTTGCAGTCATCATAAGCCACAGATGCTTAACAAAAATCAGTTCTCTGATGGGTCAGGCACTTTCGGATTTACATGCCTGGTCATCTGTAGTTGGGTTAACAGCTCACGTGGAAAACCCGATCTAGTATTATTTACTAGGAAACATAAGGTCCATATTTGGACTTAGCCTATGCTTGTAGAGCTAAATCTGCAAGAAATATACAGCACCAAATATCTGGGAGTCATACTAGATGGCAAAATGTCGTTGCATCTGCATGTGGAGGAGAGAGCGGAGAAATCCTTCGCGGCACTGTATGCATGCAAGAGTATCCTAGGATATAATTTTCAAACGCATACTTTACCATGGGGTCCCCGTTTCATGCACAGCCACACAAAAAGTACGTTTACCAAAAAACTAGAGGGGATATACAGAATATCAATGATTAGCATAACATTCCGCCTGCAGATCTATTTTTCGAAAATATTGCGTAAGCCACTGCAACAAGGCTTAAGGCCTCGGACAAACTTGAGTGCAAGCCGTAAGGCTATAGCAGTATAGCGCCATCTAATATCGGACAAACGGAATATATGGTCCCGTGCCTAAGCTTCGCAAGAGACCTTCAGGCCACAATTTAGCCGTAGGGTTGGTGCCAGGGTGTACAAATAACAAAACATGTTAAACACATATATACCGATTGTTCCAAATTCACGGAAGAGATCGGGTCTGCTGTTCATTTTGTCGATCCAGAAACAAGTAGATCCTTCAGGCTGCCAGATTACTGCAGCGCGGTTGAAGCGGAAATTATAGCAGTGAAGAAAGCAGCAGAAGTTCTGTAGGAAGCGTGCTTAAGCCGCAGTCGCATCAATATATTGTTAGTCGGGCGGCGATAGAGGCAATCATCTTACACATTATTTCATCAAACAGTGGCCTGGAATGCAAAGAAGCATTGGAAAAACTTCGTTCAAGCGGGGCCATACATTTGTACTGGATCTACGGTCATAAAGCGACAACGTTGACAAAGGAGGGTGCAGCTGGATCAATGGTAGATGTCCCAATCCGTTTGAGAGAAATCAAAAGGAGACATGAGTTGTATTTGATCCATCAACCAAGAAAGGCGTGGACAGAAACACGAGGCTGAAAAATTTCTTATATTATGTGCACATGCTATGACATAGGACTCACAAAGTGGCTCATATCATTGAAGAGAGAAGACCTAAGGCTCACGATGGGCATATTAACTGGACACTGCCTTCTGGTCACTTACTTATAAGTTAGGCCTCGTCAGTAACAGTAGATGTAGAAAGTGCAAGATGCAGGAAGAAACGGTTGTGCACTTTTTGTGTTCGTGTCCTGCGCTCGCCAGGTCAAGGCTCCAGCTATTAGGCTCGAGAGAGTTGAAATAGCTTTATTGAAGCCTCGAGTTAAGTACTAGAGAATGTTCTATGTTTTCCAAGAGGACAGAGTTGTTCTGTAAAAAGGCCTGGCACCTGATTTGGATTTGGTCGCCAAACAAATGCTGGTAACACTATGGACACATTTAGGCTTTGCGGGGTCTTTTTTGACTAGCCAGTTCAACCGAAGCTATTCGTATTGCTTAGAAATCAATTTGACGGTGAACTAGACACTCAAGTTTGACTTTTGCACTTTTTACTGGCAAACGGAACACAATTTGCTTGAAAGAATAACGCTCTTCGAAACTGCCTGGAGATAGGGATACGAATCGAGAAATAATACACTTTCTCGAGTCTGTCGTAAGCAAATTTTGGGAAATTCTAGTTATTTGCTTCTAGCCATTCATTTGAACCACTTTCTGCCTACCATTTGCCCTACTTTTATAGATCGAGCAGCCGTCTGATCTTCATATTGAGGTGCTTATCTTGGCCATCTCCATTCAGATTCCGTGTGAAAATAAGGTGTAATTTCAGGAGTTCGAAGAGAAACAAGTCCAGTAACTGCCCGTGTCACAACAAATTAAATAGGGTTACTCAGCACTGCTACAACAACAACAACAACTGCCTCAGTCTCTCTATCACTGGAAAAACAGAAGATATTGAGAAAAGTTGGGAAGCATATCCGAGACCATATGCATAGCTTTTAATCCAGGTGCTAGTATTTATAAATATGAAGGGTTTTAGGCTCTCAAAAAGGATTTATGTTTTAGTGATGACCACTTCATATGACCCTAATATCTTTTTGCACCGCAATTACCCCTGGTTTTCAAACTGGAATCAGCTGGTGGAGTTCGTTCAAACCTACATGGAAATGAAAAGAGAAACGAAAGGAAGAGGAAGTGAAATATTAGAAGTCAAAACCGATGGAAGAACCACACGTCCGGTTTCAATTTGTTATGGAACTGTTAACGGCATCTAACTGATGGGTTATTGGTCTGTTATTGATGAGTAATGAGTGTGTTAACCATTTCTTATCGACGATTTATGCGCTTGTTATAGATGAGTTATTGAAGACGAGGTATAGACGAGTTACCGGTTTGTTATCGGAAATTTTGCTGATTTACTTTAGAAAATTTATCGATTATTAAACAAAAAGCTATTATGTAGTTAGCGATTTGTTATCGAAAATTTAGAGATTTATAATCGTAGTGTTGCCAATCTTTTATGCGCATGTTATCGACTTATTTTTTCAAAAGTTATGCATTTTTTCTCGATAAGTTTCTGATTTGTTGTCTAAAAGCTATAGATATATTATCGGAAACTGCTGGTTTTTCATCCAAAATATATCAAATAGTAATCGGAGATTAAGCAATATTTGATATTGGCGTGTTATCGAAAACTGCCGATTTGTTAACCAAAAGTTTTCCATTATTACCGAAAAATCATCGACTTTTATTGAAATTTTGTTTAGAAATATTATCGATAAAAAAGCAAAACGTTATCGATTAGACTTCGAAAAGTTATCGGTTTCCTATCGGTGGGCTTCTTATATGTTATCGATGGTTATGGGTTTGTTATATGCGACTTATTGTATGTGTTATGAAATATTTGAATATAAAATCGATGACAAATATTTGACTCGGCGATAAGAAGCCGTTAAGAAGCTATTCTGAAATCGATGGCTCAGCGAAAAGAAGCCGATAGCATACCGATAACTCGAAGTGAATTTCGCTATCGATAAATAGCCTTGTCGGTATCGTTTGTTACCGATAGAAGCCAAGGAAGCTCTTCTCAAAAAGCCCGAAATAGATTGCTCTGTTATATTTTTACTTGAACCCCTAGGAGAGCCTTTGATAACTTAAAAATATTAGTTTTCTAGCACTATGTTAACACATCCAACTTCACGAGTACTTGCTTCTTACACTTTTTTTTTGCAATTTACATAATTGTCTGGTTTCAATGGCTGCCCAACAGAAATATGAAGGAATCGCATTCAAGAATAGCCCCTGAACGTACTTAGAAATATTAAGAAAATGTTTAGTTAACATATATTCTTACATACATAAATATTGAAAAGTCATTTGAACGTATTTAATTCATTGGCTCACAGCTTCTTAATGACTTTGACTTCAACAAATTCAATAATAAAAAATATGCGCATTATATTTGTAAGAACGTTGTTGTTATTTAAACTATCCCAAGTGAAATAAATTCTGATTAAAGCAACAAAGCTATTTATGCCTTGAAATTGATTGATAATTGCTGAAACCATTAAAGTACCGAAATGGCAGCTATTTTACGTCAAGCTTAAGTCTATAATTTTTTCACTTTGCATCTGATGAATGGCGCTATGAGTAGGCAAACAGTTACATATATAAAAATCCTACAATAATATGTGTACACATTAACCTGGGTCGATTTGTATAGACTAAAGTTAACCGATATCGCGCCATCGATTTGTCGATAGAACTTGGGCTCAGGAAAAAAATTAATTTTCGAGCCTGCAAAAACGAAAATATTGGGGAAAGGGTAAATTTTTCGACTAAAACACTCCCCAAAACCCAAAAAATATTTTTTTTTTTTTTCAAAAACTGTTGTGAAAACGTTGGCAATAACAAAAATTGACCCTTACGCCATTTTTTTTGGAAGGCTCGAAAATTATTTTTTGGGTGTGCGTAGTGGAAATTTTTTTGCTGAGCCCAAATTCTATCGAAAAATCGAAGGCGCGATATCGGTTAATAAATCGACCCAGTCTAGTACACATAGTACATTGTTACTTACAATCATAATCCGCCCAACAGGACGTATACGTAACATTTTATCATGCGTTCAGAAAATGCCAGGAGTGCTTTATATCACGTACAATAAATTAGCCGTTTATTTTGAAAGTGGCATAAGTCATTTCCAACTCATGGTCTTAAATGCATTGTTATTTTTGAACGAATGCATGTATAGATGGTTCTAGAATTATAAAATAATAATAAGAATTTCATCTTTTGGATATTGGACTCTAAAAAACTGGAGGCGAGGAGAGATACAAACAAATTACCACTGAACTTAAACGACATGAAATGACTTATGCCACTTTCAAAATAAACGGCTCAAATAAATCCTTACTAACTGCTTATTCATATACAAACATATATACGCTTACAATTGGTTTTGTATGAGTATAGACATGTACCTGTGTGTATGCAAATATGTTTATAATGTTTGTAATTGCATATATGTGTAATACGTGATTGTATTTGTCAGATTTAAAAATTTACATAGAATACTTATGATTGCGGAAATATTTATCATTTGTATTAATAGCGATTTTCAGTAACCCAAACAAAGCTGAATTTTTAACGCTGCACTGCTTTTGAATTGGCTAAAATATATATAACAAGTAAGGAAGGTTAAGTTCGGGTGTAACCGAACATTACATACTCAGTTGAGAGCTATGGTGACAACATAAGGGAAAATAACCATGTAGGAAAATGAACCGAGGGTAACCCTGGAATGTGTTTGTATGACATGTGTATCAAATGAAAGGCATTAAAGATTATTTTATGAGGGAGTGGGCCATAGCTCTACAGGTGGACGCCATTTAGGGATATCGCCATAAAGGTGCATCAGGGTTGACTCTAGAATTTGTTTATACGATATGGGTATCAAATGAAAGGTGTTAATGAGTATTTTAAAAGGGCGGGGCCTTAGTTCTATAGGTGGACGCCTTTCGAGATATCGCCATAAAGGTGGACCAGAGGTGACTATAGAATTTGTTTGTAAGATATGGGTATCAAATTAAAGGTATTAATGAGGGTTTTAAAAGGGAGGGGTGGTAGTTGTATAGGTGGTCACCTTTTCGAGATATCGCCATAAAGGTGGACCAGGGGTGACTCTAGAATACGTTTGTACAATAGGGGTATCAAACGAAAAGTGTTAACGAGTATTTTAAAGGGGAGTGGGCCTTAGTTCTATAGGTGGACGCCTTTTCGAGATATCGCCATAAAGGTGCATCAGGGTTGACTCTAGAATTTGTTTGTACGATATGAGTATCAAATTAAAGGTATTAATGAGAGTTTTAAAAGGGAGTGGTGGTAGTTGTATATGTGGAGGTGTTTTCCAGATATCGACCAAAATGTGGACCAGGGTGACCCAGAACATCATACGTTGGATACCGCTAATTTATTTATATATGTAATACCTGCCAAGAAATTAAGGGTTTTTTATTTCGCCCTGCAGAACTTTTTCATTTTCTTCTACTTAATATGGTAGGTGTCACAACCATTTTACAAAGTTTTTTCTAAAGTTATATTCCCTTTTTTCGTATTTGGTATAGAATTATGACATTTTTTTCAGTTTTCGTAATTTTCGATATCGAAAAAGTGGGCGTGGCCATAGTCGGATTTCGTTCATTTTTTATACCAAGATAAAATGAGTTCAGATAAGTACGTGAACTAAGTTCAGTAAAGATATGTCGATTTTTGCTGAAGTTATCCTGTTAGCGGCCATGCGGAAGGACACACGGAAGACTGTGTATTAAAACTGGGCGTGGCTTCAACCGATTTCATCCATTTTCACAGAAAACAGTAACCGTCCTATAATCTAAGCCCCTACCAAATTTCACAAGGATTGGTAAATTTTTGTTCGACTTATGGCAATAAAAGTATCCTAGACAATTTAAATGAATAAGGGCGGAGCCACGCCCATTTTCAAATTTTCTTTTATTTTTGTATTTTCTTGCACCATTATCATTACTGGGGTTGAATGTTGACATAATTTACTTATATACTGTAAAGATATTAAATTTTTGCTAAAATTTTACTTTAAAAAAATTTTTTTTTAAAAGTGGGCGTGGTCTTTCTCCGATTTTGCTAATTTTTATTAAGCATACATATAGTAACAGGAGTAACGTTCCTGCCAAATTTCATCATGATATCTTCAACGACTGCCAAATTACAGCTTGCAAAACTTTTAAATTACCTTCTTTTAAAAGTGGGCGGTGCCACTCCCATTGTCCAAAATTTTACTAATTTTCTATTCTGCGTCATAAGTTCAACTCACCTACCAAGTTTCATCGCTTTATCTGTCTGATATCGAAAAAGTGGGCGTGGTTATAGTCCGATATCGTTCATTTTAAATAGCGATCTGAGATGAGTGATCAGGAACCTACATACCAAATTTCATCAAGATATCTCAAAATTTACTCAAGTTATCGTGTTAACGAATGGACGGACGGACGGACATGGCTCAATCAATTTTTTTTTTTCGATCCTGATGATTTTGATATATGGAGGTCTATATCTATCTCGATTCCTTTATACCTGTACAACCAACCGTTATCCAATCAAACTTAATATACTCTGTGAGCTCTGATCAACTGAGAATAAAAATTATATGATGTACAATGATGTACTAACCTCATTCGTTATGTAAATCAATGAAATTCTTAAATCGTATCAAATCGCAATTGCAATTTTGATCTCTATGCATATATTGAAGCAAAATTAAGAGAAGGTGCCCTAACACTATTTAGGTTAGTTAGGCTGAACTGACCGGTCAATAAAGATCTGGCATAGACTGAATGTGTTCATAGTGTTAACAGAATTTGTTTGACGACTAAACGGAAAAACACCAATCAGGTTCAAGGACTTATGTTACAGAATAACTCCGTCCTCTTGGCAAATACTAGAAGTTTTCTAGAACCTAGCATAATTGCTGCCTGCATAATTAGACATTTCAAATAAATAATTAAATACAAGGGGCCATAACCTCCGAAGAGAATTTAGGTCGAGCTTCTCTTCCAATTTGTGTCGTGTTCCTTTTTAATTTTTCCTTCAAATTGGATGGAAGAGACCAACCTTTTTGTTGCCTACTTCAAACGGCAGATATATTTTCACTGAGAAACTTTTCAATGCAGAAATACACTCGGAGTACACCAATCACACTGTCGGTAGCCGGCTTAGAAAAACTTTTTTTTTCTAACTGAAACCACTTTTTTCTAAATTTTCGTTGTTGCTTTTCACGGGGCCCAGAACCCAGGAACTTCGGTGTTATAGTCGGAGAGCGTTAATACCACACCACGGCGGCCGCACAGAAATTCCAAATTGCTAATTTGTCTTAAGGTTTTTTAAAGGAATTTTGAAGAGCATCAAATTCAAAATGGAGACAGCGTTGTACCCCCAAGGGATAATGACACCGATCCCGCAATTGATATTGTTAAAATTAATGGCCTACCATACGAGTATGATGAAGTCATAATTGCAATAACTATATTTATGAAACAAGGCTACGGGCGCGTATCGCTTATGAGTTCCTGTCAAGTGTATCCAGCATAAGATTGAAGCACACTCTAATTCGGCTGATTGGACCTTACCTGTGCGTCTTCAGACCTAGTAAATCTACCTTCGCGTTCGTATATGCATATTTATGATATTCAGCAATTTTACTACTTTCAAACAAGTTCCATTATGATGTAAAAAAATATGGAAAAAAATTTAGAATAATAAAAATGTTAAATATTTTTGGAAAAATAGTACACCTAGCTCCAATATTTATACTCAGACCTATTTACTTGGTACGTGTTACGCCTCTTCATGGTTTGTAAGTCTGAGCGTTAACACCAAATATTCACTTCAGTTATCAACAAAATTTGGCTGCTATATTTTTGATCAAAATCCAAATCTCTCTATGCTTTTTTACGAAAATCTTATTTTTTTGCTTGTGGCAACAAAGAAGTGTGAAGGGTAAATACTACTAGATATATCAGCAAAGAACATACACACACATATACATACAAACTGACACAAAATAGTTGCATGGTGATGTGGAAAATTTGCACAATTTTCACTTCAGTTAATGTTCATTTAAAAACAAGTAAGGAAGGTTAAGTTCGGGTGTAACCGAACATTACATACTCAGTTGAGAGCTATGGTGACAACATAAGGGAAAATAACCATGTAGGAAAATGAAACGAGAGAAACCCTGGAATGTGTATCAAATGAAAGGCATTAAAGAGTATTTTATGAGGGAGTGGGCCATAGTTCTATAGGTGGACGCCATTTAGGGATATAGCCATAAAGGTGGATCAGGGTTGACTCTAGAATGCGTTTCTACGATATGGGTATCAAACGAAAGGTGTTAATGAGTATTTTAAAAGGGAGTAACCCTTAGTTCCATAGGTGGACGCCGTTTCGAGATATCGCCATAAAGGTGGACCAGGGGTGACCCTAGAATTTGTTTGTACTATATGGGTATCAAACGAAAGGTGTTAATGAGTATTTTAAAAGGGAGTGGGCCTTAGTTCTATAGGTGGACGCCTTTTCGAGGTATCGCAATAAAGGTGGACCAGGGGTGACTCTAGACTTTGTTTGTACGATATGGGTATCAAATGAAAGGTGTTAATGAGTATTTTTAAAAGGGAGTGGGCCTTCGTTCTATAGGTGTTCGCCTTTTCGAGATATCGCAATAAAGGTGGACCAGGGGTGACTCTAGAATGAGTTTGTACGATAAGGGTATCAAATTAAAGGTATTAATGAGAGTTTTAAAAGGGAGTGGTGTGAAGGCGTTTTCCAGATATCGACCAAAATGTGGGCCAGGGTGACCCAGAACATTATCTGTTGGATACCGCTAATTTATTTATATATGTAATAACTGCCAAGATTTTAAGGGTTTTTTATTTCGCCCTGCAGAACTTTTTCATTTTCTTCTACTTAATATGGTAGGTGTCACAACCATTTTATAAAGTTTTTTCTAAAGTTATATTTCGCGTCAATAAAACAATCCAATTACCTTACCATGTTTCATCCCTTTTTTCGTATTTGGTATAGAATTATGGCATTTTTTCATTTTTCGTAATTTTCGATATCGAAAAAGTGGGCGTGGTTATAGTCCGATATCGTTCATTTTAAATAGCGATCTGAGATGAGTGCTCAGGAACCTACATACCAAATTTCATCAAGATACCTCAAAATTTACTCAAGTTATCGTGTTAACGGACGGACGGACAAGGCTCAATCAAATTTTTTTTCGATCCTGATTATTTTGATATATGGAAGTCTAAATCTATCTCAATTCCTTTATATATGTACAACCAACCGTTATCCAATCAAACTTAATATACTCTGTGAGCTCTGCTCAACTGAGTATAATAACTGCAACAGCAGGCAATTACACACATAACCGAATAGCAGATAAAGGGAACGACAAACATATATACATACATACGTACAAATGTATATACAAAACAGGTGTGGGGTAAAAGACCAAACTCGCGCTGTAAATAGAATAAAATAATTTAAAAAAATGTATTTAAGTTAAACGGTTTTATTGAAAATAATACTTACATGAAGTAATAATAATACTAAAAGCTCGAAAATAATTAGGTAGGTCCTAGTACTAGTCTTCACACTCCTCATCAATCTAGAGCGTTGATCAGATAATTAAATAAAGGCATTGGGCGCTTAAAATTTCTAAAAATGTAAGGCGTAGCATAACCTTATTATGGTTCAGTTGGTCTTACTCATGATTATCAATGGAAATTTGACGCGTCAAACGCTTTTATTTAATTGTCTGATCAACGCTCTAGATTGATGAGGAGTGTGGTGACTAGTACTAGGACCTACCTAATTATTTTCGAGCTTTTAGTATTATTACTACTTCATGTAAGTATTGTTTTTAATAAAACCGTGTAACTTAAAAAATTTTTTTTTAAATTATTTTATTTTCAAGTTTTTAGTCTTCATTTAATTCCCTATTATTTCTCATTCTATTTAATTCATTTAGTGACTCATTATTACAAGGAGTCTATCCTGACAATTTGTTACAATCTAAGTCCTCAATACATAATCCTTCCAAAGACTTTACTCGACTCTGCGCCACGTATGCTTGTCCCTCCTCCAACTCCAAAATATTTTGACGTCACTTCTACCGGACTGTATGTAATATTTGTTCCAAATATGAGCCAAACCGGACTCATAGGTCGCTTTCTATTAATTAGTGTATTATATGTCCCAAATATGAGCCAAATCGGACCACAAATACGATTTTTGTGAATATCTCGATCCTTGCGCCACCTAGTGGCAATTTTTTCATAGGTCGCTTTCTATTCTTGTATGTATTATGTGTTCCAAATATGGGCCAAATCGGACCACAAAGAAGATTTTTGTGAATATATCGATCCTTGCGCCATCTAGCGGCGATTTTTTCATAGGTCGCTTTCTATTCTTGTATGTATTATGTGTTCCAAAAATAAGCCAAATCGGACCACAAATACGATTTTTGTGAATATCTCGATCCTTGCTCCACCTAGTGGCGATTTTGTTCTTGTTATTGCATTGTCATCGGGTTCCGAACTATATTGCAAGTTTCAAGCTTGTAGCTTTTCGGGAAGTTACTCAAATTTCAATTACAAATTCGTGCCAGCCAGCCAACCAACCAGTCAGCTAAATAAAACCGTCAAGCTAAATAAAACCGTTTAAAAAGTATCAAGATATCAACAAAAAAAAAAAAAAACCAAAATTGAATTCAATGTTTGATTAGTTTAGTTGAATGAATTTGCAATTTACTATTGCGCTTTTTTGTTTTGTACTTAATTTACGTGTACATAAGCGAAAAAACAGGTTGTGTTTGGGTCTAATAGTATTATGTAGTTTCATCGTACGTAATTAAGTAATTTACTGGAATATGAAATTGAATTAAGAAATATATCTACTCCCACATTCGTTAAGAATATAAGGCCCACTTACAGAATGGCGAATTAACTTTTTAGCTCACAGTTACCCTGACATGAGGGGTTAAAACCATACATTAAAAAAAAATAATTGAAATTAACACTGCGCTTAAAAATAACTTGCCGTTCTGTAAGTAGGCCTAAGAGGTTTAAAATGCATCTTAAAATGAAATTTTCACACAAATTTTAAATCGTGAGAGCCTTATGTATAAATATTTTATGGAAATACAGTTAGTTTATTCCAATCTAAATGAAAAAGTTTAAAGTTTCTTTTACCAAAAATTTTACGTCATTACCTAAAATCGAATCTTTATTTTAAATATGGCTCTACATTTTTCCGTCGAAGCAAAATATTTTCAGCAGAGAACAAAAAAATTGCAATGGAATTTTTCACAAATTTCTCAAAAAATTTCTTTTTTATTTTCGATATTTTAAGAAGAAGCTTTTAAGCATTTTGCATTAGAAACTTATCCTAAAACGTTTTTCCAAAATTCGAAAACATTTACGGGATATTTCAAACTTATCCGACACAGTTCCAAAAATAATACCTAAACGCTTCCCAAAGTATATCAGACCAATTTGCAAAATTATATTGAAACGATCAACTGGAGTGCAGTAGACAATTTAAAAATTCCCTTGTCCTGAAATACTTCAAAACTGATCTTGTTAATAATCCTTGAATAATCTTGAAATACTTTCAAATGCCGAAGAATTCCCGAAAATAATTCCAAAATAGGAAAAAGCTGTAACATTTTACAAGAGGTGTTTCAAAAACAGCTCCATTATAATACCGAAATTGTATCGAGGGGATTCGAAAAGTGTTTGAAAAAATGTCAAGATAATTTCAAATTTAAGACAAAGACTACTCTTATGACATCTTATTTTGTGGAAAAAATGCTATCCCCATGTTGCGCTCTTAGCTAATAACTTTGGAACTATATCGTGTGATACTCTGCAAAAAGGCTGAATTAGTAGGTAACGGTGATATTTTTTTTATTCAGTGGCAATAAGAATAACCAGCAGGGTAACATTATTTTCAGAAAATACAACGCCATAAAACGGCCTCTAAGTTACATTGCAAACTTTTCCGAAATGATCCTAAACACTTCCGAGCATAGTTTTAAAATGGCCCCAAAAATCACCCCCAATTCATTCCGAAAATGAAATTAATTCCAAAATGGTCATGAAATATTGCCGAACTAGCATTGAGACAATTCTTATATATTTAAGATATTACTTGAAAAAATCCGGAAATGATCATAAAATTTGTCCTAATCGATGCCAAAAATAGTTCAAAGCTAACCTTTAAACAGTCCTAAAGTATTGCCGAAATATTACTTAAACCAAACCCGAAATTATTCTAAAACAGCTCCTCAGTCATTCCAAAACTATCTGTAAAAAATCCCTTTGTACCATTTGTGATATAATGGCGAATATTTTTTTTTTTTTTTTTAGATACAATGGGGCTTAGTCATAGTCAATATAAAGCGATTGCTAAAGTATCTTCAGCCTATTTGGGTCTACTGTTTTCTGTGTCGATCCAGAAATAAGTACATCCTACAGATTACTACAGCCTTACAGGCGAAAATTATAGCCATGAAGTAAGCAGCAGAAATTCTGGAGTAATCGTGCTTAAGCTGCAGTCGCTATATATTGATAGTCAGGCGGCGATATAGGCAATAAACTCACACAGTACTTTATTGAGGAGTGCTCTGGAATGCAAAGAAGCATTGGGAAAACTTTGCCGGACCATTCATCTATTCAGGGATAGAAGGTAACGAAAAGGTCGATGAGTTGGCAAAGGAGGGTGCAGCACTCGCTGAACCGAAAGTAGATATTCAGATCTATTTGGGAGAAATCAAAATGAGACAGGAATTGCATATGATCCATCAAACAGGAAAGGATATAGGTCCTGGCACCTGATTGGGGTTCTTTCGTTTGGTTGTCAAACAATTTATGGAAACACCAGTCTATGCGAAGTTTTAATGGACCGGCCAGTCCAACCCAACTTAGCTTCAGCCTCTTTGGCTGATAACTGAACCAATAGCTAAGTTTCGAGGACAACATCATTTTTGTCACGTTGTTGCTATTATTGTCGCTCCATTTTCAATAACAAATTAAAAACCTTTTAATATTAAATCGATAATTTTTCGTTACCAAATAGACAAAAAACCGATAACAAGTCAATTACAGATTTATAAGACTCCGATAACAAGTAACTTTTTGTTTACATATCGATAAATTTTTCCTTAAAAATTTAAAAGTTCTCCCTAAAAAATTAGAAAATGTGTAATAAAAAATCTATAGAAAAACTGATAGCTGATTTAAAACAGTCCCAAGACAAATTGATGACGTTTTTGTGACATATCGGTAACAAATTGATAACACTCCGATAACAAATCGAAAACTTTTCGATGGCTTACCGATAGTTGTTTATAATGAGCTTATACATTTTCTATAAAAAAATCGACATATCTCTATGAATTGGGGATAAGGTAAGTTTAAGTGTTGAAACCACAGCGGGGTATGGGGTTTAGAATATACCCGTGGCAGGTGTGCCTGTCATAAGAGGCGACTAAAATACCAAATTCATCCAAGGCGGTTGCCAGCTGAATATATAGCTTTTATAGCCCAATTGTCAATCTCACCTACCCGTGGCGAATTCTGTTTCTGTAACCGCCCTTCTGGCGACCCCAAGTTCCTCATAGATATAGGGGGTGGGAGGGCGATATGGCCTAGAAGGTTTCATGTTGTCTTACCAAATCGTTCTCGAGATGGTCGGCCTAGAAGGTTTCATGTTGTCTTACCAAATCGCTCTCGAGATGGTCGGGCTAGTTCTTTAATGGTGCTTGTTACCGGAACTTACCGGATCTGTATCCCCTAAAGGACCAGAAAAACCAAGATAATACTCCTAAGGCCTTTGGGGATTGTTCTTATCGCTGCAACAACAACAACAAGTACAGTTGAAAACCCATAAATTGTACATTTCTTATGTGATAAATTATATGCAATGCAGTGGCTTCAGGCTTTATTTGTTAACACACTAAAAATTAATCATTAGTTAAAAAGTGGTGTACGTTAACACGTCACTTGTTTTGATATTTTAAATGAGGAAATTTCATCAATTTTTTTTAGTTTAAATAAATTAAAATTTTTAACTTCACTTGCATTTAAGCACACATAAAATTACCGGTGTATGTATATTCGTAAAGTATAATAGTTTCCCACTTTAAGAGAAGACCCCTTTAACTTTTAAAATATTTAATGCAACCTGAAAGCAATTTTTGATATTTTGCTAAAGTTTTTCCTTAACATTTCCGACAGCATGTTTACAAATATTGACATGTTTTTCCGTTCAATTTTATACGTCGATGAAGAAATGAACGCAAATAGTGTATGCGTATATGCACATATGTATGTATGTATGTATTAGTAAGTATTTATATGGCAGTAAGAGCGTCTATTTGAAGTATAAAGTTTAAATATGTATGTACTTTTTAGTTTTTAGTTTTGATAAACATCCGCTAACGGAAGCAATTTATGCATTTCATTGCAGTACATGGCGTATGAGCAACCAGCCAATCATAACCGAGCTAATATTGTATTTTACTTGCTATTTCAAAGTCATAAGTGTTTATTTATAAATGATTATATATTATAAAAGCAAAGGCAACGTAACAGTTTTACCCTTATATCAACATTTTTAGTATATTTGATTTGAGCAAAGCTTATTATTTTGGATTAAAGTTTGATTATGTCGAATTGGAGAAAAAAACCTCTGCGAACAGGCACTTCAATTTTGATCTGCGAGATTTTCGCTTACTGGGATGACAACTTTGGATCCTATATGCAGACTAGAATGCCAGTCGGTGCTTCCCAGGGTAAATGGAAATCGGTAGGTATGAAAAAGCGGATGAACTAACTAAAAAGGGCGCGTCGTTCGAAGCTTGCTTCCTAGACATTGCAATAAGATTGCGCGAGATTAAAAGAAACCTTGATGTGTACATGATCCACCAAGCGGGAATTGCTATGCTGAAAGTGCGGGGCTTCAAAGTTGTGTAGACTCCAGAAGGATATTCTGACTGGACACTGTCTTCCGGCATCACATGCGTTTATACAAAACTAGGGAAATGATAGCAGATGAAGGAAGTGCGGGTTTAAGGAGGAAATGATCGGGGACGTTTTGTGCGTATGCCATGCGCAAAAGTCCTAGAAAGTATTAGCTAAGAGGATGTAGTTATATTATACAATAAATTCTGGTTTTTGATAGGGTTTTTCAGTTTTGTCATTAAGCAAACTTCTGGTAAAACTACATACTCATTGGGTCTGTGGGAGGTCCTCGTGGGCCGGCCGGTTCAACCTAACCTAACCTCTCGCTAAACCCTATATAATGTTTCTATCAGTGCTGTTGCTGTATGTAGGCAATATTTTAAGGATTTGGTTCACACGTCGAGTATATGTCCGGGTATCCGGCACCGTAAACTTATGTACTGACTCCTTCTTTCTGGATCTCTTGAAATCGTGATAGTATAATTTGAGCTGTAGTCACGTTCTGCACTACATCCAACATCTTTTTACGTGAGATGTATTGTTGCTTTCACCTTACTTGAATACGTTCCTTAGCACTAGTTGCTGTCAGATCGACTATCACCCTTTCTTTGTCTCTGTTTGTATTAGACCTTAAAGCGTCCATAACCTTCCTCGTGCAAATGCTATTCTTGTCAGGAGCTGACTACGAATGGAGATTAAGAGGAAGCCTTTGGGTGAACAGCGGTTTGTGGTCCGTTCAACTGATGTTAGGTAGCCAAAGAAACAAATGGTCAGAATTCTGCTAAAAATGTGTAAGATTATAGCTGATTTGTTTAGCGAGGCTTTAAGCGAATCACAGATGCTTTCTTCTCACCACCTCGACCACCATTAAACCAGTTTTCATTTTTTCGTATGGATTTTATTTTGACTTAATCATCGGCAGGGTTTATTTTACTACATACGTTTGTTTGTATTTGTGGGTTTGATTAGAACAGCCGCTGTGTGCTAAGTTGTTCTGAAAAGTCTCATTGTCTTCTTCACCTTCTTTTCTTTTTTTCTTAATTTATTTTTACACCATTTTTGGATGCAATTAAGCCTTTTTTGGGAGAATGTTTTCCCCCTTAAAGACCGAAAATTTACCAGACTGGCTTCTAGCTCACTTTTGCAGCAATATTTCTGAATTCCAGCTCTGTTCAGTTGCGACGGTAGCTTCCGATTATGTCGATTATGCCTTTTTTCTGAATTTTCACTTTTTCTTTCCCTGGCATGGTCTTAATTCGCTTCATGTTAAATTGCCGACCTTATTATCCTTCCTTCGGCGGCCACCGTGGTGTGATGGTAGCGTGCTCCGCCTACCACACCGTATGCCCTGGGTTCACACCCCGGGCAAAGCAACATCAAAATTTTAGAAATAAGGTTTTTCAATTAGAAGAAAATTTTTCTAAGCGGGATCGCCCCTCCGCAGTATTTGGAAAGCACTCCGGGTGTATTTCTGCAATGAAAAACTCTCAGTGGAAACTCATCTGCCTTGCAGATACCGTTCGGAGTCGGCATAAAACATGTAGGTCCCGTGCAGCCAATTTGTAGGGAAAAGCAAGAGTAGCACGACGCAAATTGGAAAAGAAGCTCGGCCTTAGATCTCTTCGGAGGTTATCGCACCTTACATCTATCTATTATCCTTCCGGGGCTAGGGTTACAAGTTTGGGCAATTAATGAATAAATATTGTACCTCTTTTTTGAATATAGTAATGATATCTGTTTTTGCCACCTTTCTTTCTGCATAATTTATGTCTGAAGAGAAACAAAGTCCTTAAGTTAACTGATGTTATGTTGCGAAACTGGCAACGGTATTTCATGTTATTTACGCCATCCGTTCTTATTTATTTATTCGATTCAGTAGAAAAACGCTCTTCCTCTATTAAATTTGAATTGTTATTTGGTTTTATTTTTAAACTCATACTCTTTTTCTAGAGTCCGCTAAAACGTTCGGCCATTGCTATTTGACGTGAAGCCAACCTCATCATTATTGTTCAAACACAAGTTTGCTGCACGGCGGACATTGACCAGAATAAAAATCCGAATTACGGAAATGGTTAACTACTTTATAACCACAACTAAACAAGCCAAGTACTCAGCGTGTGATTACGCAAGAGTTCACACAAAATTTGTCGTCTATTTTCCGGTCTAATATGTCAACTGCACGTTTGTCCCATTATGGCGTGAGTTATTGGTCACAGATTTTCATTTGAAGAGGAAAAACGTAACTGGGAGTTCGTTTTCACTAAAGCATTGAATTTAAATGGCTGTATGCCTAGAAAAAAGGACGCTGGACTAAATTTTGGTGAAAGCGAATATGGCATCTTTATCAGTTTTGTTAAAATTTAAGATAAGATCGGTTTAAATGAATTTTACTTTTTTATTTATCTTTTTAAACCAAAATTCGGTATTTTCCATATGCGTATATATGATTTATGTAATTGACTTAATTCACTTTCAAAAGAGAAATAATATCAGCTGACTTTAGTTCTTTAAATTATTTTAATTGGGTGTAAAACCAAAGTTCTAAGCCCGATAATCCCGTTTGGAAATGAAAAAATAAGTTCATGTGACTTGCAAAGTTTTCATTTGATTTAAAAAAAAATTTCAAAAGTTTAAAAAAAATTTGGAAAAGGTTTTTTTGGTTTGAGATAAATTTCATTGAGTTTGGAAAAAGTTTTTGATATTTGTAAGAAGTTTCAATTTATTGGCAAGAGTTCCATCCGATTTCAAAAAAGTTTAGATTTATTTAAGAAAATTTAAAAGGACTTGAAAAATTATTTTCTTTCATTTGAAAATGTTTTCATTTAATTTTAGAACAATTTTCATTGGAGTTAGAAAAAGTTTAATTTAATTTGAAAAAGTTTCACTAGATTTAAAAAAAGTTTTATTTGATTTGTAAAAAGTCTGCTTTAATTTGAAAAAAGTGTTATTTGATTAGAGAAATTTTCACTGAATTTAAAAAAGTGTTAGTTGATTTGAAAAAAGTTTCATTTGATTTCAAAACAAATTCAATAAACATTACACAATTTAAAATAATATAGAAAAATTGTATTTTATTTGAAAAAGTTTTATTGGATATGAAAGAAATTTAATTTGTTTTGCAAAAGTTCTATCCGATTTGAAAAAAGTCTAATTTCATTTGAAAAATTTTATTTAAATTCAAAATATAAATTTCGGTCGAAAGAAGTTTTTTATTTAATTTTATAAAAAGTTTCATTAGATTTGGAAAAAAGTTCCATTTGGTTCGAAAACAATTTTATTGGATTTGAAAGAAGTTTCATTTGATTTGGAAAAAGCTTTATTTGGATCGAAAAAAGATTCATGAGGTTTTTGAAAGACAATTATATTTCCACTCATTAGTTAAACTTCAGTTTAATCCGAAAAAGTTTCATTTGATTTGAAAAAAGTCTCGTTTGATTTGAAAACAGTTGTATTTTACCTGAGAAAAGTTTCATTGTTTTTGAGAAAAGCTTCACGAGATTTGAAAAAGGTTTTATTTAATTTGAAAAAAGTTTAGTTTGACTTTAAAACGTTTCATTTGACCTAAAAACAGTATAGAAAAGGTGAAATACATATGTGAACTTAATTTTTGATTGTTCGGTCAATCTAAAGTTTGTTGCCAGACGGCCAATATACAGACAGTTCTGAGTGTCGATACAATTCAGACAAATTTCAGGACATTTTTTGGGCATTATTTTGAATTATCGAATTTCGTCAGGCCAATTTCAAGATCGTTTGCGGGATAGGTTTGGGGAAATATAATGGATGGTTTCTAAATTTTTTCATTACTTCGCGGGTTGTTTTAGGACCTTTATTGGAACAAAATTCCTCCTTCATAAATTCAGAATAATTGTATATCCGTTTCGTTCCTATTTGGGGATCAGTTGAAGAATATATCCAGACGAATTTGGAACTATATCTTGATTTGTTTTGAAAATAGTTTTGGGTGCATTTTAAAATGATTTTGATATTTTTTTGATCACTATCATTTTTGGAATGTCACCCAATGATTCATGAGATATTTCTGTATTATTTCAATACAATTTCGGGATAATTCTGGCAAAGTTTTCGGCATTATTTCAGAACTGAATGAAAATACTTTCGGGATAGTTTGAGAATCATTTTGTGATCACCTCAGAAAAATTTCGTGATGATTACAACACCATTTCTGGATCACTTAGGTCACATTTTTCATATAACTTCCGAACTCTTAAAAGAACTTGAGGATATTACATATAATCCTAACGGATTATACCCTTAGCTCTCCTTTCCTGTCTTAGGGAAAAATTCGTATCTTAAAGAAACATTTTTCGACATTCATATCTATTTAAAATAAATAAATAAACAACTTTAATTAGATTTGGTTACATGGTTGATAAAGTTCGCTTTGGCCCGGCCAGAAACGTCACTCGAATATCTGATCAGATTTTAATATGGTGTGCCTTCCTTAAAAGCTTAGAAAGGCTAAGGACAGTTTGTTAACGCTTTTTTGACTCCGAAAAGTTATCTATTTATTATTATTAAAATTTATAGATTGATTATCGAAAAATTATCGATTTTTATCGACTAATTATATATTTTTTATCGGCGTGTTACCTTAGTTATCGATTTGTTATAGGCGTATCATCCAATTGTTATGGATGACTCATCGGCTTTTTGTGAAATAGATACGGGTAAAACTTCAATATATCGATTCTGAGTCTCTAACCAATAATAAGTCGATAATAAACAAATAAGAAGCCGATAACTCGGATGTAAAAAGACAACGGAAGACCGATAATTTCGCCTCCGAATCTTGTCGGTATGGCTTTTTACCGATAGTAAACCCTCGAAGCTGTTTATAAATAACCCTAGGTTGTTGTTGTTGTGGTATCGATAAGGACACTCCTCGAATACCTTGGGAAGTGTTATCGATGTTGATGGTCCTTTGCCGGCTGCAGATCCGGTACGTTCCGGTACCAAGCCCGACCATCTCGGGAACGATGTGTTATGACCACATGCTACTTTCTAGGCCATACCCTAGGTCCATGAGGAGTTCGGGGTCGTCAGAGCCTCGGCTGTTAATAAAATATGATTCGCCACGGATAGGTGAGGTTGACAATTGGGTTCACAAATAGCCCGAGGTTATTTGTTTCTATTAAATTTACCTCTGTTTTGTTTTAACTTCAAGACCTGACTTCCTCAGTTTTAGTTTATTGAGAAACGTTATTTTTGTAGGCATACAACCGCATTCATGCCTTGTTTTGTTATCAAATGCTTTTAATCAATAATTCTGTAATCGAAGTTATCACACTTCAGTAAGAGTGGGGTAGTATATACATTGACCAGATTGAGGCAAATTTTAGCCGCTTCCAATCGGAACAAAAATGTAGCTGTTATGTCTTCGATAGTGTGTTCTATCGTCTAAAGAGGTGAAACTGAGAAATTTCTGAAGACCACCTATATTTAGATACGTATATCGCAAAATATGTCGGACAAAATTGAAGCTAAATCATATTTCAAACAAATATTTTAGGGTCTGATTTTTTAGGTGCAAATTATGTATAACGCAACGAGTCATTCTTTCTCGTGTAAACCAAAATTCCCATCATAAAATAACATTCATTCACTTCAGTGAGCGACAGTAAACCTGAATGAATTGTGAATATTTTGGCATTATATAGCGACTATGAATGTGTGTGACTGCCACGCAAAGTGTCACGGCGTCATACATAATCTGGCCCTTAAAATATCCAAATCCAACGAGTAATCTAGTAACTGGTAACTGAGAGGGGAGCACATTAGCTACCTGACGAACAAACTGTTGTTCTTACAAGAAATTTTAGATTACTGATTTATTTTAAATGCCTTTCTCTTTGAATGGTGTATACTACACTGGGTCGAAAAAAAAGTTGCTAATGTCCGCCTCTAAATTTGAAGATTATGTTGAGGGGTTTCGGAAAAATTTTTAAAAATTTTTTTTGAACCTTCGAAATACAGTCAAAAAGGGTTTTTCGTTGTAACTTGGTTATTTGACGTCCTGAAACTCATGATATTTTTGGAGGAAAAATTGCAGGGTTTGCATTGAAAAGTTAATAAAGATATGCCAAATATCATTAATAGGGGAAGTCAAAGTAAATAAGTGAGCCAAACCTGTTGTTTCGTATTTATAATAATAACACTATGCGACAAAATCAACTTTTTTCTGGGTATTGGACAAACCCACTTTTTCGTAGAGGTTGGGGCTTAAGTAAACAAAGTACTATCTCCGTTTTTCGAACTTAGCCTCCAAAAAATAGATATCGGCTTACGAAGTTTGAAGTTCGAAATTCTACATTTCCAATTTTTTTTAACGCGTTCAGCAAATTGAACAAGTAAAAATGTGGGCGTAGTCCGCCTATTTCCCTTATTAGAAGGGCTGGATTCTTTTTTTGAGAAATTTAGTATAATAGCTGTTAACGAGGTGAAAAGTCAGAAGTCAGAGTCTGACTGTATTCAGGAGTCAAGTTCTAAGAAGTCAGGTCTAAGTATAATAAGAATCAGGTAAAATAACAGTTGCAGTAAATATTGAAAGCGCTATAACTTCTTTGTTTATTATTTTAGTAATATGGTTTCAAAGCAACATTTTCTTGAATTTTCAAGTACTCTCGTTTGGTAAGGAAAAAACATATATTAGGGGGGTAAAATTTTGTTAGCTGACCTAATCATGTGAAAACGACTTCATAGCTTAAAAGGACATTAAACGGAAATGTGAAGCTTCTCAAGGCCAAAATAATGACACATCAATTTTAAAAATCGGACGTCAAATAACCAAGTTACATCGAAAAAACCTTTTTGGCTGTATTTCGAAGTATAAAAAAAAATTAAAAAAATTTTTTTCGAAACCCTCTCAACATAATCTTCAAATTTAGGGGCGGATATTATCAACTTTTTTTTTTTTTTGTATGGGGACCAACCCAGCCTATTGTATACTAATGTTTACGTAAATAACCTGAAAAGTAATTTGTATGGGCGCCTATTTTTTCGACACTCCTACGAACAAAAAATTGCTTCGCCCAACTTCTTGAAGAAATATTCATATTTGCATGAAACATAAGTATTTGTATGTGCGGCACGACACCATCTTTGTTCATGGCTTTCGATTGAGAAAAACAAAATCTATTATTGCATATACCACAACCAAAAAAAAAATTAATTGCCATATAATTCAATAGCAGGTGTCTATGCTACCCTAAATACATTATTTGTGTGTTGGCTTAGATAGAATTATTTCGCGAAAAAGAATATCACTTTACAATATTCAAAGGACTTACCTTTTAGACATGTGTAATTTGCGACTTTATATTATAATAAAGATGTATTTCACTTCTTAAGAGCCTTTCAAAAATGCTGTTCGCTTATGTGCATGAACACCAAGTTGTCAAAGGTCGCCTTAGTTACAAAATTAAATTGTTTCAATGAATATTATAAATAAGTCTGATAACAAGATATTGACATAATATAACTTAAACATTATTGAGTGAAGCCACTTTACTTATTTGTCGATACAACAAGGACCGCCGATAACACTGGTGGTATATATGTTTGTCTCAAATGTGCGGGTAATTCTGTTAGCTTTTGTGTTTGTTGGATATGTAAATTTTTGTTCAAAACGTATGCGTTGGCTTGCCTTTTGACTGTGTGGTACTGAAGAAATGTAAAAGGAGCTTAAAAAACTAGTAAGTGCGGGACTGTTTTTGGGCGTGCCTAATACTTCATACTTCTCGTGAATGGAGCTGAGCATAATCTTATCCCATTCTTAATATCCGAAAATAATCGGCTGTATAAGATACGAAATATATAGTGAAGCGATTTTTAAGATAAATAAAAAATAAAAAATAGAAAATAAGTAGGGAATTTTTGTGAGGATGCAAAGTTTTACGGTTTTTGTGGTCTTCATGAAATAGCTATGCCCATGAATCACTTCAACAATATATGACTTAAACTGTTAAAATGGGACAGAAATTTTCTTATCTGAACAATCGGTTGTATGTGATATATACTATATATACCACCGATCTATAAAACTTTTTCAGACAACAATGAATACTCTATACGTAAGAATTCGGTGAAATTTGAAGCCTCTAACTGTTAAAATGGGGCAGTAATTACGAAAAGCTTCTTATCTGAACAATCGGTTATGGGGGATATATGCTATATATAAGACCGATCTCATCCCTTTTTTCAGACAGGAATAAGGGCAATATACGAAATCTTATGGTGAAGTTTGAAGCTTCAATCTGATAAATTGAGGAAAATATGACAAAAATACTATTTTCCGAAAAATCGGTTGTATGGGGGATGTACATGTGCTATAGAGGTTCGATCCGGCCGATTCCGATAAATGTCTAATCGGACACCTAAGTATACCCGCTCACCAAATTTTATAAAGATATCTCAAAAATTTAGGGACTAGTTTGCATACAAACAGACCGACGGACATGGCGAAATCAACTCAGCTCATCATCCTGAACATTTCGGTATACTTATTGGTGGGTCAATCTATTTTCCTTTAGGGACTTACATGAAAAAGTTAATATACCATTTCATTTTCATGAAAGGTATTAAAATGGTTGGTACTTTGTGTGAGAAGACAAAGTTTCACGTTTCTTGTGGTCTGTATAAGATAGCTGTTGTTATAAATCGGGGAGAATCCTGGGTTCAAGCGCTCAGCAAAGCAACATTGAAAATTTAGAAAAAAGTTTTTCTCAGTGTAAACTCATCTGCCTTGTAGATGCCGTTTAGCTAATTTAATTTAAAGAATTATAACTCGAATCAGAGGAGAAACCTGGCCTTAAATCCTTGGGAGGTTTTTTGCAACTTGTATTTATTTTTTTCATGCTTTTTTTGAAAATTTTCTTTTAAGCAAGCTGTCATAAAAGGTCTTTCTCTTTATTAAGGTAATTAACATCATAACCAATATTTCTAATGGAAAATTCTCTTCGTCCTATAATTAAATACTGAGTATCTGGGTTCGCTGCTTGGATAACAACCAAACTTACCGAATACACTTAATGCCCTTAAATTTGTGTGTCATACTCAAATTCATATAACCGTCCAACGAAATGCACAGTTAAGTGAGATATAATGTTCGGCTTTAGGGCACTCAAAGAGTCAACCAATATCTTAAGATTCAACTTATTTGCATACGTGCAAACCTGGATTACTTAAACATGCACTTCACAATACTTTAATCAAGTTCTAAGTCCGCAATTGCTTCAACATTGCTTATCGTGTACGGATATGTGCAATTGGTAAAAGTGCGTGACTACAAATACAAATCTGGTATAAGCAGCTAAATATAGAAAGAATATGAATGGACATAAAAATAAGTGAGAAAAAAGTTCTGTTGACGCATAAGTTAAATTTCTGCTTGAAAAAAAAAAAAAAATTATGAAGAAAACTGTGCAAGTGTTAAATCTTTTGCCATAAAAAATAAAATAAAATAAAATAAATATCTTGGAACGAATATGTGTGTCAGTAGTGGCAACAACTTTAAATACAAACAAAAAGTTTGAAATCTAAAATATGCAGTCATATTTGATATTCTGTATTTTATTGCTTTTACATTCATGCACTGCATAAACGCCCGATCCCTCAAATTGTGAGCAAAGATTTAGTTACGTGCTTGAGGGCAATGACCGAAATTAAAGTTGCATTTTCGCAACGCAACATGTTGCACGCAGTAAGTTTTCAGTAATACATTAAGAACGGAAGGGGAACGTTTTCAATAAGAATATGTATGTACCAACAATTTAGCATATCATTAGATAGAATTTTCAGTAATGTATAGATATCGACCTTTTTCGTGAGAAAGAGTGCCGTTTATTAACACGTTTATATTAGCTTTATTTGCATGTGTGCTTGTTTGTAACTTTCTAGGCTAAGCGCCCAAAAGAGAGTTAGACCAATCTAGCGGCAATTATTGAAGACTCGCGGCAGAAGTTAAATAACTCGCTAGGAGTTGTGCTTAATAGTATAGACACGAACCTCTGTGCTACGGTACTATCATCATCATTGCATTCTTTCTGGGAAATTCTTTCGTTCGTTTCAGTGCGTCCATTAGGGTTTTCAATGCCAGTGTTTCTCGCACAGGTACCAGGTTTTGATTTTTTGGCCCATTCGTTCCATCAACCTTTGCCCGATCTACTTTCCCCGACTTTTGTGGTCTCTGTCGAATCTCCTCCACCAGCATGCGCTTACTGCTGAACCTTTAACTGAAGTTAAGTGGCACATCCTGGTTCTTATAACGCATAACCCTTCTCTGCATATCGATCCTGATGTTATGACCAAATAAGAAGTCCACCCCCAATATGACTTCATCAACAATCTCCGCCACAACGAATTTGTGTAGAACCACGACATTCCCAATTAAGACTTCACATATCACTTTTCCCTGGACTTGGTTATATTCGCCTGTGACCGTACGCAACTTTTCTCGAGGTAACGGTTTTACCCTCCTGTTGACCAAATCAGCTCGAATAAAGGAATGATATGCGCCCGTATCTACAGTCAGTACACGTTCTTTGCCATCCACATTCCCTCTGACGGTAATACTGCTTGATTTCCTTCCAATTTGCGACACAGATATCACAGGGCATTCAATAGCTGGAGCTAGCTCTCGATCTTTACATCTGGCACGCTCTTGCTCATCTCCTCCAGCTTTGCGTTTACGGCCACTGAAGTTGGAACTACCAGGACCGGTGTTGCAATGACGTGCAATGTGGCCTGGGTTACCGCACTTGAAACACTTCCTAACTCTGTCGTTTTTCTGTTGTGATCCCTTCAGCGATCCAATATTGTGCTCACCTAGTCTGGCCTTTCTACTTCCACACGGCGTGCTTTGAAAACTGGCTTACACAGAAGCGACGCTGTTTCTTGAATCAGAGCATGTGATACCGTTTCTGCGAATGTAGGTTTTGGGTTTGCGTATGTCGCTCGCTTCGTTTCGACATCCCGTATTCCATGAATAAATCTCTGAATTTTTACCTTTTCGGTGTATTCCACGGGTGCGTCCGCATACGCTAAATGTACCAGCCTTCTAGCATCCGACGCAAACTCTTGCAATGTTTCACTAGACCTCTGGAAGCGGTTCAGTAACTCCAATTGGTATATCTGTCTCCTATGCTCAGTTCCGTATCGTCTCTCTAGTGCGCCCATTAATGCTTCATAACAGATCCGTTCGCCCTCTGGAATGGTTTGTAAAATCTCAACTGCAGGCCCTTTCAATGCCATGAACAGTGCAGCATTCCAGGTGTTCACTGCTGACGTCTTCTCAAATTGAAGCTTAAATACCTGGAAAGGAACAGAGCCGTCAAAGGATGGAGTTTTTACCTTCGTATTGCTTGCTGAAACAGCTGGGCGATATAATTGCAACTCCTGTATACGACCTCTCAAAGCATCCACCTGGGCTTCGATTTTTTCCTCAAACTGCGTTATTTTCTCGTCCATACGCGCATCGAGTTTTGATGATATACGCGCCTCTTGCGCTTCGCGTTGTACTGTTATGCGTGCCTCTTGCTGTTTCAGCTGTGCTTCCATCTTTGATGTAATCTGTGTCGACATTTCTGAAATATGCGTTTCTTGTTCTTCAATATTTGATGTTTTGCGTGTCTCCTACAATTCCAGTTGGGATGACATTTGTCTTTCCTGGGCTTCAATCTTGGATGTTATACGGTACTCCTTGGATTATAGTTGTGTTTCCATCTTGGATGTTATACATGTCTCCTGTGATTCTAGTTGAGATGCCATACTTTCAGTTATACGTGTTCCCTGGGTTTCCGTCTTTGTCGATATCTGTGATAACAAATCAAATATCGCATTATTCTCGCCGCTTGCGACTGGACTCGGACTTACGTTCTTCTTTTCCATTTTTGTTGTTGATTCTTCCACATCAGGATAAAAGACATACTAGTCCACATCACATCCTTGCGACTACATTACCTCTCGTAGCCGTGCTTGAAGTTCGATCTTATTGCCGGTTGTATTCAATCGACGGTTCTCCAACTCCTTTTTCAGTTGCTGGATCCTTAATTCACTTAACTTCGCCATGTCCAAGTTGTATTCGCAATCTTCGGAATTTATTCCACAATTCTTCTTCTGACACCAATTGTAACGAATTTACTGCAATTCCGCTTACTCCAAATCTTCTGCTAACGTTCGAATTACTAAATTGTTGAATAAATAACTCCAATATTGAATATTGCAAAAATGGTCTTTATTAGACTACTTGAAAATAACAATTATACTTTGCAACTGATAGTTTGCTTTAATCAAACTGATTTTCGTGCTCAACTGTTGCTGCTTTTATACTGTTTGGTTTCCTCGTTGGAATATTTCTAGGCGGTTCTATTTGTAGAATTTACTAGTTAGTTACCAGCTTTAAAATTACCAGCTATAACTACGTTTACTGCTTCTCATATGCGCGTGTATATGTGAGTGATACCTGCACAAATTATTGCCTACTTTTGGGAGTATCTCAGATATATGCATGTGTTTGTGCGGTGCTCTCCGTTGCTTGTATGGACATATGTATAGACATAATGATTGATTTATTGATGTGCATACAAGTCACTGCTTAGTATTTGTTTGGAGATGATAGTATCCCTAAGTGTTTGCTAATATTCGTCACAATATTGTAACGAATTTAGTGAAATTCCACTTATTCCAAACCTTCTGCTATCGCTCGAATCGCTAAACTGTTGAATAAATAACTCCAATATTCAATAATGCAAAATAGTCTTTATTACTGACTACTCATCTTGTGCTGCTTTTATACTCTCTGTTGACTGCTTGGTTACCAGCTATATGCGTGTGTATTTGTAGTTCATAGGCTCACGCATAGCCATATGCGTGTGTACATGTGAGTACTACTTCCGCTGATGATTACATGTCTTTATGAATATCTCTCCGTTGTCTTGTACATATGTTTGATTTGTTTACGTACATACGAGTGGCTGCTTAGTATCGGTTTAGTGATAGTTTTTTTCCTGCTCCTATATCTATTCTTATTCCTTTTCCAACTTCCATTCCAGTTCCTGTTCCTATTCCTGTTTTTCTCCCCATTCCTATTCCCATGCCAATTCTTTTTCCTATTTCTTTTCGTATTCGTATTCCTATTCCCATCGCTGTTCCTACTTCTATTCCTATTCATTTTCCCTTTGCGATTTCTATTCCTATTCCTTTTCCCGTTCCTTGTTCCTATTCCCATTTCTTTTCCTATTCCTCTCCCTACTCTGGTTCCTATTCCTATTCACACTTTCATAAAATATAGCACACACGAGGAAAAACATAAAGTGCGAGACCTTTGAAGCAACATTAATAATTCTCAACTCCATTTTTTCACTCCTTTCCCTCACTTTCTCTTCCCCACAGTTTCACCTATTTCATTCGCCCAATTTGCTTATGGCCCGAATCAATACAACTATCTGAAGTGGTCGGCCTATCTATCAGGCACTGTAGCCGGTTGGGGCTCCAATGAAAATGGTCAACTCGTTTTGCCGATTGCAAACAAGACTGAAGTGAAAATTGTTAGCGAAGTGGATTGCTTGCGTTCGTCTGCGGTATTTTTCAAATCGCTGACAGGTTCGACATTTTGTGCAGGTAATCGTAATGGTATTGGGCCATATTTGGGTGACTCGGGCAGTGGATTGGTGTTGCTGCGCAACAATCGCTGGATGCTACGTGGAATTGTATCATTCGGTCAAACAAAACGTGGGCAATACAATTTATTTGAATATGTCGTATACGTTGATGTGGCGCAGCACTTAAGTTGGTTGGTGGAGAATATGAAATAATTTACTCGTAATATGTAGTTGATCGTTATGTATTAGACTTATAAATGAAAATGCTATACTAATTCCTTTAGCGGAGACTCCAAAATTTTTATCCTACATTTTATGTATTTTTTTTTTGCCTTACATTTGAAGTTTTTTTTTTTTTTGGTAAAACTTTACTAAACACAATAACAAAAAATTATAAAAATGAGTTTAAATTACATTTGAACCAAAGCGAATTCAGTACCAGATGTGTTTGTCCCAACTGCTGATTTCTTATTCTTGATTATTTTCCACACATCTCCTTGTACAACAATATGTCAGTTAATCGAATTCAATGAATTTTTTTTTTGACTTGACATTCTTCTGCACGGCGAAGTGGTTGAATTCGCTTTGCCATCAACTTTTATCAAGGCGAATTCAATACCAGGTGTTGTTATTCAAAGAGCTGATTGCTTCTTCTTGATTATTTTCCATACAACGCCCTCTACTACAACATGTGAGTTAATCGCAACCAATGAAAATTTTCTTTTAACTTGACATTCTTCTGCACGGCGAATTGGTTTAATTCACTTTGCCACCACCTGGAATGGATTCGTCTGGCCTTGTATAGATTCGCCTTGATTTGAACTGAAGAACAAAAAAATTCCACACATCTTATGAACTTATTCGTTTGAAGCTCTCCTCGCAGCACTTTAGATTGGCTGTGTGGAGCCAAAATGCGTTCTTCGCTTACTCATTGTAAGCCCAGGATATCTCACTATTTTTTTGATAGCTAACCTTTGGTAAAAAAAAAAATTGTAAAAAAGTTTTAAGTTGGAAAACCTCAAAAATCACAAAAATGCATAAGTGTGTCACTGTGTTTCTTTTGTGCAAGGTTTTCTCAGGATAGCTCATCATTTTTTTTACGTTAGCCCATCGTTAAGTTATTTTATAACAGTTTTGTAATTGCCCCGAAACGGAGTGAAATGATGCCTTAAAGCAATCTTGAGCACTCCATAATGATTTCGAAATAATGTCGTTATGAGCCAGAAGTTGCTCCGAAATGATACCTAAAATAATTCCCATGTGATACTGAGATTTTTCCAAAGCAGTCCCGTAGTGACCCCAAAATGGTCCTATAATTGGCCCCAAAATGAATTGGAAATAATCTCGAAATGATATAAAAATTTGTTCGAAATCATAACTAAAATAACACGGATGTGGTTCTGTAACAGTCCTAAAATGGTTTCAAATTTCTCGAAATGAATCAAAAGTTCTCCCGAAATGATATCTTAAATAATCCCGTAGTGAAACTGAGACTGATTCAAACTGGTTCCGAAGAAGTCTCGAAATAATTCCAAAAATAATGCCGAAGTCATTCTGAAATGACCCGGCCACTGTCCCGAAACTTGTTCAAAAATAGTTTCAAAATGATACTAAACAAATTCCTCAGCAATCCTAAAATTGGTCACTAATGGTACAGAAATAGTCTCGAAACTATTCCAAAAAGTATCGCGAAGGTATCCTGGTGTCTTCACATTCTCTCAAAATTGCATCGAAAGTCCTTAAAATAGTCTGAAAGTGTTTCTTAAGTCATCCCGAAATGTTCACGAAACAGTTCCGAAATAGTCCACAAATGACCCAGGAGAATAAGATAAAATTCTATCCCCTTCAAAATTTGATCAAGGTGCGTCGGTTCGTTAAGCATGGACATAGCTAGCACTTAGCTCCATATTAATTAATATGCACGCAAACGGTGTGTCCCTTTTTATTGTTGATATCTATGCCAGATGTTGTTTATGTGGAAAAAGCAACAAGTCTCATTTTTGCTGAACTTTTGCTGAAAAATTTACGGGTATATTTATAAGTTTGCTTTTAATCACACTAAGTAAAAATCCCGCTCCCACTGCCGACAGCTCATGTATGGTTAATACCTACCCCAACCGAATTCTTTTAGACGAAAAAATTAAAGAGATTAAATTTTCTTGCTGGCAGCTACTTAAATTTATGTAGGTATTTTGTTCCAGCGCACTGTAAAATTGTATTTGTTTTTTGGTATTTCCATTGTTCAATCTTTACCGCATATATTTTCAAATCGTCAAATTCTTATCTCACATATGTAGCTCCAACAACATCATCAAATGACAGATTACATTAATCTCTATAGCACATTTCTCTGTTCGCATCATCCATTTGCTTGAAATGATTGATCCAGCTCAAACGCTTACTCATTCGTTCCGTACAAGCCGTTGCGTCCAGTTCTCAATTAAGAGTTTCGCATCTAAAGTACAACACTGAAATTTTGAAAGATGGTATTCCCCCGCAGAAGCTTCGGGGTAAACGATTTTAAAGTGCTTTTAATTTAATTAAAACAAAAAATTAGAGCAAAACTTCTTACAACGCGTCATTTAATCGATCAGCTGTGAAGCAACTTGATAGTTTCTCATAAAATTGAGAATCAACCGCGTTCTCTGCGGGCAGCTTACTGTTTACTTTCTATACTTTACACACTTACATATAAACATACATACTTGAAGATCATAAACAAAGATTAATTAATGCAGATACATATTCAACTTAAATAATATGCTCAATATCAGCCTACACACCTTAATATTTGTTAGCGTCATTTTAATACTACTATGCTCTTTAGCAGCACAGTTGTCAATTCCATCTATAGCATGTCCACAATACTTTCAATATGTTAGTGATGATTTTGGTTACCATGGCAAGATTACATTGCCACAAGTGCCGGTGGGAACGGCTGAGGTACGTGCGCATTTCTCTCAACGCGGTCTACCTACATCGGTAAGTATATAACCACATATCTATGTATCTCGTATTACTCATTCGCAAAAAAGAAAACCCAGTGAAGCATTAGTAAAAAAATTGACACAGAAAATGAGGGAAGATTTTAGTTCGAATCCATTATATTCCATGTTATTTTTAGTACTGTGCAACGTAGGTCGTCGCTATTTGCATACTTGTCACCCTTTTATTGAATTTTACTTGGGAGAAATCCCTGCTTCGACAGCGCAGTTTATTTTGACCGTATCTGTTTAGTGTGAGACTACTTTCCTTTACAAACTTAATAACCACGAAGGAAAACGTACCTCAAAGTTCCTTTTAATTTTAAAAATGGCGAGAGGTAGTGTGATATTGTGTTCTCATATGGTAGCCCTTTGAGTATACGATTGTTATCTAGAGGCTAACGTTACCCCTACGCAGGCTGCCCGTTTTGTGTCTAGTTTAGCTTATTGATACTGTATTACTTGTATAGTACAGACCACCATACCACAGTCCCGTACGTTGGCATGCTTCTATGAGAGCTGTGTGTAGCCACAGAACTGCACCCCATAATAAATAACCATGAAATCGGGTTTTTGCAACTATATTAACCGATCGCCAGTTGCAAAAGTAGAATGTATTATCATGTACAGCCTTTTTCTTTTTCTCGACTTCATTCCGTTCTGGGCCCGTATGACGTGTTACGATTTGTGATCGAAACTCATTTTTTAAATCACAATAGCTCTGAAATGGTGGATCAGATGAATGGCGTATGCGAACTAGCGAAAAATAAAGCTCGCTAGATCCATTACTTCTTATAATTTTTAGTAATAAGTTTGACAGTTGCATTTTTATCGCTTGAGTGAAATGGATTTCAGTCACTGGTCATAACACGTAATATGGACCCTGGTCATGTTTGGGAGGATTAGATAAAATAAAATTCCTAATATGAGGAGTAGCATAGCTCTCAAATGTATCTCAAATAGATATTAAACAAAAAATTTATTTAGAAAGTTTTAGTTGTGAAGTGAACAAACTTTATTTATTTTTATTAATAACTTTTAAGGATTATTATGGCCAAATAATCCCATATCCTGATGAGAGGACAGTTGTACAAAATGTTTTGAATCATCAGCCTGCAACTTTTCGTGTAGATTTTGCAAATCCTGGTATTGCACCAAAATTGACTTTGCTCTCGTTGGATGGAATCGAAATATGCACGGATACTAATTGTGAGTACTTAACGATCACGTCGAAGCTTTTTATATAGCATTATAGAATTTTAGTATATCTTGATTTTAAGATCCTCCACCACATTCGTGGGCCAAGCTTTCTTACAAACTTTTTACATATACTACTGGTTCCAACAACTCCCCACCGCCAAACGTGCCGAACGTCCCAATTTCATTGATACCTGTAAAGCTCGATACAAAACCAAATCCTTCAGTAACACCACCATTTCAAACCATTCCCTCAATTAATTCTAATCCATTCCTTACATCAGTTCTAACTGTTAATTCAGCAAGCGCAGAAGCGCCAACGAACAAATTCAAAATACCGTCACGTAAAACCGCAACAGCAGCTGTTAAACCTGCACAGCCGTCATCCGCAGTTGCAGCAATCACTACAATTGATCTACAAAATATTTGCGGTAAAGAAGGCAACGTTATACGTGGATTTGTTTATGGTGGTGTTGAGGTGGCACGTGGTCAATTTCCTTGGTTAACAGCAATTTATAAAAAGGATACAGATGCATTGAGCTTCAAGTGTGGTGGATCGTTGATTTCACGGCGTACTGTTATATCTGCAGCGCATTGTTTCAAACGTTTGAATGCAGAACAAATTGTATCATTTTTCGGACGGCATGATCTTGAGAATTATAGTGAAGATGGCATTATATCACGCGATATTCAAAATTTACTTATACATCCAGATTATGTCAGTGATACACCCAATGCAGATCTTGCGTTATTGCAAATTGAGGCTCTAGAAAAGTGAGTACGGTCAACAAGCTCTTCCTATAAATTCAAATAACGCTCTTGAAATTCCGTCAACATAGATTCACGCAACACATACAGCCAATTTGTTTATGGAGTGAATCCACTGAAATTTCTTTAATTTTGGGACAAACAGCCACCGTTGTTGGTTGGGGTTATGAGGGTAAGAGTAACCAAGATATTGCGCCATTACCAAAAATGGTGGACATGACTGTGGCGAGCAATGATGATTGTTTGAGATCATCAGCCGCTTTTCAGCAAATCGTCACAGATAATACAATTTGTGCAGGTAATCGTGATGGTACTGGGCCTTGTATGGGTGATTCTGGTGGCGGTTTGATGATGTTGCGCAATGGTCGTTGGGTTTTGCGTGGTGTTGTTTCAGTGGGCCAGTCTTCAAGGCGGCGCTGTAATTTATATGAATATGTGGTGTATTGTGATACAGCGAAATACATGACTTGGCTAAGACAGAACTTTTTGGATTAAAAATTTTAAATTAATTTTCTAACTTAGAGTTATATATTGATATTAGAGAAAAATTGCAAAGTTTACAAACGGCAATGGCAACTAGGACATGTTTCTGAATTTCACCAAGTATTTATTCGCCATTTAGTTACATACTAATTCTGCAAGTTATTTAATTCTAATTGTGTGGAATGTTTTAAGAGCACTTTGAAAGCTTAGTACCATTTGTTTGGATTTCTAATATCAATAACAAAAAGAATTGTAAAAATCAATATGAGCAAGTCTCGCTAATTGAATACAGATTAGATTTATATATACATACATATAATTGTAAAAATAAAACTGTTATTGCCCCATCTCTTACCTTGTCTGTAATTTCAAACAACACATTAGGCTAAGGTTTTGTAAATAAATGTATAAAAATGTGTTTTATTTAATAATATTGTTCCTGCAGCGTTTTTAAATTTTCCATAAGCGGTTTGTTTGGGCCAGAACCGAGGTCGAATCAACACATATGTACCCGAACCTACTGTTTGTCATAAGCGTATTATGAACCAACCAGTTATAACTTTTATAATAAGTCTAAAAAATTTGTCTCCACTGAAAATATGTTTGTTGCAAAACTACTGTAAACCGCTGACTTTTATTTTTTCAATCAAATATTATTAGTTAGGCCCGATTTTCAGTAGTTTGTTAAGCTAAGCTCGAACTCAGTTTGTTTAAACTCTCGTTAAATTGAAACTCCAGTTAAGCTACAGAGAAATTTTTCAGTCACAGTTTAAGGCCGCCTTTTGGTGTTGGTTTTTTCGACGGCAACATTGTTTTTTTTTAATATCAAGATAATTTGTAGATACGGCAACAGCTGGAGAAACATATACTTTTTTTCAAAAGTTGGTATCGAACACCATTCTCCAAACACTATCCAACCTTTGAGAAATACTGTAAAATTTATAGTTCTGTAGTTTATCTCCAACCTCATCTTCAAATTATTATAATATGGAAGATTTGGAGAAATTCATAGTCCTCAAATGAATATCCAGCACATTTCTCAAGTTAATATCCGTCCAATATAGGATCGAGTTGAGATTAAATTAAATTGTTGTGAGAAATAAACATTCAGTTGTTAGCAATTATATAATAAAATGTTTCCTTTTTTTGCTGGGAACACTATGATTCTCAAGTTGAGCCACTGTTTCAAAACAACGCTTGAGATTTTAGAAGTGTGCTATCACCATTAGCTCTAATGATACTCAAGCCCAAATACCTGTTGGGTATATTCGACCCCATTGCGAAAGAACGCAAATAAATGATAGGTTAACTAGAGTTTAATCCTGTAAGATCCGCGGCTGAAACTCAGCTTAAACATAAGTTAAAATAAATTGAAAAACTGCGTACAAAATTTAATCGTAGTTTAGCTGACAAACTGAGTTGAACTTGTACTGAAAACCGGGCCTTATATCGAGCCAGATATTTATTTTGTCAAAATTTAAGGGCTTGATTAAGTTTTGGTCAAACCATTGTACCTATATATTAAGGCGGGTCGATTTAAAAATCGCTCATTGCTCTGTGAAAATCGTATTCTAGGGATCAAAAAAAGAAACTTTGCCGAAGGAACCATATCTCTAAAACGAATTCTGATTAATTTAAGTGAGTTATAGAAAAGAAAGGAAAAAAAATTAATGTTTGAAGTCTTTTTTACTTTTAAGTCTGGGCAATTTCGCACGGCTCTCTAATGTCGTCGCCATAACAGCCTCTACATTTTCCGGTATAACCCGTTTGGAAACGTTAGCTAGCAATTGAACATGTCGTTCCGTTCCTTGTATGTGTGATGGATTTTTGGATCATTAAACGGTGTATCATCTTGATTTAAATATTCTTTCAATGTATCGTACGGAATGCTTCGCGTGAATGGTGGTTCAAATACGATATTTATATCATTCAAATTGATCATTTCCGTATAACTTGTGAAACTAAAGTTTATATCTGGTTTTTTATAAACTCTAAGTTCCATTGGCTCGTCAACATCGGTTCGATAGCGTAGAATTTTCTTGATGGCACAGTCGCGCTTTTCTTTGCTATCATCAAACAACATTGATAACAAGATATTTTCCGAATGCGCATAATATGAATTATCTTTAATTACTTGATTGACAATTTTGCGTAAACGAGGTTCTAGAAATCGTGACCATCCAATGAACTTGAAAAATAATGCACTGCCGTACACGACAGAGCTGTAATTCTTGATATTGAAGTACATTGGCACATAACATTTAATTATAAATTCAACCAGAATTCTTAAATTTGCATCTGGATTTTCCGTTGTCACATATGATTGCAATAATCTAACGGCCCTTGGGAGCCACCGAGAAAGTACAATTTTCCCTGGTTTGATGTTAGCCAGATCCACCGGAACCACGCCGCTAGAAATTGCATGGGCCATGTCGTATAAATACTTCGAATCGGTGGAAAATTAAATTTTTTCTGGAGCAGGGGGCATATTTTGCAACTAAATTTTCTGGAAGCCGTCCACCGCCTGAAAATATATAATAATAAAATAATAAAAAATGGTTGATAATTATAATAAATGAGTGATAGCAATAACTTACCGGAAGAGTTTCACACGTTTCGATTTGACGGCTCAGTTTTCCGGTTGCCGATCTTGGTCCAGTGCTGCTTGATTTATCCAAAGCTTCAAACAAATGCTGAAACCGAAGTTCGTTGAAGTGTAGAAGGCAAACGAACCAATGCAATGGTCTTTTTAACAGCAATTCGAATCGTCGTATAATTCCACCGTGTGGGCCAGTGTTTGTTGGCTCATCGTCAGCGCATATTCCAATTAATGCATCCAGTGATATATTTTAATCGTTGAAAAAACCATTTAATTTGGTTGTTTTGTATTCAGCGGTTTCATGTTCCAGTCTTACGTAACCAATCAATTCAGAATTGGGTTCTCTCAAAATAACAAGATGAGGTTCTTTTACCATCCTAGTATGATACTTCTCATCAATTTTATCTATCGTTTCTACTCTTGATTTGCTCTTGATACTTGTCAAGCAATTTATTCAATTTATTATATACACTTTTTTTCAGCATTATTTCCATACCAAGTTTGTCCCAAATTCCAATCAACTTATCTTGTACTTGAATAGTGAATGATTTATGGTAAAACTTTTTTTGTTCTGTTTTAGCACGTTCGCTTAAGTAAAAATAATATCTCAAGATATCCAGATGGGTTGGTAAATTAAGATCAGTTAAATCAGCAGACACACCAAAAACAGTAACATCATGCTTGGGTATATGACTCATTGGGTTTTCGTTAGTTGTTTATGTAGTTGCTTCATCTTGCGGAGTAGAGGTCACTTCACTTATTATTTTTTTTGAAATATTAGTTTATCTGAAATTAGCACTTCACACTTTGAATTCTTCACAGCGACTTAATGCATTCACAAAAACTGTTGCGTTATATATGGTCTACAAGACGAGGTAATAAGAATGAAATGGTAATTTCAATTCTACCTGCTGTGTCTTGTGGTGGCTTAAAAAAACAACACAAGCAATTTTACGATCTGCAATTGTGTCACAGTGATACCTTAATTTTTTAAACGTTTGAATGAAAAACCCACACAACTATGTTTACGACCTGCAAATGCATCACAGTGATGCCTTGGTTTTAAAGGGTTTGTAAGAACGCTAATTTCTAATAATTTTTTTAATTTCTTTTCTATAACTACGTTAAATTCATTTTTTCATTTGCATATGTTCTGACTAAATAAATTTCTAAAGAGAAAAATAAACTCCAAAAAGAAAAAACATAGGCATTCCGCTGATTTTTTCATGTAAAGTGGAAAACCGGCGATTTTTTGAAATGTTTGTATGGTGAACCCCCAGGGGGTTCCAGGGGGAGTGCCACTGGCATTGCTGGGTCGGGCCTCCAAAGTTAGTGGGGGTCGGTCATACATTTGGACTCAATTGGAGCACTCTAAATGGGGCAAAGTGGGCTTTTTCAAAATTTACCCCTACCTGGGGGGGGGGCTGCGGTGGCATCAGAATTCGTTTTAGAGGTATGGTTCCTTCGGCAAAGTTTCTTATTTTGATCCCTAGAATATGATTTTCACAGATCAATGAGCGATTTTTTTGCCTCCCCACAAATCGACCCGCCCTACTATATATATTGTAATTTTTACTGGAACGAATAGCTTCCAAATCTGGTTAACTGACTGAAATCGGTTACGTTTTTAATCGGTTGCCATTTTGCAGCCGCTTACTTCCAACCATTACCCTTTTCAACACTTTAATTGTTCAAAAGTTAATTTTTTGCTTCTACATTTAATAGTGAATTAAATCCTACCAACTTTTTGAGAATTTATCAGCATGAAAGTGGTGACTTGTTATGTTCAACCGGATTTTCTAACCGAATATTTTTTTTAAGTTGGTAATTTTCTCTAACTGATCGCGTTCTCCAATAAGTTACTTATTTGAAACCGGTAACTTTTTCTAGCAGGTTACTTTTATGAAAACGGTTATGCACATTTCGAAACCGTTACTTCTTCTACCCGGTTATTTTTATGAAACCGAATACTCTTCGGGAACCGGTTACTTTTATGAAATCGAATACTCTTCTGGAAACGATTAATTTTATGAAACAGGATACTTATATGGAACCGGTTGCTTTTATAAAACCGAATACCCTTTTGGAATCGGTGAATTCGGATTCATATGCGATTACTTTTGTGCGGTTACTTTTATAAAACCTGTTATCTTTTCTCTGAAACCGATTACTTTTATAAAACCGAAAAGACTTTTGGCACCGGTTACTTTTATAAATCCGAATATTTTTGTGGAACCGGTAGCTATTATAAATCCGAATACTTTTGTGGAATCGGTGGCTTTTATAAAGGTTATCTACTCTCTGAAACCGATTACTTTTCCAGTCGATTGCCTTTAGTAAACTTGTTATTTACCCTCTGAAACGAATTTAGCGTTACCGGTTGTAACTTTAACTAGCCGGTTGTTTTATGAAATCGAATACTTTTCTGGAACCACTTACTTTTATGAAACCGAAAAGTTTTCTGGAACCGGATATCCTTTTGCAACAAAAACACATATCTATATAACGGGTTATTTTCTTTAAATCGAGTATTTTTTTGGTACCGGTTACTTTTTTGAAACTGTTATCATATCCAAAACTTTCATATTTTTGAAAACGTGCTCTTAGAACTGGTAACATATTTGAAAATTTGAAATTTTTTAGAATATGGAACGACCTTTTCCAATACTTAGGCTTTGAACACACACTTTTATGCATATTTGTCAAGCACTGTACCGCCTACATTAATGCTGTAATTTGTCTGACTGCTATTCATTGCACTTTATAAACCGGTACAAATTGATTATTTAGGAAATAAAACCAAAATTTTTATTGTCAGATTATCTAAAAATTATTTGTTTAACATCTGTGCTGTGCCATATGTTTATTGTACATACATATGTTTGTAGGCATGTAAATGCAAATACGGCTATTAGGGAGGGCCTTAAATAAAAGTAGAGCACAGTTTCCAAGAAAGGTAGTAGGGATTGACAAAGCTGTAGCTACTATTATATACATATATGTAAAAATATTTGCTGATATCCGATGTCAGTTCAGTAAGTATTTTTAAGGGGAAAGTACAGCGACTCAAAGATCACAGTTAATCGCAGCGACATCTTCGTAGAAATAGCTGTGAAAGACTGACTGTGACGTAGTCTGCTTCTTATTTTCAATCGCGCCCTAACCTATATCTTTTCATCAGTGTATAACAAGCCCTGCCAGTGGATTTCTGCCATACAAAGATTCTCAGCATACAAATTCGACTAACTTAGCAGTGCCAATCAGCCTTGTTATATTGGTCCCCCTTCATGAGCATGTACATTAGGTTGGGCCAAACGATTTGTATGGGGAAAAAGTAAAAACGCGATGAGGTACCTCTAAACATTCGAATAAAATACTAAAACTTTTACAGGTTATGTTTATAGTTGTACTGAAAAAATTTTTCACTATGCAAAAAGGAAACAAAAAGAAATTTTTTTTGCCCACCTTAATTTACATACATAGGTATTTAATCACGTAAGCCCCAAAGTAAATATGTGGGATTTGGGATTTACAAATAGCACTTGGCAGTGGACACAGAGAAAAGGAAACAAATAAAAATTAAGTAATCATTTCTTTAAAACCGGTTGCAGAGAAATGTGTTCTCGATTGGTCAGACAAATTGTATGTCCACAACAGAAACGTGAGCTTAAAGTAAGCACACGAAGTCGAACTCTACGACTTTATGGCGCATATTGCCATTAACATTATTTTTATATTACTCATAATAATATTTCTGTTGGCGTTCATTTCACCAATGTGTTTGTTGTTATTATCTCGCAGCAGCATCTCAATTCACTGGTGAGCAGTTGAATGTTATGTGAAGTAAAATTTGTTTATCGGTAGTCAAGCAAACTCTCATTTCTTATAACGAGCTCGATCTCCGATCAATACAAAGACGCGGAAAATGTAAAAAAAACAATTGATAAAAATCAACAACATTAAATAAATTTTAGTGTACAGTGGAGTCTGGATTCTATGCCGGGAGTCGGTTCCCATATGGAATTAAAAGAAAATTACAAAAGAACGGCCCCCAAACGTGAAGGTCATGTTGGGAGAGTTCAAACCAAATTTCTACATTTTTATCTTTCCAATAATTGTCGACATTTTCTAATTATACCCAACACGTACTTATACACAAGGGTATTTATTATAACTTTGATGGGATAACGGTGGTACGTAAATGCCATAAAGCAATCGAGATAGATATAGACTTCCTTATATAAAAATTTATTTGGATCGAAAAGGATTTTGATTGAGCCATGTCCGTCCGTCCGATAATAACAGAATAGATTGGTTACGAAAATGGGCGGCATTGAACGATAACCACGCCCCATTTTGCAATATCGAAAAATGCAAAAATGAGATGATTTTTTACCTAACTTCGATAAATTAACGAAACTTTGTACGTCGGTTGTCTTTATGACGAGAACAGAAGTTTGGTAAAAATTTGAAAAAAAATCGATATCCAATTTTTGAAAAATGAAAATGGCGATAATTTTTACCAACGACAGATAAAGTAACGAAGAACAAAAATTTAGAAAAATTTTGGATATCGAAATTTTGGAAAACGAAAGGAATGCGATAGTGCGTTACCAAAACCCAAAAATGTTTTGCAATTTGATATAAAGGCAGAATTTGTGAAAACAAGAGAAACTTGATAAAAAATTTCAAAATGGGCGTGGCACCGCCTACATTTGGAAGAAGAAAGTTTTCATGTTTTGAAGCCATAACTCAAAAGTAGTTGAAGATATTATAACGAAATTTGACATGGAGATTGTCCTCGCTATTATATAAACACTGTGAAAAGTAGCGGAGTTGGTTGGCCACCACGCCCATTTTAATAAAAGTATGTATGCATATTTCGAAAAGTAGAAAGAATACAACATTACCAAATACCAATAAAGCGATGGAATTTAATTTTGGAGTAACCTTGTGACAATAAATAGAAACTTGGTAAAATTTTGGCAAATGGGCTTTGGACCGCCCACATTTAGAATAAGAAAATTTAAAAGTTTTGTAAGTCTCAAATCAAAAGTTATTGACGATATCATGTTGAAATATTGTATGCAAATTGCTTCTTATATTATACATTTATTTACTAAAAATTAACAAAATCTGTTGGCGATCACGCCCACTGTCAAAAAAAATCGAAATTTCGAAAAATGAAGAAAATGCTTTACTTAATTCAATACCAAAGGCCTATAAAGTGATAAAACTTAAGACCTCGGTTAACTGTAGTTCGTGAATCATAAATTTGGAAAATTTTGTGTAATGGGCATGGTAGCGCCCATATTTAGAAGAAGAAAATTTACAACTTTTGCAAGCTATAAATCAAAAGCTATTGAAGATATCGTGTTGAAGTTTGGCTAGAGTTTGTCTCTGACACCATACGTACTTACTTACTTACTTAATTGGAGCTTAACCGTTTAAACGGTTATGGCCGTCCAACAAGGCGCGCCAGCGCTCCTTCTCTCTGCCAACCGGCGCCAATTGGTCACACCAAGGGAGTTTAAATCGTTTTCCACCTGGTTATTCCAACGGAGTGCGGGCCGCCGTCTACCTCTGCTTCCATAGGTGGGTTCCGATAGAATCACTTTCTTGGCCGGAGCGTCATCTTTCATTCGCATAACATATCCGGTTTGCGTCCACGCCCAATTTATAGAATTGCATCTATTTTTTTTAAAGTCTAGTGGTAACAAAATGTTTAACACCTTCGCCGTGTATAACTAAATTCTACTGCAATTTTATGTCAATAATGATTTGGTGTGACAAAATACGAAAATAAAAAAATACTTTGAAAATGGGTATTGAGCCGCCCCTTTCCTCACGTAGTCACTATTTTATACTATTTATCCCATCTTTTGGAATTAAAATCTATCAATTCTAACGAAATTCAGTATAAGAATTGTTTTTAAGCCAACATTAGAAGTTTGGGCGCAGCAACGTCCACATTAAGGAGAAGGAAACAAGCTTTTATTTAGAAGCCGTTAGTTTCACTTTGCAATTTTGCAGAATTATTGTGCTTGGTGTAATATTTAGATCTGAAGAAACTTCATTAAGAAACATACCAAATTTTCTTTTAAAGTATTTTAAATGTTTTAATTAAATAATACACCTAGAATGTTGAAACTTGATATACGGGCTGATGTTGAGACTCTTGATAAAAAGTTGAAAACTTTTTGAATTTTACAAATATTATTACAAATATTATTAATCATGAAATCAAAAACCGTTAAACCTATCACAACTAAATTTGGCCGAAAGGGTGGCCTTTACTATAAGAAATGCTTCGAGGAAAAATTTACGAAATCGGTTAAGGACCACGCCCACTTTTATATAAAAGATTTTTAAAAGGGTCGTGCACGAATAAAATAAGATATATATTCACAAAAAAGAGCTTTATACAAATAGTATTTCCTTTCCCAAGTGGAACTAAATAAAAAAAGGGAAAAATTAAAATTTATTAAAACTGGCGTGGTACCGCCCCTTTTATGACCAAGAAATTTTCTATATTTCGGTAGCCATAACTCGAAGAAAAACAACGAATAGTAATAAGATTGGGTACACATATTTTCCTTATAGCAGGAAATGTTTAGATTAGAATAATAATAGTTTTGTATTAATGATATTTTACTTTGTACATTTTATTGTAAGAGGGAATACAAATAAAAAATAAATATAAGTAGCTATAACCTCCAAAGAGATTTTAGGCCGAGCTTCTCTTCAAATTTGCGTCGTGCTCCTTTTAAATTTTCCTACTAATTGGCAGGACGGGGCCTACTCGTTTCTATGCAGACTCCGCACGGCATCTGCAAGGCAGGTCAATTTCAATGAAGCACTGAGTGCTTGCCAAAAACTGCCTAGGGGCGACCCCGCTTAGAAAAATTATCTTCTAATTGAAAAACCTTGTTTCTAAAAGTTTGATGTTGCTTTGCCCGGCGGGTGAACACAGGATCTTCGGTATGGTAGGCGGAGCACGCTGCTATCACACCACGGCGGCCGTGAAGATGCGTTAATAAATATGTAAAATAAACAGCAGTGCAAATCCAACGTGGGTTACAACCAAACTTAGACTCCCTTACTTTTTAGGGACTAGTTGTATATTTAAAATATGCCTCAGTAGGATTAGAAAAGTAATTTATCTGCAATGAGCCGTACAATTGAAAGTCACGTTGAGTATAAAATGTTTGGTTACACCCGTACTTGGACACCCTTACTTGTTTCTCTACTGAAATTAATACTGACATAGCAGAAGGCTTTCATATAATGAACACTCTTTGCTTTAATTGGTTTGCTATATCAAGGCATTACAGTCAAGTTTCGTAAGTGATTTCTGGCCTTCTAAGAAGTTCTTGAAAAAGCTCCTCGGGCTCCTATTTAAGTAAATGTATACTTAGTAATTAGTATTTTTTCCCCCAGATTACGAAACAAGGGTGTGACGAGCTCAAAGCCTCCTGAATCGTGAGATGCAAAAAAGATAACATAGTCGAAAGTACATTTAAACCTACGTTCATCAAGAGAAATGTTTATTTATACAAATATACATATGAATGGATTAATTTTTCATTCAAGAGACTACGAATCAGTTTTCAACTTGTCTGAAAACTTACTCAATTTGCGACGCTCACCGCGTTGAGATTTAAATCGCCTAACACGGATCGATGAAGCAATAAGCTGCCAAAGTGTCAATGTGACATTTGTAACTAAGTTCAATGTATTCAAAAGATTAATGAAGCAAATAATTTAAATAAATTGTATTAACAATGAAATGCAGTGAAGTGTGAAACAAGATTGCATTTAGTGATAACAGTGTCTACTTTAATCTAACTAAATAGAAAATAGAATAAGTTAGAGAATAATAGAAAAGCTTGACATAACATAAATTTAATCAAATTCTGTGTATATATAAATAAAAGAAAATGGAAAAACAAATAAAGTTTATAAAAAACACAAATAATGCAAAGTTTTGAAAATGGCTCAAGAAATGTAACTTATGCAACATTTTTTTAATATAATCCTTTACATCTATCAAAAACGAAATTAAATATAAAAACCTGATATAATATACATATATATGTATAAACTTCTATATATATATAAAAGAAATCATAAGTCTAAATATTATATATATAAAACAATTAACTTAAAAGTGAAAATCCATCTTTTAATATGTCCAACAAAATTTGGCCCACTTTTGTGGTGTTGCATTTGTTTTCTCAACCATTTCAATTACCTCTGAATAGCTATGCTCAGCAAGTGCCAGCCATAGCCTGCCCCAACTATTTTCAGTATATGAACGATGGTAATAAATATATTGGACGCATTACGATACCCAATATACCAATGGGAACAACAAGGCTGAGTGTACGCTTCTCACAGAAAATGCCAGTTCAATCGGTAAGTGGATTGAAATGTCGCAGGTGGACTTAAGACGTTTGTAGAAAGTATGTAGGAAAAAGGATGCTAAGCATGTTTCGATCAATATTCTGCTAATATATATATTTAGATTTCAGTAAATCGACCCTAGTACCCGTTTTGATTTTATTGACATTTGTATTATCAGCTTAGATTTGAATGTTTGTATTTTCAGGTTTATCTTCGGATTTGATTCCGGTTGCCGTGTCGTATACGGTTTCAGCTTCACTTCCGGATACCATTATGGGTTATTTTTTGCTTTCAATTTTATAAATATTATTAATCATAAATCAAAAATCGTTAAAACTATCGTAACAAAATTCGGCAGAGATGTTGCCTTTACTATAAGGAATGCTTTGGAAGAAAAATTAACGAAATCGGTTAAGGACCACGCCCACTTTTATATAAAAGATTTTTAATATGATCGTGGTCGAATAAAGTAAGCTATATCTTTGCAAAAAAGAGCTTTATATCAATGGTATTTCATATCCCAAATGTATTTATAACAGTAAATAGGAAAAACTTAAAATTTTAAAAAATGGGCGTGGCACCGCCCCTTTTATGACTTTCACTGTTTCGGGAGCCATAATTCGAAGACAAATTAACATATCGTAATGAAATTGTTGACACATATTTTCCTTATAGCAGAAAATATTTCTAGACGGGATCGGTTAAAGACCACGGCAACTTAGATATAAAACAAGTTTAAAAGGGCTGTAGACTAGAATAATAAGCTATAACTTAGCAAAAAATAGTTTCGAATAAATAATATTTCACTTATCAAGTTTTATTGTAAGAGGAAATGGGGAGACATTTTTTTTTAAACGGGCGGTGCCACGTGTTATGTAGAAAAGTAATCTATCTGAAATGAAATGTACAACTGAAGCTCACGCTGAGTATATAATGTTCGATTACACCCGAACTTAGACACCTTTACTTGTTATAGTTATATTTCAATCTCGGTTTATACCATGTTTCGATGCTGCAGCATCCACAGATCGTAGTTTAATGGAATAATTATTGTTTTCAATGTTCAAATATCGATGCTTTTTTGACCGATCGCTCTGCTCCGTGGCTGGTTTTGTCCAGCGTTCATTCCAGTGGTGGTTTAGTTTTGTTAAGGCTTTAGTTCCGGTTTCGTCTTCGTTTGGAGTTCATATTTCGGTCCGTTTTTTTGGTCTTGGTTTAATTTTCGGTTTCAGTCGAGCATTCGATTCGATTTCGTTTCATTTTCGGCTATGGTTTCGAATTCGATTCCGGCCTCATTTACGAGTATGTTTCAGATTTGGTCTCGATTCGGCTACGGTTTGAGCTCATGTTTCGACCACAATTTTCGTACTGCATCCGGTTTTTGTTCATGTTTTATTTCCGATTCTTGCTCGGTTTCTGATCAGTTTCTCGGTTCTCGTTTGCCATTACGATTCCCATTTGCGATTACGATTACGGATTCGACTCGAGTGTCGCTTCCAGTTTCAGTTCCGGATACCAGCTATCATTTGAGGTCTCGGTACGGATATAGTTGCGATTATGGTTACGGATTCGATTCCAGGATTGCTAAATATTCAATCAATTTTTCTTGATTGAAAAAAAAAAAAATGAACAAAATATTTTTTCAAGTTAGTGAAAAGTTCTCAATTAAAAAAATCTTTTAGGAAGTGTTTTTCCTCATAAGCGTTTTTTCTGAGTGTATTCCCTTTCATATTTTTTATATTTACTTCTTCTTTTTTCAAGTTCTCAATGAGAATTCTAGCGCGATAATAATTGGATGATTTTTCTACTCTGGACACAGAATCCACTGCCTTCTTCAGGAAAAGCTCCAAACTTAATGGCAATGTAAGCAGTGGTGTCTACCCTGAAGATCTTTCATTTTATTTTGTTATAAGGTTGCGGAACCATTGTTGTGTTTTTCATTTTAGCCATAAAAGGGGCTGCTCGATGGCATGCTGGAATTCACTCTGAAACTCATTCAAAAGCTCTTCAGGGCAGGATGTGCTCATTTAATTACGCAATAGATAGTCGCTAAATGAACTGGCCTCTCAATGCATGACAGTGGTGGTATGAATCACAGATCACAGTGATGTTTTTGGGAACTGTGTTGTTGTTGAACTAGAGACGTGGGAAACTGATGGGACCGAGTTAAAAAAATAAAAAAATATATGTAAGGCGCGATAACCTCCGAAGAGATCTAAGGCCGAGCTTCTCTTCAATTTGCGTCGTGCTCCTCTTGCTTTTTCCCTACAAATTGGCCGGACGGGACCTACATATTTTATGCCGACTCCGAACGGCATCTGCAAGGCAGATGAGTTTTCACTGAGAGCTTTTCATGGCAGAAATACACTCGGAGCGCTTGCCAGACACTGCCGAGGGGCGACCCCGCTTAGAAAAATTTTCTTCTAATTGAAAAACCTTATTTCTAAAATTTTGATGTTGCTTTGCCCGGGAGTTGAACCCAGGGCATACGGTGTGATAGGCGGAGCACGCTACCATCACACCACGGTGGCCGCCGATGGGACCGAGTTATACCTGTTAAATAACATCATGCGTTCTCTTGCCTTTTGCTAATACAGAGAAGTTCAACGTGGAAAATAACTTGAAAAATCGTTAAGGTGTTCCGTCAAGCTTGCTCCCCACAAACTTAATCTCCTTACCAATATGAATCGTCTCTGCCTAGGCCCATTTAATACATAGACATAGAAAGTGTTGAACATTTCCTTTTTAAGCCAGAACAAGGATAGACTGGCCTTAACTTACCTACAAGTTTATTTCATTTCCATATTTATTTACTCTTTTCTTTTCTCGGGACGAATCTACACCGTTTACAACAATAATATTCTAAAGTACGCCATATCAATTCCAACTATTCACAAAATATTGGCAGAAATTTTTAGACTTAATTTCTCAATGCGGGTCTAAACTCCAGTTAAAGTTGACATCAAATTTTGCTGCGAATCTCAGCTTAAGCGGCTGAAGTGGTAGGGTATATAGGGTTAAATTCTAGACAACTTTAACTGGAGCTTAAGCCCGTTCTGAAAAACCGCCCCATAATGGCTCTAGTACGAACCTATTAGTGCTATAGCTAAAACGATTGAGAACAAAGCAGTTTAGTATTAGTTTTAATAAGGCAAGTTGATTATGTTAGCTCTAACTAAACACTTTATAAATGCAGTCTACCTCCTCCCTTCCTGATTCACATTTGTTTCTTGCTAAATTAATTACTAAAACAAGCAAAGTTGTTTAAGAAAACAAATATAATAAATTAAAGCGCCAGAAACGTCCGTATTTATGACTTACGCTCACATACATAATTAAAATGGTTTAACTCGAAATCTATAGCGAATTTCGTGAACATGTACATATGTATGTATGTATGTAAATGTACGCAAACAAATCGAAATCCAAGTTTCTTAGTTGTGTAAATATTAGTTGTCCATTGTTTAAGTACCTAACTGCTCATGTCTGGAGCGGGAAACTATATATTTTAACACGTTTTATACATTAGAGTGGCTACATGATATACAATTTGTTGCATTTTCTAACAAAAGAAGTTTGTTGAAAAAATTTCGGAACTCTTGAGAGTATTTTAGGCGTTCGAAACCGTTTGAAAGGCGATTGAACCAAAAAGCTATTGAAGTAAATTTAAGTATGTAGGTCGAACAAAAAAAAAAAAAAAACCATGAAAATGGAGCAAGCTATATATTAGCTGCCTGACCGGTGTCCAAGATTTTGTCTTAAATTATTATTTTTTCTTATTTATTCAAGCTTTATAAATTGCATGCCTTTAGAATGTTAGTTAACTTTTTTGTCGTGCATTTGGGCGAACCCACAATATTTGGAAAAAACAATGTGTAAGTAACTCCAAGTTAACTAAAAAGGTTAAAATTTAGCAAAAAAATATAAATAGAATATGAATGTAGAAAATATTGTGCATCCGGAAATACCGCACACTATGCTTATAAGATTTTGTAATTTAGCGTTCTATATTACTTAAAAAAAATATGTATATAGGTCATTCGGCCAGAGAAGACGCCACGGATAAGAAAATGGAATGAAATGATTGTCTTTTATTGCATGTTAAACGTGAAGCAGTCATACGAACTATCTAGGAATCCTATTTTATTAAGTGTTTTAAGTTTTGTCAAAGATAAGCTAAATATGTACAGCTAAGCACTCGGTTGGAAGTCATTCACCTATTATGTGATTTCAATGCAACTTGTCCTAACCGTCACATGCTAGGTTAGGTTGAACTGGTCGGTCAGTAAAGACCATAGTGTTGCAAGAATTTGTTCGACGACCAAACGAAGAACCTAATCAGGTGCCAGGTCATATGTTATAGAATAACTCCGTGTAATGCTGCTGTCGGGGTAGGGAGCATTAAGCTCCTGTTATGCTAATCATCGATAATCTGCATACCCTCTTAAGTTTTTTGATATACGTACTTTTTGTGTGGCTGTCAACCAAACAAGAACCCAATTTTAAAGTATGAAAGAGTTTGGGTGATAGGCCCCACGTGCATCCTAGCATCCTCTGGCATGCATACAGTGCCGCGGAGGCTTTCTTCGCTCTCTCTTCCACATGAAGTTTTCACGTCACATGCTAAAATAAGCTTCTATTTTTTCTTAGTGAAATATAAAAGTCGCTTCAAGCTACAAAGGTAATTTTGAAAACATTTTTATAGTTTGTCTCAAACTGGAAATAAAGTCATCACTTGTATAAGCGAGTAATTTCGTATTCCCACCGGCAAGCTTAGAAATTGCTAATTTTTTTCTTTGTGCAAATTTATATCTTATGAGCTTTGTACCGAATGACTATTTGCCTTCAAATGACGTAACTAAATAACTGCTATTACTACCAGTTACGTGAAGTTTCAGCCAAAATCGAGTCAAAATAACCCACCCGTAATTATGGAATACCCCATCTGTAAACAAGAATGGATGTGTCTGTTTGTGTGTATGTGTCCTATAGGTGTCTAAAGTTCTGAACCGATTTTGATGAAATTTTCACCGTAGGTTATTTTACTAGCTACATAAAAGTTTGGAAAAGTGGGCGGTTCCATTCCCCCAGATAATATATGTATATTTAATTTTCTAAAAAATTCGAGCTTTTTTGGCTTATACTATTAAAATTCAAATACATATACTCTATGTTTTAATCTTTATAGAATTTAGGAAATGTACAAGGTGCCACGCCTTTCCTTATTTTTTAAGGAAGAATTATATAATTGATATAGTGATTCCATATATGAGCAAATTCAGCTGAAGAGGTAGAGCGAATGAGAATGGGAGTGAGAGTAGGAGAAGAAGTGGAAGTTGAGAATGGGAGTGCGAATGAAATAACGAGGAGAAATGTAAGAAAAAGTGGAAAAAGATGGGATAGAGAGTGATAGGTGGAAGGGAGAACTACTTTTCAAATATAGGCAAACCGATTTTCGGGTGGGGCAATGTAACACGGGTACGCTTGTATTGAATAAAAAAATATCACTCATGTACTAATGGTAAATGAAATACTGAAGAAGAATTTAAACCAAGATTGAACTTGCCGGTACGTGAGGTTAACCAAGGCAGAAACTCTCAACCTTGGATTAACTGAAATTCTATCCAAATAGTCCAAGGCAGGACAGCAAGACAGAAAGTCAATCATGAAAAAGGGAATAAAATTAGATTAGATTAGATTTATTCATTTTCATTTAAATCAAAATATTTTTTACATGTTTACATGTATAAAGTTGCCACTTAAATTAATACATTGAAATTGAAAGAAAAGTAAGGCATTCTATAAAGTTATCTAAAACTTTAGTTTTGGATGCCATCTCAAAATAAATTAATGAATATACACAAATGTGTGTGGGGTGAAAATAGTTAATAATTTATAACCTAAGTTGAAGTTAAAGTTACAAAATGCAAAATAAAATGTAGAACAATAGAAAATAGCAATTGATTTTAAATTCCTAAGCGGTAGGGTTCAGCAAAGTTTTGATGTCGTCGTAAAAAGATTTGATATTTTTTTAAAAATTCAAGCATATTTCTAATGACACTTATAGACGCAGGTAGCGTATTGAAAGCTTTACAAGATACAATAGTAAAAAAGTTATTATAACGGGTAGTACGAGATGTGGAAACAACAACAAGTCCGAGTGAGTTTTGCCTCAAATTATAATTATTCGTGACTAGGCTGCGTAAATACCCACAAGGAATAAAGAATATTTCTAAAGTTTTGTAATAGTACATGTGTTTTACTGGAAGAATTTTCAGCTGTCTACACAACTCCATGCTTTGGTGGAAACGGTTCACATTACATATTTTCCTTATGACACATTTTCGAATAGTAAAAAGTTGCTGGATTTTACTGTAAGACGCACCACCCCAGCAGCATATGCCATATTGAAGCTTAAAGTGAACCAAAGCGTAATAAAGCGTCTTAAGCGTTGCGTTTGAACATATATTCCTTAGACTATAAAAATAGCGCACAGTAGATCGCATGTATGCCTTCAGGCGAGAAATATGTTTGACCAACTTAAGGATTGGTCCACAGAAACACCCAGATATTAGATGGTATCAACTCTTTCAATTGGGAAACACTTATCGCTACAATTTTTTCATGATTAAACGATGTGTCAGAGCACGACATATTGCTAAGAGCGAAAAGTCTGCAGTCAGTTGCGTGGAATATAATGGCAATATCAGGTGAGGTTCTTTGATGTAAATTGAAATACATCAGTTGAGTTTTCTTGCTGACGATCAGTATATTTTTAGCAAACCACACTGTCAACAAATGAACATCGAAGTTAACGCCTGCTACCAAATCCAGATAGTTCGATGAACTATAGGCTATGGCAAGGTCGTCTGCAAAAGCAGTAACCTTTCCATAGAACGGCAAGGAAATAAAGATTTAAAATAAGCAAGGAAAAGTATTGGACTTAGCACAGACCCTTGGGGTACTCCTAAGGTAGTTGTCATAGAATTGCTCAAACAATTGCCAACCTTTACTTTCTGCATTCTTCCTGATAAATATGATTTCAGCCAATTGTATATAAAGCCACGAAAGCCTACGGAATACAATTTATCTAACAGTATTTGGTGATCAACCAAATCAAATGCTTTCGTGATATCAACAAACAGGCCACCACAGTTTTGCTTTTTGTCTAACTCGACATAAATAACGGAACAAAAGCTCACCAGGGCATCTTTTGTTGAGAGTCCAGATCTAAATCCGTATTGCATTGAGCTGAAAAGTTTTTTGTTATTAAGAAAAGAAAGAATTCTACTTTTAACAAGCTTTTCAAAAGTTTTGGAAATAGAAGAATGTAAAGAGAGTGGTCGGTAATTGTTTATATTTTTTTTGTTCCCCTTTTTAAATAAAGGAATGACAACAGCACATTTTAAATCAGTAGGAAAAGTTACAGAGTACACGCTTTTGTTAAACAAATAAATTAAAATGTCAACAAATTTAAAGCGCCTTTTTCAAAATCTGATTTTAAACACCATCAAAGCCACAAGATCTGGAGTTGTCCAAAGATTTTACTATCTTCAGTAATTCAGTGCCAGTAAAAGGTTCAAAGAAAAAACTACTACCTAAATTTGAAATAACTGAGTTATTCATTGAAAGTTCGTATGTATAAGCAGTTGTATGAGTTTGCCCGATTGTTGAAAAGTGACTATTAAAAAGGTTTGCTACAGTTGTGGAATCAGAAATATTTAGGCCACTATTGCATAAAACAATTGATGAGTCAATTGCTTTAGGAGATTTAAAAGGCTGTTTATAACATTCCATTCCTTTTTTGGGTTTACATACGACGACCTGAATTCCTTTCGATAGAAACTGTCGCGTTCCAATCGGACTTCTTTTCTTAACCTTCAACATAGATCTCTATGTCGACTACGAATCCTTGTATTCGAAGGATTTTTAGTGCTCTTTCTTCCAAGCTTGTTTTTAAGGCGAATCTTTTTTACCAACTGCTTGCTGATCCAAGGGTTTAACTTTATATCAGATCTAGGTGAAGTGACGGAGAAGCTTGCAGCCTGAATGTGGCTTATAAAAGTATTTAAAAAAATGTGGTATGCATTGGATACGTCTTCCTCAGCAAAAAATGCCCCAGGACTCAAACCGTAGGCTTTGATTAAGCAAACCGAAATTAATCTTGGTGAATTTTAAACTCACATTACTTCTACTTGCGCTTTTTTTGCATGCAATATTTATTACTATACCAGTCATAGTATGATCTGTAATTTTGAAATCAAGGTTTATGCCGGAAATATTATTAAAAGTACTACAGCTGCTGCGACCAAAAACATGGTCGATGCAGCTTCCAGAAACACTACGAGTAGATAAATTTAAGAATGATATTAAACCATGATTAGTAGGGCGGGTCGATTTAAAAATCGCTCATTGCTCTGTGAAAATCGTATTCTAGGGATCAAAATAAGAAACTTTGCCGAAGGTACCATACCTCTAAAACGAATTCTGATGTCCCCCCGCCCCCCTCCCCCCTTTTTGGGCTGAACTTTTGGGTAGGGGCAATTTCAATTCTACCTGCTGTGTCTTGTGGTGGCTTAAAAAAACAACACAAGCAATTTTACGATATGCAATTGTGTCACAGTGATACCTTCATTTTTTAAAACGGTTGAATAAAAAACCCACACAACTATGTTTACGGCATGTAAATGCATCACAGTGATGCCTTGGTTTTAAAAGGGGGTTGTAAAAACGCTAACTTCTAATATTTTTTTTAATTTCTTTTCTATTACTAAGTTAAATTCATTTTTTCATTTACATATATTCTGACTAAATAAATTTCTAAAGAGAAAAATAAACTCCAAAAAGGAAAAACATAGGCATTTCAAAGTGGGATTTTTCAAAATGTGCCCCTACGACCCAAAGGGGAGGGGGGACATCAGAATTCGTTTTGCAGGTATGGTTCCTTCGGCAAAGTTTCTTATTTTGATCCCTAGAATATGATTTTCACAGAGCAATGGGCGATTTTTTGCCTCCCCACAAATCGACCCGGCCTAATGATTAGCCATAAGCGTTAGGTAGTTATCAGTTGTATCACTCAGTCTGAGGATATCCAAATTAAAGTCACCTAAAATAATGAAATTGCCTGAATTCTCGTTACAAAGAAGAGTTGAAAACTCTTCCAAAAATGTCTGTGCAGAAACCGAATGTAATCACATGAAATTAAAAACTTTGTCAGATATGATTAAGGAGATCTCTAAAATATCTGCGCCTGTAATGTTATACTCGACACATTCACACTGGTAAATATTTCAAACAAAAACTCCAACACCACCTGCAGAATATTGGTCATTAGTGTTAGCAAAAAAAGTATTGTCACGTATCGTAAAGTCTCGTATTTCATGAGAGTATATCCATATTTCAGAAACAAAAATTAAATCTGGTTTGTTTTTAAACAACTCAAGATGACAGACCAAAAGATCATGGGATAGTGAGGGAAGTAGCTAGACATATGCACAGCTGAAAAATAGCGTCAAGTGTCTCCATGGACTTTGCTGGAGTACCAAATGATTCGAGTATAGATCTTCATTCAATTTGGAGGCATGTGCTCGTCCGACCATATTTTGCATTAGAGTTCATGCAGGCTCTTTACCAACCCTTCGCTTCCATGTTTGAACAGCTCGGTGGGTATCCCCTCATTGGCACCTTGCGACTTTTAGTCGGGATATTGCCGTTCTCATTTTGACATGGCCGGGTGCCGGACCGTGTTTTCCATAATCGGCGATTGGGGTATCAGGTTCGTCTTCTCCCTTGGTAGCTAACAGTGACGAGAAGTGCTCACTCTACAAGTTAAGCTCACTCTGTACGCCAGTTGCCAGGTCGTCATTATCATTCCTACATAAATCTGCCCCGTTTTTGTAACCCTTACATATCCCCCGGATGTTTTTGATTATTATTCCTATCAGCCAGCATCTGAAGCTCCTCGCATTGACACCGCCTTGCCTCTCGTTTTTTCCTTGGCTTCCATTTTCCTTCTTTGCGTTACGATAACGCTCCAACTTAAGGCGCGTTGCCGCACCCAAACGTGAAAATAAAGAAACTTAACTTTTTTCGAGGCAGCGTGTCATTTCTCATTGTATCGAATTGTTCTCAGTAAGCAGGTGTGGGAGCCCGTTGAAGTAATCATCTGTTTTATGAACAGTTTTTTGATGGCAAACTTTCTTTGTGTCACAGCGGTGCGCAGAGCAGTGCACGTGTCTTTGGATCTCGATTAGTGCGGACATCCAGGACACTGTAACTTTACCTGCCGTCGATCATGACATGATCGAACTGTTTTCTTTTTAAGCTGGAACTTGCATGGATAAATCGATTCAACTTGTGACCATGATCATTTTGGTGAGTTTATCCTTTTTTCTTCTACAGTATACAGTTTAAAATGACGAAAAATTTCTACGTTGCTCTATTTAAGTCATCGTGTGATCTAGACTAGAAAACTCTTATTACACTGAACTTAAAGACATGTATACATATTTATGTAAATATATACATTTGTGTTTCTAACAATACAAATCATTAATCTTTTATTTACACATACTTACAGAATTACTATGGCCGTTTATCGCTCTATCAAGACCAACAAGCTACTATTAATAATTTGGAACGTGGTTTACCCATTTTGTATCGTGTGGATTTTCCCACACCAAATGTATTACCTAAATTGACGCGCATTGCGATTAATGGATTGGACGTTTGCTTGGCACCTGAATGTGAGTAATTAGTTATTAGTTTTTGTCAGGAAATTTAATCACCCAGTTAAATTTATCTTCGAAACATTTATTTACTGTATTATAATACGAATTGCTCATTAATAAACATATTATTAATTAATAGACGTGTATATAAAATTTTTTTGCAGATACACCACCAAGCACTGTTCTAGATCTACAACATACATTACATACAACAACAATACGCGGCACGAATTCAGTGAATAATAATAATTTTGCAGCTGGACTGATTTATACCATACCCACTAACACATTTCCAAGTCAGAATATTAATCGCATTTCTGCACAAAATCCAACAAATAAACAGCAATCACAATTTGTAAGACCAAGTGTTCTGACGCAGACTGCTGTAGATAGTATATACAATCCTTTACAAAGTTCGAATCCATTTCTTTCGAAAGTTATACAACAAGCAACAGCATCTACAACTCCGCCAGCGATTTCATTGCCTGAGACACGCTTACAGATCCCAACATCTGGAAAAAATTTTACGCAATGCGGTGTGGAAGGCAACACCGTAACACCGTTCATTCATGGTGGTGTAGAACTTTCACGTGGACAATTTCCTTGGTTGGCAGCGATTTATCGTAAGCAATCATCCGGTTTGAGATTTTTATGTGGCGGTTCGTTGGTGTCAGCGAATACCGTTATTACTGCGGCGCATTGTTTTAAATTGAAGTCACTTAAAGCCTCGCAAGTGGTTGTCTATTTGGGACGTCACAATTTGGAAAATTATGGCGAGGTAGGTGTTGTTTCACGTGATTTACGCAATTTGCTAATACATCCCGACTACAGCGATAAGTCGCTGCCCGATGCGGATATAGCGATTTTGCAAATGCAGACAACAGTAAGGCATGTATGATTCTGCTGGGTTTATTCTCACAGCAGTGAAAAGAAAAATAGCTGAGGCAATTTCAATCGAATTTCTTCAATTAAGTTATATTTTTTTATACCCAGCTGTACTTGTACACATGGTATTATAACGTTGATTGGATAACGGTTACTTGTACAGGTATAAAGGAATCGAGATAGATATAGACTTCCTTATATCAAAATCATCAATATCGAAAAACAATTTGATTGAGCCATGTCCGTCCGTCCGTCTGTCCGTTAACACGATAACTTGAGTATATATTGAGATATCTTCACCAAATTTGGTACGCGAGTTTATCTGTACCCAGAATAGATTGGTATTGAAAATGAGCGAAATCGGATGATAACCACGCCCACTTTTTATATATATAACATTTTGGAAAACACAAAAAACTTGATTATTTAGTAAATAATACACCTAGAATGTTGAAATTTGACGTGTGGACTGATGTTGAGACTTCGAAAAATTAAAAAAAATTGTTTACAATGGGCTTGGCACCGCCCACTTGTGATAAAATCAATTTTACAAATATTATTAATCATAAATCAAAAATCGTTAAACCTGTCGTAATAAGATTCGGCAGAGAGGTTGCCTTTACTATAAGGAATGCTTTGAAGAAAAATTAACGTAATCGGTTGAGGACCACGCCCACTTTTATATTAACGATTTTAAAAAGGGTCGTGGACGAATAAAATAAGCTATATCTTTGCAAAAAATAGCTTTATATCAATGCCCCACTATTTTTTATGCAGAAATCCATGGAATAGAACTTTGCGCTAGATAATGTCTACGAAGAGGCTTGTCCTCGAGGAGCATCCGCAGCTAGGCAGAATTAAGTGCCTTGCAATTTTACACAATCACTTCTTAGGTAGAAGAGGAATGCATTAATAATATTCTTTATTTGTTTATTTATTTATTGTTACATTTAACAAAAATTTACCAAAAGCGCGCTTCGTTGTTGTGATTTGTACAAGTTAAGTTATGATGCCTATTGCACATCTCTGCTAAGTGAACAATATGCCTAGCTTCTCTACGTAGCCTCAAACAACTAATTAGCAACCAAGTCAAATGGCAAGGTCAATTGATGCAGAGCAAAACAAACCAACAAATGATCATCGCTTGCCTAACAACAATCCAACTCAAATGCCCATCGCTTGTCTAACAGAGCTTGCCCAACAACAGCGCAACTAATCGCACAAAAGCACTACGTGACGCTACCATAGTAACATCATATGCAAGCCAACAGCATAACAACCCACTGCATACGATCACAGCATAGCAACATCATATGCACGGGCTTGGTATGCAACCCAACGGTAGAACAAGTAATCGCGCGTGGTTCTATCATAGCAACGGCAGGTTTAATATCCAGCCCAGCAACGCACTGCACAATGTCACTGCTTGCGCTTGCTTACCATAGCAACGTGATGGTCGTAGGCAGGCATAAAGAGAAGCGTTAAAACTGATCGCGCGACGTCGCTGCTTGCACTTACCTAGCAACTTGCACTTATCATAGCATCACATGCGCTAGCAACAACAACTGAATGTGCGACCGTTTTACATATGATAACAGCAGCAGCAGAATGGCATTAGGAAAGGTATTTAAGGAGGCATCATTGCCTTTCGAGGGTAATTCAGTTTAATCAGAGAAGTTGCACGGTCAACTAATTAGTTGCTAAATATTTAAAGTTATTTTAAATAAAGTGTTAAAGTGTATTAAAATAAAGTGTTGTGTTGTGTTATTTATTTAAGAAAAGCAAGGACCATAAGGACCTGCATAACTGGCGCCCAACTATAGTGCAAACCCAAGAGTATAAAAAATACACATATCCTTTAAAGAAGGATTACAATAAAAAAAAAATTAAAATCAAATAAAATAAAAAACAGTGCGAGTGCTTTAAAAAAAATTGATATATCCTTTAAATAAGGGTTATAATTAAAAACAAGACAGTGCAAGACATAAGTGTTTTTAAAAAGCTATATCCTTGACCATTAAAATAAACCAGTGTTCGGAAAAACTTTAAATGAAGTGAATGTCCTTCAAGGAAGTGTGAAAAAAAAGTAAATTCAAAGAAAAATTACTGAATAGTTAAAATATATTAACTTAAAAGCTATTTAAAAAAAAAAAAGTGTACAGAAAAAGGAAAATAAAATCATCCTTATAAAATAAACCAATGTTTGAAAAACGTTATCTAAAATAAAAATCCTTGAAAAAGGATAAGTGAAAACAAACAGTAAATTCAAATAAAAATTAGTGAAACAACTTCGAAATAAATACCTATCCTTAAAAATATAAGAACAAGCATATTAATTTAAAGGATATTAGGAAAATAGACAGTGTAAAAAAAAGCATATAAAAAGTGGCAGAAAAGCAACCAACAATATTCTAGAGAAGAGGAAAATTAAATAGTTGTGAAAAAATTTCGTTTTGACGGTAAATTCTGAATTATTTAAATAAAAGAAAGGTACAAAAAAAACACTGAATACAAATACAATACGCTAAAACAATAATTATTAAATTGTGATGAACATCTTCAAACAGACATTTTTCTAAAAAAAGACGTTGATTTAAAAACTAAAGGCACCCTCTAAATTAAAAAAAATCTGGAAGTGGCATCTGTAAATCGCAGGACGAAATACTTCACCAATCAACAGGACCCTCGTTACTTCGATATATATGTACGTATAAAAAATTATTAGTTTTAAGAATTGCATTAATAAATATCTATATTCCAATTATCATTATTATAAAAAATTTATAGTGTTTCTACAAAAAATGTTAATAAAAAAATGGATAGAAATGCAGTGGCTAGTTTACTGGCGTCGACAGTAGAAGTGGTTGAAGAGAACTTTAGGGAACAATTAGCAGAGCTAAGACGTGATTTTCAGAGTATTATACCTAAAAGAGTAGAAGTTTTCAGTCCCGTAACTATTTTTGCAGGTACGCAAAGTAGCCATACGGATCTTAATTTGATTAAGTCTCTACCAGAATTTAGGGGTAAAATATCTGAATATCCAGCATGGAGGGAAGCAGCTAGGTTCGCGATAAACTATTATACCGAGGGCTCGGAGCCATATTATATTGCCATGGGTATTTTGCGTAACAAAATAACGTCGGCAGCTAACGAAAATCTTAGCGCTTTTAACACTCCGCTAAACTTTAAAGCCATTATTTCTAAGTTAGACCAATTATATGCAGATAAACGACCACTCCACATATCAGAAAATCAGCTCAATATATTGGTGCAGGGACAAGTGTCTATTAGTGAATATTATGATGTAGTTGATAGGCAACTTACTTTGATTCTAAACAAAAATATTATGACATATAGCAGTAATGAGGAACTTTGCAATGCGTTTAATGTAAAGGCTAGGGAAAACGCTTTAAGGGTATTCATTTCCGGTCTCAGGCGCCGATTGCGATACCCTTTTCTCTGCGAACCCCCCAGACTTACCCAGTGCACTAGCTGCAGCGCAAGAGTTGCAACATAATCGAGACAGATATAACTTCGCGCATACATATGCCTCGGGAAGATTGCCACAAGTACATCAAAGTACCCCATTTTCTAATACTCCTCCTCATCCAAATCGATCAAATCCAAGCAGTTCAGCACAATACCCCGTTCCAATGGAAATAGATCAGGGAACCTCTTGTTTCAGAAGAAATCCTCAAATCAGAAACAATCCTTTCGAACAGCGAAATCGCCAACAAACATTTCAACAGGGAAATAGTTCAAATCGACTAAAATCTCATCAACAGCGGACGCGGCAACAAGCCAACAACTTTGCCCAACCTCAACAACAATTCAAGAAACCTTACAATAACACTACCTCCACTCAAGCACCCTTTAACAAACTGCAACGTATTAACGCTATGGAAAATAATTCATTTTCCACGGCAGTGGACGGGTACGAAGACCCTTTGTCGAATGAACCATACTACTCCGAAATGGAAGATAATCAGCCTCTAGATGAGATAAATTTTTTAGGCTAAGGTCGAACTTGCCCTTCATTACTCGAACTTTACCTAATGGGCAAGTTCTTAAAATTCTGATAGACACGGGAACCGCGAAAAATTACATAAAAAAATATGGTTTTTTGAAAGGAATAACCGCCACACAATATCCCTTTCAACTAAGATCTATAAATGGTGTAAATAAAATTTCTGAGAAATGTAAAGTCAATATTCTAGGAACGACTGCTACTTTTTATATATTACCCCAATTAGATACTTTTGATGGAATCATTGGATATGATTTGTTGAAAGATATCGAGGCAAATATTGACACAAAAGCTGGACTGATTTTCCATAAAAACGGAAAAGAGAATCTCAACTTTTTTCAATGTCAGGAAGTTAACATGGCTCATACTAAAAAAATTGAAACACCTTGTAGTATTGAAACACTTAAACAAAATAATTTTAACGCATTTGCGAACCCCAATAGAGCTCTTCCGTATAACACAAATGTAATAGCAAGTATAGACATGGTAACTGATAAGCCAATTTATTCAAGAAGCTATCCTTACCCAATATCAGTATCGAATTTTATTAACAACGAAATTGAGTCCCTACTTAAAGACGGCATAATAAGGAAATCATATTCACCCTATAACTCGCCTGTTCATGTAGTTTCAAAGAAAGGGTTAGATGATGACGGAAACCAAAAGTTGAGAATGGTCATCGACTTTCGGAAGCTAAATGAACATACTACATCTGACAAATATCCAATCCCAGATACTACAGTAATACTCTCAAATTTAGGTAAGTCCAAGTTATTTACGACACTCGATCTTAAATCAGCGTTCCACCAGATTTGCCTTCGAGAGAAAGATAGGTGCAAAACAGCATTCAGCGTAAACAATGGCAAGTATGAGTTTTGCCGTTTGCCATTTGGCTTGAAAAATGCGCCAAGCATATTTCAAAGGGCAATAGATGACATTTTGCGTGAAGACATTGGGAAAATATGTCACGTTTACGTTGATGACATCATCATTTTCTCACCAGACGAAAGTTCCCATTATAGGCATGTCGATTCCATTCTAAAGAAAATCGAGCGAGCAGGAATGCGAGTGTCCTTAGAAAAATCTAAATTTTTTAGGAACGAAGTCGAATTTTTAGGTTTCACAGTCTCGCATAAAGGAATTCAAACATGTCCTAGTAAAGTAGATGCCATCGTAAATTACCAACAGCTGAAATCTTTAAGATCTCTACGGTCCTTTTTGGGTCTTTCGGGCTATTACCGTAGGTTTATAAAGGACTATGCGCATATTTCAAAACCACTTACGAAATACTTAAGAGGTGACAATGGCCACGTTACTAGTAGACAGTCCAAAAAGATTAATATCTCATTAGACGAAGAAGCAATAAATGCCTTCAATAAACTTAAAACTATTTTGGCCTCAGAAGACGTCCTTCTCCAACACCCAGATTACTCTAAGCCGTTCGAGATAACAACCGATGCCTCATCCGTAGCACTAGGAGCTGTGCTTTCGCAAAACGGCAAACCTATAACGATGATATCTCGTACACTATCTAAGGCTGAGGAAAACTATGCCACGAATGAACGTGAACTGTTGGCAATAGTTTGGGCATTCCAAAAGTTAAGGCATTATCTGTATGGCATTAAAAACATACATATTTTCACAGACCATCAGCCGCTTACATTCGCCATGTCAGATAAAAACCCCAATTCGAAAATTAAAAGATGGACCGCATTTATAAATTCATTTGCTCCGAAATATTTGTATAAGCCCGGTAAAGACAACAAAGTAGCGGATGCACTTTCGCGTCAATATATTCACAATCTGGATGACTCAAGCGCTACAGCTCATAGTGAATTATCTCTTTCAGACACAATAAAAACCATAAAAAATCCCGTAAACCAATTTAGATCCCAGTTAGTGCTGACACCATCCGAGGTGAACAGCAAATCCACCAAAATTCTATTCCAAAAACTTGTTAGACATTCCATACACTTTAAAACTGCAGAATATCTTTTACAAACAATCCGGGAAAAGGTTAACCCAAATGTAGTAAACGGAGTTTGTTGTGATCTCGAAACCTTAGCCAGAGTTCAGTCGTTACTCTTGTCCAATTTCCCAGGGGTAAAGTTTATACATACGGAAAGGATTGTAATTGACTTAATAAAAAGAGAAGACCAAATCGAGGCTGCTACCACGGAGCACAATAGAGCCCATCGCTCAATTCAGGAGAACTAAAAGCAGTTGATATCTGAATACTTTTTCCCAGATATAAAGAAAAGCCTTACAACAATTACTAAAAATTGTAAAACTTGATCGGAGAATAAATATAATAGACACCCATCAAAATCAGAAGTAGGAAAAACACCAATTCCAGAATATCCTGGCCAAATCCTCCATGTAGACATATTTTCGGTAGATAAATTTCATTTTTTTACCTGCATAGATAAATTTTCCAAATTTACAATTACGATTCCTATCGAATCCAGATCAACAACCGATGTTAAAACTGCTCTACTTTTAGTACTGAACAAGTTCAGAAAAACCAAAATAGTTGTTTCCGATAACGAGAAATCCCTTCATTCCAATACAACATCCAATTTATTGAAATATCATTTCGAAATTGAGCAGTTTTTCATACCAGCCTTACACAGTAAAAGTAACGGCCAAATAGAAAGAGTACATTCAACGCTAACAGAAATCGCAAGATGTATAAAAGCCGAACAAAATATAACAGATACCAATGAATTGATTTTACTTGCAACATATAAGTATAATAATTCAATACATTCTACTGTAAATGCGAAACCGATAGATGTAATTAATAATTTTCCCAAAGATCACCTAGACTCAATTAAAGTAGCGCTTACTGTTGCACAAGAAAATGTCGTTAAAAAATCTGTTAACAATCATAGAAAATTTAATGAAGGAGAAAAGGTATATGTTCGCCGCAATAAACGCCTAGGGAATAAATTAAGCAAGGTGTACGTGGAAAACATTGTACAAAAAGATTTAGGAACAACTGTGTTGATAAATGGCAAAAAAGTCCATAAGGATAACTTAAGATAAGGATTCAGCATATCAAGTATAAACGCAACTGGTTTGTCAAAAAAAAAAAAAAAAAACAAAAAATCTTTTAAATCAAAGGTATTAAGTCATCAATTCAACAACTTCTACTGATCACCCAATAAAAAACAACTAGCTTTAAATTTAATTCAAAACCATGAAACATAGTTTTTACGAAATATTGGATTCCTTAAATTTTGATGTAAAAAAAAAAAAAAATTTTTTTATTTTTTGATATTGAATTTTGAAAATTATTATACAAAAAATCGTACATATGTATACGACAACTGTAGTTTTCTTATAATAATTTTCTTAAGATTCTCTACCAACCAAAATCATATGATTATATAAAAAAAAAATCTAACTACAAACATACCGAATGGAAGTAAAACCAAATAATTTTCATGTAAGGTTTTCCTAGCTTAACTCGAAATAAAATGTAAATAATACGGAAACAATAATTTTTCGATTAAACTGAGAATACTAACTTAGAAAATATGTATACAATTACCTTAAAACGCAAATTATAAAAGTCCGCATAAAATTGTTCTGAAATGTACATATATATATCTAATTTAGTGAAACAAAAAATTATGAATTTTTGCTATATTTTTCAAGAACTTATAAATAAAATGGAAATAATATTTGAATTAAAAATGTTCATATGTATACAGAAAAAAAAATATTTTCAAAACCAAATAAATAAATAAACTATTATTATATTTAAAAATATTATAATTTTTTTTAAAACACTTCCTATAAAAGCTTACTTATAATTTTTCTGAATTGTAAATAGAGAATTGACATGGTTTAGTAAAAAAATATCCAAACATTATAAATATATTTTAAGAGCTACAATAACTCAAGATTAAAATGGAAATAATAAGTATGAAAACAACGTACATATGTATACGAAACACACTATTTCAAAAATTAAATAAATAAATTATTATTATATTAAAAAAAATCTATAATTTTCTTTAAAACGGTTTTTATAAAAGCCAAATTCTAATTTTTTTAGGGTAAATATAGAAATATTTTTTATCGAAGCCTAACTTTACGAAGCTACAATAATTCAAAAATAAAATGAAAATAATAATTATATAAAAAAACGTACATATGTATACGGAAAACATTATTTACAACATTATAAATCATTGATTACCACTTAAAAAAAAAAAAAAAAAAAAAACATGTTATATCTTTTAGAAAAAAGCTTATTGTAAAAGCCAATTTAAAATTTGTAAGAGAAGTAAATATGGAATTCCCGTAATTTAGTAAGAAATTAAAGAATTAAATATTTGCAGCTAATTAAAATTTCAAAAGATGTCAAATTATAACTCTTTAAAAAAAAGTCACACAAGATCATCGAAATCATTATTTCTTTACGAAGTCCGCAAAAGAAAAGGATATTTAGATTATAGAAAATATATCTTTTTATTTTTTAAAAATATGTATAGTTATAAGTTCGTCGGATCAGGGACGCTCCGAATTTAAGAGGGGGAGGAGTTAAGTTATGATGCCTATTGCACATCTCTGCTAAGTGAACAATATGCCTAGCTTCTCTACGTAGCCTCAAACAACTAGTTAGCAACCAAGTCAAATGGCAAGGTCAATTGATGCAGAGCAAAACAAACCAACAAATGATCATCGCTTGCCTAACAACAATCCAACTCAAATGCCCATCGCTTGCCTAACAGAGCTTGCCCAACAACAGCGCAACTAATCGCACAAAAGCACTACCATAGTAACATCATATGCAAGCCAACAGCATAACAACCCACTGCATACGATCACAGCATAGCAACATCATATGCACGGGCTTGGTATGCAACCCAACGGTAGAACAAGTAATCGCGCGTGGTTCTATCATAGCAACGGCAGATTTAATATCCAGCCCAGCAACGCACTGCACAATGTCACTGCTTGCGCTTGCTTACCATAGCAACGTGATGGTCGTAGGCAGGCATAAAGAGAAGCGTTAAAACTGATCGCGCGACGTCGCTGCTTGCACTTACCTAGCAACTTGCACTTATCATAGCATCACATGCGCTAGCAACAACAACTGAATGTGCGACCGTTTTACATATGATAACAGCAGCAGCAGAATGGCATTAGGAAAGGTATTTAAGGAGGCATCATTGCCTTTCGAGGGTAATTCAGTTTAATCAGAGAAGTTGCACGGTCAACTAATTAGTTGCTAAATATTTAAAGTTATTTTAAATAAAGTGTTAAAGTGTATTAAAATAAAGTGTTGTGTTGTTTTATTTATTTAAGAAAAGCAAGGACCATAAGGACCTGCATAACTTACACAATAACGGTTCTTTGCTTCTTTTCTTCTCTTGCTTTTTCGTACATATGTATGAATATGCATGCCAGCATGAGCTTAAGTAAATGAACAGTTTTTTGAGCAAAATAGTCTTTGAAATTATTTCTAATATTTGTTCCTGATTAAGAATTTCTATTGTGCTGCCTTGGGAATGGACTCTTAATTAATTATGATGTTGTGCAATAAGCAAATGGTTATTACAAATATTTCAGCAGCTTGAATATTTGTTTAATTCGTAATTATACCGAAAGCCATTTATTTGTAATTATATCGAAAGCACACTCTATTGTTTTCCTGGATTTTGATAACATTGTGTTAAAAAGTTCAGAATCAACGTCCAAATTAAATTTTGAATATGGTCGCAATAAATAATTTCTAAGGGGATATGCTTTGTCACCAAGCATTACGACAGGTGCTACAATAGAAGTTCCTGGTAAATTTCTATGTTCTGGAAATGTATATTCTCCTGATTATATGACATTACGCAATGTTGAACAATCGAAAATGCCACCATCATCATGCGATTGGATGCACTTGATATTTTGTTCTTATGTATACTTTTTAAACATTGTAACGAATATTAGCAACACTAAGGGATACTATCATTTCTAAGCCGACGCTAAGCAGTGACTTGTATGCACATCAATAAATCAATCATTATGTCTATACATATGTTCATACAAGCAGCGGAGAGCAACGCACACACACACATGCATACATCTGAGATACTCCCAAAAGTAAGCAATAATTTGTGCAAGTATCACTCACATATACACGCGCATATGAGAAGCTATAAACGTAGTTATAGCTGGTAATTTTATAGCTGGTAACTAACTATTAAATTCTAGAAATAGAAGCGCCTAGAAATATGTCAACGAGGAAATCAAACAGTATAAAAGCAGCAACAGTTGAGGCACGAAAAATCAGTTTGATGTAAGCAAGCTATCAGTTGCGAAGTATAAGTGTTATTTTCAAGTGATCTAATATAGACCACTTTTGCATTATTCAATATTGGAATTATTTATTCAACAGTTTAGTGATTCGAATGCTAGCAGAAGATTTGGAATAAGCGGAATTTCAGTAAATTCGTTACAATATTTTTTTCGTACAAATAAGTATCTATTTTCTAATAATAAAATTTTACGAGTTATTGTACGTATGTTGCTTTCTCTACACTGCCACAACGTGAATAAAAAGATGTTGAGTGATATTGTTGGGTATTCCATCGCTTGCGATTTCGCTGTACTATAAACACTCAATCGCCAGCGATAACGCCATCGAATATGTAACAAGCGATGGAGCATTTCTCGTCGCATCGCGCGATGCGATTACGCACGATCATAAACTTAGCTTAAAGCTGCTGATGCCGCTAACTCTACTGTTGCGGCCATCACTACTTCTGTTATCGTTACTGATAATCCTACTGCTGCTGCTAATTCAGCTGATGGTGGCAAAACAAGTTCTGTTAATACTAGTAATACGGCTGATGCTACAAATTCTGATGCTGCTGAAAATGCTGTTAATGTTCCTGCTATTCAACTCAATTGTGGTAGTGATTCGACTGCTGTAACAACAACCGCGCTCGCAGCCCCTATCACAGCCCATGTTTCTGAATCGGTTGCTTTAGAACCTGGTGCTCCTAGGAAGGTGACTGCTGTTCCATGCCGTAGGTCCATTCTTGTATCACGGCTCCACGTATCGCTGACGGAAGCTGATATTTCTAACTACGTTTGCTCCAAGCTTGGTGTTGCACTTAACAGCAACATTAATGTTTAAAGGTTATTTTAAGTCTGCGAGAGAGATTTTTTCTTTCAGAATCTCAGTTCCTGAAAAATTTTTTGATAGGGTACTCGATTCTACTTTCTGGCCGAAACACTCTGTGGTGCATTTTTTTACTAGAAAGTCGCGGTACTTTAAATACTTTAAAAAACTTGCCAGGCAACACTTTAGAAGTGACACAAACTTAAATTATGTTTTATCAAACGTAAATAATATCTCACTTAGTATATTTTATCAGAACGTTAGGGAGTTGGATACCAAACTAACGGAAATTTTTCTACTGTGTCATGAAACTTCTTATGACGTTTCTACCGAGACTTGACTAAAACCAACAGTATTTAATGCTGAAGTTTTATCGAGTTCATTTCAAGTGTATAGAAAAGACCGACTGGCCAGAACTGGTGGAGGTGTGTTAATTGCCGTTCACACTAGGTTTTATGCGGAGGAACTACATTTTCCTGACTTTGAGGATGCTGAGCTGCTTTGTGTGAGAGTAAAACTTTCCTCAACCTACAAATATTTTATAGCCAGCTACATTCCCCACAATCTGACATTTCCTTATATTTGAATCATTCCTCAATAGTGAAATCTGTGTACGGTACTACCATGGCCTGTGATTCTGTCATTGTACTTGGCGATTTTAATCTGCCATGTGTGACATGGAGTCCAATCGATGGAAGCTAGTCCCTCCTTCTTCTCGCGCTATCCACTACGATTTCATAAATGAGTTAACAGATGTTGGACTTTTTCAAGTGAACAACATTCAGAATAAATTCGGCAAATGCTTGGATTTAATTTTTACAGACGATTCAAATTGTTTTGTAAATAGATGCGATCCCCTTGCCCTGCCTGAAGATGTGTATCATCCTGCTCTCGCGATATTTATGGAATCTCACAATCTATCTGAGCATACCCCCAACGTGGTGCGAAAGAACCCTCACCGATTTCTGTTTAGAAAAGCTAATTGGTCTAAAGTAATACTCTAAGTGTCGAGAATAAATTGGCCTGAGTACGATGGGGATATTGATGAGAGTATATCCCAATTTAATAATGTATTATATGGAATATTCAAAATATGCATGCCTATGTCCGAAACCACTGCAATATCATCATCGGCGTGGAGCATCAAAGAATTGAAACGCCTGAAAAATCAAAAGACGCGTTCATTCAAACGATACAAACTTTCTGGATCAATGATTGCCTATACCGCCTACTCAATTTTACGTCACAAGTATAACACATTAAACAGAATTTGTTACAAGAACTATATCAGTAGGATTAAAAGCCAAATTTTTGACGATCTTAAGTCATTTTACAGCTTCGTTAATTCGAAAAGGAAGATAAAAGGGTTTCCTTCTACAATGAAGCTAAGTGATCAGATTTCTAACGACAGTTCCGAAATTGCTAATATATTTGCGAATTTCTTCGAATCTAATTATTCAAATACCTATGATTACCCGCAATCGAATTATCCTTTCAGATTGTCTCTTCTGAATTCCCAGGCAGTCCAATATATATGTACTGATGATGTTTTAACTCATCTGGAAAATCTAAAAATTTCTTACTCGAGTGGTCCGAATTAAATTCGTCGGTGGTTCTGAAATCTTGTGCTCGATACTTATATCGACCTCTAGCCTGTTTGTTCAATGCGCCTCTGAAGCAAGGGGTATTCCCAAAGAAGTGGAAAGAATCATTCATTATACCACTACATAAAAATGGAAGCAGAACGTGTGTTACAAATTATAAAACAGATTTTATTTAGAATATCCTCATTAATTGACTTTCCACAACATGGCTTTTGTAAGGGTAAGTCAATGGTGGCCAACTTGCTTGAGTTTACAACCTTCGTATCCAAAAGTTTTAAGACTAATTGTGAAGTTGATATTATTTATACTGATTTTAGTAAGGCATTTGATAAAGTTTCTCATTCTATACTTTTATTCAAACTTGATCGGTTAGGATTTCCTCCATTGCTCCTCTCTTGGGTTTCTTCTTATGTGAAGGAAATAAAAAAAAAAACAGTTATATTTAATAATTGCTGGTGTCGGTTCATAAACGTAACTTCTGGTGTTCCTCAAGGCAGCAACCTTGGTCCGGTTTTGTTCCTGTTGTTCATTAATGACCTTTCTAGTGTTTTGAAGCGCTGCAAGCCGTTAATGTACTCTGATGATGTCAAACTCATAATGCCTATCCGCTCACCCGTGGATAGGGCGTGTCTTCAGGCTGATCTGAATATTCTAGTTGACTGGTGTAATGTAAACGCCATGTCACTAAACCTATCTAAATGTTAGTTCATGTGTTTTAAAAGGAAGTCCTTCCAATCCCATGATTATGTCATTGGTGACTATGGTATCAAGCAAGTCACTAATTTTATTGATTTAGGCGTTACAATGAACCCAAAAATTTATTTTAAACTTCATATTGAATCTTGCGTGAAGAGCGCTAAAGGTACTTTGACTTTCGCTAAACGTTGGTCTAAAGAATTCAATGACCCATACGTAAAACAAACTCTTTTAATATCATTGGTCAGGCCCACTTTGGAATGCGTTTCAATAATTTGGTATCCGCGTTATCAGGTACATTCTGATAAGTTGGAATCGGTTCAGAAGCAATTTTTGCTTTTCGCTTTCTAGAAATTTTCCCTCCTATTGCAGCCGGTTAAAACTGTTACCGTTGCCCACGTTACAGAGCCGCAGGGAGATGATTGGTGTCTTATTTATTTTTAAATTACTAATAGGCTCGATAAATAGTCCATTTTTGCTTGGCGAAATTAAGTTTAACGTTCCTATTAGGCCATCTAGACATTTTCATTCAATTTTTGTAGCTACATGCAGATCGAATTATGATATGCACGAACCACTTCGCTGTTTATGTCCAGATTTTAACAAACACTGTAAAAATTTAGACGTCTGCGACTCATTTCTTGGTATTAACAAGTAAGGATGGTTAAGTTCGGGTGTACTCGAATATTACATCCTCAGTTGAGAGCTATGGTGGCAACATAAGGGAAAATAACCATGTAGAAAAATGAACCGAGGGTAACCCTGGAATGTGTTTGTATGACATGTGTATCAAATGAAAGGTGTTAATGAGTATTTTAAAAGGGAGTGGGCCATAGTTCTATAGGTGGACGTCATTTAGGGATATCGCCATAAAGGTGGACCAGGGGTGACCCTAGAATTTGTTCGTACGATATGGGTATCAAATTAAAGGTATTAATGAGGTTTTTAAAAGGGAGTGGTGGTAGTTGTATAGGTGGTCGCTTTTTCGAGATATCGGCATAAAGGTGGACCAGGGGTGACTCTAGAATTTGTTTGTACGATATGGATATCACATGATAGGGGTTAATGAGAATTTTAAAAGGGAGTGGGCCTTAGTTCTATAGGTGAACGCCTTTTCGAGATATCGCCATAAATGTGGACCAGGGGTGATTCTAAAATGCGCTTGTACAATATGGGTATCAAACGAAAGGTGTTAATGAGTATTTCAAAAGGGCGTGGGGCTTAGTTCTATAGGTGGACGCCTTCTCGAGATATAGCCATAAAAGTGGACCAGGGGTGACTCTAGAATATGTTTGTACGATATGGGTATCAAATTAAAGGTGTTAATGAGGCTTTTAAAAGGGAGTGGTGTTCGTTGTATATGTGAAGGCGTTTTCCAGATAATCACCAAAATGTGGACCAGGGTGACCCAGAACATCTTCTGTCGGGTACCGCTAATTTATTTATATTTGTCATACCACGAACAGTATTCCTGCCAAGATTGCAAGGGCTTTTGATTTCGCCCTGCAGAACTTTTTCATTTTCTTCTATTTAATATGGTAGGTGTCACACCCATTTTACAATGTTTTTTTTCTAAAGTTATATTTTGCGTCAATAAACTAATCCAAATACCATGTTTCATCCCTTTTTTCGTATTTGGTATAGAATTATGGCATTTTCTTCGTTTTTTGTAATTTTCGATATCGAAAAAGTGGGTGTGGTCATAGTCCGATTTCGGTCATTTTTTATACCAATACAAAGTGAGTTCAAATAAGTACGTGAACTGAGTTTAGTAAAGATATATCGATTTTTGCTCAGGTTATCGTGTTAACGGCCGAGTGGAAGGACAGACGGTCGACTGTGTATAAAAGCTGGGCGTGGCTTCAACCGATTTCGCCCTTTTTCACAGAAATAAGTTACCGTCCAAGAATGGAAGCCCCTACAAATTTCACAAGGATTGGTAAATTTTTGTTCGACTTATGGCATTAAAAGTATCCTAGACAAATTAAATTAAAAAGGGCGGAGCCACACCCATTTTGAAATTTTCTTTTATTTTTGTATTTTGTTGCACTATATCATTACTGGAGTTGAATGTTGACATAATTTACTTATATACTGTAAAGATATTAAATTTTTTGTTAAAATTTGACTTAAAACAAAAAATTTGTTTAAAAGTGGGCGTGGTCGTTCTCCGATTTTGCCAATTTTTACGAAGCATACATATAGTGGCCACCGTGGTGTGATGGTAGCGTGCTCCGCCTACACACCGTATTCCCTGGGTTCAACTCCCGGGCAAAGCAACATCAAAATATTAGAAATAAGATTTTTCAATTAGAAGAAAATTTTTCTAAGCGGGGTCACCCCTCGGCAGTGTCTGGCAAGCGCTCCGATTGTATTTCTGCCATGAAAAGCTCTCAGTGAAAACTCATCTGCCTTGCAGATGCCGTTCGGAGTCGGCATAAAAACATGTAGGTCCCGTCCGGCCAATTTGTAGGGAAAAATCAAGAGGAGCACGACGCAAATTGGAAGAGAAGCTCGGCCTTAGATCTCTTCGGAGGTTATCGCGCCTTACATTTATTTATTTTATACATATAGTAATAGGAGTAACGTCCCTGCCAAATTTCATCATGATATCTTCAACGACTGCCAAATTACAGCTTGCAAAACTTTTAAATTACCTTCTTTTAAAAGTGGGCGATGCCACGCTCATTGTCCAAAATTTTACTAATTTTCTCTTCTGCGTCATAAGTTGAACTCACCTACCAAGTTGCATAGCTTTATTCGTCTTTGGTAATGAATTATCGCACTTTTCGGTTTTTTGAAATTTTCGATATCGAAAAAGTGGGCGTGATTATAGTCCGATATTGTTCATTTTAAATATCTATATGAGATGAGTGCTCAGGAACCTACATACCAAATTTCATCAAGATACCTCAAAATTTACTCAAGTTATCGTGTTAACGGACGGACGGACATGGCTCAATCAAATTTTTTTTCGATCCCGATGATTTTGATATATGGAAGTCTATATCTATCTCGATTCCTTTCTACCTGTACAACCAACCGTTATCCAATCAAAGTTAATATACTCTGTGAGCTCTGCTGAAGTGAGTATAAAAATATATTTCAACTACATTAAATTTGTAATTTGAAATGAAGCAAAGAACGCTAAACCGTGATAATACTGTTCAATCCTCTGTTTCAAATATGAAAGTACCAGTTACTTGAAACTTGTTTGCAAAATTGCGTTGTGATCATTATTTTTATATGTGTGTACTCAAATTTATTCTGTATAAATTTTATCCACTATTAATTTGCTCTATTGTTGTCAATGTCATAAATTATTATTTAATAGCTCCTTCATGAGTACGTTGTGTGAGGTCTTTTTGAGATACTTATTATAATTCATTTACATCATTTTAACTTCTGCTCACTTCTAAGTTTTGAATTGAAATTATCAAGCGTTTAATTAAATGCTGTTTAAATAGTATTTTAAAATTGATGACTGCATATATTATTTATATCGCACATAATATCTTTAAATTAAGTGTCTGTATATTTGGTCTGTATAATTGTTTAATTTGTAGACTGATAAATAAATAAATAAGCAAAGTGAACCTACGAACTGATGTATGCTGGAACGATTTTCCGTCATCCCTTGTCAAGTTGGGTCCTGAGATAAACCGCTTTCGGACTTTTGGCATATTCGACGTCATTTTTCATTGTAATTGAAGATGACACAACACCGAAACCGGTTTATATCCAAAACAAATTTGACAAAGAATGATGAAAAATCGTTTCAACATACATCAATTATCCACCCTGTCAAAAAATCCTCAAAGCGAGATGAATCACCTAAGAACTTTCACTGAGTAAAATAAGGATAAACTCTAGTCTACGGTATCATCTAAGAAAGTTAAAACTATCTGATACACAAATTTTGTCACTATTGTGACCTGGAGGATGAAACGCCAGTTCGCATTATCTGCAAATGCATCGCTCTGGCAAGGTGGAAGCTATCTCGACTAGGTGGCGTGTCTCTTAATCCTTTCGTGGTATGGAGTATAAAGCCTCCACGCACTGAAATAGGCAGAAAGATCAAGCACTGTAGATCTTAATAAAGGTCCAAGGACATCAAGGTCTAGTAATAGATATTTTAGAAAACAAAATTTATGAACTTTTTAACTGAAACCATGAAAAGTAATCTCAAAAATACCTTCCGAAAAATTTGACTTTTATTTAGAGTTTTCTGAATATTTTTGAGTTTACAGTTTTCTGGCACAATCAGTTTCAGTCTCTCGAAATTCGCAATGCTTCTTGACAATTTCTTTTTTCGACAAAAATCAACTCAAATTATGAGAGACCTACAACTTGCAAAGAGCATACCATGGTTCAACTATATACAGGTTGGCTCATCTGTAAAGCAACAAAATATGTTTGTTCAAATTGTCAAAATCTGTGTATTGGTGTTGGTGCGAATGGTATGGAATGGAACCATAAAACTTAGGAGTTTTTGTATGTGTAAGTAAAATGTTGCCAATGTGTTGGTTTCATTTTGAGTTTGCCATCTCCTTTTGACAATCCCTTCGACCATGCAATGACATAAATAAAATCAGCTGATGAGATGAGCTAACCTGTACATAATTGAACCATGGAGCATACATAACAAGAGGCGTCAGTTCGTATGTTTGATATCAAACACTCGCCACAAAAGATTGGGGTTACTGACAGTTGCTTCCCACTTTTTGTTTTAATTTTCGCCGCATGTCAAAATACAAAAGCAGTGTTGCCAGAACTTCTTTGCAGAAAAAAGGCTATATAGACAAAAAATAAAAGCTAAAAGAAGTGAAGTCAAATTTTTTAAAGCTAAGAATAAATAAAAATAAATGTAGGGCGCGATAACCTCCGAAGACATTTTAGGCCGAGCTTCTCTTCCAATTTGCGTCGTGCTCCTTTTTAATTTTTCCTACAAATTGGCGAGACTTGACCTACTATTCTTATGCCGACTCCGAACGGCATCTGCAAGGCAGGTGAGTTTTCACTGAGAGCTTTTCATGGCAGAAATACACTCGGAGTGCTTGCCCCAAACACTGCCGAGGGGCGACCCCGCTTAAAAAAAATTTCTTCTAATTGAAAAACCTTATTTCTACAATTTTGATGTAGCTTTGTCCGGGGCGTGAACCCAGGACTTCGGTGTGATAGGCGGAGCACGCTACCATCACACCACGGTGGCCGCCACTAAGAATAAAAGCTAAAAGTAAAAGGCAACTTGCCCATATACATAAATAAGACCCAAAATATTTCAATATCACAGTGCTATTCATCATCTCATGTATGAGAATTAATGAGAATTTCTTATAACAAAGTCGTGTCAGCATACAAATTGTGGCATAACAAAATCGTTGCAATATTTCTTACAGAATAAGAAAAGGGGTACAAACTCAGCCATTTTTCAGAGCGACAGGCTACCTAGTTCAAGTCTATTCGCTTGAATACACTAAATGTAAAATTTTGTTTTCAATTAATTTTTTTCTCTGGCCATCTTATTGGCTCCATCAATGGCAAGCTTTATAAAATTACCAAGAGGCACACGTGATTTTGAAATAAATTTTTAATTAAGTGTTGTATCACTTTTATTAGGCTCAACTTGTGACTAAAATCTATAACGAAATTTGTTTGTTAATCGATCGAAACATCTAACCACCAAAACTAGACCTCTCGTTCTGATAAGTCCGTTGTTTCATCAGCTACATATGTACATATATACAAAATTTGTTTTTGGAAAATCCGACATTACTCCTTTATGTGCCGGAATAGCCTTTGTTCTGCTACAATTAAATGATTGAACGATTTTTGAATCTGTGCAGTAGTGAAAAAGACAAAAATATCAAAATCGTGGCTACTTGCTTAAAAAGCACCAAAATTAAAAAGGTACCAGCGCACCAAACAGATCCCGAAGTGGCAACTGTGGTTTTCGCCGTATTTTTGCGGACAGCCTTAAAAAGAAATGTCAGTAACCCCAATCTTAATCAGCGAGTAGTTTGGGTTCGAAGCAAACATGTTAAGTGATGTCTCTTGTTGATTTATCCTCTTTGCAACTTGTACTCTATTCGAATAAATTGATATGGCTACAAAATTGCATACCCAAAAAATTCATAAAACTTTAAGAAAAAAGTTCAAAATTTTCGAAAAAAATTTTTTAAATTTGTTTGAAAATATTTTTGAGATTACTTTGAATAGTTTTAGTTAAACAAGTTATAGAAGTGTTTTTTGTTTTAAATATCGAAAATAAAACCGAAGAATTTAAATGGCGCAATTTTAAAATAGATGCACTGTTATTTTTCTGCTCGCTGCCGTACATCTACACTGAAGTGAACGAAATTAATATTTTCCATCTCTTTTCAGCTTCAGTGAATTTATACGTCCCATTTGTTTATGGAGCGAATCATCGGACAACTCTTTAATTGTCAGTCGTACCGCCTTTGTCGCCGGTTGGGGTGCAGATGAGGAGGGTCGTGAAGTAACTGCGCTACCTAAAATGGTAGATACCGCCATTGTGAGCGATAATGAGTGTTTGCGCTCTTCAGAAGTCTACAGCAAGCTCACAACACCACGTACTCTCTGCGCTGGCAATCGTGATGGCACTGGTCCATGTATGGGAGACTCTGGTGGTGGCTTAATGGTTAATCGCAATGGATTGTGGATGTTACGAGGTATCGTTTCGGCTGGTTTAACAGATAAAGGTCAATGCGATCTCAGTCAATTTGTTATATATTGTGATTTAGCGAAGCATATAGCATGGGTGCGTAATAATGTAACTTGAGAATTTGTCATAATAAGCGGACCCATTAAAGCATATAAATTTATAAGGTGTAAAATTATATCCGTTTACATACAATGTTATATGAACGCACCTAGTAATGTTCTTGATAAATTGTCGATCAGTTGTATTATTGTCAAGAAAAATTGTGATTATTATACAAATTATAAAATGAAAAGATCAAGTCAAAAACCAAAACTAAAACGTCTTTATGAAGACATTCCTGTAAATGACTTGCTGATGTTTGAAGATTGTTGATGAAAATGCCTGCTGTAATATCCGCAAGTTGCATTCCTTTGAGTTTACCGCGTTTACACTATAAAATGTGCGCGTAAATTTATAAAAATTGTGTAAATGATTTTTCATGCAAAATTTGACAGTTCATTTACGCGCTAGATAAATTTATAAGTTTACACGCTTTATAAGGTTAAAAGAGTTCCCCTTATGTAATTACACTTAATCACAGACTGTAAAGATTGGTGAAAAAATTTAAGTTTATACATAAGTATTTATTTTTAAACATTTTATTGAAATTTTTAAAAATTGTATGACAATACCTAACGTAATTTTGTATTTACAAAATATAAGTATATAGTAAATAATAAGAATACAAATTATTAATTTGTTTTTTATCGCCGGATTACAATATATCAATTTTATTGTGAAATAATATCGACATCTATTTCATAACAAACCGATTAGTCGTCAAAAACAAATATATAACACACCGTAAACAAATTCGTAACACTCCGATACAAAATCGACAAAACTTCGATATCAAATAGATTAATTTTTGATAATATATCGATAACTGCTCGTTAACAAATCGATATAATTTCGATGACAAATCGATAATTGTTCGATAACTTTTCGGTTACAAATCAAAAACTTTTAGGTAGCAGTAGGTAACAAGCCGGTAGCCCGGTAGCAAATCGTTGATTTTTTAATAGAGTATCGAACATATTTCTATAAATAATCCATAAATTTTAAAAAATAAGTCGATAACTTTTCGACAACAAACCGATAGTTTTTTAATAATAAAACTATACTTACTTACTTACTTAATTGGCGCTTAACCGTCTAAACGGTTATGGCCGTCCAACAAGGCGCGCCAGTCGCTCCGCCAACTGGCGCCAATTGGTCACACCAAGGGAGTTTAAATCGTTTTCCGCCTGGTCCTTCCAACCAAGTGGGGGCCGCCCTCTACCTCTGCTTCCATAGGCGGGTTCCGATAGAAACTCTTTCTTGGCCGGAGCATCATCTTTTATTCGCATAACATGGCCTAGCCAGCGCAGCCGCTGCGTTTTAATTCGCTGGACTATGTTGATGTCTGCGTATAGCTCGTACAGCTCATCATTAAATCTTCTTCGGTACTCGCCATCGCCAACGCGTAGAGGTTCATAAATCTTTCGAAGAACTTTTCTCTCGAACACTCCCAAAGCCGCTTCATCCGCTGTTGTCATGGTCCATGCTTCTGCCCCATATAGCAGGACGGGTACGATAAGTGACTTGTAGAGTATGATTTTCGTTCGCCGAGAGAGGACTTTACTTTTCAATTGCCTACCTAGTCCAAAGTAGCATTTATTGGCAAGATTGATAGATAATTTTACGATTAGTTTCAATTAATATATAAATCACTTTTCGATAAAAAATTGATAGCTTTTCGAAGGTCAATCTATAATTGCCAATCGTTTTCACTAAATCGTCGATTAGAAATCAGTAAATTATTGCTAACCTTGCTATCGAAAACAATTTTATAGCACTTCGATAGAAAATCAAAAGCCCGTCAAAAGCACGCCTAAACCAAACCGGCTTCGGCCTTGACTTCTTCTCCATTTCCTTTCGTTTCTTTGCCGCGCTTTTTCTTACACTCCACATCATTGTTACTATACCGTTCTTTTTCTTTCCCCCATTCATTCTTCTCTGGTCTTATTTTTCCTGACCATATTTTTCGTTCAAAAGTACATCACGCACTCTCTTCAGGAACTCCAACGATTTTGAGTCCATATAGATTATACATTAAATTCAGTTTAATATACAAACGTAACTCTAAGGTGTTGCAGTCATATAAATTTCCATCTAAAGCTACTTCCTCCCATAAAAAATAACAAAACTGCTATTCTAAAATCTATGCTAAAATTTTTAATGTATAAAATACACGATATGTAAAAAATCTCATCAACGAAATGTTAATATAATCACACATAAAAAAACGATTATTCAAACAATTTTACTTAAACAAGAAATCTCATTTATATTCTGTAATAGCAAAAACTTTACCCACACGATATCTATTGTCGTATGTTAACCTTCAGAACGTGTTAAGCATAAAACTTCCAACAATGTCAGCAAACAATTTAAGGATGCTGTAATACTCACTCAACTACATAGATATATATACATAGATAGATGTGTGTGAACACCTGTCTAAAATTCCGCTTAAGAGCATCACTAAAACTAGAAAATGCCAGAGTATACTTAAAATGGTGAGAAACTCATATGAATAACTCAAATCTAAGCAACTTAAAACTGGTATAAAATTATTACATACACATATATGCACATATTGACTTTACATGGGCCCAAAAAATATGATATTCTCTTCAAAATTTACATCGGGCTCTTTTCTTTTATTTTTTCCTACAAATTAGGTGAACGGGAACTACATGTTTTTGCAACTCACAACGGCATCTGCAAGACAAATGAATTTAGTTAGAAAGACTAGGTTATGTGGTCTTAAAGAATAACAAAAAAGTATTCAAAAGCCATTTGATCACATAAATGTCTTCTAAAACAATTGACAGATGTATGTTATAACCAGCCAGGGTATTTGATGAAGTTAAGAATATAACGCACACCAAGATCAAAAGAGCGATGTTCAGAAAATGCGAAACACGGGCTGTCTCTCCAATTCCATTTTTAATTTTTTACATTGTCTTTTTCGCTGATTAGTTGAGGCATTAGAAAATTGAGATTTAGGGTTAAATTATGTACAACGCTCAATGCCAAATTTTTACTCGTGTGAACCAAAATTCCCATCTTATAAGAGCATTGATTCACTTCAGTGAGTGACAGTAAACCTGCATACCTTTAATGTAATTTTCATTTTATTGGAATGCAATCTTTTGCTTTTTGCGTGCTAGTGGAGCATGGTGGGAATCACAAGGTGAAATAAAACGAAAAAGACAGAGATGTGGGCAAAGTAAACTGAGCTCAAGCTCAACTGTAATTAACACTTTCACTGCAAAACTGGACAAAATACGGAGAGGTGTAATCCATATATATTGTATAAATGTGCATCAGTTATTTACGTTAACTTTAGAGCTTTTGCTGTATTTAAATGGGTTTTGGGTTCGACCACCAGTGCCAAAAAAGCATATGTGACCCGGCCTATGAAAAGGTGGCTTATGACTCAAAAAAAAATTGCGAGAAACAGCTGTTAAAGATAAACAATGCATTTCTTCAGTTTCTTAGTAGTTTTTGTATTTTTTTTTTTGAGACATAAGCACATATATTTTTTGCCATCAGCCTAATGTACATCCTTAGATGCTTACATACGTATTGAAACATGCACTCAGTACTGCTGCATTTTGTGGATACACGTAAGTAAACATGAATGAATTTACGAGTAGGCACTCGAATGCCATGCTCGTTGAACACTTTCTCAGAACTTTCTGTGCAGTCGTCATATCATTTTTCTATGTAATATAAAAGTAACTTCATAAAATGTATGTACAAGCGTATGTATACGAGTTCTTACTTTTACTTGTAACTGCACTTTATAGGGACTAAGTAATAGAAAGTTGCAATGTTCTGAAAGAGAATGCTTGTCTAATAAATCTAAACTTGCTGTGTCTTCTACAGGTATGTATGTGTTTACGGTATTTGTATGTAACACAGGTATTTCCTTTATATTATTTTTAAAGTTTACGCAAGCAGACATGTGTATAGTAAAAGTTGAAATTGAAGTGGTAGCAGTGAAAACCGCCTCACTAAACTAAAAAAAACAAGTAAGGAAGGCTAAGTTCGGGTGTAACCGAACATTACATACTCAGCTGAGAGCTTTGGAGACAAAATAAGGGAAAATCACCATTTAGCAAAATGAACCTAGGGTAACCCTGGAATGTGTTTGTATGACATGTGTATCAAATGAAAGGTGCCAATGATTATTTAAAACGTAGTGGGCCTTAGTTCTATAAGTGGTAGCCTTTTCGAGATATCACAGTAAGGGTGGACCAGGGGTGACTCTAGAATGTGTTTGTACGATATGGGTATTAAAAGGGAGTAGCCCTTAGTTGTATATGTGAAGGCGTTTGCGAGATATCGACCAAAATGTAGGCCAGGGTGACCCACAACATCTTCTGTCGGGTACCGCTAATTTATTTATATATGTCATACTACGAAGAGTATTCCTGCCAAGATTCCAAGGGCTTTTGATTTCGCCCTGCAGAACTTTTTCATTTTCTTCTACTTTTACAAAGTTTTTTCTAAAGTTATATTTTCCGTCAATAAACAAATCCAATTACCATGTTTCATCTATTTTTTCTTATTTGGTACAGAATTATGGCATTTTTTTCATTTTTCGTAATTTTCGATATCGGAAAAGTGGGCGTGGTCATAGTCGGATGTCGGCCATATTTTATGCAAAGATAAAGTGACTTCAGATAAGTACGTGAATTAAGTTTAGTTAAGATATATCGTTTTTTGCGCAAGTTATCGTGTTAGCGGCCGAGCGGAAGGACAGACGGTCGACTGTGTATAAAAACTGGGCGTGGCCTTAACCGATTTCGCCCATTTTCACAGAAAACAGTTATTGTCATAGTTTCTATGTCTCTACCAAATTTCACAAGGATAGGTAAATTTTTGTTCGACTTATGGCATTAAAAGTATTCTAGACGAATTAAATGAAAAAGGGCGGAGTTACGCCCATTTTGAAATTTTCTTTTATCTTTGTATTTTGTTTCACCATATCATTACTGGAGTCGAATGTTGATATAATTTACTTTTATACTGTAAAAATATTAAGTTTTTTGTTAAAATTGGACATTGGACTTAAAAAATTTTTTTTTTTTTAAATTGGGCGTGTTCGTCATCCGATTTCGCTAATTTTTATTTAGCACACATATAGTAATAAGAGTAATACTGTTTTTACACAGACGGCTTATTGAATAATAAAAGCAGTTTTCTACATTAAGACGCTTATTGAGCTCAATCTTCCCTACAAAATTCGAATCTATAATTGTTTCATTAGTAGCTAATCGAATGCCTAATGAAGTCAAAAGCACAATGCAACTCTGTTGGGAGGGTTCAGTTTCTTAGTTTTTGGTGTGCTCAGTGCTTAAAAATGTCATTTGTCAAAGTAAATGTCATTGTCTGCATGGCGGAACGATACAAGGTGGCCGTATCGAACAGCTGATTATAACCTTTTTTATTTGATTTGATACATCAACTTACGGCGCAGTACGATTTTGACATTTGTCCGTCGAGTTTACAAAAACAAAGTACATGGAATTCTTATCTATGTATGTAGGTATGTCACCATGCTGCCACCTTGTATCGTTCCGCCATGATTGTCTGCCATATAGCATTGCCATTTTATTCGCTTGACATTTCATCCTTCATACTAATCGAGCAGTTACTTCTGTGTGAAAGCAAAAAATTTACGATTTCATTAGAAGGTGAAATGAGATCATTATGTTTCTGTGTGAAAACAGTATAACGTGCCTACCAAATTTCATCATGATATCTTCAACGAATGCCAAATTACAGCTTGCAAAACTTTTAAATTACCTTCTTTTAAAAGTGGGCGGTGCCACGCCCATTGTCCAAAATTTGTCTAATTTTCTATTTTGCGTCATAAGGTCAACGCACCTACCAAGTTTCATCGCTGTATCCATTTTTGGTAATGAATTGTCGCACTTTATCGGTTTTTCGAAATATTCGATATCGAAAAAGTTGGCGTGGTTGTAGTCCGATTTCGCTCATTTTAAATGGCTATCTGAGATGAGCGCCCAGGAACCTACACACCAAATTTCATCAAGATCTTCAAAATTTATTCAAGTTATCGTGTTTACAGACGGACGGACAGACGGACGGACGGACATGGCTAAATGAATTTCTTTTTTCACCCTGATCATTTTGATATATAGAAGTCTATATCTATCTCGATTAGTTTATGCCGTTACGGATTAACGTTATGCGAACAAAGTTAATATACTCTGTGAGCTCTGCTCAGCTGAGTATAATTACTAGCTGTAAAGAGAATAGATACGTAAATGGATCTTAAACGCAAGACACTGTGAAAGACCGTCGTTATCGATATACCAAGGCAGCGATCATATTTTGAACTTTCGATATGTTTCTATGGTTTTAGGTTAGTTATGTCTACTGACGAGCGGTGGGCTGGCATTTGCAGATTGGTAATATCTGGTTGGGAAGACTTGAACAAAGGCTAGGTTCGAGGTAGTATACCAAACACAAGAATATAGCGTGCTCAGTGTGGAGGAGAAGAGAGCCGTACATCCCGCCGACAAGTTCTGAATCCATTTTCTCTCTATCTGGATTGATAAGCGAAGCCTGCAAGCCATCTTGGCAGACGGAATCTCTTGACGACTTCAGAGCTCCTAGTATATGAGTTTTTAATAGAAAAAAAAAAGGATTACGGCACTCTAGGTCTGGAATCGGTGCAATGCTTTGAATATTTACATATATAAAACAAATGATAAAGAAGATTTTCAGAAGTTTTGAAACATGAATCTGGGCATTGATAATGCCAGATAATGAAAGTCCAGAGCTAAGGATATTTTCTGCTGGAGCTATATTTCGTCTTTCAGCATGGTAGAAGTAGCCTTAAATCCAGTCGGTAACCTTAAATCCAGCCGGTAGGAGCTCTTATTTATAGCATGAGTGCTTCAGATTAATCAGCATCTCGTAGTTTTTCTTCGAATGCTGGAGCGCCTAAATGATATGTACATGCGGGATATAATTCCTCTAAGGTTACATTCGTTATTCCAGCTAACTGGATACGGAGGCTTGCTTTTTTACCAAGAGATATAAGATTTCCGCTCTCAGGACTTCCCGTATGAAGGGCTGTTGCTGCTTTCAGATAGGGATAAGTATATAGCGAAAATTTTGGACAGGAAACTCACGTGTAGACTAATGTGGAGGATACGGCAATGACTATCCCAGCAGGGTAGGGGTTAGAATATACCCGCGGTAGGTATGCCTGTCGTAAGAGGCAAAATAGATTCAAGGGGTTGTGTAGCGCAACCCTTTCAAGAGGTAGCCAGCGCAATATATGGCTTCTCCAACCCAATTGTCAACCTCATCTATCCCTGGCGAATCCTGTTTCATTGACAGCCGAGGCTCTGGCGACCCCGAACTCCTCATGGATCTAGGGGGTGGGAGGGCGGTTAGGCCTAGAAGGTTGGTACCGGAACGTACCGGATCTGCATCCGACAAAGGACCATCAATAACGATAACACCCCTCAAGGCCTTCGGGGTGTGTCCTTATCGCTACAGCAACAACAACATAGGGAAATGACGGTCTTCTTTGCCATTTTACTGCTATTGGGAGTTTATCAGTGCAACTCTCCCCAAGGGCAATATCCTGGCTTTTTGTTAGTCAAGCCGATTAGGCTCAGCGCGTCGGGGGGCATAGAATTTACCTGCAGCAGGTATGCCTGTCATAAGGGGTGACCAAAATACCCAAATGATTCGAGGAGTTGTGTAGATTTACTCCCTCATAGGGTTGCCAGCGCAATCTATAGCTTCTCAAACCCCTTGCCGACCTCACTAGCCCGTGATGAATTCTGTTTCTTTAGCAGCCGAGGCTCTGGCGAGCGGATCTAAAGGGGGGAGTTATGGTCTACAATTTTCAATGCGGTCGTGAGATGGTCCGGTTTTTACCCTAATATTGCTTGTTAGCGGAACGTACTGGGGAGAAGTACTCATCTGAAGTTAGCAAATTTAACTACTTCACGGAGGAGTCGAAGTTGGCAAGGAACGTTTGTCGGAGAGTTTTTGGCAGCAGCTTGATGTAAGATTAAGCCTTCCTTTCACTGTAAAGTCCTCTAAAGAGAGGTTACAGCGATTAAGGAGGCTCTTGATGGGGTCTTATCCAGGATTTCTATAGTACTGTGGTTTACTCGGAAAGCAGCTAACAAAGCACTGACCTCTCATGTGGTATAAGCGATACGTTTTCGAAAATTAATCGAAAGCTTTTCGATTATTAGTCGATAAATTATTCATAATCAATTGAGCACATTTTAAGAACATATCGCTTGTTATAATAAATTGGTAACTTTTCGCTAATAAATCGAAAACTTTTTGACAACTTTTTGATACCAGGAAAATTACGAATTGGTAGCTATCCGGTAAAAAATCGGTAACTTTTCGATAAAAAATCGACAACTCTTCGATAACTAAACTATAACTCGTCGAAAAATAATCGATAACTAATCGACAGCTATTGTTATCGATAGCAATTTTACAACAGATCACTATCTCTTCTAAACCTCGTCGATAACACATCAAAACAAATCAATAGCTCGTCGACCAAAAATGGATATAAATAACGTTTATATTTTAGATTCCATGCTGTGAGCAAAGATGTTTACTCATCAAAAACATTGTTTAAACACATACATTATTGGGGCTGAGCTTTTAGGTTGGAGGAGTGACTTTCGACGCCGCCATAATAAAACAAATGTTTACCAAATCTAACCAAATCAACAGGTGGCATGCTACATATGACAAGTAAAAAGTAGAGCATACAAAACAGAGAATAAGTATTATTTAGCAAAGAGAAAGTAGAGAGAGAGAGAGTTAGAGTGTATGAGCCATTGCGTTCGGAAGTATGGTGAAAAGCTTTGCTGCCCCAAAAAATGATAAGCATTAAATGCGAGAGAGCCTGCTTTCGTATCCGACCAATAGGCAATATCAATTTTCAAGCTAAACCACAACTGTTGTGATAAGCATAAGTATGTATTACTTACAATAAAAATAACAACAGCAATAACATATAAACAGAGCATTGCATGGGATGATAAGAGCAATCATAACAGAAAATATGTTATACCTTTTATCGGCATATTTACAAAATACGAGCATCCTGTTGATTCGTTTTCACATATGAAGATGGTTGTTAAAATGTAGGTGTGCTCGTGTGTGTGTGTATGCCACAATTCGTAGCATATCTTATGGCGTAGAAGGCGATAAAACGCGAATACAGCGATAACGTGGCCAACAACAACAAAAATATGCAATAAAGTTTTTGTGTGCGTGTGTGTGGGAATATTGGTACACCTACGAAATTAAGGATGCCAGTAAGCAATGTTAATAGCAACAAAGCATAATACAAGAACAACAACAGCAACAATAAGTTATTTTGAGCAGACTTGTAGGCCACCCCAAAGTGTATGTGGTATGAACGTATATATTAGCACCTACTGAATCCTGATCATAATCATCAACGCCATCATCATCATCACATTTGTTCGTTGGCTTGACTATTCTTTGTTGTTTGCCTTTGGTTTGCACGTTGCGGCTTGGGACGCAATTCAGGCGATTCAGTCGACGTTAAGCTTTCATCCCGTACGGTTTGGATTTCTAATATCGCAGTGACATTTGTGCGCATACATATTTAAGAAAAGAAGAAGAGAAGAAAAGAAAAAGATTGTATGAGGATTTGATAGTGAGAGATACATAATGCATTCCACCAGTGATTTCAACTGGCAAATGCAGTGATGAATTTTATTTTATTTGTCGGTTTTGCGTGACTGGTGCGTCGATGTCACAGTGAGATCTTCAGTTATCTAAAAAAGTTGGGCCTTTGAAAATGGCGCAAAATGTATAATACAATGTACATGTGTGTGTATGAATGCAAGAGTGCAATAAATTTGTGTACTCAGTAAAGGCAAGTGTGATGGATGTGTTGTAAATTTTTGGTTTTAAGTGAAAAATTTTATGCCCGCAAGCACGAGTTGAGAGATAAATAATTTATTTATTTTTCTGACGACAAATTGCATGCCACAATAATATACCTGATTGGGTGAATGCAGTAGTGCTTTTGTGCTGTAAATTGTATCACAAAAATTATTTGTGCTGTTAATGAAATTTAAGTGACCTAGAGAAATATATGAAAATAAAACTAAACGAAGAAGGAAGCTGTGGCAGATAGAAAAGCTAAAAAATTAGAAAAAAAATTTTCCTTTCAAAAATGTGAAATCAAAAAAAAAAAAAAACTTAAAATTAAAAAAATTAAAGTTTTCAAGTGTAAAAAAAAAGAAATTTGAAAATTAAAGAAACCAAAATTTGAATAATCAAAAAATTAGATAAAATTTGGAATTTAGTGAAGGACTGGACATAAATAAAAAATTTTAATGAATTTGTTTGTAGTCTGCGCGAGGAAAATACTTAATTAATTGAAAAGTAAGTCATTTTTATTTGTTTTCGAAACAAAATTATATTAAAAAATACAATAAAAAGTAAAACTATAATGTGAATTTGTATAAAAGAAGTAAGGCAGCTTAATTACGTGTGTAGCCGGATATGATATATTTGATATGATTTGATGATATTTTAGTCAAATTTCGGACTTAATTAAATTATTTTATTTTTATTTTCTATATTTAAAAAACAAAAATTTATGAATTTTGTAACTGAAAATTAGTTAAAAAATTTCAAAAACGTTTTCGAAAAAATTCGATAAAATTGTATAAGAATTTTGAACTATTTATTTGGATCTTTCTGCATTTTTTTTTTCAGCATACAGCTTGAAGTCTTACAAAGTACAATTTATTAGTATTTTTTTCGAAGGGTGTCTTAGATTTTCTTCCATATAAACAAAAAGTTTTCAAACACCTTATGTGTGTCTTGTATATTGGAACAATTTCCCGTCAAATTTTCGCCTTGATCTGTTGTTGTCATTTATCTTGTATTTATAGTTCATAGATAAGTCAGCAGGTATTATCAAAATCTATGTTTTTGTATGTGTACTCGTATGTACTGTGTGTTCATTCAGAAATTAGATTAGTTTCAACTGCTCCATTTGTGTGGCTGACTTACGCAGATAGAAGTCAGTAATTCTAGTCGTTTGACCTTCTTTGTGTGTTTGTTGCTTAGGTACGTTGATTGTTTTGTGTTTGTTCGTTGCTGTGTGTTTGACTGTTGTACCTGTGTCATTACTTTGTTTCTTGTAAATAAGTTTTAAAGGTTCAACTATTTTGTTTGTTTGTTCTTTTATTATTCTATTGTCGAATGTTTTCTGTTTGTTTTCGAGTACTTTCATACATAGGCTTTTTGTTTGCATATGAAAAACTTTGACTGTTTTATTGGTGTTTGCTGGGGAACATTCGTTTTCGACCATGTAATTTGCGAAGTTTGACTCTAGTATGATGTTTGTATTTTGTGTACTTTTGTTGTAATCTCTAATGAGTTCTCTCAACCTCATTCTTATTTGCCGCCCTGTTGGTCCTATGTAACTGCGTTGGCATCCGCAGGTATGTTTGAATACGCCATGGCTGCTGAACAGATCCTGTGTTGGTCCAACTCCTAGTATTTTCCCTTCCATTATTTCGTTTTGGTTCTCCATGATTCCTTCTGAGTTTATCTACTAGTGCTTATTTATATCCATTGTTTGCAGCAATATTATATATTACTCCAAGCCCTCTCTTATATGCTTCTTGTATAAGAGATGTTGTTTCAAGCCTATGTATGTATGTACGAAAGCAATATCCTTCAAAAATTGTAAAAAAACGATAAATTTTGAGAGACGATAATTGTCTGGCCTCGAAAATTTCAGAGAGCACCAAAAAAGTTCAAAATTTTCGTAAAATTTTCATCTTCCTTTTGAAAAAGTGTTTGAGATTGATTCGCAAATTCATGGACTTCAGACCAACAAAAATAAAATAAAAGATAAATTTAATTGACGAAATTTTATAGAACTTGTCATTGCGTTTTTTCTGTTCGCTTCTATAGTATTTTTTTTTTGTCGATTTCAATGCCACAGCTCATTTGCTTTTAGAAAAATTGTCCATTTCCATCTCCTAAATCAGTAATATATAAAGCGTATTCAATAAAAATTGTGTTCAGAGAAATATAACAATACTTAATAAGAAAACTTATTAATTTGGATAAATCGGTGTCCCGCCGTTCGTTGGTAAAGTTCCTGTCGTCGGTCAATAATGTAGAAACGTTTGACCTAAAGAAAAAATTGGTCAACACGACAGGTCGGGAATATCATTAACTATCCTTGTAGTGTACGAAGCCCGCATTGATGTCAGCCCACACATAAATGCTTTTGCAGCGTTTTTTCCCTGTTACACTTAAACGCTTTGCTTCGCATTGACGCAAGAACGTGTTCCATATAAGTTAATCCTCAGAAGTGAGTTTTGAACTACAAATGGATTTGTGGAAGCTTTGACTATTATAAGGGCAGTTTTGGTGAAGATTAAGGAAGCATTCAGTCAATCCAGTGTCGAGTAGAGTCCCACAAACACCTGCTTTATAAAAAACACTATTTATACGCTAAGTACTTATACACACATACACACAGCTGTGTAAGGTGTCAAAAGGGTGGCGAGGCTGCGCAGTTCAGCGGTATGCTGCTGACGGAGTAGTTTAGAGGGTACGGTTTGTAAGATTATTCCTACGGTAATATTATCGACAGTAGTCCAACAGTTGTGACAGCGGAGAGGTTGATTGAAATGCTGCATGGCCGATCGGCGGTAGAGTAGCAGTCGGATTGAGATCCTAGCACCAGACGAATCAGCACAGCCACAGCGGGGAGAACGGTCCCGTAGCAACGGAGTGCATTATGCTGACAACAGCGGGCGACGTTATGACAGCGGTGCTCAATAGGTGACGGAGCGCGCCGTGATACCAACATATGGGCGATGGTATGACACGAGTAGCACCTATCGGACAGCAGGATAACCAGCTACGGAAGGTCACAGAACGCGTACACGGGATGGAGTCAGATGGATATGAGTGTCGGTAATGAGGTAGGAGTTTCGGGAACCCTTTGATTTTCCTTTACAGCGGCTGGTTGCTTTTCCAGGGGTACACGTCTGCGGTACAGGCGGGCGCAGGCAAATCGGTGAACTAATATAAACTACGTGGACACACTTTAGTAGAGTTTCCCCCATTGACACCCCTACCTTAGAAGGTGTTAATGGAGGGCGGTGTTGTGCCTGTCGTGACTCGATGGACCGACCCGTACGCGGAAAGAAGTGGAGTTTAAAGGCAAACAGGTAATTAGCGCTTAATCGTTTAAACGGTTTTCTCCGTCTAATAAAGCGCGCCAGTCGCTTCTGTTCTGGGTAAACTGGTGCCAATTCGTCACACCAAGGGACCGTTTTCCATAGGCGGATTTTGATAAAAATGCTTTCTTTGCCGTAGCGTAATTTCACTTTATTTTCATATCAGTTGCAAATAGACGCTAATAGAATAATTCTAATATTTAATATATCAAGAACACCACATTTTTTACTATGAACTCGATTATTCTAATAAACTCTTAAATTTTATTAAAGGTAATTTTATTTTAAGTAAATTATTCCACCTCCTACTTGTGTTACATAAAATTTTTGTGATTAAAAATGATTTTTCTAATTTTTAGTTCGGTATGCTATAAAAGCGTAGATTTTTAGTTTTTTCAAACTATTATTTATTTTTAAATTTTCAGTTCGATTTATTTTGTTTGTAGATTTTCATGTTCTTGAGTACGTTCAGACGTTGGTAATTTGCTTGACTGACTGATGTTTGCGCCTACCGATGACTTGAAATAAAAAAATCCGCAGTGCTGAGTTTCCTATATTCTTATTTGACTCCAATGGGTAATCGAGTAAAAAAACTATTGCAAATTAAAATTAAGTTAATGCTGTGGAGCTTCTTTGCTTTTGTGCTCGTCTCACTGCATTAAAAATATGGTCGTGGCCTTTTTTCAAATTGGCCTTATGACCCCTTTGAAGTGGACATAGGATTAACTGATTTTATGTCCATTGACTTTATCTCACCCCACCGTTGAATTACTGCATTGCAATCGATCACTGATACATATGCAAAGCTTCAATTACACTTATGGCCATATGAAGTGGACATAAAGTCAATTGAATTGCCCTTGAGCTTATGTCACCCCACCATCAAATTATTGCATTGTCATCAATCCTTGATACGTGCGAAAAGTTTTAATTAAACTTATGGGAGTTTGAAGTGTTCATAAAGTCAATTGGATTTAGGTCCTTTCACCCCAACCATGTCCATGTCACCCCACTATCAAATAATTGCATTGCCGTCTGTCCTTCATACGTGTGCGAAGTTTCAAATTTATAAAAATTCTGGAAGTTGGTGAAAACTTTGGTCAAATATTCCGCAATTATTTTGCTTATTTCTTCCATGCGGGCGGAGGAGCACTGAAAAGATATTATTTAATAATTCTCAATGCACTGATGTCTTTTGATAGAGGACCAGCAAACGCTGCACTTAATCACTTCAAGTCTATATCTCTTTTTACCTGCTACTACTTCAATCAATTTGTTGTATTAAAATAACCGACCAATATATGTTTTGTCATGGCAATATAGATTGTGATCGGATTCTAGATCCATAAATATTTTCGATGAATATAATGTCGTATTACTACTGCTTGAGTAAACAAGCTTCAAAATACCCACAACGTAGCATTCATAGCTAAAAACTAAATTATATTTAGGTATATTGAAACTGTATACCCTTCTTAAAACCGATATACTTACCAAACATCTAATAATAACAAAAAAACCAATCAATAGACCTAAAACTTATTGCAGTCAGCAGATAAAAAGCGTTAAACCCATCCTACCAGACTTAAATTAAATATTTACGTATGCATCTATGTATGTATGCAGATTGATATGTATTACCGTTAGTACAACCACTTCCTTCAACACGGTATGCGACCATTTGGAAGTTAAGCAATTCCTCCTCATTGCCGTCGGGCATTGTAAACCACAACATTACATCGAGGAAGCATTTTCTGAAAGCTCATTTACTTTCTTTTTAATTGCATTTTTTTGCGGTAGACACGCATAGCTCACGACCAACCCTAAGCAGAATTTTTGCGTGCCGTGCAGGTATGACACATTACATACATATTACATAGTATAAAAAATTAATGCAAAACTATTTTCAGTAGTGTGTAATGTGTGAGCAAAAGAAAAATGTCTCAAAATTGTAACACGCGAGAAATGTGTCGATATTCTATAACTAGTAAAAACACATACCAAGCTAAGTTTAGGTTCTTCAGAAGTGTATGTGTGTAACTTAATGTACATTAAGCTGGGTTAATTTGCATGGACGAAAGTTAACCCATATCGCGCCATCGATTTTTCGATAGGTTTTGGGCTCAGGAAAAAAAGTTCCACTAAGCATACCCAAAAAAATCATTTTGAGTTTTTTGACTCTTTTTCCTTGATTTTTAAGGTTTTTTTCATGACCTACTTAAAAATTTTCACTTTATTTTAAAATTTTCATGTACACCCTGTCCGACTCAAAATTGTCCGCTAAAAACTTTGGCGATAACAGTTTTTTGAAAAAAAAAAAAAATATTTTTTGGGTTTGGAGGAGTGTTTTGGTGAAAAATTTTATTTTTTCGCCATTTTTTTTTTTATGGGTTTCTTCAGAAACATGCAAAAGTGTTGCCGATGAAAACGAATTTGTCTCATAGTTCCTAACCCACTTAGCATTATGCGATAAAAACGTTGGCATTAACAGTTTAAAAAAATAAATTTTGTTTTGGTTTTTGGGACTTGTTTTGGTCGAAATCGATTTTTTTTTATTTTCAAGGCTCCAAATAACTTTGTATGTATATGTTTCCGTTTGACCCACCAATAAGTATACCAAAATGTTCAGGGGATGAGCTAAGTCGATTTAGCTATGTCCGCCTGTCCGCCCGTCCGTCCGTCCGTCCGTCTGTCCATTTGCCCGTTTTTTGAACGCAAAGTAGTCCCTCAATTTTTGAGGTATATTGATGAAATTTGGTAAGCATGTATATTTTGATGCGAGATTTACATTTGTCGGAATCGACCGGATCGGGCCACTATAGCATATACCTCCCATACAATCTATTGTTCAATAAGAGGGGTTTCGCCATTTCTGCCCCATTTCTGCCTAATTTTAACAGCTAGCAACATCAAATTTTACCACAAGCTTACGTATTGGGCATAGATTGTTGTCTGAAAAGATCGGACTAAAAATCGATTTCGACAAAAATGATGAAAATCCTCTTACCTGAATGGTCGGTTGTATGGGATATATATTATAGATATGTCCGATCTTGATGATTTTTTCAGACAACAATCTATGCCCAATACGTAAGCTTGTGGTAAAATTTGATGTTGCTAGCTGTTAAAATTAGGCAGAAATGGGGCAGAAATGGCGAAAACCCCCTTATTGAACAATCGATTGTATGGGAGGTATATGCTATAGTGGTCCGAGCCGGTCGATTCCCACAAATGTCAAATCCCCCATCAAAATATGCCTGCCTACCAAATTTCATCAATATACCTCAAAAATTGAGGGCCTATTTTGCGTTCAAAAAACGGACAGGCGGACGGACGGACGGAC